>NC_090446.1:719334269-721734269 GCF_031143425.1 Pleurodeles waltl | reverse complement strand
GGCTGTCCAGAGGTCCCTTATGGGCCAGGTAGGTCATCCAGATCCTGAAGACCTGGGTTGCTGTCATCACTGTGGACCTCTTCTGTTGGGGGACTGTTTGTTGCTGGCATCTCCTCTCCGCTGGCATTGGCTGGGGTACCTTTGGGGATGTAGATGATGTGTTGTGGTTTCTGTGTCTGCCATATTGTTCATCCGTTACCTGCCCTCTTTGGTTGTATTGCCCTGGCAGCTTTCACTTGTGTACATTGGTATATGGTGGGATAGTTAATTCTCTATGGTGTGCATGCTTTAGTGATGAGTGTCCATAGAGCGCTGTGAGTGGTGTCCATGCATTGGTAGAGCATGCAGGGCTTGGCATTGGGATGAGTGAGATGTGATTGTGGGGCTTGTGGGAAGTGGTGGAGTGATGGGTATGAGGGTGAAGGTAGGGGTATGTGATGGCATGCAGATAGGGGGTGATAATAGTAGAGAGTTGACTTTCCAGAGTCCAGTCCTCTTCCAAATCCGGACAGGCCCTCAGGATGCAGGCTTGCCAAGACTTGCTCCTCCCATGCTGTTAGTTGTGGGGGAGGAGGTGGGGGCCCACCTCCAGTCCTCTGCACAGCGAGCTGGTGTCTTGCTGCAATGGAACGTACCTTTCCCCGTAGGTCGTTTCACCTCTTCCTGATGTTGTCCCTAGTTCTGGGGTGCTGTCCCATGGCATTGACCCTGTCCACGATTGTCCGCCATAGCTCCATCTTCCTAGCTATAGATATCTGCTGCACCTGTGCTCCAAATAGCTTCTGTTCTACCCTGATAATTTCCTCCACCATGACCCTTAGCTCCTTCTCTGTGAAACAGGGGTGTCTTTGTGGTGCTCTGGGTGTTGTGTCATGTGTGTTGGTGAGGGTGTGTTGGGTAATGTGTTGGGGTGTGAGATGTGGGGTGTGTAAGTGGTGTATAGGTGTAAATAGTGTGTGCTCTAGTTGTGTCAGTGGTCTAGGTGTCTCTCTGCTGGCAATGGTTTGTAATGATAAAAGGTTGTGGGTACTGTTGGTGTGTGTTTTATAGTGGTGTGGGTGTGTGAGTGTGATGTTTGTATGGGTGTCAGGTGTGTGTTGTTTGAATTGTCCAATGTGGTGTTGATACCAATAGATATTAGTGAATCTGAAAATGTTAATGAAGTGGGACATGACCGCCTAGAGGTTACTGAGCTGTGTACCTGAACCAGACCTGATATTGAGGACACGCCATTAAAGAAAAATGATCAAATAATTTGTATTTATTGTCCCTAGAAGACAATCTGGGAACTTTGAGATCTGGTTATGCTGTACACACCATCTCTGGCATACTCGAAGCATCATGGCTTCAAGGAGTATTTTCTGCACAAGGGGCTGAACTGGTAGCTCTTACTAGAGCATGCTAATTTCTGCACAGCTTAAAAGTACAATTGTTACTGACAGCCAGTATGGATTTGGTTTTGTGCACTATTTTTGGCAGTTATGTGTCAGAGAAGTTTCATGACCTCGCCTGGTTCACCAGTTAGAAACAGTGACAGCATTCATGATTTGTTACAAGCTCTACAACTGACTGAAAAGACTGCCATTGTTAAGTGTAGAGCTCATCAGAGGTCAAGCAATTTCATCCTCATGGGTAACTACTATGCGGTTCAGATCGCACGATCTTGGTAACTTAACTGTGTTACTTTTAATGAAGAATGGAAAAATGTTAGTGTGATGAATACTGATGAGACAAGTCAAAGATTCTTATTGACAGTGATTGACACTTGGGGAGAAATGAAAAGACAGCAGGATGAGGTTTCAGAAGATTAAAGGAAAAGAAAGAAAAGCTGGATACAATTGGATTGCATTCAAAGAGAAATTGATTAAATGTGGGTGTCAAATGAAGGGCATGTGGTCTTACCAAGCTGTCTACTGATGCAAATGGCTAGATATTATCATGGTCAAACTTACATTGGCATAAATGCAATGATTCAAACATTTAAGCTATCCTGGTTCAATCCAAAGTTTAGACAGTCTGCAGAAGCAATTTGTCACAAACGCATTACATGTCAGCAAATGAACATAGAAAAGATAACTGTTAATTTGAGTCACATTGGAAGAGCAGGTGGTCCATTTAACAGAATGCAGATGGATTTCATTGAAATGCTTGTGTGTGGTGGTTTGAGATACGTGTTGGTGATTGTCTGTATATTTAGATATTGGATTGAAGCCTATCCTACATGTAGAAATTATAGCCTCACAGTGCAAAGCTATCACTTAGAAAGTTGATCCCCAGATCTGGTCTTCCAGCCTCTTTAGAATCAGACAGAGGAAGTCACTTCAATAACAAGGCGATTAAATTACTATATTCAGCCTTAAACATTGAGCGGAAGCTGCTTTGTAGCTATTGTTCTGAAGCTTCTGGATTAGTAGAACAAATTAATGGAACTCTGAAAGCTTGATTGGCAAATATGTGCGCATCTATAAATCTGAAATGGCCAGATGCCTTACCTTTGGTTCTAATGAGCATGATAAATACAACCGACAGAAAGACTGGACTCTCCTCACTTGAAATCCTGATGAGCAGAGCAATGAGATTGCCAGCTGTTCTTGCTAAATCACTTGCAAACATAACAGATAACTTAGTGCTGAATTACTGCAAGGTTCTAGCTGATGTGAGTCACTCTTTGTCTCACCAGGTGGAAGCTACATCCGTGCCACCATCCCAGGATCAGTGTCGCAGGCTTTTTGCTGGTGATTGGGTAGTAATCAAGAAGCACGTGTGAAAAACTTGCTTTGAACCTGGGTGGAAGGGCCCATACTAGATTATTCTGGTAATGATGACTGCTGTGAAGTGTACTGGAGTTTCAAATTTGGCCCAAGCAAGCCACACTCTTAAAGTGCTATATCCTTTCGATGATGAAAATTCAGTGTTGCTGAGAGCACCAGCAGCAGTAATACAGTTTCAAGAAGAGCAAGTAACAAAGACAGAGCAAGAGACTGCAAAAGTAAAGGCAGTGCAAACTGGTGAAGATCCAGATCCAGGTACACCTCTGAAAGATGAAATAGAGGACAATCCTAATACATCTCTATCAGCAGTACCACTGAGAGATGAAATAGAACAAAATCCTGATACTCCTCTATTAGCAGAATCAGAAGTGGATGTAGCAGGAGATTCAGTTCTGAGGAGGACTCTTCCAGAAGCAGACAATTGGGAAGAAGAAATAAAATAGATCTTGTTGAAGAAGCTGAAAGTGAGATTGCCAGCCTTTCAATAGCTATGTGGATTTGACTCGTCCTGAAGTAACTAATTGCACAGGTGAAACAAGTCAAAGAGGTACTTGTCAAATTCCTGCCGAATCAAGAAGAATAGTGAGTCCAGTTTTGCAATCACTGTCAAGAAAAACTGTGAAATTAGATAAATGTCCTACTTTGCACACAACTGAAGACGTTCCTGATGTACTGTTGAGCATAAATTAGGAAGCAGAAACAACAGGAGAAACAGATCTATTTGAAGGAGAAACAAGTACAAATCTAAGATCAAAAAGAAAGAGAATTCTAAGTTGAAGATACTCAGGTCCTGAATGGGCATACCTTGTAGCTGATTAGTGGTAACACGAGTTTATGTCCTTTTGTTTTGACTTTGAGAATCCACTTCTACATTTTGGAACTTGAAATCTCATTTGAACTGAGTATTGAAATCACATTGCAAACTGAACAAGAGTGACATTATACACTGGTAGTAATAATTAGTGACCAGTAGATTATGATCTAATAAGAGACACTTGAAACTGATTTTGACAAAGCTGCTAAACCAATTTTTGACAGGATCTGGAGAAAACCTGAAAGCTGCTGTAAATAATCTCAAAGAAGACTGAAGATTATTTTTGATTTTTGTTTGGCTAGATAGTAAAATCTATTTTTTCTTTCACATTTTGAGACTTTACAGGCCCTGGATATCAATCGCAATAGAAACCGCAACAATGGGTGTTGCAAATGTATGTGTATTGGATTGGCAGTTGTATGTGTGTTTTTTAAGTTTGTTGTTGATTGTAAGTTTGAATGTTTCTGATAAAGCTGAAACTAGTTATACACCTTCTCCAGATACTACTACACTATCTAAATTATACAAGTTTGATAGGGGTGAGAAATACTTACACTTAGACAGTTCACAAGGAGATTGTTCTTCTAATGTTTTCTATTGTTTATTGTATGACTATGTTGAGACAATGGATGTGAGAGAATGCTATGTATGTACGCAAATTACTTCATCAATGCAAGAAGGAATTACATATCATAGCTTCCCACTAACATATGGGATTAGTTCCAGTCTTCTATTAACAAGACTTTATAATCAGGAATACATACAATATTTATTTTCTAATTTTGACCAGTCTTTTCTTTTGCCCCAGTTAACCAACATTTGAGTAGTATTGCTGAAGCAAGGAACATAGACATTGTAGGGGGTTTCTTTGAGCATACATTAACATTTGGTACCGCTTATGCTCATCGCAACAATCTTACAAGTACACTTTCACCAGTTGAGAAATCATTCCTGGATCAAACTGACGATAGAAGAAAGGCAATGAAGAAGAAAATAGAGAAGGGTTTAGTGAAACGTACTTAGAAGAATGACTATGCATATGGTGTAACTAGCACACAAGACAAATTTGCTTTAGACTACCAACATGTAGGAAAGCTTTGCATGCTGAATGGACAAGATCCTGCAATTCCTGTGGTTTATTACATCTGTTAAAAAAGTGCTTATTATTGTCTCCCTAGGAGATCGTATGGGACCTGCTTCTGGGGAGTGATTTTTTCCTAAAATATACTGTATTGTCAACATAGATGATACACATGAGAACTTGGGACCAAGATCAAAAAGGGCAACTTATTTGGAAATAGTTGGAGCTACATTTGGAGCAATTATATCTTCAGCAGAAGTTGTTCTGAATGACATGAAAATTAGAAAGCTGTCTACCATTGTGGATAAGATGCTAAACGATTTTTCTTGAGAAATTATTTTAATGGATACTGAAATGGTTGCAGTACTTTCAATGGTTCTTCAGAATCATCTTGTGGTAGACATCCTTTTAGCAAAGGAAGGCGGAGTCTGTAGGATGCTTAGAGTGCAACATTGTTGCACTTTTATCCCTGAAAACAGTAAAGAAATTAAGAGCTATATCAGAAATTTGACAAATTTGAATTCTGATCTAAAAGACCTGAAAGAGCCAAATGTGTGGGAAAATATAGGCAAAAGTTTTACTGAAGTGAAAAATTGGTTAGCAAACCTTGATCAGGGTGTTGTGAAAATAATAATTAAATTATTATTAATAGTAGTTGTATGTCTAATTTGCAGACTTTACAAATAGTATAGATTCATACAAATGCAAAGGATGAAAAATGAACAGAGGAGGGAAGAAATAAAAATGGAAAAGATGAATGCAAATTCTTTCATGTTTGGAGAAATTCGGAAGAATGGAGAAACTGAGGAAGTCTAATAAGTAGATATACTAAACAAAATCAGTTTTGAATTGTCTCACTAGTATTAATATATGTTCTTTTGTAACATCACATACAGTCATCAGAGGAGGGATTGTTAGAGGGCAAACATTATTTAAAAAAATGTGTCACTAAAACATGATGTGTAATAACGTGTATTAAAACGCCTAACTGAAAAATGTGTGCTAGAAAAATAAACGTGTGGCTTGAAAAAGGGATTGCACTGGTGTCAGCCACAATGAAGTTCGGTTGGAAAATAATAATGTCTAAAGAAAATGTGTTTTGTTTAATCATAATTAAATGTACTGACAAAAGAAGATTAATAACATGTACTACAAAAAGTATTAGTTAGAAATTATTAAAAATGTTTCATTCTTCATGTTTAGCATTAGTTAAAAGGCTCACATTTTAGTATTTTTCCAGAAACACAATGGTTAAGTGTGTGCTGACTTTGCAAAATAGTGTTTCTTCAAACATCCTGTGTGACTAGCATTTTTCTGTCTTGTGTCATGTTTAATTTCTTGTACTTTTCTCAAGATAATAGATGTATCTTTTAACAAAAGGCCTTGGTCTTTGGCAGGAAGCTACATGTCATGTTTCTATGTAGTTTTAAATGTAATTTTTGTACGGAAGCTGCTGACCGGAGAAAAGAATGGAATGACAACGTGAACCAAGTCTGGGTGCGGAGAACAAAAAGAGATACATTTGAAGCACAGATGAAAGTTTATTAGCTTTGCACTAATCCACCTCATAGTCTTATCCAATAGAGGCTTAGCTAGTAATTTTTGGGACTTTAATATAGCCAAGCTTTAGGTGATGTAAGTTAGTTCTCCATTTTCTGAGCTTTTCAGCTCTGCATTTTAAGTGATTCGGTTCAGTTTAGTTATTTAGCTTTTGTCTATGATTCTAACAGTTTGGTTATGCTAGGCTCAACTTTACTGAACTATTTCCCCTTCATGTCCTGATGTTGATTAATGAAGACCTGATGTTCCTGCACTCTGCTGATGAAGATACAACTGATTGCTGTTTCTTTTAGGAGAGGTACAATCAATGTGAATTTGTTTATCTTTGCTGGTTTTTCCCTTTAGAAAATGTAACTGCTTATTTTGGTTAGTGCCATAGTTAGATGCTTTCCAAATTATTTTTTGTCTTATTATTATTTTTGCATGAAGCCCACACATGCTTTTTGGATTAAAGTGATAGTTAGGAATGCATAACCTAATATTTGATTCTGAATGTATATTAATTGATTGTGATTAATTCCACTGCACATACTAAATGCATACTGTTTCTATTATTCACTTAACTCTGTTGTTCTGTGTTGATCTTTTTGAGTGTTTAATAGTAAATGCATTGGCAAGATTGAGATTCTTTAGATGCTTTTGACCGCATGTGTTTATTTATGTATTTCTATCATTTGGTCTTACACATTATTTACATGACTTTAGCATTGCTAATTTGAGGGCAACAAATGTATAAACTTTATTAAACTGGTGTGATGATTCATTGCCACATACGTCATGGTGTGTATAAATGACTGCCTCCACCTTGAATATGTTGATTATCTGATGCTATATGTGATGATTATTGGCTTATATTGACTGATCAGATAATCTCACACTTCTATATGAGTCAAAAGATTCGAGTCAACCTCTAAGGGTAGTAAATGCCACTGCCCTATTACGTGTCACCTTAGCCTGATAAAGGAGGTCACACCACCACACTACTAAGCTCTAATTATAGCAGGAAAATCCAGATATTTAATTGGTAAAATAAATACTGCCAAAGACTCCACCAAAGAGCTGCTCAAAACTGTAAAAGCCTTAACTAATTGCAATAATACTAATTCAAATAGCTGGCTCAAACTCTGTGTAGCTTGCAAAAGTTTTTCAATCAAATGTAAATCTGATTTTTCATTTAATTCACTTCCAATCATACTGACATGTCCTTGGCAGCCATTAATCAAATTGATATATCTTTAGAAGACATAAATGTCAGACCTACTGCCTTACCTTGTGTTTTGCTGCCTTTAACCACCTTACAGATAAGAATGTTGCCAAACTAATTGAAGTCACTAAACCTGGGGCACCTTTCAATCCTTGCGCTCCTCATGTGCTTCATGGGGTTTCAGATAAGGTGTCAGTCCACCTAAACCTCTGAAAAAAATTTGATTTCCGGACACATACCTGCAGAGTGGAAAAAAGCTGTAATGCTTACTCTAGTCAAAAAAACATTATTTGACCCTCAGGACGTGAAGAACTATCAACCCATCTTGCATCTTCCTCTGCCGGCCAAGATATTGGAGAAGGCTATGAATGCTGAAATCATGGCTTTTCATGATGAACATCATCTTCTAGATAACTCCCACTATGGCTTTTTCGCAACCTTTGTACTGAGTCTGCTCTAGTGGCTGCAACAGAGGAAATAAGAACCATAGTTGACAAGAGTGGGAAAGCGGCACTGATTCTTCTTGACTTGTGAGCTGCATTTGATGCTGTCAACCAGTTGCTGCTTATCAACCGGCTCAATTGCACTGGCATAAAAGACTCAGCACTTTCTCTTCATAGCTCCTTCCTTTACGACAAAGAGCAAGTTGTTACTTCGGGAGAATTTACTTCAGAACCCTTCTCCCTACTGTTTGGGGTACCTCAAGGATCCTCATTAAGTCCTACACTCTTTAATGTTTATGTCACTCCCTTGGCCAACCTGATAAAATTCCTGTGGGTCCTCTGTAACATCTTATGCCGATGACACACAGATTGCACTATCTGTCTTGTGTAACATCGAAGAGGTAGCTAAACAATTTAATTATTGTGTGGGGCAAATTGCATGCTGGATAAAGAATAATTGGTTTAAGTTGAACTCAGATAAGGCCAAGGTACTCCTATTTGGCAATGACACCTCTTTTTGGAACTCCTCTTGGTGGCCTCAAAACCTTGCCCCACCTCTCTATACAGTGCAAAAGGCAACAGAAATGTTGGAATCCTCTTTGATGCTAAGCTCTGTTCTGGAGACCAGGTTAATCAGGACATCTCTTCCTATTTTTTCTGATAAGAACTTAGAAAAAGATTTTTCTCTTCATTCCCTTAGAGCTCCAGAAACCACCCATAATTGTACTAGTCATCTCAAGGATAGACTACTTCAAAGCTCTTTACATTGGCATTCATCAATGTCTACTGAAAAAACTCCCGACTCTCCAAAATGTGGCAGCTTGTCTGCTCATGAAAATCCCAAAACTCAGTCCAATCTCGTAAACCATCATCAGCTTATACTGGCTTCTAGTCCCTGAGTGAGTTAAATTCAAAGCTCTTTGCTTGGTTCACAAAGCACTATATAATATTGGCCCTGATCATCTCCCAAATATTTTTACTGGCATTGTCCTAGTCACCACTTTTGGCCCAGTTCAGCCATGAGGGTGACTGCCCTGAGAATCAACAAGACCTGATGAGATGGTAGGTGTTTCTACTACTTTGCCTGTAAAGTTTGGAATTCACTGCCCTTTCAACTTAGAGTTCAGTCTAATTTGCCACTATTTAGGAAACAGCTCAAAACCTGGCTTTTTTCAGTCTTTTTTGCCAAATAGTCTCTGTCTCATGGTTTTAGTTTTAGACCTCAGCGCCAAGACGCCTCGTGGCATTCATGCACTAGATAATCTTTTTACTTACTCACTTACTATTGGCTTGCCAATGGTTGTGCTACACTTGTAAAGACAATACGAGCCAACAATAAGTATTAACAAAGTGAGACTGATTTAGCTTTGCCAGTGTTTGCTTACTTATACTGCTTGTTTTGGTGATGATGCTTTTTGCGTCAAGATGCCCTCAGGTGACATTTTGGACTTTATAACTCACCCATCATGACATTGTTGTTAATGATGCAAACCCAAACCGGAAAGCAAGCTCTCAATTTGGGCATGTCCTGCTGTCAAACGCACTGAACTACAAAATCTTTTCTTTGATTAACTGAGTCTTGCACATGACTGATAAGAAGTTCCAGAAATAAGATAAAGGTACTCACGTTAAGAAAACTTTGTGAATGAGGCCCAACATTTGTACGCCGCACATTTCAAGAAACACATCATGCTGCAACTGAAATTAGAAAAGTCCCTCTTTGTTCTTTTATTTCTGCTTCCATTACCACAGAGGTGGTCATCTGTGCACTTCAACATTAATGTTTTTTTGCATTCCAATGATATCAGACCTTGGTAATATTTTGCAATATATTGTTACTTTTTGAAAATAAATAGCTACAGTTAGAGAACTGCTGTTCAAAACTACTTTGCAGAGTAAGATGCGCGGGCAATATGAGTTCTATCCTATTGGAACTCCATTAGCTGTTGATTGCTTACTTTTGACAACTACTGCCGTTCATTTACTTTACTGTATGCCCAGCAATCTTTTTACTTCCTCGAGTTCTTTTCAGCTGTTACAGGTGGTCGAACAAGTCACCAGTGTCTGTGACTGCTCGTACACCCAGCAGACTATCTCACATGGCTTGTTTGGATGCTAAAGTGAAGATTCGCGACGTTCAGGAATTCAAGCCAGAAGGGTTACATCAATGGCGAGGAAAACAGGAGTCGTTTTCTGATTCAAGGCTGGGCTCATTCAGTCACTCTTTTAAAGTGTCCTGAGGAACTGGGCATGCTTCCAGGTCCAGTTGTTCTGAGACAAGTATGGAGTCGAGGCCTTTGGGATTTAATTAGGATTTAGTGGAGTGAGAGGAACACTAAAAACTGGCAGCTCTCCCGACCTTGTCAAACCCACAGTTCCCCTGGCTGACCAAAGTGGTGAAAGAATCACAATCTAATCAAAGCTTGAGATACTACACGTTTTAAGGTTACAGTGCAAATTAATAGCAAGAATAACTGCGCAAACAAAATAACATACATTTAGATTCAGCAAGGAAAATACATCAACTGTTGTAACATGTAGCGAACTTCATCAGTGAGAATCCTAACTGACATTAGATTAGAATAGCATGTTTGGGTTTCATGCAAAAGAATCTAGGGGCACATGTACGAAATTCAGGTTTTATGACTCGCTAATTGTGAGTCAGAGCGACTCGCAATTGTCGAGTTGCAAAACTTGATGTACAACAGTGTCAATGACACTGTTTGCGATTCCCAATGGGGTCACAAATGACCTACCTCATGAATATTCATGAGGAGGTCCCAATTTGCGAACCCATTGGGAATGGCCTCAGTCACAGGGATGGTGGCCTGCTAGAAACAGCAGACCACCATGTCTGTGACTGCTTTTCAATATAGCAGGTTTTTTTTTTAAATGCAGCCCCTTTTCCTTAAAGGAAAACGAGATGCATTTCTAAATCAAAAAAATGAAAAAATATTTTTGCTGCCCCCTGGACCCCCTTCCCATTTGTAAATGGGTTAGCACCAGTTTGAAACTGGTGCTAACTGCGATTGTTTTGCGACAGCATTCGCGGTCACAAAACAATCATACATGGGACTGCGACTCACAATTAGGAAGGGAACACCCCTCGCAAACCCTTTATGTGATTCGGTAAATAGATTACTAAATCGCAAAAATGGGTCTGTACTTCCCAAATAGCATTATTAAAGTCGCAAATGGGCTGATTCGCCGTTTGCGACTTGAAAATTGCTTTGTACATGTGGCCCCTAGTCACACAAATTTGGAAAAACATTTAACCATGGCAATATCAAAATTAGCGGTTGGTACCTAGAAAGAAAAGCAAATAGACATAACAATCAGTAACATTGTCAGTATACCTGTCTTCATTATGGTCCAGCAAGCTATGACGGTCTTCATCAGTAGGACGTCAGTTTGGCCAGCAAGACTTCAGGATTCAGCATCAAAGTTCAGAATAAGCAAAGTCCCTTTAAGTAGTAAAGTTAAAAATGTCTCTTCTCGGGACGGTCTAGCAAATAGTAAGGGAGCGCCTCTTTCCTCTCTGTGCAGTCCGGCTAAGTTAGATTTCCTAAATCTACTTCCCACATTCTAATTGGTTAGGGGATCACATGTTTACTCTTAATCCAAAGAAACTAAAACCTCAAATCTACAATTCTACTACTACATGGTTCACATGTCAATGATTAGCTCCTGTTCTCAGGCTCTCGTCATTCGGCTCGTCAGGTATCAATATTGTTGCAATTTATACTCCAGGCATTGCATCCATTGTCTTTTCCTGGGAAGGTCAGTCTTACACACATTACACTAAACATTGTTTCACTAGCAAGTACAGCATCTTCTAGCAAGCAGTTTCTCATGAGAACTAACTTGAACTACGAGCACATGGTCAGAACAGTGGAAAATCACAATTTAATTCTCTAAGCATCCATTTTGTAAAACACCTAAGGAATGCAGCTTGACATGAGGCCGTGCAACTCGGCCAAGACCTTGCCAAGTTAAGGCCTACAATTAATTAAAGCTAATATATAATGCATAACCCTTAATATGACATATTATCACATTAATCAAACATAAGCTCAATATTTCATATTAATAATCCATTAATAAGTGAACATTGACGGGCACTCTGGTGGGCGCTCCATCAAATGTGTGCATTATTTTTCTCTAAGTTAATACATTCATTTTCTATGTACATCCAACACTCAGAATACTTGAATATTCATTATTAAGTTTCAGCGTTAACAATGCCATCTACTGAGGTCGGGACTACAGTCACTCATTTTCTCTCTTCATATTAGCCACATAAGGCTGTGGTGAAATGGACATAGAAAAAGTGAAAGGATCCCCATGCACAGAGAAAGAGTTTCCTTTGCACGTGGACAGTTAGCTCTTTTTCAGAAAAAAACAAACTCCTACTTTCAGAGTTTGTTTTCTCAGATCAAAAGATTTGCAGAGTGGACACTTTGAATATAGCTCTACTTGGCAAATTACAGTGTTGTTCGAGGGAGACCGTAACTGACACGTTAATGTCACATGGCACATATGAGAGGGAGGCGTTGCTTATTTTGTTTTAGAAGGGAAAGATGAGATGAATAAAATCCATGACAAAGGCTGCTGTTATGCGGTATGCAATGTTTTGTGGCAGTTTTGTTGACAATTCTAATGAGCCTGTCTTCTCTTAGAGCTCTGAAGGTGGACCATGTGGCACTGTTTTTTGGGCTCCAATGGTCTCTGATTGTCCCAGGTATGTTGATGTTATGGTTGGGGTTAGCGTTAAGGTATGGGAGTCGGTCCAGTCAACTATTTGGATATGTGTTAGGCAGTGATACTTCTATATTCTTGATCTTGTCCTTGAAGAAGTTGGTGAATTACTCACATCTTACTGTTGGGCAGCCCATATACGGTTTCATACTAGAGGAAGAAAGATTATTTGTTGATGGTCTTGAAGAGTTTATTTGGATGATTCACTGATGCTTCTAGATGGAATTGATGACGGTGGAGTTTGCTTTAAATATATGTTTCTTGTAACTGTTTCTTTTCAATCTTATTTGAAATGATTGTGTCACTGAGTAGTCTTTTCCCCATCTTTTGTCTGTGATTCTTAGTTCTTTTATGTCTTCATTTTGGTCCTTGTTGTACAAAGTGTAGGAGGATTTGTTTTTTCCCTCATTAGTCTCAAAGGAGCTAACTCTTGTAGTACATCTGACATGGTTGTATTGTAGTGTACGTTAAAGTCTTCAGTGTTGTGAGAAGATATAGTTGGCTTGAGACAGTCGCAGATTTTTTTCTGAGAGTTCAAATAAGTTGATTTGTTTAGTGTTCCTGGATCAGAATTTCAGCTTGTCTGTTTGACCTTTGTTAGTTTTTCTGAAATTACGCAGAATGTCAATATGCTGTGGTCTGACCATTCTATCTGTAGTATTGAGTCCATGATGATCAGCCCTTTCACGCCTGTCAAAAGAAGTAGAGTGGCGCCCTTGATATGTGTTGGAAAATTGCAGAATTGTGACAGTTCACTGATCCTCAAAACTTGTTTGAGATGGGCAGTTTGGGCATTGCTGTTGTCATTCTGGTGAAGACTAAAGTCTACTAGAAAGATATTATTTGGGGTTAAGACTGATTGCTGGGTGTTGAGATCAATTATATATTGGATGAACATTTGGTTTTCATCTGAGGGTGGTTTGTTAGGTTCAGTTTGGTAGTATTTCTGTTTGATAAACAGAGTTCCACCCCTAAACATTCAAAGGAGGAGTCTTCTTTAAAATTTAAACATTTAAGTTGCAGTGAGTTATGGTGTATAACCGTAACACCACCTCCGGGGTAACCCTCCGTATCTTTTCTTTTAATTGATTAGCTGGGTGAGTCCAAAAGGTCAGTCATTGGGTAGGATCAATCGTGGAACAAGGTTTCAGTAAGGAAAATAAGGTCCATACATATTTGTAGTATAATATCTGCTATCTCCCTAGAGTATCTAGCTGCAGATCTACATTCCAGAAGCATACTCTTTTTAGTTTATTTTTAGGATATTGTGATATGCTCATGGATGTTGTAAATGTTGATGATGCAATTAGGTGGTCTGCTCACAGACTGCTGTGTTTCTCATATCACCAGTATAGAATGTGAATGACGGAGGGAGAGTTTAGAGAAATCAGGCTTGTAATTGTTGAGTAGAGAGACTAAGTCACCCTGTGTGAGGTTATTGATGACCTTTGGCGGTTGGTGCTGTGTTTGTATTGAGTCATTGTGCAATTGGGTGAATTGATGTATTGGGATGAGGGGAAGTAAAAGTTCAGGCTAATTGCTATAGATTTAATTTCCTTTTCCAGAGACTGTATCGTGTTTGATAATTTAAGTAGAAGGGAACTGAGTTGTGGTGCACAGTGGGTAGTGTTATGAGGAGCGACCTTTGTTGACCATTTAATGTTGTGGTAGTTCCAAAGGTGTGCTGGTTACATTTGGGTGTGCTTCTTCAGAGAACATATGGGTTGTGCAACTTTCCATTATGTCTGTTCCAGTAAGGGAGAGAGGACTGGGCAGGCTTGGTAGTGTGTTCTAAGACACTGTTCCGTAGGCGGTAAGGGGTGCATGGTGATGGAGACTGTTGAGAGGAATTATTCAGACTATGGTGATCAGTCACTGTGGCATGTTATATGACTTTGTGCACTGGTTTGGGGTTAGAAGGGTGGTTAGTCCGATTAGGATCTGTGAATGAAGGCTGCTTAGGGGATTGTTCAGATAATTGTCAGGTTATTGTGGCATGTTGCATGACATTGTGCATTGTAGGATCTGTGAATTGGGTAGATGCTTGTACTACTGTATATGTGTTGGACTAGTGATCATTGTGTATGTCTTTGGGGGAGGAGGGTTATACACTGTTTGTGTTTCTTCTTTGGGATGCAAGAAAGGGAAAAGGTGGGACTTGGATAGTTCACATGATCTAGGAGAACGTTGCTACAGGTTGATGCAAATGACATTGTGGAGAGGAGAGGGCAGAATATGTTGGTGTTTACCCTTTGCAATGTGAAAGTGGGAGTTGTAAATGGGGCAATATGTATTCATAGTATTCTTGTTGTCTGTTTTGTGGACTGATGGGGGCATGTTGTTGGAGATGTGTATGATTTAGAGTAAGACGTATGCATAGGGAGTCATCTGGGATGCAGAGGAGACAACAGTATTGGGTGATAAGGACATCATAGGAGTGGAAGATTACAGTTTGGGATGTGCCTGATAAGAAATGGGGTGTGGGGAATGAGGGTGTGGGTAACATGAGTTAGTTTGGCGAGGGTTGTGTGACTGTGGTAGGGGTGAGGGTGAGATTCCCAAGGTGGTGAGTAATTTTCAGGGTGGGGATCAGTGTTGAATAGCTGACTTGGATCACTGCCTAATCTTATAAATGTTGTTTGGGGGTCCAGTTTCCTTGTTTTCTGGCACTGTCTTAGTACACTAATAGTGAATAATGTCATAATATATTATTCACTATTAGTGTAATAAGGAATGGAGTTCAATTAGTTGGAATATAACTCGCCCTGGCAGCTGAGGTAAGAAAAAAGTTCTCTTAAATGTATGTTGTGTGCATTCTTGTGGGGGAGAAGTGTGTTTATGTGAAAGAGTGTGTGAATGTGTGTATATGTGTAAGCGTGTCTGTGCGAGTGAAAGTAAAGGTCTAATGGCATGTGATGTCAATTGGAATTTTGACAAATTGATGTTCATGAGACAGACCCCGTGACACCCCCACCACTAAATGAAAAGAAACCTGAGACTGGTATTTGGGAGCTGCAGTTTTTTCACATGCCCTGTATCTAAATGAGGCCCTAAAACTGTAAATACAGTTTCAATTTTAGAGAAATAATGTTGTTAGATAATATTAAAATTTATTTTTTATCAGTGCATTGGTTCAAATTGTCCAATATTTTCTAGGTGTTATGAGTGTCATGGGACGCTTTACATGACGCAAAAGCATAACCTGACAGAATAAGGTAACATTCCACAACATAATTGTGAAAGTACATTTCTATCATTAATACCGATGATGTGAAAACATCTGCACTATTTCTTCTATTCAACACATGTAGGTGGGGTGTGTTTTTTCCATGAAAATGTTTCAATTTTGCTTTCAAAATATATACCATTACTATATTTTCCCCACACTTGACCTAGGGCTATTTCATCCTTCAGTCACAGAGTAACATCTCTGCAATGCTATGGATGCTATATGCATATTAGGAGCTCTTAGCCAATTCATGCAATTGAATACAGGTGCTGGGTAACAGATAATGAGTGTGAATGAACAGCCTGGGCCTGACATAAGCTGATGGGTTGGTAAATAAGGACTCACATGAGGTGAGACTTGGGTATTTGTTATCTTTTCTGAGTGAGAAATGGAATTAAGAATGAAAGGAATGTTTGAATCACTGTAAATATTAGCCAGGGTCTCTAGTAAGTGTGTCTAGTACACATGAGCTGGTCCTCTGTTAGGGCGGAGGAGCGCCCCCCGCCAGCACCAGAAGCTGCAAACTTTTCAGAACAAAGGGAAAATAAACCATATTTATTATCTTTTCGTTCTGAAAGGGGAGGGCCATGGGGGTGACTAGTAGTTAGGGGGAGTGCACAGCACTCACCCTCACTGCGCATGTGTGTTTGGCCGGTCGTCTTGGGCCGGCCAAACACACATGCATGGTAGGCTCTCTCCAGCCCTTCGAGACAGTTGCCAGGCTGGAGAGAGCTTGCACAGGCTCCCAGTCTGCCTGGGAGAGCCCTGGCTGGGTGCTCCCAGCCAATCCTGACGCTGCTTTGAGCAGCGCAAGGAATGGCCGCAGGGCAGGCTGGGTGCCTGTGCCTTATGCAACGCAGGAAAGGAGAGCTACCCCGGTCCACGAATCAGGTACGTTTAAAAAACATTTTTTTAAATAATTTAATGTACCCTTGCTCCCCTCTCCCCCTCCTCCACTCCCACCCTTGTGCTGCACCGATCCCGCCCCTTTTTAGCGCTGCAAGCCGCGACAGTCAAACAGACAACTGTGTGGTCTGGGTAGATAAACTACAGTCCTTCCACACTTGTTAGTGTATCACATTCTTTATACTTGAGTACTTTATATAAATATAGTTCATACTGTGCTCCTGCAGGAAACCAAAGCAAACACTCATCTTTTACCATCAGCAACAGCTTCTGGAATGAAAAATATCCGGTGCTCTACTTTGCTCCCCTTCACTCCAGGAATACGTGGAGGTTTTTCTTTATAGTCACAACTAAAGATTTCCGATGGAAGTTCCTTTCTAATGTTGGGAGGCCTAGCGATGAAAACATGAAGTGTCTGGATAGCTAGGTACATGCAAATACTTAAAATACTAACATGGACGATAGGCAGTTCGTATTGGAATATGTGTCAAAGGGTATAATCTGTCCTTACCTACGTGTTTACTACCTTGATTCCTATTTCTTCTCACGCCAGCGTAGGCAGACACGGGCCAAGGAGAGACTTCTTACAATAACTAACCAATTATTATAGGGGTTTTCTTTCCCAGTTCACATCCTGGAAACACTTTTACCCCTTCATTTGACAGGAGCATATGTGCAACTGTTTTAAGAGCAGGGGACTATTTGCAAAGCCTATGGGTACCCAAACCTGTGTAGGGTGACACAAACAGAAATATCCCAACCCAACCACTAAACATAAATTTACAAATTTCTGTTAACAAATTGCAGCATTTTTACACAAGCACAATTTTTAATGTAATGTGGCCTCTTATCCTTAAAGTGAAAATGGTGTTGGGATTAAGCTCCGCGGCATGAGCTCATCAAAGTTTTGCATTCAGGATTGGTATTTGGGGACAGAGGCACAATAAGCAACGAAAGAAATAAAAGGGAAGAGATTAAAATCTGAAGAAAAAAGCAAAGCAGTTAATCACTAGGAATTGTGACTCTACTAAGTACATCTGTTAACCATAGTTGCCAGTTGGTGGAAGCCGAGGAACCAGGAGGTTGTGGACTATGGTTCTGATACACGCTTGACTTTCACACCTTAAAGCAGGGAGGACTAAGCAGAGGTTAAACCATTCCACATTACTATGCTTTGTTGGAAGGCAGTGGGACATACACACCGTTTTTCAATCTGTACATATGGAAATGAGCCATAACACGGTGCGTACTTCACTACCGAAAGGTGTCTGGTCCAGAGTAATGGCCCACATCGCAATGGGCTCATTACACAGAATATGAGAAACGTTAGCTGTCCAGCAGTTGAGGGAGGCCCATAGCACTTTACGGTACCCGAACGCTCTGCTGCGATGGCTTCCTCGAGAGACGGCATGTCTCATTCACAATTTCAAGGTGAAACTTGGCGGACTTTCTCTTTTAGCAACGACATCAACCCAGAGCATGAAAAAGTAACGATTGCAGGGCACCGATAATAAATATAATCTAGAAAAATATGCAACTTGGTTAGGAAATAAAGTTTTCAGATAATAAATCGTAAATTCACCAGAAACTGTTTTTCAAAGCACTTAGGGCTACATTTACCATCCTTTCACACAACAGTATGCAGCAGTGCTTCTTGTTTGAGGTGCATTGCGTGTTAGGGAGAGAGCAGAAATGCACCATATCTGTTAAGATATGTGTGCTTCCGCTCTCTCATAGTACTGTCACAATTCAGGCAGCCTAGCACGAACGCAGGCACCCTTGCACCAGCGTGCAGGGGTGCCTGTGTGTAGGAAAGTACCATCTTGCCTGGCATGTTACCCCCATATTTCACTATATATATGTTGTTTCAGTGTATATGTCACTGGGACCCTGCCAGCCAGGGCCCCAGTGCTCATAAGTGTGCCCTGTATGTGTTCCCTGTGTGATGACTGTCTTACTGAGGCTCTGCTAACCAGAACCTCAGTGGTTATGCTCTCTCTTTGCTTTCCGCATTGTCACTAACAGGCTAGTGACCAATTTCACCAATTCACATTGGCATACTGGAACACCCTTATAATTCCCTAGTATATGGTACTGAGGTACCCAGGGTATTGGGGTTCCAGGAGATCCCTATGGGCTGCAGCATTTATTTTGCCACCCATAGGGAGCTCTGACAATTCTTACACAGGCCTGCCACTGCAGCCTGAGTGAAATAACGTCCACGTTATTTCACAGCCATTTACCACTGCACTTAAGTAACTTAAAAGTCACCTATATGTCTAACCTTTACTTAGTGTGTGGGCACCCTGGCACTAGCCAAGGTGCCCCCACATTGTTCAGGGCAAATTCCCCAGACTTTGTGAGTGCGGGGACACAATTACACGTGTGCACTATACATAGGTCACTACCTATGTATAGCGTCACAATGGCAACTCCGAACATGGCCATGTAACATGTCTAAGATCATGGAATTGCCACCCCAATGCCATTCTGGCATTGGGGAGACAATTCCATGATCCCCCGAGTCTCTAGCACAGACCCGGGTACTGCCAAACTGCCTTTCCCGGGGGTTTCACTGCAGCTGCTGCTGCTGCCAACCCCTCAGACAGGTTTCTGCCCTCCTGGGGTCCAGCCAGGCTTGGCCCAGGAAGGCAGAACAAAGGACTTCCTCAGAGAGAGGGTGTTACACCCTCTCCCTTTGGAAAAAGGTGTCAGGGCTGGGGAGGAGTAGCCTCCCCCAGCCTCTGGAAATGCTTTGATGGGCACAGATGGTGCCCATCTCTGCATAAGCCAGTCTACACCGGTTCAGGGATCCCCCAGCCCTGCTCTGCCGCAAAACTGGACAAAGGAAAGGGGAGTGACCACTCCCCTGACCTGCACCTCCCAGGGGAGGTGCCCAGAGCTCCTCCAGTGTGCTCCAGACCTCTGCCATCTTGGAAACAGAGGTGCTGCCGGTACACTGGACTGCTCTGAGTGGCCAGTGCCAGCAGGTGACGTCAGAGACCCCTTCTGATAGGCTCTTACCTGTGTTGCTAGCCTACCCTCCTTACTAAGTGGCCAAACCTCCTTTTCTGGGTATTTAGGGTCTCTGCTTAGGGGAATTCTTTAGATAACGAATGCAAGAGCTCATCAGAGTTCCTCTGCATCTCTCTCTTCACCTTCTGCCACGGAATCGACCGCTGACTGCTCAGGAAGCTTGCAAAACCGCAACAAAGTAGCAAAGACGACTACTGCAACCTTGTATCGCTGATCCTGCTGCCTTCTTGACTGTTTTCCTGGTGGTGCATGCTTTGGGGGTAGTCTGCCTCCTCTCTGCACTAGAAGCTCCGAAGAAATCTCCCGTGGGACAACGGAATCCTCCCCCTGCAACCGCAGGCACCAAAAGAACTGCATCACCAGTCCTCTGGGTCCCCTCTCAGCACGACGAGCGTGGTCCCTGGAACTCAGCAACTCTGTCCAAGTGACTCCCACAGTCCAGTGACTCTTCAGTCCAAGTTTGGTGGACGTAAGTCCTTGCCTCCCCATGCTAGACCGCATAGCTGGGTATTGCGTGATTTGCTGCTGCTTCGGCTCCTGTGCACTCTTCCAGGATTTCCTTTGTGCACAGCCAAGCCTGGGTCCCCGACACTCTAACCTGCAGTGCACAACCTCCTGGGTTGTCCTCCGGCGTCGTGGGATCTCCTTTTGTGACTTCGGGTGAGCTCCGGTTCACTCTTCTTCGTAGTGCCTGTTCCGGCACTTCTGCGGGTGCTGCCTGCTTCTGTGAGGGCTCTCTATCTTGCTGGGTGTCCCCTCTGTCTCCTCACGTAATTGGCGACATCCTGGTCCCTCCTGGGCCACAGCAGCATCCAAAAACCCTAACCGCGACCCTTGCAGCTAGCAAAGCTTGTTTGCGGTCTTTCTGCGTGGGAACATGTCTGCAAGCTTCTTCATGACGTGGGACATCCATCCTCCAAAGGGGAAGTTCCTAGTCCTCTTCGTTCTTGCAGAATCCACAGCTTCTACCATCCAGTGGCAGCTTCTTTGCATCCTCAGCTGACATTTCCTGGGCATCTGCCCAATTTCAACTTTGTCGCGACTCTTGGACTTGGTCCCCTTGTTTCACAGGTACTCTTGTCTGTAAATCCACCTTTGTTGCATTGCCGGTGTTGGTCTTCCTTGCAGAATTTCCCTATCACGACTTCTGTGCTCTCTGGGGAACATAGGTGCACTTTACACCTACTTTTCAGGGTCTTGGGGTGGGCTATTTTTCTAACCCTCACTGTTTTCTTACAGTCCCAGCGACCCTCTACAAGCTCACATAGGTTTGGGGTCCATTCGTGGTTCGCATTCCACTTTTGGAGTATATGGTTTGTGTTGCCCCTATACCTATGTGCTCTCATTGCAATCTATTGTGACTGTACATTGCTTGCATTACTTCCTTTTGCTATTACTGCATATTTTTGGTATTGTGTACATATATCTTGTGTATATTTGCTATCCTCATACTGAGGGTACTCACTGAGATACTTTTGGCATATTGTCATAAAAATAAAGTACCTTTATTTTTTAGTATATCTGTTTATTGTGTTTTCTTATGATATTGTGCATATGACACCAGTGGTATAGTAGGAGCTTTGCATGTCTCCTAGTTCAGCCTAAGCTGCTCTCCATAGCTACCTTCTATCAGCCTAAGCTGCTGGAAACACCTCTTCTCCACTAATAAGGGATAACTGGTCCTGGTACAGAGTGTAAGTACCCCTTGGTACCCACTACAAACCAGGCCAGCCTCCTACACTGTGTTACAAGGAGAATTGTTTCTGTGCATAATTTCCTGCACAAAATATCCTTCAAAGCATTTTCCTCTATGTGTGTTGCAGAATCTTGCCCATAATTTTTAGTGTCTTTACGGTTGAGGATACACTTGCTTGTCATAACCTTTCCCTCGCCATCTGTCTTGGTGGGAGGCCAGTACCTTTCCTTCTGGTGCTCTCATTTCAACAAAGATGCAAATTCTGGCCACAACTTCTGTTGATGCCTGAATTGGATTACAAATGGTGTACAAGTAATGCATCCTATTATTTTGTGCCCAGTGGTGTAACGCACCATGGTGGGCCCCCTGCAGAACATGAAGAGGTGCCTCCAGTTTCTCCTGTATCCAGAGTTGGATCTGCCTTTCGTGCAGTCTGGCTCTGATAGATGGCCCAGCTTAAAGGGGCAATTGTGTAGGCTTTTTGTTCATCCTGTCATGGCCCATGGGAGAAAAAGCTGTTCCACACACCCTTCCTTTCAAGCAGCCCCATATGGAAGTGCACAACTGCCTTCGGGCCAGTCCAACACTACTTATATCTCACAGACATTCATTGTCCTTCAGCTGATTGAGGGCCCCATGAGGGGTTGGGTTCATTATAGTCCTTCTTATTGAAAGTTTCTAAATGACCACGTTTGTGAAATACCTGCCACTGCCTTTCAGACATATGTACAAGCTGCACTGAAAGGAGATGAAGAGAGATCCCTTACATCAACGTAGAAGTGTATATAATGCAAAAGGCTGCCAGAAAGTTGTGAGTGCAGACCTATTAGGCAAGGCAATTGAGGTGTAAAAAAGTGAAACCTCACTTGCCATACTTCTTTCTCCTTCCCATCACCTTTCATGAGAATGCTTGAAAATTATTAAGTGTTGCTTTTGGACATGAAAGTATTAATTAAGTAGTGCTGGAACAATGAAAAATCAGAGATCTAAGAGGAGAACTGACATTGACTAGCTGAGACACAATAATGAACTCATATTATAATCTGGGTGTTTCAGGTGCTCTTTGTTTGCACAAAGATATGTGTCTGGAACAACGTCACTGTTTTCATTGTCTTTCACTCAGTCTTTGAAATCTCAGTCTTTTGATTCCAAAAGAAACTCTTAACATCTGATCACAACAGTACAGATTATCCTTAAGAACATTTTTCTCAACAATTTGGGCAGTTCAGTTCATTAAATGCGATGTACGTGCCTGCGTTGCAAAATCATCCACCGGGTTAAATTATTTGGATTGATTTAAAAAATAATTCTCTTCTGAACGCAACATGGGCGAAATTTGTTTTTGTAGTTGAGAGCTCTGGCTAGCAATTCCAGTGGCAATGTTTGTGAGTAGTACCTTTGAGTGAACCCACCATGTTGAATACACTACAACAAATGCAAGACTTATACAAGTTGTCTCAAATATCTCATGAGTTACACACATTTCAACCACAAATACTAAAATTTATAATTTAAAATTTTGAAATATACCAGCTAAGTCTCCTTTCTCTGCAAAATAACCCTTAGTTCACTATTGATCCTGATTTTACTCTTGTGCTTCCCTTTTTAGGTCAAGCATAGACAGCCCTTGGCTGTCTCTTCAAGACTTGCTGTATGTACTGTGTGGGCCTCCAGCCTGCACACTATTTTTCATTTATTTGTTTCAGTGCCCTTTAAAAATCCTTGCTTTCAAGTGGGTATTTGTTCCTATTTGTCCCTCCTTTTCATTGTTTGCTACCTTCTGTGGAGCAGTGCCCAGTGCATTTACCCTCCCACTTGTGTGCATTTAGGCTTGCTTCTTTTGTTTTTGCACAGCAGATTGGAAGGCTCCCTGTTCACACTTCTGCTCTCCCTGCCTTTTGATTTAGAGTGTAATTGAAAAGAAGCACCAGTTTTCATGATTCACCATCACTCGCTTTTTAAAATAGCTTATTTTAACTTATGACTGCAAACGTTTTGAAGGTTTCCACGTTTGATGACTGAACAAATGAATGAATGAACCATCATTTATAGAACACGGCATTCAGCATTACAGGTATCTTGGTGCTATAGCAACTACACCAGAATCCAAACCGCAACCATATAATTTGAACTCTGTTTGCTTACAAACACCTCCTCCCGACACATCAAAACCTGTCCCTATTTTGGAAGAGCCAGGGTTTTAGGTTGTTTCTGAAACTATTCAGATTTCTTGGGACTCTAAGTTCAGCAGGTAGCTTATTCCACGTCTAGATCGCTTTGACCTTGAACATCCTCCCTCCCTCCCTCCTCCCCTGACTTTCCTGAATTTTTGCATATAGATCAGATTTTCTGTAGCAGACCGTAAGTTCCTATTTAGTTTGTAGCAACACAATGTCTTTTGTAGCAGTACTAGTCAAATGCCATTTAATTCTCTGTATACTATACCCACAGCCTTGAAGGTAATTTGTTCTTTCTCTGGTAGCCAATGTAAGGCTCTCAAGGCGCTGATGAGGAATCCTTCCTTGTTTTATTGAAGGCCTATTTCACTGCACACTTTTGAACTGTATACAGTTTTTTGATTAGATATTTCAGAGCTCCAATGGACAATGCATTACAGTAGTCAACTCTGCTCAAGACTGTGCTTTGATTGTGTAGTCTTCAAGCAGGCTGAAGCAGTAATGGGATGATTTTCCTCAGATTTCTCAGCAGGCCAAAACAGGTAGCTGGGGACAGTTTTTTATCTACATATACTCAGAGATCCCACACAACCTAAGATGATTGCCAGTTGTCTGTGCTTGCCCATGACCAGAAATTCCTTGGGAGTGCTTCAGAACTATCAGAAGGGAAACAACATAAAAACTCAGTTTTTCCTTCATTGAACTTTAGGCAGCTCTTTTTTTAGCCAAGTAGTCATTTCTTGTATAAAGAGTTGACATTGTTTATCGAATTAAGATTGATCTTCTCACAAGATACAACAAGCTGTGTTTCATCAGTGTAGTTCACACATAAGATCCCAAAGGATCTGATTAGGCTTAGTGATGGGTGTATTTATATATTGAATAGAATGGGGCTCAGGGCTGAGTCCTGAGGTACCCCATGTTCTATTTTCCTAAACTTTGATTGAAAAAGGGGACTAGAGATCGTTTGTCAGGATTGATGCAAACCATTGTAAATAGGTTCCCTCCACTACTATTTCCTTGACTCTCTGTAACAGTAACTAGTGGTTGATGGTGTCAAACACTGTTGATAGATCTATTAATATCAATACTGCCATTTGGCCTCCATAAACAGACATGTTCAACTCATCCAGGGTCAGGATTGGGGCTGACTTCATTTCATGTGCTAGTCAGAAGCCATTCGGTTCAGCCTCCAAGATATTATGTTTTTCCAAAAAGTCTACAAGTACTTTAATCATATATTTTTCACTTTTTTGGTTGGGAAAGGAAGTAGAGATATTGGGCAGTAGTTACTCGGATATTTTCAATCCACTAAAGGCATTTTTAATAATGGGGTCACTAGAGCTTTTTTGCCTCTGCCTGCCTCTGCTACTGGTATGATGTCATCTAAGATGTTCTTTATAGAGTCCTGTAGGTAAGTGTAATTCTTGTTCACTCTTCCCTCTTCTTGGAACCTGCTTAGATTCTCAAATATCTTCTTCTCTTTTAGTTTGTTTAATTTGTCCATGGTCTGCCCTAACCCCGTCTCATAGCATTTGACCCCCCCTCTCCTACTGCAGTCCACACCAGCTCAAACGAAACAAGTACATGGTCCGATCAACTCACAGAAGTTAGATTTATTATGTTAATTAGGTATGTAGGCACAAATATCAAGTCTAAAGTATGTCTTCCTGATTAACTGGGGCCAGTCACTAGTTGCTTCAAACCTAAGATTTTGTATGCTGCCAAGAGTTCCCTGTCCTATGTATAGGAGGAGTCCTCTGTCAAAATATTAAAATCACCCTGTACAAAGAGGTTAGTGTGAGAGAGGGCTAGGTTCGTAATCAGTTTCGGGAAGGGCTGTAAGAAATTATTTAAGAGTCCAAGTCGCCTTTAGCATACGACACCCGAAACAGCTGTGCCTTTCCTTGTTTTAATGGTAAAGTCAACTGACTTCTCAATCCTCCGTGAGTGCTCCTGAATACACAGGAGGAGGCAGGCAGGGGTTGCAATGCTGTGCTGTGGCATCAGGGTAATCACTCAGGTTGCATGATACTCAGGCAAGACACTAGTGCTTCTATCTTTTGTGATCCTGATACTCAACAGGGGCAAGCCAACAAGCCCTTGGAGAACACGTCAGGTTTCAGGTGGCAGGCCAGCACATAAGCCAAATTGCAGAGTGGTAGTCCTCCAGCATCCCAGCAGGCATCAGGCCAGCATAGCAAAGCAAGTCATCTAAATAGTGGTTCCTCCTAACAGCACAACAGTCCTCTGGCAATGTGCAGATTGGAGAGCCAGAAACATCTGGTTAAAAGTTACATCCATTGTCTACAAACCTGGGGTCAGAGCCCTAGTGCTTATACTCAAAACTGTCTTTGATGCAGAGATTATTTCATAGGATCCCTTAGAAGTGTGCAACACTCCCTTTTTAACCCAGTCCTGAATCCAGACGATCAATGGGGGTAAATCAGTCCTTTTTGTGAGGGCAGGACACAACCTATACAAATGTAAAGTGTGAACCTCCACTCCTCTCCCAGCCCAGGAAGACTATCAATATGCAGATGTATATCATGTCACGCCTAGCCCTTTCTGTGTTGCGGCTGTTAAAAATAATGTATACACAAAGTATAGCTGTCCTCCAGGCCAGATGTGTATTGGAGACAGGCTGTAAAGCACACAGAGTTATAAGCACAGAGGAATGGCTACTTTCTAAAAGTGGAATTTCTAAAATAGTAATGTAAAACACAACTACACCAGTAAGTATGATTTGTCACCATTATTCTAAACATACCAAACATGGCAAAGCTGCTCCTTTCTTATTAGGAATTACCACTTGTTGGACGTGGCAACCTTGGCCTGGGCTCCCTTAACTTTTTGCCTCTGCTTCCCAGGTTGTTGCTATGTGCTGCACCATGTTTTTGCTGTTTTTGTATCTCTTGGCACTGCTGACCAGTGCTAAAGTGCAAGTGCTCCGTATCTGAAATTGCATGTGTAACTGGCTTTTCCATGATTGGCATATTTGATTTACTAGTACGTCCCTAGTAAAGTGCACTAGAGGTGCCCACAGCCTTTAAATCAAATGCTACTCGTGGGCCTGCAGCACTGATTGTGCCACCTACATGAGTAGCCCTGTAAACATGGCTCAAACCTGCCACTGCAGTGTCTTTGTGTGCAGTTTTAAACTGCCAATTTGACTTAGCAAGTGTACCCACTTGCCAGACCTAATCCTTCAATTTTTATACATATAAGGCACCCCTCAGGAAGGCCCTAGTTACCCCCATGGGCAGGGTGCAGTGTATCCTAAAGATGGAACATGTACAGATGTGTTTTACATGTCCTAACAGTGAAATACTGCCAAATTCGATTTTCACTGTTGCAAGGCCTATGTCTCTCCTGGGTTAACATGGGTGCTGCCTTTAAATATTTTTAAATGCAGCTTTCCTTTGGGAGAAGGTGGAGGGGTGGAGTTTGGGGTCTTTGAACTCACAATTTAAAAAAACATCTTTTAGTGGAGTTGTTTTTTAGATTGTTAGTTTGAAAATGCCACTTTCAGAAAGTAGGCATTTTCTTGCTATAACCTTTTTGTGACTCTCCCTGTTTGTGGATTCCCTCTCTGGATCAGACTGACAGTTGGGATGTTTGTGAATCTCCTCTAGACAGTGACACAAAGGGAGCTGGGGTTTAGCCTGCATATCCCGATGAGCCTTCTGGTCTAGAGTGGAAGAAGGAGTGGTCACTTACACCTGAATGGGCTGTGCCTGCCCTCACACAATGCAGTCTTTACCCCCTGGTGTGTGTCTTGGGCCAGGCATGGGCAAGACAGCATCCTGTAAACAACAGACACTTTTCTTTGAAGTTTTGCAACTTCAAAGGCAGAAAGGGGTATAAGTATTGAACCCCAAACCCCAGACTTTAGATTTCACTAGGAGAAGAGCTGAAGAGTTGAGGAGAAGTGCTGCCCCTGCCCGTGGCTGTGCTTTGTTGGGCTATCCTACACTTGCTGCTTCTTCCTGTGAAAGGGGATAAAAACTGGATTTTGTGGTATATTCCTGCTTAAGAAGAATCTCCAAAGGCTTGGCCCTGTTCTGAAGTCTCAGAGCCATCAAAGACATCCTCTGCCAGCACCTGGACTCTCTGCGGAGACTACTGCCCTTCCAAGTGGTGCCTAATCCAGTCCCTGGGCCCTTGAAAGGAGAAGCTGGTGTAAAACAAAGTGAATCGACTTCAGACGACTTCGGACTGGCGCTGCTCCCGAATCCTGTGATGCCGCCTGCAACTGAAGGTGTGGTCCTCGCTGGAGTGCGATGACCCCACAGGGCCGATACCGCTGCGGCCTCACTGAAGTATGCATCTCCATGGAAGTTGTCACACCACGTCGTGACCACCGGATACCGACTCCCCCGGAAGTGCACAGATCCAACGCTTCACACCGACGCCACCTCACCGCCACTGCTCCGCAGTAAGGACCTGACGCCTCTTCGTGACACATCTGCTCCTTCGCTCCACATCACCGGAGCCGATGTCTCCTCGAATCCAATGACTCCTCGATCCCCGATTCCATGCACCGGCACCATTGGCATCGGATTGTTGGGAATGACTCCATCATGATGGCGTGATATCACCTAATCGAAGCATTTGTGTTTCTAAGTGCTATTTTTGTGTTTAATCTTTAAAAATTCATAACTTGATTTGTGTATGTTAGATTTTTGTCATTTTGGTCTTGTTTTGTTTAGATAAATATTGGCTATTTTTGTAACCTGGTGTTGAGTCATTTTGTAGTGATGTCACTGAATTACTGTGTGTGTTGGTACAAATACTTTACACATTGTTTCTGGGTTACGCCTTTCTGCTCATGCCAACCTACCAAGAGGGTGAGCGGAGGTTAACCGGGTGTGTTTCTCCTTTGCCCTGACTAGAGTGAGGGTTCTTGGTGAGGGTTCTTGCTTGGACAGGGGGCAACCTGACTGCCAACCAAAGACCCCATTTCTAACACCACTTAAAAGGGTGTAAGGGAATTCACAATGTTATCCTACGAGAGGAGCTGGTCCCACAATAGTGAAAAACAAAATAGGCTGTTTGCCGCTACCAGGACATGCCACACTTAAAGGTACATGTCCTGCCGTTTACTAACTCAGTACTGTGCCCATAGGGCTATGAAAGGCCTACCTTAGAGGCAACCTATAGGTAATAAAAGGAGAGTTTAAGGCTTGGCAAGTAGTTTTAAGGGCCAAGTTCAAGTGGCAGTAAACTGAGCACACAGGTCCTGCAGTGGCAGGCCTGAGACAGGTTTGAAAAGCTACATCTGTGGGGGGCACAAGCAGTGCTGCAGGCCCACTAGTACCATTTAATTTACAGGACCTGGGTATATGGTATACCACTTTACAAGGGACTTTCAAGTGAAACAAATATGCCAAGCAGGTGCAAACCAATTATACTATGTTTAGAGGAAAGAGCACATGTACTTTTGCATTGATTAGCAGTGCTAAAGTGCCCAGAGTCCTAAAGCCAACCAAAAAGGTCAGAGAAATAGGATTAGGAGGACAAAATGTTTGGGGTAGCCTTCCAAAAAGGGCCAAGTACAACAAGGTGTGATTTCAACATTTTGATCAGAAACATGAGAAATTTTAATGTTTGACACACCAAACTACAATTTTTTTTGCCTTTGATAAAAGAAGCCATAATCAGCTAATTATCTAACTACAGAAACATTCTGACAGTTAGAATCAAGAAAGGAAACCATGGAAGATAATACTTTAGTGAAACCACGAGGGATTAACGGCAAGACAAAAGGTAGTACCTGAGAATGGTAGTGGGAATCTCCCATGGTTGTCACAAAGAAAGCACCCAGACCCCAAGCGCTCCTCAGGAGAAACTTTGACAGATTGCGGCTGAGCACTTCTTGCAAAATCAAAGGCATTGAAAAACTATCACTTTTTCAAAGGACTCTACCCTAAAGCCAAGAGCATTTTGTAATCTGCGACTATTTTTTATCAAGAACTCAAATTGTTGTCCAAACGTAATTCACACTAGGCCGGACTGATTTGTAGCCACTCCAGGGGCAGCAGTTGAAAGTTGGAACCGAATTCTGTTGATCTGTGACAGACAAGAGAGATTTTGGGTCTACCCCTTCCTGTTGCTCATCCAAAACTGTAGAAATTCTAAAGCAGTGATTGAACAGTGATTGTGGCATATGCCATGCACTCAGAGCAGAATCAGAAAAAGAATAAGCACTTTTGTATGCCTAATTACTTTTCTTATTCATGGAGTCTATTGCATATATATCCTCAAATGTCAATGCCTCAATGTAAGAGCCCTCTCAAAGTCAGCCAAAAATACTTGGGAAAACAGGATTCAAAATGCCACACCCTTCCGTGGCCAAAATGTAACAAATGGTGGCACGCACAGGTAGAGCGAGAAAGTCTTCTACTGAAGAAATTCCCCTCACATCCCTAGCCTCAGGAGAGCAAGCCCCAGATTGTCTTTTTGTGGAGAACATCAGCCTGCTGTGCACCATGTACAAATCTGCTCCTGGGTTCATCATCCAGGTTCTCTTCCTTCTAGTATGGGGTGAGAGTGGCATTACAATGCGGAGGATATCAGTTATGGCCTGTAGTTATGGCCTGTAGCTTCATAGAGGTCTTGGAGCTTAAGGAACGTGCACAATGTAGCCTTGTCCTGGTTCCTCCAAATGCCTCCACTTAGAAGACTGTTTTCTATCTTCTGACATGACTGTTGTAACTATGCATACATGAGAGGAAACCACGAAGAGGAATTCTACTTCCTTATTCCCCAGCAGTTCAGGCTGTCCCCATTACAATGGTGTCAGATCGCACTGCCGCCATGACTGATTCAGGCAAATTATAGTTGCCTGGATCTTCTTTCACTGAAAAGTTGTGTTCCACCCAATCCTGGAAGGTTTCACTTACCATAATTCCACTTCTCTCTCTAGTTTAGAGAAGGAAGAAACAGCCAGGACTGCAAGAGACCATGTCCTCAGTCCCCGCACCAAGAGTGTCAGCAATACATCCAACTCCTGTTATGGGCCGACACCTTGGAGACTGCCCTCATCAATGAGATCACATCCAACATGCTGAAAAAGTGAGCCCACAAAAAAAAAAAAAAAAAACTTTTTTAAACTAAATGATTCACCTTGATGCTGAAGTATTCTGGAGGCATAAATGTAACTGTCCCCTACAACTAAACAAGAGGTTTTCAGGGACACCAGCAAGTTAGAACCTAAGCGGGCAAGTGAATTGCCAGTCTCCAGGCGAAAACTTCACCTCACAGATATGGACTAGTACAAAGAAGATAGATGAAGTAGTAATGTATAGGCATCACCAGTACAAAAAGGAATGTACCAATAACACTATACACAACACTCACACAACATCAAAAGTACTGTTTCAAGTAATACACTGATACATTCCCTCAATGGTTGCTCCTAGAACAAGCCAGGGCTGAGTATCTGATTAACTAAAAAAAATCACTCCTTGCAGCACATAAGCGAACTGTCATGTTACAATCTATTGTTACAGCACATAAACATGAAGTATTAGTTTGCCCACCTCTCCATTTTTCCATGCAGTTGATCCCTGGACCAGTGAGGTAGTGCCCATAAGACCCCCAAAATGAGTGTTTACATACAAGGGTTACACCTACATAAAACTGTGCCCACTTATGTGTGACGGTAGGGTACCATTTAAGGGATAGGTCGGGTGCAGAATGCTCCTGCAAAGTTATTCACAGTGTGGCACCTGCCTGTACAGGGCTACTTAAGCATTCCTGTGGAATGGGCTAGGGACATTCTGTGATTGCAGACACTGGGGGACAGGGTGACCCTGGGATACCTGTGCCACCTTTCAAAGAGTGCATTAGAGGGGCATCCTCCCTGTGCAACAACATGTGGGTGGTACAAAGGTAATGCAGTCCCACGGGGAAAGAGGGGAAAAAATTGTATTGCTCTGTACCTGCTGCATTGGTGTTACAAAAGGGGCCTGAAAAAGTCTGCAACCCCTTATGTGCAGCCTAAGTGTCCTAGCATTAAAAACGTGTTCCATGCCTGTGCGTCCCCAGAAAATTTTAGTAACATTTAAATAAGAATGAAGAAATTTTAGGGAAATTCAGGGACAAAAAAGGTCACTTGTTTATACCACGTTATATCAAAGGCACAACAATGTAGCCGATTAGGGATTTATGAATATGATGAATATGTGCTCAATTTATGTGAGAGCTTCTCATACTAACTTACCGCCCTGTTACCACGTGCTTCCCTGAGAAAATAATATTCATGCATACATCCATACACACTGCTCGTTTCACACAGTTAGGCAGCATCACACTTCATCCACGCACCCTTTGGTTACCACAAGAGACCCTTGGACAAGAGAAAGGAAATGCAAAGATCTCAAGTTACTCATCCAAATTATTTTTTTTGCTTGTGTTCTGGGGTTTGTGGTCTTGTTTGCTTAGTTATAAAATATGGATTACCAGTCCAAGAATGAAAACAAATATCTGGGCTGGATGAGATACTCACACATGGACCTAGGGACCAGTGAGCCCTAGAATGTCTTTTGATTAAGCAAACTAATTTCTGAAGATAATAAACACATTATAAGCCAGACCTTTCATTGCAAATACATGGGCATGCATTATTGTTTCAGGCTCCTGAAACATTCGTCTAATATTAAGGTTTCTATATTTTAATATTTGTCTCAGGAGGCAAAGAAGTGAAAGATAAAAGGTTAGGTGACATGGAGTTGTGGGTTACTCATACCTACATCATAGATTCTGCTTCACTGAGTATTCAGTGGGCATTGATAACCATACATTTTGAAAAAACACGATATGTTATGGAAATTGAGGGGCATAAATTAACAAAGAGTTGTGTTACTCTTGTGCCATACAGGGGGACGCAAGATCGATGCCCCCTTGCGAGGCCTTGCCTGGCTTGATAAATCTAATGCAACACAGCACAAATCGCAGCACTGCATTATATCATGTTATATTGATTTACATAGCACACTAATCACTACAGAGTATTTAAGTGCTTGGGCATGTGTGTAGTTTTGTGGTCCCCTAGGTGCTTATACGAAGAGCCAAGTCTTCAGCTTCTAGCAGAACTCAAGAAGTGAGGACGAGGCTCTGATGTGTAGAGGGAGGAGGTTCCATGTCTTGGGTGCGATGTAAGACATTGAGCGACCTCCAGTTTTGGCTTAGTGGATGCAGGGAATGTGTGTGAGTGAGAGCAAGGCAGAGAGTTGGTGTTTAGTGGGTCGGTGAAAGTGTATGCAGCTGTTTAAGTATTCTGGTCCTGCATTGTGTAGGGCTTTGCATGAGTGGGTCTGAAGTTTGCATTGACTGAGCTTGTGAATGGGGAACCAGTAAAGTTCCCAGAGGTGCGGTGTGATGTGGGTGTGGTGTGATGTGAGAGTTTGAGTATGAGTCTTGCAGTGGTGTTCCGGATGGTCTGGAGTCTGTGTAGGAGCTTTTTGGAGAATCTGGTGTAGAGAGTTTTGTCGTAGTCCAGCCTGCTGGTGATGAGTGCTTGGGCGAGGGTCCGTCCGAGGTTCTGAGGCAATCATTAGAAGAGTTTTTGCAGCATGCCTTGGATGTAGAAGATGGAGGTGTACACTGCATGAGCCATCATGTAGAGCTTGTCATCTAGGATGATCCCTAGAATACTTGCATGGTCTAGGGGTGTGGATGTTGGTCCTGGCTCTGACGGCTACCAAGTGGAGTCCCATGAGGAGATCTTGTTGCTGAAGAACAGTACTTCCGTCTTGCCAGAGCTGAGCTGCAGGCGGTTGATTCCCGTCCAGTCTGCTATCATGGTCATGCAGTTGGTGAAGATGGTTCTGGCAGTGCTTGTTTCATCCATCAAAGGCATTTAATGGGTGCATCTACCCATGGATTTTGGTGCATTCCAGTATTTAGCCTTAGTGGTAGACCTGGGAATGTATCAACGTACGCCTTCAATCCCATGTGAGGCGTAATGAAGAGAAATTTATCCTAAATTTATCATAAATTTAGTTATCCTTGTTTCTTCCTCTTTCTATGTGTGTTGCATTCTGCAGCATGCATAGACAGAGGAAAATGCCTCTCAGGATCGTTTTTGTGCAGGAAGGTGTCCCTGCACAAAAACAATCCTGTCCGCCACACAGGCACCCTTGCACTATGGTGCAAGGATGCTTCCGTTGACGCTAGGCATCACATTGTGCGCCAGCGCAGGGAAAAGACAGAAATGAGCCATATATTAAGTATGGAACATTCCTGCCCTTTTCCCCATCATGTCGCACTGCGCAGCAAGGTGACTTGCTGCGAAGTGCTGCGTGAGTTTTTGTAAATATGCCCTTTAAGTAGCATAAGCAGATTCATCATCAACTGACTTCTGTATGTGCCAACCCCATTTAAGCGGCTTAAGTTAATAGCCTGCATACTACGGATTTCAGCATTGTTAGGACTTTTAGCACAACTTTATGTGATGAAACAATTTGCTGTTCTTGTTAGTGCGCTGCAACGAGAAACCTGCACATTTAACATGGACAACGGTGCACGTCATCTACTTGCTCAAAACGAAACCTTTCTTTCTTGTACGGTGACCTCGAAGCCAAGAAATAGGACCTAGTGCGTGATTATCAGGTGCGTTCGAACTAGTAATGTGGGTGTTACAGCACCCCCAGATAACATGTAAGGATTTAATGGCAGCAATAAAGGGACACTTGAAGTTGTCTTGCAGCATTTCAAGTTTGTCCAAGAGCAAAGGGCCACGAGCTAGTTATCGTCCTGTGACGTACTGCTGCTCATTCTTCAGTAACGTAGATCTGTGTTTACTTTTCATTTCCCTGACATGCAAACTGCATGTCAGGGAAATGAAAACCTAAACCTAGGGTTGCTCTTTCACACAAGAGTGAGAACTGAGATGGTTGCAGAATGGAAACGTGCATTTGACATATGTGTAAATATGTGGTCAAACCATAACACATTAGTTTTACTGAGACACGTACATTTTACACCACGTAAATTAATGCCTGATTTTTCAGTATGTCTTATTTTAAACTAAAATCGACAATAGCAAAGCAATAGAAATTACTGTTTGGGATTAATACTTTTAATCGCATATTCCTCACCTTCAGACTATTTTCCAGGTGCAAGACTGGATCTAGACACCCTTCATAGCAGCGCTCCTGTGTGCTGTGATGTGGCGCCATGCAGCTCTATGTTGGTTTTGTGCTACCCTTGAAATGATGGAGTGGAGCCGCATAAAAGCACCACTTATAAACGTCGATGTCAGGTCCTTTCTTTCTGCGCCTTCCCATATGGGTCTGCTCCCTCTTCTTATTCCACAACTTCCCAAAACAAAATTTGGTGTGCAAGGGAGCGATGTCTCCTCCTAAATCTACAGGTTTCAAAACAATCATCCCTGCAGAAAATAGATGTCGGTCATGAACACACACAATGTGCGTTTCTGGTATTTAGACTCAGATTACGACTTGATGTATTTCTGATGTGTGTTCCTTCATTCACTCTAAGACTATCCGGGACAGGGAAGCAAAGTTGTATGCCATCAAACACAGAAAAAAAAGTCATGGACCTTGCAAAAGCTCCCAATCAAGAGTGAATACCTGCATCTGGGGTCACTTAGGTGAGAAGTCTTCTTCGCATTCCAAGTCCTCTAGTAAGTCAAAGTTAAAATGATAACACAAGAAAGCAAAGTAGGACTCAACTCTATCCCACCCCTCTCTATTTAAGGAGAAGTCATGTGAAGTTCAAGGTGCTAGTCTGTCTCACTCTCCAATTGAGGAACTGATTCCCCAATTGATGCTAATGTGCCACAAGTTTCTCCGCCCATCAACAATGCTGCAACAGGCTGAGGCCCTTAACGAGTCAGTTCCGCAAATATTCAGTGCTCTGCTGGCACCCTCTCACATGCCTTTGGGTCCCAAGCATCTGTAGGTGCCTTCCTTTGCATTACTGCCAGTGGATTCGTTTTGAGCATCATCTGACCCTATTGAAACCATTACAGGCTCTATGCTGATGCTACTGCGGTCTTCCACCATGCCTCCAAAGCCTATGTTTTTGCCAGCTCCAATGTCTGACTCCAATCGGGCTTTGACAAAACCCTTGCAGAGGTGCTGCTACAAATTTAATACAGCACAACTGGTAGCCATACATTCTCAGACTAGTCCTCTGCCCTTACTTGTGCAGATGCACCCTCAGAGGTTACATTGTCTTTTTGGCTCTAAATCTGATAACAGGTTGTCACCACCAAGGGATGGTGATGATGGCGGTGATGAGGATTGTTTGCCTCCTGAATATGGTGATGACAGTTTTTACATGGACTTACAAGAGACCAGTGGGCTTGATAGCTCTCTTAATTCAAGGTTGAAGTAGCCTTTTAGACCTCCAATGGAGAAAAGTGTTTTAGCTGCTTTGGTGAACTGACGAGCAGCTGAAGCCCCGATCTTCACCATCCCTGCATTGAGGTTAAGATCAATGTCCTCATGGAAGTTCTGCAGCCGGGGCCAGCCACTTCTGAGCACTTGATTCTGCTCAATAAAACACTAACTAACACCTTGATTGTCACTTGGTATAAGCCCTGATATTGCACATTAGTAATAGGCAGGTAGCCAAATGAACAGACTGGCACCTGACATTTGATTTCCTCACTAAGCACCCTCCTCCAGAGAGTCTGGTTGATCAGGCTTCTGCCAGCAAGGTGAGCCCTCATTTATTCCCTACGACTTACTTCGAAAAGGAATCTGGGATGATTGAGGCATTCGGGAAAAGGATGTTGACTTCAGCTAGCCTATTCAGTCAATTAAGTTTGATTATTGGGCTGAAACGTGCATGCCCTCTGGCACATGGCCAGTGAGATCTTGCTAGCGGTCCTGGAGGACCTTAGAATCTCACTGGCTCAAACCATTCAGGATGGTCAAGATGCAGCCAAATACATGATTCCTGCTAGCCTTGATACTACTGATTGTCTAGGTAGAAGGTTTGGCACATTTGAGATGCTCTTCCCCCATGAGTGGATGCGCTCCACAAGGTTTTATGGAGAGATACAGGCATCTCCTATGGATATGCTTTTAAATAGCTCACATTTATTGGGAGAAAAAGCCAATTCTGCCTTGGGGCATTTCAAGAAAATTAGATCTATATCAAGCTCTCTGAGTCTTGCGTCCCTGGCCAAACAATTCAACACCAGTCTCAGTATTTGGTGGCTATGGGGCTGGCATATAGACAGCACAAGTTTCTCCAGCCCCTGTCCTTGCAATGCCATAGACATGAATCTGGCAGATATTGTGCAGGTCAACAGGGGCACCAGTTTTCCCAATCCCCTCCCCCTACATCAATAGAATTCAAGCTGCTTTAGCTTACCATACGTGGCACACAACTACATTGTGGTGGGCAGATCCACCGCTTTTTTCCATGGTGGTACTCCATCATACTCAATAGATGGGCCTTCTAAATCGGTGACTGTGTCAGTGGCATATGTGGGCTCTGCTATGGGATATGAAGTCACAATTGACCCAGCAGCAAGGATACCTGCAGATGTTATTCACATTTCCTACCCTTTCCAGACAGATGCATCACTGCTGGGCTGTGGGCGTCACATGGGAGAGGTGGAGATCTGAGAACTCTGGTCTAATGAAGAAGCCCCTCTCCATATGAATCTATTGGAACTGGAGGACATTTGTTTAACAATAAAGGCCTTCCAGTCCTCCATCCAGGGGAGACTGGTTCAGGTTCTCACAGCCAGCACCACTGCCATGTTGTACTGCAGGATGGAATGGGGCCCTGGGTCCTGTGCCAAGAGGCTCTGAATCTCAGGAGCTGGGTGGAGCATCTGGGTATCTCTCTAATCATGAGCCACCTGGTGGGATACTTGAATGCCAAGGATTTAAACTGAGCTGTGCCTGGAGGATCAGAAATATTGTCTGCATCCTGAGGTGGCACAGGGCATCTTCCACAGTGGAGAGATCCTGGGCTAGATCTTTTTGCCTCCTAAAGAACATTCATTGTCAATTGTTTTGTGAATTAGGGCACCAATGAAAACTCTCACTAGGAGGTGCGTTCTGGCTTGGATGGAACACAGGATTCCTGTACACCTCCCTGCCTCTGTCTCTCCTGTGAAGTTCTGAAGAAGATCACAAAAGACTGGGCCCAAGTAGCTCCATATTGGACAAGGTGAATGCGATACCTGGAACTTCTAGGCATGAGCATCTGACTTCTGATCAGACTACTACTACTTTGGGAGGATCTTTAGTCACAGCAACAGGAAAGATCTCTTAACCTAAACCTGTGCATTCTACATCTCCATTCATAGAGATTGAGCAGCTGCAGTTAACTGTGCTTAATCTACTGTCCAAGGTTGTGGATGTCATCCTTGATGCTAGGTGTCCTTCAACACAAACAAAAAGTCTATTTACAACAGGCACTGGGACAAATTTGTGGGCGGATGTGGAGTTCGCAAGACCAACCCTTTACAAGCCAAACTGTTGGATGTATAACTTGTTTTGTTTTTGTCCCAGAAGGTCTTGCTGTGGACACTATGAAAAGTTAAATGTCAGCCCTTTCAATCGTTTTACTTTTACCAGACCAACTGTCCTTGTTTAAATCAACTCTTGTGGTGCTTTTTGTTAAAGGTTTAACACATATGTTGCTTCCCAAAATGTGTGATCCCACAAAAGGACCTTAATTTGGTTATGATATTTGACATTTTATCCTTCATCAAATGCTCAGCTACTCAATGTGTTTCTGATTCTAAAGATTGTCTTCCTCATTGCAGTCACCTCATCTCATGGCATGAGTGAACTTCAGGCACTGTCTGAGCAACTACTACACTTTTTTAGACAAAATGGTGATGAGTACTCTAGCAGTCTTCTTTCCAAAGGTTGTGACTTGCTTTCAGACAGGGCAGTCATCAAGTTTTCTCATTTGGTGTTTCCCCTGCCACATCCCTCGAAAGAGGAGAAGAGGCTCAATGGTTTGGACACCAAAAGGGTTTTAAGCTTTTACATCAATCGTACCAAGGACTTTCAGATAAAACATCAGCTTGTTGTGGGATTCTCAAAGGGGAAGAATGGGAACGTTGTGCAGAAAAGGACTCTTTTGAAGTGGACAGTCCTCTGCATATAGATCTGCTGCACACCGACCACAAAAATAACTTCTGGAAGGGCTGAGAGCCCAATGTAGCAGAGCTTAGTCGGCTGCTACTGCCCCTGCATGCATTGTGCCTGTGATTGACATCTGCCGGGATGCAACCTGTGCATCAGTACAGACATTCATGAGGCACTACTGTCTTTAAAACCAGGTCTACTGGGAAGGTCTTTTTGCCCGTTGAGCACTGTAAGACATTTTGGTCTGAGTCCACTACACAGACCCTCCACCATTTGTAGGTACTCAAATTCAAAAGGTGAAAAATCTATGGTTAGAAGTATCCATCAGAAGGATAAACTATTTTCCTTTGATAAAGTTCTTTCTGGTGAAGACTTTATCTATCTGCAGATTCCTCACTGTCATCCAACCTTCATATTCTGTGGAGTGGCCTCTTTTTACCATATAAAAAGGCCCCAAGTAAGAGATCTACACACTGCTACTGTCAACTGTTTTATGCTCCCTACCTGAAGGCGTGGAAAGATTCAAGCAAGACAGACATCGACTCACAGGGGTGGCACTTATTTGTGGATTTTCCCCATCACTTATTGGGCATTTTGAAACCAGCGAAGAGATACATGGCACCACCTATTGTCATGCAGAAGATCTGCTATGAAAAATTCCATATCCAATAGGGTAACTGGGAAACATTCTAATAACAATGAATCTGTGTATAGATAGGGTATCCACCAAAAAAAGCATTGCCAAAGAGAAGGGACTTGTTTTTTTGTGTCCTAACACATTATTGACATACAAGCTATTCGTCTTACATAATACATTATTGACATGCAAGTCACCTATCTTACATATTGGTAATAATTTGATGCTGTGCAAATATAAATATCTGTGAAAACCCAATGTTAACCCTGTAACTGATGAGACACCCCTGTCCCAGCGCTGAGCCCCTTTTAGGCTATTTGGGGTAGTATCTGATTATGCCGTCATAACTTTTTGTCCACATAAGGTATCCATGCGGATAGACCTGACAGCCTTCCGGTGGTCTTCCTGCCAACCTTTTGCCTCCTCCCCTTTTCTGATCCCGTCTTTGCTCACTTTAGGACTCTGTACACATTAGCACTGCTAACCAGTGTTAAAGTGCTTGTGTTCTCTACCATACCTATGGTAACATTGGTCCATCCCCAATTGCTATATTTCATTTACTTGGAATTCTCCAGGAAAGTGCACAACATGTGCCCATAGCCTGGAAATTAAATATTACTTGTGGGCCTGCAGCACTGATTGTTCCACCCACTTTAGTAGCCCTTTAACCATGTCTCAGGCTTGCCACTGCAAATAAATCCTATTTATTCAGCTTTACACTGCCATGTCGACCTAGCAAAATGACCCCTTTGCGAGGCCTAAACCTTCCCCTTTTATACATATAGGTCACCTTTAAAATAGGCCCTAGACAACCCAGAGAGTAGGATGCAATGTATTTAAAAGGCAGGGCATGTATTTTTACATTTTAAATGCCCTGGCAGTGAATAAGATAGCATTGGGTTTATCTTTATATAAATTACATCTTATAATTGTAATTCACAATCTGGAAGAGATAAACTTTTCGAGTTTGGTGTTTCTGGAATCACAATTTAAAATCAAAAGTTATGGTGAAGTCCGATTTTGAATTGCAATTCTGACAGTGACACTTTTAGAATGTTGGCACATTCAGACTTTAGCCATTTCGTGCCTGCTGCATGTCTCTGCTCAGTTGTCCGGGGTGGGTGACAGCTGGGCTTTTTGTATTCCTCCTAGACAGCCACACACAATGGGAGCTTAGGTGGGTGTTGATGGGCCATCCTGGGAGGAGGGGAGGGAGGACCTGGGCACTGCCTCACTTACACCTGAATAGTCTGTGTTCTGTCCCCACACAAAGGCTGACATAACCCCCTGTAGTGAGTCTGGAGTCAAGGCAGGATGGGCAAGACCTCTGAGGACTTCAAAGGTTTGCCATTGAAGTCTTCCCTACTTCAAAGGTTCAATTGGGCATAAGTCCTGTACCTTTGACACCACCAACTCAGTATATTTATGGACCTGTGGACACCCTGCCAGGAAGAAGAACTGCTGTGCTGCTATGGGACTGCCACTGTGATGGACTGCTGCTTTGCTTTACACCTGCCTCGCTGTGCTGCCTGCTGTTTCTCTGACTCAGCGAGAAGGATTACCACCATGAAAATGCTGGCAGAGAACAGGTGCTGGGGCCACAGAGGCATGGGCAGTGCAGGGGTCCCCCTGCCCAGCACCCACGCAAAGTTTACTGTCTGCTTAGTAAAGACAGGAACCATGCCCACCACCCCAATGGCCATGCCAGGGGACGAATCTCCCCTGGGCATGGCCATTTGGGCCAGCACCGTGTAGGGGGCCCCAAGTTAGGGCTCCCGAGCGGCATTGAATAGAAAAAAAAAATACCCGGACTTACCTTCGGATGGGTCCCCCATCCATGGGTGACCTCCTGGTGTGGGTAGTGGTGGGTGTCCCAGGCGACAGGGAAGGGCACCTTTGGGCAATTTCCATGGTCTCTGACCATGGAAATCTGCCTCCAGGTCCCTTTACGCCTGCCCATACCCAGGCGTTAAATAATGACGCTAAGCAGGCTTAGCACCATTATTTAAGGTCCTCCTCCTCCCGTGCATGATATTTGCACGGGAGTATAAAGAAGGCGCTAGGGCCATTGAGGCATTTTTTGCCTAGGAATGCCTACCTTGCATCTCATTAACGCAAGGTAGTTTTCCGCAGGCAAAAGATGTTGTTAACTCCAATATTTTGGCGCTAGACATGTCTAGCGCCAAAATATAAATATGGAGTTAAGTTTGTGCCAGATTTGCGTTAATAAAATGATGCAAATCCGGTGCAAACAGAGTATAAATATGAGCCTAAGGGCCAGATATAGCAAAAATCCCAATTGCAAGTCGCAATTTGGTATGCAGAAAGGTGTCTCAGACACCTTCTGCAACTCGCAATGGGGTCGCAAAGACCCACCTCATTAATATTAACGAGGTGGGTCGCAGTTTGCGACCCCATTACGAGTATGGGCACTCACGGGGATGGTGGCCTGCTGGAGACAGCAGACCACAATGTCCGTGAGTGCTTTTTAATAAAGCTGTTTTTTTTTTTCTAAGTGCAGCCCGTTTTCCTTAAAGGAAAACGAGCTGCACTTTGAAAAAAAAAAAAAACGTTTAGTTTCGGATTTTTTCAGGGCAGGTGGTCCATTGGACCACTGCCTGCTCTGAAAAAATATTTTTTTGTCCAGTCACAAAGGGGAAGGGGTCCCATGGGGACCCCTTCCCGTTTGCGACTGGGTTACCATCCACCTCAAGTGGATGGTAACTGCGATTCCATTTATTGCGAGTCGCAAATAGGAAGGGTACACCCCTTCCTATTTGCGAGTCGGAAATGCATTTTGTGAGTCGGATCCGACTCTCAAAATGCATTTCTGCATACCGGAGAGGCTTTTGCGCCTCGCAAACTGCCTTTTTCGCTGTTTGAGAGGCGCAAAACCCTTTCTACATCTGGCACTTAGTTTGGTGTGCTTGAAAGGTGTAGAAGAAATGCGTTTTTAAACACCTTGCGACATAAGTAGTTTTTTTCACAATTGTCAGTCAGAAACGAGAGATGATTTCCCTCTGGAATTAATAAAGGAGCACAAGGTAGCTAGCAGGTGTATCTAAGAATTCCTGACATCAGTAAAGAAGGTTCATAATATATATTTAGCTGCACACTGCTTAGAACAGACAAACGTAGGTATTGTTGCCTACAGAGTTATTTTTATGAGGCTACCCAGTTTATTATTTGCCATAATAAAAAGTAGTACATTTGAATCTACCAATACCAGTATCTAAAACCCTTGGGCGTTGCTGTCTCGCCAATCCTGTTGTATGGAGTGTTGCGCCTCACTGAACTTTGAACTGTCTGCGCTGTTTAGGAGCAGAAACTGTAGCATAACATACTACTTTCTGTTTGTCCTGTTGAGCAGCGAGAATTACCTGACAATACATGGCTGTTTCCCCATAAAGGCTGCTGCATGACTATACCTCTGCCTCTGTTAGTTTTTAGGGTAGGCTTCTTGAATAAGTAACATGTGAGCTACTGGTAGCTCTCCTACTACCTGTAAGTAATTCTCTCCTGTGTGCAGACCAGCCTACTAAATTAAACGCTTTTGCTTGGTTTAATTAACATATGTATACTAAAACTGAAAAGCATGTATTCAAGATGAAAATGTGAGTATTTTCAGAACTTTTTTCGAAGTGGATGTTTGGAGTGAAATGGTTGAATGTACAACTTATATTTAAAGCTGGTATACAGTAGGAATGATTAGTCATGCGGCGTTGGGGAGACTTTGTACTCACATTTTTACTTTGGTGCTAGGGGCAACTTTTTATATTACTGCTAGCAACTCTGGGTGATGCCCCAAAGTCATTACTGTGAAGAATCTTCCATGGAGGAGCCACTAATGTACACTAATGTAGTCGCTGCCCATATCACCATTACAGCTCGGGAAGAGTTTCATTCAACATACGTAGCTTTTATTATTGAAAAGGCTGGGGACCCCGGCTTTAGGGGTTCTTTCCCTGCAGTTGTCTGCCTCTGTCACTTATATGTAAAACTCGGGCAACCTGGGGGAAGAGTACATTGGAGAGGCAGTCACAGTGACTTCGCTGGGAGTTTCGCCTCGTCTGGCAATGCTTATATTTGGTAATGCTAATATTTACCCACCACCACCACCCCCCACCTCTGTCAATTGTCATCATTTCATTTGATTTGCTACTCAGGCTCTTAAAATCAGCTTCACAGGCTGAAGTGTCACATATCCAGTGAGTGGCACAGAAGAGGGTAATGAGTCAAACTAAACTCTTATGTAAATCTTGAACAAGCTGAGAATTGGACCCTTGACCTTTCAGTGCTATGGGCTCTTAAAGTCATTAGAGTGTGAAGGCAAACAGCCAACCCATTGCTTGTTTCTGTTGGTATTGCAAAACGAGAAGCCGAAATAACAGTGCCTCTTGCCACATAGTTGTGTATATACACACATTGAGTATTATGTAAGATTGTCACTTGTAGCAGCCCAGGAGTCATTATTAATGTAGGCAGTGTAAACAAACATAGGAAAGAAGTCAGTTTTTATAAACGGAGTACAACCAAAATAAACGAATGAGGACGCAGAAATCTCCGATCTAGATGGTGAGCAATTGGCTGAGTCTTAACATTTGCTAAGTTAAGTGTCATTAACAATTAGTTAAATACCAACAGAAACATTTGAAAAACTTTCAATTTTAATGTTTTTAAAATCTTCAACTGCTCGATGACTGCCCAGTCTATGGGTGCAGAACATAACTGGATGGGCACTGTTAATGTCCAGAAGCTCATCTCTAAGTTCTGGCAACACCTCAAGGAGAGCCACCCAACGCACAGCACGAAATGATAACCCTTCTGTATACTGCTCAGAACCATGTGCCACTTTACTGGTATTCCCTAACAAGGCTACATGCCAAGATCACAGGTTTGGAAACCAAAAAAGTAAATGACTTCGTTATGGATTGCAAAACGGGCCATGGTAGCCGTTCCGCAGTTTGTTGAGACTGACAACTGTGGGCAATACATGGCATGAGACGTGAACCTCTTTAACCCGTGATCACAAGAGATAACTAACACTCCTCTAGAGGCTGAGTACAACAGTGCATTGAACTCGTGGACGTGGTGACTACTTTGCCAATATTTGCTAAACGATATTATTTATTTTCTGTGTTTTACTGGTACTTATTAGAATCAACTGCTCAAACACAAACTCAAGAACGTTGATTATCATGGATGTCATGGATGCCTTCTGTGTTGAGGCTGATTAAATATAAACGTATATGAAGCCCACTGTATATAGAGCAAATAACTTAAAAACGAATCGGGTACAACAAGACTCAACAGTCAAGTCTTTGTTTTGAATTGCTACATTTTTGCATCGTAAATTATGCCCACTGTTCGAAATTAATATCGATTTAGCGTCACTACCATTGGTTCCCATGAACCAAAAGGGATAATAATTACAAGCTAATTTGGTTTGTTATTTGTGTGTTGCTTTTGCAGACAGAACTTTCATCCACGATTAAGCTTAGCCCAAGGGATGCTGTGCATTTTCAGAATGATAACTGGGAACACATTGCCTTACATTTCTGTAGTTGCTCTGCTTGATATTGTTGAATCTTTCATTGTATTTCATGATTGTCTTTGTGCCCAGTGAGATTGATGCAACACATTTCTGGTGGCGCAACACTGAGTATGAAACGTTTTATGATATTAGGTCCAGAGTAAGCTAAGACAGTTTGCTTTTTTAAAGAAAGATAGGATATACACTTATTGAGCTTGGTGCCAGCTTCCTCCAACAATTTGGCTTCTTTGGCTTACGATCTTTCTGCCATTGGTTGAGACCCTATCAATCAGCCCACTGGAGTATTTTTACTTCGGCGTTTTTCAAATGGCAGAAGGGGTGTATTTTCCTCTTTCTTTTCCAACGCATGAATGGTTGATGTACATCTCAGAAGCAAGACAGTCATCACACTTACTGTCAAGCTTAATCAGTTATGTCAAACATGCATTTTACTCACATTTTCTTGTAGCATCCATTTATAGGGTCGAGTGCAAAGCGCTCGTCCCTGGTGTAATCTCTCTGTGGGATTTTAACCACGCCTATGTTAAGCCCATCAGTTTGGTTGGTTTGTGGGCTTCCTTTAAAAATTAGCTTGATTTAATTAGTGATGCATGCACACGTCATGCCTTTTCCGGTGTTTAGACCACCTCGAGCACAGCGGGCAACTACTGAAAAATACGAGGCTCCATGTTTTCCATATGGTTTCTGCACTATTTTTTCTCTTTATTTCGTAGGCAGCGCGATCTTGCTGCGCAGTAGTAGAGCGCTTTGCATGACATCGACCCTGTTACATGTATAATTGCACTTTTGCCATTACTTTTGTCGAATGTCTGTTTCCTTTTGTGTGTTTGCTTGGCGCTCATGGCAGCCGTCCGCTTGCTTATGTGAAGCTGTTTTACTTTTCACTTTATGTGGCAAGAAAAGTCCAGTTAGGAGTTTACAGCGCTAATAGCTTTAACTCGAGTAAACGCGAGACCCATTGCATTACAAATGCTTGTTTATCCAGCAAACACTAATTCAGGAGGTTAATGTCCAGACTAACAGATATTTGTGCGATTGAGTTTTACCTATTTAGTGGTACAAAGAAGCATTAATGTGTTTCTTTTATCTTTGTGATTTTGGCCATTTCACATATAATACTTTCAGTGTGTTGTCTGGTATATTATTTTTCACTAAAGGTTTTTATTGGTCTTTACTTTTGCTTGTTTCTTGAGCACAGCAAGCACCTTAACTATACTATTAAGTGTACTATTATATGCCCTCAATGCTGGATAGGAGTCAGCGCCTTGTCCTTTACTCCCATATATAAAATTTAATTTCTTTGCTATGGGTTTAAAAAACATGGTGCTTATGAAATTCAGTGGTCACCAATTGGCAAATTCAAAAAATACATCAAAATACCAAATTAGGGTAAATTAACAAAATACATTTTACAGTCATAATTTTTTAACTATAGCATAATCACTAAATACGTATTAGGTGAAACTAAGTTCTCAATTGTATAATAAATAAAAAAGGAGGTAGTACAACCTCAAGTTTAACAAATACCACACACAGCTATAGTAAAACCGGATATACATGTGCTATAATTCACTTAGGAGGGGAGTGGCTCGATTAAGCTCACCTTCGAACTGCAGGAGTCTGTACCAACACATATATTCGCCCAAATATTTGCAGGTATCAATCGTGACTAGGGTTCAGTTGAGGCATTTAGGTGAAGGTGCGGCTCAGCAGGTACTCTCTGCTACAAGTTATTTGCCCGATTACTACTTTGCTTGTATTGTGTGGTGTTAAGGATAGAGCTGTTAGCTGTTACGTTCCTGGGCTTAGATTTCACATATCAGCAATTTGCCAACCCTACTTACAGAGCATGGCACGGCCTGGCCTTACAATTACTTAAGTGGTAATAACCTCTGGCACAGTATGTTGGTTGCTTAGTACAGTATGGACGAGTTGTATTTCGTTTCAGGGAAGCAATACGGTGTGTTATTTCTCTTGGGCATGCAATATGTATGTTTGTATGTGCCATTTGTATTGCACGAACTGAGCCAAAGCTCAGTGGAGTGTTGTGCAAGGTCAAACACAACAGCGCAGTCAACAAAGTGACTGTCGAAATAGATGATTTCTGGGTAGTAAAAATTGCATCATCATGTTCTGTTCTTTAGAGAGGTGTACCTTCAGCTCTTTCCTGAGGTGGTGCAAGGGTGTGGCAGGCTGGCACAGTACTTAGAGTGCTTATTATGTTTCATATGACCAAAGTATCAGAACAAGTCGATGTGTAAAATTACAAAAACTGGGCACAAAATGTATACGTGGAAAACCAGTTTTATTGGAGTGATGGAGGACCAATGCAAAATTTGAACAGTATTTAATGTTTTCTTCAGCTCACTATCTCTTCTGTCTTTTTTCCATTTTTGAGATGGACCATTTGGTCAAGACTGAGAACCTGCGCGCCCACGCACCCCCCCCACCACTGTGTGTGTGTGTGCATATATATACAAATATGTGTGTGTTTGCAGTGTGTTCATACATATGTGTGTGTATATATATATATATATATATATATATATATATATATATATATATAGATAGATAGATAGATATACAGGGAGTGCAGAATTATTAGGCAAATGAGTATTTTGACCACATCATCCTCTTTATGCATGTTGTCTTACTCCAAGCTGTATAGGCTCGAAAGCCTACTACCAATTAAGCATATTAGGTGATGTGCATCTCTGTAATGAGAAGGGGTGTGGTCTAATGACATCAACACCCTATATCAGGTGTGCATAATTATTAGGCAACTTCCTTTCCTTTGGCAAAATGGGTCAAAAGAAGAACTTGACAGGCTCAGAAAAGTCAAAAATAGTGAGATATCTTGCAGAGGGATGCAGCACTCTTAAAATTGCAAAGCTTCTGAAGCGTGATCATCGAACAATCAAGCGTTTAATTCAAAATAGTCAACAGGGTCGCAAGAAGCGTGTGGAAAAACCAAGGCGCAAAATAACTGCCCATGAACTGAGAAAAGTCAAGCGTGCAGCTGCCACGATGCCACTTGCCACCAGTTTGGCCATATTTCAGAGCTGCAACATCACTGGAGTGCCCAAAAGCACAAGGTGTGCAATACTCAGAGACATGGCCAAGGTAAGAAAGGCTGAAAGACGACCACCACTGAACAAGACACACAAGCTGAAACGTCAAGACTGGGCCAAGAAATATCTTAAGACTGATTTTTATAAGGTTTTATGGACTGATGAAATGAGAGTGAGTCTTGATGGGCCAGATGGATGGGCCCGTGGCTGGATTGGTAAAGGGCAGAGAGCTCCAGTCCGACTCAGACGCCAGCAAGGTGGAGGTGGAGTACTGGTTTGGGCTGGTATCATCAAAGATGAGCTTGTGGGGCCTTTTCGGGTTGAGGATGGAGTCAAGCTCAACTCCCAGTCCTACTGCCAGTTCCTGGAAGACACCTTCTTCAAGCAGTGGTACAGGAAGAAGTCTGCATCCTTCAAGAAAAACATGATTTTCATGCAGGACAATGCTCCATCACACGCGTCCAAGTACTCCACAGCGTGGCTGGCAAGAAAGGGTATAAAAGAAGGAAATCTAATGACATGGCCTCCTTGTTCACCTGATCTGAACCCCATTGAGAACCTGTGGTCCATCATCAAATGTGAGATTTACAAGGAGGGAAAACAGTACACCTCTCTGAACAGTGTCTGGGAGGCTGTGGTTGCTGCTGCACGCAATGTTGATGGTGAACAGATCAAAACACTGACAGAATCCATGGATGGCAGGCTTTTGAGTGTCCTTGCAAAGAAAGGTGGCTATATTGGTCACTGATTTGTTTTTGTTTTGTTTTTGAATGTCAGAAATGTATATTTGTGAATGTTGAGATGTTATATTGGTTTCACTGGTAATAATAAATAATTGAAATGGGTATATATTTTTTTTTGTTAAGTTGCCTAATAATTATGCACAGTAATAGTCACCTGCACACACAGATATCCCCCTAACATAGCTAAAACTAAAAACAAACTAAAAACTACTTCCAAAAATATTCAGCTTTGATATTAATGAGTTTTTTGGGTTCATTGAGAACATGGTTGTTGTTCAATAATAAAATTAATCCTCAAAAATACAACTTGCCTAATAATTCTGCACTCCCTGTATAGATAGAGAGATAGATAGATAGATAGATAGATAGAGAGAGAGAGAGAGAGAGAGAGAGAGAGAGAGAGAGATCCCTCTGCAACACAATCAATTTTATTTTAAGGACTTTAAGAAAGTTTTCATAATGAACTAATCCCCAAAACAAAGAATAGCAATGAGAGCACTTTTCTCATTTTACATATTTGCACGGATCAATGACTGGCAGGGGATGGGATTGAAGCTGTTTCCTTAGAGACATAAGGCTTACAGTGCCAGTTCATATTTGAGCGATAGAGTTTGCCAGGCCTGTCATAAATGCATACTATGGTCAAGTTGTAAAAAAGTAATGAAGACCGAGTTCGGCCTCGTTCAACGATGAGTGGGTAATGTTTCGTCTGGCAACACATTTGCAAAAGAGGTCATTTAGAGTGCACACTCTATTATTCACAATACCCTACCACACCATCTTTTAGTCTTTGGGTTATTTGGTGTGGGGCGTCAGTGAGGTGCTGTCACTTTGAAAGTTGCTCCAGTACCACTGGGGATTACACCTCTCGAGGCTGGCCTTAAGTACAGCACCTACGGTACTACTCACCTTGACAGGACTCGAGCACTCCTCCCGGGGACGCACAATAGGCGCCTGTCAAATAACAGGGGGCGCAGCCGCAATCAAACTGCAGAGCGCGCCGCTTACTACCAGTAAGGCGCTCAGAAGGCTTGAGAGGCAGAGCTGCGGTGTCATTAAAAGTGCACTGCATCCTCTCTGATTGGCACCCTGCTCTTGACAGCAGCTGGCAATTACTGAGGAGCGGTATCGTCCGATCAGCAGCAAATTAGAAAGTGTTTGAACTTCTCCTCCTTCTGCCTCGTCAATCACTGGGCTGTCCCTCTCTGAAAGGAAGGCTTTTTGTCTTTGCCAGTTGTATGTGCGTTTTGATTATCGCTTTTCCCCACGTTCGCGCAGAGGGCACTCTCAGTCCTATTGACAAATATTTGCACATAAATGTACGGATCTAAGTTTAGCTGCCCGTGTCGTGGGTGACACCTTCAGCTAGTTTTGTCTCTTTAGAGAACAACATTTACCACTGTGTGAGTGCTGAACCCATACCTGTATTGGGAATAGTGAGACTGAAAATCCCAGAATGCAAAGTGATAAGTCTTATGAAGCAATGCTGGCTAAACGCGTTGCATAAAATATGGGAAAACTACCCCTATGTTCGAGTTAGCAGAAGTCAGCTATTTCAATCAAAAACGATTTGCTTACTTCAATCCAATCCACCTCACCTCACTCCAGTCCCCTCCACTCCATCCCAAATCACCCCACTCCAATCCACCACAATCCACCCGCTACAATCCAATCCACCCAACACTAATCCAGTCCTACCACCCCATGCAATCCAATGCACCCCAGTCCAGCCCAGTCAACTGTAACCCATGCCAATTCAATACACCTCACCCAATCCAATCCACCCCACCGCAATCCATTCCAGTCCAATCCACCACACCCCACTCCAGTCCAGTCCAATCCACTCCACTCCAGTCCGATCCATCACACTCGTATGGAACCCACCCCACTCCAATCCATCCCACCACACTCCAATCCAACCTACCTTCCTCAAATCCAACCAACCCGCCCCACTCAAATCCTATCAATCCACTCCTGTCAAGTCCACTGCTACCCAATCCACCTCACTCCAATCCAATCCATCCCATTGCAATGCATTCCACTTCAACCCAACCCCCTCAGTGCAATTCAGTTCAGTTTATTCCACCCTACTCTAGTCCAATCCACCCCACACCAAACCACCTCAGTTTACCATTCCAGAATCCAGTACAGCTCTCTCCAGTCAATCCACCCCACACCAAGCCAATCCACCCCAATCCAATCCAACCCACTCCAATCCAATCTGCCACAATCCCACAATCCACTCTAATCCAATCCACCCCACCCACCCTTCCCTACTCCAATCTAAAACATGACATCCCACTCTAATCCAACCAATCCACCCCACCCTATTCCACCACACTCAATACAATCCACCCCACTCAAACCAATCCACCTCACTCAAATCCACTCAAATCCACCCTATTTTACTCTGATACACCCCAATCCGATCAACCCCACTTCAGTGCAATTCACCCCACACCAATCCAATCTACCTCACCTCAGTGCAATTCACCCACCTCCAATCCACATCACCTCAGTGCAATTCACCCCAATCCAATCCACCCCACTTCAATCCACCCCAGTCCAACCCAAACCACTACAACCCAGTCCACCCAACACAATCCACACCCTGAAGTCCACCCCATCACAAACCACCTACCCATTTCAATCCACTCAAGTCCAATCCTCTCCACTCCAATCCACCCACTCTACCCCAATCCACCCCACCCTAGTTCAGTTCACTGCACTCCAATCCATCCAGCCTACCCCATTTTAACCCACCCTACTCCACTCCAATCCTCTCCACTCCTATCCACCACCCAACAATCCACCCCACCCCAATCCAATCCACCCCACTCCCGTCTACTCAATCCAATCCATCCACCCCCACCGTACTCCAATCCACCCCACCTCAATGCAATCCATCCCACTCCAATCCACTCCAATGCACCCCAATCTAACCCACCCCAATGCAGTCCAACACACCACCCTAGTCCAAACCACCCCACCCTATTGCAGCCCACCACACCCAAATCCAATCACCTCACCACATTTCAATCAACCCCACTTCAATCCAATCCACCTGACTCCAATTTATCCCACCCCACTACAATCCACCTCACTCACTCCAATCCACCACATTCTACTCCAGTCCACCCACTGTATCCCAAGCCATTCCACCCCACCCCACCCCATCCCAGTTCAGTTAACCCCACTCCTATCCATTCAGCACGTCCCACTCCTATCTATTCAGCCCACCCCACTCCAATCTAGCCCACCCCACTCCAATCCAATCCACTCGCTCAAATACTATCCACCCTATTCCAATCCAATTGACCCCACTCCATTCCATTCTAATGCACCCCACTCCAGTCCAATGTAATCCACCCCACCCCACTTCACCCACTCAAATCTAATCCACACCACACCAGCCCAATCCACCCCACCCCACTCCTCCGATACAATCCACCCCACTCCAATACAATCCACCCTATTCCAATCCAATTTACCCCACTCAAATTCAATCTAATGCACCCCACTCAAGTCCAATGTAATCCTCCCCACCCCACTTTACCCACTCAAATCTAATCCACACCACCCCACTCCAATCCACCCCACCCCAATACAATCCACCCTATTTAAGTCCAATTCACCCTACTCCTGTCCAATCTAATCCACCCCTCCCCACTCCACCCACTCAAATCCAAATCACCCTACTCCAGTCCAATCTAATCCACCCCTCCCCACTCCACCCACTCAAATCCAACCCACCCCACCCCATTCCAGTCCACCTTGCCCAGCCCTATTACTCCAATCCAAATCACCCTCCACAATCCAATCTAATCCACCCCACCCGAATCCACCCCAAACCCATCCACCTCACTCCATTTCAATCTACCTCACTACAATCCACCCCACTGTACCCAAATCCAAACCACCCCACTCTAGTCCAGTACAACGCACCCCACCCCACAATCTCAATTCATGCCAACCCACTACCTCAATCCATTCCAAACCACTCCACCCTATTCCACCCCACTCCACTCCACCCTATGACACTCTCTGCCACTGAACCACTGAACTCTACTTCCTCTACTCAACTATACAACACTCTACTCCTCCTACTCCCGTCTATGACATTCCAACAAATCCACTCTACAACACTGTACTCCCCCACTCCATTCTGACAATCCATGCTACTATCTTTTAACAATGCTGACCAGCAGTCACACTGGTGTACAACATGTAAAAACACATTGCCAAAGCCAATAGATCTTGTATAGGTGAGACCTATTGTCTTTGCCAATGCTTGTTTTTGCTGGCAAGGGGATCAGTTTTGCTGCTGAGGACCTGCTGGCCACATTTTTACTTGCAGCATTTCTAAATAATGTAAAAACAAATCATTTTAAGGCGCACTTGTAACTTACTTTAAAACCGTTTATTTAGAAGCACCGCAAGTAGGAGCATAGTCGGCATGTCCTTGGCAACAAAACTGGACCGCACCCGGCCAGCACACTGAAAGGCCTGGTGTCCAGTAGGCCAGTCCGGCCCTGTTCAATAGTTTCCCTCAACTCTCCATATCCCCTTTATGCAATGATTATACCACTGTACGGTGTTAGAGAGCTTTACATTACATGCATTATACAGAGACAATAAATCATACAAGTGTGCAAATCAATGTATAGGGAATATTACACAAGACAAAGAGGACTACAAGGTGAGGAGTCACATGCCAACTATACTGGCAGGCAGTATATTTTAAGCACAAACTCAAGATTTAAAACAACACAGGGCTTTGGATTGGCTTTACTAATACAAAGTTCTTGCTAACCAAACAAACCCTCTTTAGCAATAACAGGATAGTGAAAGTAGCGTAAAAAACATAATTTTCCAACCCATAGCTTTCAGTTTACCTTCAATTCTTTGATGACACTACATAGCCCATTGTGCTTCATTAAGATTGTAACTTATGAACTGCAAGTAACAAAAGGATCTCTCTGACAAAAGCAGTAACCCATTGAGCTATCTACATCAAACGCAATTGTATCATCTGCATAGTACACGTGTGTTAGACCTGACAGCCTTAGGGTGGTCATCCCTAACTTTTTGCCTGCCTCCCTCCACTTTTTGGACACTGTCTTTGCTGGCTTTTAGACTCTGCGCACTTTACCACTGCTAACCAATGCTAAAGTGCATATGCTCTCTCCCTTTAAACATGGTTATCTTGGATCATACCTGAGTGGACTATTTAATTTACTTATATGTCCCTAGTAACGTGCACTATATGTGCCTAGGGCCGGTAGATTAAATGCTACTAGTTGTGCCACCCACTTAAGTAGCCCCCTTTCCTTGTCTCAGGCCTGCCATTGCATGGCCTGTGTGTGCAGTTTCACTGACACCTCGACTTGGCATTTAAAAGTACTTGCCAAGCCTACACCTCCCCTTTCTCCACATATAAGTCACCTCTAATGTGTGCCCTAGGTAACCCCTAGAGCAGGGTGCTGTGTGGGGGAAAGGTAGGACATGTACCTGTGTAGTTTACATGTCCTGGTAGTGTAAAACTCCTAAATTCATTTTGCACTACTGTGAGGCCTGCTCCCTTCATAGTCTAACATTGGGGCTGCCCTCATACAGTATTGAAGCGGTAGCTGCTGATCTGAAAGGAGTAGGAAGGTCATATTTAGTATGGTCAGAATAGTAATACCAAATCCTGCTGATTGTTGAAGTTGGATTTAATATTACTATTCTAGAAATGCCACTTTTAGAAAGTGAGCATTTATTTGCACTTAAATCTTTCTGTGCTTTACAATCCACGTCTGGCTGGGCTTGGTTGACAGCTCCTTGTGCATTCACTCAGACACACCCCAAACACAGGGTACTCAGCCTCACTTGCATACATCTGCATTTTGAATGGGTCTTCCTGGGCTGGGAGGGTGGAGGGCCTGCTCTCACACAAAGGACTGCCACACCCCCTACTGGGACCCTGGCAGACAGGATTGGACTGAAAAGGGACCTGGTGCACTTCTTAGCCACTCTTTGAAGTCTCCCCCACTTCAAAGGCACATTTGGGTATAAAACAGGGCCTCTACCCTACCTCAGCAGACACTTGCTGGAGAAGAAACCTGAACCAGAACCTGCATCCTGCCAAGAAGAACTGCCTGGCTGCCTAAAGGACTCACCTGACTGCTTCCTACAAAGGACTGCTGCCTTGCTGTTGCCCTGCTGCCTTGCTGAACTCTTGTCTGGCTATGAAAGTGCTCTCCAAGGGCTTGGATAGAGCTTGCCTCCTGTTCCCTGAAGTCTCAGGACCAAAACAACTTCCCTTTTTCACTTGGACGCTTCGTGCACCAAAATTTTCGACGCACAGCTTGTTCCGCGGCGAGAAAAACACTGCACACTGACGCTGATCGACGCGACGCCTTCAGGACGACCGGAACTTCGACGCACGGCCTCGCAAGGACAACGCCACCCGACCTCCAGAGGAGAAATCGACGCAACACCTGCCGTGAGAGCGAAACTTCAACGCGCAGCCCCGCAGAACGACACGCAGCCGGAAAACAAGCAGGAGAATCCACGCACAGACCCGGGACATCTGGTAATCCCCGCGATCCACAGAAGACACTATCCGCGCGCCGGAAAACGACGCACAACTTCCCCGCGTGAAAAATAACGACACAAGTCTGTGTGTGCTGGGGCGAAATCGACGCACACACCATTTTTCCACGTATCTCTTCTTTTGTGGCTCTCTGAGGAGATTTTCCACTCCAAACCAGGTACTTTGTGCTTGAAAGAGACTTTGTTTGCTTTTTAAGGACTTAAGACACTTTATATCACTTTTCAGTGATACCTCTACAAATTCACATTGCAACTTTATTCGTTTTGACCTACAATCATCCTGATAAATATTATCTATTTTTCTAAACACTGTGTGGTGTATTTTTGTGGTGCTATATGGTGATATTGTATGATTTATTGCACAAATACTTTACACATTGCCTTCTAAGTTAAGCCTGACTGCTCATGCCAAGCTACCAGAGGATGGGCACAGGATAATCTTGGATTGTGTGTGACTTACCCTGACTAGAGTGAGGGTTTTTGCTTGGACAGAGGGTAACCTGACTGCCAACCAAAAAACCCATTTCTAACAACGTGCTTTGCAGCAGATATATTAACCCTCTGCACAGTGGTGGGCAGTAATTTTAGCGGTGGGGGCTCACATATGCACACATACATACATACTCATTCACACCAATGCATTCACACACGCACACACACACCCATTATCCACACTCAATCCCAAATATTCATACATACACACACACACATAGATGCACCAAAAATAAAAATAAAAACATTACATTTGCTTGCTGCAGATCTTGGGGACGGAAGCCTCGGAGGTCTCAGGAGGGTTGAGACTGCCGCTTTCTCTCATTGGCGGACCTTAACTCAACCGATGAGAGCATGCAGCAGTCACTACCTCGTCACAGAGTGAGATGCGGTCAGTGAGAGTTTCTGACCCCACCCCGCACTGTGATGCTGGGAAAAACAGGGGTGAGTCTGACCTTTCCTCCCAAAAGGGTGGGCTGCTTCTGCGATACTTAATGATGAGTCAAAAGTGCCATTAGACTAAACTCCAAACCCTCTGCAGCAGGTACAGAAATCACCAGAGTTATTTTGAGATTTTGATTGTTGCCTATAAATTGCTCGACACACAATGAACTTTGAAGCAGTAGACTTTAGACCCATAAGATACTTCAAAACATGGCCCTCCCCCTTGCGTTTGGCACCTGGGGCTGTGGCACAGGTCACAACCGCCCCAGAGCTGGCCCTAATCTCCCTCAGTACCGTGACTGTTTGCACCCAAGAGAAGACCTTGGTCTACAGGCCGAACACAGAAGCATTCGCATAACTATAGCAACTGTAAGCATGTGGGGACTAGTCTCCGGCTCTCTGTATGTACAATATATGTAAACTTGATATCTATACAATATGAGTATTTTAATTTTCTATCTTCATTGTACTGGGATGTTAGAATTGCCTAACATTTTTTCAGGTTAGGCTTGCAGCATACATCTCGTAGTGGCCATTGCAGTAAGAGAATAATAAGACTTCATATAACTGCTTCACAACCATACATTTCTTTAAGGAAAAAAGTACGACATTTACTTCCCTAGACTGATTCTTAGCTTGGACTAAATGTCCTGCCTTTTTGAAACAACATTGAATTAAATGCGTACTTACATTTGTGAATAACTAACAAACGATTTTCAACAGGTCAAAAACTGCTTACATCCTCAGATGCACAATAGCAAACCGATTTATACCCCCATTTTAGAGCATAAGGGATCTTGCCTCTGAATCGCAATTTGTTCTGAAAAAAATTACATTAAAATAACCATTTTTGTTTTTCGTGCTCTGCTTCACAGTATTGTTCTTCTATATTCTATGCATTTCTAAATTCACCTCAGCTGCTCCTATCTCTAGTTGGCCCACACAAGATAGGTTTAACAGTGACTTGCATTACCGTGTAACCAGCAATGCATTAATAGGAGACTATTACCTCAGATGGCATGCCCATTAATTCATGTGAACATCTCCCCGTGGCTCTTTCTGACATTCCACTTAAAAATGTTCTGCTACCATTATGATGCATTATGCAACATTGAGACCAAAAACCTTTGCTATAATGTCTCAGGCAAAACATCATTTTTCACTTTTGTTTCAAAAAGATGTTTACCATATATTGCGCTTCATGCTCATGCTTCATAGATGTGAATGCTCTTAAGCAACGGCTCAGGTAGCTGTTTCACGCTATTCAAATAACTATCACGTAACCTTTATCAGTATATATATTTATTTTAATAATCCGGAGTATGAGGTCATATACTCTAATTCAATTGCAAAGGAGTCAGAAAAAGAATGTTGGTTACAAACAAAATAACTCAAATCAAAAGTCTAGTAGAGCATTGGATCATATAAACGTATCCTCTCCTGATCTTTCATATTGCGTTGTTTAGCATATATGTCACACTGGGCCTGATTCCAAATATTTTGAATGAATTCCTGAGAAGGTGCCAATTATGGGAAAATGTCAGTATTCTCGGTATGCACATCAATGGAACTTCCAGGATATTTATACACGTCTCTCCTTCTTGAAGCAGGAAGTATATCTCAGAAGATCTAGTTGGCCATGTAAATGTGGTAGAGAATATGAGATATAAGGTATGGTGTGGCAATAAGAGGGAAAACAGACATGCAAATATTGCTCTACTAGAGTAACTCAAACTATATTGAATGTTGTTAGAAATGGGGTCGTTGGTTGACAGTCAGGTTACCCCCTGTTCAAGCAAGGACCCTCACTCTAGTCAGGGTAACAGAGAATCACCCTCAGCTAACCCATGCTTACCCCCTTGGCAGCTTGGCGGAGCAGTAGGCTTAACTTCAGAGTGCTGGGCGTAACGTATTTGTACCAACACACACAGTAACTTAATGAAAACACTACAAAATGACACAACACCAGTTTAGAAAAATAGGAAATATTTATCTAAACAAAACAAGACCAAAACGACAAAAATCCACCATACACAAGTCAAGTTATCAATAAAAATGCAAAAAGAGTCTTTAAGTAGTTTTAAACACATACTAGCGCTGCTAGTGTGAAATTGTACCTGGTGCGTGTCAAAAATAACCCGACACTGGCGGGTGTGCGTCCAAAATACCCCAGCACGGGCAGGTGTGAGTCGGAAATCCAGCCGCATGATTATCCGAAAACACTGCAGCGCAGGTTGTGATCTCCCAGCCTCCGTCAGCGATGCTGTGCGTCGTTTCTCCTGCTTCGTGCATTGATTCTTCGGTCGCGTTTCCTGCGAGCGTCGTTTCTCAGCTGTGGAGCCGGCGGCGCATAGTTTTTTCAGCCGCAGATCGGAGTCGCGTCAATCTTTTCCGCGCACGGCGCTCTGTGCGTGGATTTCCTTGTCTTTAGGCTGCCAGCTTCTCCTTTGAGGGTCCCTGGAACTGGATGGGCACCACAGGGCAGAGTAGGAGTCTCTCCAGAGAATCCAGGTGCTGGCAGAGAGAAGTCTTTGCTGTCCCTGAGACTTCAAACAACAGGAAGCAAGCTCTAGATCAAACCCTTGGAGATTTCTCCCCAAGATGGAAGGCACACAAAGTCCAATCTTTGCCCTCTTACTCTGGCAGAAGCAGCAACTGCAGGGTAGCTCCACAAAGCACAGTCACAGGCAGGGAGGCTCTTCTTCCTCAGCTATTCAGCTCTTCTCCAGGCAGAGGTTCCTCTTGGTTCCAGAAGTGTTGCTCTAGTCTGTGGTTTTGGGTGCCCTTCTTATACCCAATTTCTCCTTTGAAGTAGGCCTACTTCAAAGTAAAGTCTCTTTTGAATGTGAAATCCTGCCTTGCCCAGGCCAGGCCCCAGACACTTACCAGGGGGTTGGAGGCTGCATTGTGTGAGGGCAGGCATAGCCCTTTTAGGTGTGAGTGACCACTCCTCCCCTCCCTCCTAGCACAGGTGGCTCATCAGGATATGCAGGCTACACCCCAGCTCCCTTTGTGTCACTTTCTAGTGTGAGGTGCAACCAGCCCAACTGTCAAACTGACCCAGACAGGGAATCCACAAACAGGCAGAGTCACAGAAATGGTATAGGCAAGAAAATCCCCACTTCCTAAAAGTGGCATTTCCAAACACACAATCTTAAAATCAACTTTACTAAAAGATGTATTTTTAAATTGTGAGCTCAGAGACCCCAAACTCCACATGTCCATCCGCTCCCAAAGGGAATCTACACTTTAATCAGATTTAAAGGTAGCCCCCATGTTAACCTATGAGAGGGACAGGCCTTGCAACAGTGAAAAATGAATTTAGCAATATTTCACTGTCAAGACATATTAACCACATTATTATATGTCCTACCTTAACCATACACTGCACCCTGCCCTTGGGGCTACCTAGGGTCTACCTTAGGGGTGTATGACATGTAAGAAAAGGTAAGGTTTAGGCCTAGCAAGTGGGTCCACTTGCAAGGCGCATTTACAGTTAAAACTGCACACACAGACACTGCAGTGGCAGGTCTGAGACATGATTTCAGAGCTACTTATGTGGGTGGCACAACCAGTGCTGCAGGCCCACTAGTAGCATTTGATTTACAGGCCCTGGCACTTCTAGTGCACTTTACTAGGGACTAACTAATAAATCAAATATGCCAATCATGGATAAACCAATTACATACAATTTTACACAGAGAGAATATGCACTTTTATCACTGGTTAGCAGTGGTAAAGTGCTCAGAGTTCAAAAGCCAACAGCAACAGGTTAGAAATAATAGGAGGCAGGAGGCAAAGAGATTGGGGATGACTCTGCATAAACTAAAAAGTCCAACAAATGTATTACAGGAGCGCCCATAATTCTTCAATTTTCATACATCGCCTTTAATTATTCGATTGAAAAAAGGACATTTAGTACTAAATAAAAAAGTATTTTTAATAATAATAATAATAATAAATACTGAACTTATAGAGGCTATTGTAGAAGTGTGTTGTAATTCTGGAACAATGTCAACTGGTTACAGTGATAACTTTCTGTAGAATGTGTGAGCGTGGTTTGCATCAACCATCAGTAAACTATTAATTAATAATAGAATAATTATTCTGTCCCTCCACACATAAAATATGTTCCTTCATTCTTTGTCAATTTAGTGGCATTGAGAAATACTGAAACTATACTATCCATTTCATTGATATATTCTTTGCTTATTTCAATTGTTTTTCCATCCTATATCTACATATAAAGAAAAAACACTTCTTAGTTTGAACTTCTGTTAAACATTTGTTGTAGCAAAACATAACTTTTTTACCATTGACAAAGAGTGGCTAGCAAATTATCTCCATTGCACCATTTCCCATTGAACCTTTTACACAGATCACTTGTGATACCCTTACTTATGGCCTCATTATGAGTTTGGTGGTCCCAAAGTGGGACCGACAAACTCGGGCATCCTCCCCCACCCTATTACAATGTTCCCGCCAGTCTGACTGGTGGAAACAATGCAATAGAGCATTTGTGCTGGTCAGACTGGCGGAAACAGTGCTACGGAATAGCACTCGGCTCCATTGAAGGAGCCAAGAGCTATTGCATAGCATGGAGGGGGCTGGCGAGCACCCTCAGAATGCATACTGTCTGCAAGGCAGACAGTGCACAATCTTATTGACCTGGGCTGGGGGAACCCTGCACTTGTTCTCTGCTACCCTTTTCATGGTAGGGGAACTGCATTGAAAAGACTGACAGAGAACAAGTTTGTAATCAGCCAGGCAGCACTGAGTTCAGCTCTGCCCTGGCTGTCTACAACTAAGACCGACGTCAGCCCATCGGGAACAATGTTGCTGGCGGGGATGGTGGGTGTGCCCACCCACCAGGGTCATAATTGAACGGTCGAGCCGCCCTGAGTGCAGCAGTCCTTCCGCCAACGTGAGTGACCTAAGTTTAGGAAAAAACATCTTAATAGGGGAAGTCCAAGCAAAAGTTTCTTATTTTTTAATGCAGGCTTGACATTCTCATGAATGATAGTAAATATCCAGTGTTTGATTCAGAATGTGAATGGTGGCCCTCGATCTTTAGATCAGACCTCTCAAGGATGTTAATGACACCAAAGGTTTGCTAAAAAAACCTGAGCTGGACAACAGGAAGTTCTGCAACCAGAATGTGTGCTACAAAAGGACTCCTGCTTGCACAATCAGGCCTTCCCTCATTTGCAATGGACACTCCATTACTGAAATGAGAGACTACATCCTCAAGATAGTGTTGTTGGAAAAAACCCACAACTGGATTGCATGTTTCAGAAGAGGCTGTAAGATCCTTGCATTGCTACCGATTTGCAGTGTAAGCAGCACCATCGCAAAGTCAATGCAGGTCAAAATTTGAGCTTGTATGTGCACCCTGCATATTTTCTATAAACAGCATGTAGTGTTAAACAACATGATGGAAGAACATAGTGGCTGATTTAGAGTTTAGCAGAGAGGCTTATCTCTTGCACATTTGGTGGAGTACCTTCTCTGCAAAACTGAAAATCTACAAGCCTCATTTACTGTCAGACAGACCTTAAGTCGGACAGCAAGGAAGGCAAAGTAGTATTTCACCTACGACAGCTCAATTTACAGTGGGCAGGTGGATGGGCAGTTTTTACTTTCCCTTACTGCTGTGAGAAACGTGGCAGTTAGTGCCAGTTAAGTAGCCCCCACACCGTGGGAGCTAACTCTCACGGTGTGAGGGTAATTTGTTGTGAAGAACAAACTTTTAAAATGTTGACGTTCAGCTATCCTGTTTGACAGAGCTGTCCACCAAACATTTAACTCATTGTCAGAACCTTCATGAAGGGGGTTTCTGTTAATGATTAGAGTTATCCAGCATCCAGCGGACAACACTAATTTCGCAGATTGGTACTCCATCGAGGCGACAGAGTATTTTACACCATCACCCTGAAGGAGTCGCATCCTTACTCCAAAGTCTTCCTTTTCCTTCTGTAATGTATTCTAAAAAGAAGACACTACTTGCTTTCGTGCTGCTTTCACTTTATTTAATTTTAATCCCTACTATGGGCCAAGGTTTGAGCACCTTCAGTTCACTGAATTCCATTATCCAAGACCATGCTTTGGTAAGAACTCAAAATAATTGGATGCATAAGTCAAATCCCATTTGACCTCCTCTGGTCGGTGGTTACAATTCTTTTATTGTCACAAGCACATCTTGTAACAGGGTACCTTCTTTGAGAAAAGGTTTGGTTTTAGGTAGAGATTCATTGATCATGCTGTAAAATGAACAGTATATTGCCCCAAGTCACAAGAGGTACCGTGGCACTAGTTTCATTTTCATATTATCATGAGAACATGGCTGGGCTCAATAGAACACATATCATTTTCATGCTTCCTGTAGCTCATCAAACAGAGCGCTGACAGTGTGATACACAAAGAGAGTAGAAGAGATGGGAAATTGGAGGATTAATGCATCCTTTCTCCCTCCCATCTTGGATTGCCCAATCATATGTATCGTAATTAGAGAAAGCAATTGTTTATTCAATGTGGAATCTGACAATGCAAAGTCCTTCTGTTTTAATATTAAAGATGAATGTTAAACCAAAAGATGACACGCCATGCAGTACCACAAACTAATTCAGAAAATCCAGTTAGTCCAATCTTACTTTCATTCCAACGATCTATCGGTCTGTCACAAATGAAAGTTCTAACCTCCAGAATGCACTAGTTCATTGTATCTTTTCTACTTCCTTATTAATATCGATTTGTATACTTGTAATGCTGGATTGTTCTTGTGCTCCACATACTTCTCCTATTACATTATCATGTAACTTCTAGCCTTGCTTTTCTTTTTTGGTGTTTGCATGTATGCTTCCCTCTATTCGTTTTTTGCCTACAGTCATACAGAATGTTGGCACAGCTATAGCAATAACAGGAGAACTAACAGGGACAATCTCTGGATTTGAAAGAGATTTGAGAGACAGCCAGCACATCTCTAGTTGTAGGCTATGATACATGTTTTTGGCAAAATTAATATTTAATGTGTTGCTATTCCTAAATTGAACTTGACATAAGAGAAGTAAACCCACTCCAGGTTTCATGCCTACAGAGAGAGGATCAAATGGCAGGAGGCACACTCTGGGTAGCAGGTGGACATCCCAGCCTGGTTAGCCTTTAGACTTGAAATGGGGTAGGAGAGAAATCTACCTCTAGTAACTTTTAGTAAGGGAATATGATATAGGGCCTGATTTAGAACTTGGAGGATGGAATAGTCTGTCACAAATGTGGCGGATATCCCATCCGCCATGTTACCATTTCCATAGGATATAATAGGATCATAATACGGTGGCCTGGATATCCATCACATTTGTCATAGAGTATTCCCTTCCGCCAAATTCTAAATCATGCCTGTATTTCTTTAACATTAACAAAAAACTCTGCTGTTTTTCCAAACCTGACAAAGAACAGATAGAGCTATTCCCATTTCAATAAATTGTATTTTTCTCTTTAAATTCCCCGTGCCAGATGAGATTCTTTGCCTCTGACCTACTACCAAAATGAGAATAAGGGTTTTTTATGAGACCACTGCGACTCTCGTTGTATATGATTACATACACCAGGGATATTGTAATAATTGAATACCATAAATTGTGTTAGGTTAATCATTACGATTGTCCAGCCATTCCATATAGTATTGTGCATGTTTTTTTTTAAAACTCATATTAGCTCCCTACATCTTTCCCCAAGTGCAGGAAAAATTTCCGAAAGGTACCACCGACAATATCCAATCATTTGTAAAGCATAGGCCCAAAGTTATCACTCACAGTGTCCAATGATTTGAAAAGCATAGGCTCAAAGGTACAGTATATTCAATGTTTCGTAAAGCATAGGGCCAAAGGTAACTCCGCTAATGTTTAATCTTTTGTAAAGCATAGATCCAAAGGCACCACCTACAATCCCAATGATTTGTAAAGTGTAGGCCCAAAGGTACTGCTCACTATATTCAATGAGTTGTAATAGGTAAGCCCAAAGGTACCATCCATAATTCTCAATGATTTGTAATGAGTACGCCCAAAACTACCTCTCACAATATCAAATGATTTATAAAGTGTAGGCCCGAAGGTATCACCCACAATGTCCAATGATTTGTACAGCGTTGGACCTGACATCTTGAGAGCGGCGCTGAAAAGTGTCAAGGTTAGTAGAAGACATCAGAACTCTCCCAAGTGGCTCGGTAGGCAGCAATGAATATTGGGAGTCAAAGGCATCTGAATGGCTCCTTTTCTTTGCACTCAAGATGGTGCAAAAGGAGCATTTTTCCAGTTCAGTTCATATGTATCTTTTGAGAGCCCTCTTCATAATCAGAGCAAATCTAAATAACATCTGCTGACTGCATACACAAACTGCTGAGGTTTACTTGCGAACATGTCTTTATTCAATTCTAGTTTTAATAAAAGCTAACATTTAGATTCAGAATGTAATTTGATTGCAATCAATTGCTCTGAGTTTTTTTTCAAATAACAGACAAACCAGTTGAGCTTTTCATCTTTTTTACACTGAAATTGGCCTGACAGGGTCACGCGACAGAAAAATAGAGATTTCACACAGTACTGAGACACCAACCCTCAGCATAATCACGGTCCGTGTGTTTTAAAGCAAAACGAATGGGGAATAGTTGTAGGGGGCCTAGAATGCTCGTCCTGTACTTCATGCTTTTCTCTCTTAACATTGGATAGGTGCCTGAAAAGTTTCAAATTCTATCGCGTTTGATAAACCAAAATGAAAAGAACCTTTGTACTAACTTTGTGCTTTTTTGCTCAGTCTTTAAACTAGATTTTTAGCTCACTCAAAAACTGAGATTTCTGATCCTAAATGAATTTATTCTAGATATACCTCGGATCTCCTACTGTTCACCCATTGGGCTCAAGTGAATTTTGGCAGATTAAAAAGAATTACACATACAGTCCTTGTCAAGTATTTTTGCAACAAGATTAGGTTTTATACATTTCCTATTTAGGTGCTGTGTTCGAAAAGTCAGCCATCTGTGTGCGACAAGGCTCTCTTTCTCAACGGGATTTTGGTTTGATTCGTTTCTGGAAAGGGTACTTCTGACAAAAGACCAGTCCCCTCTTTAAATCTGAGGAGAATACACTTAGCATATGTTATAATATTACAAAGCTAGGGATCCAAATTCCATACTAAATAAGCCAGTGTTTGTACACTCAAACTGAATTGTCTGTAGGTTCTTCTAGTGAGAAATATAATTATTATTGAGAACCATTATACTCATTGAAAGAATTGTGGCCTCAACGCCACCTAAATCTAGCGATATACTGTCTTGGTAGGTACTAGAAGTGGGCGAACCACTGCAAGAGCTCGCCAGGCTTGAGCCAGAAGCCTAGCTCTGGGTATGCACCTTGAATACTGACCCCAGAATATCAATGGGACAAAATAGCAAGGACAAAATATTGATTTTTTTTTTTGACAGGTAAGTAAGTCTACTTTTTCTATACGTAACTCCAAATATATATATCTATGCAGTACATATATCTTCAAGGTACGTAGATTTGAATAATAAATCTAAACTTACCTACATGCATTTTTGTTTTTAATTTTGTCCCTCAATGTTCTTGTGCCACAAACTTCTGGAGGTCGATATTCAGTAGTATAATCCTGGCACGAGATTCTCTTGGAACTTCAAGTCCAAAGCGAGCTTAGCTGAAAGAAATGTGAAAAAGTACAATAAAGGTAATATGATGCCAATGTTGATCACTTATCATCATATAGAATGCTTACAGGAAACAATGGGGCATCTTTGCAAGCCCCTTGCACCTTCTTGCCTCACATTAGTCTAATTTGTTTTAGGCTAATGTGGCATTAGGTAGGCTTTTTTGCCACGCTGTTTCTACAAAGTGGTGCAATGCTCACATTACGCCACTTTGCACCCCCTTGTGCCACATTATACTTGCGCCAGGCATAATGTATGCAAGGGGAACGTTCTGGCGCTAGTAGGCCTGCAAAAATGGCGCAGTGAAATCTACAAGATTTCACTGCGCAATTTTTGGCATAATTTGTAATGTCTGCTCAAATCAGACATGGAAATCTATGGGTCTCCTTTCACTGTGTTGCACCAGCACAAAGCGCCACAATAGCGTAAAAAGTCTGATGCTATTATCCTAACCCAAGGTGGGCCGTATTGTGAATATGGCACACCCATGGTGTCATTAGGGTGAGCAGGGGCGACCCAAGAAAACGGACGCATCATTCTTGTAAATATGCCCCAATGTACCTTTCCTAAATGCACAAGTGGGTACAGTCACCCTGAGCATAATATGTGATGTACAAAAGTTCAGCATTGAACTCTAGAAATGAATGAATCAAGTGTCAATATTCCAAACTCCCATTAGCGTCTCAAAAACCAACAAATAAAATCACTGCTGCTCCATAAGTAAAATTAAAATTCACCTCATTCCATGTTCTCAAATAGCCCATAAGATCCTAATTGCTCTTTATAGAGTTATCAAGACTACTAGTTATGAATATATAGCATGCAGCGAGCTAAGGGAAACAGCCTTTACAATGCGGCTGGAGCCACACAGGGCATAAGAACGCAAGTGTTACCACACATGTGCCTGAACCACGCAAATGCGTGGTTAAGGCACCATGCATTTTTGTCATTCAGGCACACAGGAGGAAAAGCCGGAAGAGGAACGCGATGGCCGGGTAAGTAAGGCTGGGGCGGGTGGGGGTATTTTTAAGGGCAGGATGGGGTGGGTTTTAGATTTCAGAGTGAGGGTGAGGGGTAGTTTTTAGGAAAGGGTGGGGTAGGTTTTAGGGTTCAGCGCAGGGGGTCGGGGTAGTTTTTAGAACACAGTGGGGTAGGTTTTAAGGTTCAGGGAAGGGGTAGGGGGTGCAATAGTTTTTAGGACAGGGCTTGATAGCTTTTAGGACAGGGTGAGGTAGGTTTTAGGGCAGGGGTGTGGGGTTGGGGTTGTTTTTTGGACAGGGTGGGGTAGTTTTTAGGACATGGTAGGTTTTAGGGTAAGAGAGGGGGTTAGGGCTAGTTTTAAGGACAGGGCGGGGAAGGGTTTAGGGCAGGGGTGGAGGGTTGGGGTTGTTTTTAGGACATGGTGGGGGAGTTTTTAGGACAGGGAAGGTTTTAGGGTTTAGGGCGGGGTAGTTTCTAGGTCAGGGTGGGATAGGTTTTTGTGTTCAGGGCAGGGGGTCAGGGTCGATTTAAGGACAGGGTGGGGCGGTTTTTAGGACAAGGTAGGTTTTAGGATTTAGGGCAGGGGGTCGGGTAGTTTTTAGTACAGGGCATGGTGGGTCTTAGGACAGAGCTGAGTAGCTTTTACTGTTTAGGGTGGGTTAGTTGTTAGGAGAGGGCAGGGTAGGATTTAAGATTTAGGGCGGGGTAAGGACTGGGTAGTTTTTAGGACAGGATGGGATTGTTTCTAGGAGAGGGTCAATTTTAGGGTTTAGGGCAGGGGTCTGGGGAGATTTTAGGACAGGACAGGGTAGCTTTTAGGACAGGGCAAGGTAGCTTTTAGGGTTCAGGGCGGGAGGTCAGGGTAGTTTTTAGGCGAGTGCGAGGTAGCTTCTAGGGTTCAGGGCAGGGGTCCAGGTAGTTTTTAGGACAGGATGGGGTAGTTTTTAGAGTTCAGAGCGGAAGTGAGGGGCCAGGGTAGTTTTTAGAACAGGGTGGGATAGATTATAGGATAGGGTGGGGTAGGCTTTAGGGTTTAGGGGTGGGGTCAGGGTAGTTTTTAGTGCAGGGTAGGTTTTAGGGTTTAAGGCAGGGGTGCGGGTTAGTTTTTAAGACTGGGTGGGGTACATTTTTAGGACAGGGTAGGTTGTAGGGTAAGGGCGAGGGCAGGGATCGGGGTAGTTTTAAGAAGAGGGTTGGATAGGTTTTAGGGTTTAGGGTGGGGGTACTTTTTAGGACAGGGTTTAGGAGTTTTTAGAACAGGGTAGGTTTTAATGTTTAGGACAGGGTGGCGGTCCGGGAAGTTGTTAGGACAGGGCGGGGTTGGTTTTAGGGTTCAGAGTGGGGGGTCGGGTTGTTTTTAGGACTGGGTAGGTTATAGGGTTTAGAACATGGGTCGGGTCGTTTTTAAGGGCAGGGTATGGTAGGTTTTAGAGTTCAGGGTGGGGTGAGAGGTCGGGGTAGTTTTTAGGACAAGTCGGGGTAGGTTTTAGGGTTCAGGGCAGAGGCAGGGGGTCAGGGTAGTATCTGGAACAGGGTGGAGTAGGTTTTAGGAAAGGGTGGGTAGGTTTTAGGGTTTAGGGAGGTGCGGGGGTGATGGTAGTTTTTGTGACAAGGCAGGGTAGGTTTTAGGGTTGGGGGCATGTGGTCAGGGTAGTTTTTAGGGCAGGGTAGGTTTTAGGGTAAGGGTGGGATTGGGAAGTTTTAAGGACAGGGCAGGTAGGTTTTAGGGTTTAGTGCAAGGATGGGGTGGAGTAGTTTTTGGGACAGGCTGGGGGAGTTTTTAGGACAGGGTAGGTTTTAAGGTTTAGGGTGTGGTGGGGGTTGGGTTAGTTGTTATGACAGGGTGGGGTAGTTTTTAGGTCAGGGTAGGTTTTAGGGTTTAGGACATGGGTCGGGGTAGTTTTTAAGGACAGGGTAGAGTAGGTTTTAGAGTTCAGGGTGGGGTGAAAGGTTGGGGTAGTTTTTAGGACTAGGCGGGGTAGGATTTAGGGTTCATGATGGGGGTTGGGTAGTTTTTAGGACAGGGTGGGATAGGTTTTAGAGTTTAGGGGGTCAGGGGCTTGGGGTAGTTTTTAGGACAGAATGGGGAGATTTTCGGACAGTGTAGGGTTCAGTGCGAGGGGTCGGGTACTTTTTAGGACAGGTGGGGTAGGTTTTAGGGTTCAGGGCGGGGTTTAGGGTCATTTTTAGGACAGGATGGGGTAGTTTTTAGGACAGGGTAGGTTTTAGGGTTTAGAGGGGAGGGGTCGGGTAGTTCTTAGTACAGAGCGGGGTATGTTTCAGGACAGGGCAGGTTAACTCAGGGTTTAGGGTGGGGCCGTTCTTTTGTAGGACAGGCCAGGGTAGGATTTAGGGTTTAGGTCGGGTGGGGGTCGGGTAGTTGTTAGGACAGTGTGTTGTAGTTGTTAGGAGAGGGTAGGTTTTAGGGCATAGGGCTGGGGGTCTGGGTAGATTTTAGTACAGGGAAGGGTAGGTTTTAGGATATGGCAGGGTAGATTTTAGGGTTTAGGGAATGGTGGGGGGTCAGGGTAGTTTTTAGGACAGGGCGGGGTAGGTTTTAGAGTTCAGGATGCGAGCGGGGGTAGGGGTAGTGTTTAGGACAGTGTGGGGTAAGTTTTAGAGTTCAGGGTGTAGATGGGGGTCTGGGTAGTTTTTTCGACAGGGTGGGATAGTTTTTAGGCCAGAGTGTGGTAGGTTTTAGGGTTTAGGGCTGGGCGGGGGATCAGGGTAGTTTTTGGGACAGGGTAGGTTTTAGGGTTTAGGGTGGGGTTGGGGAGTCAGGTTGGTTTTAGGACAGGGTGGATAGGTTTTAGGGTTCAGAGCACGGGTGGTGGAGTCGGGTAGTTTTTAGGACAGGGTGAGTTTGGTTTTAGGGTTCATGGTGGGGGCAGGGGGTCAGGGTAGTTTTTAGAACAGGGTGGGATAGTGTTTAGGGGTGGGTGGGACAGGGGGTCAGAGATGAATTTGGGAGAGGGCAGTAGGTTTTAGGGTAAAGGTGGGTCGAGGGCTTGGGGTAGTTTTAAGGACAGGATGGGATAAGTTTTAGGGTTTGGATGCGTGGGGTGGTCGGTGTAGTTTTAGGACAGGGTGGGGTAGGTTTTAAGGTTCAGGACAGGGTGGGATAGTTTTTAGGAAAGGGTGGGATAGGTTTTAAAATTTTGGGCGGGCGGGGGTCAGGGTAGTTTTTGGGACAGGGCAGGGTAAGTTTTAGGGTTTAGGGTGGGGGCGGGGTAATTTTTAGGACAGGGTGGGGTCGTTTTTAGGAGAGAGTAGGTTTTAGAGTAAGGGTGGTGCCTGGGTAGTTTAAAGGACAGGGTGGGTATGTTTTAAGGTTCAGGGCTGGGGTCTGGGTAGTTTTTAGAACAGGGTGGAATTGTTTTTAGGAAAGGGTGGGATAGGTTTTGAAATTTAGGGCGGGCGGGGTCAGGGTAGTTTTGGGGACAGGGTAGAATAGGTTTTAGAGTTCAGTGTGAGAATGAGTAGTCGGGTTAGTTTTTAGGACAGGGTGGGGGAGTTTTTAGGACAGGGTAGGTTTTAGGGTTTAGGGTGGGGGGTTGGGGTAGATTTTAGGATGGCGTGGGGTAGTTTTTAGGACAGGGTGGGGTAGGTTTTAGGGTGGGAGGGGGTCAGGGTTGGGGTACTTTTAGGGTTTGGGGCGGGGATGTTGGTTCAGGTAGTTGTTAGGACAGGGTGGGGTAGTTTTTAGGACAGGGTAGGTTTTAGGGATTAGGGTGGAGGGTCAGATCATTTTTAGGACAGGACAGGGTAGCTTTTAGGGTTTAGTGCAGGGCGGAGGTCGGATAGTTTTTAGGAAAGGTGTGGACTAGTTTTTAAGGTTCGGAGCATGACATGGGGTTAGGGTAGTTTTTAGGACAGGGTGGGGTAGTTTTTAGGACTAGGTAGGGTTTAGGATGGGGAGTCGGGACAGAAATCAGGACAGTTTGGGGTAGGTCTTAGAACAGGGCATGGTAGCTTTTAGAGTTTAGGGTGGGGCAGAGGTTTGGGGTGGCTTTTAGGACAGGGTGGGGACATTTTTAGGACAGGGTAGGGTTTATGGCGGGGCGAGGGGAACGGGGGTATTGTATCACACAACTACGCATCGTGTTACCAAATGCACCTTTAATAATCTTGCTTTTATAATGAAATTCATTGTAAAGGCATACATGGTAAAGGCATGCATGGTTAAGGCGTGGTCGTGTTTCTGACCCCGATGTTAAGCCATGTTTTGTTCTCCATGACTGGTTCTGTCATATAAGTGCAAGCTAAATGAATACTGCCTCCAAAACGCCAAAGCACCAACTAAAGAAAAACTTTAACTCTGAAAACTACTAGAATAACCATAATGTCTGAATCCAAATCAGGTTTCTAACCACCATGATAACTGATCCTGCAGTTACGTGTATCAATTCCAAAGAAAGGTTCACAAAACCGATACAATAGTTAATCTTCATTACGCTCCACGATAACATCAGCTTGTGCTGTGTACCAAATACTGATCCTAAAAGGAAGGAAACAAATAACTAGACCAAACCTGTAGTTATGCACACCTCTCTTAGAAATGCCCATTCAGAATACCAACACCAGCACCATTTCTTGAATAAAATCCTGAAAATAGTGGCACACTCTACGTTCCTACATCCTCAACCCTGAATCTAGAATGGGAAAACAACTAGACTGTTGTCCAAAGTTAATCTTTCATGTTATCTGTGAAATGGAAAAAAATCACTGTGTAGTGTCACTCATTCATTTACTCAAATTGCATTTAAATCTTAAAGAAAAGATACATTTGGCAAATAATGGCAATAAGTGGAAGAATGATGCAATCAGTTCCCAGGCAAAAGCTGCATTTGACCTATTCAGAGGTACAAATATAAGAGCTCAACAAAAAACAGTAGTTAGTTATGATTATAATGAATAATGTACTTCTTCATCTTTACTAAATCCATATGTACATGATCTGAATTTGAATATGCCAAAACTCTCTCTTTCTCTTAGTCGTAGTACCCAAATAGCACCTCTCCTATGTCCTTTTACACTCTCTGTAGCTAGAAAATGAATTTCTTCTAAGTTTACTCTCTGCATTCCTGAGGTTTAACACCATGGGTTGTGTCACTGTTGGGTTCTTGAGGTTCTTCCAAATGCTCCTTCCATTGTTCTTTTACTGGGTGAATGGTGGAGCCTACACACATTTTATGACATGCAAACATAAAATCGTTTACACAGATGCTGGTGTTACAATTCAAAAATGTTGGAATAGAATATCTTCTCTTTTTGTCATGATCAAAACCTCAGTCTGTTTACCATTTGTAAACTCACAACATATGTAACTACTGCACTCAGGAAAATTCTGACACATCAGTAATATTTCCTGTCTTTTTGCTAAATTTTAGAATACTTGATAGTATTGCTTGAGTACAAAATATCTTTAAGTGACTTCCCTCATTGTATTGTGACCTCAGGCTTTTAAGTATATAGTTATGTCATTATCAAAAAGTAATAAGTGCCAAAGCTTGTTCAGAATTTAATAGATGATTGAGCTCTCATGGTAATATCTAGTTATAAATCTCTGTAATTATATCTGATTTCATCGTCCTGTTTTAATTTTCAGTGGTTTTATACAATGTTTTATTTCTAGAAATTAGATTAGCCCTCTTTTTCTATAACATGAGATGTGTAGCCCCGCTGTACAAAGTAACTCTTTATCTTTGATATTTCTTTCTCATGTTTTTCACCTCAGATATAAATTCTACGAGTTCTGAACATTTCGATCTAGGGGATGTTATTCTTATGTTGTGGATGATATAAACTCAAATGCAATGTGCTATTCACAGTTGAAGAATGCCTGTGTATTCTACTCAGAAGCCTCTTATCTTCGTCATACATCTCACAATCCAAGAAGCAAATTAATTATTTACTAAATTCCAAGGTTAATTCTAGATTTACAAAAGTCCAATTCAGACAGGTCCATCTTTATGACCATCTACAGCTTTTAAAGAGTCAGTACTGTCCTTCATAAATAATGATATCATTGCCCTTGGATATAAAGAACAGTACTGACTTTTTAAAAGCTGTAGATGGTATGCCCTGGGAAGAGAAATTGATCCTAGTAACCATGGATGTGAAATCCATTCATGTATGGATCAGACATAAAGATGGACTGCTAAGTATGAAACAGTTTTTGAATAGCAGGGCAGACAATCTGTTTTTTCATAGTAAGATGTGACTAGAAAATGGTTGACTTTGGTTTGAATAAAATTTACTTTTCCTATGAATATGATTAACATCACCAAATCTGCAGAACTGTGATGGGTACACATTTTGTGCCATTATACGCCTCATTATTTATGGGACAATTTGAAGCTGAATACCTATCTAACATTGATTTAGAAGCCTTTCACAAAAACATCTTGTTATGGCTACAATTTATAGATGATATGTTTCATATTTGGAAGAGAAATGTAAATGATCTGATTGCTTTTGGCTCCTGCCTGAATCAGAATTCTGTAAATGTAGAATTAACCTTGGAATTTAGTAAAGAGTGAATTTGCATCTTGGATTGTGAGATACCTAGCTCCTCTCACGCTCAGTGCTCTTTTTGAAAAGATTAGTATTCTAGTGTTCAATTCAGGCTACATACACTTCACCAGCTACACATGCCTTGATACCCATTAATCTTGGTAGTTACAGTAAGAGTAGGGTGACAGATGTAGGGCTATTCTAGGCTTGAAACATGTAAACAGCAGGGCATGACGAATCATAACTTGCTCTCTTGTTTTTAGGGGCTCTACTTGGAGAAACAAATAAAACAATGATTTATGCTACATTAGGCATTTTAACATATTATATCCAACAGATGCAACACTTGATAGGCTGCAGTTCAGAGTCTCAGAGCAATACCTGCCAGCTAACCAAATAATTAGGACTGGTGTGGAGACCAAAACAATTGCTCCCTGTACAAAGAGCTCTGAGGTCAATAGAACTCGCCCTAGCAAACTCTATGGCTTGGAGTAAGGATTGGGCCTAAAGATGAATTATGCTACTGTGAGAAGGTGAGGACTTGGCATGTTTATTTTACTCAAATAGTGGTGAGCAATTCTCACACAACCTTAATTAAAAGATATTCCCTGAGGTCACTTGTATTCTTTTCCAAGTAGAACAATGCTCAGGTCTAGCAACCTTGCTGTGTTTTCTAACCCCTGAAATATCCTCTTTCATCATGTTACTCAAATGCTTTCAGACTCTCTTTGTGTTGCATTAAGATAGAACTTTGTGCTTATTACTGTACTTACAATCATCAAGATTATTCCTGTTTTCTATGAATCATGGTGAGATGCATGAGGGACCGTGGTAAAAGGAGGGGAAAATACGAGAATGAATGAGAAGATATGACTGAAAATCTAGTACAAAGATTCATTCAATGAAGAAACTTGATATTTGTTGGTGACATTGATATGTATACATGCAAGCACTGAGGCTCGTGAGTTTGATAAGTATTGTGAACTCTAACAGGTTTCGTAGGTAGGCAAAGCAGTCTAGTTTGGCGATATATGGCATGATTTAAAGTTTGGCGGACAGTTTACTCTGTCAGAAACATGGCATCCTGATGTCCTGTCTGTCTTATTACAAGTGCATTATATCCTATAGCACTTCAAATGAAGTGAATGGGAAATCTGGCACCTTTGTGACGGAGTAAGCCATTCACCAAAGTCTAAATCCGGTCTATAGTATTTAATTATTACAGTGTTTCCTATATTTATATATTGTGTTTGACTTAATTTTATCACTCACGTAAAGGAGTCAAGTAGACTTGAACTATATTGAGTTTTCACCATGATGTTATAAATCAGATAGCTGAAACTGAAGTGGGCCATATTAAAACGTAAGTAAAATAATAATACAACATACACATGGATTGCGATAAATAATTATTTTATTTTGTTTAATAATTATTGCATACAAAAGAATAAATAAATTGTCTAAAGCTATTTGTATAAAATATTTCAGTCAGTGCACAGCAATCCATTCAGTGGTGGCCCATAATTTTAGGAGGGGGAGTGGCCGACAGGGCACACACACACATGCACACTAACTTACACTAATTCATTCACACACACACACATACTCATACATATCCATCCACAACACTCATTACCAAATATTCAAACAAACATCCATGCACCAAACATTCATTTAAAACACACACACACACTTACCTGCAACTCAGCCTTGCTGGGATCCTTCATACCTTTGAAGAGTAGTTTTCTAAAAATATCTACCAATGAACCTTAATCTTCAAATACATGTATCTTTTTCTGGGGGCCTTTTTAGGTCTAGCATTTTAACCAAGATCTTTTGATTCTACTTCAAATCTTACATGTAATATACATCTAAGGGCTTTCAGACAGCCCTCTTCATCCATTGGTCTGTTGATGTCATTTGCATTTACCTTCTGCCGACTACAGCATACAAAAAAGTGCAATGGGCCATTCTACTTCAGCTAAGGAGCAACTTTATTGTGAGTGCAGTTATCTGTTTTTCTACAAGGAGCAAATTCACACAACATAGATCACTTCTATTCCAGGGGTTAATATGTGTGGTTTTTGTGATCAGAAACACTTTTTCCTTTAGTAATTTTTTTTATATATTGGGCGAGAGCACAATAACTCACCCAACAGTAAAGATTTATGAAAGCCATGACAAAGGAAAAAAAAGCTTTTACAAATTCAAAAGGGTGGCAGTCAAAGCCAGGCCTTCTGGCTTTGTCAGAGCTTGTTACTGCCTTGCTTCCTTACAAAAAGAAGGATCAGGCCATTTGACAATATTTTAGAGATTCCGAAACCTACATGAAAATAAAGCAGGGATCTTAAATTTTTGGCAAACCTTTAATATAATGAGCAATCCAGGCCTACAAATGATATTGGCAGTAGGAGACAGTTTTTTTGTTTTCACCATGTTTACCTTCTGCCAAGCAACGGTTTGTCCCCACATTGAGAACTAAATCTCACTTTAATTGAACTTGGCCTAGTTGGAAAGTGTTAGACCTGGCATCCTTGGTGTGGTCTTCCCTAACTTTTTGCCTCTGCTTCCCAGGTTGCTGCTGCCTGCTGGACTCTGTTTTTGTTACTCTGGACACTTTACCACTCTTGACCAGGGCTAAAGTGCAAGTGTTCCCTGAGCGAAATTGTATGTGTATTTGGATTTCCATGACTGCCATATTTGTTTACTAGTACGCCCCTAGTAAAGTGATCTAGAGGTGCCCAGGGCCTGTAAATCAAATGCTACTAGTGGGCCTGCAGCACTGGTTGTGCCACCCAGATGAGTAGCCCTATAAAAATGGCTCAGACCTGCCACTTCAGTGTCTGTGTGTGCAGTTTTAAAACTGCCAAATCGACCTGGCAAGTGTACCCACTTGCCAGGCCCAAACCTTCCCATTTCATACATGTAAGGCACCCCTAAGGTAGGCCCTAGGTAGCCCCATGGGCAGGGTGCAGTGTATGTTAAAGGTGGGATATGTACTAATGTGTTTTACATGTCCTAACAGTGAAATACTGCCAAATTTGGTTTCACTGTTACAAGGCTGATCACGCTCATAGGTTAACATGGGGGCTTCCATTAAATATCTTTAAAGTGCAGTTTACCTTTGAGAACAGTTAGCAATGTGGAGTTTGGGGTCTCTGGACTCACAATTTAAAAATACATATTTTAGTGAAGTTGGCGCTTTTAGATTGGTAGTTTGAAAATGCCACTTTTAGAAAGTAGGCATTTTCTTGCTTAAACCATTCTGTGACTATGCCTGTTTGTGAATTCCCTGTCTGGGTCAGATTGACCATTGGGCTGTTTGTGAATCTCCACTAGACAGTGACACAGATGAAGCCAGGGTGTAGCCTGCATTTCCTGATGAGCCATCTGAGCTAGAGTGGAGGGAGGAGTGGTCAGTTACATCTGAATGGGTTGTGCCTGCCCTCACACAATGCAGTCTCCAACCCCCTGGTGTGTGTCTAGGGGCTAGGCCTGGGCAAGGCAGGATCTTGTGAACAACAGAGACTTTCCTTTGAAGTTTGCCTACTTCAAAGGCAGAAGGGGTAGAAGTAGTGGACCCAAAACCCCGGACTTTAAGATCACTTCTGGAACCAAGAGGAACCTCTGCCAAGGAGAAGAGCTGGAGGAGAAGTACTGTCCATTTGCCTGTGACTGTGCTTTGCTGGGTTAACCTGCAGTTGCTGCTTCTGCCTGAAAGAGGACACAGACTGGACTTTGTGGTATATTCCTCCTTGTGAAGAATCTCCAAGGGCTTGAACTGAGCTTGTCTCAGGGCCATCAAAGACTTCCTCTGCCAGTGTCTGGACTCTCTGCTGAGATTCCTGGCCTGCCAAGTGGTACCCTATCCAGTCACTGGGCCCTTGAAAGGTGAAGCTGGTAGTAAAAGGACGAAAATCCACACACAGAACAGTTCGCCACACCATTTGCAATGTAGTTGAAAAACAACGTGCTACTAGCTTTACAGCTGAAATCGATGCTCCACCTGATCGCGGCTGGGAGATCGACATATCATGGCTGGAGAAACGACACAACACCCAATTGTGGCTGCTGATAACAATGCAAACCTCATGCAGCATAGTTTTCCAACACAGTGTGACTCGATTTCTCATGCATCGTCCCTAGGCATGAAAGTCATCGTGAACATGCGTGGATCCGAGGTGCCCTGTCTGGAAATCGACGCATCGCTCTCTTGCGAGGGAGAAAAACGATGCATCGCCAACCCGACTGAAGAAGAAACGACGCACGGCCTCACTTGTGAATAGGGAATCGGCTCATCGCTGACTTTTCCAACGCATACTACCCTGTGCGGCTTTATTTTTGATGCTAACCAGGTACTTTGTGTACCAACAACATTTCCATTGTTTTGTATGGAGTAAGACTCTTATTCTTTAGAAAATTCTAATCTTGATTTGTGTATGTTGGATTTTTGTTGTTTTGGTCTTGTTTGATTTCATTAAGGTACATATTCCTTACTTTTCTAAACCTGTGTGGTGTCCCTTTTGCAGTGCTTTCATTATCTTACTGTGTGTGTTGGTACAAATACTTTACCCATTGCTTCTGTGTTAAGCCTTTCTGCTTGTGCCAAGCTACCAAAGGGGTGGGAGGGGGTTAACCAGGTGTGTTTCTCATTTGGCCTGACTAAAGTGAGGTTCATTGCTTAGCCAGGGGGTTACCTGACTGCCAACCAAAGACTGCGTTTATAACAGAAAGTGTATGCAGTCCATTAAAGTGTTTACAGTTTTATGCTTTCCTGCATTTCTTTTTATACACAAAGGGCCTGATTTACAAATATTTGGTGCAAAGCAGCAAGACAACTTGCTGCGCTGCGTCAAATGGAGAGGGCAGGAATGTGCCATATTTACTAACATATGATTATTCCTGCTTTCTGTCTGTGCTGGCACACTTGTGGCTGCCAAGATCCAACGCAGGTACCCTGGCAACATGGTGTAAGGATGCCTGCATTACAGTCAAGATTCTTTTAGTGAAGGAAGGGGCACCTTCTTCCATAACGAATCATTCTCTGAGGCATTTTGCTTTATCTGTGTGTGTTGCAGAAAGCAGCACACATAGAAAGAGGAAAAAGCAAATGGAAAATAACTTATTGCTCTGTGTTATGCCTCACTTGGGAAGGTGTCCATTTTGACACATTCACAGGTTTACTAGTGTTAGTAAATTGGGGATACGCCAAAAATCATGGGTGGATGCGTGGAAAAATCCATGTTCCACACTTGGAACACTTTCCCAGGCAGAGAAAAGCAAGGAAGTGCCTTGCTTTACTACACATATACTATGACCTGCACAGCCACACAAGGTGGCTCTGTGTGGCATAGCGAATCTGACGTAAGGGCTTGCATCGCCTTCAGTGATGTGCCAGCAACACAAGACCTTAGTAAATCTGCACTAAAGTGTCCAAGCAAAACCTTTCTTAAAATTTCCCATAGAAATTTGCAAAGTTGGGTAAAAAAGCTTTCTCCCACCCCTAGGAGCCTACTCGTTGTGTATTTCTAAGAATGTGTTAGCTGTACTCATAAATTAAACAGGTATTAATCTGTGGAGCTAAATTCGCTTTTGCGGTGACGCAGTTTAGCATGATCGCATTTTCAAATAGAGATCCAGAACAAATCGATAAAAAGTGTTATCCTTCAACAGAAAAAGAGGCTGGTGAACTAGAAGAAAAGGTTCAGAACAGACATTATGGATTGAGTAGGTCTATTTTACTTGCTAACATCGATAACAGAATGTGTAAATTCGAAGTGAAATATATTGATGGATCAATCATGGCTCTATACGTTTGTATATTTGTGAGTCTGCGGCACAGTCTCAAACCATGCTTTAACACAGTGAACTTTGATTATTTTACGTAAATAAAATCAGAATAATCAATTCATACATGTAATAGATAAAAATGACTGAGTTTGCGTTTATGATACTCAGATTGTGAAACATTGATAATGTTGTCACGTCACTATAAGTTGGTGTACAAGTTTGTGCAGTTGGGGTTATTCATTAGAACTATTATTTGTATTTAGAAAATATGATTTTAATAACACAAATCAGGGATTAGGATGCAAGTCATAAATGTTTAAAAAACAATACATTACACATTTTTCTCAAGTTACTGTTTTACTGGTGCATGCATTGCGCCACTCTTTAACCCTTTGCGTTACATTATGCCTGCACCAGGCATAATGTATGTAGAGGTGGCGTTCCCCCTTTATGGTGGCTGAAAAAATGGCGCAAGGAAATATCTGAGATTTCCTCCTGCCATTTTTTACGGCACTTTTGACGCATGCTCCGAGCAGGGGCAAAAAGGAGCTTCCATTATTTAGAATGGGCCTTTATGTACTCTGCATTTTGGCGCTACTCCTGCAGGGTACATCAATAGCGTCACCCAGAATGAGGCTATTGCCCCCTACCCTGCGCAATTGTGCATGGTATTTAAAACATGGCACACACATGGTGGCGGTATGGGGGGTGCTAAGGGGTGCAGGGAAAGTGGCGCCGCACTTCATGCAGCACCACTTTCAATACATCTGCCCCTAGGTTCTTTAGAATTTTGTTTTACAATCTGCCCAAAAGGTAGCATGCTGTGTTGTCCAGTCTCCATTCTGGTGTTGTGAACAGAATGCTATACAACGCAGACTGGAGCCTTCCTTTCCATGGGCATCGTTTGAACGCGTGAGGTTTTGTGGTAGAGCTGATGATCATTGAACCAGACAGGCACTTGCACTTGGGGAATGAATTCCCGAAAACAAATAATGTAAACAAAATTTGGGGTGCTCTTTGGCCTTGAAATAAGGTTTACGATGAGTGTGAGATGATTCTTTATCACAAATTTTCAATTCTGTCATGTTTATTCTTAGTGAAAGAAAACTACACCGAGGTCAAGTTTGAACCTTTGACCACCAAACGTGCACTTTGCATAAACGGCTCTCTCATTTGTTGCAGAAGAAATAATTGTATGCAAATAATAAGTTAAAGTAAATAAGAGTTAAAACTGAAGGATGACGAGTTACATCTAAAGCGCTCTTATGATTGTTGTTATTATTACTGTTAAATTAATGTAGAGGATACAAAATGAATAATGTTGAATTATGCTCTCTAATACCACTGAGGTGTTCTGGGGAGAAGACAAGAAACCACTAACCAGGCTTGTGAGAAAACAGGGCTGATTGCAGAGGCCCCCTAACTTTTTGCCCCCATTTTCCACTTTTTGCTGGTGTTTTCCTGACTCTGATGGTGCCCTGGGTACTGCTATCCAGTCCCAGGGCCTGTGCTCTGTGTAAAATCAATATGCAAATTAGGCTAATTATAATTGGCTAAGTCAACCTACCTATAAGTCCCTAGTATATGGTAGGGCATGTAGGTTTAGGGACCACAGGATAGGTAGTGCACCCATAGGTGCACTGCTGAGGTGTCCAGTGTAATTTTAAAGGCAGGCCTGCCTTGCTGGCTGCTTTTAAATTAAAGTCATATGCAAATTCAACTTTGGAATTAAAAGTAGTTCCAAAGTCTTAAACTACCTTATTTTTACATATACGTCACCCCTAAGGTGTGCCCTATGTGCCCCTGGTGCTGGGTGCCATGTAACTATAAGCAGGGACCTTATAAATGTAGTTGTATAAGCCCTGGTGAGGTAAAAACTGCCAAATTAATTTTTCCCTCATTGTAGTGTATGGCCTTCATAGGCTAGAATGGGGAGACTTTATTTTAATTGTTAAAGCCCCCTTAAATGACAAATACAAATACTTTGGTATCAAATTAATTGTCATAATAAATCCCACAACTTCCAGTTGTGGGATTTAATATAACTTGTTCAGGTAAAGAGTTTTAAACTTTACCTGAAAAGTTGCCAATTTCAGCCCTGCATTGGTTTTGCTGCTGTGCCCTAATTGGCCAACCTCTGGCAGCCTGGCCAGGCTGCCTTGATGAGGTGTGGAGTGGCCTGGCTTCACACAAAGAGATGTGCCTGTGGGACGGAATCTCCCCTCAGCAGACGGTGAGGCAGGAAGGGGGAGGGCTGCCAAACTGGTCTTCAAAGGCAGGGAAGGACATTTGGAGCAACCCAGCAACACCCCCACATCCTTCAACCCCAGACAACTAGGTGCCCCCTTGATTAGATTGGGAGAGGGCAGGAGAGGGGTGTGTTTATATTCTTAGCCACACCAGTGGGTGGGCTCAGCCAGATGTAACCTCCAAAAATCATTTTCAGCCATTATGGATTTTTGAAGAATGTTGCCTTCTGGGATTGATTTTTTCCACACTTCCCAGGAAGTGGTCATCACAGGGGAAGGACCCTGCACCTGAATGGAGAATCAGGACCCCCCTGTTTTTCACCCAGGAGCAAGGATAAAACTGGTAGACCTGCACCCACACCTCAGTTCCCTACCACATCCCTACCAGGAAGAACTACAGAAAAAGAAGGACTGCCCTGCTGGACCCCTGGCCTGCACCTGGACTCTACACTCTGAAGGACTGCACCAGCTGCACACTTGGGCTTCACCACAAGAAGGACTTTGCCTGGCTTGAACTGGTTCAAGGAGGGACTCCCTGTTTGCTACAGGTGAAAAATTGCTGACCAGAGTCCTGTGCACCAACTCCTGAAAAAATCAACCAGCTGGCCACTGCCCAGTGGCCAAAAAGGAGTTTGCGCCAGCTGCATTCTGGGAGTTGTAGGCCACACCCCCCAAGGATCATCTCAGAGCTTCTGGACCCTGGGGGTGAGCTGTGGACCCCAAAAGAACCTTAAAAGAACATCTGGGAGAAGACCCAAAAGTTTGGAGAAGTTTGGAGAACTTTTGAAAAAAAGCTCCATAGAGGGACCAACCCGCCGCGGCAACTCTAGCCGGCTTGTCTCAACCGCGACACGGCCTGATTTGCAGGTTCGTCCCGGTGAAGAAAATCTCCCAAAAAGAGACTAAGTCAGAACGTACAAAGTTGACCGGGACCTCACAGCCAGCATATCCGAGGAGGGCTCCAAGGATGTCGGATCAAGATCCAGGTTTAACCCGGTCGAAGGATTTTCACCTCGAAAAAACGACTAAGTCCGAAGGTAAAAATCTCCACCGAGGGCCCCCGCGACGCGTATCTGGAGAAGAGTTCCAGGAGGTCGGTTTGGACTGGCAGGTTCGTCCCGCTGAAGAAAATCTTCAGAAAAACGACTAAGTGCGAAGGTAAACTTTTGACCGAGGCCTCCAGCGGCCTGTAGCCGAGCCGGGCTCCATCGCGGTCGGCCTGAAACTTTGACTTTGCCCCGGTCGAGGTGCAACCAGATGACCCGATTGGCGCTTTTTGTTTCTAGGCGCTAAAAAAACAATAATTCTCTAAAAATTCATATCTCCGGTTCCCCTTATCTGATTGTATTCGTTTTTGTGTCATTTTAAAGATAAATATATGATCTATTTTTATAAATTGGTTTTGTATTTTTATACTGTTTCCTGTGTTTTATTTAATTACTGTTTTGTGATATTTGAATGCTTTACACTCTGTCTCCTATGTTAAGCCTTGTCGCTCGTTGCCAAGCTACCAAGGGTTGAGCTGGGTTTAATTTACTGAAACCTAACTGGACCTAAGTGGATGTTAGTGGCCTATTGCTAAGTGTAGGTACCTACCTGCCCTTACCAATAACCCACTTTCCAACAAGGCTTCTCCAACAAGTAGGGCATGAGCTACTGACAGCTCTCAAGCTATCTGCAGGTAGCTGGCCTATCTACAGTCCAGGTTACTCATTTAGAAGCTTTCTAGGTAAATTAGAACATTGGAATGTTGAGAGTGCCATTAAAGACAATAGAGTAGCTCTGGGCTTCTAATGGCTGGTAAAAGCCTGGAGCTTCAACATTACAATGTTAGTCTCACAGCAACAGCTGTGAACATAAGCTTCATGGAGTCTGAGGGGTTTCAATCCCATTGGGTTCCATGAGCTCTTTTTTTGATTTATTAGAACATTCTGCCCTCTAGTGATGGAATGTTCTAATAGCCTTACATGCCACCATAGCTGGGCTATACCGGCCATTAAAGGCCTGCTCCCTTCGCCTTTTGCTAGGCCTTTAATGCCAGAGTGGGCCTTAATGGCCAGTATAGCCCACTATGGCGGGCTATAAAGCTATATTAAAACATTGGAATGTTGAGAGCTCCATCAAAGACAATGGAGTAGCTCTGGGCTTATAATAGCTGGTATAGTCCCAGAGCTCAAACATTTCAATGTTTGTCTTGATGTTTCTCCCTTTTTAATTTAGAACATTCCACCCTTAGTGGGTGGAATGTTCTAATAGCCTTACAGCTCTTATGCCTATGCAATACTGGTTGTTAAAGGCCCTCTCCTTGGTGATAGGCCCTCGTCTACATTTTAAATGTATTTTGAGTGGGTGGTTTTGAGTCAAAATATCTTTTAGCCAAGACACATTCCCAATAGCCTGAATTTTGAGATAATTTGAATTTCTGTCAATCTGGAAACCTTTCCCTGGAGATTTGAGACAATATTAGCATTATTTTTCAAAAACCTCTGCAAGGAAGAACAGGCAAGATCCTCAACACCTTTTTCTCCTCTTCACTGCCCCTACTTACAACACAACTGCTGCTGCCATCTGCACTGGACTAGAGCTGCTGCAAGAGATCATCATATGCAATGCAGAAGACAGCCTGTTTCTTGTTGCTGTAGACATGATAGAAATACTTTCTTTTGAGGGTCCTTCCAAGCGTAGCTGACCCAACACTAAGTGGCAATGTCACTTGCCAATTGATTATGGTGCAGACCTAAGGCTATCATTAAATGTGTGTGAGTGCATGTGTGATTCTGTATGTGTGTGCATCTACCTACTGTGGTGTTCCTCAGTAGCTACATGGTGGTCTCCAATGGCAACAGTTCCTATCCTTTGGGGCCCTCAGTAATCTCTTTTGACATACTTACCTGCATTACCTTTTGAGTATGGGAAATGTAACATTTTTGGTGAAATACACTTATTTTTGCAAATTATGTGCAGTACTATTAATTCATGTTCTTTGTATTGCAAGTAACCTTTCCCTGTGAACTTAACATTTTTAAGAAGAAATTGTATCTCAGTAATTCATTTTGTACTCAAACTAGTTGACAGATGGCAAAAAAAGAAATATTTTATGATATTTTGCATAAACACAAATTCTGGAAGTCTGTACATTACACTGAGTAACACAATGTTTGCATAGTCATAGTTATCTCTGGCTTAATTATGGCCATTTCTGGGAGTACAGGGTCCTAAGAAAAATGGGAAGCCTTTGTGACACTCTTGGCCTAAATTTTCCCTATATTGTACCCAGATCTCCGTCAATGGATGTTTCAGTTAATATATCCCCTATACTTTACAATAGGAGATCTCCACCCTTGTGATGGATATATTCATAAGATAAAGCATAAGGTCATTTTAAATGTTCATTATTCTTGAAGGAAATAACACAGTACTATTAACTTAATTTGAATGAAATATTTAATTATTCTACATATATTAAATAAAGGAAAACAATATTCTGAAGTTTATTATTAGTGACATATACAATTAGTTCAAATGCAATTTTATCTTAATAAAACCTAATGTTAAATTAATGTTTAAACTCACAAAGGTTATTAAAGTATCGTAGTATAAAATGAAAAATAGGTTATTTTTAGATAAAGTTTGTAACATTAAATTATATGTATCTTAGTATAAAATGAAAAATAAGTTTAGTTTAGTTTTTCAAAACATACATCAAGCTGATATTTCAATGATAAAACATGCTAAAGTGAAGAGAGTTAATGAAGTGTTACTTTTTTGTTAGATATACTTTCTGCTATGGCTGATATTTCATCACTCGTGCAAACATTTCATATATATATATATTTTTTATTATATTGCCCTTGGAAACGTGTTTGATGCACTGGAGAGATCATTGGTGTAATCTGATGTGGCCACTAATGTACAAATGATAATTTCCATTAGAAGCTCTGTATGGTTTGTTTGATCTCAGTAGCTCTTATTGTAAAAGAGGATGAAGGTTCATAATCTATAGCAAGGTTGAAGTCCACTGAACTGAGTAGCTCTTATTATAGAATAGGTTAAAGATTCATGATATGTAGCAAGGTTAAGGTCAGACAAGATTTTGCATTCACCAATACTTCCACAAGATGATTCCTACTTGGAGAACAAGTGGAATACATAGCGGCCAATTCACTAAGTTTTAACACACGTGTAATTCATGAAGGTGTAAGTCATACTCATCCCTGGAAAATGTTGCAATGCACACCAGCATTCTCCTTATATGATTTTGATGATTCACAGTTACATACATTCTATATGTGCACAATATTTTAAAAACATGTATACCCAATAAACATGTAAATTCTGATTCGATTTGCAAAATTGGGATGCCCCCGGTGAGTGCCAGAGGACTAGATAGGGAAATTAAATGGTAGTGATCCATAGTACTGACATTATGGACAACTAAATGTATCTTCTCAGGTATTTCTTACTCTAAGAGGGGTTTACTTAAACTCAAATGAATCCATCTCAAGTAATGGTGAAAGTGTACCAACAAGTGAAATTTTTCTAGATTTGTGTTGGAAAGGGTGCCGATTTTCCTCAGAAAGAATTTACAGAAAAAAACAATACTCAATCAATTTAAATGCAACAAATCTTGTACTTCTAAACGTCATGTATGAAGCACATACATGACCTATACACCTAGGTTTAGGAAAATTAGCTTAAGCCACCACTGTATGTGAATGCAAACATATGTGCAAATTGCAACATGCTTATTTTACACAAGAATGAATGCACTTTAGATAGTCACACTAGGCACATGCATAGCTTATGCATCACTTTGTCTGTACCTCTCTATCCATAACATTATAAAAAGAGCTCTTGAATTTACAGCAGCTTTGGACCGATACATGTGCATATTTCAAATGATGATGATGCCATTTCCCAATGCAGGTGTTATGAAGTGTCTTCATGTTTAGAATATATTGAAAATTATTAATATAAGCAAATGTATTTCATCTTTATTGTAATGATTTAGAATAATGTATGTGCTATGATGTATATTAGCTGTCGGGATGAATTTTTTATAGTCTAGAAAAAGTAATTATAGGTTTGATTATCAGACAATATACCACGATAGTCGGAAAACTAAAATGTATTCTCTAACTCTGGAATCACATGAAAATTCTGTTTGCAAGAATGTTCAGTACACCTAGCCTTAATTACCAAAACATGATGTTTTGTCTCCCTTGCAGGATTTTGGAGAAGACGACTCTCTTTACATCACCAAAGTAACAACAATACATATGGGCAACTACACATGTCATGCTTATGGCTATGAAGACCTTTATCAGACCCACATCCTTCAGGTGAATGGTTAGTAAATGGCACATATGACGCTGCAAATCTTGCCAATAGGCACTTCCGTATATATTAAAATTGTACTCACAGAATTCTGAGTGAATGCAATGCTTCAAACACTTCCTATTGTGTATGATGCAAGTATAACTGTTTAGCAAAGACCCATCCACCTTCTACCTGGTGCTCAGTCAGCAGCTGTCAAACCCCTACTGACACCAGGCCAAAGACCATAAACCAGGGATGCCAAATTATAGCCCATCCCACTATGTTCTATAAATAAACATTGAACATCTGGTGCAGGCTGTTAATCAAGAATTACACTTGTTCCCAAATACAATCAAGAAAATCAGTAAAGACTCTTAACCTCACTGTGCCACTGCATCTAGTGTCACAGGAGGAACAACCAAAGGTTCCAGAGGGAAATGTTTTCATGTGAGGAAAAAGTATATTGAGCAATACTCTGGTTTTATCACCAAATCATTATAGAGGATTACATACAATTCCACAACCACTTTAATTGGTTAACACAGTTATTTGATGTCATAGTACACAGAAGACGTGGAACAGTATTATTGTATGTGTTTCAATTTTCTTCAACAGAGTGCAGACCCTAACATATGCACTGACAGAAAATAGGCAGTTAAAATTAAATTGCAACACAGAAGAGGGTAGATATTATCTAGTGAAGGAAGAGCGTTAGTTAAATTATTTTACTAAGAAGACCTACTCATCAGGTGACTCCTTCAAGAAGCAAGTAACAAGCACCTGACCATGTGCTCTGTAAAGCATGAACCTAGTATAAGTTGTCATCCTTATCTACACCAAATCTCTCCTATCCCTTTATGCCAATTTGATTTCTTTTCTTGGCAAATCACAAAAGCAGCCTGAATCCAGCACTTTCTGGCACTTTTTTGAGATTCCAAAAGGTTTGTGTAACAGACAGCAAGCAACCCACCAATTAAATAATAATAGTGCAACACAATATATATGTGGTCAAGTTTTCATCCAGCCTCACTCATCAAAAGTATTCCTTATGGTGAGTTCATTAGAGTCAAGAGGGATTGTTCTAAACAAGAGGATATGTAAAATAAGTTTGTAGAGACAGAACAGAGGTTCTTAGCACGAAGGTACAGGACTCAAGAAGTTAAGCAAGGTGAAAGGAAAGCCAAAGCAGTAACACAAGCACAAACTCTTGTAAATAGAAAAAAGATGAATAAGACCAGATAAGACTGATTCTGACGGACAGTAAAGAGAATAAACAAATACTCAATATTTTAAATAAATATTGGTACTTGGTCAAAAGGGATAAAGACATAGGATCACGTCTAGGGGTTCGACCAAATGTAACCTATAGAAAAGTACCATGTATAAAAGATTTTCTGGTGAAGAGCTACTTTGAATCTTCAAAAACATCGAACTGGCTGACAGACTCCAGTAAAGGCTTTATTTGTTGCAACAAATGTAAAGCATGCAGGATCGGTTGCAACAAAAATAAAATTGTAGACTTTCGGGGTAGAGAGATTCCCATTGTGGAAAGAATAACATGTGAGACTACTTTTGTAGTATATATAATTGAATGCCTGTGTGGGCTAAAATATGTAGGGAGTACCATCTGTCCCCTAAAAAAACAAATATATTGGAACACATTAGGGCAGTACAGAACGATGACATGAATTATGCTATGACAAAAAATCTGAAGAACCACATTGGAGCTGATTGGCTACATATGAAATATTATGGGGTCGCAACAATCAAAAAACATGAGAGAGGGGGAGACAGAGTTCAACAACTGAGACCCCTAGAATCGAGATATATTATTAGATTAAAAACCCCACTTGGGATTAATGTTGATGAGGAGTTATATTGCCACTTGTAGAGAAAGGGAATAGACCCCTGTAAAAAAAACTGTCATGAAGCGATTATTGAGGAAAAAGGTCGCAGCAGTCCCAAGATGATGAAAAATTAATAATAAAAATAAGAAACAGGAATTGTTGGACAAAAACTGTGAAAATGTGTATATAAATTGAGTGTAAATAGATGTAAAATATGTTTTGTATAAGGGTGTACATAGTAATCACTTATTGGTATATGATATGGGTTTGAGAATAATTGATACTGCATGTCCCAGAATGGCACATAAAGGTATATGGGAAAAAAGTATAAATTGTAAGAAATGGATCACTCTGTACAGTTATCAAGACCTTGTAAGGTTGAAACGCATTGGTGTGGGTTGTATTCAAGTCATTTTGCAATAAAAAGTAGAATCTTAGGATATACAAATTCTAGGGGATTCAATTGCAAACCAGGCAATCTCTAAATTTTCATACAATTTTAAATTTCTCTGGAGTGTTATAGCCCTATTTGTCCTGCTTTCAGAGATGAAGCAATAGATGCATGTCCACGTAAGTTTTGGTATATTGTACATCAGCAAAGGTGAAGCTTTTCAGTTACCTCAAGTTATCACAAATGACCATATTATGTACGCGGCACACGGAGGATGTTTGGAGATTTTACATCTACATTTTTTATTTAAAATAATATGCTAATTGTTTAACTTTATCATGAATTAGTGATGCAAACATTTCTGTAAGCATTTAGAGTTCCAAAGCCAATATTTTTGTTAATAATTTGCAAACAGTCAACCATTTCCTCTTCTTTTTTAAAACATAGCACAGCGATTAACTATATTTCTGGTAAACTTCTTGATATCAAGATCTAAGAGTTTAACATATCACTAATGCTAATGCAAAAGTGGTGCCTGTGCCTAATAAAAAAGGCACAAGATGATAGTAACTAAAACAAGAAATATAATATTTCCTAAACCAGCAAGGTGATTTCACAACATTGAATATTAAGGAAATTACTTTGTTAAATTATTTTTTTGTTTTGCCCCACCAAATATTTTCCATTAACATCCTGTATTTGGCCTTATGAACTAGGCAACTACTATTCTGCTCCCAGCTGCATGTACTCTGCCGTGAAAATAAAAAAATGCTCTTATGTTAAATTGTCATCCTTGACATTTGGGTAAGACCGCTGTAAGTGTGTGCACAAGGTTTTCACAACTGTACAAGGTTGACATCCTATCCTTGAAGTACACTTGAAGCAGATGTTATAACCACTCACCTACAAAAAGGTAATATGCTTAAAAGTAGATGTTTATGCCCCCAACTGGCAAAAGTTTTCTTTAAACATTTGTTAGGAAATTATACAATCTTCTAAACAAAAGAGTGAGTTTTACAAATATTAGCAAAATTAATAGTATGATTAGATTTTGATTACCTACGCTGCTTCTCTATGTTTCATAATTTGTTATATTGTAAAGGCAAATCACTTTTCCATGGATGAACATCCTGTGGCTGAAACCTAGTTCTCTCACTTCAAACTTTAGCTCTCCAGGGTATGCATAGGCCAACTGCCGAAGGAGACAAAGGAGGAAGGGGTATCAGTCTTCCCCATCTTCAGGTGGCATTGCTAAAGCAAGAGAAGCAAATGCAATTAAAAGGTCTGTTTTGGAAATGAGATATCCCAGGACAACAGAGATCTTCACAATATGAAGAGAAGGGCAGGGGAATAGTAAACAGGAGGATTGGGAAATTATCTTTGACCTTTGGAGGCAGAGCTGGCTTTTTCTTGGGAGTTGTTTATAGAGGAAGAAAGAGGGATTGCAGTGATCAGGTGGCTGAGGTTTTTAATGGTTGTGGTACAAAGGACCCTGAGAGAACTGTTGCAATAAAGCAGACATCTGAAATGTGATCTGGGTCATTTTATTGTAAATGTTAGGCAACAAGAATAATGGAGGTGTAGTTTGATTTATGTCAAGACTATAGCCAATCATAGATGGAGTTCACCTCGTAAAACCGCTGCCTAAACACTCTGGGAAGGGGCAGATCCCTGGAACAGGAAACAGGAAAAGAAGAGCAGATATGCATCATAAGTGCCAAATAAATGTAAAGTGCACAACATTAAGTTGCAGTAACAGTCCACTAACATACTAAACCCCTATCACATTTTACTATATCTTACTCTTTCACCCTTTAAAATGTTGTGCTGCATTCTGAATAGGTTTGAAGTATATAAATACTTCATTCATACAAACATATGTACATTAAATACATACATACACAAATGCATACATATGAATTCCCAAATCCCTGGTAGAGGATGGTGAAGAGAATTTTCTCTCCAATGTTGTCTTGGATATCTAAACCTGAAAAGCAGCTGCAGGGTCTACATAAGGTAGCCTCATACTAACCCAGAAAAGTAAGGTGGTCCAACTGAGTCTGCTTTACTATGGAACATTTCTCCTGCAGATAGAAAGAGTCAGGACCGAACAGCTGAGTTCCTCAGGAGCAGAAGCTGGACCCAACGCCCCGTCGCCAATATCCACGACGACTTATAATGCAGTCAGCACGAGACACTGACGAGAAACTGCCTAGCGGGGAATTCTTAGCTGCTTACTTCTCTGGTGCTATATGTAACAGCTACCTGTAAAAGAAGGCAAACACAAACAAAACATTTACGTTTTAATAGGTATGCTAAAGTCAGGGAAAACCTTTTTCCTATTTGGTATACTTCAATAACTCATACCCCATTTAGCAAGACTAGTGCTCCTCTCTTTCATGTAACGTTCTGTCACTTAACAACCCTGTGACAGAATGTTATTATAGATTGTATTATTTGAGTGAGTGGTAAGTCTGATATGAGGATTCACTTGTAAATTAGTTCTTTCTTTTCTGTATTGCTATCCAATGTTGAATAATATTGTACATTTTTTGAGTAATAGAATATTCGCCAGGATAAACAGTCTGCAAAGTGCTTTCTGTGAGAAATATCCATGCTTCTGGTAATTGTTATCTTCAATTGAATGTCTTTTGCACAAAAGGAAATTACGTCTTGGCCTTCTAATTTACTGATTGAGACCTGAACTTTCTACGAACTGTGAGCATGGCGATACAGACAATACTTGCAATGCGAAGCTCTGAGATACTGTTTCTGAAGTCTAGAACTACAAGCCAGGACAAGTCCATCAGTTCCTTCGACTGATGGAAGTTTTCATTCTGTGAGGAAACACACACGTGCTGAAGAGACGTTACCAACGTCTCCAAAGGATCAGTTGAAGTGTGCTGCCTTCAAAAGTGAGCGCCCGGATCACGAGCTGAATCCAGCTCGTGCCCAAAACACTAGGCTGCTGACTTCCTTGATGTGTCCGCCATCTTGGAATTTCCGAAGTTGCAATGTGTTATGAACACGAGAAAAATGGTGGCCAACAGAAGTTTGCGGATGGCATTCGGTGCCTCTCATGGGTATATAGTCGGGCTCTTGTCTCTGGTGTACTGGACTTCTGGTCAGGTGAGTCCTTGTTCCTGCAATAACGTTCCTGACAGAAAGCGTGCAATGTCATAAAGACAAGGAAGACTGTGTCTATCTGGAAGTGAATTAGAGGACCAGAGATAAATAGCCAATTCTTTAGCTACCCCACGTACAATATCCCATCTGAGCCCTCCAAGCTGAGGGTGTTACTGCAGAGGAACCTCAGGAACGAGTTGCATGTGATTTATTTTGTGTTTTGGTAATCAATTATACTTCCTTGAAACAATGGTATCACAAAGGATTTTTTTCTAAAGTTAGTTGAACATTTTCAGCGGTAAATGGGACAGGGTGTCATTCCTGTCTATAGAAACATAACCCATCCTGGCTACATTTAAGTGTTGTGTTCTGCTCAGGTCATATGGCTGCAAAGTACAGGGCTAATTAAGGACCACTGGAAAGAACAACACAATTAGTGGAATCCTGTTTGACTAAGTTCTGAACATTGACCTGCTGAAACCTTTTGACCTCCAGAAATATTCTCAGTCCAAAGATACAACCTTTTGCCAGGATGCAGCAAAAACAATTTCTGAATCTTACTCCATTGCTGGTCTAATGCAAATGATGCCTGGCCCACGCCTTCCATATTTTTGGCTGGAGTGAACCACTAACGTCTGTCTGTGATTTGTCACTAGTCAGCAGTGGAATTTACCCCAGTCCTAGTTTACCACACTCCACTGACTAACATTGATTTTTGATTTACCATTTTTGCCATTTTTGCTTGTGGAGCTTTTTTTTGTTTTTTGAATAAATCCCTATTTATACAGCCATTTATTTTTGTGTTGTTGTCTTTAATGTTCCAGCTTTCATCAAAATTGCTACACAATTTTTAAAGAATATAGGGGGTCATTCTGACCCTGGCGGTCAAAGACCGCCAGGGCGGAGGACCGCGGGAGCACCGCCGACAGGCCGGCGGTGCTCCAATGGGGATTCCGACCGCGGCGGTAAAGCCGCGGTCGGACCGGCACCACTGGCGGGCTCCCGCCAGTGTACCGCCGCCCCATTGAATCCTCCACGGCGGCGCAGCTTGCTGCACCGCCGCGGGGATTCTGACCCCCCCTACCGCCATCCAGATCCCGGCGGTCCGACCGCCGGGATCCGGATGGCGGTAGGGGGGGTCGCGGGGCCCCTGGGGGCCCCTGCAGTGCCCATGCCACTGGCATGGGCATTGCAGGGGCCCCCGTAAGAGGGCCCCTACATGTATTTCACTGTCTGCTGCGCAGACAGTGAAATACGCGACGGGTGCAACTGCACCCGTCGCACAGCTTCCACTCCGCCGGCTCGATTCCGAGCCGGCTTCATCGTGGAAGCCTCTTTCCCGCTGGGCTGGCGGGCGGTCTGAAGGCGACCGCCCGCCAGCCCAGCGGGAAAGTCAGAATTACCGCCGCGGTCTTTCGACCGCGGAACGGTAACCTGACGGCGGGACTTTGGCGGGCGGCCTCCGCCGCCCGCCAAGGTCAGAATGACCGCCATAGTTCTTGAGTATATACCGTTTTATTGTCGTTACATGTATTCTGTTCTCCTATCTTTAGAAAAAAATCTTTTTTGACACTATTCTTTCAAGAAAGTATAATTGGCCACTGAGGTCAAATAGGGCAAAATGTATTCCTGGACATAAACATCAACACAAGACTGCAGATATTTTAGCTCTCAGTTTGACATAAAAGGTACTTTTGTGGTTTTCTTAATTGCCATCCTCTGTTTTTTAGTTTGCTTTCTTTTATGTTCAATCCTGCTTTTATTTTACTTGGGGGAAGAAACATGGGCATCCAGAACATATATTTCAGACTAAAAAACGTTGGGGCATATTTATGTCAAAGTGGTGCGTCAGTCCTGATGCGCTACTTCTATTGCGTCACTCTTGCCCCACCTAACAACACCATGGTTGCACCGTATTTATACTACAGCGCACCATGATGGTCGTTACCACAACAGTGCCGCTGTTGTGACACTAGTGCAGCAGAGCACACAGAGGCCCATTGATTTTAACAGGTGCGTCATTCTAACACTTGCCTTGAGCATTAAAAATTACAGAAACAAATCTAATACATTTCAATTCACCATCATAATGTGGCACAAGGGGTTGCAAAATGGTGCAATGCATGCATTGCGTCAGTTTGTAATTCTAGCGCATGAAAAAAATTTAGACTATCGCAGGAAGCACAAGACGCATGTAAATATGCCCCTTTGATCTCAAATTTAGTCAAAAGTTGTTTCACACTCAGAAATAAAGCTATTTACTTGTGTTAAGTCAAAAATACAAACAACGTAACTTTGTGAAATGGAGCAATAGTTTTCTTCAGTGAAAGATTGTACAGATCAGCACCACCAAAGTTCTATTTTATTACTTTATTGAGCCAAAATAAACAAATTGGTGCTTGTGCTTGGGAATGTATGCATATTGTACACGTGCAAGTGTGTATGTACTCTTTTAAGCCATTATCTATGGCCCTGATTATGAATTGAGGTAGTTGTTAGAAATTGGGTTACTGGTTGACTAGGGCTGAGCCTTGGTCAAGCAGCAACCACAACTCTAGCCAGCGAAAGTGTCAGGTAAACCCTAATTAACCTGTGTTTACCATCAGGTAGCTTGGCACAGAGCGGTCAAGCTTTGACTTAGAGGCAAGATGTAAAGTTTTTGTGCAAAAGTAGTAAAACAATGAAAACACCACACAAGAAGATTCCACATCATGGTAGAAAAATAGAGCTAAATTTAATAAATACAGCAAGACCAAAATGGCAAAATCCCATCAGTAGAGGCAGAGTTATGAACTATCAAATAAAATACTCTGCAATATAGCACCTAAAAGCATAAAGCATGAACGACAGCTCCCTGAACATGCTGGACCAAACAGAATAAAATCAGCAAAAAAAAGGGGGAGAAAGTAGGTAAAAGGTTTGGGGATGACCCTGCAGAAAGGGCCATTTCTACCATACCATGGGGTATGTTATTTATAAAGTGTGATAAATATCACCTATTATGAGATGTTTGAAGCACCAAAATCTGCATGATACAATAAATACCACATGCCTCCCCAACCCCAGGTTTAATTTGTTGAAATTGAATGAAGGTTGTTATTTTACGCATCTGATAATTTTCAGATGCAATAAATAACTAACAATTTGTAATTCTGACCTGTGCTTACCAGTGGTTTAAATATTGGTCGGAATATACCGACTACTTTATAATGAGAGCCCTTGGGACAGATTATGAACTAAGGCGCTATTTATCACCCCTGATAAATAACGATACCACGGGGTACTTTATTTATTGGATGTGATAAATAACATCTATTACAAGTTCATAGGGAAGTTCATGTGGAATAACATGCGGATTTTGATGTTTAATACAACAAAATCTGCATGATACTGTAAATACTGTAGATTTTCCCCTGTTAAATTTTGGCCATTTTTACCAGCCAAAATTTAATGAAGGTCGATGCGTTACATAACTAACAATTCATAATTCTGACTCATGCTTAAACAGGAGTTAACACATGGGTTGGAATATTACAAGCAACTCGTTTGCATCCAATTTAGAAATACAACTGTTTTTTTAATAATGATCATCACTTGCAGAAGATCACAGTAAATTCTGCAAACTGAATGAGCAAGTGCAAATTCCTTCATATATATTTTTCAGATATTATTTCAGCCCCATCACATATAGCACGTGAGACAAAAAATGGCAAAGGCGTGCACATATTCAGCATTTCAAACAAAACTTGCCATTAGAGCTGCAGGGTGTCTCATCTCAAATATTCTAATGACCTTCAATCAAATAAGTTCCCACTTTGTACATGATAAAAGTAATTGATTATCTAAGCTGGATATATTCATTTAAAGATTGCTTGCTTCTGAACCTGTGGGCAATTTATCACAACAATAAAGGGAAGTAAACGAAAGGACCAAAGAACGGAATATAGATTTGGACAGCAGACTGCTTTGCATCTAGAGAGCACATTTTAATTCTCCATTAATCATTACAATTGAAACTGCCAAGTCAAGACAAATTTTGGATCGAATGTATATAAATAGAGATGGTTGACTTAATGGCAATGGATGAAATACATGTAATAAACTTAGTAAGTATTTACAGAGTAACTTATACCAATTTCTTCAAGTCAACTTTGAAAATATTGTATTGGTTTTAATTGTGATAACTATGATATGCAACACTCATTTTTACAGTATGTAGTTTTTCAGGGCCTGTGTTTTCTGGGATGTTGTTGGTTATGTTGGGGTTTCTCCATTTTAATATCAGCAAGGACCTAGATGCTTGCTTTTTCTTTTAATCTGAATACACACAATGTCCTACCGTCGGCTAGAAATGTTTTTACTGCCAAAAAATTACCTGTTTATGTCCCTGAAGTGCACACTTATCCAGAGACTAAAGACGAGCAATGAAAAGCTGCCCACAAGGGGTGTGATTCCAAAACCCTTACAGAGGCAGGACTTGCTATAATTGGGATCAATACAAAGATACATGCTCAGAGGAAAGAATTACATTTGGCAGCAGTCAAGAAATAAACCGAAATCATTGGGGCCTTTCAGCCAGCAGTGACAACAAAAGGGATTACTCTCTCTCCACAAAGGAGCAGACCCTCCGACTTCAGTTTAACTGCTGGTAAAGATCTATCTGAAAATAACATGTATGACATCTGAGTTTCAGCAGAGGTAGACTTTTAATCATCTAGGAAGAGTTTTAGTAACTCAATATCGAAAGTCAGCGCTTCCAGCAACTTTGTGAAGTGTCTCTCTGTCCATTGGGAGCACGTTACAAAATCAGTAATATTATGTTATCCACTTGTTTCCTAAGGTGATATTTAAAGTTGATGTTTCTGCAGGGGTGGATACCACCAATCAAGGGTGGCAGGGCTGTGGGGGGTAAAGGGGTAGTCAGGGGGGAGGACTGTTGGAGGGGGATTTAAAATAATAATTTAAAAAAAAACTTTTCGGCGCTCCCGCTACCAGCCGCCTCCATGACACTCCTCTCTTCCTGGCTCCAGGGCACAAAGCACAGGCTCCCAATCCAAACGTTGCTCTCATGCTAAAGCAAGCATTAGAGCAGCAACTGGATTGGCCTGAACGGTGTGGTTTGATGCTCGCTCAGGCAAAGGGAGCTTGTGCCATTTCTGCAACCTGGCTGTGCAACACAGCCAGGTTGGAGAAATGTAAGTGGGCATGTCAGTTTAGCTGGCCATGCCAAACTGACATGCACACTTACGAGTGCCCACCGCTCCTTCTCCCTGTCATGGCACCGCCCTAACCTCCCATGGCTCAGTCAGGTAGTGACAAATTTGACACTGCTTAACTGAGAGGGGGCGACACTCCTCCGCTATTATGGAAGAGCCACCCCTATGTTTCTGCTTGCCGTGTTGGCTTTCCATAACTGAGGCCAGACTATTTGCTGCCATCCTAAACTTTAATCCATCCAGAGCACATGTTGCAAAGAAGGTTCGGTGGACTCAGTGCTAACTTTGTCATCTCTTACAGCTTCTGAAACCATTCCTACCCCACACCTGCTTCAGGATAGGAGTAAAGCCATAGGCACAATCACTTACTGTTAGGGGCCAAACTGCTGACCAAAATGGCCTTTTACTTGTTAGAAGGTCTTGCAGTCTTCAGTTCCTTTCCTTATATCAGTATACTGAAAATATGAACATAGTATGCCCATATCGAAAACTCTACTTTGCCTCTTAAGGCTTTTATAAAATTTAGCTTGAGTTATATGGCACACAAAATGTGCCAGCATCCATTACTGACTGATAAACTGATCAGGGCTGGTGGTTAACACTTGATACAGAGCAAATCTCTGTTTCCCATTAGCATTTATCACTCAAACAATGCACAAGCTTTGTCAGCCATCTCTGCATTTCTTTCTTTCTCACTCTCTCTTGCCCTGGGGCATTTAATAGAATTCAAAGTAGTGTTACTTAAAGATTAGTTTGAGAAACACTATGTGCACTTGCCAATTACATGATGCATTATATTGTTTCATGTCGTTGTACATCTCAGATGCAGCTATGACCTGCCATGGGGTGTTGAGGCCAAAATTTGAAGATATGGTTTGCTATAACTGTACATTTTTATTCAAGGGAAGATTCTAATGAAGAACGGTGTTAACTCTATCAGCGATTTGCTTGACATCTCCTTAATGATTCTTTCTTTTTCTGGGAACAGATCAGCACATGTAAAAAATGCCTTGACCAACTTTAGATTAAATGTAAATTCTTCCAGAGGTGAATAATCTCCCTGTTGATATCCTACAATAAAATCCCATTTTGTTGCCAGAGACTGCTGTTGGGATCCCTGGAACAATGACCTGCTGGTGGGAATCAAGAGACATTGACTTTCAAGTAGGGGTGAATAAATATGTATTTGTGATACCTGATGGGAGAACTAAATTTCTCAAAATGCATAAAAGGAAACAAGTAAATGTCAAAAAAAGTGTTCTCAGTGCTTTTTAGCATTTACATGAGCACTTACAATTAAGTAATATGAAGACGTGCTATTCACAATGGACTAAAGCAATACACAGAACAGACAAGTAGAACTACACCTCGTGGGAGTACTTCACATGGCACACATATCCACGTAAAATAACAGGAGAAAAAGGAGAGCGCACCAAAGCAGGAATTGCAACAGAAAAATGACAGCTCTACCTCTTGGACCAAGTATAGCTACTGAAATACTACATGACAAAGTAGATCATGAGTAACCTACTACACATGAAGAAACACTGCTTCAGACCCAAACTGAACATGCCTTAGACCATGTCAAAAGAAATACTGCTTGTGAGCAGAGCTTAGCCCTCCCTGTAACTTTTGGTTTTGGTCCACCTGGCTTTGTGAGTGAGCCACATTAGGTCTCAATTACTATAATTTCTGGTAAAAAATGGACTTGATTACCACCCTCTATTGCTCACCTTTTAAAATAAGGTTTGCTGCTATGCAGCTGGTCTAAGATGCTATGCTGGTTACATGTCAGCACGTTTACACATGCATGTGCACCATGCGCAGACTGAGTAAGTGGGAATACCATTTATGTGGTATCTGTGCACAGGTAGCCTGTAGCAGATGGGACCTTGAGGAAATTGGTTATGATCTTAATAGCCCTAAAATTTAATTGGACATCCAAGAAAGAAATATCCCAATTTCTTTTCAATATAATTTGAGTCTTTAGTGCATTAGTGTGTGTCCGTAGTGCTTTGCTATATGCACTTTTTAGGGCAAAGCTGTTCCAAAATATTAATTTTGCACTGGCTCAACATAAAGACAAGCTTACATTCTCTTACTGTGTTTTTCAAATGGCCCTGAGTGCAAACACAATACTATTTTGGCCATACTTGCTCTTCTTCATACACTGCAGTCAGCTCTCAGTGACATTAGGGCTTTGAGTTACCTTGCTGACTCAGATTAATTACTCTGCTGACCAGAAGGTAGGTGAAGGACTGTCTAATGGAACAGACTTATTTTCAGGGGTTAGCCTTCCTTGGTAGAAGAAGTTAGTAGAAAGAGACTCTGCATGTGAAAATTAAATCATACTCACTTTAAGACTTCAGCATTTCTAATATTAATATTAATTAAGTCAAAGTTAGATAAGTAGGAGGTGAAACTCAACCATAGTATGTCTCTTTTTTTTACTACCTGTACTGTAGGGGGATGAGCACTATCTAATCTGTCATTGTGATGGATCAAGTTCCAGTATGTGAGAAAAAAAATATTGTTAGAGTTTTTCCAAATAGAGGTAATAACATGAAATGCCAGTGCTAGGAGAAGATACAACATCATGCCCTTAACCTTAACTCAGGACCAAATGTTGGAACATCCACCCAGAAAGATATGAACAATTTTATAGGGAGCTCAAATAAAAAACAATAAGATAAAACATTTTGGAAATTTTGCACCATACCTGGTTCCAAAAAGAAGAGACTTTTAACACTGAAAAAACATATGAAGAAAAATCCTGTTAAAGGCATTGCAGGTCCAGTATTTATTTGTATTCAATATTTTCTGTTTGAATAAAGAACTAGGAGTTAGAAACAACCTACTGTAAAAGAAAAACATGGTCTGAGTGGTGCTGGCACAATGTGACTTTGGAGTATCGTAAGCCATAATTTGTTCCATAATGAGATGGGGAATGTGTCCCATGGCTCCTCAGTTTTAGTCTTAGCTCTATCAGAGTCTGAATTAGAAAGCTGTTTGTATAAGAAAGAGGCTTTGGTGTCAACGGAAAAATTGTGTGGAGGTACAGGATGATAATGAGACTGTGAGAAGAGGAAGGAGCTAAAACATGTTGTCTAAAAATATCCAAGAAGAGCTTGTATTTGGATTGGTATGAGAAATGATTTGAAAACCAATGTGCAAGTCCTCAAAAGGAACAAACTGATCATTAGAAATGATCTGAAAAATAGAAATGGTACTGTTGGCCAACCAGGGAGACCATTTGAGAACCTTATTTGCTATGGTGATGTTAGGTTTGTACCAGACTGGGGACAGTAACAATAGCTAAGATGGTGTGTATGCCTGAGAGATAGACTTTTTGGGAAGATGGCTGGTGTAATTCTATAATGGAGAAGACATGAATCTATGGTTTTGATCAATAAGAGAAAATTAAAGAAACAAAGGGGAGTTTAAGAAAAGCTCTATAGAACACCACAGCGGAGGGAAGGGTGAAGTTGATGTTCCTAATGAAGACCATATCTGTTTGAGAATAAATGGGTAATAATATTGAGTGACGTTAGAAATATGTGTGCCACCATTTAGCTTTGAGTTTTTAAGTTTGGATTGGGAAAGCCAAGCTGGTCCCTTGATGGAGGGGGAATACAAAATACCTAAACATTTGATCTTAGAGGAATTCCACATAATACCCTTATCCTTAACCATTTCTTTAAGACAGAATTTGTTTACAGGCATTACTTAGGACTTCCATCTATTTAGTCGGTATCCGGAAATAAAAGAGTAGAGAGATAACAGTCTGCAAAGGTAGTCAATTTAATATTCAATTGACTGTGAGTAAAGCCAGTTAATACCTGGGAGTTTCGTAAAGTTTCAAGGAACATCTCCAGAGTCAGAATGAAAAGTAAAGGCGATAGAGGACATCCCTGTCTAGTACCTCTTATGAGGGGGGAAATAGTGAGATTGAAGGTTGTTGGTGAATACTGAGGTGGAAGGGAATGTGTAGATTATTTTAAAATATTGCAGAACCCTGGGTCCAAAGCCATACCATTTGAGGGCTTTGAAAATGAATTCCCAGTTTACACGGTCAAATTCTTTGTCAGCATCCAGTGACCGCAGCAAGAGGGTTTTACTTCTAGAGGCACCATGAATGATTTTTAAGAAGGTGTGGGATTTGCTGGAAATATTGCGGCCTTTGACAAAGCCAGATTGTTCAATACCAGTTAGGGAAGGGAATAACTCGTTGGCACAAAGTACCAGAATCTTTAAGTGAATTTTGCAGTCTGTATTGATAAGAGAGTTAGGTCTGCAGTTCTTGCACTCAGACAAGCAGTTATCTTTTTTGGAATTAAAAATATCATAGCCTCTGAAAATGATCCAACCTTGGCATCGGAAACGAGAATATGTTGAAAAAGCAATAACAGTTTAGGTAATAGAAGATTACAGAATTTAGAGTAGAATTCAACCATAAAGCCATCTGGCCTGGGTGTCTTGCCTTTTGGAAGTTTATGGATGGCTGTGTGTATCACTGCACAAGAGATCTCAGCTTCCAGAGGGGTAAAATCAATTTAAGAAGCTTGTAATTTGGGGATTGTCAAAAAAGGAGTCTAATTGAATCTTATATGAAAGTGTATCTTCCGCGTATAATCTTAGAGTAAAAATCTGCAAAACGGTCATAATCTCCTGATCTTTGAACAGTTGTTTACCAGAAGCAATGAGTATAACTTCTATTTTAGAGTTTTGCTCTTTGACTTTTAGATAGCTGGCAAACAACTTACCAGCCTTGTTAGAGCCGCCATAATATCTAGCGTTAATTTTTAAGAGGGCACTAGTAGCGCTGTTGATGGAGGTCCTGTTATAACTATGTTTGGCCTTAATAAGTTGATTAAGACCTTCTTTGTGACAAGGTATAGTTTTTATTCTCTAGTTTATTGATAGGTTGTAGAATATTCAAAGACTCCCTAGTGGCATAATGTATTTTAAGGGAGATATAGTTAGTGATAGAACCTTGTGCTGTTGCTTTAAGGGAATCTAAGACATGCTGAAACTTGACCTCAGGTCCAATGTTATTGTCAAAACATTTAGTGGCAAATTGTTCAAACTCTGTGACAAACTGCTGATCTTGGAGCAATCCATTACTGAAACACCATCAATTAGTGCACGTAGAAGAGTGGATTGATTCCAAATCTATTATTACTGGAGAGTGATCAGAGATAAGGATGGTGCCTAATTCAGCGTGGATCAAATTTTGTGTGAGATTCTTATCGAGAAAAATATAATCTATTCTAGAAAAGGAAAGGTGGGCTGGGGGGGAAGAGTATTCTAATAGATCAGTAGTGTAGAATCGCCAGACGGCAACTAAACCTCTATGACATATTGTTATATGGAGGGCCTTTTGCATATTGTTGGGAATGTATTCGAATTTAGACTTTCTATCTAGAAATGGGTCTAGTACTTGGTTAAAGTCACCACACATAATATTCAAAACCGACATTAATTTAACTGAGAGTGAATCCCAGAAGGATGTGGAACCACATTAGGAAGGTACATATTGAGAAAGGAATAAGGGCAACCATTGGTTGTTGTATCTAAATAAAGTCATCTACCATCAGCATCAGATTCTTGTTTTAAGATATCGATAGATGAACTTCTATGAAATTACATAATTACACAATTTTCATGATAAACAGCAGAACAATAAACAGAGCCAACCCAGCTTTTTAAGCATATGAATATAGTTTTCAAAAAGGTGAGTTTGTTAGTAACATTGCAGTATGATAAGAAATTTTAGAAAGGTGTGTGAGAACTCTTTGGGGCATATTTATACTCTGTTTGCACCAAATTAGTGTCATTTTTTTAAACTCTAATTCGGTGCAAAACTAACTCCATATTTATACTTATACATCTCATTAAGGCAAGGTAGGTTTCCACTTCCAAAAAATGACTTTAACTCCATAAATTTGGCGCTAGACGGGTCTAGCACCAAAGTATAAATATGGACTTAGTTTTGCACTGAATTAGAGTAAAAAAAATAAATGACGCTAATTCAGTGCAAACAGAGTATAAATATGCCCCTTAGCGTAAATAAATGATGCTAATCTGGTCAGAATCATTTATTTTGACTCAAACCTGACTAATGTCATTTTTTTTAAGCTAGCCTACCCTTTGCACCAGCTTGCACCATTCCATAAATATGGTGCCCAGCTGGTGCTAAAAAATGGTGCAAGCCGGTGCAAACCTTTTTGGGGCAAAACTGCGTTAGTGCAGTTTTGCACCAAAAAGTATAAATAAGGCCCTTTGTCTTTTGATAGGGCTCTGAGAGCATTTAACATTCATTTATTCATGCAAACATTGATGAACAAGGCACAAAACTACAACCTCTTTGAAAAGGAATCATAACTTACAAAATAATTCTATACCAATGTAATTATCTGAACTGAACATGGAAAACATGTTTAACACCTTCCCTGCCAAGGACGTAATGATTACGTCCTGTGGTGCAGTGCTGAGCCCATTACCTCCTTGTACCAGACTTGCGGGAGGCGCTGGAATTCCACCCAATGGCCTAGGGCAGGGATGGAAGGAGAATCACTTCACCTTCCACACGTGCCCCCCGGTGACGCCTGATGACATCAGCGCGCAATCGCACTCTGACCTCATCAGAGGTCGCCTCCCATCATACTGGAAGCATGGCTTACAGCGTGATCGAGGAGAAACAGATTCGTTTCTCCTCAGTACAGTGACAGGGGAGGTCAGGGAGGCAAGGAAATGAAAGGCTTTTTCTTTCCTTTTCATGTCTCTCTGAGAATTCCTGCATGTGACAGGGCTGCAGAAATGCCCACTGGACACCAGGGAGTTTTTTTTGTTGTAATTGGCATATAAGGGGAGTGGCCCCTATTAAATATTTGTAGGCCATTCCTGCCTTCATTGGGGTTAGATTGTCCTATTTAAATTAGGCTGATGTGCCCCCAAGGGGGGCAGAAACCACTAGGCACCAGGGATTTTCCTTTATTTCTTTATTTTTTTTACAGATGAGGAGTGATCCCTTAAGCAAGGGTCGCTCCCCTGGAGGGCAATTTTTTTTAGCCCATTTCTACCCCCCTTAGGGGAAGATGGGCCTATTTCTATTAGGCCCACCTGCCCCAGGGGGGTCAAAAACCACAAAGAGATCAGGGATTGTTGTGTCTGTGTGTGTTTTTTGTTTGGGGGGCAGTCCCTTGGGCATGGGTCGCTCCCCATTGGGGCACATGCCTATTTTTGTAGGGCCCATCTGCTGCAAGGGGGGCAGAAAGCCCAGCAGAGACCAGGGAAGATTTTCTTTTTTTTTCAAAAAAAGAGGATGGGGGTATGGCCATGCCTCCACCCCAAATAAATGGGGACAAAGTTGTTCTGCTCACCGGTGGGCAGATGGGGCAATTACCCCCGATCCACTCCCCCGGGTGGGTCAGAAAGCCTACTAGATGCCAGGGAATTAAAAAAAAAAAAATAGTGGGATGGTGGTTACCAACCAGATTGGGTGGTCTTTCAGCATACTAAAACATCTTATCCCACGGCAAACAAGAGGACATTTGATTATTTTGGGTTTTGGTTTTACATTTGGGCCATGAAAGCTTGTCTAACTCTCAAAATCATCCCACTCAAATTGGTGAGGGCTGCCTTTTTTGGACTTTGGGACGTTGTCATATTGAAAAATCTACGCAACCTAGATAGACATATCTAAAAACTAAACATCTGGGTGAGTCCAGGGAGGGATGGTTCACATGCACCCCGCACCACTTTCCTACCCACAATGCCCTGCAAAACCTCCAACTTTGCTTAAAAATCTCACATTTTTCCCACATTTTTGTGATGGAACCTTCTTGAATCTGCAGGAATCCACAAAGTTCCTACCACCTGTCATTGTCACATTTATTCCGATAAAATTCTGCCCCACTTGTCAGCCTAAAAACGTTTATTTTTCAAACTGCCATTTTTGCCCTGCTTTGGTTCCTCCTCAATTTCAACGTGTTTTTGTCTCTTCCCTGTCAGAGGCACGTGGCCCAGCTACACAAGTGAGGTATCCTTTTTATTGGGAGGCTGAGGGGAATGTTGGGTGGTTGGAAATTTGTGCCAGTGTGGTTATCCCACACAGAGATGTGGGACATTTTTTATTTTTTAGATAAATTTGAGGTTTGCTGAGGATTCTGGGTAAGAAAACACTGGGGGATTCACGCAAGTCACACCTCCCTGGCCTCCCTCGGGTGTCTAGTTTTCAGAAATGTCTGGGTTTGGTGGGTTTCTCTAGATGGCTGCTGAGCCCAGGACCAAAAACGCAGGTGCCCCCCTGGCAAAAACAGGTGGTTTTGCATTTGATAATTTTGATGTCCACATAGTGTATTCGGGTATCTCCTGTCACGGGCACTAAGCCTACCCACACAAGTGAGGTACCATTTTTATTGGGAGACTTGGGGGGATGCTGGATGGAAGGAAATGTGTGGGTCCTCTCAAATTCCAGAACTTTGCAGCTCCGAAATATGAGGAAAAAGTGTTTTTTGCCAAATTTTGAGGTTGGCAAAGGATTCTGGGTAAAAGAACCTGGTGAGAGCCCCACAAGTCACCCCATTCTAAATTTCCCTAGTTGTCTAGTTTTCAAAAATGTATAGGTTTACTAGGTTTCCCCAGGTGCCGGCTGAGCTAGAGGCCACAATCCACAGCTAGGCACTTTCCAAAAAACATGTCAGATTTCAATATAAAAATTGTGATGTGTCATGCTGCGTTTCCTGTCACCGGCATTGGCCTACCCCCACAAGTGAGGTACAATTTTTATCAGGAGACTTAGGGAAACACAGAATAGAAGAACAAGTATTAATGTCCCTTGTATTTCTCTACATTGTTTCCATCCAAATGTAAGACAGTGTGCAAAAAAGACATGTATTTGAGAAATGCCTTGTACTTTACATGCCAGGATGGGGACCCCCGGAATTCAGAGATGTGCAAATAACCACTGCTTCTCAACACCTTATCTTGTGCCCACCTTGTGAACACCTTGTTCTTGATGAACATACAAACCCTATATATCCTTGCTACCAGTGTTAGCATGTCTAACCTTAATCAGTAAACGTACAAGGGGACACAAATAGGTCAATGAACCTTTTGACTCGCAATTAAGATGTTCTTACCATAGCACCAGTGCACAATCAATAATCAATACACAATAATCAGTAATCATTAGTAATCAAGAACTTCAACAATCTATGGAGTCAGTAATTGTCACACACCATGACCTTTCAGTCATGAATAACCACACCTTTTAGTGAAAGTTATAATATGTATTTCCCTATATTAACAATGCTAAGGTCATGTAGATTAATCTCAATATCAAATAAAACACATACAAAAACAATACTGGCTGTCCAAAGCAGTGGAAGAAGCATAATCTAATAAAAGCTTGAACAACAACACATTCTATGGTTATGGTGCAAATCAATAGCAAAGTCAACTGTGTCAATGTAATTATAACATGAAGTTTAGCAGAGAAATTCACCAAGCATTAGTTCCTGTTATCATAATTCAATTAGTGAGAATCCTTAACTAACATCAGATTAGCATCAGCAAGTTGGGCTTCATGCAAAACAATTTAGTAACACAAATTTGGAAAAACATTCAACTATGGCTCTATAAAAACAGTGCAGTTGGTACCTAGAAAGAAAAAACAAACATGCATAATAATCATAGTTTATGTTATACCTATCCTCAGTATGGATCCGCAAAGCAGAATCAGTCTTCATCCTCAGGACATCAGTAGATCAGCAAGGCATCAGGATTCAGCATCAAAGTTCAGAAAAGGCAAAGTCTTAAGCATTAAAGTTAAGCACGTCTTTTGTCAAGACGCAATAGGGGTAAAAGTAAAGGCAAAATGCCTTTCGGCCAGCAAACAAAATGGTCAATGGTCAGGATGAGTGTCTTCACATTTAAACAATACAATAGAAATTCACATTTTAACTTTCTTGGACACCCATATTATTAAACGCTTATAAATAGAGCTTTTACATGAGGCATGGCAAGTAGACCAAGACACTCAATAAGTTAAGGTCTACAATTAATAAAGCCAAGGCAAAATTCATAACACTTAACGTGACATATTACTGCATTAGTCTAACAAATATTCAACATTTCATAATCATTAAATCATTGATTAGTACACTTCGTTAACATTGGTGGCCATTCTTCGTAATCCCATTTTCAAATGTGTGCATTATTTTTCTACGTTATTTTATTTTTTACATAAATTTATTATTCAAAATAAATAAACACTCATTAATAATTTTTTATTAAAACAACTGTGCTAGCAATCCCTCTTCTGATGACTAAATATGTCATCACACTAACTATTACCCACAAATTTCTGCATCAGCTAAAATTCTGGCAATTCAATCTCGTCATAATTTTGTTTGCCCTTTGAATTTTCCCTGTACATTTTTTCCCTTTTCTTTTCTTCCTTTCTCTGATTATTCTTTGACTTTTTTAATTTAATTCTTTTGCAAAATTTGCACAATCCCCATATTCCCAATAGACAAACCACAACAATTAATATTCCCTGTAATATTTTCAGTAGAATCCCATTCCAAATGTTTCTGAGCCAATTTCTTACTGAAGCAAACCCCTTGCCAACCTTTTCCCAAACACCTGGTTCTTTCACTTGCATTAGTCAGATTATCCCTTTACTGTTATCTGGCATATACAAACAACAATACCTAGAATTATTCATTCTACAGACTCCACCATCCTTCGGTAAAAGAATGTCTAAAGCAAGACGATTTTGAAGAGTCATAGCTCCATCAGCGACTAATTCCGTATCTATCAGGAGTATGGCTCCTGAAAAATTTGTCAGTATGTTATCCACAATAGTCGACAACTTTTGAATCGTTATCAAATTCAGAATGACTCCCACTGAAGGAATCACTCCTCCAAATATATCTCCCACTATAGCAGAAGAGGATTCCCTCCTCTGTCTCTTATGATGTAATTTAGTCACTTTCGGAAACTTTTTCAAATCTTCCATTTGATAAATCTTTGGGAAAACTATCCCCAAATACCATGTCCCATACCATTCTCTGGGAAGACGGTAATAAGCATTAATATCACAGATGCAAATCACTGGAATTGCAGGGTCCTGTCCATTCAACATAAATGACCATTTACTCTGAAACAAAAACACATGCCTACATTCACTCGTTCCCCCAAACAAAAGTGTCAGTGCGCGATTTAGGCCTATATACACAAAGTTTTCCTATGTGTTGAGCATCTAAAGCTAATTTCCCCTGCATTTTAATTGCATTATGTTGGAAAATGGGTTATTGGTAAGGGCAGGTAAGTACCTACACTTAGCAACAGGCCACTAACCTCCACTTAGGTCCAGTTAGGTCTCAGTAAATTGAACCCAGCTCAACCCTTCGTAGCTTGGCAACGAGCGACAAGGCTTAACTTAGGATACCGAGTGTAAAGCATTCAAATATCACAAAACAGTAAGTAAATAAAACACAGGAAACAGTTTAAAAATCCAAAACCAATTCATAAAAAGAGATTTTATTTTTATCTTTAAAATGACACAAAAACAAAAAAAATCGGATAAGGGGAACCAGAGATATGAATTTTTAAAGAATTATTGTTTTCTAGCACCTAGAAACAAAAAGCGCCAATCTGGTCATCTGGTCGCACTAGACCGGGGCAAAGTCAAAGTTTAAGGCCGACCGCGATGGAGCCCAGCTCGGCTACAGCCCGACAGGAGGCCCCGGTCAAAAGTTTACCTTCAGACGTAATCATTTTTCTGAAGATTTTCTTCAGCAGGACAAACCTGTCAGTCCAATCTGACCTCCTGGATACGCGTCGCGGGAACCCTCAGTGGATTTTTACATTCAGACTTAGTTGTTTTTTCGAGGTGAAAATCCTCCGACCGGGGCAAACCTGGATCTTGATCTGACGTCCTTGGAGCCCTCCTCGGATACGCTGGCTGGGAGGTCCCGGTCAACTTCCTACGTTCGGACGTAATCTTTTTTTTTTTAGATTTTCTTCACAAGGACGAACCTGCAATTCAGGCCGGGTCGCGGTTGAGGCAAGCCGGCTAGAGTTGCCACAGCGGGTCAGTCCCTCTATGGAGCTTTTTTTCAAAAGTTCTCCAAACTTCTCAAAAATTCTGGATCTTCTTCCAGGTGTTCCTTTAAGGTTCTTTTGGGGTCCACAGCTCACTCCAAGGTTCCAGAGGCTCTGAGATGATCCTTGGGGGTGTGGACTACAACTCCCAGAATGCACCTGGGGCAAACTCCTTTTTGGCCACTTGGCAGTGGTCAGCTGGTTGGTTTCTTCAGGATTTGGTGCCGGGGACTCTGGTTAGCAATTTTTCACCTGCAGCAAACAGGGAGTCCCTCCTTGAACCAGTTGAAGCCAGGCAAAGTCCTTCTCGTGGTGAAGCCCAAGTGTGCAACTGGTGCAGTCCTTCAGAGTGCAGGGTCCAGGTGCAGGCCAGGGGTCCAGCAGGGCAGTCCTTCTTCTCCTGTAGTTCTTCCTTGTTGCAATCTGTTGGGGATCTGGTAGGGAACTGAGGTGTGGGTGCAGGTCTGCCAGTTTTATCCTTGCTCCTGGGTGAAAATCAGGGGGGTCCTGGTTCTCCAATCAGAGACAGGGTCCTTCCCCCTGTGATGACCACTTCCTGTGAAGTGTGGCAAAAATCAATCCCAGGGAGCAACATTCCTCAAAAATCCATCATGGCTGAAAGTGATTTTTGGAGGTTACATCTGGCTGAGCCCACCACTGGTGTGGCTAAAAATCCTAAACACACCCAACTCTTGCCCTCTCCTAATTTAATCAAGGGGGCACCTAGTTGTCTGGGTTTGCAGGATGTGGGGGGGGGGGTTGCTGGGTTGCTCCATATGTCCTTCTCTGCCTTTGAAGACCAGTTTGGCAGCCCTCCCCCTTCCAGCCTCACCATCTGCTGAGGGGAGATCTCCTCCAACAGGCACATCTCTTTGTGTGAAGCCAGGCCACTTCACACCTCATCAATGCAGCCTGGCCAGGCTGCCAGGGGCTGGCCAATCAGAGCACAGCATCAGAAATACTGCAGGGCTGAAGTTGGCAACTTTTCAGGTAAAGTTTAAAACTCTTTACCTGAACAAGTTATATTAAATCCCACAACTGGAAGTTGTGGGATTTATTATAACAATTTATCTGATACCAAACTCTTTGTATCTGTTACTTAAGGGTACTTTTAAAATTAAAATAAAGTCTCCCCATTCTAGCCTATGGAGGCCATTCACTACAATGAGGGAAACACAAATGTGGCTCTTTTTACCTCACCAGGGCTTATAAAACTATTTTTATAAGGTCCCTGCTTATAGTTACATGGCACCCAGCCATACGGACACATAGGGCACACCTTAGGGGTGACATATTTAAAAATAAGGTAGTTTAAGACTTTGGAACTACTTTTAATTCCAAAGTCGAATTTGCATATAACTTTAATTTAAAAGCAGCCAGCAAGGCAGGCCTGTCTTTAAAATGACACTGGGCACCTCAGCAGTGCACCTGCCTATGCTGGGGTCCCTAAACCTCCATGCCCTACCATATACAAGGGACTTATAGGTAGGTTGACTTAGCCAATTATAATTAGCCTCATTTGCATACTGATTTTACACAGAGCACAGGCCCTGGGACTGGTTAGCAGTACCCAGGGCACCATCAGAGTAAGGAAAACACCAGCAAAAAGTGGAAAATGGGGGCAAAATGTTAGGGGTCCTCTGCAATCAGCCCTGTTCTCTCACACATTATAAGCATAATCATTCCTGTAAGTCCTTTTGTCTAAGCCTTTTTCTAATTTCTCTTTTAATGCCTTTCTCCTGTCATCTGTATAATCTAAGAAACCTTTCTCTAAAGGTGTAAGCAAGCATGTCAAATTAATTCTATACACATAAGCTGTGCCAAACGTTAATGTAGGTTCAAAGAAACCTGTAACTATTACTATGTCATTATCTTTAGCTACTCTACTCCAATACCTAATTATAGGAACAAATGAAAACACAACATCATAATTAGAATAAAAGTACTGAATGCACTCCTGGTTTTAAAATCGTGTTACTAACAGCCTACAACGTATCCTGTAGGTTAAAGGCAAACTATGATAAGTGACTCCTCCCTTGACTGATGAAGGAATCTGCGTACACACAAAGCAATTCTTCGCATCCATTGTCTCAACATACTCACTCAATAAGCAATAGAAAACATTAGAAGAAAGTTCTCCCTGCGCATTAGTATCCTCATGCAAATATTTCTCATTGAACCTAAACTTCTCTAATTCCGTTAGTGCAGTAGTTGTCTCAAAAGCAGAAGTATGGTTGGCTTCTCTCTTTTCAAGAACAGACATTCCCATAATCAACACCACAAACAATATCCCACACATAATCGTCAAACCAATACTCATATATTTACAGCGCCTAGCATCTCTACCTTGTTGACTAATGTTACTCATGATCTCTAAAGAATCCGAAAGCAGAAGAAATTTTAGAAAAACTTGCAGCAAAAATCAAAAATAGATTATTCTTCTTTCAGCAGTTCAGTCTCGCTTCCAGGATCCCTTGTCAAAATTGGTTAGCAGCTTAGTCAAAATCAGGTTTCAAAAGTCAAATCAGGTCATTAATGTCTCTTCTGGTTACTCTTAACAGAGTCCTTTCCCAAAAATATTCTCACAGATTGTGCAACAGTTCAGTTCATTAGCTTCCTTCATGTGCCAAAATACTGACCCGGAAACTCTCTATAAAAACAAAAAGACAAAAACTTGTGTTGCCATTCATTCATATTTGCATATGCCCATTCAGGACCTGCATATCTTCGACTTGCTATTCTCTTTCTTTTCAATTTTCGATCACCATTTCGCTCTCCTTCACTGAGATCTTCTCTCCTTGTGGTATCTACTTCTTCTTTGATTGTTGGTTCAACAAGCACCTCTTTCCCTTTCTCTACTTGTGACTCCGGCCACTTATCTCCTTTCAGTGGACCCTTTGTCAGTGTTCTCTTAAGAGTTGAACTTGAAGCTTTTCCTTGTTCTGTGGTGTTTTCTCTTGACGGACCTGCAATCTGTTCAGGAGGAGTCAGATCACATTGACTTTGATCCACCTCAACTCCTTCCCCTTCTGGGACTGGCAATGGCTCTATTTGTCTCTCTAGATCATCTGCTTCTGGGAAAGCCCTCCTCTGACTAGGCTCTCCATCGCCCTCCTGGAGGTCTCCTCCCTCGTCTCTCACAGGAGTGATTGAATCGTTTTCAACAGGCTCAGATCCGGTCTCTGTTCTCCTTCCGGCCCTGAGACTTGTCTCACTGTTGTTGGTACTCTCAACTACGCTTCTTCAGCATCCAGTGGACATGCCACTTTCTTTGTGTGACTTGCGTGAATCCAGTTTGGAATTCCAGCACACTTCACAGCTGTGGTAGTTGTTAAAACTACCTTATAAGGTCCCTTCCAACGAGGCTCTAAACACATCTTTCTCACGTGTTTTCGGATCACAACCCAGTCCCCAGCTCTCAGGTTGTGCCCTGGGTCATGGATCAGTGGCAGTGTGGTGGCTTCCACCTGCTGAGAAAAAGAGCAAACCACGTCAGCCAGTCCTTTGCAGTAATCCAACACCATATCACCTGTAATTTTGTTGCAGGCACCGCTGGCAACCTCATTGCTCTGCCCAGGAGGATCTCATGCGGCAACAATCCTGTCTTCCTTTCAGGTGTGTTTCTCATTGATATCAGCACTAAGGGCAATGCTTCAGGCCATTTCAAATTTGTGGGCACACACATCTTTGCGACTCTTGACTTCAATGTACCATTCATCTATTATACTAGTCCTGATGTTTCAGGGTAGAAACTACAATACAACTTCTGCTCAATGTTCAATGCTGCACACAATAATTTAATTACTTCATTGTTGAAATGACTTCCCCTATCTGATTCTAACGAGATCGGAAACCTGAAACGCGGTATCAGTTCCCTAAGCAGTGGTTTTGCTACTGTGCTGGTTTCTTCGTGTAGGGTCAGCTTCAATCCAATGACTAAGGATGCAGACAATCACTAACAGATATTTCAAGCCTCCACACACAAGAATCTCAATAAAATCCATTTGCATTCTGCTGAATGGACCTCCCGCTCTTCCAGTGTGGCTCAAATTAACCACTTTCCCTTTCCCTGCGTTTAGTTGTTGGCAAATGACACATCGATGGCAAACTGCTTCAGCAACTTGTCAGAACTTTGGGTTAAACCAATCCTGTTTGAACAAACAAACCATTGCATCCCTCCCAGTATGTGCTTGACCACAATAGTACCTCGCCATTTGAGACAACAGACTATTTGGCAAAACCAACTGACCCTCTTCTGAAACCCACAATTCTCTTGTCTTTGCACACATTTAATTTTGCTCCATGAACGCGTTTCCTCCCTGTCAACATTGTTCTGCTACGTTTTCAATTCTTCCAAAGTATCAATTATTTTCAATGCATAGCTTGTACAAGTTTCATCTTCTTCAGGTAGCAGTTCCCACTTGTCTTTGAACTATATACAGTTCAATGCGGAAAACCTTGCGACTTGATCCGCATATCCATTTCCCAATGACACAAAGCCCTGCGACTTCAGATGTGCACTGTATTTCACCACGGCAATCCTTTCAGGCATTTGAATGGCATGTAACAATTCTTTAATTCTCTCCCCATTTCTCACTCGTGAACCAGAAGAGGTCAGGAAACCTCTCTGTGACCACAACTGGCCAAAATCATGGACTATTCCAAATCCATACTGGCTATCCATACAGATTGTAACATTCAACTGAGCTAAAACATGGCACACTCCAGTAAGGGCTACCAGTTCCACTACTTGGGCAAAATACACTCCTCGAAGCCAAGAAGCTTCCAAGGTACCCGTAATTGTGCATACAGCATATCCTACTCTCAATGTCTCTGTATTGTCTCTCAGGCAAGAACCATCAACAAAAATAATATGGTCATTTTCTTCCAATCGGGTATCTATAATGTCAGGTCTCGGTTTTGTGCACAAGTCAGTTACTACAAGACAATCATGCTCAAAATCTTCCTCTTTTTCAATTTTGGCATTTTCTCTCGAACGTAAGATTGCCAGGTTCAGCACTGTACAGCTTTTCAATGACACATTTGGTGACCCTAGAATACTCGTTTCATATATAGTCAACCTTGCACCAGTCAAATATTGGGTTTTCGTCCTTGTGAGTAGAATCTCAATAGAGTGAGGGACCATTACAGTCAAGGGATGTCCCATCACAATGCCCTCACACTGTGTAAGGCTCTGACCAACTGCTGCAACTGAGCGCAACCAACCCAGTAAGGCTGCTGCAACTGGGTCCAAAGTAACAGAAAAATATGCTACTGGGTGGGTTACACCTCCATGGACCTGTGTCAAGACTGACAAAGAACATGCATCATGCTCATGACAAAACAATGTGAAAGGTTTCGTGTAGTCAGGCATTCCCAACGCAGGAGCCCTGCACAGGCTCTCTCTCAATTCAATGAACGCTTTCATTTCATCCTGGTCTAAAACTATGGGAGCAGTGACTTCTTTATGAGTCAGCTTCTGCAATGGTCTTGAAATGACTGAAATATTTGGAATCCATTGATGATAATAGCTTCCATCCCCAAAAGCATCCTGACATCTCTTTGTGTAGTCGGGGGATTTATGTGCAATATAGTTGTAATCCTTTCCCTGGATACCTTTCTTGAGCCCTTCTCAATCTGGTGACCCAAATATTTCACTACTTTCTGACAGTACTGCAATTTAAGCTGAGACACTTTGTGACCATTCTTTCCCAAATGGTTAAATAGGGCAATCGTATCATACTTAAACTCGTCCCTTGTTTTGGACGCAATCAGTAAGTCATTAATATATTGCACCAAGGTCGATTGGAAAGGCAATTCCAACAACTCCAAATTATTTTTCAAGATCTGATTGAATATGGAAGGTGACTCTGAAAACCCTTTAGGAATTCTGCACCAGCAATAAACTTGATCCAGGAATTTAAAACTAAAGAGAAATCGACTATCCTCATGAAGAGGCACAGAAAAGAATGCTTGTGACAAATCAATGACAGTGAACCAATCTGCATCACATGGAATTTGGAACATTATCGCAGCTGGATTTGGCACCACGGGACAACATTTGACCACAATCTCATTTATTTTTCTAAAATCCTGAACAATACGAACCTTCCCACAGGTCTTCTTCAAACCCATTATTGGTGAGTTATATGGACTGCTCAATACTTCTTTCAGAACCCCTTGCTTTACAAAATCTGCAATTATCTGGGTTACTTTCATCAGGACATCTTGCGGCATATGGTACTGCGGAAGTTGAGGGAAACCTGTATTCAGCTTCACAGTAAGTTTGACTGGCTCCACTCCCTTTATCAAACCTACTTCTTTTCCTGTCAAATCCCACACTTTCTCTTTAACCATTCCCTGCAGATCAGGATGAAGCTCTTTCGCTGTGAACATTGGGAAAAACTCAATCAGAGGGTATTCCTCATTTGTAGTTTCACACTCTATTTCTGGGGCTTGGTCCTCTTCGTCCTCACTATTCATCTGAATCTCAATTCCATCATTTGAACAAGTAATCAAACACCTTGTTTTACATAACAAGTCTCTTCCCAGTAGGCATACCGGACTTGAATCGCAGACTACAGATTTATGCAGTCCCTGAAAATTGCCAATCTCAGCTGGATGTGTAATCGGGTTTGTCAAATACTGGTTTGCTACTTCTACAGCTTGAACTGTTCTACCTGAAAGAGGCAAGTTTGGAAACTCTTCACTTCTCACTGTAGAGCGTGTAGCTCCTGTGTCAACCAAGAATAAAACCTTGTGACCCATAACCTTTCCCTTCATTTAGGGTCTTCTTTGATATACTTCTAGGGAAGTCGCAAGCACATACAGCTCTTCATCTGAACTGTCACTCATCCATTCATCATTTATTCCATTCTCACTGTGTAACAGGAATTGGTGCACTGTGTTACTATTTTTGTAATGCCTTTGACCTGTGACCTGCTGATATAGCATCATCTGTTGCTGCTCCATTGGGGCTGGAGGTATTTGAATTTGCTGTTTAGGTACCATGGGAACCTGCTGTTGCATGGGCTGCAACTGTGACATTTGTGTATGTGGTGTTTGCACCTGCGGCATAGGCTGAAAATTGTGCACTTGATTCACATTATTCTGAAAATTTAGATTAGGGCCTCTCACCCTCGGTCCTCTTACGTTCAGGAATGAATTGATGTCATTACTCTGCTGAATGACACCTTCCTGCACCATCATTAGACACTCCTGTTTCCAATGTCCAACGGCTCTGCAAATGTGACATGGCAATAGCTTCTTCATTACCTGCACATCATTCTGAACCACTACAGTATTCCAGTCTGGACACAATTCATATTGTCTCCACAACCTCTACCTCTCTTCTGGGGCTGATACATCATGTTCCCCTGCTGCTGCTGAGGCAATTGCTGTGAAAAATTCCCTTTCAATCCTGTTTGAGCTGCCTTATTTTGCATCACCATCGCCTTCTCTTTGAACTTTTTCTGCTTCAACTAAATCTCATTACCACAGTATTTTGCATACTGCAACACCTCATCATTCGGCTTTTCTTGCCAGCACATCAAACGGCTCTCAATCATCTGGCTAATGTGGGGTCTCAATCCTTCCACAAATCGGAACACAAAATGAAGCATGTCTTTCGCCTCAATTGACTCTGTACCACTGTAATTTTTGAATACCTGCAACAATGTCTGACTCCTTTGCTTCCTGGGCTGTTCTGTCAATCTTCTGCCAATCAATATTCTTGGGCAAAATTCTCGTTTTCAAAAACTCAATCACCTTATAGTAATATTTCATTACCTCAGGAGACGGTGCACCTGTATTCTTGTCTCTCTCCGGTTCACTTGTTGGCCAATCTATACTCCTCTTCCACTCGATCCACAGATCAGCTGGAACCACTATCTCCAGTAATGTGTTCAAGTCCTCCCACAAACACTTTGCAAGTTTCAGAAACCTATCTGTCTGCTGATACCACTCTGCTGGCTTTTCTCTCAATTTTGGATAATCATTTGTAAATGACAGAATGGAACTTCCGCTCCAAGGGACAGGAACAAATTCCCCCCTGGAATCTCTCTAATTGGTAATTTTTTAACTGGATCTTTATCCTGCTGCACATTTTCAGGCAGCTCCAAAGAATCCCTTTTTCTCTTGTCTCTTTTCTTTACCCATCTGCCTTCCCATTTGTCTAATGCTCCCCAGGTCTGAGCACTCTGAAGCAATTCTTTAAGGTGTGCCTTAATTCTGGCAGATCTCATGTGTTCAAAATCTTTAGCCTCAAAATCTAATCTGTAACTCCTTTTCAAATGCTTCATTTTCTCTATTTCCACGCCGTACTTCTTTGCCAAGTCTGCTAGTCTCTGATGCACATTGCTCACTTCTCTCGTAATCTTTGGGCATAAATATCTCAATTCTGCCTCTGCGCAAGATTCTAACCTATTCACCCCCACGTTCCCTCAATGAGTTCACCCGCTTCCACGCCTAGCTTAGTATAATTCAAATGCTCCTCTCCCTTAGGGGCACTCTGTGGGGTATTCAGCTTGTCTAACCATTCAGTCAACTGCTGAATTGTCAATCCTTGTAACAAAATGTTACTTGCTTGAACCGGTGGCACTTGCTGTGCAACTGCATTTGGAGCCTGCGGTGTCAATAATTTTCGACTCTGGCTAGCGTTTGGACCTGTGACAGTATCTGGAAGTGCTACGAATGGACTAAGGTCTAGCAATGATCTTGATCCATCAAAAATCTGTCCCACAGGAGAGCCTACTCAAGCATTTTCATTATGTCCTCCCCTCATTAGGTTCTGGGACATTGTTCCCTGTTCACCTATAGTCAGCTTCTTCTGTGCAAAAATGGTACCACTGGACCAACAGTAATAGGTAGCGATATAGCATCTGGGGCTGCTCTGGCATTTATGCTGTGTGGGAGAGTAACTCCCATATTCTGATTCATCATTGGAGTCATATCTGACTGGTCCCTGTTATTGGAGTAAATCTTGGCATTACCCTTGTCTGCACTTGGGGCAATAAAATCGAAATTGGCTCAGTCTGAACCAGCATCGGTCTTGGGAAGACCTGTTCCGTTGGCACCACTAAGTTCCGTAATGGGCACATCAGGATAAATTCTCTGAACCTGTGGTGGTTGCATCTGGGTCTGCACTACAGGAGTGGTAGGCACATTAAGACCACTTTGCACCATATTCTGTGTCAGGTTAGCATTAACCTGCACCGGACTCACTGTCTCATTAACCTGTGTCAGGTCTGTCGGATCAACACTGGTACTTGCACCACTCTCATGTACTGTATATGGTGGTGGTCGATCTCTCAATAACTGTGTAATAAACCCTTCATAGTCCGAATCCTCCTCTTCGTTTGAAGACTTTCTATCCTTCTTACTCTTGGACAGACTTTTATTAGTTTTTCGTGGTAGCTTTCTTTCCTTCCTTCTCATTCTCCTGCGTATTTTCCGGAAACAACTTAATCCTTTGCAAAGTCTCTATCCTCCATGCTTTCTGAACACAGTCCTACATCTAGCCTCTGCTAGTCTTCTCTGCCTTTCTCATACTCCTTTCAAATTTTACTTGCTGTTGCTGTCTGGCTACTAGCTCCAAATCGCTAATGCCTCAAACTGTGCTAGTCTCGGAAGGGGCTTCGATTCATATAGCACCATCCGTAAGTGCTCCAAAACTCTCAAATTGAATGTTCCATTTGTAGGAAACGCTACGTTCCCATCCTTCTCTGTCAATTTGCGCCAAAAAGATGACGTGACACCTTTCTCTTCCATTACAATGTAAGCTGGTGTACCTTCTGGTGGTGTAGCTTCGCCTGCACTTGTTGTAGTATACATATCTCCCCCTATGGCACTTTTTAATGCTTTGAAAAACTTTATCTTTTTGACCTTTTTATTATTCAAAATCACACCAGGAAATGACTTTTAATCCTAGGTTTCCTTTCACCTACCTTCTCAACCAATTGCCTCTCACGGACTGCTGCTAATCCATGCGTGACCCTTCTCACTAACTGACCTATCCCAGCGAGGCTCCAGTGATGCAACACTCACACGTACTGTGGCTGACAAAGTCTTGTGGCTCGTCCTCCTTCACTCTAATTCACACCAAACTAATGCAAAAATTGTGAGCACTACTCAAAAACCAAAACTAAAAAACAAATCTCCTGGTTTACTACAGGAAAGGTAACACAATCGCTTCAGAAACCTTAAAGATTTTTCACTGATGGCTCTCCCCGCACTTACAGCTACTCCATCTTTCTCGGTCTCCCAGATTCACAAGCAAAATTCAACCCGCAAATTTTACTCTCAACTGATCAATGGGTCTGTCCTGGCGCACATAGGACTCGCCAAATCTCAGTTGAAATTTCCTTTCAATCACTTAAATTCACACACTGACTTGTTGACCACGCACGATCAACCTACTAAACCAGACAGATTACCACATAAAACCAAGTGTCTCATACATTTTTCAGAATACTCCGGAGTCTTAGACCACACAGGGTCTGTACTTCAACAACCACGTGGACAATTTTGGAGCACAAAGCGCCACACACGTAAGAAGTTCAATGACTTCCCTACTCTCACACTGCGGAGTAGGTAGACTCCTACTACAACTTCATTTGGAGTACGCAAACTCCCTAAAATCCTCACAAACCTCACAATTCACCTGCAATTTGCACAAGCTGTGCAAGCACAAACTATTTCATTCACCCTGTCACTAGAATGCTGAGAACACCCTCAAACAACCATTAGCAGGATGCAGGATCTGGGAAAGTCATTTCTGGACTTAAGGAAACATTTTCTCTCCAATTATCATCATTGAAAAACAAAATGCAAATCTCGATAATAAGGAATTCTGCTACCCCCTCTAGAACGTTCAATCCTGGTACTATCTCTGTTAACACCTATCACTCTGTACCAGACGTCTATGGCAAGCTCTTAAGGAGACGAACCATCAGTCTGCTACCATCTCTGTTAGCCCGTCTAACCTTAATAAGTAAACTTACAAGGGGACGCGAATAGGTCGATGAACATTTTGACTCACAATTAAGACCGTCTTACCATAGCACCATTTCATAAACAATAATCAATACACAATAATCAATAATCATTAGTAATCAAGAACATCAATGATCAATGGAGTCAGTAATTGTCACACACCATGACCTTTCAGTCATGAATAACCACACCTTTTAGTGAAAGTTAAAATATTTATATCCCTATATTAACAATGCTAAGGTCATGTAGATTAATCTCAATGTCAAATGAAACACATACATAAACAATACTGGCTGTCTAAGGCCGTGGAAGAAACATAATCTAATCAAAGCTTGAACAACAACACATTCTAAGGTTATGGTGCAATAAAACTGAAGTCCCAAATCTATAAATTCTAATATTACTCTGTTCACATCGTTGATTGGTTTCTCTTGCAATGTCCTCATCATCCGATTTGTCAGGTAACAATATTGTTGCAGCTTCTACTCTGGTCAGTATCTTCATTATTTTTGTCCTGGGAAAGTCAGTCTCACACATATTACATATAAAATGTTGCATTAGTTGTAACATCTTCTTCTAGCAGTCAGTTCTCATGAGAAGCTCCCGTTATGAGCACTTTTAAACAATACAATAGAAATTCAGAGTTTAACTTTCTTGGATAGCCATTTTATTAAACGCTAAGAAATACAGCTTTTACATGAGGCCTGGCAAGAAGGCCAAGACACTTGCTAAGTTACGGTCTGCAATTAATAAAGCCAAAGCAAAATTTATAACCCTTATTATGACATATTACTGCATTAGTCTAACAAATATTCAACATTTCATAAGTAATCATTGATTAGTACACTTCATTAATATTGGTGGCCATTCTTTGTAATCACATTTTCAAATGTGTGCATTATTTTTCTATGTTATTTTATTTTCTACATAAACTTATTATTCAAAATACATTAACACTCATTAATAATTTTTGTTAAAACACCTGCGCTAGCACCACAAGACTCCAGCAGACATAACGGTATATTGATTTTGAAAATCTGACATCGAGTAAATTGTGGAGAGAAATGGCTGTTTTGTTTCACCTCAAATCAGGTATTTTTTTATTTCAGCTGTTATTTTCTTTCGGAAAAGCTTATAGGATCTACACAAATGACCCCTTGCTGAATTTCAAACGTTGTCTACTTTTTAGAAATGTTTAGCTGTCTGGAATCCAGCATTAGTTTCACACTAATTTCTGTTACTGACTGGAAGGAGTCTAGAAACACAAAAAATAGTAAAAATGTGGTATGTCCCAGTAAAATGGCAAAATTGTGTTGAAAATGTGGTTTTCTGATTCAAGTCTGCCTGCTCCTGAAGGCTGGGAAGACAGTACTTTTAGCACAGCAAACCCTTTGTTGATGCCATTTTCAGGGGAAAAAGAACAAGCCTTCTTCTGCAGCCCATTTTTCCCATTTGTTTTTAAAAAACTACATTTTTGCTGTATTTTGGCTAATTTCTTGGTCTCCTCCAGGGGAACCCACAAACTCTGGGTACCTCTAGAATTCCCTAGGATGTTGGAAAAAAAGGATGCAAATTTGGCGTGGGTAGCTTATGTGGACAAAAAGTTATGAGGGCCTAAGCGCGAACTGCCCCAAATAGCTAAAAAAAGGCTTTGCAACTGAGGGGGAAAAGGCCTGGCAGAGAAGGGGTTAAAATCAAATATAGAAACAAATTGTGAAAAAAAGGAACTAAGGAGCTAAGGGAGAGTCTAAAGAAGACCCAAAAATAGTAAAGGACAGAAGTATGTGAAAAGTCGGAAGGACCTGAACCACAAAGAGAACATTCGGGAAAAGGTGCAAAATTGAACTCCTCCATTGTCTGCAGCGATAATGTTGTGGTGGTGCTACTGAATGTTAAGTGGTTGCAATAGCATGATATCTGATCTTTTCCATGCAATTTGCACGGCTGTGAACCTGGTGCATTGTTGGCGTTGGTAGCAGGGGCCTGTCTTTGCTCCTCAGATAACAGTATCATTATTGGCACATATGGGACCAATGTTAATTCTCTATTTTTAAACATGATTGGTTTGACTTTCAGGAGATGTGTCACTTGTACTTTTTCCTAAGTGTATGGCAAAGGGTTTGTGACTTTTCTTCCTTTTCTGTTACTAATTACTTCAATGGCATATTTTCTCGCATTGTTCCTTACTGAGCATGTGCCCCCATGTCAGATGTACACTGATCGTGTTTTACTTTGTAATAGATGTGTATATTTTGTTATTTCTCCACTGTATGGAAAAAAACTGTGTGCGCAGTTTTTTATCATGACCTTCCAGAGCTGTGTGAGGGCTGAAACACACAGCTGCCTTCTTGTCTGAGTGCATCGGTCAACATACAACATACCGTTATCAATAGGGAGAGGTTGTTTAGTGTGTGAGACACTTCTGCTGGTATGTGCAGGTATGTTGCTGTGGTCTAGCCAGTGCTTAGTAGTGGCCTGTGTAGGTGTAGACGCTGTGCTCTGTGGTTTGTTGAAAACATTGTGTTCTTTATTGCAGCCATTTCTAGAATATTGATGCATTGATGACCATGTTGAGGCAGTTGTTACGAGTGGCCTATTCCTTTATTGCCTCACCCGGCATTATCTTTGCTAGATGTCCTGGTAATTTCAAGAGTGGGGAATGAACGGTTATTACATTTTGGGAAACAACATGCGGGAATCATTTTTTATACACCAATTCTTGCATGTTTTCCTGGAACTTCACGCGCATGTTGTCCCATATTTCGACATCCAAAAGCTCTTTGTAAGTGTTTTCCGTGTGAATGTATTTTTCATTAACAATACATGGAATAAACTTCATACTTAGATTTTTTTTTTGCTTGTTTAACTTTGGTTTTTCTCATTTCAAAATCATTGTACAAACAATTATGCAAGTTTACATAATGAACGTGTTGAAGCTTCCCAAAATAATATGTACATAATTTGGGTGAAAAGCGTGAAGTAGCACAAACGCCCCTAATGATGTGTCTTATAATGAGTGATGCAAAAGACTGAAGTACCTACATATTTAAATATATTGCTAATACAAACATCTGCCTACTATCTAGCGAATTTGAACGCTTCACGTCTCTGGGAAAACAGGATCTAATACCTCCTACTTTACTAATTGAAATGATTGCCTTTCTTACAGTGAATATTGTCCAATTCGAAATTGAGTAGCTTTATAATAGAATGTGATTTTATTTTAAAGCGCACATTTATGTTATTTAAACATGTTGTGAGATGCTTGCCATTTCTATTAACTTCAAGCCCCAAATACTTGCCCAGCTCTCATAGGTATAGTTTCTTTCAATTTTGTTAAAGGTAACACTCTGGTATCAAGGATTAAGGTTGCTTGGGGTCGCTGTTCATTTCTCTTCCCTATTATGCGAGCGGTGTACCTGCATCCAGAGTTTAATCCATAGTATTTTATTCATCGGTCTGGGAAATGCCCTGGTGTATTACACTGAAATACATATTCCAGCTCACAGGCTAGAATAGTAACATTTATTTCGTAAACCAAAAGGGATTGAGTCTGGGTAAAAGCAAATCGTATTTTGTTTGTAGACGCACTTCCGAGACTATACACTAAGTCTGAAACTATTCAATGGATATGATGAGTAGAAAACCCAGTCTGGCATTCTTTAATAATGAAGAATGCTAAAATGAAAATGGAAAAGTACTTTTATGAAAAGTGACTATGAAACCCATTTAAAAATGCAAATTGTCTTGCAGAGGCGTAAAGAAAGAAACCATCATTAAGAGCACCAAAAAGGAAATTACGGACAACTACTGAAACCCTTTCTCAAACCCAATGTGTTACTTAACTTATATTCAGGGCCACTGGATTTATGCGGCCGGGGAGGACCAATCTACGAGAAATGGATGCCTATATTATGTGGAAAGATTAGGCAAATTATGCGGCATAATGTGCCACATTTTGTGATAGTATCATTATTTTGTTAATTTTAGTCATGGTAACAAAGTCTGGGAAAACATTTTTGTTCTAGGGTTAATGTGTATGCTTAGAATTAAAATGTTTTCTAATAATTCTATAAAATCTTGATTTAGAATGCTTTGACATGGTGGTTGACTTGTGGTTAGTGCTCATCTGACCGACACCTGGGAGGTTGAGAGTTGCGCTATTCACTCGTTGGTTATTTTGTGTAGTTAATTAATAAATTACTGAACATCTACTAGGCATGCTGTACTCCTTATACATCTCAACAATTGGGGACAATAGGAGAACCTAACCCACAGGTAACAACAAGCATTTTCAATGCAACAGGTCTTGCATTTGTTCGAGTTAGAGCTATTAGCGTTGTAAAGCAAAATAAAACGCAGCGCTATGTAAAATGCAGCGCAATCGTGCTGCGTGGAAAATAAACATAGAAAGTAGTCCAGACTCCAGGTTGAAAACATCAAGCCTCGTATGTTTTTGGTACTTTACCGGTGCTGTGTAGGTGGGCTAAACACTGGAAAAGGCATGACGAATGCATGCCTTTCACAAATTAAAGCAAGCGGATTTTAAAAGGAAAGCCCACTATCCAATGTAAGTGACTGACGTGGCCTGGGCGTGGTTTGAAGCCCAAAGGGAGATTACAGAATGGACGGAGCACTTTGTGCTCGCCCATAAAAAGCAACAGCTGCATTGCCTCACTTACTCTACGATCTTGCTGTTTCATTTATACAACTTACTTCAGGGTGTCGCTCTGCTCGCCGTGAAGAACTAAGAAACATTTAAGGTACTAGAAAAAAAAAATTATTACCATTGCTTTTCTGAAGCATCTGGCTGTGAGTTTTGCATGCGCTCTTCTTGTGAGGTGAGCTGACGTCTTACTGAAGTGCAAGGCAGAAAGTCTTTGATGTGTCCCTCTAGTGAGTGGAGCTGATGTCTTTCTGTGGGATGTGCCTGCTTTATAAAGACTCTGATGTTTCCAGACTCTCCCCCATGACTATTTTGTATTAGGACACTCTTGTATACGGCATGTCAGTGACACGCACATTACTTTCTTCATTGATTTGAATATGTTGTTGCTTATCAGTGATACACCGGAATTTGAGGAATACACATACTTTAAGGAATTTGAGGAATAATTGCAACTTCATCAAAACTTCAGCTATGATACACACTCATTCTAAAAGCGTATCACAAGCTAACAGAATTTCAATGTGATACGCACACTTTGTGATTATATTGCAAACAATTTAGTTTTCACCTGTGATACACACACAGCAGATAAAACCTCACTAATTAATTTTCTTTTTCTCTTATTCTTCTTTTACTGTATCAAGTCATGTGGCCACCAATCACATGTTTAATCAACCTACCATATTTTTATTCCAGTGCCAGGAAAGCCACTTTTAATGTGGAAAAAATGGTTCAGAACATTAAAAAATTACTTAGTAGCCATTAACAGCTAATCTTTTCCCACAGAAAGAAAACTAGTCTTATTGTTGAATTCTTTGTGGAATGTAGTATTAGAAATTTTTGAGAATATACACCCCATTCCTCCGCCATCAGGAGATGTGCCCTGTGATGTTTTTTTAGGAAGTAGTCAGCAGATTGAAGAAACAATTTGCTGAAGGACCCAATGTCATGATTGAATGGCATAGTTTGTTTAAAAGGAAGCAATATGGTGAAGAGTTTGTTGAAGAATATATTACTGCTCTAAGAGTACTAGCAGCTAATTGTGAACTTGGTGTGAACATTGAAACGTTTATCAGAGTTCAATTTGCATTTAATTGTGAATCTAAAAAGATACAGGAACATTTATTGGTGTGTCGTAATCCCAAGCTATCTGAAGTTCTGGATCTTGCTAAAGGAATAGAGACATCCAAGTTGTCTGCGAAATGAACACACATTTATATTTTCCTGTGTGTGTTATCCAAACCATCAAGAAACAACAAAAAAATGCTTATAAACAAATCTTAAGTTGGTTTAACTGTGGATACAAGACACAACTTGGTAATTACCCAAACTGTCTGGCTATTAACAAAAAATGCAACAAATGTAACAAAATTGGACATTTCCAGAATGTTTGTTGTTCAGTCAAACATAGTAGTAATAGTGTTGAAAACATAGATAATCAATTAGATAATCTAGCTTTAACATTGTATGATTTTGAATCTACCTTAAATGTTGTAAACATGATCCATACTGGTTTGAAAGCTCTATTAAGAATTGTACATATTGATAATGTGGCTGTTGATGTCATGAGGACTCAGGTTCACCTATTACCATTTTGTCAGAAATTACTTTAAATCAAAATGGAGGAATGTTGTTTTGAGCAAAACAGATAGCAATCTGAAAGCCTTTGGCAATTTTGATATAAGCATGTTAAGTTACTTTGAAGATTGGTTGGAATTTTAAGGTCGTACTGTGTCTAGGCACAGATTGCCCCATCAGATTGAAAGACATTTCTGTGAGTAATGTGGAAATACTACATTCAGCTATTCAGGATGTGGTTGAGGAACACAGTGCTGTGTTTTCTCCCAAAGTTGTTTGGGTGAAAGGGTTTGAACACAAGATAAAATTAAAATAAATTCTGGCTCCTGTACAACACAAGGTGGTTGTGATGAAATAAAAAAACATCTAGACAAATTGTGTAGTGAAGGCATAATTGAGCCAACAGACAGTTCTGAGTGGATACCAGCTGTGGTTATAGCATTGAAAAGATCTGGTGATTTTTGCATATGTGCTGATTTGAGATACTTGAATAAGGATATTGTAGTGGACTGTCATCCGCTGCACCAAAATACAAGAACAATTGGCAGAGGTCAATGGAACACAATATTTTTCTACTTTGGATCTCAAATCAATGCACCATCAGGTCACATTAGCTGAAGAGTCAAGGCATCTGACCACTTTTACCACACCATTCAGAGCCTGTAGATATTTAAGGTTGTCATTTGACCTGGCCTCTGCGGCCAGTGTTTTTCAGAAACTAATGGATGTTCTCTTACAAGGAATGGCTGGTGCGGAAGCCTTTCAGGATGACACCCTAGTATTTGCCACAATTATCAAAGGACATAATGAGTTGTTGGACCAGGTGTTGCAGATCCTCAAGGACACAATTATGACCATTGGCATTTATAAATGCACATTTTTAGTTCAGTAGTTCAAGAAATTGATTATTTGGGGCATTAAATCACCAAAGAGGGTATCACAACAACAACATATTTAGTGGATGCTTTTGCAAAAACAAATAAACCATATGATAACATTTCACTGAAATCTTTCTTAAGGCTAGGGGAATATTGCACTACGTTGGTTCAAGGATATGCCTTATTCATTGAACCTCTATGTATTTAAGAAAGGAGAAGTTTGTATGGATGAAACAACAGGATGATGCATTTGAAAAGTCAAATCTTTGATAATTAAAGCTCCTGTACTGAAACTGTTTGATCCTTTGGCCATATGTTATGTCACAGTGGATGGAAGTTCACTAGGTTTGGGTTCAGTTTTTAGTCAAATCATTAATGTTGAAGAGAACACAGTATCCTTTATATGTCGGGCTTTGCCAGGGGCTGAGTTGCAGTATAGTACTATCGAAAGAGAAGCACTTACTTGTGTATGGGCTGTAGGAAAGCTAAAACAAATCTGTGAGGAAACGTTTTGTTCTTTTAACAGATCTTAAGACATTAGTCTATATGATGGATGGGTACAAATCCAACAATGCTGTGTCGAGATTAGTGAGATTAATATCTAGGGTACAAGAGTTTAATTTTGTTATAAAACACATTGCTGGTGGAAAAAACTTGCCAACAGATTGCTTGCCAAGATTACATCAGAAGGAGATGCAAGCTAAAGAGCAGGATCACCATGAGTGTGTTGCTGCTGCTATCGATGCCATTGACAAATATAATGATGCCATATCAGAATCAAACTGGAGTGCTAATGATAGTCAGTTCCCAATGATTAAGCAGTATATTGGGTGGTCACCTTGGAGGAATTCATATACTGAATTGCATGGTTTTGCACTAGTATCAGAGGAATTGAGTGTAGAAAATGGGATCATTTTGAGGCAGGATTTGTTCATTCTCCCAAAAATTCGTACAAAAAGATGTATAAATTGGCTCACCAGCAACATCTTGGGGTTACAGCCGCAAAGAAAATACTCAGGAAACATTACTGGTGACCAGGAATGGATTCTGCAGTTGAACAATTTACTGATACTTGTGCTGTATGTGTGGGATCTGATTATTACTGGGAAGTAGCTTGTGGACCTCCTAATCCATCAGAGGTTCCAAATACTTCCTGGGAAAAATTTCTATAGATTTTTCAGGACCATACAGCATTCTTGGATTAAAGAAAAGATTTTTCATTGTGCTCATTGACAATTCACAAAATGGATATTATATCAATTTGCTAGTAACCCAAATACAAAATAAGTAATTAACTTCTTAATTTCTGTTTTCCATGTTGAATGTTTTCCAAAAGTGTGAATGTCTGACAACTGGAGACAAGTTGTATCTGAAAAAAAGATGCCAAGATTTTTGAAAACACGCAGTATTCATATTGAAAAAATTCCTCCTTATTGCATAAAAGATAATGGTCACGTGGAAAGGGCTAGTAGATTTCTGAAAGAGGGTATTGAAGCAGCTTTATCTAATAACTTGGAGGTAGAAAAGTTTTTAAAAGAAAACAATTGAAGTTAGGATTAACACCCCACATTCTACTACGGAGTTTTTTTCATTATTTAATGAGAGGGCAGAAAGCTCAGACTGTTGTCTCCTAAATTCAATGATTCATGGAAGGGTGGATCGAAGTTACTGAATGATAGATTTGAGAACAAAATATAGGAAAGGCCAGGAATAATCTGCATGATAAACAAATTGGTAATAAAGACTATTTTGATTTAGTGAATAAGACCAAATTTAAATAAGTCAGAGTTGGTGATTGGGTATTAACATGCAAATACTTTGTTGCTTGTAAGGGTGAATCCAAATTCATGGAGCCTGCACAAGTAACAAAAGTGACTGGTAGTGCTGTACTAGTGCACAAAAGAGATTGGTGGAATAAAAGTGCTGTTGTTGTTATTAAACCAAGTAAGAAAGGGTGTGGCAAGATTGTAAAAAATGGACAGTAGAGGAAGATAAAGTGAATTTTAATAGTAGGAGGCTGTGGCCAGCAAATATGATAAAAGAGCTGAAAGAAGAAGTTTCTTTGATGTGAAAAGTGTGAAGAAAAACATATCTTCCTAAACTACAAGGGGTCACAAGGAAGTGTATGTCCAGTGCTTTAAATGGGCCGGTACTCTCCGGTACTGAGTACCGGCACTTTTTTATTTTGAGAGGGAGAGTACCGGCATATCTCAAGAAAAACGTAATACTTTTAATTGGAGAGTACCGGCACTTCTCAGAAACAAGCAGGTACTCTGATAGAGAGTACCTGCACTTCTATTTTTCCATTTAAAGCACTGTGTATGTCTGTCCCCAAACTAATGTTAATGAACAACATGATGATATTGTAAATGACTGTGAAGTGTTACAAAAAGATGCATGTTCATCAGAACGGAAGGAAATTCCATTGAAGGTGTACCATTGAGATTTAAATTCAAGAGAAAAAAAGAAAGTTTCAAAAATCCTGGAAGATTTTGTTTTATATTGATTTCATTGCTTTATGGGCATTGAATGATTTTGTATCAATTATTTTCTTCTATGTTTGTAATTTTTTTTATTGAATGCTTTATTGTTGTTATTGTATTGTGTACCTCAATATTAGTATTAGGTTTTTTTTTTATATCAAAAAGGGAAAACATGTTGTAAGATTAAAGTGTGTTCCAATAATTCTATAGAATTTTGATGTAGAATGTTTTGATGTGGTGGCTGGACAATGGTTAGTGCTGATCTGACTGACACCAGGGAGGTTGAGAACTGTGTTCTACACTTGTGGGCTTTTTTGTGTTGCATATTAATGAACTACTGAACATCTAATCTGCGTGCTATACTTCATATACACCTCAACAATTTCACCTCATTAGTACCTATATAGCAACCAGTTGCAGCAGTAAGCAACTGAAAGATGACTAATCAACTTTTGTGAAGATCCTCCCACTGTGCAGGAACTCATGTTGCCTTGTTTTCAGTTACTGTTGATCTGTTTGAGCTAGAACCATTTTTTTGTTAAAATCTGTAGATTATGCAGCAGATCATGTTGGCAAATGAGGCAAATCCATAATTATGCAGAAATAGCCACTGTTGCACAATCACATAATTCCAGTGACCTTGCGTATACTTTAGTCCTAGCCTAAAAAGCAGTTCTAATCCTAAATCTGACCTTATTAAGATTTCCAATATTAATGCTAACTATGACTGTAAATATAGCATATTCACTGAAGAATTGGACACCCTGAGTTCTAATTTCCTGAACCTTTTAAAAAAACATTCTTTATTGTTCACACATTATGCTCACCTGCATTACTGGTTGCCCCCAGCCATACAATTCCCAAAACACTGATGGCTGGAGCGTCACCAACAAAATACATCTTTTATTTCAAACATGCTCATTTAAAGTGGTCCGATTCCCAACATAAGAATACTTTTTCCGGTTTGAGTTGTGTCTAACCTAATTTTTATTCAATCATATTATCAAGGAATATATGGCAGACATAACAGCCAATTTGTTTCGCTCTTCAACAAAAGAGCTGCGTCAGGGCCAAGAATTGCAAAAGGAAAGAAATGTACAAAATATTAGTCATACTTTTAAAAACCAAATTGTTGATACATAACTCAATCCTCAATTTAAAATGTATGCAGAAACATGTCCAAAATTAACCAAAATACTGTGCAGCCATTCTTTGGTTTACACAGTGAAATAATTCACCACAATACCTACACAGAATTTATATTTTCACAATAACATTTTGGAAATATATGTAACCTGTTAAGCAGAACAAGGAATATGAATGAGAGTCATCAGAAAACAAGAAATGGCAAAGTAACACACACATTTCCCAACTAAACAAAGTTTTCATACTGTTGTACATACTCAGCATCACATCAACTCACAATACCATGTTTGTTTAACCCCTTCGCTGCCAGGCCTTTTCCCCCTCCTGTGCCGAGACGTTTTTTGGCTATTTGGGGCAGTTCGCGCTTAGGACCTCATAACTTTTTGTTCACATAAGCTACCCACGCCAAATTTGCGTCCTTTTTTTCCAGACTTTCTGGGTTCCCCTGAAGGAGACCAAGAAATTGGCCAAAATACAGTGACAATGTTGTTTTTTTTAAAAAAATGGGAAAAAAGGGCTGCAGAAGGCAGCTCGTGTTTTTTTCCCTGAAAATGGCATCAACAAAGGGTTTGCGGTGGAAAGATCACCATCTTCCCAGCTTTCAGGAACAGGCAGACTTGAATTAGAAAACCCAATTTTTCAACACAATTTTGACATTTTACTGGGACATACCCCATTTTTGACTATTTTTTGTGCCCTCAGCCTCCTTCCAGTTAGTGGCCAAAATGGGTGAGAAACCAATGCTGGATCCCAGAAAGCTAAACATTTATGAAAAGTAGACACAATTCTGAATTCAGCAAGGGGTCATTTGTGTAGACCCTACAAGTGTTTCCTACAGAAAATAACAGCTGAAATAAAGACATATTGAAATTGAGGTAAAAAAACAGCCATTTTTCTCCATGTTTTACTCTGTAACTTTTTCCTGCGATGTCAGATTTTTTAAAGCAATATACCGTTACGTCAGCTGGACTCTTCTGCTTGTGGGGATATATAGGGATTGTAGGTTCATCAAGAACTCTAGGTACCCAGAGCCAATAAATGAGCTGCACCTTGCAATGGGTTTTTATTCTATACCTGGTATACAGCAATTCATTTGCTGAAATATAAAAATTTAAAAATAGGTATCAAGAAAACCTTTGTATTTCCAAAATAGCCATAAAATAAGGTGTTGAGAAGCAGTGGTTATTTGCACATCTCTGAATTCCGGGGTGCCCATACTAGCATGTCAATTACAGGGCATTTCTCAAATAGACGTATTTTTTACACACTGCCTTACATTTGGAAGGAAAAAATGTAGAGAAAGACAAGGGGCAATAACACTTGTTTTGCTATTCTGTTTTCCCCCAAGTCTCCCAATAAAAATGGTACCTCACTTGTGTGGGTAGGCCTAGTGCCCACGAAAGGAAATGGCTGAAAACACAACGTGGACACATCACATTTTTTCACAGAAAACAGAGGTGTTTTTTGCAAAGTGCCTACCTGTGGATTTTGGCCTCTAGCTCAGTCGGCACCTGGGGAAACCTAGCAAACCAGCGCATTTTTGAAAACTAGACACCTAGGGGAATCCAAGATAGGGTGACTTGTGGGGATCTGACCAGGTTCTGTTACCCAGAATCCTTTGCAAACCTCAAAATTTGACCAAAAAAACACTTTTTCCTCTGATTTCGGTGACAGAAAGTTCTGGAATCTGAGAGGAGTCACAGATTTCCTTCCACCTAGCGTTCCCCCAAGTCACCCGATAAAAAAGGTACCTCACTTGTGTGGGTAGGCCTAGCGCCCACGAAAGGAAATGGCACAAAACACAACATGGACACATCAAATTTTTTCACAGAAAACAGAGGTGTTTTTTTTTTACAAAGTGCCTACCTGTGGATTTTGGCCTCTAGCTCAGCCGGCACCTGGGGAAACCTAGCAAACCAGCACATTTTTTAAAACTAGACACGTAGGGGAATCCAAGATGGGGTGACTTGTGGGGCTCTGACCAGGTTCTGTTAACCAGAATCCTTTGCAAACCTCAAAATCTGACCAAAAAAAACATTTATTCCGTTCATTTCAGTGACAGAAAGATCTGGAATATTTGAGGAGCTACAAATTTCCTTCCACCCAGCGTTCCCCCATGTCTCCCGATAAAAATGGTACCTCACTTGTGTGGGTAGGCCCAGCGCCCACGAAAGGAAATGGCCCAAAACACAACTTGGACACATCACATTTTTTCACGGAAAACAGAGGTGTTTTTTACAAAGTGCCTACCTGTGGATTATGTCCTCTACCTCAGCCGGCACCTGGGGAAACCTAGCAAACCAGCACATTTTTAAAAACTAGACACCTAGAGGAATCCAAGATGGGGTGACTTGTGGGGCTCTGACCAGGTTCTGTTAGCCAGAATCCTTTGCAAACCTCAAAATATGGCCAAAAAATACAATTTTTCCTCTCATTTCGGTGATAGAAAGTTCTGGAATCTGAGAGAAGCCACAAATTTCCTTCCACCCAGCATTCCCCCAAGTCTCCTGATAAAAATGGTACCTCACTTGTGTGGGTAGGCCTAGCGCCCACAAAAGGAAATGCCCCAAAACACTATCTGGACACATAAAAATAATCAAATACAAAACTACCTGTTTTTGCAGGAGGACACCTGCGTTTTCGGTCCTGAGCTCAACAGCCTTCCAGGGAAACCTACCAAACTCAGACATTTCTGAAAACTAGACACCCGAGGGAGTCCAGTGAGGTGTGACTTGCTTGGATCCCCCAATGTTTTCTTACCCAGAATCCTCAGCAAACCTCAAATTTAGCTACAAAATCACATTTTTCCCACATTTCTGTGTGGGATCACCACACTGGGACACATTTCATACCACCCAATGTTCCCCTCAGTCTCCCGGTAAAAATGATACCTCATTTGTGTAGGTGGGCCAAGTGCTTGTGAAAGGGAAGAGCCAAAAACATGTCGATATTGAGGGGGAACAAAAGGGGTCCAAAAGGGCAGTTTGCAAAAAACACATTTTTAGGCTGACAAGTGCAGCAGAATTTTTATCAGTATCGATGAGACAATGCTGGGTGGTAGGAATTTTGTGGATTCCTACAGATTCCGGAAGGTTCCATCACAAAAACGTGGGAAAAATGTGTGATTTCCAGCAAAGTTGGAGGTTTGCAGGGGATTGTGGGTACAAAAATGGTGCGGGGTGCATGTGAAACACACCACCCTGGAATCACCCAGATGTTTAGTTTTCAGATGTGTCTAGGTCTTGTGGATTTTTCTACATGGCAGCATCCCAAAGTCCATAAAGTGCAACCCTCACCATTCCAAGTGGGACGCTTTTGAGAGTAAGCCAAGTTCTCATGGCCCAAATGTAAAACTAAAACCCCAAAAAATCAAATGTCTTCTTGCTTGCTGTGGGATAAGATGTTTTAGAGTGCGGGGGAGAGCTGAAAGACTGCTACCACCTTCAGTTGAGTTGGGGGCGAAACCAGGCCCATACTGGTTGGTAGCCACCACCCCGATATATAAATATATATTTTTTAAATTCGCTGGCATCTAGTAGACTTTCTGCCCTCCCGGGGTGTGGATCAGGGGTAATTGCCCCTTCTGCCCACTGGTGGGCAGAACAACTTTGGCCCCATTTATTTGCGGTGGGGGTATAGCCATACCCCCACCTTCTTATTTTTGAAAAAAAAACTTCCCTGGCCTCTGGTGGGCTTTCTGACACTCCTTGGAGGCAGATGGGCCTTCCAAAAATAGGCCCGTCTGCCCCCACTTGGGGGCAGATATGGCCAACAGTAATGTGCCCCCAGGGGGAGCGACCCTTACCCAAGGGGCTACCCCCTAAAGAAAACACACGCATACACACACACCAATCCCTGGTGCCTAAGTGGTTTCTGCCCCCATGGGGACAGATTGGCCTAACAAAAATCGGCCGATCTGCCCCCAAGGGGGGCAGAAATGGTCTAAATGCAATTTGCCCCCCAGGGGAGCGACCGTTGCCTAATGGGTCGCTCCCCATCTCTAAAAAAAACAAACAAAAAAAAAACACACACATTTTGTTTGCCCTGGTGCCTAGAGGTTTCTGCCCCCCCCTGGGGGGAGATCGGCCTAATAACAATAGGCCTAAAATAAATTTGCCCCCCAGGGGATTGACCCTTGACTACGGGGTCGCTCCCCTTGCGTGACATTGGCGCAAAAAACAAATCCCCGGTGCCTAGTTGTTTCTGCCCTCCTTGGGGGCAGATTGACCTAAAATCGGCTGATCTGCCCCCAAGGGGGCAGAAATGGTCTAAATACAATTTGCCCCCCAGGGGCAAAAACACACACACAAAAAATGATCCCTTGCGCCTAGAGGTTTCTGCCCCCCCTGGGGGAAGATCGGCCTAATAACAATAGGCTGATCTGCCCCCCAGGGGGCAGAAATGGCCTAAAATAAATTTTCCCCCCAGGGGAACGACCCTTGCCTAAGGGGTCGCTCCCCTTGCGTGAAATTCACACAAAAAAAAACCTCCCTGGTGTCTAATGGTTTCTGTCCCCCTTGGGGGCAGATTGGCCTCGTAAATGGAAATGGCCTAAATATAATTTGCCCCCTAGGGGAGCGACCCTTGCCTAAGGGTTCGCTCCCCACCTCTAAAAACAAAAACAAAACAAAAATAAATAAAATGATCCCTGGTGCCTAGAGGTTTCTGCCCTCCCCCCCGGGGGCAGAAAAGGCCTTAAAAAAAATGCCCCCCCTGCGAGCGACCCTTGCCCAAGGGGTCGCTCCCTCATGCCAATTTCATAAAAATAAATAAATCCCTGGTGTCTAGTGGGTGTTTTAGCAGCTGGATTGCTTGCAATCCGGCTGCTAAAACGCTCAGAGAGACTTCAAAGGGAAGGAAATTCCTTTCCTTCCCTTTGAAGCCTCTCCAGCCTCCTCCAAGTGATCGGAAGAGAAATGCTTTGCATTTCTCTTAGCTTACAGCGCAATGGGAGATGGGCTCTGTGACAATCAGCGCGCGATCGTGCGCTGATGTCACAGGGGTGGGGGGTCGGGGTGGAAGCGGAAGGGCTTCCCCTTCCATCCCTGCCTTGGGGGGGGGTGAGGGGGAACCCCACAGAGGGAGCGCTAGCCCTCCCTCTGGGCTCTGTGCCCAGGACATAATGGTTACGTCCTGGGCACACGAGCACTGTGCCTCAGGACATAACCATTACGTCCTGGGCACAGAAGGAGATAAAGCATATTATCATCCTGTCACAATAACATTTTAATCACCATCTTGTGCCTTATTGTACACACAGCCATATCATGTAGTATCCCACCAGTCCACATAACGTGTTCCTGTATGAAATGTGACAATTTTAATTTAAATTTCTCAATTGCAACTACATCATCTAACTAAGTGTTCTGACTCTGCAAATTACTGTACCTAATAATAGATCAATAGTCACACTTACTTATATGGATCTCATCCAAAACTACTGTGTGATCAGACTTCATCCATTGTTTGCATTTGGCTAATACACATCAAAACATGCAGGCAGGTCGCTCCCCGCTCCGTCTTCCGCGCTCCATTCCGTTTCTCCCCGCTGCCACCTCCTGAGTATGCTTCTTGCTTTTTTTTTCCCGCCGCTGCGTCCCCTGCAGCCCCTCCTGCCTCCCCCTCCTCTCACCGCTTTGTTTTTTGGATTTCCCTTCTCCCGCCTCCCCCTCCTCTCACCGCTTCGTTTTTTGTATTTCCCGCCACTGCGTCCCCTGCGGCCCCTCCCACCTCCCCTCTCATTTTCCAGGCCCTCCCGCCTCCCAGCTGCCACTCCCACCCTAACCTCTTCTTATGCCAGCCGCAAGGCGCCAAAGGCAAGCCCGTCTGCACCTCAACGGATTACATCCTCCTCAGGGACCTAAATTTCCACCTGGAGAACAACAACAACACCATCTCCACTACACTGATCGACAACCTCACCAACCACGGCCTCAGACAACTCGTCAACACACCAACCCACATCGCCGGCCACACGCTTGATCCCATCTTCTCCTCAAGCGCCCACGTCGCCTTCAACCATACCACCGTATTCCACTGGACCGACCATCACTGCATCTACTTCACCTACAAGAAACCTACCGAGCACCACCGCACCCAACAACCCCCCCGCCGATGCTGGAGCAAAGTTACGGAAGACCAGCTTACCAACTCCCTTGCCCAGAACCGACCCCCTGACTCCACCGACCCAGACACAGCCGCCAACAACCTCACCCTGTGGATCAACATCTGCGCCAACACCCTGGCGCCACTCAAAAAACCCACCGACAACCAAGCCAGAAGAAAAGCTGCCTGCTTCACCGACGAGCTCCTAAATTCCAAACGCCACTGTCGGAAGCTAAAAAAGGAATGGCTCCTCAAACGCACACCTGACAGCCTCTCAGCCCACAAGGACGCCACCCGCAAGCACCACCAACTCATCAGACAAGCCAAACGATCCCTCTTCAAAGACCGCCTGGACAACAACGCACACAACAGCAAAGAGCTCTTCAGCATCGTGAAAGAACTCTCCAACCCCAGCGCCAACGTCAACGACATCCCTCCATCCCAAGAACTCTGCAACGCACTGTCCACCTTCTTCCACCGGAAGATCACCGACATCCACGACAGCTTTGATGCCACTCCCACCCCAGACCCCACCCCCGAACACTCCACCTGTGCAAACCACCTGACCTCCTGGACCAATGTGAACGACACGGAGACACGCAAGATCATGAACTCCATCCACTCAGGATCTCTGTCAGACCCCTGCCCTCACCATGTATACAACAAAGCCAACTCCACCATCGCCCCCCAACTACGGAAGGTCATCAACATCTCCTTCAAAACAGCGATATTCCCTGAAAAATGGAAACACGCCGAAATCCGTGCCCTCCTCAAGAAGCCCAAAGCAGACCCCAACGACCTCAAGAACTTCCGACCCATGTCCCTGCTCCCTTTCCCAGCAAAGGTGATTGAAAAAATCGTCAACACACAACTAACCAGCCACCTCGAAGACAACGCCATCCTAGACCCCACCCAGTCCGGCTTCAGACGAAACCACAGCACCGAAACCGCCCTTCTCGCCGCCACAGACGACATCAGACGCCAAATGGACAATGGCGAGACATCAGCCCTAATCCTCCTGGACCTTTCTGCAGCCTTCGACACAGTCTGCCACCGCACCCTGAAATCACGCCTCCACGAAACCGGAATTCAAGGTTAAGCCCTCGACTGGATCGTCTCATTCCTCTCTAGCGGGACTTAGAGAGTCTGCCTCCCCCCCTTCCGCACCGAAGCCACCGACATCATCTGCGGCATCCCCAAGGCTCATCCCTCAGCCCAACGCGGTTCAACAACTACATGGCCCCCCTCGCTCAAGTGGCCAGACAACACAACCTCAACATTCTCACCTACGCCGACGACACCCAGATCATCCTCTCACTCACCAAAGACCCCCACACTGCCAAAACCAACCTCCACGAGGGAATGAAATCCATCGCCGAATGGATGAGAAACAGCCGTCTGAAACTGAACTCGGACAAGACAGAGGTCCTCATCCTCGGACCCACCCCCTCCACCTGGGATGACTCCTGGTGGCCCACCGCACTAGGAACCCCGCCGACACCGTCCGACCACGCTCGCAACCTGGGCTTCATCCTCGACTCCTCCCTCACCTTGTCTAAACAGGTCAACGCAGTTTCCTCCTCCTGCTCCAACACACTCCGCATGCTCCGCAGAATCTACAAGTGGATCCCGACAAACAAGAAGAACAGTGACACAGGCCCTCGTCAGCAGCAGGCTGGACTACGGCAACGCACTCTATACAGGCATCCCAGCAAAAGACCTACTACGCCTCCAACGCATCCAAAACGCCTATGCCCAGTTGATCCTCAACGTACCCCGCCACAGCCACATCTCCCACCACCTGAGAAACCTTCACTGGCTCCCTGTGGACAAAAGGATCACTTTCAAGCTTCTTACCCAGGCTCACAAAGCGCTTCACGACACCGGACCAGCCTACCTAAACAACAGACTCAGCTTCTACACTCCCACCCCTCAGCTCCGCTCCACTAACCTCGCCCTCGCCGTTGTCCCCCGCATCCGAAGAAAGACCTCCGGAGGCAGATCCTTCTCATACCTCGCCGCCAAAACCTGGAACACCCTCCCCACCAACCTGCGACATACTCAAGACCTACTCACCTTCAGAAGACTCCTCAAGACCTGGCTCTTCGACCAGTAACTCCAGCTCTTCCCCCACCCCAGCGCCTTGAAACCCTGACAGGTACGTAGCGCGCTTTATAAATTAAATGATTGATTGATTTGTTGTAATATTAATTTGAAACCTAAAAGCTATTACCTACTGAAAATCAGTAAAGATGTGTTCACACTCAAGAGTTCTAAAAGGGAAAAGTGCTCTTATGACTATCAAAATTGCTTGCGGAAAAATTAGATAATAGAGAATTGACACTATTTAGTAATCTTCTGGTTAACAATTAATCCAAATGTTATCTTTAATACTCATGAATGCCTAATGAAAGTATAAAAGCCCACATCTAGACAGTTGTCCTTTTAGGTGTGGTGTGCCTCCTTGAAAAATGAATTGAGTCTTCAACATTCCAGATATTCTTATACATCATTACATAAATCAAGGTAATACATAAAATATAACATTAGAGAGGTCCAAAACTATGTGTTTCCCATGTACAAAACAGACATGATGGTGTGATCTCAACTTCTCATGCTCACTTGAACATCTTTATTATTCCATATGTAATTGAATGCAAACACATATTTTTAAAATAGACATCATATTAGACATGCCATTAATAAATCAACATGAGCCAAAAACTTATTATGTCACATAACTGAAACAACCAAGTATGATTACAGGCGATTCGAGGTTGCCATTGTAACTTAGTCAAAATAAACAATAAACGTACTGAGGCACAATGCAGTATACCCGATTAATAACACAAATTGGGCACAGGCAAGGAAAAACAATACATAAATATTGACTGCAGTTTTCTAGTCAAATATCTGCCATGGTCAACACCAGATCTCTGGAACTTCAACAAAGTATTACACCAGCTATTTGATGCAATGTCCCAGTTGCAACAACCAAGTATAATAACAAGTGATTCAAGGTCGCTATTTTAACTTAATCAAGACAAAAAACATCTCTAGACCTGATACAGTGTACCAGATTAGCGACACAAGTCGTGGCACAAGCTAGGAATACCAACAAAAAAACACCTATCGTGATGTCCTAATTAATTAACTACTGTTAAATAAATGTCCCATGTGGTTACCATCAGACCTCCGGAACTTTAGCAAAGGAATACACTATCCACCTGTTGCAGTATCCCACATGTACCTACACTTTCATGAATGTATCTCACAACCAGAAGGAGATAACTGTAATTGTAAAGTAGCACACACACACACTATATGCACTACTTGCCTGCACAAGTCTTGACATCCAAATATGTATGGAAGTGTTGTAAACGGCCACTGTGTTGGATGCATGATTTAAATGGTCAAAAACCAATCACACAAAATTGCATCATAACATCAAAACAACGGGCATATCGAAGATCAATTCAGTAACTAAATGTCACCATCTTAGAGTGATAAAAAAGAACACAAAAAAGAGGGAAGGCAAGACAGAATGTGTTGGGTATGATCACCGTTATATTTGTAAAAGGCAGTGGCACCCATGATTCAGTAACTAGATTTCATGAAATTAAAGATTTACATGCTCTACTGACCCACAGATATTCCCACATCAAAATATATAACATGGAGGTTTGAATCATAGCCATATTGGATGTACAATTAGAGGGATCGGGAACCAATGGTAAACCTAATGAACATAATGATGATTGAGGAAGAGAATGACATTCCTCATGTTAGCATGAACGAATGAAAATAATTATAAAGAACCATAACCAAAACCACCAAGTTTAATGGCAATTATGCTAACTTTGAGAATTACCACAACACAATTAATCACTTTTACCAATATAACAGACTTGTTTCAGATCACATAATTCCTGTGGTCCTGCATACATCTTTACCTAAATTATATATCTCACACTAGCAAAAGTATCAATATTACTGCTAACCATCTCAAAGAATATAACTCCTATATAACCCGAACTCTAGCTCTAACGTTAATCTTACACTACACCCAGGGCCCCTAGAATTGTGTGGCAATAATGGTCTTGCCAGCGTGCCTGGTCCTTAGTAATTAAACTTTCAAGGGGAGGCGTATAGGTCAATTGTATTTTTGATTCGCATGGAGTATCCTAGCTAGGCTAATGGTAGTCACGCTAATGATTAATACACAATTCAATAAACATAAGTCATCATCAGCAATGAATCAGAAACATAACACCCCATGACCCTGCAGTCATGAATAACCACAACTCCCTATACGTTTTAGTAGTTTTATTCCCTATTAGTTACAATTCTAAATCATAAAAATTTGTTAAAACTTTATTTGAGTCAACAAATCCATATTAATTCATTAAATGGCGCCAAAAACATAGCCAAATCAAAACTTGCATCAGAGTACATTCTAAAGCAGTAGCATTAGTCATTTATAGAATCAGGAATGAATAAGTCAACATAAGTAGCAGAGTTCAGCAAATTAGTTCTTCAATCATTTGTCTCTGTGTTTGTCAATGACATAGGGTAGGAACCTCACCTAACCCAGATTAGCATCAGCATGTGGGACTTCATGCGAAAACAGTTTAGAACAGGAATTTGGAAAAACATCTATCTAAGAGAAAACTATTTAAACAGCGCAGTTGGTACCTAGAAAGAAGAGCCACAAAAGTTCATTCAGTCACATTGTCATATCTACCTATCCTCTGTATGGATCAGCAACAAGTCAGTCTTCGTCCTCAGGTCATCAATCGATCAGCATCACATTAGGCTCTCAAGGGCATGAGCCCAATTTCAGAATTACTTGACATCTCTCTCCATCCGTCTCTCTCATCTCATCTCATCTGAAGTTTTCCCTCTTTGTTACGTGATTGTGTCAAAGTCACCCAAGCTATCCCTCAATTCCTAATTGGTCAATTAATCACACAATTGTACTCTAACCAATAGTTTTTACAATTCAAATCTCTGAATTCTATTATTACACAGTTCTCAGATTGTTGATTGGTTCACTTTGCGATGTCCTCATCATCCGGCTCGTCAGGTATCGAAAATGTTGCATCTTCTTCTCCAGTCAATGTCTCTGTTGTTCGAGTTCTGGGAAAGTACGCTTTGTGCATCTTACACAGTTTTTGATACATCCTAGTTCCATCATCTCCTGTCTGTCGGTTCATGCAAAGGTTTCTGCTAAGCAAAATTTATTAGACAATGAGCAGTTCAAGGTTAGTCTGATTTGTCAGCATCTTTTCATTGAATGCTAAAATTCAGCTTCTGCACAAGGCCTGGCAAAACTAGGCCACGACTTTGGCTAAGTTAAGCTTTATGACATACTAGTACGTTATTCTAATCCATTTTCAATATTCCACATATGTTAGTCGTTCTTTTAATATAATATGTGAATCTTGGCGATCACTCTCCAAGGTCACAATTTCAAACATGCACATTATTTTTCTACATTAGTCTTTTTCTACATTTTCCATATTCAGAATACATAAACATTCATTAATAATTTCGAATTAAGACATTTGCGTTAACAGTCTAAATTATTGATCGAGTTGAAAACATTATGCTGCAAGATAAGGCAAATTATGCATACAAACGTGGCCCACTCAGTGGCAATATTATTTCAATAGTTTGCAGTTTGTATACACAGTAATAGCATTACCAATATCATTTTAACATCTGACTGGAAAACAGCAATTAAAAAGGGACTAGCTAACTTTTGTAATGGGTCTGCCACTGCGTGGAACTAACTGTTTTATTCTCCTGTTAACGTTTGTTCGGTTTGACCTGGAAACATTTTTTGTTGAATATCTTCAATTTATATATCAGACAGTGGATTATGTGACAACCACAGTAAATTTATAAGCGTGTTGAAAATGCTCTAGATGCAGAATCACATATTTTCAATAGCAATGTCTCTAGCTCTTATAAAAGCCATTACCTACTTTCCAAAGCTAATCACAACCCATCGCTAATCTTAGAAGTCCTAAATCAGACTTTCTTAGTTTTTGTCAAAACAAAATGTCTTCAAATTCCTTTTCATTCCAGCAGAAGGGTTGTGTTCAGAATGTGGCCTTCAATTTCATGTGATGTGAATTAGATTATCTGGGACAAAACACATGAATGTCTGCTCCTCACTTTTTATGGCTTTGCTGCTCTTGTGTTTCTAGGGCGTCCCTCGGTTGTGCCAACCTGCTGTTGCTAAATCAACTTAATTGTTTGATAATTCATATCAAATGCTATAGAAAGTAAAGCAGCCAATAATAAAGTACCCTACAATGATTGACCAATAACCACCAGTTCATAAACCAGGTCACAGAAAACCTCTGTCACTATAATGAACACACTTTTCATTAACTTCTATGCATCATGTCAAATTCACCTCTGATTATGGTTTGATGAAAGTATTAATATTTGTAGCTAATGCAACTCGATGCTCCTAGTTCTCCTTACTCCCCTTTATTTTCATTTGAGCATGGCTTTGTATTACTGAAAGCCTCTTGTTCTCTTCCAGCGATAGTACAAGAACATACCCCTTTTGCACTCAAACATTTCCCCATGGTTAAACTAGCTTGGCCTCCGGGACTTTAATGCCAAACTACTTAGTCATAACTGCAAAGTACAATTGGTGAAAAGGATAGCGATGAAAAGAAAATTACCCAAGAACACAAAGCATGGAACTCAAATTCCAATCAGCTCCTTCAAATATATTTTTTAACATGTTTTATCATTTGTTTTCTTTTACATTACCTAACCACGTTGACAGTACAGTGGCAACATATCACATAGTACATGCACAAGCATTGTTGCGCACCAATGACAATAAATTGCTGTAATCTTCAGCGGGAGTCTTTGCCGGTAAATTTTCATTTTGTGAGGCACATGTGGTATGTAGGTATTATTAGCACCCAAAAGACTATTGGATATTCCCTGCCATTCGTGCAAATCATTAGCCAATATATCAACCCACCATACCATCTTCATGCTGAATTTTTTCTGCCAGTTATTATGGCATACGGTTAACCCAATAATCCCCAGAATATGGGATCTAGGTACGTAAAAATCATCCAGCGTGTCTGCCTGGAACATTTTTTTAAACGGGGTTTATTACACATCGAGAGGTTACAAAATAGTTCTCTTCGCACTCGGCTAAGAAATACTTACGCAACATGTTCTTCCACGTATAGAAGGGTCTATTTCTTCAAGCAAAACACAATACATGTCAATTATTACATTATTAGGGTGTTCCAAAAGGTGAGTTATATCACTTGTTTCCGATACAGTAAGCACAGATGTCACATTATTATGCCTGATTGAGAGTTTATACTATATCTTCCTTTTTGTGAGGAAAGCTCGTTTCTAAGATCATCCTCAAACAGGTCAAAATGTCAACACCATCACAACTAAAATGTTTGATTTGTGACCGATTATGAATGGTGTTAGACTTTTCATCCTTGGCGTGGTCTCCCTTAACTTTTTGCCTCTGTTCCCCAGGTTGTTGATGTGTGCTGGACTCTGATTTTTCTGTTTTTGTTACTCTGGGCACTTTACCACTGCTAACCAGTGCTAAAGTGCAAGTGCTCCTTTACAAAATGTGTATGTAATTGGCTTATCCATGATTGTCATATTTGATTTATTAGTAAGTCCCTAGTACAGTGCACTATAGGTGCCCAGGGCCTATAAATCAAATGCTAGTAGTGGGCCTGCAGCACTGGTTGTGCCACTCACATAAGTAGCTCTGTAATCATGTCTCAGACCTCCCACTGCAGTGTCTGTGTGTGCAGTTTTAACTGTAAATTCGACTTGGCAAGTGTACCCACTTGCCAGGCCGAAACCTTCCCTTTTCTTACATGTCAGACACCCCTAAGGTAGGCCCTAGGTAGCCCCAAGGGCAGGGTGCAGTGTATGGTTAAGGTAGGACATATAGGTGGTCATTCTGACCCTGGCGGCCTTTGACCGCCAGGGCGGAGGACCGCGGGAGCACCGCCGACAGGCCGGCGGTGCTCCAATGGGGATTCCGACCGCGGCGGTAAAGCCGCGGTCGGACCGGCACCACTGGCGGGGTCCCGCCAGTGTACCGCCGCCCCATTGAATAGGTCGGACCGCCGAGATCCGGATGGCGGTAGGGGGGGTTGCGGGGCCCCTGGGGGCCCCTGCAGTGCCCATGCCACTGGCATGGGCATTGCAGGGGCCCCCGTAAGAGGGCCCCTACATGTATTTCACTGTCTGCTGCGCAGACAGTGAAATACGCGACGGGTGCAACTGCACCCGTCGCACAGCTTCCACTCCGCCGGCTCGATTCCGAGCCGGCTTCATCGTGGAAGCCTCTTTCCCGCTGGGCTGGCTGGCGGTCGGAAGGCGACCGCCCGCCAGCCCACCGGGAAAGTCAGAATTACCGCCGCGGTCTTTCGACCGCGGAACGGTAACCTGACGGCGGGACTTTGGCGGGCGGCCTCCGCCGCCCGCCAAGGTCAGAATGAGGGCCATAGTAATGTGGGTTATATGTCCTGACAGTGAAATATTGCTAAATTCGTTTTTCACTGTTGCAAGGCCTGCCCCTCTCATAGGTTAACATGGGGGCTACATTTAAATCTGATTAAAGTGTAGATTCCCTTTGGGAGCGGATGGACATGTGGAGTTTGGGGTCTCTGAGCTCACAAATTAAAAATACATCTTTTAGTAAAGTTGATTTTAAGATTGTGTGTTTAAAAATGCCACTTTTAGAAAGTGGGCATTTTCTTGCTTATACCATTTCTGTGACTCTGCCTGTTTGTGGATTCCCTGTCTGGGTCAGTTTGACCGTTGGGCTGGTTGCACCTCACACTAGACAGTGACACAAAGGGAGCTGGGGTGTAGCCTGCATATCCTGATGAGCCATCTGTGCTAGGAGGGAGGGGAGGAGTGGTCACTCACACCTGAAAGGGCTGTGCCTGCCCTCCCACAATACAGCCTCCAACCCCCTGGTGAGTGTCTGGGGCCTGGCCTGGGCAAGGCAGGATTTCACATTCAAAAGAGACTTTACTTTGAAGTAGGCCTACTTCAAAGGAGAAATTTGGTATAAGAAGGGTACCCAAAACCACAGACTTTAGATCACTTCTGGACATCAAGAGGAACATCTGCCTGGAGAAGAGCTGAAGAACTGAGGAGAAGTGCTGCCCTGCCTGTAACTGTGCTTTGTGGAGCTATCCTGCAGTTGCTGCTTCTGCCAGAGTAAGAGGGCAAAGACTGGACTTTGTGTGCCTTCCATCTTGTGAACAAATCTCCAAGGGCTTGATTTAGAGCTTGTCTCCTGTTGTTGGAAGTCTCAGGGACAGCAAAGACTTCTCTCTGCCAGCACCTGGAGTCTCTGGAGAGACTCCAACTCTGCCCTGTGGTGCCCATCTAGTTCCTGGGACCCTGAAAGGAGAAGCTGGCAGCATAAAGACAGGGAAATCCAAGCACAGAGCACTGTGCGGGGAAAAGATTGACGCAACTCGGATCTGCGGCTGAAGAAACAACGTGCCGCCGGCTCCACAGCTGAGAAACAACTCTCGCAGGAAAACGCGACTGATGAATCGACGCACGGAGCAGAAGAAACGACACGCAGCATCCCTGACGGAGGCTGGGAGATCACAACCCACGCTGCGGGGTTTTCGGATCATCGTGCAGATGGATTTCCGACTCAAGTACCGCTGTGCGTGGAAAAACAATGCAAGGCCTGCCAGGACCCTAGAGTGCTGACCGGATCAACGCATTGCTCTCCTGCGGAGAGAAGAAACGACATGCCCCGGCGAAAGGAGAAACGATGCACGGTCCCGCTCGTGAGTGGAATCAATGCCTTGCAAGCCCTTTTTGACACACCCACCCGTGCGGGGTTATTTTTTACGCGCACCAGGTACATTTTCACGCTAGCAGCACTAGTGTGTGTTTAAACTACTTAAAGACTCTTTTTGCATTTTCTATTGATAACTTGACTTGTGTATTGTGGATTTTTGTCATTTTGGTCTTGTTTTGTTAAGATAAATATTTCCTATTTTTCTAAACTGGTGTTGTGTCATTTTGTAGTGTTTCCATTAAGTTACTGTGTGTGTTGGTACAAATAATTTACACCTAGCACTTTGAAGCTAAGCCTACTGCTCTACCAAGCTACCAAGGGGGTAAGCAGGGGTTAGCTGAGGGTGATTCTCTTTTACCCTGACTAGAGTGAGGGTCCTTGCTTGAACAGGGGGGTAACCTGACTGTCAACCAAAGACCCCATTTCTAACATTGGTGGCAGCTGTGTGATTTGTACTTGTATTTGTACTTGACATAAGTGTACACTACTGTTTAAGTTCAGTGAGTTGGTTTTTTGCCAATTGTGCATTCAGTTTACATCACCCTAAAACAAGCTGTTTTTGGGTTTGGTATATGTTTTTGTATTACATCACTTCACCTCCACAATACTTTGCAAATGTCACTCACCTTTTGGAAAACTCTAATGTGTTGCACCACTGGAGCTTCCACGTCTGAGATGATGTCTCTTGCCTTAACCCTCACAGTACGATGTGTGTATAAATATTTGATGCAGCCCAGTACGTATCTACCACAATCAATCTGTTCTAACACCTGGAAAATGAGCTTACCGATTATGGTTTTGAATGCTTTTCAATGTCAAGAGAGGCCACCACCAATAATCTTGATCTCCAGGTTTCACAAAATGCTTTACATGCACCAATATACACAAATTAGATACTGATTCTATGTAGGAGAAATCCTGATTGGTCACTTCATACTAAGCCAGGTATCACCTTCAGGATCCTTCATGCCAGTAGGTTTCTAACTATCTTCGGGTCTGTTCTAATCATGGAAATGGGGTGGTAAGAATTCTTCTCTTTGGTGTCTTTTTGGCTTTTGTGATCACCATTTTTAATGCTCTACACAGTGCCTCCTGGAAGGCTGCCCACTTGCTTGACTTCTTCAATGACCTATAATCATTTATACATGAGATGAGTGGGGTAATTCCTTCAGTTCTTCAGCTGTTATGGGGAGTTCCAAAACCTCTCTAGCACAGTGGCGCTCCTTGACTAAAGCAGAGGAGCGTTGCACCACTGCTATGAGTGAGCAGTGCAAAAAAGGAAAAATAAAATGATAATGACTGAATGTCATTTTATTTTTCATCCAGAGCCAAGTTAGAGTGGGGCAGGGCTGGACTGTGTCACAAGGAGGAGGGGTATTTGCACCATAAGTGCGCATGACGTTCTGGCCGGCCGTGCTGGGCCGACCAAACAGAGACATGCACTTAGCATTTCTCGCCCCGGTTGTATTGCACATCTGGGTGGAGAACGTGCACAGGCTCCCACTCCCTGTCTGATCGTTGAACCAGACAGCTCAGACCAATCAGGACACTACTGTCATGCTGGTGACAGCAGCGTTGTGATTGGTTTAGGTGAGTCTGGGAGCCTGTGTGCTGCCGGGAGTCAGGAAGAGGACAGAAGATTGACAGAACCCATCTTCTGATGGAGCAAGTAAGTGTTCTTTTTTGTTTTATTTATATTTTTATCCTTTCCTGCCTACCCCCCCCCCCATTCAGTAGCAGTCGCCACTCCTCTATGATCTGGGAACAGTCTTGCCAGGTCGTTCACATTTAAGTATTCTTGTGTCTTTGCAGGGTATAGTGGTTCCCTCAGTATGGAAAGTTTTTAGAGGTAGGCCCCATAAACCCAGTTAATGGATTGTTAAGTTGTATGTGCTGTAACCCCTGTATCTATCACCATCAGAATGTTGGATTTTATAGTTCACTTTTAAGGGCCTAGCGAGCATTTTTTTTCAGATATATTCCCTTCCCTGTGGAGTTTCTGTCAGTACTTCTGATGTAAGAATGTATCTGATCTCTTGTATATATCTGCTAGGACCCTTTTAATATTAAAAAGGTCCCCGTTTATTGTCTGTGACAATGGCTCACATCTCTCCAGTGCATTTATCTCTGTTTCTGTGCAAAACTGGCCCTGAACCATAACTGTTTTGCTAACAAGAGCTTCCTGATCACCAGCCTCATTTCCTCATTGCCTCCCATTTGTTGGCACTCTTTGTTAGTGTGGATGGTGTTGACAAATTATGTGTCCTGATTTGCCTCTGGCCTCATCCACCACTTTGGGGGTATGGAGTCTCCTACGTCCTACACTCTATGCCATTAACAATGGGCAGTTGTCCAAGAGGATCCTACCCATATAATTCATGTCTCTGCACTCTGTGTATATATCATAAATGACAAGAAAGTAGTCCAGTCTACTATGAGATCCATGCTGGCGAATAAATGGAGTAATCCAGCTTGTGTGGATGGCCAGTATGCCACGCTTCAATCATTTGAAGCTTGTCCAATGTGTCTATTAATTGCAATGTAAGTCTTGCTTTGGCAACCTATCCTGGGAAATATTCGTCCATATTGGTCCATGTAGGATTATTGGGGTTCCCAGTTGTGGGATCATGAGCTCCAGTAAGTTGTGAAAAAAGGACATATTCTCCGCATTGAGACATTAACATTCAGTAACAACACTTCCCTTCCATTTAGTGAGGTAGAAATAAATATATACCTTGTCTCAGGATCCTGATGTATAGTCAAAGGTTCAAAGGGTACTCTGCCATCCACCCATGCCCACACTCTTCTAGAATGTAATGAGTAGGTGGCTGAGTGTAGATGTCTCCTCCACTATTTTATTTAAGTTAAGGATGTTTCTTGAAGGGTCAGAATTCTGGCATATTGTCATTTTATAAATGATTGTATTCTTTACTATTTAGTATTATATTTTAATCCTCCACGTGTCTGGTAATCATCTTACTTGACTGCATAGTTTTGTGTCAGATAAGCACTCCTGTCCCCTTTGGGCCTGTTCTGAATTGCCCTACTCCAAAATCACCACTCAATCTGGGAAGCCCATGGAGTGGAGGTTATTGAGCCACAATCGGTCCTCTGCATCTTCATCCCTCTCTTCTACTACCCTTCCTTGCAGTTTCTTGGAGCTTGATTATGGTGGTTTGCATCTCTGAAATATGAGCTTGACTGTCCCCACTGTATGCTACATTGCCTTGGTTCATACAGAGAGTTTACCAAGGTAGACTCTCACTAAGATAATTTCTACTGTCATTGGATCAGTTTTGTTTTCTAAGACCTGCCGGGAGTTGGTGATTGCCCTAAGCAGATCTCCTGATGATGGTTCTGGCAGTGACGTTTGGATATCATCTGAAGTCTGTGTATAACGAATTGGGAGTTCAGTTCTGTTGCATGTTGCCTTATTTTGTTGGATTGTGTGGGCTTGACAACTTTATCCTTCCCCATACTCATAATGCATGAGGGGCACTCAGCAATATGCTCCGCTGATACTCCTTCTACAAAGGTCCAATAATGATTCAGAAGAGCACCCTCAAGTCGGTGCATTGCACAGACTTTTCCAGTCCAGGAGTTAACTTCACTTCTGCATCATTCCAGACATTAAGTAAGTACTGCAACAGTGCTCCATAATGGTAGCCCTGAACCTGCTGTTCTTCTCCATGTCAGGTCCTATGACATGCATGACATTCTTCTGCCTCTCATGGTAATAGATCTTTGAGGCCTGCTGGAGTGCTTGTCTCTCCCCTTTTTCAATTACCTATGGTGGCAGACAGGGACAAAGATTAATAATTGTGTAACTTCTCCTCCCCTTCTACCCACACTGTTCTAAACATTTCACCACTGTCGAACCCCACAGACAGTCCAGAGAGGGCCCAGCACCAAAGCGCCCAAGGGGAACAACAGGGCCCAGCTATAACATTAGTGCACTCCACTGACTGCATAAATCAGTCAAGGTTGTTGTCTCGTATAAGGCCCCTATCTCCTGTCAGCCAGGGATAAAAATCATCTGTTTCAGTGGGCATCTTGCAGTCTGCAAATATGCAACTAGGCAAGTCTTGATTAGGTGTTCCAGTATTAGCCCACCTGCTGTGATCGATGTTCCCTCTGTCCTCTCACTTGCACCTCCAGACACCCTAGTACCACTGTGGGAGGTCAGAATGCCCATCTGACTCCATGCTTTACTGCTGCTGCCATAAAGGTCCCCTTCAGCAAGAAGGCTAGGCACAACCCAGGTCCACAGTGGGGACCAGAGCAAGGACCATCAGTTTTTGTCAGAGGTGCACCACATATGAGGCCATAAAAGTCAGCCCTTAACACAGGTACCCCTGACAGACGGTCACCGCCAGCAGTTTCTACGCTATCAGTTGTGGGCCCAGCACAGAAGTGGATTTCATCTTGAGCTCTTGTTAGCATGTCTGTGCCATTCCAATGCTCATTTCTGCATTTCTGTCCTATAAGGACACTCGGGGCGGTCAAATTAAAACATGGCTATCTAAAGAAAATGGTATGCGGACTCAGTGGCTGATGTGTGGTCGAGGAGTTTAGCATCATTAATGTTCGTGCCAGGCAGGGCTGATTGGTTTCATGTTCTGCCAACCATCTTGTTGGCCATGTCCGCTCCTTCAAATGTTTTAACCTGTATTTGTGGCCACTGTTACTACTTCTAGCATTTTATACTCTCCTTTATGAATCCAGTTATACATAAATGACAGCACAATGGCCACTCAATGTTCGAATAAAACCCTTTTTATTTTTTATCCAAAAGTCTTTTGAAACTTCAGTCATCAAACTCATTGCATTTCCAATTCACCACAATGCTTTCAATACAAATTGCAGCATGAATTTATAAACGCATGTTAAATGTAGCACTAGAATAAATAATACAGTTCATCTAGTTCAGTGCCGTCACTAGTATGCTGTTAAATAGCGCTGATATAAGCTTCAGAAATGGGCTATGAAAATGTATCTAATTTATTATTTTTGCTGTTACAGTGTATCTTATGTTTGCTGCTGCCAATTAAGTGAATCTTTCACTTTTTCAGCTGCTTAAAAATCTTCCTCTGACCTTGTGCGTGCACTACCTTTATGGTGTAGCAAACTGTAATATAGCTGGTCTATTAAACATGGGCAGACCTGATAAACTTAAAAACATTTGTTCTGACTCTACTCGCTGTTGATTTAATAGTAGGTAATTAAGTCAAAGCAACATTGCTTACTGGATATTTGCTATAAATGAGTCCCCTTGCTGTGCCAAGCCACTGAACAGTTATTATACGGTGCAGTGCTTCAGGCAGGCATGCACAAAGCTAGAGTTGTGCTTGATTCGTAATGATAAAATATTCAATGGATTTTTAAGTAGAACATTTTTCTAGGACAATGGCTCTTTACCTTTTCACTTCTCTGGACCCCCACTAAATTACTACTGGAACCTGAAGACCCCACCTTGAGCAATTTATGTGACTGGGTCCGCAAAACAATACATAATAATACAGGAACAAGCTACCTAAGTCAAAAACACAAAAGCTGAAAAATGTTACTTAATAAACAATAATAATGTGAAATCGAAGTTTTAATTCAAGTTGGAAGTTTGGAGCTTTTCAAAATGTAGTTTTATTTCTAAAACTAAGCAATTTGCTGCGCTCTAACATTTCACTTCCTCTTTTTTGCTTCTTTTGCATTCCCTCTTTTTGTTGGCGCACATCAGTGCTTCAATGAGGAAACCAATTATCCTTACTTGATTATGGGGGTCATTCTGACCCCCGCCGGCGGCGGAAGCGGCCCGCCTGGCGGGAACCGCCAGAAGACCGTACCGCAGTCAAAAGACCGCGGCGGTCATTCTGACTTTCCCGCTGGGCTGGCGGGCGACCGCCAAAAGGCCGCCCGCCCGCCCAGCGGGAAAGCACCAGCAACGAGGAAGCCGGCTCCAAATGGAGCCGGCGGAGTTGCTGGTGTGCGACGGGGGGCAGTTGCACCCGTCGCGATTTTCAGTGTCTGCTAGGCAGACACTGAAAATCAATGTGGGGCCCTGTTAGGGGGCCCCTGCAGTGCCCATGCCAGTGGCATGGGCACTGCAGGGGCCCCCAGGGGCCCCACGACACCCGTTCCCTCCGCCAGAACCAGGCTGGCGGGAAGGGGGTCGAATCCCCATGGCGGCGCTGCTTGCAGCGCCGCCGTGGAGGATTCACAGGGGCAGGTGAAAACCGTCGGGAAACCGCCGGTTTCCCTTTTCTGACCGCAGCTTTACCGCCGCGGTCAGAATTGCCCTTGATGCACCGCCAGCCTGTTGGCGGTGCATCCTCCAACCCCGGCCCTGGCGGTCCATGACCGCCAGGGTCGGAATGACCCCCTATGTCTGTTGTACTTGAGCTGCTCCCACAAATCAAGATAAGGATGCCAACCTATTTTTTAGGCTCCAATTTGAAATCCCTTCACATTTGGGGAAAGCGTTTTAAAACAATAAACTTTGCTTGCTTATGTTTATATTATATTAATCTGCTGATATTTAATTTTCAAAACAGTTGTGGAGCCACTACGTAGATATAGCTCCCCTCCACATGTCTGCTGACCACAGATTCACTGGTTTAGCAGAGTATTTTATAGTTTATATTAGAGCACTTCGTTTGTGGTGCGATTTACTTTTTTGTATCACCTTGAAGACAACACTGTTGGCTACCATTGTTTTGGGTGAATTTACCACAGTAGCAACACTTCACAGCAGGCTTACGGTGTTAATTTTGTCAGAAATTTCAATAAATTGTCATTCTCGTTCTTCTGTAGTCTTGGGATAGCTCTGTCTCTCAGGTCTCCGTCCTAGTCGTTCTCTCCTGGGTCTCTTTTGACCTCCATCTCTTGTTTTCTGTTGTGTAATCAGTGCCTGTCTTCCTACCTAAAAACATTGCATCCAAATGTAAATGGAGCTTTAGGGACTGCCTTCTTTTAATAAGGCTTTTAATTTTTGCCCCATTTAGATCTAACTTGATAGCACAGCTGTCGACAAGAAAACATAAAGTTACCAGTTCTTAAAATAATGCATAGCCTGAGCTTCGGCTCCATCAACAGAAGCATCATTCCCTTACATCATGCTATTTGGGGTAACAATCCATCTTTTAGGAGGTGCTTCCATTGAAATGCATGAAGGACTTTTTTACCTTAAAAGTGCACTCAATCATCACACTGTCAAAGTCAATTCATTAGTTCACATATGCAATTTTATACAGAAAGCCATCCTTTTTAGATTTTTTTTTCTGCACTGGCAAAAGCCAGTGGGTCAAGGTGTAATGTGATAAACAACATATATGGATGAATACCTGTGTTTACATGTGTTAGCACATTGAACCCAGACTTACTGACTTTCTGAAACCTTGTTGATTATGCTTCTCTTATTGGAATGAGACCTAGATGTCAGCCATACTGCCAGCCCAGTAGTTTCAATTAGAGCTATGAAAAAATACTTTGGTTATAGTTTTTACTGGCAATGTAGCAGTTACCATACTGCCTGCTGATAGGCATGTCAAATGTTAGATTTTCTAGGGATTAATGTGACTCTCATGGTCACTTAGTGGCAACTCATAACACTGATATTTTGAATGAATGCCTTTGACATGAAAACGTATGTTTTACTTTTATAATTGGGGGTGGGGTATGTTTTAACTTGATATTTCCTTTGCATACCTCCCTTTATGTCTGTTCGAAGAACTCAAGACAAGTATTCCCAGATGCTACCTCTCAGAAATGTCTTTTAGTCTATGGCTTCTTTAACCAGGTTTAGGCAGATTTTAAAAGATTATCTTCTCAATGGCTTTCCCTTTACCGTATCAGGGATCATCTTTTAATTCAGGGGAAAGGACCATTGCACAAAGGAATATAATATTAATAATGTATTATATTAACGTATTGTTAATAAATGTGAAAATTCAAAATCTTACTAATAATAAGTAATACTATTAAGAGGATTGTATGCAAAACAGATATCAATAAATGTGCTAAATACATAAAATAAAATGTGCAGTACTTACTAAGGTATTAAAATGCACATTGCATGAACATTTATTACATATGTCTAAAATAACTGTCAACGTTTTATAACATACAATATAATTACTCAAGTTCATTACAATTTATAAAAAGTATGTATGCATACATTATTATTATTTGTTTTGTATGAATAATAAGGAATTTTACTTTAAAGGTATGTTACATATACAAAAATAAGTAAAAAACTAATTATTTTTTTTCAAATCAATCAATATTATAAAAAATATATTGCATTGAAATGTGTGCTTATTTTAGTTTTATAACAAAGTTAAAAGTAAATGATCTTGTAAATAATTATTTCAGGTATAGCCTTAGCCGCAATACAGAAAATGTTGGATTCTAACTTGGTCAAATTTCATATTGCCCTTCAACACTAGCCACAATGGGGAAAGGTTTGGACTCTGTAAGGATTAGATTTACTATTTCTACTCCAAACATAGCCACATTCAGGAAAGATTTATACTTTTGTGTTTTAGGGGGCTTGGGGGGGAGATTTACCATTTCCACTCACACCTTCATCAAATGGTGGGAAATCTTGGACTGGGAATGGAGGTCTGATTGCCTATTCCCATTCCAAACATAGATACATTGAGGAAAGTGTGTGAGTTGAGTGGACAGATATACACTTCCCACTAAAACCTTAGCCACACCGAGGACTGTGTTGGACTCTGGGGCTCAGATTTACTATTCTAAGTCCACCTTTAAACTTGATGGTAAAATGTTAAATTTGGAAGGGGTCTTGTGTACTATTCCCCCTTCAACTCCATCCACACTGGATGGGGTCATATTTATAATCTTCCAGACTTACCCACATTGGGGAAAGTGTGGGATTCTGGGGGGTCAGAAATACTATTCTCAGCACAATGTCATCCACATTGTGGAAGTGTTGGATTTTGTGAATGGTGTAAGATTTACTACTGCCACGCAAACCATAGCCACATTGTGGAATGTGCTGGACTCTGGAAGGGTCCGATTTACTATTCCCTCTCCAAATATATCAATATTAGGGGGAAGAATTGGACTTTGAGGTATCCTTATTCAGCCTTAGTGTCACTGGAACGTGTTGGACTCCTACATGGGTGGGGAGTAGAAATACTATTCCTAATCAAAACGTAGCCTCATTAGGAAAAGTGTTACACTTGAAGTGGTCTGATTTACTATTTTCACTCATGCAATACCCACATTGGGGAAAGTGTTTAATTTTGGGAGAGAATGGGTCAGATTTACTTCTTCAGCAATTTTACTCTTCCCACTCCAAATGGAACTACATTAGGGAAAGTGTTGGACTTTGAATTGGTCAGATTTACTATTCACTGTCAACTTTAGCCGCCCAAGGGAGAGTGATGAACTCTAATGGAGTCGCATTAGTCACACACTAAATTTAGATACAATGTCAGAATCTGCAGACATCATTTCTGCTGTTATCAAACCAAAAGTAACAAGAAAAAAAAATAACACAATATATATTTGGAAAAAATAACTAGAAATTACTAAAATATTTTCACAAGTATCATAAAAACTGTTATCATAGAGAACAGAATAAAATATTGATTAAAAATACATCAAATACACAATTAATACAGTAAGTAACTAAATGACTAACAGTTAAAATACAATAACAATTAACAAAACATAAATCTTTCAAAACACTGCCCACCCAAATCAACCCAATTAATAAAAAAATATATTGGGAAAATGTATTAATCAAATGATGAATTAACTAATAAAATAGTTAACTAATATAAAATTACAAATTAAAAAAAGAACTATACCCTTAAACAACTTCACACTCAAGTACTCTACAAACCAACGACCCTACAATAATTAACTGTTGGACCTGGCTTTTTGACAGGGTCATCCCCAAACTTTTTGCCTCCTTCCTCCTCTTTTTTCTGACCTGTTGTTGTTGGCATTTGAACTCTGGGCACTTTACCACTGCTAACCAGTCCTAAAGTGCATATGCTCTCTGTGTAAATTGTACTGTTGATTGGTTTATCCATGATTGGCTATTTAATTTACTTGTAAGACCCTAGTAGAGTGCACTATATGTGCCTAGGGCCTGTAGATTAAATGCTACTAGTGGGCCTGCAGCACCGGTTGTGCCACCCACTTCAGTAGCCCCTTAACCTTGTCTCAGGCCTGCCATTGCAAGGCCTGTGTGTGCAGTTTCACTGCCACTTCAACTTGGCATTTAAAAGTACTTGCCAAGCCTAGAACTCCCCTTCTTCTACATATAAGTCACCCCTAATGTGTGCCCTAGGTAACCCCTAGAGCTGTGTGGGTAAAAGGCAGGTCATGTACCTGCGTAGTTTATATGTCCTGGTAGTGTAAAACTCCTACATTAGTTTTTACACTACTGTGAGGCCTGCTCCCTTCATAGGCTAACATTGGGGCTGCCGTCATACATTGTTGAAGTGGCAGCTGCTGATCTGAAAGAAGCAGGAAGGTCATATTTAGTATGGCCAGAATGGTAATACAAAATCCTGCTGACTGGTGAAGTCAGATTTAATATTACTATTCTAGAAATGCCACTTTTAGAAAGTGAGCATTTCTTTGCTCTTAAATCTTTCTGTGCCTTACAACGACGTCTGGCTAGGTTTAGTTGACAGCTCCTTGTGTATTCACTCAGACACACCACAAACACAGGGTACTCAGCCTCACTTGCATACATCTGCATTTTGAATGGGTCTTCCTGGGCTGGGAGGGTGGAGGGTCTGCCCTCACACAAAGGACTGCCACACCCCCTACTGGGACCCTGGCAGACAGGATTGAACTGAAAGGGGACCTGGTGCATTTCTTAGCCGCTCTTTGAAGTCACCCCCACTTCAAAGGCACAATTTAGTATAAAACAGGGCCTCTGCCCTACCTCATCAGACACTTGCTGGAGAAGAAACCTGAACCAGAAACTACATCCTGCCAAGAAGAACTACCTGGCTGCTCAAAGGACTCACCTGTCTGCTTTCTACAAAGGACTGCTGCCTTGCTGTTGGCCTGCTGCCTTGCTAAACTCTTGTCTGGCTGTAAAAGTGCTCTCCAAGGGCTTGGATAGAGCTTGCCTCCTGTTCCCTGAAGTCTCAGGACCAAAAAGACTTCTCTTTTTCATTTGGACTCTTCGTGCGCTGAAAATTTTGACGCACAACTTGCTCGGCAGTGAGAAAATCGCCGCACACCCACACTGATTGACGCGACACCTTCGGGGCGACCGGAACTTCGATGCACGGCCTCGCAAGCACAACGCCGCCCGACTCCCAGAGGGGAAATCGATGCGACGCCTGCCGTGAGAACAAAAATTCCACACACAGCCTCCCAGAATGACGTGCAGCCGGAAAACAAGCCGAAGAATTCACACACAGACCCCGGGAGATCTGGTAATCACGCAAACCACAGAAAGAGACTGTCCGCGTGCGAGACAACGATGCACGACTTCTCCGCGTGAAAAATAACAACGCAAGTCGGTGTGTGCAGGGGAGAAATCGACGCACACACCATTTTTCCACGTATCTCTTCTTCTGAGGCCCTTTGCGGAGATTTTCCACTGTAAACCAGGTACTTTGTGCTTGAAAGAGACTTTGTTTACTTTTTAAAGACTTAAGACACTTCATATCACTTTTTAGTGATATCTTTACAAATTCATATTGCATCTTTGATCGTTTTGACCTACAATTATCCTGATAAATATTATATATTTTTCTAAACACTGTGTGGTGTATTTTTGTGGTGCCATACTGTGTTATTGTATGATTTATTGCACAAATACTTTACACATTGCCTTCTAAGTTAAGCCTGACTGCTCGTGCCAAGCTACCAGAGGATGGGCACAGGATAATTTTGAATTGTGTGTGACTTACCCTGACTAGAGTGAGGGTTCTTGCTTGGACAGAGGGTAACCTGACTGCCAATCAAAAACCCCATTTCTAACATTAATGTATTAAAAATAAATAATTACCTTTAAATAAGAAGTGTTAGTAACACAAATTACAATTAAAAAAACGTAAGTAGGCAAACATAGAAAAAGAAATTGCAAACATAAAATTACGAACATACAAATTAATTATTTAATTGAAACAATTAATCTATAGAACAAATTACAAATTAAAGAAAAAATATATGCATGACCAAAAACATGAAAACTCTTATAGTACTTCCCTACAAACCAAAATGATAACCAAACAATAACATTAAAAAACCATTTATTGTATTCTGCTAACAAATTAATAATATTGACATTTCTAATTGGAAATTTCTGTTAAAAAGATAATTAAGAAAGTTACAAAAAAGTGACTAGCATATTAACATTGATAGATTTAAACAATTTTTTTTTTTTATTATAAAATATAAAATATATATTCAAAAACACTTACCACCAAATTCTTCCACAGAACAATTTATCTACCAAAAAAACTATAAAAACACACTACAACGAAATCCTCTAAACAAACTGTTACAATTAAAATTGCATTATACAAACAGTTGAAAAGAGAGTAATGGACTAAAGGGACAGGCATCTAGAAGAACGGGGTCAGTAGATTACGGTTCAGTCTGGTTTCCTTCTGGGACATGGAATGGAACAGGCTGTTTTTCATATATGTGACTCAATAATATAAATTGCTGAGCCAAATAACTTGACCCTCCTGATGCTTCTGAAATCTTCATTGGGATGTCATTGTGAATACTGGTACATTAAAGTCTGGTCTAACAGAGGTGGTAATCCTGTTCCATTTTTCATATCCAATTGTTTATTACCAAAGGCATCGGCACAATCAACGTAGGTACATTCTGTGCAGCTGCCATAGGACATAGTTGCAGAGCTCTTTCGGTTGTATGAAGAATCAAGCCCTTATTATGAGTGGCCCTTTTATTCTGGGAAGGCCGATAAATGCAGTTACCAGCCCATTAGAATTAAAAGTATTATACTTTCACATGACGCTTTTAATTCCTAAAAACTGCTGGAATCTTCACATGATCGTTAGGGACAAAATTAGCCCAGGGTTCGCTTGTCCAAAGACCCCTGTTTGTCAACTCCCAAATGAAGTTTACTCACCTGGATGGGGGGGGCATTGGTCATGTATTGGGGGGCAGTGAGAGTGACCTGACTGCAACTCCCAGGAAGCACTGTTTCAATAACTCCAACCACCAGCCCTCTGTTCTCTTGTCCAAAGACCCCTGTTTGTCAACCCCAAAATAAAGTGTACTCACCTGGGGGGATAACATTGGTCAATTATTGGGAAGTAGTGAGAGTGACCTGACTACAACTCCCAGGACACACTGTTTCAGTAACTCCAACCACCAGCCCAGTGTTCTCTTGTCCAAAGACCCCTGTTTGTCAATTCCCAAATGAAGTTTACTCACCGGGGGATAACATTGGTCAAGTGTGTGTAGTAGAGAGAGGGGCCTGACCTAAACTCCCAGGGGGCCCTGTTTTTGTAACTCCAAACACCAGGCAAGTGCTGCTTTGTCCAAAGGTTCCTGTTTGTCAACTCACAAATGAAGTGTACTTACTTGGGAGTGATCAAGCGTGTCTGTATGCCTAGCTCCATCTTGACTTGCTAACCCGAGATGAAAACATTGATGAGTATTCATAAGAGCTCAATATGCATCACCAGATTGGCAGTAGCAGCAAACACATCAACACAGCACTGTGCACATGATGATTTCAGCCATATATAGAACAAACTCCTGGGTCTGCCAGCATCCCACGCAACTAGGCCTCAAAATAGTTTAAAGCCATATCTTGCCTCTCCACGGTGTTGCCTACACTGGTGGCAAGATGTCATTTTCAAGCCATTCTCCAAATTGCAACTGATCTGCACATCTCAGCAGCTGCTTGAATCAAAATTAGTTGCCATGCTTCACACATCATGTCAAACCACCCAATACCATGGTTATTTGCCACAACTGGATTAATTACAACTTACCTTTGTACAAGGTCACTGCTTACTGTAACTCTAACCTATTGGAAGTAGATGTCACAATACAACCAGGAAGAATATACGTTTTACATCAACATGTGGATCTGCCTCTGGGCACACAGAATCCATGGAACGAACTGCCACTACCCCAATGGATGAAGCCCTCAGTGACAATGACACTCCTTGATGTCTGGACATGAAGGATGGTTCTGGTCCTCCTGGGCAACCTGGTCCGACAGCAACAGTGAGTCTCACTGTGTCCACAACATCATCTCCCAACCATGTTACTTCAACATTACAGGCAACCAATTGCCCCCCAACCTGTTTCTCTAGCACAGTGTCTACCACCTTGTGCCCCCCAGTCTTGGACCCTGAGTTGCAGGGCAATGCTTCGGACAATGAGGGCGCAGGGAAAAGTTGTAGAGGGCACACTGTGGCAATGGCACAGGGCTGTGGGGTTATGGTGCCTGGGAGGGATGCTGTGGGTCAGCAGGATGAGTCACTGGGGCTGCTCTTTGCCAGGACACCATCAACCATGTCTTGAGGGTCTATCAGGAGTCTCCAAAGCGTGATGAGCCAGATGTTGACTGAACTTCAGGAAATCAAGCAGCTACGGAGGGACATGCATTGGGATATGTGGGAACAGATGGAGGTCCATAATACTAATACGGCCTCCCTAACAGGGGTGTTGAGGAACATACACACAACTCAGAGCAGGGCTTTTCAACAGTAATCTACCCCTTCTTTTGGCTCATCAACAACAGGCCCATTAACATTGGTGCCAGCCCTGCAAGAGGGTCTTTAAATTATGCTTTGCATATGAGTGTGAAAGTTGCCTTTCTGTCTGCATGTTCTGCTGCAAGGTGAATTGATGTCATTGTGTGGTTTTTTATCAAAAATATATGTGTATCACAGGTAAGAACCACTGCTTTAAGTATAGTGTTGTGGCATAGGCAATATGACCTACAATAATAAAACACATCTACAGCTACATACAGGTCATACAAAAAGATTCTGAAGTTAAAATGACTTGGTCGGAAGCTAGGACTGCATATTTGATGACCACATGATGACACACATGATGCATCAGGCTCACCACAGCACACAAAACAAGCTCAATGGGCACTTTTCAACCTCTACACAAACACTGTGGAAGCTGTCTTGGCACAGGTCTCATGAACCCAAACTCTGCGACCTCCATTACCTGGAATAACCCATGCCCACTTTATATGTCGGAATAGCATCACATACCTGCCGATGTCACAACTCTGAAATGCCCACATTAAGAGGTCATGGTGAAGGTACCTGTACAAAGAACAAAACGAGGAGCATAGGCTTGAAACCATAAATATGACACAAGTCACATAGCAAACATCTGGAAAGGAAAGTGCATTGCAAGGAAACTGACCCAAACAAAGCAACATCATCATGGTGGGGATGTGTCAAATGCTATCTTATCAAGCAGCCTTTGGCTGAATATTGCAGAGTATCAGCTCCGTAGCTGTTTCCAAAACACTCAACTCCACACATTCTCACAACTACAGTTCATTGTACATACACAGTCAGGACATCACATGACATATGTTACACTCATGAAATGTAGCTGTGGATGAGATCGTCTCACAAGTCAGCTCCTTCCTCTTCACTACTGACACCTTCAGTTGGCATTTCAGGACTCTCACCCATTGGCTCTATAGGCTCGCCTTCTACAAGGATGTACAGGTTATTCCTCTGCAGAGCGGCGTTGTGGAGCATGCAGCATGCCACAGTGATCTGGCTCACTTTCCCAGGTGAGTATATGAGGGCTCGATCAGTCCTATCCAGACAGCGACATCTGGCCTTCACGTGCCTCACAGCCCACTCCACTGCCCGCTGTGTTCTTCTATGGGGTGCATTGAAGCCGACTTTCCCATAAGTAGTTTGATTCCTCAGAGGCGTCAACAACCAAGAATGGTTTGAATACTCTGAGTCTCCTGATAAGGAATGGGATATAAGTGCAACAATGAGTCACTCACTTCATGATTGTAGCATGTTATTGCTCACACACAATCAAGACAGACGTGAATTACCAACCAGCCAGGCCCTCTCTGGGGTCAGTAGTCATATTAGCTGGGGAATGGTGAAGTTCTGCATTATGAAGGAATCATGGGCTGATCCAGGATAACAGGCACACACATTTGAGATGTAGAGATCCCCTTAACAGGCAACTTGCACTTTGATGGAATAGAATTTCTTTCTGTTGTGATAGACTTGTTCAGTGGCCTGCGGTAGCCGCAGCCTAACATGTGTGCCATCAATGGCACCCACCATATGTGGGAGGTGGACAAAACCATAAAAGCCAGCGTTCACATTGGCTAAATCCTCATGTCGGGGGAATCTAATATAGCTGCCTATATGCGTTACACCATTGCTGAGAGGAAATCCTTCAGAACCAGAGTGAACATAGGTTGGGACATACCAGCAGATAGGGCCACTGTATGTTGGAAGGACCCTGTGGACAGGAAGTGCAATACTGGCATGACTTGTACAATGGGTGGTATGTAGGTTGTATTACTGTTAGCTGGCATTAGATCTGTCTCCAACTGACAGCATAAGCCCACTATTGTCTACCTATTAAGACTGTATAACTGAATGACATAGTGTTCTTCCACGGTCAGAAGGTATGGCAGTGGATGGTAGACAAGAGGTTGTCATGGGGTACCTATTTTTGACAAGACATGATTTGTAGCATTAGTCAGTGTGTCCACAGAACATACATGATGCATGCCAACAATATTGTGCGACAAATCATTTCTGATTGAATAGACATGACACACAGTACACATCCCAGCTGGCAACTACACAAGGGTCACATGTGACCCCCATGGTTGTCAACACATGTCTCCACAATATGGATTCATGCGAAACCCAACTATCTGCTACACAATTGCCCCTCAAAATGTGACTTTATTTTCCAACCGCCAAAAATACAGTCGGTGGTGGTGGCCCGTGACCCACCGTCGTATGCCATCCATGCCCTGCAACACACTACACTGGTGGCTGTGTAGTAGGTCCTACCTAACAAGGCAGAATAAGATAAGGATGTTTGTGATGATCCTACCCATATATTGTAGGTGTGCTGCAGTTTACAGAGTGAAATACTGTATTTCCAACCGCCCAAATGGCAGATACCTGACCTACTTCACCGGACATTAGGAACCTCTCATAACCACTGGCAGAAGTCGTCTGTGTTATTGGAGGTCCCAACCGCGGCAGACATAGTCACAGGCCAATATTGTTGCCTGTGGTGGTTGTGGCCCTATGGCCGCCTATGTGGTGTATGTGTCCACATTGTTCTGCGAAATCATTCACTTGATTCCTGACACTGCTGCAAGCACCACCTCCAGTACTTCAGCTGCTATGTGCCACCTCTGGGATCAATCATGCCAAATCCAGCATGTGAAAGGGGCCCTGCCTTCTCTCCAGAGGAGCTGGAGAGGCTTGTGAATGAGGTCCTGGGCAGCTCCATGTCTCCCCAGAGGAGCAGTGAGTACTTCATGTGCAATTGACTCTGTTCATCGCCATCCTTTCCCTCCTTACAGGCTACAATGTGTCCCTGTGTGCCAGTTAGACTTCTTGTGTGTCTGTTGTTGCAGTCTGTGGGGCATAAATGGAATGTACATGGTGCAGGTATTGGTGACCAGTACTATATGTTGTGTTCATTCACTTTTTATTGTGTGATTTTTTTGGGGTCCTAGATTCTCCTTGTGTTGATTGCACATAACTAGGCAAGGAGACTTTACTGCCATGCAGTAATTTATGATGGTTGTAAATGTTAGACAACAAAAATGTTCATAACAGCATGAGCTGTGTATGCTTCTTGTCTGAGTCATTTGGGGATCTTGTAAACAATGAGTATAGTGCCACAGATCTTTCACCCCACATCTGGCCTTGCCAACCTGTTGTCTAAAAGGCATATCATGATTCATTGTGCCCTTCAAGTTGCCACACAAGCTACACGTCACATTGCCGACAGCTGCATGATGTACTGTCATTCACGGAAGTGATGGAAATGTGAGTTTCATTTAGGTTCTGTATGCTAAGCCTGCAGAGATAAGGACCTGTCAAATGTATCTCCCAGTATGGACATAGGCCCTTATTACAAGTCTGGCAGTCTTAAGACCGCCAGACTCGATATTGCCAGGTTGCCGCCAGTCCAAAGCCTGGCGGTCTCAGCGGTTGTAATCCGCCAGGGTAGCGCTGCATGTGGTGCCGTCCTGGGGATTATGACTCCCCAATCTACCAGCCTTTTCATGGCGGTTGAACCGCCATGGAAAGGCTGGTGGAATGGGGATGTCGGGCCCCCATGGACAGCCCCGTCGTGCGAATTACGGGCAGTTGAAAACGCAGCAGGTGCTGTTGCACCCGCCGCACTGCCACATTGCAACTGGCTCGATTATGAGTCGGCGTCAATGTTAAGGTCCAGCAGGAAACTTGTATTAGAGCCGGCAGTGTTCTGGCCGCACAGGCGGTCAGATGGAGATACGAGTTTGGCGGGTGGCCTCTGCCATCCACCAAACTCTGAATAAGGGCCATAGTCAAGGCTGTGGGAGAGTCACTGTGGTTATGCAACATAGCACTGTGCCCTCTTCGTAGACACCAGCAGCTCTTATCGTGTGGCCAATATGAGGCTCTAGTTGCAACACTTACCCTGAATACCACTGACTAGATTAGGAATAGGTACTGAGGTAAATCCTTGAAGTACTCCATATGTGCATTTTGCATCATTGTCAATGTGTGTTCCTGACTCATGACAGGTCCTTTACTCCCACAGCTCTGCTGTCGCCTTCAGAGAAGTCATATTTGTTCTGTACAGGCTTATTGCACATGTGACAGATCCAAAGTGCAGACAGTGTGTAGATTACTGGGAGGCCATGACATGTGACTATGGACCATATGTACGAACATATTTTCCCATTGACACAGAATGGGAAAAACCCTTTGATACATCCGGCCCTTAGTACCTTAGCTATGTAGCAGAAATTATACAATTCATACCTTTCTGTGTTGGATGCCATCTCTGTAGTTTAGACACATATGTCCAAAGGAGTGTTCTGTGGTACACGTACATATCACAAAAAACCCTAAAGTGGCATGAGTCTGCATTTAGTAGGCCACATGTCAACACATGCACAGGGAAGACACTTTCTGTACCCACCATGCCACTCCCTTCATTGTCACTTAAGTATAAGGGTGAGGTCTGTACTATGGACATTGCCTGTAGGGACTGAATGCAGTGAGTCAATCTTGCAGAGTGTAAATGTGTTGGTCCAGTCAGGCCTAAGGAGTTTACCCTTCAGAAGCCACATAGGTGTGTAGTGTTTCATTGTGGCTCACATCACAGTACATGTTGCTGGAGGATGAGCTACCTGATGTCAGTAGGCTTGCTTAGTCATTGTAGGCCATGCATAGGGTAGTATGTTAGTCTGCAGATGGATACAAAGGTGTGTAGTCATGTCCCTGTACTTATTGGCATGTGTGATTTACACTTCAGGTGTGTTGACAAATTGGCTATTTGTGGGGTCTATGTCAGACAATGACCCCTCTAATGGCATACCCGGATCTTGATGGACATACCCGGACCTTGATGGACATTTCAAGGGAACACAGCAGCCACAAGGGGGTGAGTACAGGGTTAATGTGTTAGGTTCTGACATCTCCCCCTGACGATTAGGGATGAGCCATTTGTGACACAGTAGATGAACAACTGTATGTGTAGATATGTGATGTGATGTATACTAATGTGCCTTGCTTATTGGCCCTTGGACCTAGAACACAACTGTGTACAATCCACAAACAATTTACTGTCTAGGAACAATATATGGCTGTGTACAATGATCAATCAAGTAATGTTTATTGTTTTGGTGGGTGTAAATTCCACACTACAGACCACTACTCCTCAGTGTTACAGGCCAAAGACAAAAGAAGTGATAACTCACTGTCTTCAGCCATGTGTCTGGTCAAATGAGTAAATTGGCATCTGCTCCCCAGAGTCTTCAGTGTGTGATGAGTGCTGGTACCTCACTACTGTCTGTAATGTGAAGATGGCCATCATATATGTGACATGGCATACATTGTTCTTTGGGTGCAGCTACAGATGAATGCTTCCCCTCGGTAAGTGAGAAATGTCCATTGACATGATTTATGTGCCATCACTGTTGCCAACATTCCATGTGCCCCTTTTTCTTTTGACAAAATGTGTACACTGCAGTTTCATGCATGGTCTACCTGTGTTGATGGGATGATTTCTGTATTTCATCACATATATGTGCATAACAGCCTGTGTTTGGAATAGGAAATTTGCAATAGGGCTACATATAATGTGTTGCAGCAAACAGGAGTGTATCACCATTGATTGTTGGCTCACACATACTCTCACCTGTCATAGCATGTCACCAACACAACACCAATAGACACATCCACCCCAATCAACCATACCCGCAGACATCACCCCAACACACACAGACACATCCAGCATACCAGCAAACACCACCCCAACACACACAGACACATCCACCATACCTGCAGACACCATCCCAAGAGACACACAAACATCTACCACATCCGGCATACCCACAGACACCACCCAACAGACACACAAACATCCACCACATCCAGCATACCCACGGAAACCACCCAAGCAGCACACACACACATCCACCCCTCCTACATCGCCCAGCACCACCACCTCCCAACCCTCCAAGACACGCAAACACTCACACTTACACACGCAACAGACACCACCCAAACAGAAGCATACCTCACACATGCACACACACAAGGGATCTAGACCCACACACAAGCCAACCACTCCTTCAACCTCCAAATCCCCAACCCCTTCAGCAGAACATCCCCGTTTTCCCAAGGTTTTTTTTCAGCTTGCCCTTTACCCTGTTTCCTCCACCCTCCCTCTCAAACCTAAGCAGTCCCCATCCACATTCCCAACCCATCCATTCCACATTTAAGTCCTCCCTTGTCACACCTGCCCCCCCAAGCACCCATACTCCTCCCTGCCCAAGAAGAAGCCCACCTCTCCAGAGAAAAAAGACTCTCCCCCAAACCCAAACCCAGCCATCCCAAATTTGAACCCCACCCCCCCAGCCAAGGACGATGCCTACGGAGCCTGTCTGCCCACTTGACATTTCCTGTGGAAGTTCCCAGGCAGTGAATGGAGTCAAGTGTGGACACAGTAATGTATTGGGGAAGGTTTGTTACCTGACTGTTGGCATGCATCATGGAGTGACTTGCAGTTGTGTTGGAATCACATGTGGTTGGGGACAACCATTCATCCACAGACATCTGGGTTTGCAGGACCAAACTGGAGACAGTTATGCAGCTTCTCATTGAGCAACATGTTGAGGGCCTTCTACAATTACTTAAAAATCTTTGGGCCTCTCCAACATACAAAGAACTAATTGTGTCTACTGATGCAATCAGAGTATGTCATTGTAAGGGGTGGCAGACAATAGTGTTGATATCCCTGGGGCTTGGTGATCCATTGAGTGGTGGATTGTTGAAACATATCTCCCTGACAATTTGCATATTTTGTCTACAGTGTCCATTTACATGCCAAATGTGTAGCATATTTGAGCAACATTAGTATTACCTCCATGACTCTATTGGGACAAATTACACATGGTGAAGTGTACATTGTTGATATGTTTCCAGTGTGTGAGTTTTCCATGTCACCTCATCCAGGCTACTGGACTGCTGTCAGCAACATGGCAGATTTTAGGAGCATCATTTCTTATTGTTATTGTGTATGTGACATATAGATGTCTCCATGACCTTGTATGAGATCTGTGGGAATTAACCTGGCATTGGCCTACTATTGTGTGACAACAGGTAACTGAGCTATGCTCCATGAGGCAAAGGCTTGAAGGTGTTGTGGTCTCCTCCTTGTTTACTGTGATTGCACAACTTCAGCCAAGCCCATAGCATGTGGTCAACAGTGCGACAATCTGTTGTTGAACTTAATGACACAGGTAGGTGTGTGTACTTACCATCTGTTGCATCCACGGCGGCGTGGATTTTGGGCACCTTTGATGAGCAGTGGCAGGATATGTGTGATGGGTTCCATGGTAGCACAGGACGTGTAACGCTGCCTGCGGTGAGTTGCTCCCTTTATACTCTCTGTTTCTGCCTGCTGATACATGGTGGTTGGACCTCCGCAGCCACATTGGCAGTGTACAACCCCATAATGTGTCAGGCAGAAACACTGGCTCTGTTGGCTTGTTTGTCCTGCCCCGTCACCGCAGCAGACTGTGCTGCCTGGCGGTGCCGGCGGGACCACGGCGGTCTTTGCTCTATTGGACTGCCAATATTGTAATACAGTGGTCTGACTGCCAAGTCGATAGTGGTCGGATCACAGCCATGGAGGTGCATGGACCGCCAAACTCGTAATGAGGGCCTAAGTCACAACAAGCAGTATTTTGTTACCTAGTCCAGGGAGTCTGGATGCAGAGGTGCTCAGGCTGCTGTGGTGCTGATGGGATTCACAGGCGCTGTCAAAATTTCAGCACTTGACAAAAATACACTTGGAGGTGGATCTACACTCTACCCTTAAAGAGTAAAAGCCTTTGGGGTCACAGGACCTGCATTCCACAGCTGGAACTGTGCTACCATGTCCCCTGGCTCTAGGTGCAGAGGTAGCCTTGGAGCTGTCAATTACAGGAGGATTGTGCCAAAGATGATTTGCTACTGGGTTGAAGTCATCTTCTTCAGGATTCAGGATCTCAGAAGTGTGGTTATTGCCGACATTGGTCACTATTCCTGGGAGTTGCTCTGCAGTCAGTGATGTCCGGGAAGGGGTCAATTACCGGCTGGTGACCGACAAGCCTTGGTAGTGGCAAAAGTAATCCACGGGTACTTCATTGGCTGGAGGTCAACAGGAGTGGTGTAGTGGCTCAAAACGTGGTGTAGGCCTCACTACAACTCCTGGGGTGCAGGTCACTGTTTTTTTTTTTAGCACACTCAAGAGGGGCCCGACAGGTTTCACTTCTTGTAACACAGCATTATGATTCTTCTGCAGGCTGCAGGGGACTGGTTCCACGAGTCAGGGGAGCCTGCTTCCGTTTTCTGATGTCCACTGGAATCCCTCTTGCTGGGAGCAATGAGCTTTAGTCACAGACATATGTCGACATGCAATTCTAAAATATGGTCTCCTCAGGGCACTTAAGTGCTTAAGTGTCCTATCTTCCTGTTGCCATTGACAGCATCTTCTCTGTGCCTCTTCTCAGATTCAAAGTCTGAACTGAGGTTCTGGTGCCAAGAGAGCCCTTTAAATCATAGCTCAGGGGGTGTTAAAGGTGTGGGGGACGGTGGTCAATGTACTACTGGTCCCTGCTGCTAGCCTACCCCTGTAGTGATGACTTCCTGTGGGAGTGCATCACTTTTCTATCCAGAACCCACTAATTCAGGATTTGCCATTAGGCTGTACAGACCTCCTAGCCCACCCAAGAGGTGTGGCTAGCCTTTTGTGGGTGTATGCCTCCTGAATACCTAATTTTCCCACTTGTCAGCTTGGACAGGGCGGGAAGGGTTTTGTCCTCGAGTGGGGGACACAAGATAATGTATCAAGGGCGGTGAAAAGCCTTTGAAGCCCACCACCTTGATTACTGTAAATAATCATCATCCTGGGAGGAAGGAGGTGTGACCTCCTAACATTGCAGCTCTGCAGGCTTTGCTTTTACTCAGGTCAAGCAGGGTGGCACAATCAGTGCTTCAACCCTGGGGACCCCTTTACCATCCCTGCCCTGGTTACCACTGATTCCATTTACTAGGGGTTTACAGGGGCAGTAAAGTCCTTGCCAATTGGGTTTACCAAATGACAGTACAATTTAAGGGAATGAGCACTGGCAAGTAAGGAGTGACCATTGAAAAAGGGCACTTTGCAACAGCATTCCATTGAGCTCACTGGCAAAGTTAAAAGACTTCGAATGCACCTTGACAGAGAATTGTCAATAGAATATTTGGACAAAAAATTTGTGAAATTGTTCTCATTTGGTGAGGGCTGGCATCTAGTGAGCTCCCACTCACTGTTCCCCATACACTTCATGTGTACTGCCACCCACTTGTCACTGCTAATGTAGTGAGTCTCATTGGATTCAGCTTCGGTTTTAGTGCTGCCTTCTGCTTTCCTCCATGAGGGCTCTTTGGTGTAGGATAATGGGTAAGGATGTGAGAGAATGCTCTAGATTGTAGTATTCAGGTGTTGTGGTCAGTGAAGATTTATGGCTGAAAAAACTTTCCAAGTTTCATTCTCAGCTGCAGCTTCACTGATGCTTGTTCTGTATGACTTATTTTATCTTTAATTAACTATTTTATGGTTCTGGTGCCTATTGAATAACTTGGGAATGAGCCTCCATGTGTGTTGGGCATCTTCTCAGTGAAGGTTTAGTTAACCTTCCTGAGCTGATGAAAGTGGGGTTTGGATGTGATGGCTGATGACTGTCCCTTATGCGTAGAGGAGATACAGTTCATTTCTCAAGGGTTTTTTCATTGGCTGGCAGGTGCCTTTAATATCAGTATTGATTATAAATTTAATTAATTGACCACATTGTCCCATTAACTGGCCTCATTGTGTGGTGAATCCACCATCACCCTCTCAAAATGTCTGCTACTTAAGTGTTATTCTTATTATGAGAGTATCTAATTATTTTAAAAAATGGGAACCCTGCTGTAAACTAGGACAACATTTCAAAGACTGCAGAACAAAAAGACCTTCCTTATCATTTGCCTAAGGTATAATAATCATACTGGTCTCTCAATGGCCCCCAGTTAAGCACAGAGTTGAGCGTAAGACGTTATATCTTCATCACAAAATTCTTCATGGACAGTCCCCAACCCATTTTACTACTCTGTGCACTCAAAGTTCATGGCAATTAACCTTCTCTTTCCTCTACTTAGTGGAAGTAACTCTGTAAGATTCAAGAGGACCTTGAAACTGTACCTGTTCAAACAGCCTTTGAGTTGATTTGAGCTATGAATCCAAGCTTGAGCGACACTCGTTACTATGGTTATGTCGACTGGTAATCCAACTTCTTGATCCTCTATATTCAACTTTTGCCTTAATTTCCCCGTAAGTGCCCCTGGGTTGTCCATGTGTTTTATACCAAGAATAAAAATATTAATGAAGTAAAAAAAAATACAAAACAATTAAGCCTGAGTGTCTATGGGCCATATGTACGAAAGCTTTTTCCCATAGACACAGAATGGGTAAAATCCTTTGGTACATCTGGCCCTATGTGTGGAAGATGGCACTGCATATGATGTTTATGAACCAATAACATAATGGACCTCCTTCATTGGAGCTTGGTGTGCTCTTCTTCATAGGTGTAGTCAGTTTACAGCCAGTGATAGTTCTGAGACACTGTCAGGTGCTGCACTGTGCTGTGGTTCTTGCCATACCACATGTTGGCTCACATTACCTTGTGTGCTATTTTCATTCAATGGTACATGTTTCTTGCCAAGGGATCACCTGGCAGCACCCTTGTTGATATATGGAGGTCATTAAACATTGTAATCTGTGGATATTGTGGCTACAGTCAACTTATGTTTTGAAAACAATTTGTATAACAGACATTTTGATGTAGATCTGGTGGATGAGGATTAAATTGTAGGGGTAGTTTGTGTGTGTGTGTTGTGTGGGGGTCTGGAGGTGTGTGTATACAAAATCAAGGCTGGGTGGGAAGCACATTTGCTTTACATCCCCACATTTTCTAACATGGGATTTACTGGTGTTTTAGCTTTAGGTACCTGCATGAATGCGTGGTGTCCATTGCACATTGTCATGCCCTTCAATGCTGTTCCACGTCTGAGCTCTTTGATGCACAGACTGAGTGAGATTTATCGGCCTTTTGGGCCTAGTTTTGTGAATGTTCTTTTTTAATTGGACTCTGTGACATTATTGGGTTACTAATTTTTAGAAATGACATGGTTTGTTCCTTTCATTTTCTCTAATGTAGTTCTTTATCATCTGCAGTTAAGTCATTGAATGATGCGGTCATGTCTGTGCATCGATGTCCATAAGTGATGTGATGTTTTTTAATGTGATGCTGCATGATATATTCTGATAGGTATATTTGTGAGTGTATCAGTGTGCAGTCTTTGCCTGAACTTAGTTATATCAATGACATTAGGTTGTACCATGCATTCAACTTTGCCGTTCACCTGTTTCCTTAATTGTTGTAAGTATGTTTTTTGCTCGTAGACGTTTATCTTCATAATTTCAGTATATTGTTGAACACTGTGAACTGGCATTTACTGATCCAAATCTAGGAAGTTGTGTCAGTCAGTCAGTCAAAATCTCTTTATTCGGTCTCACTTGAGACCATAAAAGTAAATAGAAACAGTATTACAAACATTGATCATTATGAATAGAAATGAATCAATAGTCATGAAGTCCAAAAACAGTAAAAAAACAATAAAAAACTGTATAAACATAATGTGCAAAATAGCCAATAATATAAGCCAATTTTGTCCATTCCTTTGATCTAATAGTGCAAAGTAAAGAAGGCCCATTGACTGTGTTGTCTCTTAATCCAATATGCCCAATAAAATATCCATTAAACCATTATTATTTACAAAATCAACACTCTATAAAATGTATTTCAATTCTATTCACCTAAAGTGCGTTAAACGTTTACTTGGGTAGTAACACAAATATAAAACTCATCCACCCTTAAACATTCAAAGACCCGTGCCATGGGTGTTCCATTGCTTTTTGGCTGAGATAATAAAACTTACAGCAGCATAACAATTTTCCAGAGAAGCAGCAGATTGCAGGTATCTCAAACCATTTTTATATGATAAAGGTTGAATATGTTTAAGGACAGGAAAGTGAGCCCAACATATAGAGTATAATTTACAAAAAAGCATAAAATGCAATGTAGATTGAATAGAGGTGTTATCACATGGGCAACAAGAATGAATAGTTGTTCTAGTCCCCACTACTGGAAAGGCTCCCAGATAATGAATTAAGTTAAGCCTCAGCCTTGTTATATAAAACCAGTGCTGAGGATTGGTTTGCCATAACAAGTATGTATTCACCCCTGAGATATTATCATGCTGTATAAAATTCATCACAGACACCATGTTGGGGCTCTTACAATGTGCTCTTCCTCCCTGTGCACCAGGTCCCTTTTTTTGACCCGTTCTTTTGTTTGAAAACAAATATCATCAGGATGATCAAAAAGGGCATCTAGGCCAAGATCATACAAATTGCTTTTAACATATGCCAGCCAAGGGATTACTTGCTAGTTGGCCAATTTTAGACAATGTGCTAAAACTAGCAGGGAAAATACCGCCTTCGGTGTAACCCAGATTTTAATTCATAGTAGCAGTGGAGCTAAGCCTATGAGATCCTCAATATAATCTACCCCTGATTCAAGGTGAAGAATCAGGCTTGCTGTATTTTGAGGTAATGCCAGCAGGCAAGATAGCAATCTATTCTCTATAACTTGTAGCTGCCCCGGAGAGGATCTGCCCCACCCACTGGCACTGTAAACCCCAAGGGAAATACATTTGCTTCTATACAACTGTATCAATTCCTTAATAGGTGTACCACCAACTTGCTTTGCAAATCTAAACTGCGCATCCGATACTGCCCCCAGTTTAAGTACTCTTTGGGCAATCAGCCTCTCCCAAGACCCACAAGCATCAAACAGGATGCCAAGGTAACTAGGTATATAGGTTCCCCCTATATAGAAATTCTTTGTTTTTGTATGTCTGGGTCCGAAGGTCATTATGAATGATTTTTGGAAATTCGCCTTGAGCTTATGTATAGACAGAAAGTCATAAAATCCATCCAACAATAGTTGAAGGCCATTTGCAATTAATGCCAACAGAACTGCATCATCTGCGTAAAGGAGGAACAGGACTGCTTGTGGGCCTAAGCGTGGTGTGTCCAAACTATGGGACTCTAAATAGGTACCTAGGGAATTAATGTAAAATAAAAAATAAAAAAGGTGTGCGAATGCAGCCTTGTCTCAAGCTTCTAGACACCCTAATAGGGCTTGTGCATTCCCCTTAAAGTGCGTAACACACCTTTGCAGTTGTATCTGTATGTAGTCTTTGCACCGGATCCACCAGTTCATGGTCAATGCCAGCTTGATCCATTAAATCCCATAAAATTGCCCAATCCACAAGGTCAAAAGCACAAGAGAGTTCCATAAAAGCCATATGAAGGGCACCTCTCCTGGCTTTGATATACTTCCCCCAGATAAGAGTTAGGTTTAAGGCCTGCTCTACTGTCCCTACACTGGGTCTAAAGCCATATTGCATAGGTGAAAAAAATGCTGTGTCCTCTGCCCAGGTTTCTGGTTTATCCAGGATTACCTGACCAAGGATCTTTACTGTGGAATCTAATACGGAGATCGGGCGATAACACGAGGGTGAGCTTCGATCTCCTTTTTTTTTTAATTTGATCAATAATTGCCTCTTTCCATGAGTCCCTCAGGTGGCCTTTAACAGCTGCTCTGAGGACGTTTGTCAACAAGGGGGCCCAGAAATCAATATTGCATTTATACTAATACGAGTGGCAGGTTTACATGAAGAGCAGACCTACCTCAAAATAGCTTTGAGGTACATGATCATCAATGGATGGAATGGAGAGTGAAAGAATATTAGAACAAGTAAGGTGCACAAAAGGTGTAAATATTGTAGTAGCAAATGTGTTAATGGATATAGGCTAGTGCACTGAATTTCACAAAGAAAGCAACATGAGCAAAACCAGTTTACTGTTAAACATACAATATAACCTGTGGCTGTCAAAGTCTCGATACACCATGCTTTATTGGGTGGTTTCTGCTTCAAATGAACATATATATGGACTACTTTCCAATACAAACATGTCTCCATCTTCAATACACATTTTGTGCAAATTTTGCAGTAAACATGCATGCTGTTTCCCTTCTGTAAACGTCTATTTCAAATCATAGAACTTTTGCAACCCATTTGTCTGAATTATGAGTTTTGCACAAATAAGATAACGTGCCAGGGCACACAATTTCTCTATAAATTTGGCCATCCTAGGTATTACAAAAAAGTAAGATTAAAAGTTCTTAATACTGCTTGTAGGATATGGTTTGCAGTGAGAATCCCGTACTACACCGATATTGCTCCAATTCGCCCAGTACACAGATATGTCTACAAGATGCACTAGCTACTCTATTGACATAGGTAGGAATTGTACGATGGGGACAAATAGTTAGTAGAAGCTCTGTGATTTCATACAACAAATGCTAAGTTATCCAGGTTCAAATATATACAAATTAAAAGCTAGGTACAAGGACAGCCTGAGGCAAGGCTTGTCACAGGTTGTGAAAGTGAAATGATAGGCACCCAGAGATTAAAGAAAGAAGTCTCAAGGTGGTACTGAGTATTAATACAAGCCGAAGATGCCTCTCTTCCATCACCCGTAAAGGGGTGGAAATCCGTTCTCCCAGCACTTGACCTCCCTGATCTTTGGCAGTCATCTATGAATATAGTTTGGTCTGTGGTGAAAGCCGGCCCCTTTAGGAGGAATCACTTGTTCACTATGTACAGGGCCTATTGGACTCCCCGAAAGCTAGCTGGAATAGGACTTCAAAGGAAGAGCAACTGCCCGAAGTGCGATCTAGAGGGTGCGGATGATAAACACTTTTGGTGGCGGTGTCTGGAACTTCAAACCTTCTAGGAAAAAGAGGGCAAAATGATTTTATCCATCATAAATAGACAAGTAGAGAGAAGCCTACCAATGACTGTATATGGACTATATGAGGGTTTTGGAGGAACATACACGATAAATTGGAGAAACCTCTGGCGCACCTTTTTTTTTAACTTGGTGTTGATAGCACGGGGGAAATATGTATTAAGTGGATTTCTAGTTTTCCCCCCACTCATATTGATTGGCTATTGTCGGTGAAGAGAATCTCTGACCTAGACTGTAGTAACGGCTCGGTCAAGTGTCAGAGAATGTGGGAACCTTTTCTGGCTTTCTACAGAGCACATTTTTCTCATTCTTAGGGAGACATAAGATGAATAAACTTTTGGCATTTGAATAGGGCAAGATTCCAATGATTAATTATTAAGACGCAACAGAGAGGAGGTGAGGGTGTGGATCTGTTCTTACTCCCTCACCCTCAGATCTCCTCTCCTCAGGTTGTTGGAGGCCACCCTTTTGGTGTCAACTCTTGGGTTAGGGATCTGACCAGAGTCGGGACACATTACAGTTCCTCCTGTCTTTTGTTATAAATAAGGACTCAAAAATCAATAATAATTCTACGGAATTGATTTGCACCATTTATCTCTAGGCAAAAAAGCCCAAACAATGTAAACACAGGCTGAGCAGGATGGTTCTCGACCAGATATCTGAACAATCTTGCTCATTCTGCGGTAATAAGCCAGGTTAGTTGCTTTTCCTACCCATGTGTAATTGCATTAGAATGTTAAAATATGTTGCTAGCCTGCAAAAAATGTAAATGCTTCAATCAAAAATTTAATGTGATTTGTACCTATTTCCTTTTTCAGTTCCTCCCGTAATCAGAGTTTACCCGGAAACACAAGCCCAGGAGCCTGGAGTGTCAGCCAGCCTTAAATGCCATGCAGAAGGCATCCCCAGTCCCAAAATCACGTGGTTAAAGAATGGAATTGATATTATACCAAAACTGTCAAAGCAACTAACCCTGCTAGGTAAGCTCCTGTACTGTTACATATATTAGTTACATGTAGGTGCTACAAAAGTTGTATTTTAGGGCCATATGTACGAAAGCTTTTTCCCATAGACACAGAATGGGTAAAATCCTTTGGTACATCTGGCCCTTAATGTTTTTCGCACAATCAGTTATTCATTCACTCCGTTTGTTCATTCATTCATCAACCTTTATATTCACAAATGTATATAGTTATCTGCAATATGGGTTAATCTTTCAATAAATATACTTACTAATTCTAAATTCTTGTTGATGTGCATTGAAATTTCTATATGGCCAGCAGATTACACCCTTGAACAATCACACAGGAGCATAACTAATTATGTGAACTTGTGACTGAAATTCAGCAAAATACATAGTGGGTCATTCTGACCCTGGCGGCCGGTGACCGCCAGGGTCACCGACCACGGGAGCACCGCCAACAGGCTGGCGGTGCTCCCAAGGGCATTCTGACCGCTGCGGTTCAGCCGCAGCCAGAAAGGGTAAACCCTTGGCATGGCATGGGCACTGCAGGGGCCCCCGTAAGAGGGCCCCACAAAGTATTTCAGTGTCTGCAAAGCAGACACTGAAATACGCGACGGGTGCAACTGCACCCGTCGCACCTTCCCACTACGCCGGCTCCATTCGGAGCCGGCGTCCTCGTGGGAAGGTAGATTTGCCCTGGGCTGGCGGGCGGCCTTTTGACGGCCGCCCGCCAGCCCAGGGCAAATCTCAAAATACCCTCAGCGGTCTTGTGACCACAGAGCGGTATTTTGACGGGGGAACATTGGCGGGCGGCCTCCGCCGCCCGCCAATGTTAGAATCACCCCCATAGTGCCTGATTTAGATCTCGGTGGATGGAATACTCCGTCATAAATGTGACTGATATCCCATCCGCCGTATTATGATCGCCATAGAATATAAAGGGATCATGATGCAGCAGACAGGATACCAGTCACATTTGTGACAGACTATTCCCCTCCGCCAAGTTCCAAATCAGGCCCTTAGTGGTAGATTATACAGATCAATTATTGTATTTGTTAAGAAGCAAAGGTAAAGCCAATACGTCTGCATTGCATATTCAGTCATAAGTCAGATATACTTGCTTTGTCAATGCTTGTTATTTTAGTAGAGGTTAATGTGAAGGCTTCAGAATAGCAGAGGTCTTTTCACTCATTGGAGGTAGTGCTGGGATTCGCCAGAGGGACTCAGGATCACCCTGCGCTGGAGAGTGGAAATAGATTGAATGCAGGAGCTGCACAAGAGGTCGGTCTGGTGAGCCTGTGACAGAGCCACCGCAGCCAGCACTGGAGCTCTTTCCACTACAAGCCTAGTTTGTAAAGCCCATGACAGTGTTGCTGGTTGTATAAGACTGCTTTTGTGTGAGTAGTGAGAGTATCATTGGTAGTGTGTGAAGGCTAGTCAGCGAGAGGTGGGAGAGTGCTGTAGCTAGTTTGCTAGTGTGTATCTGCTAGCTGGTGAAGGTGTAAAGGCACCCTCAATAATGTGACTATGGTGTCAGTAGTGGTGAGCTTCTAGTCTGTGATAGGTTTGAGAGTGTTTCTGGTAGCGTGTGCCTACTAGTCTTTGTATAGTGTGAGAGTGCTGTCAGTAAAGTGAAACTTTTACTTTCTGAGGGGTGCGAGTGCTTTCTCAGTGTGCTACTTCAAGTCTGCGAAACGTGTTGGCTAATGTATACAAGAGGATTGCTTCATGATTCCACTGACTGACATTAACTGTATTTCAAATAGACTGAAGAGACAGCATTTAGAAGCTTAAAGGAAGGGGTTATACATTGGGAACTACACTCCTCTTCTACTGTCGCGTGGGCTCTCATTATCCTAGATGAGACTACTGGATTTCTAGGCAGCAGGATCGATAACGGTGTGGGGGACTGAGTCTGACCCACTTGTAAAGAACTCTGTCACCCTAAATCCGGTTTTTGCTCCGGCTAACTAGCAGTGCCTCATTTCTCCCATGGGGAAGAAATTATTAGGCAGCCGAGCGCATGACATCTTTGGAACTTCTTAGGGAAGTTGTGGTCACTCAGATCCAAACCAACTCTCTCATTTACAATATGGTCTCATATACAAATGACAAAGACAGTATAAGTTTTATATAATGTTTTAATAAAACAACTGTATTTTAGATAATAAGGCGTGAGCCGCAATAACCAGAACAATACAACATAGTAGGATTGAAATAGTCACCAGGAGAGTAAAACATAAGGACAAAGCTATCATATTGCCTAACAGTTTCTACTCTCCCTCTGCTTGTTCTATTTAGAGCACAGCATGTTAAGCTTCTAGCTTGCCTTTCTGAATCACTGGGGAGACATAAGCCCTCATACCTGAGCAAAGGCCTGTGATCTGGTTCAGCATCTGCAATGAGGCAGTCAGCGTCTAGCTGTGGGTCTCTGGTCGGAATCTCCCTCTTGCATGTATTGGGACAAGGAAGTGATTTTATAACTAACATGTCATTGTGATCACAAAATGTCCCTACGCAGGAATGCCAAATCTAAACTCCTACCACGTCTATCGGCAATGTACCAGACTGTATCCTTGACTGAAGCACAGAGTGAATATGTTATGGAGAACTCTAGTGGTGAAGTAGGCAAAACAGTGTGATATGAATAAAAAACAACACCGTAGAACTGGCTATTTGAAAAATAACAGTACGAAGCCTAATAAAAAGCATTTAGAGCAAAGTGCACAGAGGCTCTAAGCTGTCAGCAAATGAATAAAATACATTCAGGGCAAAGTGCACAAAGGCCTAAAGCCTGAAGCTAATGCGCAAAGTATACATAAAACTTACCACACTACACCCTCCCCTTGTCGGTAGCAAGTGGTTCCAATAATCTAAAAGCATGCCCCAAATATAAACAATATATTTCGACAAGGTAAGAAGACAACAAAGTCATAAATTTAGGAAACATGTGACGATAAAGCCAAATTCAATATAGAGTCAATTTTGCAGTAGAAAAAAATCCAATTGTCAGTCAGAAGCAATAGAACGTAGGAGCTCCTCCACTTCGATATATGTTAATATCGGAAGATCCACGCCACAAAGTACCATGGAGCAGGTGTGTTCCAAAGCCCCAAAACCATTCAGGGCGGCACCCCGTGCAGGGCCTATGAAAGAGACAATACCATCTTCCTCCAGGAAGGGAATCTCATAAACCGCCTCACGAAGCAAACTCAACCGTAGTGCACAAGTCTGGGAATGAGCCCTAATCGGGAACATCAACAGATCAGGATCGACCACTGGAGGGCGCTGCAGTGAGAGACAGAAAGCCAGTGCATGTTCAAACGAGCACCAAAGGCACCGAAACACGGGCTGCACACAATCCAAAACCGGTCTACATGAAAGAGACCAGTCACACTCCAAATGGCCCAGGAGTGTAGCTCCAAAATGCTGCATCATGCGTTCACGACACAGCTGCGCTGACGGGAGCAGCAACATAGGATCTCGTCGTGGCGGGACAGCCATTGCGAAAAAATCGCAACAGTAGCAAAACTCCAGCCAACAAAGCCAAAGTAATCGGGAAACCCCCAAAAATGCTTCTGAAAATAGAGTGTATAGCCGAAGGTATCAAACCGAATATGGAAGAGAAGGTGTGAGCGAAACCAACACCAATGGCTTTGAAAAAATGAGCAATACCAGCAGTGCTGGATGCATTAAATATACGTCCCACAAGTTCACTGAAGTGACTTGGAAAGTTAGTATTCAAAAGGGACTGTATCTCCGCCGATGACCTTGCCACCTGAAGTGCGTAGGTCTCGCTAGCAGATGTAAGGGCCACATGCTTTTGAAACAATAAAGCTTTCAGCCGACTCAACTTGTCGAAATCCGCTACCTCCCTAATTTAAGTGGGGGGAAGCAACACATTCCCGCAGCACGTAACGGCCTTGTTGACAACGACAACGTAAACTATTCCGGCACGCATGCCACAGCAGCGTTCGCTGTTAAGAACAATGTAACTGCCGTTAGAAAGCACCTGGAAAGTGTTTTTAATAACCGGGACCGGAACACCCTTCAAATAACAAGCTAAGTTAGCAATCGAAGCGTTACACGCTCCGTGCAAGGACAGCTGTTTACAAACCATGGAATGGCTGACAGAAGCTTCGCATTCGCTACCGCTAAGAAAAACCTCCCTCAAACCATTAACACATCTGTATTGAAAGGGAAGCTCCCACACTTTGTGTATGTAACTGTCTCCCAATAGTTCATATCTACCCACCGGAATGTGCTTCAAACAAGAAGTAAATTGCAGAGTGCAGATAGGCAAATTAATAACCCCATGAATCAACCATTCAGCTGACGGAATCTCAGCCACCGTGAAAGGCAGTTTCTCTAATTTCTCAATATTCAACATAACATATGTCGCTTCCTTTTTAGCCATCAACTGTTGTTGACGAGTCAAATTAAAGGAGATAAAGATCTCTCTGGCACGAATGTGCTGCCATGGAACGCGACCCGCCTTCAAGGTTTGAAGAGTCCAACCCAGCTGCATGATGGACCGCGTCTGACTCTGCCCATGATATAAAGAAGACATGTCCGATTTAATAATGTCAATAGCAGAGGAAACAATGCTGTCAATCATGTAAACACGGTCAGAAAGGGTATGCATGCCATTATCAGCAACAGACAAAGTCTGCAGCAGATTTTCCTGATCAATCTGCCTCAACCGGGCTGCAGCCTCCTGTTGTGAAAGTTTCCAAATCTCATTATAAACTTCGTATAAAAACCTTTTCTTCCGTGGTACCTTGGGACCTGACAAAAAATCTTGTAAATCAGTACCATTAGACAGTAACTTGAGATGTGACTTAACTGCATCCAGCGTGGATGACTTCAACCATTGTTGACAAAGCTTCCCCACGCTGTACGTAGTTATAATATCAGCATGTTCTGGTGAAATGTAACGAGGGTCTGCCCTACTAGTCTTGAACCCCCCCGAAGAGGTGACAAAACGTTGATGACACTTATTAGCGTCTACAGGCCATAATAACCACCCGCCCGGATGTAACGATGAAGTGTTAAGCGTACCATTCTGGACCCAATGTGTAAATTCACTAAAAGTAGCATTCACATAGTGCTGCCAGTTGTTTAATTTGGAAGGGACAGATATACTAGGCAAATTCAACTCTCTAATTGTCGCCAAGCCCAAACAGCTAGTCTGTTGTAATGTGTCATTGAGGAAAATCATCTGCACAGGGATACTACATGCTCTAAATAATGTATCCCTGCCTTGCATCTGCCAATTTTTCGTACCCCAAACACTTTTCAAGTCAACAGTTTTTAACCAGTATTCATATCCCTCGACCGAAAGTTTAGATACAAACAAATTTGAATACAGTAATTTAGTATCGGTCAATAAAATTTGCTTATTAGAATACGGTGCAACTTTAAAATAGTAAGACTTAGCATTCCGCTGATCATGCCCAGAAAAATATGCAAATTTATCATAATACGTTTTCGAACTCCCTTGTGGAGGAGTTGAGCAATGTTCCCATTGCACAAAATTAAAAATGGACTTAGGGCTACTAGCTTTATGAATAAAGTGGTGTCCATAATAGTTGTAGCAAAACATGTCACCATGATTATCTCTAAATTGGTAAGCATCTTCATCGTCATAGACAATATAATATTGCAAATCTGTTAGCATAGAATCTACTGTCTTCACATCCCAATCATCAGAAACAATGCCTGGAATAACAATATCATTCATTGATAACTTGAAGACATACGGTATTTGAATCAATTCAGTGGGACCATATATATCAAACATTACTTTATCCCACACAATCCCATCCGGAATCGGTATTGCAGAAATGTTCACATTGGACAAGTCTCTTCGAACCATATGAGACGAAAAATGTGGTCTCAACACAGTCTCCACGTGCTCAATGTCAGATCGATCAGGAAGAAAATGACCATGTATTACTAGAAAAAAAGTAACTACAAATCCCAACCATAAAAAAAGAGTCATTACAGCCAAAAAAAGCCACAAATAGTTCCAAGGAAAAACAAAATATGTGCGTTTAAGCCAACTCAGCAGCTTACGTGGACCCCGGACAGAAGACATCGAGGACGAAGAGCTGGACACTGCTACATCAGCGTCGTTGAAGCAGCCAGAGGCAGTTCTTGCAAAAGGTGCAATTGTGAACAAAGAAGCAGATGGAGGCTCTCTCCTAGGCACGCTATAAACCACATGTTCAGAAACATCAGTAGAACGTACAGCAACTTGATCAAAAGATTCCATATTAATCGTTGTCTGTGGAACAATCGCAAGATCATCTTCCACCCTCCCCAAGCTCGGAGAGGAAACAGCGTCGGTGTAAATCACCTGCAGCGGGACTTCTTCCCCAGTAGTGAGAGGGATGCCAGAACTACTGGGTGTCCCTCTTGGTCTGCTGTGCAGAATCAGCCACATGTTGTAACTTGACATTATCAATGGAAACAAAGCGATTTCCTTTGGCCCCTTGCAGCGGCGGTAAAATCACAGTTCTCGTGCCGCTCACCCCTAACACAGGGACAGGTGCTCGATAAGAAGGACCAAATTCTTTCTTTACTGAGACCTTTTCACGCACTAGATCCCCAATCCTGGGTATCCAACCAGTAGGTGTTACTGGCTCATCCTTAATTCCTGAGGAGGCAGCACTTGCAGAAGAGTTATCTTCACGGAATTGTTGTAAATCCTGCAAAACAGTGACACGATCATTTATTTCAAAGGGCGTAACTGCCGCCTCCACACCAGGACCATCTAGATCAGGAACATATATTTGTGTTCCAAACAGGCACTCATATGAAGTACGACCCCCCAGTGACTGTCTAGGCAAGTTATTAAGTGCTCTCTGTACTCCATATAGGTGGGCTAGCCAACTACGACCCGTACCTATAACCCTGGCCGTTAAGGATTGCTTTAAATCACGATTTAAACGCTCCACTACAGAATTTCCCTTGGGATGAAATGGAGACGAGAATTGGAGTTGGACCCCCAACGAAGCCATGGTGTCCCTGAATGCCGTAGAGGCGAAAGCAGGGCCCTGGTCCGAATGAAAAGCTGCAACTGCAAATGTATCGACAAAGATGGGCAAATCTTTAATAACAGTCCGAGCGTCAGCCGAGCGTTGTGGCCATACCCACACAAATCTGGAGCATGAATCTACAGCAATCAATATATATTTGTATGCACTATCTGGTGTCAGCGGACCACAATGATCCAAGTACACACACTGTAACGGTTTGTTTGAAATCAGAAGGGGCGTCTGCTGCGGGCATCTAGCAAACAAAGCTTTAATTTGTTGACAGACGTCACAACAAAGGACATACTGCTTTGTCTCTTTATAGAGACCAGGCCACCAGTAACGAGCCTGTAAAAGTGAAATTGTGGCAGCCACACCAGCATGTGCAGATGCCACCCCCTCATGTGCTGCAGAAATTAATCGAGGTCTCTCAATTCTATTGGGTAGTTCACGTACACCAATGCCTGGAATATTAACAACAGCATTTAGCGCACTACTCAAGCAGTAATCATATTTAGAAGGAAATCCTTTAGGAAACGGCGTGCCATCAGCCGTAGCTTTTATGGCAGCCGAAATCTCTGTGTCTGGTTTGGAACTCGAACGAGTCACTGCGGCCACAGTGGCGACAGCCACTGCCGACTTTGCGGCTTCATCAGCCAAAGTATTCCCAGCAACGTGTATTCCAATGCGCTGGTGTCCAAGTGTATGCACAACATGGACCTTAGGAAGCGTTTCTTTCAAATCCGCAACCTTACCCCACAACAATTTATGTTTAATGGTGTTGCCTTTAGAATCTCTGAACCCATTCAACTTCCAATAGTGAAGATATTCATTGAAAGACTGAACACAGTAGTAGGAGTCACAGACCAGCAAGGTCAAAATCGCCCTGATCCGCGTGCTCCAACGCTAACAATAGAGCTTTGAGCTCAGCCAGCTGCGCCGTGCAATCTCCCAAGGTTTTAGTATAAGTATGTCGGGGGCAGAACACTTCCCCCTCCATAGTGCCGCTCACCACCGCACATGCAGCAGAATACTGTTGTTTAGTCCCAACCGCTGGTTGCGCAGAGCCATTGGTATTCATGACCACTTGATATTGGTCAATAGGCAATGTGCCAGCAGGAACTGGGTACTCTATTTCATATTGAAGAAATTCTTGAGTCTGCAGTTTAGGGTCAAATATGTAATCTACATCAGTGGCTGTCAAAGACGTAGCCCATTGTATCCATCGCAGGTGTAAAGCTTTCGAATTAGGAACACTCACTTTTGTAACAGCCTCTAAGGCCGGAATCGGGGAAACGACAATGATGCGTTGGCCCTGGGCAAGCAGTCTTACTTTAATCACAGCCATCTGTACTGCAGTGAGTATTTTCTCAGTCTGTGCAAAACGTTGTTCTGCAGCAGAATACAAGTGGGACTTGTATGCAATCGGGACTGTCTCACCCTCATTAAAGGTGACATACGTAAACCCAACAGCCCCAGGTATCACCCTGATGACTAAATGTGTCTTATTGTCCCGTGTGTTTAAGGCTTTAACTGCTAAGAGATCAGTCTGTAACTCTCGCAGTATGTGTGTATGCTCAATCGTCCAAAATCTACTCGAAAAATTCGGGCGAATCAGTTCGTATATACGTGTAGCATAATCAGGAATGTAAGTTCTGCCAAAATTCAAAAACCCCAACAATGACTGGAGCTTCCGAACCGTATTAGGAGGCTGCAATAAAGCACATTTCTCCCAAAAATGTGGCGCTAGGCTCTTGCCCTCACTCGATAACTCATATCCCAGGAAAATGACGCTGAGGAAGGCAATCTTTGATTTCTTAAAATTAAACTTATAGCCAATATCAGCAAACCCCACAACAATGCGCGATACACGCCTTAGATGTTGCAGAATCTCATCGTCTGTCAAATATATGTCATCAACATATGATAACGCTTCAGGGTCCAACTCGTGCAGCATTTCAGTCACACGAGCCGAAAACAGTCCTGGGCTATTTTTATACCCCTGAGGCAAACGACAAAAAAAATTCTGAGAGCCAAACGCACTGAAACTGGTATAGTCCCGACTTTCGGGCGCTATATTTTGGCAGAAAAATCCATTCGAGATATCCAACGTTGTTTTGTATTTCTTACGCACTATATTGTTCATAAGCGCTGCGCTATGTGAATTCTGTATTGCATATGTGCGTGTGTGACTATTCAAATGTCTGTAATCCACCACTATCCTATATGAATGGTCCGGTTTAGCAACCGGAAATAAGGGATTATTCATCGGCGAGACACAGGGCTCAATTACACCCTGGTACTCCAATTGTGTAAGAATTTTCCGAACCGATGCCCTTGCCTCAAATTTAATAGGATACTGCGGCTGTGGCTGAGGTGTGCCCTTTATTGGCATTACATGATAAGGTGATTGTCTATCCCACCCCACGTCATTTCTATATAGGGCGGGAGCCTGTGCTAGAGCCCATGTTTTACCATAGGACTCCGCTAGCTCTCTCGGAACAAGTGGTGAGAAGGAAGGTACTATAACATCCTCCCCAACCGGACAGTCGCGAACAAAGTCAGGTGGCCAATCTTGTTCGGCCAACAGAACATCATATGATTTCACCACATGGTCCCAAAAGATGGCGTGTACAATGCGGTCAATGTCCCCTTCTAATCGTAGAGTCACTTGATATACTCTATCAGGATCAGAGACTCGCATGTCTGCCGTTTCGACTTGTATGAAGTCATCAGTTGCTTTCACCTCCAGATGCTCTAGAAGACTCCGGCGAACTATTGTGACCTCTGCTGCGCTGTCTAACAGTGCTAACGCCCATGTCTTGTTCGTCAAGAGAACTCTCTTCTTGAGCGGCATGTCTAACTGAGACTGCTGCCACTTTCTTCTTTTTAAATTGCTGTTTTTGTTGCAGCGGTTTCTCTTCTTGTTTAACAGAAACCTCCGCTGAGCGTTGTGAATCCTGTCTCGGTTTCACGTACTCCGTCCTTCGCTCTGACCGCCCACCTCTCTCACTTCTCTTCTCTGAGGAGTCCTGAAAGGAACGAGATTGGCGTGTATCAGTATATTGATATCTATCAGGCGTCTTCAAATTATCCCTATTCCTGAGATTATACCTATTCTGCGGGGTCTCCGGTTGCGGAGACTGTCCCCCATCTTTTTTAGGTGTTTGCTGTTTCTTTTCCCAGTGCTTTTTTGTACCTTCATGTTGCTGTTGCTTAGCATTATCTTTATTATTTTTACCCTGCAATTGGGGTTTCTGCAGTCTAGCCCCTAGGCTATCGCGACCAATACTTGAATATGTCTCAGCTATTATTCTCGGAAGTTCCCGCTCTTGATCAATCTGCGGAACATCCCAAAGACGCATTCGCACTGCTAGTGCTACTGCCTCCCCCTTGAGATTACCCAAAATAATAGAAGAAACCGTGGCAAAATTGCCCATTAACTGCATGCCCAAATCTAAGGCAGGGGCAGCCCCATATTCATCTTGAATTTGTTTAAGCACTTCCGGTAAATTAGCTAAAGTCGGCGTCCTGTGTGCTGTAGTGTAGAGCGCGGCAAACACCGTGCCCCAGGTATTACAAAGGTCCACAGGAGGAACCATCCCATACGGCAAACACATCGTCAAAATTCTATGTTTATCCTGAGGTCCCGTATGGGGAAATACTGCTTCCAGCGTATTAATTTTGTGTGCCAGCCAAAATGGAGTCTCCTCACGTTTAGCCGGTACCTTACCCATAACTGAGTGTACAGTGGCCGGATTGATTCCCGGAACCACTGCTTGTGGGTGCGCCGGGGCAGCACGCGCTGTATTAGTATTTAATGTCTGCATTACAAACTGAACCAGTCTTCTGTATGTTGTTGCTAAGTCTATATATAAATGACGCACATCAGCCACTGCCAAATTTGCAACCGCAGGATATGGTGTGTAAGTAGCCAATAAAGGCCAGGTCGGACCATCATTACTCAACGGACCTAACCTCACTTGTGCTACTGTATGTGGGAGGGCGCCATCAAGCCAATTATGGTGTTCTTGATAAGATAGAGGTATCTCTAAGTAAGCGTAAGCCCTGTATTGTCCAGGGACATTCGCAACAGTGTATTTGTGAAAAGTATTTGTACCCCCATCAGCTGCTGGAAATACGACCCAAGAATAAAAAAGTTCTGTCCTATAGGCTGCATGGGCATCCACCACAAAAGTGACTGGACCCCCCTGGACTGTCAGTCCATGTGCTATCAGATGTCCTGTGAGCGGGTGACGCATATTGATTGCTATATTCACTACATTAGGATTCGCCATTTGTAAAAAATAGCACTAGGTCAGAGAAGGCACACCAATATCAGGGTTTTTCCTTTCAAAGTTCAAGCTTGAACAACCAACCACTAAGCAATAGGACGTATCTATCCCATGGTGGCGGAAACCCTCAGCCCCACGGACGTCTCCGCGTACGGAACCGAGGAGTCAAAATATATATGAGACCGAGAGAGTCAGTCGGACCTAAACATTAGAGCCAGACCAATCGTTGGCGGCGCCATGTCGCGTGGGCTCTCATTATCCTAAATGAGACTACTGGATTTCTAAGCAGCAGGATCGATAACGGTGTGGGGGACTGAGTCTGACCCACTTGTAAAGAACTCTGTCACCCTAAATCCGGTTTTTGCTCCGGCTAACTAGCAGTGCCTCATTTCTCCCATGGGGAAGAAATGATTAGGCAGCCGAGCGCATGACATCTTTGGAACTTCTCAGGGAAGTCGTGGTCACTCAGATCCAAACCAACTCTCTCATTTACAATATGGTCTCATATACAAATGACAAAGACAGTATAAGTTTTATATAATGTTTTAATAAAACGACTGTATTTTAGATAATAAGGCGTGAGCCGCAATAACCAGAACAATACAACATAGTAGGATTAAAATAGTCACCAGGAGAGTAAAACATAAGAACAAAGCTATCATATTGCCTAACAGTTTCTACTCTCCCTCTGCTTGTTCTATTTAGAGCACAGCATGTTAAGCTTCTAGCTTGCCTTTCTGAATCACTGGGGAGACATAAGCCCTCATACCTGAGCAAAGGCCTGTGATCTGGTTCAGCATCTGCAACGAGGCAGTCAGCGTCTAGCTGTGGGTCTCTGTCGGAATCTCCCTCTTGCATGTATTGGGACAAGGAAGTGATTTTATAACTAACATGTCATCGTGATCACAAAATGTCCCTACGCAGGAATGCCAAATCTAAACTCCTACCACGTCTATCGGCAATGTACCAGACTGTATCCTTGACTGAAGCACAGAGTGAATATGTTATGGAGAACTCCAGTGCTGAAGTAGGCAAAACAGTGTGATATGAATAAAAAACAACAACATAGAACTGGCTATTTGAAAAATAACAGTACGAAGCCTAATAAAAAGCATTTAGAGCAAAGTGCACAGAGGCTCTAAGCTGTCAGCAAATGAATAAAATACATTCAGGGCAAAGTGCACAAAGGCCTAAAGCCTGAAGCTAATGCGCAAAGTATACGTAAAACTAACCACACTACACTACGAATGGGCAAAGGAGACAGGCGCTAATCCTAAAGCTGGCCCATGGATAACGCACCATTAAAGTAATTGATGGGACTGTTAATAGAAGTGGATTTATCCACCAGTCTAGAGTTTTAATGTTATGTTGACAAAGAAAAGTTCCTTTTTCTAATTAAGGTGCATGTGTCATTTGTGTTGAAAGCTCCATAGGAAATATGCTATTGTTTATGTTATTCCCTATGTTGTTGTTTGCACTGATAAATTAGGTATATGTTGACAATTTTTATGTTTTAGAATAAGGACCCTTACAAAATGACTCAACAAATTGATAAATGAAGTAAACATTGACACACGGTATTAATGTACTGTTTTTGTGTTTGTTTTAAGAAAAGTTATAATCGATAGCCAGTGGAGGTTCTTGTTATTTGTATTATGTTTGTATGGTCCCTCTTCCACGTAGACTTTACAGGACCGCATCCTGTCTTTTGCACATGTAACAAAAAATAACATCGCATAAAATATTGACTCGGATGATGAGTTATCATACTACTTTTTAAACAACGTCATTTTAGAATTTGAGCCTACACAATATCAATAATGGCAAATAATACATTGGCAGTACTGAAAAGTAAACTTGATTTTAAAATACCAGTAGCCTAGACTGAATAATCCCAGGGGATTCAAGTGTGAAGACAGAGAAATTGTTACTCACAGAGCTAATGCTAACAAAAGCTGCTTTGTGAGGAGTGACATCACCACATCTAACAGATCCATCCAGGGGATAGTCATCATAGTGACTAAACTTTAAGAGCAGCATTACATTGCACACGATTCTGCCTGTTTGTGGAAGCAAAGTAACCCAGTTATTCAAAACAGCCAAATCATGTCTTCCTGAACTTCTCACTGCAGTGTGACGTTTTTACATGTTAATGCTTTCGCAATCACACTTAAAAATTACAGGGTTTGGTCCATTACCTGTACACTCGACGCTGTGCTTTCAGCTATGTATACAGAATGTTTTAAACAAATCCTTTAAAGGTAGTAAAATAGGAGAGGGAGATTAAATGTAATTCCCTTCTAAGTAATAGAAATAAATGCAAAATGATTATGCGAACCTCTTTTGACTCATATCAAACAAATATGATGCATGGACTGTTAAAAAAGACGCGAAATGTTCCTAACATTCCATTTTTAATTATATTTCTAACTCTGATGGAGTATTTGTTTTTGATAGATTATTGTCAAACAAATAGTGCTACATACAAATATTTTGCAACGTAGGTTATTATTATTATTGCTGATCATATGTGGCTGGTGATCATAGTCCGAATTAATGATATGCCATAGCATTCTAGCTGCGCCTGCCCAGTAGCATTCGCCTCAGATCGTGTTTATGTGCGCTCTTCTGTTTAAATGTCATACAGTACCTCTCATGGCGCAACGTCTTGCCTCACTTCCTGTCCGTTGAAAGAGATTCAAAGGCCTACACTTTCCCCAGGATTTCTGCTGCTCGGTGCTTTAGGGGACAAGTGTTTCCAAAGGCCGCTGTTTCTTTAGCTCCTTCATTTCATGCACCATAAAACATCCGCACTGTGAGGTAAAATCTGTCACACTGTTCAGCTTGTTGTGGATTATTACTACTGAAGTTATATGATGTGCACTCGTTTCTGCCTCTCCCGAGACATTAAAATAAGATGGTGATTGATGTGAGAAGGTTTGACAGAATATAAACATCGAGTACAGTGCAGGTTGTTTCCAATGGAAGTAGTCATAATAAAACAGGTGACTCGTTTTAAAACTGTATTTCATTGTTTGAGAAGCGCATGTCAAAACACCGCCAACATCAAAGTTGACGCTGTATTGTGGTAGGTTTCAAGAGGCCTTGTACAAAAACCAATATATGATTTTGATAAACTAGTTAAACTATGTGGCGCGTGGGATGTATCAGTGGCATTGAATATGAATCTCAGTGACCTGGCCTTTCCTTTGCCCCTTAATCCTGCATTTTAAGACGCTTCTTGTCACCGCATGCTGTTTTTAGTTTTGAATTCATACGGTATTGTCCTGCAGCCAGGGCTATAGGATAGAGAACTGTTGTGGGGGAGGCGCTGTAAATGAGCTGTCTCAAGGCACTTCTATCATGTGTGGTATACTGGCACTTACGTCATTATGACAATGTGCACCATGGCCCATGTGCACATTTATGTTCAGGGCTCACAAAGTAAAAGGGGCTCTTTTAGAGTTTGACCGAACAGGAACAATGACATTGATCAGTGCTCCCGCCTCAATCTCACAGTTGCACCTGCACATTTAGAGGTGAGAGAACTGCAGGGTTTCTGATGGCAGCTGGTTCCACCATTGAAAGCCTCTAACCTGATGGCTCAGCTGCCACAGGGACTTCAGGTTTTAGTGGCAATTGCCCACCTTCTGATTGCAGGGCACCATCACTAGATTGTCCTTCTCTGTAAAACCATACAAGGAAATCTCACAATGACCCTAACACACAAGGAGAAAACTCCCTGCATACCACGGACATTTTTTGTGGTTTTCAGGAAACAGACTCCTGTTTGTTGCTTGATGACAAAAACTCATTGCCGTGTGGGCACAACAAACATGACACCTGCTCAACAAAGATTAGCACCCTCAGTGGAGTGGCCACACCTGTCACTTCACTGTAAGCACATAAATCCCAACCTACTTGATGAAGAACTTTAGGTTTGTTGTGCCATCCTCCACCAGGAGAGGGGTGGCCGAGGTTACTAGGCAGACCTCTTCATAGATTTAAAGAGGAGTGCAAGTTGTTTATTATAACCAGACAGCTGACCTCTGGAACAATATGAGGTGGAGTTTGTCCCACTAAATAAGTGACAATCACCAACCCTCTACCATTCATAAATATTATTAATAATTATCATGATGCTGAGAAAATTGAGTCACACTCTCAGTGAGGTCTACATCCAAGGAAAGTAAGCAGCCAGAACCAAATTAACCTAAGCAAGAGGATTTACATAGAATCTACCTTCAAACAGTGCACTATAACCTCTGGCCCATCTCCCATAAATATAATCTCTTATAGGGATTAGAAACCGGAGCCACGCACATTTAGTGGTGATAGACAACAAAACTGAGTTGTAGTAGCAATGTAACACATTAAGAGACCAACAACTTTTATAATACATAAGGTGCATCAAAAAAGATACAGCTAGGAACACTTCCTTTTGCTGCATATTGATGATTGAGGCGTGCATGGAAAATGAAGCAAATTACCTGATGTTTATATAATTCGCAAATACAATTCACAGTTCAACTAATGAAAGGTACCTAGAAAAGATTTAAAAGTTACAAAGATATGAACGTACTGGACTTGGCTTCCTCAAGAGGAACACAAATGATTACAGTTAAGTTTTGCTCAGTAAACAAGACCATCGTGGTAGCATCTATTTCGCTCATTTCCTGCAATGGAAAAACACACAAAAACTTCCAAATCTGAATATGAAACACATATGAAAAAGTGGGGGCACATAAAATAGAAGTGCATCTTTCTTTCTGCAAATATGAATAGATGTCAGTGCAATCTGGCTGTGGCTTAGCCAGACTTTATTTCTTCTAATTAATAAAACCACTCTAACCTAACCCAATCAATTCCACCAGTTTGTATTTCCTCCTTACTCGTAGGGTCAGAGGGACAGTTGGCAGGGGCATAATTCTCTTTGATTTATTTATTTGTCACCAATAGCTGAAGAAATGGCACTAATCCTTGGATGTGTGGCTTTGTATTGTTGCATCTGAGTAACATGGTGTGTGATCTATCTTTGATCAGCCAATGCGAGTGAACTTCACATCAGCAATGTGCGTTACGAAGACACCGGGGCGTACACCTGCATCGCTAAGAATGAGGTCGGAGTAGATGAAGATATCTCCTCACTCTTTATAGAAGATTCGGCCAGGAAAACACGTAAGTCCCATAATTTAATTTCGAAAACAACCATGCACCAAAAATGCACATGTGCTAGAACACTGCATTGATTGAATGCAGTTGCTAGCAAAGTCACGTGATAAGTATTTAATCCACCAGATCTGCACCCTCATATGTTTAATCCATATAAGCAAAAGGCAGATAGAGCGATATTTAAACTATAAACGTTTCATACTCAAATTTAAATTCATTTCAGGGAAAAGCATGTGTGATAAAAGCATGATTAGAACAAAATTACTATAGATAAAAGTCAGATACAATGTTAAGTAGTTATCCTGTTTGAAATGGAACATTACAAGTGTTTGATGTTTTCGGTAGGGAAGCAGCTCACGGGTGATCATTAACACTGCTGCAGTTATAGTTGGTGATTGTTTTAATGAACTATTTGAAAGGTGTGGCAATTAAATTACTGATGTTGCCAAATACTTCATACTTTAAAACTGAATCTACTTTTTGGGCTCTATTGAGTGCTAGAAGTAATTTGCTAAAGCATTTAAAAAAGAAACATTTCTAAAAATGAACAACAAATGTTTATGTTATCCCCACCACAACAGTCATGATCGATGCTTCAGTAATTTAATTTGCATCACAGATCCTACTTCAATAAGCCCGTATGTCTGGTTTTGAGATCATGTCAATGTTATGCTACCAATTTTCACAAACCCTGGATAATTGATTCCGTCCAAGACAAGAACTGCCTACACCAATAGATCTGGTGATTTAAAGAGTGTGTGTTGTGTAAAAGGAAGAATATTTTATATGTGGTTGATGGATGTGCTGTTTAGGTGGATCTTTTCTATCAGTGCTTGTATGGGTGTTTTGGGGTGTCATTGGTATATGTGTGCACGAGTGGAGGGGGTATGGTAGGGGTAAAGGAATTTTAGAAACTGAATTATTAACTTTTAATTAATCCCATAAATCCACAACCTCCATCCCCAGGGAAAGTGTGTGTAAAGTATTTGAGCAGCACCATTGCAACACTCAAATCATTAAATTAAGTAGTGAAGATGTCAGGCCAATTTTGCTAAAAGAAATTGCAATAATGATGAACATGATAGCAAAACAACAACAATTGAAGAGTATAAGGAACTTTGGATTTTTAATGAAAAGGCAAAAAGGTGAGCGTAGAAAACAATGAAGATCTTCAAATGTCAATGTTACCCTATGGGCTGTCCTTCTTAAACAGCTACTTGTCAACATCTGTCATTTCACTTTTAAGCACTAAAGCAAACTAAAGTCTTCACTGGAATGATCTTAAAAATAATCCAGTAATTAGAAAACGTTCCCCTGTCCAGAAACGTGTTACTCACTTGCAGCAACATACTTTGAGGTTTTAACTGGCTGGTGAAGGCAAATGCCACAATTTCTGCACTTGTAGCAATACGTTCTGTTCTTCAGTGGTGCTTCTAATGCTCCCAAATGTTCCAAGAAGCTCTGGGGGACTAGACGAAGGGCTTGAAGTGAAAAAATACTTCCCTCACCTCTATTTGAGGCGACATTCAAAAGTGGCCTCAACAGGATGCTGAATACCCTCATACTAACCACTTCTAGGGCTCCAACAATAGCACTGGCAGCTTTCATGATACAAGAATAGTGGGAGTCAGGCTCAACCATTTTCCATAGCCTTGGTTCCAAGATGAGCCCCAGATCCCACTGATTTGGTTCTTCTATAAAGATACACTTATTGTTATTGATATATCTGGGGATAAAAGGTGTCAGCTTTTCTGCTCGTTTTAGAATTACCTCCTGGGCTTGGATCAAAAGAAAAGCAAGATCCAAGGCATCAGTCCTCTCCTAGATTGGCTGCAAAAATAAGCACATTTCTTTGCTTGTCCCTTTTCAGAATAGTAGTGTTCTGTTTCCCCTGTATTTAGCAGTGGATGTAATAGAACCTGACTCTAGGCTAACTAAGTTGTCACACTGCACCCCCACCCAACATTTAGTAGTTGTTCTGACTTATGGCTATGATAATATCATAAGTCCCAGTTCTGCGAATTAATGCAAAGATGGCTATTGTAGTGTATCACTAAGCCAAGTTATAGAAATGCCAATTGTATACTTACATCAAGCCTTTGCAAATGGATAGGCCCACTTAGTCTGTGCAGTAAATAGCACTTTTCAAATCTGTTACTACAAAGACATGACACCTGTTTACTTGGCATGTCTCACATCTATACATAATGCACTTTGGTCTTGTGGACTTCACAGACAAATCTAAAGGTGGCTTAGTTAATGTTAGAGGTAGGTTTTCAAACATGAACCATTTTTGGTATGTGCTTGCTGAATCTTTAGCCAACAGCAGGTCAGGCTGCAGTGACAGCCCCGGTGCAATGCTTTTAAAGCCACTCCCGTGAGTGAGGCAAATTTAATGTTGCTCAGAACTGACATTTGATTTTCAACACATTGGTGCAATTTCTTCACCACTTAACTCTGGCTTTATTGAAATTTCAGATATTCCATTTGGGGCTAAACGATTATATGCTATGTTTAGACTTAGAGCACTGGCTGTGGCACTGTGAGCTGGTCAACAGCTTCACACGAGCCAGAACACCTTCGTGAACAGATTCTGTCTATGCCGTACTAGAGGAATGCTGGCCTATGCTATAGTATGTCAATCCAATGTTAATATTAATCAAGTAGGTAATCTGAATGTCTATGATGGAGAAAGACCAACCTTTTCATGTGAGCTGTGACGCAGATCCTACGCTGCCCAAATAGAATGAACTAGAAAGGTAAACTGATTTTAAAACCTTGGATTCTATATGGTAGGGCAGCCTAAGCAGCCTAAACAGCAAGGAAATCGACTGAGAACATGAGTGTGATGTTATCTGCAAACAAAACATACAAAGTACAATACGGTTATAGAAATAAACAATTTAGAATCAAACTTCAACTTTAAATAAAAGGAACTTCAATAAACAAGATAAAAAATGTGGAAAATCAGTTGTGGCCGTTTAAACGTTATACAAATGTGAAAGCTGCCCCACTGAAAACAAGGAGTGTGCTAATGTGATGCATTGGTCCCAGGCCCAGCTCTTCCAGTCCGCTGCACTGCTCAGCTGTCTTCCAGTTTTTCTGAGTGCTTTCTCCTGCTTTTTCCTCTTTTTGGCTGCGTTTGCCTTCCTTTCCCCGTTTTCTGAACATTTTCTCCTGCTTTTCCCTCATTTTTTAACTGCTCTCTCCTTCTTTTCTCCCATTTTCAGAGTGCTTTCTCCCACTTTTACCCCATTTGTTTTACTACTCTCTCCTTTCTTTTGCTCCGTTTTTGAGTGCTTTCTCATGCTATTCCTCGTTTTTTACTTCTTTCTCCTTTCTTTCCCACGTTATCTAAGTGCCTTCTTCTGCTTTCCCCTCACTTATTTACTGCTCTCTTTTCTTTTCCCTATTTTCTGAGTGCTTTCTCCTTTTTATCCCTTGTTTTGTTACTACTCTCTCCTTCCTTTCCACTGCTTTGTGAGTGCTTTCTCCTGCTTTTCCCTCATTTTTTACTGCTCTCTCCTTCCTTTCCCCAGTTTTCAAAGTGCTTTCTCCTGCATTTAAATCATTTTTTTACTGCTCTCTCCTTCCTTTCTCCTGTTTCGTGAGCTCTTTCTCCTGCTTTTGCCTCATTTTTTAGTTCTTTCTCCCTCCTTTCCCTCATTTTCTGAGTGCATTCTCCTACATTTCCCTCATTTTTACTTCTTCACCCCTCATTCCACCATTATTTTTAGTGCTTTCTCCTGCTTTTCTCTAATTTTTCCCTGCTTCTCATTGCTCTTTCTTCATTTACCGCTACCACCTGCCACCCATTTTTACTGCTTCCCACCTAGCCCCTCCCATTGCCTCCCAGCGCACCTCCCGTCTCCCAGGACCTACTTAATGGACCCCATTGTGCTGGTCCCAGGCCCAGCTCTCCTGTGCTGCTGTGGCGTTCTGCTTCCTCCCTGTTTTTCTGAGTGCCTTTTCTTGCTTTTGCTTATTTTTTACTTCTCTCTCCTTCCTTTCCTCCCATTTTCTAAGTGCTTTCTCCTGCTTTTTTCATCATTTTTCCATCTTTCTCTTTCCTTCCCCTGTTTTCTGAGTGCTTTCTCCTGCTTTTTTTTCATTTCTTTACTGCTCTCTCTTTCCTTCCCCCCTTTTTCGGAGTGCTTTCTCCTGCTTTTTCCTTATTTTTTTAACCTCTCTCTATTGTCTTTCCCCCATGTTCTAATTACCTACTTGTGCATTTCTGTAAATTTTCACTGCTTCTCCTTGTTCTTTCCTCTTTTGTCACTCCTGCCTGTCACCCGTTTTCCCGCCTCCCACATAGCCCAACTCACTGCTTCCTAGCACCCCTCCCGCCTACCACGAACTACTTAATGGAGGCCACAGTGTGGCAGTGTAGTGGGCGCGCCACTGGGGCACCAAAGGCAAGCCCTTCTGTGCCCGTCTGCCCCTTGAACACGTCCAGTACCAGAAACCCTGGTTATTCCATCCAGTGCAGTTACACTGCTGCAGACCTCCAAGCCCTGTACCCTAGGTGCATCAACAACAACTGGTGCCGCACAAATCCACGCACCACCAGAGGACCAATCTCCTTCTAGCACTGCCACTTCACCTGCAACACCGAAGCAACCACAAATGCCAAAGCCACTGCAAACACAACTGCGCCCACCAAGTCGACCGAGACTGCAATGGCACAACTCCAGTGCATTCTACTCAATGCCCAATCACTTGGCAAACACGCCATGAAGATCTGGGACACAGTCTCATCCCTCAATCCGTATGTCATCTTCTTCACAGAGACCTGGCTGAACCCCACATCCAAGCCATATATTTCCACACCAGAAGGCTACAAGATAATACACCGCAACCAAATCAACAAACATGGAGGTGGAATTGCCATCATCTACAGGGACACCATCCACTGCACAACCTCCTTAGATGACCCAACCCTGATAATGGAGCATCTCATTTTACAAGTTCACACATACAGAAAAAGCACCATCAGGGGCTCTCTTGCGTACACACCACCGGGACAATGCCCCAGCTTCTGCAACATCATCCCTGACATCATCATCCCAATTGCCATTGACTCTGAGGACTACATCTTCCTAGAAGACCTTAACTTCCAACTCGACAACACCAACACAACCAACCTCCTGGAAAGCATGAGCAACATCGGCCTCCAACAACTTGTCACTGACCATGCCCACATCTCAGGACACACGCTGGACCCCATTTTTATGTCCAGCAACAGAGTCAAGTACAACCACGTCTCATTGCTCACCTAGACCGACCACTACAGCATCCACTTCACCATCGCAGGGTCTACCAACGTTAGCACCACACTTCCAAGTTCTACACGCAGAAACTGGAAAATGAGACAATTAACGGAACAAAACTCTCAATTCCCACCTCCCAGACACGCCACCCAAACCAGAACAGGGTGCAAAGATCTTCTCCCAGTGAATCACGGAATGCTCTGACACAATCACCCACTAAGCCAGTCAAACCCAAAGTACCAGAGGAGCCAGGTGTTTCAGAGCAGAGCCGAAATCCTCAATATGCAACTGCTGGCAACTCTAACAGAAGTGACAACAGACCATACCACCTTAAAAACAGCACTCAAACAGTACCACCGCCTCCTGAGAGAAGCAAAGAAGAACACTCTAGCAGACAGCATAGAAGCCAGTGCAAATGAAAGCAAAGAGCTCTTCACCATCATGAAGGAGTTCTCCAAAACAGCAGCTACTGGAAACAACATCATCCCCTCCCAAAAACTGAGTGACACCCCGGCGACCTTCTTCCAGGACAAGATCTTAGCCATTTATGAGATCTTCAAACTCCAACCCTCGCCTGGGGACAGCATCAGCCTACTCACACCCATGAACACAAACCCCAAATACCTGCTCGGCCATTGGGCCCTCTTGCAACTCAATCCACAGTCTTGATCATGAACTCTGCACAGTCTGGAGCACCCACAGACCCATGTTCTCACCACCTCTTCAACCTGTGCAGCAAGGCAATTGGTGACAAGCTCAAGAAAGTCCTGAACACCGCCATCACCATGGCCTCTTTCCCTGAAGAATGGAAATACGCTGAAGTGAGGCCCCTCCTGAAGAAACCATCCGCTGACCCAGCAGATCTGAAGAACTGTTGGCCCATCTTCTTGCTCTCCTTTAGGGTGAAGGTTCTCAAAAAGGCAATCAACCAGCATATCACCAAATACTTGGAACACTACAACCCCTGGACCCTTCACAATCCAGATTCCAAACCAACCACAGCACCGAGACAGCCCTGATTGCAGCTACTTATGACATCAGGGCTCTCCTGGACCAAGGCGAAACAGCAGCCCTCATCCTCCTTGACCTGTCAGCCACCTTCAACACCATCTCCCACCACATTTTGATCAACAGACTCTGCCAAATCGGAATCCTGGGAGGTGCCCTCCAATGGATCACCTCATACCTCCCCGGATGAACCCAGAGAATTTGTCTCCCACCATTCACCTCAGAACCCAAGGAGATCATCTGCAATGCCTCACAAGGATCGTCCCTCAGCCCCACCCTCTTCAACATGTACATGATGCTCTATCCAATGCCGTAAGATGGCACAAACTCAGCATAATCTCCTATGCTGATAATACCCACCCCATCCTCTTGCTCTCAGAAAACCTTTCACCACCAGAGCAATCTTCCACAAATATATGGTAAACATCACTAGCTGGATGAAGGACAACTGCTTCAAGCCCAACACGGACAAGACGGAAGTCCTCATGTTTAGGAACACACCTCGTCATGGAACAATACTTGGTAGCCTGCTGAACTCGGCTCTTCCCACGCCCGACTATGCCTGCATCTTCGGCATTATCTGGGACAGCAAGTTATCTATGCAGAAACAGGTAAACACAGTCTCCACTGACCTTCTTCCGCACCCTGTGCATGCTCCGTAAGATCTTCAGGTGGCTCCCAATAGACACTAGAATGACCGCCACTCAGTCCCTCATCACCAGCAGGCTGAACTATGATAACACTCTTTACATAGTAATCACTGCATGCGTCTTGAAGAGACTACAGGCATTACAAAAGTCAGCCGCAAATCTAATCCTTGACCTCCCGAGATGGACTCACATCACCCCACACCTCAAGAAGCTACACTGGCTCCCGATCCAACCCTAGCACCACTCTGCGGGGCACCCTCATCTACAGGCCGCCAGGCTCCCACCCCCCATTCTGCGACACCATCGCTGACCTAGCTACCATCCATGCTCTTACATCCAAGGACTACATCCTACTGGGTAACTTCAACTTCTGCCTGGAGAACCCAAACGACAACAACTCCACCACCCTGATCGAAATCTTGCCAACCTCGGACTCAAGCAACTCGTCACTGCACCCACTCACTCGGCCGGTCACACACTGGACCCCATTTTCTCTGCTAGCAACCACGTCTCCATCAGCTACACCGCCGAACTCCAATGGACCAACCACTGCTGCATTCACTTCACCTTCAACAAACCCATTGGTTGCCACCATGCTCCACAACTTCCCTGCAGAAATTGGAATAAGGTCACTGAAGCCCAGCTCACCACCAGCCTCAACGTAACACCCCCCCAGGCTGACGACGTCAACACTGCTGCACACTACCTCCACAAATGGATCACTGACTGTGCCAACACCCTCACCTCCCTCAAGATACCCCACTCAAGAGGCACAGCCAAGAAAGCAAACTGGTTCACCCCAGCACTCAAAGAATTGAAGCAGGTCTGCAGACGTATAGAGAGGAAATGGCGCACCAACAAGACCCCTGCAAATCATGAAACCTTCAAAAACGCAGTCAAACATCACCACCAGCTCATTAGGACCACCAAAAAACTCACCCTGGAACAACGCATAAATAAAAACACCCACAACACCAAATAACTTTTTACCATCATCAAAGAGGTCACCAACCCCAACTCCACAGACATCCCCCGCCACTAGACCTCTGCGAAAACCTTGCCAACTACTTCCACTGCAAGATCACAAACATTTACAAAAGCTTCACCACCCAGGGCTCCCCGTGACTCTCATCACCAGCCCGTCGACTGAAGCGTCACCACGCCCCCACCCTCCTCCGCTGAAACAACATCACCGACAATGAGACCCGCAACATCATGGCAACCACCCACTCAGGAGCACCCACTGACCCCTGCCTTCACCACATCTTCAACAAAGCCAGCCACATCATCGTACCCAAAGTCCGGCATAACATCAACCGCTCCTTCGAAACTGCCACCTTCCCATAGAGTTCGAACCACATTGAGATCAGACCTGTACTGAAGAAACCCACCGCCGACCCGACAGACCTCAAGAACTACTGGCCCATCTCCCTGCTCCCCTTGCCAGCCAAAGTCATTGAGAAGGCAGTTAACAAACAACTCACCATCTTGCTGGAAGCCAACAACATCCTGGACCCCTCACAGTCAGAATTCAGAAGCAACCATAGCACCGAGACTGCCCTCCTCACCGCCACAGACGACATCTGCACCCTCCTCCACTGAGGCAAGACCATCGCCCTTATCCTCCTGGACCTTTCTGCCACATTCAACACAGTCTCACACAACACGCTTGACACCCATCTCCACGATGCCGGCATCCGAGACTCAGAACTGCAATGGCTTTCCTCGTTCCTCGCCGGCATAACACAGATGGTCTGACTCCCCGCTTTTCTCTCTGAAGCCACCAAGATCAGCTGCAGAGTCCCCAAGGATCCTCACTGAGTCCAACCCTCTTTAACCTATACATGACCCCACTGGCTGCCATCGTCAGAAGCCATGCACTCAACATCGTCTCCTATGCCGACGACACCCAACTGATAGTGTCCCTCACCAACAACCCCACCAAGGCCAAGAATAATTTCCATGAAGGAATGAAAGCAGTCGCCGCCTGGATGAAAGATAGCTGCCTCAAACTGAACTTGGACAAAACAGAAGTCCTCATCCTCGGCTCCACACCCTCCACCTGGAACGATTCTTGTTGGCTCACTGCCCTCGGAAACGCCTCCACGATCGTGCCCGCAACTTCGGCGTCATCTTAGACTCATTGCTCTCAACGGACCAGCAGGTGAGCGCCGTCTCATTGGGTTCCTTCCACACCCTACACATGCTTCAAAAAATCTACAAGTGGATCCCTACCGAAGCCAGAAGGACAGTCACCCAGGCCCTCGTCAGCAGCTGCCTCAACTACGGCAATGTACTCTACACCGGAACAACCGCCAAGACCCTTAAAAGACTACAACACATCCAGAATGCCTCCACCTGTCTCATTAAGAATGCCCCACGACACAGCCACACCTCCACCCTTCTGAGAGACCTACACTGGCTGCCCATTGACAGGAGAATCACCTTCAAGCTCCTGACCCATGCCTACAAGGCCCTACACGATGCAAGACCAGCCTACTTCAACCACATACTCTCCTTCTACACTCCTGCCAGACAACTCCGCTCAGCCGACCAGGACCTCGCCAACATCCCCCTCATCCGGAAAACTACAGCCAGAGGAAGATCCTTCTCCCACATTGCCGCCAAGACCTGGAACACCCTCCCCATCCATCTCAGGTAATCCCCCACCCTGTCTCAGCTCAGGAAGAACCTCGAGACCTGGCTCTTCGACTCAACCTCAATACCCCGCCCTACCTCCCCCAGCACCTTGAGACCCTCATGGGTGAGTAGCCACGCTTTACAAATCCCTGATTGATTGATTGATCCAGAAGAGATGCCAGTTCAACATGCTGACTCACAGATACAAAGTCCTGCATAATGAAGGATCACCATAAATCGACAAACAAGTGACCTTCCGCCAAACGAACAGACACCGGCGATCTGCCTACCCTTTCCTCACAGAATCCCCAGGATCCACTGATCCAACAGCAGAGGACGCTCCTTCTCTCACCTGGCGGCCAAAGCCTGGAATGACCATCACCTCTGGAACTCCACATCGCTCCGGGAATTCAGAAAATGACTCAATACATGGTTGTTTGAATGAACAGAGCACTGTGAAGCAGCTAGCAACTTCAAAGCTTTGAGACCCTCACAGGTGATTGGCTGTGCTTTATAAATCCTGATTGATTGATTGATGCATCTGTAACTTTATTTTTTGGGTGCGCCCAGGCCCAACAGGTCTCTAGACAAATATTCAAAACTATCTTATTAAGCAGTTATTGATAATACTTCCTTCTAGATTAAGCATACTGAATTCAGTTCTTTTGGGCATAGTTGTAGGCGTCCCTTCAAAATTTGTACAGGTCTCCACAGTCATGTGTCGCGTACCAACATGTTGATATTTCTGTCACAGGTTCAGAACCCTTCTGTAACACAGGTCCTTCTCATACATACTTGGACTTGAATCTCTCAGGTGGCACATGCACCAGGTGGCAAGTAGCCACTCCAGCATGCATAGGTAGAATGTACTTTTCTTAAAGTCTTGGCAGTTTTATATAAATGTGGCCCAAGGGCATTAGAGCGCTTCACATGAGCACTAGATTACATTACACAAGCTCACTTTTTTTAGGCATGGGAGATCAAGTGATTTACCCAGAACCAGAGGATGCTGGGCCGACACTGGGACTTAAATCTGGTACCCCAGTTCCAAAGTCACCAGCTCTGATCATTAGCCCACATCTAATCCCAGTGAACCTGTTCAGAGATTTTACTTTGTCAGTTCTTGCAGCAGGGCCTAGTGCAGACATATTGAAGCTACAAGTTGGAACAACAATTCTAGTTTTCTCTAGGCTATAAGGAGGGATTCCTATAGGAAACAGCAGTCAGGGAAGTTGCCCTCAGTTGGCTGAGAAGGGATTCATACACAGGAGTTAAAGCATATCAGGAGATCACACAAGCTTTGATGGAAGAAAGCAGTCAGCTCAACAGAATATGGATGGCAGATTACAGGTCACAGATCCACTTTCACATTACAGCAGCATCAGTTGTCAGATTTACTGGAAGCAAAGGAAAGCCAGGCAATGGAAGTTGAACTCAAGAACTAGAACACTATCCCCTTTGTGTACTAATACTGAGATAGGCTAACCATTTTGGGGGAAATTAGGAATGGTGAGTACTGAAGCATACAGAGGTGCCCTTGCAACTATCTATTTTATGGCTACTAATTTGGCACGGTAATCTGATTAATTCACCTTAATATTTTCCCTCTTCTCTATTTTCCATATGTTAGCAAATGTACAATAGGATTCTTGTTGTTTTGGTTTTTTATTCTCTTCATTCCGTCTTTCTTTGTAAATAAATACTGACTGTCTTGGCATCCTGGGTGTCAATGCCTGTATCCTGGTTGGTTGGTGTTCACTACAGTGCATTCTAAAAATAGAGTCCCATAAGAAAACCTCAAAGCTAAATGTCGGGTTGTTTGCAACTCTGCATTTATTCTCCTGATAACTGCATGTTTATTTGTCACCAAGATCTACCTCTTTGCTGAGTCTTTCAAAGCCCTTGTAAATACAAAGAAACAGATGTGTGACACCTGTCCCTCTCTCTCTCTTTTTCCCCCCTACCCATTTTCATTAATTTTCTCTGATTGATGTGTGGGAATCTTACCAATTCCCAGAGTAGGAGCTGAACAGGAAAGATTTTCTGCAACATTGTAAACCTTCAGTCAAGCTTGACAGTATGCCAGCCACTTATCAGGCCTTTGGATGCGGCCAAGAATCCTTTACAGGATGTGCAATAATGCATAACCATAATTCAAAAGATCTTGAATTAAAAAAATCTATGACTCAATTAATGTTCTCAATCACAATCAATCATACCTCCATTACCACTGTCCTTATGTCCGGCAATGGGACGTTCTGAATCAGTAATTTAGTTGTCTCTAAAGGAAACAAACCACCCATACCCAGAGCTATGTTTATAGCACTGTCAGACAAATATGCCAGACACCTGAAGTGGGCCTGCAGCACTGATTGTGCCACCCACTTCAGTAGCCCCTTAACCTTGTCTGAGGCCTGCCATTGCAAGGCCTGTGTGTGCAGTTTCACTGCCAATTCCACTTGGCATTTAAAAGTACTTGCCAAGCCTAAAACTCCCTTTTTTCTACATACAAGACACCCCTAAGGTATTCCCTAGACAGCCCATAAGGCAGGGTGCTGTGTAGGCAAAAGGCAGGGCATGTACCTGTGTAGTTACAAGTCATGGTAGTGTAAAACTCCTAAATTCATTTTTACACTGCTATGAGGCCTGCTCCCTTCATAGGCTAACATTGGGGCTGCCCTCATACATTGTTTGAGTGGTAGCTGCTGATCTGAAAGGAGTAGTAAGGTCATATTTAATATGGCCAGAATGGTGATATGAAATCCTGCTGACTGGTGAAGTTGGATATAATATTACTATTTTAGAAATTACACTTTTAGAAAGTGAGCATTTCTCTGCACTTAAATCTTTCTGTGCCTTACAATCCATGTCTGGCTGGGTTTCGTTGACAGCTCCTTGTGCATTCACTCAGACACACCCCAAACACAGGATACTCAACCTCACCTGCATACATCTGCATTTTGAATGGGTCATTCTGGGCTGGGAGGGTGGAGGGCCTGCCCTCACACAAAGGACTGCCAGACCCCCTACAGGGACCCTAGCAGACAGGATTGAAATGAAAGGGGACCTGGTGCACTTCTAAGCCACTCTTTGAAGTCTCCCTCACTTCAAAGGCACATTTGGGTATATAAACAGTGCCTCTGCCCCTACCAACTCAGACACTTCCTGAAGAAGAAACTTGTAACCAGAACCTGCATCCTGCCAAGAAGAACTGCCTGGCTGCCCAAAGGACTCACCTGACTGCTTTCTGTGAAGGACTGCTGCCTTGCTGCTCTCTGGCTGTGGTGAAGAAGTGCTCTCCAAGGGCATGGATAGAGCTTGCCTCCTGTTCCCTGAAGTTTCAGGACCAAAAAGACTTAGGTGGTCATTACAACCCTGGCGGACGGTGTTAAAGCGGCGGCAAAACCGGCAACAGGCCAGTGGTAAAAAAATTGCAATTACGACCTTGGCGGAAACCGCCAGCAAAGACAGCCACTTTAACACTCCGACCGCCACGGTGGTACAAACAAACAGCGCGGCGGTCTCCGCCAACAGACAGGCGGGGGACAATGTACCGCCCACACTATTATGACAGGCCAATCCGCCACCTTTTCCGGGGCGGATTCACCGTGGATAAAAACACGGCGGATACAGGAATCCCGAAGGGAAAACGTTCACCTCTACACACCCCATGAGGAAAGAGGACACCATGGACCCGGAATTCCAAATTCTCCCTGCGATAGTCTTCCTGCTCCTCTACCAGGAGCACAAACGCCGGCGGCGAAGACCACGGTGAGTACTGCACCTACGACACAGGGGAGGGGGGAGGGAAAAAACAGGGACACACACATGCAACACCCCCACCCTCACCCACTACAACACACACAAATGCATATCAATACATCACAGTTACACCCCCCAACCCCCCTGGAAGAAAGACAATAGAAAATTAGTGTAACCATTGTAATATATTAAAAACAAATAGGCAGAAATATATATATACACCATGCACAAAATAAATACCAAGCATAGTAGTCCAGGTAGTGCACTAAGATAGTCCGTGGAACACTGGGACCACACGGTATGGGCGAGGCCCACACAAGATCCCCGGCCATGATGGAGAGAACACCGCAGGGGCATCAGATACCAAGAAAACAGGCACCTCAGGGGGAGGGAAAGGGGGGGCACCTCAGTCGCTTGAGTGCACGACTACAAATCCACGAGGGGGCCACATGCCCACTGTTACATCCTGGGGAGTGCAAAGCCACATTCTCACAAGTCCCTACACTGGGTGGTCTGCCCACTGTTCAATCCTGGGGAGTGCAAAGCCACAGTCTCTCAAGTCTCTACAGTGGGTGGTCTGCCCACTGTTCAATCCTGGGGAGTGCAAAGCCACAGTCTCACAAGTGGATGACAGTCTCCACTGGTTCTGGAGGGGGCATAGTGCCCAGAGTGCTACATCCTGTTAAGGACAGAGGTAGAGGATGTCAGTCTCCACTGGTTCTGGAGGGGGCATGGTGCCCAGAGTGCTTCATCCTGTTAAGGACTGAGGTAATGGATGTCAGTCTCCACTGGTTCTGGAGGGGGCATGGTGCCCAGAGTGCTTCATCCTGTTAAGGACAGAGGCAGTGGATGACAGTCTCCACTGGTTCTGGAGGGGGCATGGTGTCCAGAGTACATCATTCACCCCGTGACGGACTCAGTTGCGTCAGTGCCCCTGCTGCTCATGGGCTAGCGGTGCTTGAGATGGCGGTGCCCTGTTCAGCGGTGCTTGAGATGGCGGTGCCCTGTTCAGCGGTGCTTGAGATGGCGGTGCCCTGTTCAGCGGTGCTTGAGATGGCGGTCTCCATTGCAGGGTCTCAGCTGCTGGCGGTCCTTCATGGCCCAGCGGGGCTGGTGGTCCTTCATGGCCCAACGGGCCTTTTGCTGGCGGTCCTTCATGGCCCAGCGGGCCTTTTGCTGGTGGTCCTTCATGGCCCAGCTGGGCTTGTGCTGGCGGTGGCCTCCTGGGCAGCTGGGCTTGTGCTGGCGGTGGCCTCCTGGGCAGCTAGGCTTGTGCTGGCAGTGGCCTCCTGGGCAGCTGGGCTGGTGCTGGCGATGGCCTCCTGGGCAGCTGGGCTGTTGCTGGCGGTGGCCTCCTGGGCAGCTGGGCTGGTGCTGGTGGTGGCCTCATGGGCAGCTGGGCTGGTGCTAGCGGTGGCCTCCTGGGCAGCTAGGCTTGTGCTGGCCTCCTGAGCAGCGGGGATGATGGTGGTCTTCTCTGCCGTGCAGCTCTTCCCAGACTTGCCGGGTTTCTTGTGGCCCTTTCCCACCTTGGAAGGTGTCACAGCTGACTCCACACTCCCAACGGGACCCCTGGGAGCGGCTTTGGTGGCTGGAGTCTTCCCCCTCTCCCACTGGACACTTGCCAACTTCTGATGCTTCACAGGTAGGGGAATGTCTGTGCTGTGGCTCCGTGCCACACTGGCTGCCCTGGTGGCCAGTGCACTCCACATTCCGGTGACTACAGGCACCACTGGTCCCGGAGATGTTGTGGCTGAGGTGCTAGTTCGGGAACAATGAGACGGACGGGGTGGGGGAGGTGTGGGAAAGAGGTCAAGGTTGGACAGGAAAAGTTTTTTGGACACAGTGGGACGGGTAGCTGGATGGGGTTTGGGAGTGGAGGAAGAGGTGGTGGTTGTAGGAGGTGTACGTTTGGTGACTTTGGGTGAAGGTGCATGCGCAGGAGGCTGTTGTGAGGTGGATGACTGCTGGGTGGGTGTGTGCCTGCATTTGTGTATCTTGGGAGGGGGCGTCATAGACACACTGGGAGAGGACACAGGGGACGTGTGAATGGTAGTGGGGGTGGTGACTGCACGTGAGCGGGGTGTGGTGGTGGGTGTGCTGGAGAGGGACGTAGTGGCTGTAGAGGTAGTGCATGCAGGTGTGAGTTTAGACGAGATTGGCGGGGAGGAGGGAGACGAGGAGGAGGGGGACACAGTGGAGGCAGTGGATGTTGGTGTGTCTGCATGCGTGTGATGCTTGCATGAGTGCCTGTGGGATGTGTGGTGCTTATGTTTGCCTGAGCTTCCCTTGGGTGTTGACGTGTGTGCATGTTGGTCTGTAGGTGTGCTTGGGATAGGCTGAGGTACAGGGGATTGGGTCGGGTTGAGGAAGTTGGAGGGGGGAGGCTAGAGACGGGGACAATGGCTGCCATCAGTGTTGAGGCCAGAGTCTGAAAAGCTCGGTGAAGGGCCGCCTGACCAGAATGAATGCCCTCCAGGAATGCATTTGTTTGTTGCAACTTCCTCTCTACACCCTGGATGGCATTCAAAATGGTAGACTGCCCAACAGTGAGGGACCTGAGGAGGTCAATGGCCTCCTCACTGAGGGCAGCAGGGGTGCCTGGGGCAGGGCCTGAGGTGCCTGGGGTGAAGGTTATGCCCACCCTCCTGGGTGAGCGGGCACGGGGCAAAGGCTGAGGGGCTGCTGGGAGGGCGGTGCTGGTAGTGGGAGTGGCGGCTGTACCTGTAGATGTGGGGGGCACCGATGTTGCCGCCACCACAAGGGAGCTCCCATCAGAGGACGAGTCTGTGTCGCTGGTGTCAGCTCCTGTCCCCGCTGTGGAGCTCCCCTCGCCCTCCGTCCCACTGGTGAATTTGGACTCTGTAGTGTCGCCCTCCAGGGCCATGTGGGATGCAGCTCCCTCGTGCTCCGTTGCCACTGCTCCTCCGCCTGAAGATGCTAATACACACAAGAACAGGGAGACCACAAAAAGGGGGGGAAGACAGAAGAAAGACATGTTGAGTGCATGCATTACCACTACCGTTGGCGGACACGACAGACACAGAAGCCCCCTGCACTACGCCGCGCTCTTGGGCTCCACTGTTCAATTTCTTGGAAATGGCCTACAAGGCTATGGACGACATCTTCACACATAGATGACACAGGGGCATGACTAGCTGTACTTGGAACTCTACAGAGGTGGGCTGGGGTGCCACATGGCCTGACATACGGAGGGGCCTTGTCTACGGAACTCACCCTGGCCTAGGGAAACCCACAGCCCTCCTCCCCCACCCAGACACCTCCACTGCGCGCAAAGTCAGCAGAATGAGAGTGTACTCACCCCCTTGTGGCTGCTGTGATGCCCTCAAGCGCCCATCCAACTCCGGGTAGGCCACCGCCAGGATCCTGAACATCAGGGGGGTCATGGTGCGACGGGCACCCCTCCCACGTTGGGAGGCCATCCCCAGCTGAGCCTCCGCCGTCTTCTTGCTCCAGCGGCGAATGTCCTCCCATCTTTTCCGGCAGTGGGTGCTCCGTCTGTGGTAGACCCCCAGGGTCCGGACGTCCTTGGCGATGGCACGCCAAATATCATTCTTCTGGTGGGCGCAGACCTACATGAAATGTGCAGGGGAAAAAGAGAAGTTATTACCAACTGCACCGTCGAAGTGATTGGCCCCCATCCCTACCCTTGCCATGTGGCACATGCATTCACCGTCTTTCATGCACGCAGCACTCTCCCCCCTTCCTTTTTACATCCAGCCCTCTCCACACAGGCATAGCCCATACAACATGCTCCCTGTGTACTTACCTGTTTGTCCGGAGGGCCGTAGAGTAGCTTGTACTGGGGGAGGACCCCATCCACGAGTTTCTCCAACTCCTCCGATGTGAAGGCAGGGGCACTTTCCCCAGACACTCGAGCCATTGTCTCTTCCAGACCGAGGTAACAGCAGCACTTGCAGTGTAGGTCCTCTCCTGTCGAAGATCAGGTATCGAGTGATTAAAGTGATAGAAAATGGCGGTCACGTCCGCGGTGGTGCGTACCGTCACCGCCGGCGTACATCGCCATTGGCTCCTGGGACTCATAGGGTCCAATGTTAACCAATGCAGCATTGCGCCGCGGTCTTCGACCGCCTACCGCGACGGTGTACTACGCCAGCGCAGTTACCTCACATCCCATTGTCCCACTTTACAGGTCAGACAGCCGCCATTTCAGGGGCCCACATGGCTTCATTTCCAACTGCGTCACACATACCTAGGCCTAGACTCAACACACATACAGGCCACCTTTTGTGTATGATAGGTGTTCTGTGTAAACTGTGGGCACGTACCTCTGAGTTGTTTGACTCTGTGTTTGCTGTTGTCCTTCATAGGCACCGTCCGCTGGGACATGTGAGGAGAAGGCGGCATCCTCCGGTGTACCGACCGTTGGTGGACCTGTCGACAATGGAGGAGCAACATTTGATTATCACATACAGGCTTGACCGTGCCACAATCCAGGAACTGTGTACCCAGTTGGAGCCAGACCTGATGTCAGCAATCCGCCATCCCACAGGTATCCCCCCCTCAAGTGCAGGTGCTGTCAGTGCTCCATTTCCTTGCAAGTGGTTCCTTTCAGACAAGAGTGGCCATGGCATCAGGGATGTCCCAGCCTATGTTTTCCAACGTATTGTCCAGAGTGTTGTCTGCCCTTCTGAAACACATGCAGAGCTACATCGTTTTCCCTCAGGTGGAGGATTTGCCTACAGTGAAAGGGGATTTCTATGCCCTGGGACACATCCCCAACATCATAGGTGCCATTGATGGGACACATGTGGCTTTGGTACCCCCCCACAGGAGTGAACAGGTGTACAGAAACCGGAAGAGTTATCATTCGATGAACGTACAGATGGTATGTTTGGCAGACTAGTACATCTCCCATGTGAATGCCAAGTTCCCTGGCTCAGTGCATGATGCCTACATCCTGCGGAATAGCAGAATCCCTTATGTGATGGGTCAACTCCAGAGGCACCGTGTGTGGCTATTAGGTGAGCACCTGGAAGCAAGTCAGTGGGAATGGTTGTCTGGGTCTGGCGATATCCCTCCAGGTTAGTGCGTGTCTGACAGTTGTCCCTCACCATTTGCAGGTGACTCTGGTTACCCCAACCTGTCATGGCTGCTGACCCCAGTGAGGAATCCCAGGACAAGGGCAGAGGAACGCTACAATGAGGCCCATGGGCGAACTAGGAGGGTGATCGAGTGGACCTTCGGCCTCCTGACGGCCAGGTTCAGGTGCCTCCATATGACAGGTGGATCCCTATTCTACTCACCAAAGAAGGTGTGCCAGATCATCGTGGCCTGCTGTATGCTTTATAACTTGGCTTTGCGACGACAGGTACCTTTTCTGCAGGAGGATGGTCCAGATGGCGGTGTTGTTGCAGCTGTGGGGCCTGTGGACAGTGAAGACGAGGAAGCAGGGGAAGAAGACATGCACAACAGGGACTCAGTGATCCAGCAATATTTCCAGTGAGACACAGGTAAGAATACAAACCTGCCTACTACATGTACTTTAACACTACTACCTCTCTACTGTGTGTCGTTTTCACCCAGTGTATGGTCACTGAGTTGTCACTTTCCCTTACGATTTCACAGATGTGGGTCCCACTGTGTGACATCTGCTTAGATTCCTCATGGACTAGAGCTGTGTGACATAGGTATGTTGACATTAAACTTGAAAGAGCATTTTGTCATTATAATTGCTAATACACTATTTCGAAATCACAGACAGACTCCAGATTGTTTTGTGCTTTAAGTGTGTTTATTTAAGTGCTCAATATTGGAGGGGGTAGTGAAATGGTGAGGGGTGATGGCGGAGGAATGTCCATAGCAGAGTCCAGTCTATTAGTCTCACAGGTGCATTGCCCATATGGGCATAGGAAGTGGAGCTGGGGCAGTTCCAGTATGGACAGGGTGACAAAGTGGGACAGTAGGATGACAATCAGGGTGGTCTCATTTCTTGGCGGGGGTCTTGGCATCGTGCTCTGTCTTTGTCCTGGATCTCAGGTACTGTTTGCAGGGTGGTTCTCCCTCTGCAGGGGGTGGGGTGCTGGTGTGGTGGTCCTGTGGCGGGGCGTCCTGTCCACTAGCACCGGCGGAGGTGGTGGGTAGTTCATCGTCCATGCTAGTGTCAGGGGCCCCTTGTAGTGCCACAGTGTCCCTGCTGGTGTTCACAAGTTCCTTCAGCACCCCTACGATGGTGCCCAGGGTGGAGCTGATGGTTCTGAGTTCCTCCCTGAAGCCCATATACTGTTCCTCCTGCAGGCGCTGGGTCTCCTGAAACTTGGCCAGTACCGTTGCCATCGTCTCCTGGGAGTGGTGGTAGGCTCCCATGATGGAGAGGGCCTTGTGGAGAGTGGGTTCCCTTTGCCTGTCCGCCCCCTGTCACACAGCAGTCCTCCCAGTTCCCCTGTGTTCCTGGGCCTCCGTCCACTGGACCGTGTGCCAACTACCACTGCTCCCAGATCCCTGTTGTTGTTGGGGTGGTGGGTTATCCTGGGTTCCCTGTAGTGGTGGACACACTGCTGATTGACGTGTCCTGGGGACGGAGGTATGGGCCCGCTGGGTGGGTGCTGTGCTGGTGTTTCCAGAGGGTGGAAGGTCTGTAGTGGCCTGTGACTGGGTGATGGGAACCGACTGTCCCGAGATCCCCGATGGGCCGGGCTGGTCATCTAGATCCAGTTGGACAGAGGTGCTGTTCTGTTGGTATTGTGGACATGTGTGGACATACCTGTCCGGTGACGTTGGGTAGGGGTCCTGCAGGGGTATAAAAGGATGGTTAATACATCTGTGTGTGTCATGGTGTGCAATCGGTGGGTGACCGTGTACCCCAGTGCTTGCATTCCTCTGTGAGACCTTGTGTGAGGATGGTTTAGGGGGTTGTATGGGTATGTGCAGTGGGTATGCTTTAGTGATGGGTGTCCATGCTTTGTTGTTGCATGCAGGGCTTGGTGTTGGGATGGGTGGTTTGTGATGTTGGGACATATGTGAGGAGTTGGGGTGCTGGGGGTGAGGGTGGGGGTGGGGGTATGTAATAACATGCAGGTAGGGTGGGAGTTATAATAGTTAAGATTTGACTTACCAGAGTCCATTCCTCCACCTACTCCTGCGAGGCCCTCAGGATGCAGAATCTCCAAGACCTGCTCCTCCCATGTTGTTAGTTGTGGGGGAGGAAGTGGGGGTCCGCCGCCAGTCCGCTGAACCGCCAGGTGGTGTCTTGAGACCACGGAACGCACCTTCCCCCTTAGGTCGTTCCACCGCTTCCTGATGTCCTCCCGGTTTCTTGGGTGCTGTCCCACTGCGTTGACCCTGTCCACTATTCTTCGCCATAGCTCCATCTTCCTTGCAATGGAGGTGTGCTGCACCTGTGCTCCGAATACCCGGACGATTTCCTCCACCATGTCCCTGAGTTCCTCCTCCGAGAACCTGGGGTGTCTTTGCCATGCCATGGGGTGGTCGAGGTGATGTGTGGGGTGGAGTGTGTGGTGATATGTGTGCTGATATGTAGTGGTGTGTTGTGTGAGGTGCGTGGAAGTTCTGTGGGTGATGGTCTTGTGTGCTGTGGATGCTGCTGTTCTTGCTGGTTCTCTCTCTCTGGCCTTCTTTCGGAATTTTTTGTCATGGGGGTTTGTGGGTGTTGTGGGTGTGTGTTTTATATTGTATTGGGTGTGTGGGAGTGGTGTGTGTATGTGTATCAGGTGTGTTTATTTTGAATTGTCCAATGTGGTACTGTTTTGTAAATGTGTGTGTATTTTGAGCGCGGCGGTGTGTACCGCCAATGAAATACTGTGGTTGAAAGACCGCTGCGTGGATTCGTGTGTCGTGATAGTGTAGGCGTATTTCTGTTGGCGTGAAGGTGGAGGTTTTGTTTTCGCCACTTTATCACTGACCTTTGGTGTGGCGGACTTGTGTGGGTGTCTGAATTTTCATGATTCCGAAATGTGTGGAATTCCGCGGCCGCGGCGATGTGTTGGCGGTCTTCTGCTCAGCGGTAAGCGACTTTTACCACCACTGTTGTAATGACCACCTTAATCTCTACAAGAAGGACTCCTTGTGCGGCGCAATTCGACGCACAGCCTGCCAGAAACGATGCACAGCCTGCACTGAACAATGCAGCTCTACTTCCAGAGAGGAATCGACGGAGCGCCTGCCGTGCGGTAGAAAATTCGACGCAATGCCCACCAGATCTACGCAGCTCCTGTGACTTTGTCCTGCCAGCACAGGAAATCCACGCACCGTCCCCAGGGCGTCTAAAAACCACTCAACTCGAAGAGGATCCACGACCGAGCACCGGAAATCGGCTCACAGCCGTCCCTGCATGGAAACTAAATGACGCACGCCGTGTGCGGCCCGAGAAATCGACGCACACCCCCTTTGTTTCCACGCTTCTCCTTTTCTGCGTTTCTTTGAGGAGCTTTTTCACCCGAATCAGGTACTTTGTGCTTGAAAGAGACTTTGTTTTCTTTTAAAAGACTTAAGACACTGTATATCACTTTTCAGTGATATCTCTACAATTTCATATTGCATCTTTTATCGTTTTGACCTGCAAATACCCAGATAAATATTATATATTTTTCTAAACACTGTGTGGTGTATTTTTGTGGTTCTATATTGTGTTATTGTATGATTTATTGCACAAATACTTCACACATTGCCTTCTAAGTTAAGCCTGACTGCTCAGTGCCAAGCTACCAGCGGGTGGGCACAGGATAATTTGGATTGTGTGTGACTTACCCTGACTAGAGTGAGGGTCCTTGCTTGGACAGGGTTAACCTGACTGCCAACCAAATACCCCATTTCTAACAAATGGCAATTACATTTCCTCTCTTGCCCTCAGCAGTGTACCAGTGATATGGCCAAAGTAGGTTTTGTTTTATCCTATCTTGCTAAAGATGCCTTAATCTTAGCCATACTTCTCCTCAATTATAGTCCCTGGTTATCCTACTATTCTCTGGCTCTGGCTCAATTTAAAGCAATCTTTGGCAGCAACTAACTGCAGAAGGTGCATGGACTGATAGATGTGCAACATCCTTGTTTTATGAAGGGTTCTGTTAGACATTAATGGATGCTTTCACCTTCAGTGGTTAATTAACCTTCTTCACTGACGGCCCTTATCATCTTTACCTTATAAATTGAACCCTGATAAACGGAACTGTCCCTGGAATGGAAAGAGTGGGTATTACTTTCCCCACTCTATCAAGACAGAATTTCCTTCTTCTGGTGAAGAAGCAGGTGGGAGTAATGAAGGTACTGTTTTTCAAAGAAGAGGAAGAATGGCAGTGGAAGATTGGTCTTTTCCTGTATTGGCCATCAGGTAATAAAATAAACAGCCAATTCACCAATTCCACTACTGGAATATATAAAGCTCATTTTTACCTGTAAGTCAAATGCTGTTATCACAAGGATGTGTGATGATGATAGCTGAAGAGGATTCAATAACTTCTGGGTACTTTGTGACTTAAATTGTTTGTGGAAACACAATATTCTGGTAATCTTTTTAGGTTCTCAGATTTCTGGAGAATGTATCAAAATAAATACCACAAAGATTAAAGTAAATCTAAATTGACTGAGACCCTGCTTCAATAAATAAATAGAATACATAGAAAACAATCATTGGATTGTTAATTTTCATTGCCTCTTTATGCACAATGTTTCTTCCCTGGTAGCTCTCATAACCCAGGTTACCAAGAAAAATCATCTGTGATGTGTAGAACACAACCAAGCACTTCAAGTACTGAATGTAGTCTCAACATCAGCACCATTCTATTTACATTCTGATGATCTAGTGGTTTGTTACTTTATCTGGAAGGAACACTTCATGAAATTACTGTCTAGACTGACCACAAGAATATGTTATATTAGACATTAGTGAAGAGTGCCAGTGCATAACCTGCTTATTGTTTTCTCCTTTTCTCCTGTTTCCATTGTGACACTACTTTTAAATCTGGAAATCGACATGGAAAGCCAGATGCTTTACCCCAGTCAGTAGACGAGTGTAATGAAAATGTGACTACTCATAGTATCTTGGCTATTTCCACCATTTCTGAACAGATCATTTACACTTTTCTCAGCAAGATGGATAAGAGCTCTTGGTTAGTGACAGAGCCCACAAATCAATGTCTTGAAGCATCTTAGTTCGTCCATCAGAATACCCTATATGTACCAAAGGAGAGTCTTCAAAGACAAGTTCTGAGTTGTTATCATCAATCAATCTCCAGTCGTGAGGCACCTTGGGAAGTAGAAGATGAGAAACTTGGTGGCCTGTTATTTTTTAGTTATCAATTGTTCATGCATTCTCAGGCATTAAAGAACTTTATGTTGTACCACCTATGATCAAGCAAAAATTTCCCAGACGAGATTTGCAAGTCTGTTGTAAATGTATTTATGCCACTGTAGTCCCAAACCATAATTTCCATAGATTTAATTGTAGATCTTCCTGGTTCATATATGTACAATATTATATTGGTAGTGGTAGATTATTTTATCAATTTGGGACATTCCCTACCCCTCCAGAGGTTGTCCACAGCATTAGACCTGTTGAAGATATTCCTAGAAGGCATCCTTCAACTACATGGGCTCTCTGTTACAATTGTCACTGATTGTGGCTCTTAGGTTTTTGGACTAAGCTGATGTGCCATATTGGTACTGTACATTTTAGGACTACTGGTTATAAACACAGATGGATTGTGTTTTGTTTTCCTTATCTTATGACCGAGCTGACAAAACTTTTCTGGAATGCACTTCTTAGTTTAAAGAAGACATTTATTATTATTAATTCACCACGAGGTTCCTGAGAGACGAGATTAGTAGGTTGGAAGCACACTTTTAAAAGTAGTCATAGTAATGAAAGCAAAATATATCAAAGTACTTCTCAATTTAATGTACACAGCAAATACATGTGAATATATTATAGCATAACTTCAAAGCAAAGAATAAAAGTCAAAATTCATCACCGTAGGGCCTATCACTGCTCGTCATCTTTCTCATGCCTTCAAGTTGATGACTCCTGTTCAACTGCGAGAAAGAGATTTTTCACCCAAACGAGAGGTCAGGCAGCTGACGTTCGCTCCTGACTGAAGTCCTTGAAAATTCTCCCTTGCTGCTGCCCAGGGACACCGCCTAATAATGAAAAAGCCTGCTAACCGGCCCCTTAGTCAAAACATGCTGGCTACTGTACATCAGAGTGGGGACAGAACAAGAGTTGGAGAGTGCCCAAGTCTCCAAACCTTGCATGTTCCCAGGGCTGAGTAGAGAGGAAAACACAAAATATACACTCTCTTATCACGCTAGGGTTCAGTGTGAACACAATACGAAAAACACAGCTTGGTCTACCATGTGGAAAAACACAGCTCAACTGCAATGTCTCAACTGCAATGTCTAACTCCACGATAAAGCCAATAAGCAGCTAACCTAAATACCAAATGTAATATCTAATGCCACGTTAAAGTCAATAGGAAGCTAAACTGAATACAGAATGTAATGTCTAATGCCAAGTTAAAGCCAATAGGCAGGTAACCTAAATACCAAATGTAATGTCCAATGCCACATTAAAGCTAATAGGCAGCTAAACTGAATACAACATGTAATGCACTACTGGTGAACATTGAACAACTAATATGCGCAGTGGTGAAACCCACGTCAGAGGTCAAACACAATTAATGGCATAACATATGGTCTGACCATTTAACAGTCCCTGAGATGTGCTTTAATGGGACATCCATATGAATAATGCAAGCGTTTACCTTTGGTGGAGTTTGCTAACAATAATTTTGTGCACACAATTGTATTGGTGCTTCACCTTTCAATGTACTCTTGGATTCCATACCTGTGTGCTCCCCATAGATGTTCCCTGTCAAAGGTCCAACCTGTATATCACCTCCTACTGAACATACAAACCATATGACAATCAATAGGTAAATCTCTAGTGGCAATCACATCAGGCTACAACATATAACCAGATACCCATAGACAAACAAATCCTTAGAATAGGAATAAAGAAAAGGTTTTTATGTCCACCACAAGGCAAACATCTAAAGTTCACTCCTCCACTTGCAGGTTCTTTCCAGATTTCAAAATTAATATAGATAGTAGCAGTTAAATTGAAATGACCTGATAAGTGGCACTTCATTCAGTTGCACACATATCTCGTGTGAAGCATGTGAAGCCTACAGGATCTATTGAAGAACATACTCTTTCTCTCACCATAGCACTTGGGTCTCCTGGATATTAGATAGAATCCCTTTTTGGCTCTATGATAAGACATGGTGACCCATACCTTGTTGCTTGGAAGTGTTATGATATCTCAGAATGCTCCTCATGCCCACAAGGTTGATTAGAGATTTCATTGTAAACGTTCATTTCAACCAAGACCTGCAGCTACATCTCATGGGGCAATTCTTTGGGAAGGGTACTGTCAAACATTTGAGGCAGCACTTGACTGACATCACTGAGAGAGATTGCACAAGCCTTAGTGGGAGAAATCAAGGATCTTGAGGGAGGAGACAGGGCAGGCTTCAGATCTCAGATATTCCTGCATCTAACAACAGAGTTGGTTGAAAGGTGGGTTGGAATAGTTGAAAACCAGACAATGCAAGTTGAACTCAGTAAGTAGAACACTAACTGCTGTATCTGGCCACTTCTGGGTTACACCAACGACCTAAGATTCAGAGGTACTTGAAACTGAGATAAGCTGCCTGACAATTTTCTATTCTGTCTCTCATGTTAATGGGCATAGGTAGGGATCTTTTTGTTTTGCTCATTTATTCTAATATTTCCTTTTTCCTTTAAAAATACTCACTCTCCCTGTGTTCTGGGTCTCCAAGCCTGTGTCCTGGGGCTCACCAAAGTGCAATCCACCAAGGAGTTGGGAAGAAAGCTCAATGCTAAATGTTGGGATGGTTCTCCCAGCATCATTAGCAGTATAATTCCATTGTGGTAGAGTTAACAAGTAGCAAGAAGGATCTCTTTTCAAATCACATTTATAATCAGTGATAATGAAAGCTGTCCCTCCCAAGTACAGACGGATCACAGGCCCTTAGAATATCACTCCCAACTTGATATCTCATATAGAGGGAAGTCAGGAGGTTTGAACAAAACTCAGAGTTAGACAGGCGTAAGAGTTAGCTGGTCCTTTAAGTCTTTTTCACTGGCTTGAAGGTCACCCCATCTCTTCTGAGGAGTACAGTCACAGGTTCATTGGACTTCTTTGTAACATAGTTGGGGTATTTACTGCATTAACCCAGGCTGTGATTAGACAGGATTTTCACTTCAACTTAAAAATGAAACTTTTATCAGGCTTATTTATATAAATGTGGTGGTTTTCGTTATAGTGCCCGCAATCAGACTAAGAACAGAAATGCATACTCAGTTATTACTTTTAACTTATGAGTAAGTAGGCTATATAACCACACCAAATCACTGGCAGAGGTATTGGCTGACCTAGCAATTCCATGTCATTCCTATTACCAGTAGCAAGGAACAGACAAACAAAAAGAAAGAAAGACACACACTCTCTCTCTCTCTCTCTGTGTCTGTCTCTCTCTTTTTCTCTCCTCCTCTCCCTCTGCCTTGGAACGTGCCACGACCTCTTGCACACGTAGTAAATGTTCTGAATCCCACCAGCAGCACCTTGTATCCTGAAGAGGAGCAGAGTGCATCATGAGCCACTGCTCCTCAATTCATTACTCACCCATGACTCACTGATTAACACTATCTTAGATCTTCAATTTCCTGCTTCCTCCTTGACTTGCAGTAGTCACTCCTTTGATGCTTTATGCAATGCATGACATTTTTGTTAAATAAGTAACAAATTGACCAGCACATTGTTATCACTGTCTATCATTGACCTCAACACAGTGTGATTTAAATAAACTCCATTTGTTTGCTTGACCTACATAACTATGTAGCAATCAATCTTACCAAAGAGAAAGCCAGAATGTAAATATTTTTTATTTTACTGAAGGCTTAATTTTATAGTGTCCACTTAAAGGGGATCAGGGATTTCAAATAAACAAGTCACATTTTGAGATCAGTGCTCTGAACACCCTAGAAAGTGAAAATACCAGCGCAGACAACAGACACATTATAACACTTTTTAAAGAAAATTTCCATTGTTCAACAGTGGCGCGTTTTATGGCTTAATTAATTCTATATTAAAGTGCAACTTCATTGTCCACACAGACAACTGTAAAAAGATAGACCTGTACCAAGAAATACAGACATTAAGAAAAAGTGAGTCCGAAATTATGGAAAAAGTAAAAACGTCACTATTAAGAATTCAGTGGTCAAAGATGTTATATTCAAAGCCAGCAGAAAATCAAATACCAATAAAAAGAAACATGCAAACAGAAAAAATGGAAAAAAATGTTGCTTGAAAATAAAAAACAAATGCCCGTATTTAAGAAAAGTGACATAGAACTGTGCTATTTCAGTCGTGCGTCATTTTTCTTAACACAAGCTGACGCCATTCCCTAACACCATCCATGCACCATATTTAAGAAATGACGCACTGTGGTGCTAAAGAATGGCTAGTGTCTCAAAAAATACACTAGCCGGTGATGGATGGTGCTAGGGGAAATGTTGCTAGTGGGTCAAAAATAACGGTAGGCTTACTAGCTGCACAATATCAGCCTAGCGTCATTTTTTGACGCACAGGCAGCCAAAAAGTTACTCCTGTCTAAGTATAGAAAGGAGTCATTGCCACTACCCCACTGCCCATCACGGGGAACAGTGTCCCCAGGGCAAGCCCAACATACCCAGTGCCAGCCAGGGGGCCCCAATGTAAGAGGCCCCCAGTGGCACACCACACTTATGCATGTACACTCACCTGCAACTTACCTGGGATGGGCTCCTTCCTCCTGTTGGTTCCCTGTGATGTGCGTGGTGGTGATGCTGAGGGTTAGTGTGGGCAACTTTGTGCCCATTCTATGGTGTTTCCCCATGAAAATGTGCTTAACAGCACATTAACATCTGGTCTGACCGGGCATTAAATAATGATGATACCTGGGTTTAGCGCCATTATTTAGGTCTGCCTCCTAGTTGCGTGCCATTTCAGCGTCAGGACTTAAATATGGGGCTGGGGGGCTAGTGTCATTTTTAGGAAGGAAACTCTTACCTTGCATCTCACTGATGCAAGGTATGTTGGCGCTTCCTAAAGATGGCACTAACTCCAATATTTTTCCCTAGACGGGTCTAGCGTCAAAATATAAATAGGGAATTAAGTTAGCACCGCATTAGCATCAAAATAAATGATGCTAAAGCGACACTGACTTTTCTTAAATATGGGCCAAAGTATGAAAAATGTCAGAACGAAAACTAATTGTGAACAATGTTGCATTAAAAAGTGTACAATCGTAAAAATAAGAATCACCACTTGAAACGTATGGCAAAAGAAAAAATAATAAAAAATAATTAAAAGTTTCAATTTCTAAGTCCCCCGGAGAGAAGAAGGGGACCTCTTCACTTTCATAAGCTGAATTTGAATGCAAAGTAGGGATTATCTTGGCGAATAATTTTACTTTCACACTTTTCAAAGGTAAAAAATGACTAGCATATACAACTTGGAGGCAGCATCCAGTTTAAATTGAAGAAGAATGAGTATCTATGGTGCTAGAAATTGGTTAACGCCACATTACAAAAACATAGCTAACCTGAAAGTGGAAGAAGTCATCATAACGCATCGTGATGAGTAAGATTTTATGGAGTAGGACTATCTTCGACAGGATCCAAAACAAGGCCTGCAGGATTCAGGGAAGTCCTACAGGAGCCCACATCCAGAAGGTACACGCTTGTATGGGACAGAAATATAACTTATTAAAGTACCTTTCAAAGCAGGGCAAAGGCAGATTTTATTTTCTAAATTTTTTATGAAGAATTTAGGATTTAGAACAGTCTCCAATCTCTAATGACCCAGTTACATTGGTCAAAGTACAGCATGTGTGTTCCATCACAGGAGCACATGTCTCACAGGATGAGTTCACTCCTCCAGATTGGTGCCATGTTCAGCACGTTCAGTTAACTGAAAGTTAACCACACTGCTCAGCTGCTTCTGCTTGATTCACACTCACCTGTTATCACAATACCTTCCAAGAGCAAGGGGGCACTGGTAGGTTAATAAAATGTCTACAGTGGAAGAGGGCCTCAATTTACTGGTACGATTGGATACAGTCCTGTTCAGCAGCAGAAATTACATAGACAGATGAGGACAGCTTAAATTCCCTGTAATGTTACCTGTGGTGGACTATTTAATAAAATGTCTTGCTATGCATAGGACGAAAGTATCCAAAAATAATGCCACAGCATATCTTATCCTCTTTTGCAGGACAAAATGATCACATAATGTGGAATTTGTCTTTGGAATATTGTTAGACCTGACAGCCTTAGGGTAGTCACCCCTAACTTTTTGCCTGCCTCCCTCCACTTTGTGGATACTGTTTTTGCTGGTTTTTAGACTCTGCGCACTTTACCACTGCTAACCAGTGCTAAAGTGCATATGCTCTCTCTCTGTAAACATGGTAACTTTGGATCATACCTGATTGAACTATTTAATCTACTTATAAGTCCCCAGTAATGTGCACTCCAGGTGCCTAGGGCCTATAGATTAAATGCTACTAGTGGACCTGCAGCACGGATTGTGCCACCCACTTAAGTAGCCCCTTTTCCTTGTCTCAGGCCTACCATTGCTAGGCCTGTGTGGGCAGTTTCACTGCCACCTCGACTTGGCATTTAAAAGTACCTGCCAAGCATAGAGCTCCCCTTTTTCTACATATAAGTCACCCTTAATGTGTGCCCTGGGTATCCCCTAGAGCAGGGTGCTGTGTAGGTAAAAGGCAGGACATGTACCTGTGTAGTTATATGTCCTGGTAGTGTAAAAAACCCTCAATTCGTTTTTGCACTGCTGTGAGACCTGCTCCCTTCATAGGCTAACATTGGGGCTGCCCTCATACACTATTGAAGTGGCAGCTGCTGATCTGAAAGGAGCAGGGAGGTCATATTTAGTATGGCCAGAATGGTAATACAAAATCCTACTGACTGGTGAAGTCGGATTTAATATTACTATTCTAGAAATGCCACTTTTAGAAAGTGAGCATTTCTTTGCACTTAAATCCTTCTGTGCCTTACAATCCACGTCTGACTAGGTTTAGTTGACAGCTCCTTGTGCATTCACTCAGACACACCCCAAACACAGGGTACTCAGCCTCACTTGCATACATCTGCATTTTGAATGGGTCTTCCTGGGCTGGGAGGGTGGAGGGCCTACCCTCACACAAAGGACTGCCACACCCCCTACTGGGACCCTGGCAGACAGGACTGAACTGAAAGGGGACCTGGTGCACTTCTTAGCCACTCTTTGAAGTCTCCCCCACTTCAAAGGCACATTTGGGTATAAAACAGGGCCTCTGCCCTACCTCATCAGACACTTGCTGGAGAAGAAACCGGAACCAGAAACTACATCCTGCCAAGAAGAACTGCCTGGCTGCTCAAAGGACTCACCTGTCTGCTTTCTACAAAGGACTGCTGTCTTGCTGTTGCCCTGCTGCCTTGCTGAACTCTTGTCTGGCTGTGAAAGTGCTCTCCAAGGGCTTGGATAGAGCTTGCCTCCTGTTCCTTGAAGTCTCAGGACCAAAAAGACTTCTTCCTTTCACTTGGACGCTCCGTGCGCCGAAAATTTCGACGCACAGCTTGTTTCGCGGCGAGAAAAACGCCGCACACCGACGCTGATCGACGCGACGCCCTCGGGACGATCGAGACTTCGACGCACAACCTCGCAAGGACAAAGCCGCCCGACTTTCCAGGAGAAATCGACGCGACGCCTACCGTGAGTGCGAAACTTTGACGCACGGCCTCGCAAGGACAACGCCGCCCGACTTCCAAGGAGAAATCGACGCGACGCCTGCCGTGAGACCAAACTTTCGACGCACGGCCTCGCAAGGACAACGCCGCCCGACTTCCAAGGAGAAATCGACGCGACGCCTACCGTGAGATCGAAACTTCGACGCGCAGCCCCGCAGAACGACGCGCAGCCGGAAAACAAGCAGGAGAATCCACGCACAGACCCGGGACATCTGGTAATCTCCGCGATCCACAAAAAGAGACTGTCTGCGTGCCGGAAAACGACGCCCGACTTCCCCGCGTGGAAAAGAACGACGCAAGTCTTTGTGTGCTGAGGAGAAATCGACGCACACACCCTTTTTCCACGCATCCCTTTTCCTGTGGCCCTCTGAGGAGATTTTCCACCAGAAACCAGGTACTTTGTGCTTGAAAGACCCTGTATTGCATTCTAAAGACTTAAGACACTTTATATCACTTTCCTGTGATAGTTCTACAATTTTCCATTGCATCTTTATTCTTTTTGACCTACAATTATCCTGATAAATATTATATATTTTTCTAAACACTGTGTGGTGTATTTTTGTGGTGTTATATGGTGGTATTGTATGACTTATTGCACAAATACTTTACACATTGCCTTCTAAGTTAAGCCTGACTGCTCGTGCCAAGCTACCAGAGGGTGGGCACAGGATAATCTTGGATAGTGTGTGACTTACCCTGACTAGAGTGAGGGCTTTTGCTTGGACAGAGGGTAACCTGACTGCCAACCAAAAACCCCATTTCTAACATTGGTGATCAGCGGTGAGGATAGGACTTGTATTTGTGCAGTGACATACAGTAGCTAAGTATTTCACTACCTACCCACAGTTGAAGGTCAACTTGGTTTTTATCTCTTTTTGAAAATCCGTTTTTTCCTGACAATTTTCAAAAACTAAATCCTCACTCAACATGTCTCTGACTGGGTCTCAGACAGGGGACTTTGACCTAGTCCAGTTGGATACATACACGGTCAAACAACTAAGAGGATTCTGCAGGGCATTAAGGGTACCCACCCAAGGGGCCTCCAGAAAGGAGGACTTTCAAGTGGCGCTGAGGGCCTGGGCAGAAGCCCATTTAGAGGATGATGAGGAAGAGGAGCCAGAAAATGGCCCCTCAGAAGGATTTTCACTATCTATGGATGGTGTTACCACTGCAATTGTGCACCCTTCCAGACCAGGGAGCAGTGTCTCCATGCAAAGCCTGACCGCAGAGGAAAGGAGAGAGGAAAGGGAGTTCCAATTGCAAATGGTAAAACTGAAAATTGAGGCACAACAGGAGGAGAGGAGGGCAGAAAGAGAAGCCAAACAAGCTGAGGCTGAAAGAGCAGCCAAACAGATTGAAGCTGAAAGGACAGCCAAACAGATTCAAGCAGAAGCTGAAAGGGCAGCCAAACAAGCAGAAGCTGAAAGAGCAGCCAAACAAGTGGAAGCTGAAAGAGCTTTGGCTGAAAAGAAACTATTGTTAGCTCATGAACTGAGTCTCAAGGAGCTGGAGATCAAGGCAAGACAGTCTGAATCCAGCAATAATGGTGGCAGCATACAGACAGGACCTGCTGGAGAAAAGAAGGTTCGTATACCCAAAAATGTGGTGCCCAGTTTTGTGGTGGGAGATGACATAGATAAATGGTTAGCTGCTTATGAAGTTGCACTAAGGGCTCATGAGGTTCCTGAAGGGCAATGGGGGGTAGCTATGTGGGGTTATGTGCCGCCATTGGGGAGGGACACACTTCTCACATTGGATCCACCGGATCAAAACACATACCCACTCCAGAAAGCCACTTTACTTGCCAAGTTTGGGCTGACCCCTGAGGGATACCGTCAGAGGTTCAGGGACAGCACCAAACAAACCACACAAACATGGGTAGATTTCTTTGATTTCTCTAGTAAGGCACTGAATGGATGGGTGCGGGGCAACAAAGTAGCAGATTATAAAGGTTTATATGACTTGATCCTGAGAGAGCATATGCTTAATGTTACTTATACAGATTTGCGCCAGCACCTAGTGGATAGTAAGCTGACTGATCCCAGGAAGCTTGCTGAGGAGGCGGACCTCTGGGTTAGCACCAGAGTGTCCAAAAAGGTACCTGGGGGGGACTCCCACAAAGGTGGTCAGGGTTCCCAACAGAAGAAAGAGGGGGGAGATAAACTTACAGATAAGGAACTCTCTAAAGGCCCCCAAAAGAATTCCCAGGGAGGGGGTGGCAACCCTTCCTTTTCCAAATTTGGGAAAAAGCCAGGGACATTTGACAGGTCAGGAAAGTCTAGCCCCAAATGCATGGAGTGTTACCAATATGGTCACTACAAAGGCGATCCACAGTGCCCCAAGAGGGCACCGTCCACTACCGGACAGGCACCTGGGTTGACTAGTGTAGCACTCGGGGGGGAGATGGACCCAATTAGCTTTGGGGAGCAGGTAGAGATTTCCCTAGTGTCCCTGGGAGAAGGAGAAATGGTGCCCAAGGCCCACATGCCCAAAAATACTTCCAAGTACCGGCAGTGGGTCACCATTGATGGGCAGAGGGTGGAGGTTCTGCGTGACACAGGAGCCAGTATGACTACTATCAAGAGTCAGCTGGTGTCAGCAGAGCAGATAGTACCTAATGCATTCCACCAGGTCAGAGTCGCTGACAATCGCGAGAGTCACCTACCGGTGGCTCTGGTTCCCTTTGAGTGGGGGGGGTCTCTGGTACTCTGAAAGTAGCTGTGAGTCCTGCCATGCCTGTAGATTGTCTGTTAGGCAATGACCTTGAGCACACTGCCTGGAAAGAAGTAGAGCTCAGGTCTCACCTGGAGATGTTAGGGTTACCTGAGTGGGTCTGCATGACCACACGGTCCATGGCTGACCGAGAGGGCAGTCAAGGGCATCTGGAGCCTGGAACGATGGCCCAGAGAGCTGCCAGGAGGAGGGACCAGGGGTGCGGGAAACCGGCCCCCGCTGTTCCCACAGTGGCTGACGGGGCTCCTGAGGAGGAGGCTTCCGAGCCAACTGGGGAAGACATCGCCGCCCTAGGTGACTTACCTGAGCTTGCTGGCTGGCAAGTTGAGGGTGGACCCACCAGGGAGGAATTCTGCAAGGCGCAGAAAGAATGTCCCACTCTAGAAGGTTTGAGGAAACAAGCCTCAAACCAGGCAGCCGGCGACGCCTCTGGCGATCACCACCTATATTGGGAGAATGATCTCCTCTACAGTGAGCCTAAGGTTCCGGGCTTTGGGGCAGCACGTATGCTGGTGGTCCCCCAATGTTACCGAACCTTCCTACTGGGTCTGGCTCACGACATTCCCCTGGCAGGACATTTGGGGCAGGGCAAGACCTTTAACAGGCTTGTCACCCACTTTTATTGGCCCAAAATGAGGACACACTCAGACAAATTCTGCAGATCCTGTCCTACCTGCCAGGCCAGTGGTAAAGCAGGAAAAAGGGTTAAAACCCCCCTGATTCCACTTCCTGTCGTTGGCACCCCCTTTGAAAGGGTGGGCATCGACATTGTTGGTCCCTTGGACCCCAAAACTGCCTTAGGCAACAGGTTCATCCTGGTTTTGGTGGACCATGCCACCCGTTACCCAGAGGCAATCCCTCTAAGGACAGTAACTGCACCGGTGGTGGCCAGAACCCTGATGGGGATATTTACCCGTGTGGGATTCCCCAAGGAAATAGTGTCTGATAGAGGCACTAACTTCATGTCTGCATACATGAAGTCTCTGTGGGATGCGTGTGGGGTAACTTACAAGTTCACCACACCCTATCACCCCCAGACGAACGGTCTTGTGGAGAGATTCAACAAGACCCTGAAAGGCATGATTGGTGGCCTTCCTGAGGCCATGAGGCGTAAGTGGGACGTCCTCTTACCATGCCTTCTCTTTGCTTACAGAGAGGTCCCCCAGAGAGGGGTAGGGTTCAGTCCCTTTGAACTTCTCTATGGGTACCCTGTCAGGGGACCCTTAAGCATTGTCCAGGAGGGATTGGAGAAAGCTCCAAAGACACCCCCTCAGGATGTGGTCAGCTATATGTTGGCCCTCCGCAACCAGATGACCCGCTTCTGGAAAGAAGCCCAAGATAACCTTGAGGCCAGTCAAGAGGTGATGAAACAATGGTATGACCAGAAGGCCACCCTGGTAGAGTTTCAACCTGGAGACAAAGTGTGGGTAATGGAGCCAGTAGAGCCCAGAGCTCTCCAGGACCGCTGGTCTGGCCCATTTGAAATAAAGGAGCGGAAAGGGGAGGCCACTTACCTAGTGGACCTCAAAACCCCTAGGAATCCCCTAAGGGTGCTCCATGTGAACCGACTAAAAGCTCATTGTGAGAGGTCGGAGATCAACATGCTTCTGGTCACAGATGAAGGAACGGAAGAGGAGAGTGAACCTCTCCCCGACCTCCTCTCTGCCCAAGAAGGTGATGGGTCAGTAAGCGGGGTCATTCTGTCTGACTCCCTGACTCTAAATCAGAAAGGAGACTGTTATGAGCTGTTGGAGCAGTTCTCCCCCCTGTTCTCCCTTACTCCTGGGCTGACCCACCTCTGTGTTCATGATATTGACACCGGTGACAGTCTCCCTGTGAAAAACAAAATTTACAGGTTGTCGGATAAGGTGAAGGCCAGCATCAAGGAGGAGGTCTCCAAGATGTTGACTCTAGGGGTCATTGAGAAATCCAGTAGTCCCTGGGCCAGCCCAGTGGTATTGGTCCCTAAGGCTACTACCCCAGGTGCGAAGCCAGAACTCCGGTTCTGTGTGGACTACCGGGGTCTCAACTCAGTCACACGGACTGATGCTCACCCCATCCCCCGAGCTGATGAGCTCGTGGACAGGCTAGGCGCTGCCAAGTTCCTGAGTACGTTTGATCTTACTTCAGGGTACTGGCAGATCGGCCTAACTGAGGGGGCCAAGGAAAGATCCGCATTTTCAACCCCGGATGGCCATTACCAGTTCCGGGTGATGCCGTTTGGGTTGAAAAATGCCCCCGCTACCTTCCAACGGTTGGTTAACGGGGTCCTAGCTGGCAAGGATGCCTTCTGTGCAGCCTACCTGGATGACATAGCTGTCTACAGTTCCAGCTGGGAGGAACACCTGCTTCACCTCAAGGAGGTGCTTCAGGCCCTGCAACAGGCAGGCCTGACCATCAAGGCCAGTAAGTGCCAGATTGGGCAGGGTTCCGTGGTGTACTTAGGACACCTAGTGGGTGGTGGCAAGGTGCAGCCACTCCAGGCCAAGATTGAAACTATCAAGGCCTGGCAACCACCCCGAACACAGACGGAGGTGAGAGCCTTTCTAGGCCTCACAGGATACTACCGCCGATTTGTCAAGGGCTATGGTACCATTGCAACACCCTTGACAGAACTCACTTCCAAGAAGCAACCTAGGTTGGTGAATTGGACAGAGGCTTGTCAGAAAGCCTTTGACGCCCTGAAGGAAGCCATGTGCACGGCCCCCGTGCTCAAGGCCCCTGACTACTCCCAGGAATTTATCGTGCAGACAGACGCTTCAGAGCATGGCATAGGGGCCGTTCTAGCACAGCTAAATGAGGAGGGCAGAGATCAACCGGTAGTCTTTATTAGCAGAAGACTATTACCACGGGAACAGAGGTGGAGTGCTATTGAAAGAGAAGCTTTTGCTGTGGTCTGGGCACTGAAGAAGCTGAGACCCTACCTGTTTGGGACTCACTTCCTAGTTCAGACAGACCACAGGCCCCTCAGATGGCTCATGCAGATGAGGGGTGAGAATCCAAAACTCTTGAGGTGGTCCATTTCCCTACAGGGGATGGACTTTACGGTGGAACATCGCCCAGGGGTTGACCACGCCAATGCTGATGGTCTCTCCAGGTACTTCCGCCTTAGCGATGAGAGCTCCCAAGAGGTCGGGTAGCTCTCCCCACTTTCAGCTGGGGGGGACACATGTTAGACCTGACAGCCTTAGGGTAGTCACCCCTAACTTTTTGCCTGCCTCCCTCCACTTTGTGGATACTGTTTTTGCTGGTTTTTAGACTCTGCGCACTTTACCACTGCTAACCAGTGCTAAAGTGCATATGCTCTCTCTCTGTAAACATGGTAACTTTGGATCATACCTGATTGAACTATTTAATCTACTTATAAGTCCCCAGTAATGTGCACTCCAGGTGCCTAGGGCCTATAGATTAAATGCTACTAGTGGACCTGCAGCACGGATTGTGCCACCCACTTAAGTAGCCCCTTTTCCTTGTCTCAGGCCTACCATTGCTAGGCCTGTGTGGGCAGTTTCACTGCCACCTCGACTTGGCATTTAAAAGTACCTGCCAAGCATAGAGCTCCCCTTTTTCTACATATAAGTCACCCTTAATGTGTGCCCTGGGTATCCCCTAGAGCAGGGTGCTGTGTAGGTAAAAGGCAGGACATGTACCTGTGTAGTTATATGTCCTGGTAGTGTAAAAAACCCTCAATTCGTTTTTGCACTGCTGTGAGACCTGCTCCCTTCATAGGCTAACATTGGGGCTGCCCTCATACACTATTGAAGTGGCAGCTGCTGATCTGAAAGGAGCAGGGAGGTCATATTTAGTATGGCCAGAATGGTAATACAAAATCCTACTGACTGGTGAAGTCGGATTTAATATTACTATTCTAGAAATGCCACTTTTAGAAAGTGAGCATTTCTTTGCACTTAAATCCTTCTGTGCCTTACAATCCACGTCTGACTAGGTTTAGTTGACAGCTCCTTGTGCATTCACTCAGACACACCCCAAACACAGGGTACTCCGCCTCACTTGCATACATCTGCATTTTGAATGGGTCTTCCTGGGCTGGGAGGGTGGAGGGCCTACCCTCACACAAAGGACTGCCACACCCCCTACTGGGACCCTGGCAGACAGGACTGAACTGAAAGGGGACCTGGTGCACTTCTTAGCCACTCTTTGAAGTCTCCCCCACTTCAAAGGCACATTTGGGTATAAAACAGGGCCTCTGCCCTACCTCATCAGACACTTGCTGGAGAAGAAACCGGAACCAGAAACTACATCCTGCCAAGAAGAACTGCCTGGCTGCTCAAAGGACTCACCTGTCTGCTTTCTACAAAGGACTGCTGTCTTGCTGTTGCCCTGCTGCCTTGCTGAACTCTTGTCTGGCTGTGAAAGTGCTCTCCAAGGGCTTGGATAGAGCTTGCCTCCTGTTCCTTGAAGTCTCAGGACCAAAAAGACTTCTTCCTTTCACTTGGACGCTCCGTGCGCCGAAAATTTCGACGCACAGCTTGTTTCGCGGCGAGAAAAACGCCGCACACCGACGATGATCGACGCAACGCCCTCGGGACGATCGAGACTTCGACGCACAACCTCGCAAGGACAAAGCCGCCCGACTTTCCAGGAGAAATCGACGCGACGCCTACCGTGAGTGCGAAACTTTGACGCACGGCCTCGCAAGGACAACGCCGCCCGACTTCCAAGGAGAAATCGACGCGACGCCTGCCGTGAGACCAAACTTTCGACGCACGGCCTCGCAAGGACAACGCCGCCCGACTTCCAAGGAGAAATCGACGCGACGCCTACCGTGAGATCGAAACTTCGACGCGCAGCCCCGCAGAACGACGCGCAGCCGGAAAACAAGCAGGAGAATCCACGCACAGACCCGGGACATCTGGTAATCCCCGCGATCCACAAAAAGAGACTGTCTGCGCGCCGGAAAACGACGCCCGACTTCCCCGCGTGGAAAAGAACGACGCAAGTCTTTGTGTGCTGAGGAGAAATCGACGCACACACCCTTTTTCCACGCATCCCTTTTCCTGTGGCCCTCTGAGGAGATTTTCCACCAGAAACCAGGTACTTTGTGCTTGAAAGACCCTGTATTGCATTCTAAAGACTTAAGACACTTTATATCACTTTCCTGTGATAGTTCTACAATTTTCCATTGCATCTTTATTCTTTTTGACCTACAATTATCCTGATAAATATTATATATTTTTCTAAACACTGTGTGGTGTATTTTTGTGGTGTTATATGGTGGTATTGTATGACTTATTGCACAAATACTTTACACATTGCCTTCTAAGTTAAGCCTGACTGCTCGTGCCAAGCTACCAGAGGGTGGGCACAGGATAATCTTGGATAGTGTGTGACTTACCCTGACTAGAGTGAGGGCTTTTGCTTGGACAGAGGGTAACCTGACTGCCAACCAAAAACCCCATTTCTAACAAATATTTAAACTCTTCAGGGACTCCTTAAAAATATGAAGACTTAAATAATTAATTACTTAAGAAAATTCTACCTTCAAAATAAAATAAAAACAGCTATAACCACAGATTTCCAACCATTGTTGTGTATGTGATTTATGTGGACATACTACCCCCCCCCCTTTGGATTTCTGCATCCTAAATGTTCATGTGGACGTCCCTGTTGTTGGCACTGAATTGAAGGGGCTGTGTACGACGTCCTGAGATTGAAAGCTAATACCTCATAACCGTTCAACCTACCTTTTATCCAGATAATTCTCTGTTTTGGAAGCTGCTAAATCATCTCCCAACAGGGACATATATTTAGGTTTTTGGATTTTTTTTCTCAGAACAGTAGAGTTAATTATGCTCAGGGATTACTTTTAGTATGGGGCAAGTGGTGAAAGCATTAAAGTGTAAAGGTCCTATTAATGCAAGAGAATAAGCACATCTCAGCATATCTTTACATGCTCCTGTGGACTTGGTACACGGAGCTGCTCCACTATTTATCGTGCTTGATGTCCACTGTCTGCTGTCATGGAGACTAGGGGCCTCATTACGACTCCGGCGGTCCATTCATAGGACTGACGAAGCCACAACAGGCAAAAGACCGCCAGTAATGGAGGTCTTTTGCCCGCCATATTAGGAGTTTTCTGCTGGGCCAGCAGGCGAAAACAGCATTTCCGCCCACTGACCAAGCGCAAAACTCATCACAACATTGATGCCGGCTCGTAATCGAGTAGGTGGCAATGTTGTGGTGTGTCAGTTGCGACAGCACCTGTTGCTCATTTCACTGCTCATAAGTCGGGCAGTGAAATGTGCGACAGTGCTTTCCGTGGGGGGCCCTGCACTGCCCATGCCACTACAAATCATCTAAAACGTGCCTACTCCATTTTTCAGTCTCGAAATCCTACCCCACATTCTGCAAAACCACCCACAGCCTTGGGTTACAAAGGAATGAGCAATTCAGGCACAAATTCCCTTCAAGGAGTTCTCTTATTGCTGCCATGATCCACTAAGGAACACTGACCATCCAAGAGGAAAGTGGATCTAAATCAAACTAATAATGCCTGGCAAACAGAAAAACCCTGCATGCTGGATTCTTGGGGATCCTGGAAATGTGCATGGCGGTGGCTGGTATAACCTTATAGCAAGCACCAATATCATGGAAGACAGCTTTGTGCAAGTTAAGTGAGCTGCAGCCTAGCAAGCACATAAGAACCAGCACAGTCAAATATGGGGAGGAGATAAAGATAAAGACAATGATAGAACAGAGGGTTATTGATCACTCCTTTTCTTCCAAAGGAAGCACATGACCAAATAAGCATGCAGGACAAGAATCCCAATGTTATCCAACCAGATCTAGACAGTTTGTACCTAGCTCGCAAGCCTGCTCAGATGGGTACTCGGTCCACATGTCCCACGGCCATTATTTACTCAAGGTCCTCAGCTTCCCCACTGTTTAATAGCGATAAGCCGGGGTCAGTTATCTCCATAGGTGCATTGAGTTTCTCTGTGATTATATTAAGGCTTCCGAGTTCGCAGGTTTGCAGACCACGGAAATGTCTGAATTGATGTTACTAACACAGTTCACTTGGGCACGACCCCTGGGAATTTCTATGAGGTTGATTACAGGGTCCTTACAGTCCTTCTACTGGGTGAGCAAGAGAATACTGTTCTAAAGGAAGCAGGCTCTGTGTGTTTCACAAACTCTATACTTGAGGGCAGTCTCTCTCTGGAAGACAGGGTCAAAATGCGATACAGGCACATCAGCAGACTGGAGACTCTGCTATGAGTTAATTATGAGCATGGGTAGCAGGCATTTATTCCAGTAGAGACTCCATGAGAGTTCAAGACAGCTCACCTAGTTCTTCTCCAGGGAAGAGGTGACTCCTTTTCTCAAAACTTGTACAATGGAGATAAGGTCCAACAGGGAGATATAGTCCCTCATTACAACCCTGGCGGTCGTTGACCGCCAGGGCTGTTTTGTCGGAAGCACCGCCAACAGGCTGGGACGGCGGTTTCCCGCCACTTTTGTCCCGGCGGTTTAAATCCCCTAGGGCAGCGCTGCTTGCAGGGGATTACGAGTCCCCCTCCCGCCAGCCTTTTCATGGCAGTTTGAACCGCCATGAAAAGGCTGGCGGAAAGGGGAGTAGCAGGGCCCCCTGCCACGGCCCCATGCAGCTTTTCACTGTCTACATAGCAGACAGTGAAAAGCGTGACGGGTGCAACTGCACCCATCGCACAGCCGCAACACCGCCGGCTCCATTTGGAGCCGGCTCCCATGTTGAGGCCGAGATCCCCGCTTGACTGGCGGGCGGAAACCTGATTTCCGCGCACCGGCCCAGCGGGGATCTCCAAATAGACCCCACGGAGTGCAGCTGCATTGGCGGCCGCCCGGCAGTTTCAACTTGGCGGGCGGCAATAGGCCATAGTGTTTTACTGCAAGGTAAGCATAACCAATTCCTACCTGAATGTCATGTGTTTCCTCTTACCATTTACTTCAAGGAGATGTACAACAAAGTCTGTGAGGCTTGAAGCTGTGTCGTGAAAGTCTCAACAGTAATTTTCTGGACTATTTCTTTAACAGAGCACTAAGCATCACTCTGAGACCACTTTCCCAGCTTAAATCTTTGACAACATTCCTACCTCTCTTGATAAGTATAGGTCTGTCAAGGAGTCCAACAAGAACCCAAGTGCACTAAGAAAGAAGAGTAATGCTGTGACTTACTCTGGATCTCTATGCCACAACAGAAGCCCAGGATCTCAGTCACTGTCTCTCGAGCCTATGCACATACATTCTAAATTAATGACATCTGGATTGACCATTTACTCCTCTCAAACAGATCAGATGAATATCTTATTGCCTGTTCTTTGAGTGGCTCACTCTAGAGTGTTAAGCGTGAGTATTTCAGACTGCTTTCTAGTTTTCGAAATAAAGCGGATGATTATTAATATTTAGAAATGAGAGAGGGTGGGGTGGTCAGAACTTAAAATATGAACAATATCAAGACAGATTCAGAGTCGTTTTGCAGCAGTGGACAGTACATGTAGTGGTCAACCACTTCTGGTTATTCAAAAAAGGTTCTCACTCCCTTCAAACCCAGACCCATCTATTCATTGTGAAAATACTACAGCTCCAAATCTGAAATATAGCTAAATAAAAGTAATTTTGCACGTGTTTTCATGTGGGGAAACATTTCAAAGTTTATCAAATGTACTTGTTGGCAAGATATACAATGAAATTATGTTATAATGAATAATCAAATGTACTGAAAATGAATTTCTTCTTTTGATTGTTTTCTGCCTTTTCCAATTTTCTTATGCTGCAGTTGCAAACATACTGTGGCGAGAGGAAGGTACTGAAGTAAATATGTTTCTGTTTTATTGATAATGTGCTTGTCTGCTTTAACATTTCCGTAATGGACCATTCCTCAGTACTGGTCTCTTTCAGGTTGCAGTTGTAATAGAAAAGTTATGAAATGCATGGCACTCGACATTCATTTGTAGTTAGTTTGCAATATATATTACTTTGATTTTAACTGACATTGTTAATCAAAAGTAATGACTCATGAGATGATCAGAATGTAAGAGGAGGCACTGATACCTCCCTGAGGTCTTTTTTTTCCAAATAATAGTAAACCTATATTAGATACAAGCAGTAGCAAAGCATCCCAGTAGGCATAAACATGTATAGGGAAGGTAAAGAACAGATGATGAACATCTGACATTTAGGGAACAGGTATTTGGTGTTCTTTTGCTTTCTGCACACAGTGTGTAGCTCTGTATAATTCACGGACTGTGCAAAGTTCCTAAGAAAATCAGTTTTGTGTTTGCTAAAAAGGAAGTCCATGATTCATTCTGTGACAGGTAAAAGCTGCATTTTAGCACCTGGAATACCTAAAAATTGACCTGCCTTTTGATATTTTGAAAGAAAGTTGCAAGTTGTTTTTCCTACAAAATGGGATCGCCGCCCCAAGTGTGGACCTAAAGATACTACTCGTAAATGCCCTTTGTGAATTCGCAAATTCGTAAATTTAGACATTTGGTCTAAGTTTAGACCAAATGTATAAGTTTGCCTTTGAATCCAGCCCTTAGTTTAGCCGTACGCAGAACTAAAGTTTACCAGTAATGAAGGTCCTTCCTTAGAGTTTAGGGGAAGGGATACTCCATCAAAAAGTGACCCATATGAGGTCCGCCGTGTTACAAGAGCGACTGGCTGTAATGCACGTTGAATGTAGCACACAGGACATCAACCATGTTTGTGACAGAATGTCCCATCTACCAAAGTCTAAATAAGGTCCTTAATCGCTCCGTGACTGATTCTCCTTTTGGTCAGTACTTGGCAACAGGAATACAGAGACCATGTAGTAAAAAGTGTGGGGAGCAGAAGCACCAGATGGCACCAAGTTTTTATTCACATATGAAATGTAGACTAGAGATGCTTGGGACTCATGCTGAATGAAATTGTCTTGGATCACTGGTGCTATTTCCCTAAAATCATATCATGATGTTTGGTAACTGAGCAAGCTCAACAAATGATTCAAATGCTGACGGCTGAAACCCGTGAGCCACATTTTAATGAACTATTAGGTCCCATTACGAGTCACATGCAAATCCTAATTTGGACACCAATTCTGGTTGTGCCTAAATCGGTGTTCCCTCTTTCCCTCTAGCTACTTTGTATCTGGAATTGTGCCAGGAAATGAACTGGTGCAATGTGAAAGGGATGAATTGTTTGAAAAGAGGAAAAACATAAGAAAATAAATCAAGCAAACTCCGATTGTACATGTTATGGCCCATTCTGAGAAGAAAAATGTGAAAACGTGCAGTAAATGGAAAACACCAACCAGAGCTGTTTACGTGCACAATTACCACTTAGGATCACTGGTCACTTGTGATTAGGGCATTAGGGCTTTAAGGGGAGTCAGTGTTAGATCTTAAGGTGTATGTTTACTAATAGTTCACGTAACGCAGCACAGCATGGCAAGTAACTGAGCTGAGTTCCATGGACGGGTGAGAGCTGAACAATGCCATACCTAATAAGATATGGCGCTGTTCAGCTCCTTCCATGTGCTGGCACACCTGTGGATGCAGGCATGTTTGCACTATGGTGCAAGGGTACCTGGACTATGGGCATACATTCCTGCACAAAAACAATCCCTAGAGAAAAGTCAACTTTCAAGAAAGAAGAAGTAACAAGGAGAAAAGTTATGTTTTTCTTGTTATGCCACAGTCAGGTTGCCTTACCTCTTTGTGACAAATCCAAGTTTACAAGCCTTTGTAGCCGATGCAAGATAATGTAAGGCAGTGCTTTGTGCTGCCATGTGTTACTTTGTATTTACTAAACCAATCAAAGCTATGCAAACCTGACACAAAATCTTAGTGCATCTGGGCCCTAATTCTTAGGAAGTCCTAATTTATGTCCCCACCCCTACCCCCACCTTTAAATATGCTAAATAATATTTTGCATGCAATGATTTGTCAAGGTTGGAAAAGCTTGCAACTTTAAAAATCTGCAAAGTTTGACATCTTTATAACACTTTATTGTGTGTCTCAATCAGACAAAAATGTCAATATTTTATTTTAGGGTAAAAGATTTTCTCACCTATACATTTTTTGAGATAAAACATTTCCCATAAATTGGGCTTCCAAGGTGTTGCTTAACACAAACATCAAATTTTGTGTTAAAGAGTTTGCTGAGGGAAGTCTTTGAAATTTCACACAGCCCTTGCCCTGTAGTTAAGCTTTGAACGTCAACACATAAAATCTATTCTAGTTCGTCTTCAGGAAGTGGTGCAAGAAATTGCTTGCATCCTCAATTTTCCTTTGACAGAGTCGGAACATATAACACTGGCACTGTTTTGCTTTGTTAAACCATAGGTTACTTCCTGTTGAATACAGGTCCTCTGGGGAGTTACAACTATATATTTTTTTTCAGTTTGTAAGCTGAACTTGAAAGATTTTCTCGGTTTAACCCAATACCGTAGACTGTGGAAATGACAGTTCTACACAATGATCTAGTTTAGAAAAAAATGTGATTCACAAGCACAGTTTTATCTCTTACGACCGCTTTATGAGTTGGCTGGACCTTGCCCCGAAGACACAGGAGGGAAAGAAGTCCGTTTACCACCCAGTATCTCTGCTGCAAAGTCTAGCCATTACAGGTTTTTCCAAAGCCGAGGAATACCTGATAATACCCAGATTGACTTGGTATTTTACTGTGCAGTTTACCACCATTTTGGTGAAAGCGTACAGAAGGTGTACAGGGACTGCTGGTGGGGGTAGGGGCTGGGTGGGTTGATAGAGCTTCAGGGCATGGTTGTGCCTTGTCCGAGGGCAGCATTGTATGACCGCTGAACCTCCATCCCACCGACCGACAGCTGCAGGGAGCAAGCAGGCGCTGCGCAATTCTGCTTCCTGTCCCAACTTCTGCGAGTGACCCAGTGTCTCTTGGACTGGAGTTATTGGGTCCAGAGTTTTCAAACCCCATAATTCTGAGCCCTGATACACATATAATTTCAATTTGCGTTATTTCACACAGCGATGCTACTCCCGGTGAAATAATACAGTTAATAACAAGGACCTTAATGATAATTGTGTAACGTAGCATGAGTGACGATTCTGTAACATTAACTGAAAACTTTTCCCCTTCAGCAAGTCTAGTTATGCAACACTATTACTTTACCTAATTAACTCTAATTGTGTTTTAAGAAATGTATAACGTAAGAACATAAAAATATATTTTGTGCCACATGTGTCCTATGGAATTTGGCAGATAAGTACATTATCAAGACTTGCAATGGATACATTACTATTGCAAGAAATGAACTTAAAAATACTTTGTACTGCATCCTTGTGGGGTCCTGTGACTGACATACCAATGTCTGCCACAACACTTTCTGCGACACTGCCCTACTGTATTTGCATGTTGACATATTGACACAAGGCTATTCATCCACCATCATTAAGCTTCGAAGCACTGTGAACATTTGATATGAACGAACCTGCTTACACTTGGCCTATTTAAGGTCAGTAATGGCCACACTGATGCAAAGAAAATCACAGATCTGAATTTATAAACAAATCAAAAATGTTTTGGTGAGTGTGATTCTGTGGCTCAGTTCGATTTTGCAATATACGTCTTAACAAATTTCACATTTGTAGCTCGTTATGAGCTTTCACTGGGTCATATGATGAAGCTGGTTGTCATCGAACTTGATACCATATTCTACTGTGTACAAATAACAGTCATGTAATATGATTGCGCAGTTTTGCTTAAATTACACCACTTTTCAATCACTCACCAAGCTTTGCATTTTTGAACCTCTCTGTGGTCCCTCCACACATCTCTTGGATTCCTAATGTTTCGTCAATGTGCTTTTTGCACCGCAAACGCTCACAGCATCCCTAAAAATGTATACATTGCTATTCAATATGGTTGATTGTGTGTGCAAACAAGAAGCCTTGAATCAGTAATACTGTTCTCCTTGTTCTTTTGTCATCCTTCCTTCAAGGTCTAAGCGTAGGAAATATTTTTTATGTTTTTTCTGATGAGGGAATAACATTGATCCAACCAAACGAGTGTGAGATCCGCAGACAAATAAAGCCGGCTGACAAGATTTTTACAACATATGTAAGTTTTTCAAGACAAAAATCACTCAAGTTTGAGACCTGATTATCAAGATCATTTACCAATAAATCAATGAGGATTTCATTCCAAAATCCACCCATGTATCTCATATTCTCTCTTTCTCTGTCACTGACTGTCTATTATTTTATGAAACAATTAATATCCTATGCTTAGCCTGCCTGACTTCTATTTATTTGTCTGTCAATCTGCCAATGTTTTTGTGCAAAATAAGTTATTAATTGTATTGTTCGAAAAAACGAATCATGTTATTGTCATTTGGTATTAGTTAAGTGCCCAATGTGCCATTAGTATGATATTGCCGCATTTTTGGTAGTCGGGAATGACTTTCGATGTAACTTTGAGGATACATGCATTATGCTCTCATAAGCACTTTGAAAAAGTTGACGTATTTTTCAAAGTGCCTATCTGATGTAATCCACAACCTTAGAAATAAAACATCTCAGAAAAACATTTTCGAATCAAAACTATATTGTGTGCAACAGTGAAGGTTGGATAGCGTAAGTCCAGGTCTAGGCAATAATTTTGATTTAAGTAAAATGAAACGCGCTAGACACTAGTCAAACAACTTACCACTGTATACGTATTTAGGTCACCAAGATTTCTCAAAGCTGGCAATTGAACTGGGTGGTGTTGTGGTGCCATTCTTTTTTGTAAACCGCAGAAGAGCAACACAAAAATGTAAACATAGGGTAGGAGTCAATAAAGGGTAATGGTATGAAGGAAAATATAACAGGACATAATTGTGTGTTCATGCTGTGTGTGTATAACAGAATTGGCGTTAACAGCCCTATAGTTACAGCTATTTCGCACTTTACAATGATACTCTTTGTTTTCTAATGGTTAAACTGTTTGGCAAATATATTCATCATTTTGGGAACGGTTAAATGTCGGAACCACAGGTGCTTAAACCACCCGTGGCTCAACAACGAGGTCCCTCCCACCTCCCCCTCTTAATGGCGGTCGCTGCGCGATGCAGGTGGGTGACCCCACCTGTTTTTGGCCAGAGATCGCTCCCCGCGCCTGCAGCACCATCTTGCTGCACCGTGTCCCCTGACCCCCGCCCACGCGGCCGATCGCGTGCTCGAGGCCCTCCTCCACCCGCAGGCACCCGCCTGCCCCTCATCCCTGGCGTCTAGTGGGCTTCTGGTAAGCATTACTAGACCCTTCTGTACCAGCGTGTCTGTTTTTCCCCAGCGTGTCTGTTTTATTTCCCACCCACTTGTTGTGCACTGTCTCCACTGCCCTGTATTGCTTGTTTTAATTGTGCCTTGCTTTCCTGCTCTCTATTGCTCTTTCACTATGCCTTGCTCTTTTCTTGGCCGCCTTTATCGTTTTAATTGTGCCTTGCTTTCCTGCTCTCTATTGCTGTTTCACTGTGCCTTGCTCTTTTCCTTGCTGCCTTTATCGTTTTAATTGTGCCTGCTTTCCTGCTCTCTATTGCTCTTTCAATGTGCCTTGCTCGTTTCCTTGCCACCTTTATCATTTTAATTGTGCCTTGCTTTCCTGCTCTCTATTGCTCTTTCACTGTGACTAGCTCTTTTCCTTTGCCGCCTTCAACGTTTTCAAATTCGTTGCCTTGTTTTCTGATTGTGCCCACTCTGCCCAGTCTGTGTATTTTTCGCCGCCGCTGCGTCCCTGCGGCCCCACCCCTACGCGTCCCCATTCGCTTTTCCCTTCCGCCTCCCGCCTCCCAGCTGCTCCTCCCTCCCATCTCCCCCTCTTAATGGCGGTTGCTGCGTGACCGTGTCGCTGGCGCACCAGAGGCAAGCCCATCTGTGCCCGTCCGCGCCTGGACCGTGCCCAGTGCCAGTACCCCTAGCTCTCCCAGCCAAGACCCCCCCAGACACCACTACTCCTCACATACTCTCCACTCCCTCAACCCAGGTCCACGCCCAACCTGCACCCAAACCACCCCCTCACACACACAGGGCCCCGTCACCTGCTTCGTCTGCCGATTCCCCTGCTCCACCTCTCACCCCCCAACACCCACAGGCCCCACACCAAACCCAGCCCCCAACACCAAACACAACAACCACAAAACAACCAACCACCGCACAGCCACAGCACACACCAACCGCCCCACCACAAAATAACCCACAAACTGAACTCACCCCACGCCAACACCACCAAGACCCACAGCGACACCACGAGCACCCACACCAACACCAACACACAACACAACAACAACACCCCCAACAACCACCTCAACTGCCTGCTGCTAAACACCCGCTCCCTACACAAACATGCCATAGAACTCTGGGACCTCATCACATCACACTCACCTGACATCGTCTTCCTCACGGAAACCTGGACGAACCACTTGTCAGAGCCCAACATAGCCATAGCTACCCCCACGGGATACAAACTCCAATGCAAAGACAGCCTCAACAAGCCAGGAGGTGGCATCGCCATCCTGCACAAAGACACCATCAAGGTCACCACCAACACACACAACACCCTCAACAACGCAGAACACATGCACTTCCTTATCCACATAAACAATAACACCACCCTCAGAGGCACACTTGTATACAGACCCCCAGGACCACGCTTCCCTTCTGTGACACCATCGCTGACAGCCCGCACACCCTCACCTCCACAGATTACATCCTCCTCGGCGATTTCAACTTTTACCTAGAGGCCCCCCACGACCACAACTCCTCCTCCCTCCTAGACAACCTCGGACTCAAGCAACTGGTCACAGCACCCACCCACTCAGCAGGACACACTCTTGATACAATCTTCACTTCAAGCCAACACACAACCTACACCCACACCACTGAACTCCACTGGACCGACCACCACTGCGTCCATTTCTCCTTCACCAAACCCCCCACACACCACCACCGACCCACCACCCCTTACCGCATGTGGGACAAGATCCCCACAGAACGCCTGAACTCCCAACTGGCAAAGAATCCCCCCTAACACCAACGACCCCAACATTGCGGCACACAACCTCACAAAATGGATTACCACAGAACTCCAAGCGCAAATGCCGCAAAGCAGAGAAAGCTTGTCGACAAGAACCCTCCACTACAAACTTCTCCACCCTCAAAACCTCCACCCGCAACCACAACCAACTCATACGCCCCCCAAAAGAGTACACTACAAGGAACGCATCAACAACAACTCCCAAAACAGCAAAGAACTCTTTACCGTCATCAAAGAGCCCTCCAAACCCAAAGCCAGCAACCTAGACCCCACACACACACAGACCCTCAGCAACGCCCTCTCAAACCACTTCCACCGCAAAATCCTGAACATACACAACAGCTTCATACCACACACACCTGCCACCCCCACCCGACCAACACAGACCCCCCTCACACACCCCCAGTATACTTACCACCTGGGCCCCTACCACCGAGGAAGAAATGAAAAAAACAATGAACTCCATCCACTCTGGATCACCCTCCGACCCTGCCCCCATCGGACGTACAACAAAGCCAGCCCAACCATCGCCCCCATACTTTGAGACATAATCAACAGCTCATTCAACACCGCCAACTTCCCAGACCCGTGGAAGCACGCAGAAGTTACTGCACTGCTAAAGAAACCCAAAGCTGACCGAGACGACCTCTCCAACTACCGCCCCATCTCTCTCCTCCCCTTCCCTGCCAAGGTCACTGAAAAACAAGTGAACGCCCGCCTATCCCACTTCCTCGAGGAAAACCACACACTCAACCCCTCCCAATTTGGGTTCCGCAAAAACCATAGCACGGAAACCACCCTCATCGCATGCACTGACGACATCAGAACCAAAGTCGACAGGGGCGAAACTATCGCACTCATTCTCCTGGACCTCTCCGCAGCCTTTGACACTGTCTGCCACCAAACACTTCGTACATGCCACCACAACTATGGGATTCAACACAAAGCCCTAGACTGGATCTCCTCCTTCCTCACCAACAGAACTCAAAAAGTCCGCCTCCCACCCTTCCAATCCACTGCCACCAAAATCATCTGCGGAGTCCCCCAAGGCTCATCCTTCAGCCCCACCCTTTTCAACATCTACATGATCCCATTAGCCAACATCCTCCAACCGCACGACATCACCATCCTCCCCTACGCAGACAACACCCAACTCATCTTCTCCCTCTCCCGCAACCCCAATACCACCAAAAGCAACCTCCACACTGCACTCCTCGACACCGCCGCCTGAATGACAGCCAACCACCTCAAGCTCAACTCCAACAAGACCGCGATCATCATTTTCGGCCCCCACAAATCCAAATGGGACACCTCCTGTTGGCCCACCGCCCTAGGCCCCGCACCTACCCCAGCACCCCACGCACACAGCCTTGGCATCATCCTCGACCCCTCCCTCATCATGACCCAGCAAATCAACACCATCACCTCCTCCTGTTTCAACACATTGCGCATGCTGAAAGAAATATTCAAATGGAATCCCACAGAGACCAGAAAAACCATCACTCACGCACTAATCAGTAGCAGGCTAGACTACGACAATGCCCTACATGCCGGCACCACACTAAAACTCAAGCGCAAACTCCAGAGAATCCAGAACACAGCCGCACGACTCATCATGAACCTCCCCCGCCACGAACACATCTCACCACACCTCAAATCCCTTCACTGGCTCCCCATAGATAAAAGAATCACCTTCAAAATCCTCGTCCACGCACACAAATCCCTCCACAACGCCTGCCCATCCTACCTCAACGATAGAATAAACGTACACACCCCCACCCGCTACCTCCGATCCACCAGCCTTGCACTCGCCACAATCCCACGCATCCAACACACCACCACAGGAGGCATATCCTTCTCATATCGCGCCCCAAGACCCAAGACCTCCTTCTCTTCAGAAAAAAACTCAAGACATGGCTATTCGAACAGTGATCGTCCAACTGCCCCCCCTCAGCCCCCCAGCCCCTTGAGACCCTCACGGGTGAGTAACGCGCTTTACAAATTTCTTTGATTGATTGATTGATTGACCTCGTTCTAAACTCTAATGCCTTTACCACGAATGCGTTCACAACTATTTTACTGTTGTAAACGCATTCCTGGTAAAGGCATTACCAATCAGCATGCACGACCCAGCATTCTTCCACCCCAGCCCCCACCTCACCCCTTAAACCTAAACCCTGACCCTCCCCTAAACACTACTCACCCCCCAGCCTCCCACCCCACCCCAAAAACAAAAAATACCCTGAGTCCCCACCCCCACCCCCACCCCTAAAACCTAAACCCTGCTCCCCAAACCCTAATCACCCCCAGCACCCCACCCTCCACCCCCCAAATCAGCACAAGTCCCAGCCCAACTTACCTCCTCCTTCACCGCGTTCACTCCAACTCCCTTCTGTACCTTAACCACGCATGTATGTTGTTCAGACCTGCGTGGTTAAGGTACCGAAACCAGGGAGTCATGGAAAACGAAAGCGTTGTTTCACTTTCGTTTTTCACAACCTCATGGTTCCAGACTCGTTCTTCCTTTGGGAACTCTTAGCGAGACAAGGGGTCCCCTTCCTACAAATGGTTTGCAGATTGGAAGAGGTTAGGACATAGTTAAAAGAAGCAATCAATAAGTATAATTTCCTAGAATTAGTCATACTAGGCATTTTGTTGGTAGAATGTGTCCTAATTTTATTTTGATGTAAATTTATTCAGCATTTTTTTTTAATTGTATTGTAAAAATGTCTTGGTGGACATTGAAGATCTCATGTTATGTAGATCTGGACCTTTAGTTAGGTGACCTACGTGTGGACTGTTATGCCCATGTTTACGGGGAATTGGCGTAAGGCAGTGCTGCAAGTCTTCTTGCTGCGCTGACCCACGGCAATGTGAAAGGGCAGGAATGCGGCACATTTATGAGATAGAGTGAATTCCTGCCCTTTCTTCCTGTGATGGCGCACGATTGGCTGCTTAACGCCAATGCAGGCTTCCTTGCACCATTGTGCAAAGATGCCTACGTTGCATTAAGGATTGTTTCTGTGCAGTAAGGGATACCTTCCTGCACAAAATCAATCCAGAGAGGTGCATTCCTCTTTCTCTATGTGCTGAAGAATGCAGCACACATGGAAAGAGAATGCCTGCTCTCGAGAGGTGTAAGGTTTTACTGCTGCCCCAGTTTTTTTGTAAATCTGGGGCAGCATCACAATTCTTGGGTGTTGCATGGGACAATCCACTGCAATGCCCATTAAACGCCTCCCTGGTGCAGAGTGAGGCAATGCAGCAGCTTGCGCAGCTTTGTCTTACTCCATATCTACGAAGCCAGGCAAAGTCACACAAATTGGCTTTGCATGGCCTCATGGATGTGGCTGAGAGGCTTGCACCCCGAGAGCATCAAAAAAGTGACGCTCTTGCAGTGCATGCCTCTCAAATATATGCCCCTAAGATTTCAGTTTAGAGGATGTTCTGTTTTTAAAACAAATTGGCTTATTGTCGAAATCATTTAAAGAGAATATAAAGAAAAATGGGATAACACATCTCTTGTTGTTTAATAGTTATTTTGATTATTGAATTTCTACCACATAACAACATGTTAAAGTAACAACCTGCTTCCAATTAGAAATTTCTAAAATTGATCCTAGTCCTTCAGCAAAATAAAATGTCAAAAACACAGCTGTAGATTATCCTAATTCATTTCACCTCACTCTGTTGATTCCAAATTCTAACATAATGGTGCACGGTGATGTAACAGCTTAGTGAATGCACACCGGAAGATGTACAGTTAGAATTTCCTGATACGGGCCAAAACTCATGCAACTGAAGACACTCATTAAGTGTGCATTTTTAATAATTTAAAATGTGTGACTCAAGCTACTCATCATTCCCATGTTCATTGTTCCACTGACGAGGCCCATGTAGCCCAAAACCAGTGGGGTACTTGTGTGCCTGCTGGAGGGATGTGCCCTGGCGTTTTGGGGTGGACTCTGATTCTTGGAGCAGGACTGTGACTGGTCTCTTTGGTGGCATAGTGGGCAAAAAAACGGACACGGACATGGCCCTGAGAGATCACCAGTAGCTGAGTATTTATCAAGCATTCCACTGATCAAGTTTATGCTTTCCACACCCTGTAGGGTAGAAGAAAATCCCCACATAAAAGGGTTTCCAATCAGATAATTTCACATGTCCTTTTGTCAACATAAGAAACTCTTCTCATTAATTAGATTGCTACAGTTGGATCTTTCTAAATCATTTTTAATCAGTCAGTGCATAATCCACCAGATATTCAATCAAGACTTTACGGTTGGGTTCTCAACAAGGTTGTTACATGAATAAATTTAATATTTGCTATACATTTGCTGAATTCCCTTGGGCTTTTTCCAAAATAATTAAAATAAAGAGTCACAATGGCAAGTACAATCCTTTCCTTTCATGTCAATAAATAAGCATTTTGTTACAAGCGGGAATTTATAGCACAAAACACATTAAATTCTACCATAAGAAAATGCTCCTTTTTGTGTGGTCACCCTGATTATTTGATGATTGTTTTGTTGATTTACACATTGGGGCACTATTGAAAAGGGTCTAGTGTATGAGCTAAGAACCATACACCAGGTAGAAATTGTCTAATCTGAGGTCGAAATATTTGACTTTTCTATAGGGCCATGGTATATAGTGTGTTTATGCAGACGTATTGAGGCATCCACTATTGTGACAAAAGAAAACATGGCTTCTGGCCTACCATTATGCCCTCACAGCTGCAGTTTAAAGCTTGAAGTGGCCTTTCAAAATAATTATTTTTAAGAGTTAAAATCATCCCTTTTAAATAATACATTTTACAGTCTCCCTACAGTGGCACAGTCCTAGAAGGTCTTATCATTCCTATGTAGAAAACTAGTGTGCAGGTTAAAAAACTAATACTGCTATCTCGGAAATGAGGTAAGCTAGAAAAATAACCAAACCACTATTTTTAATAGTTATTAGTTATTAATAATTAATTAAATGGCAAAGTCAGATTTTTAATAAATATTCAGGAAAGGTAACTTTTAAAATGTTGCCTTTTACCTACCTGAACTACCAGGAGGCCGATTAACATATGCCTCTGCCAGCCTGTGCTCAAGCCTGGGAATACACATGAAATAGGGCTAAAATGCCCCCCAGAAGCAAACAATAAGATGGTCTGAATGGGCACATATGACTCCTCTGAACTACTCAGAATATTCAGAGTGGGGGCTGTGGGCATGCTCTGGAAACCATACTGTCAAATCCTGCTTAATGGATCTTTTGAGCCACACAAAACACTCAGTGAGCACTTGAAAAGGAGAGAACAGGATGCTAAGACATTTCTTGAGCACTCCCTGTCTGATTGCTAAAAGAACCTGCTTTTATCCTACCAGACCTCTGTCTCAGGGTGTGCTCTGGATACAGTGCCTGATCCAAACTGGATTTTAATGTTAGCTGAGGGAGGATACTTTTGATTTTCCTATGATACTCTACATAGATTACTAGCCCTCAGAGCTCAAGTTTAGTGTGGCCAAACACTTTCTGAATCTTAAACAAAAAGCCTTGGTGCATGGCATTTCGGGTTTGTTTGCATTAAGGTAAACGTAAACCACTGAAAAAGTGGGTATGGTTGCCCCAGAAACATTTACCATATTGGTTATTGAGTGCCCTGGAGTCATCCTCACCCACTGAATAGTGCCAGATATAAATGTGGCATCCCATAAGAATACTGCTTGACATATGAAAGGGTACCAGGTGAACCTAAGGAGCTTGCACCCCCTTCTGCTTGAAATCCAAGGGCAGAGAGGTCTCTAAGGATCATAAACCTGATCCCCTGGGTGTCTCCAGGAACAAACAAAAACTGAAGAAGACATTCCTGTGAGGAATGCCAGCTGACCAGTGCAACTGGAACATGAGCTGAACTTTGCTGCTGACCTTTTGCCTTACACCCTGAGAATCTCTGAATGCTACCCCTAAGCTCCGGGGGCATTGGAATTTCACTCCTGTGGTTGGAAACATTTAAAAAAACTTTTGCTCCAGAAGCTTTAAGGGGACTAGTCACAGAATGTATCCGACTGGCAGTTCCACTAAATCGTATTGAGTTTTACGTTTGTCCAGAGTGGATAACAGTTTTTCCTCAGAAACATAACAAAGTCCTTTTACACAATGGGTCCTTGAAACCTTTTGGACCATCCCTAATTCAAGGCCCTAGTGCACACACTTAGTGTATCAGACCCGTGCTCAATCGCAGTCAGCATATAACTGTGGGTAGGTTACGGTCTATAGCCCCATTGACCACAATTGGTGTTTTGCACTTCTTGGTGATATTGGCGGTCATTCTGCCCGCGGCGGGCGACGGTCGCCGCCCGCCATGCGGTCACCGCCAAATGGCCGCTCCGCGGTCAGGAGACCGCGGATGCCATTCTGGCTTTCCCGCTGGGCCGGCGGGCGACCGCCAAAAGGCCACCAGCCGGCACAGCGGGAAAGACCCTGCAACAAGGAAGCCGGCTCCGAATGGAGCCGACGGAGTTGCAGGGGTGCCACGGGTGCAGTGGCACCCGTCGCGATTTTCACTGTCTGCAAAGCAGACAGTGAAAATTTTCATGGGGCCCTGTTAGGGGGCCACACGACACCCGTTCCCGCCATCCTGGTTCTGGCGGTGAAAACCGCCAGAAATAGGCTGGCGGGAAGGGGGTCGGAATCCCCATGGCGGCGCTGCAAGCAGCGCCGCCATGGAGGATTCCCTGGGCCAGGGGAAAATCGGCGGGAAACCGCCGGTTCCCCTTTTCTCACCGCGGCTTTACCGCCGCGGTCAGAATAGCCCTGGAAGCACCGCCAGCCTGTTGGCGGTGCTTCCGCTGCCCTCCGCCCTGGCGGTCAGAGACCGCCAGGGTTGGAATGAGGGCCATTATCTTTTAAAACTTAAAACCTAAAGAAAATCATATAACTGTTTCCACTTATTGGATTTTTGTTGTTTTAGTGTCATTTTACTTATTGAATTTTTATCAATTTGAGAAATTGAAGAGAGATTTTTTTACAGGGAGTGCAGAATTATTAGGCAAATGAGTATTTTGACCACATCATCCTCTTTATGCATGTTGTCTTACTCCAAGCTGTATAGGCTTGAAAGCCTACTACCAATTAAGCATATTAGGTGATGTGCATCTCTGTAATGAGAAGGGGTGTGGTCTAATGACATCAACACCCTATATCAGGTGTGCATAATTATTAGGCAACTTCCTTTCCTTTGGCAAAATGGGTCAAAAGAAGGACTTGACAGGCTCAGAAAAGTAAAAAATAGTGAGATATCTTGCAGAGGGATGCAGCACTCTTAAAATTACAAAGCTTCTGAAGCGTGATCATCGAACAATCAAGCGTTTCATTCAAAATAGTCAACAGGGTCGCAAGAAGCTTGTGGAAAAACCAAGGCGCAAAATAACTGCCCATGAACTGAGAAAAGTCAAGCGTGCAGCTGCCACGATGCCACTTGCCACCAGTTTGGCCATATTTCAGAGCTGCAACATCACTGGAGTTCCCAAAAGCACAAGGTGTGCAATACTCAGAGACATGGCCAAGGTAAGAAAGGCTGAAAGACGACCACCACTGAACAAGACACACAAGCTGAAACGTCAAGACTGGGCCAAGAAATATCTCAAGACTGATTTTTCTAAGGTTTTATGGACTGATGAAATGAGAGTGAGTCTTGATGGGCCAGATGGATGGGCCCGTGGCTGGATTGGTAAAGGGCAGAGAGCTCCAGTCCGACTCAGACGCTAGCAAGGTGGAGTACTGGTTTGGGCTGGTATCATCAAAGATGAGCTTGTGGGGCCTTTTCGGGTTGAGGATGGAGTCAAGCTCAACTCCCAGTCCTACTGCCAGTTCCTGGAAGACACCTTCTTCAAGCAGTGGTACAGGAAGAAGTCTGCATCCTTCAAGAAACACATGATTTTCATGCAGGACAATGCTCCATCACACACGTCCAAGTACTCCACAGCGTGGCTGGCAAGAAATGGTATAAAAGAAGGAAATCTAATGACATGGCCTCCTTGTTCACCTGATCTGAACCCCATTGAGAACCTGTGGTCCATCATCAAATGTGAGATTTACAAGGAGGGAAAACAGTACACCTCTCTGAACAGTGTCTGGGAGGCTGTGGTTGCTGCTGCACGCAATGTTGATGGTGAACAGATCAAAACACTGACAGAATCCATGGATGGCAGGCTTTTGAGTGTCCTTGCAAAGAAAGGTGGCTATATTGGTCACTGATTTGTTTTTGTTTTGTTTTTGAATGTCAGAAATGTATATTTGTGAATGTTGAGATGTTATATTGGTTTCACTGGTAATAATAAATAATTGAAATGGGTATATATTTTTTTTTGTTAAGTTGCCTAATAATTATGCACAGTGATAGTCACCTGCACACACAGATATCCCCCTAACATAGCTAAAACTAAAAACAAACTAAAAACTACTTCCAAAAATATTCAGCTTTGATATTAATGAGTTTTTTGGGTTCATTGAGAACATGGTTGTTGTTCAATAATAAAATTAATCCTCAAAAATACAACTTGCCTAATAATTCTGCACTCCCTGTATTGTGCTGTGCTATTGACTTTGTAACTGTTTGGGTACTTCTAAATGCTTTACACATTTTCTCTAGGTTAAACCTGTCTGCTCTGTGCCATTGCTACCAGGGGTTGAGCTCATGTTTTAAATACTGAAATCTTTGACTGGACCTAACAAAATAGGGACCTTATTACATGTGGTGGACACCAATCTGCCCTAACTAATAAAAAACGTTCTCACACCTACCCTCTTATTACAAATGCTTCAAAGAGCTTCTCTGAATAGTGGTGTCAATGGTCATTCAGTTAAATCACCTATGTTCCATTGTTCATTCATCATGGCTTGCAATTTCCTATAGGGTGAATGATCATTTGAGCAATGCCCATAAAACTAATATAAATGGATTTCTCTCAGGCAGTGGTTTTCCAGCTCCCTAACTGCCTCTACTCTTTCTGCTTAAAGTTCATGTTCTTTTAATGTATATGATATCTTTGTAGGGTGGCACTCTATACGAAGGTTTATTATTCAGATCCAAATCACTATTTTGCTTCACATAGCCCATCTTACTCAATCCCACTAACATATTTTCCTCTTCAACCCCAATGAATAGGTTATCTACACTAAAAGAAGGTTCAGTACCCTTTCATAAAATTTAAAGTAAGCGCACTTTGGATCTTTAAAACATTTCAAAAACACTCTGATAACCTTAAGACCTACTCCTGTTCTTTTGAGCTCAAAAAAGCATTTTTTTTCTTCAAAGCAGAAAAATATGCAAACTGAACAAACATGTTCATATTAGAAAACGTCAAGTTTTACGTCTGTGCAAACTGATTCTCAGAGAAAAATAACAACTTAATGTTCCAACTTACTTCTTATAACTCATAGCATAATCAAACTGAAGATCGTTCAGGTAATTACATATTATATTGTATGTCTTAAGTACCAATTTTGTAATCATAATTTTCCTTGGAAAAGCACATATTTCTCGATGGTGGCATCAAACATTGAAAAAGAGCCAAGATGTATCTCACTGACACATCAATCTGATTCCCTTCAATACAGTCCTTAAACTTACATTCTTTTGGAAAACAACTCCAGGTTTTCATATCACCTGATTATAGGGAGTCACAAAGCGAGAAATGTAACCTCCACACAGGAATCCAAGTTCTCCTTTATGACAATGACTACCTTCATGCAAATAATTATTTAACCTCACCAGTCTCTGCCTGTGTTCCAAATGTTGGCTTGTTCATCTTTAACTGCTCTCACTCTCAAAATAAGTTCTGCTTCTAAATTCCCTCTTGCACTATTCTAAATGTTTCCCATTTGAAAATCCGCCTTTTGCCATCCTAACTGTGCTTCAGCTTCCAAATAATAAAATCTATCTGAGGAATACACTCTCTTTTCTTTCATTCATTCTCCAAAAGTCTTCACCATTTCATCTTTTGGCTGTATTACAACCACTAGAGAGTGGTAGGTAGTGTAAATTCATGTTTGAAGGATGATAGATCAACTCCACACTAGAAATGGTTATATGTTGTAACAACGAGTTCTTCAACCACCCATGCCTAAACAACGAGGTTGGGACAACGACCTCGTTGTTCTCACTAATGCCTTTACCACAAATGCCTTAACAACGATTTTTTCTTGTAAAGGCATTTGTGGTAAAGGCATTAGTGATCAGCATGCATGGTTCCAGCATGCGTCACCCCTGGCCCCCACCCCTAAAAATTACTGCGACCCCCTAACCCACAACCACCCCAACCCCCCATCCCCAAAATTACCACAACCCCAACCCCCTCCCCTAAAACCTAAAGCACCCCAACCCGCAACCCACCCCTAAAATCTAAACCCTGACCCTCCTCCCCCACCCCTAAACCGTAATCACCCCAAGTCTCCACCCCACCCCCAAAAACTAGAAAAACCCTGAGTCCCCACACCGTCCCGTAAAACCTAAAGCACCCCAACCACCCAACCCACCCCTAAAACCTAAACCCTGACCCCCTCCCCTAAACCCTAATCACCCCGAGCACCCCACCCCACCCCCAAAAAAATAGCCCCAAACCCAGCCCAACTTACCTCCTCCTTGATCGCTTTGACTCCCTTCTTCTGTGCCTTAACCAAACATGTACGTGGTTCACACATGCGTGGTTAAGGCCCTAAAACAAGGAAATCGGGGAAAACAAAAGCATTGTTTCACTTTCGTTTTCCACTACTTCGCGGTTGACGACTCGTTGTTCCAGGTGTTTCCCACTAGAAATACATCTACATTTTAAGACTGTATCAGTTTAAGGGTGTCATTATGTGTTGAATATCTCCTTCTGTAATGTCACATAAAAACCCTTCAAGATAGATATCCATTGATAGATTAATTGATCTATTTATGCAAGTTTATTTAAACCTAGTTGTTTGAAAGTCAAATTCTCACTGTGGGCTACCACTAACCCATTCTGTCAGTAGGATTAGAAAGAAAGACCAGGTGATGTTTTTGCCAGCTGAGGCACTTGCACCTATAATGCATGTGTGGCTAGCTTAGCTTTATAGTCTTGTTTCTTTAAAACGTGACTGGCTTACTCCACAAATGATGCTTGAACTGAGCCACAATTGACTGAATAATCAACTTACTCTTTCTACTGCCCATAGACTAAACCTTTCTAGCCCACATACTACGATAACACAATTTTCTGTTGGATTCTATGCATCTAAATCCTAACATGTTTTCAACCACGTGTTTCTTGTTTTTAAGAAGTGGCAAGCATATGTTTTCTTTGAAAACTACCATTAAAACAATATTTTCTGAATGTTTAATAAGGATATCCAGCAAATCCCTGAGCTGCGCTTTACTATGTGGCTCTAGGCAGTGATGTCAACAAACGTATTTTATATAATAAATTAGTATATAAAAAGAAGATGAAGACTCCAAAGAGGGTAAGGCGAGTATATTTTCTTCAAGTGGGAAAAACATCAAACCGAGCCCAAAGAAAAGAGCCAACTGCTCCAAGACTTCAAAGTTCCAGAATTCGCCATGTAATCCTAACATACATAAAGCGCTCTACAGACTAGACACACACACACACTCATAAAGTTACCATATGCTATTTTGAACATTTCAAACAAGTATATGTTCATTAAAATATTCCGTCTTTTTTAAATAAACAAAACAACGGTCAGGAGTAATACACAGAAACTGCATAAAAACACAGTCATGACACCAGACAATGGGAAGGTGTGGGACCCACATATCGTTTGCCATAAAGGTTGTAGTATGCACACACTTCCCCCACATCTTCCCATGCTTACAAGTGCAGCCCCGGGCTATATAGATGGGTTCGACGGTCTTGGCCCACCAGTCCATCATGGAACAACATTTTGCAATGGTATGTGGTGTCTGAGACATTCATAAACAAGCAATATCACATTCAACCACGTCCCTGCCATTGCCAACCAGAGTATGCTCATCCCTGAGTCCTGCAACATCCTTCTGAATACCAAACAGTGCAAAGTGAGGGGAACAGTCAATGGTCCTCTCTAGAATGGCAGATAAATGTGTAAACATGGACGATATTCTGCCAGAGCAAGACAAAGGTGCAGGTACTTGTAAAATTTAGTCTAATGGAGATGGGAATCTTCCTAGAAGTACTAGAAGGATTTCATATGGGAGCCCCTCCAGATGTCTCAGAGGAGAGAGATGCCTATAAGGTCCTAGTGACAGTAATACAATAATGGTATCAAGTAGGGAAAGATACAAACGTGTTTCAAATAGCAGTGAAAACCTTAATTAATCACGGAAGGAAATCTCATTGCTTACATCACCAATACTTTTACGCAAAAAAAAATTGTCACACACTGTCCCGCTCCTTATCTTAAAAAGCATAATAATACAATGCACCATTTTTCACAAACTGGACTTGTCACAAGACATAACGATAAAACACATATATACAAAAATCAAGGTGTGTCAAGTTTTGGATTTCAATTTCGCAATAAAAGGTACTTGGTGGGACCATTGCCGCACTTCAATCTTCCTTTACATATACAAGAAAGGGCTGCCAATCAAATTTAGCAAATGCAGTCCACATTAAGAGGTGGTACTGATGAATACTGCAAACGAATGGTAGTTTATCCGTGATGATTAAATGCAATATAATCTTATTCCATAAATCTTTATTCTTGAATTCGTAATACTTCTCAGTCTGTATGTCGATGCGTTGAAGATAGCCTGGTTTATGAGAGGTGATACCTCGAAACGGGTCCCAGGATGCTTATTTTCGGTCTAGAGAGGACCTGGCCTGGCAGTTTGGGTTGGACTGTTCCCAGGGGGAGCAGGGTCAAGCATGTGACTGGATCCAAACTGATGGGGCGTGGTGAGTAAAAAACATTTGGATTTAACCTAGACCTGTGTCTGGGGGTGAATGTTTGACTATGTTTAGCATTCCGTCCATCATCTTTTTGTGTGGATGTAAACCAATGTCATTTAAGAGGTAATAGAATTTTGGGCCTTTTTGCACATCTTAAATGTGTCAACCATCGACGTTACACATAAAATCATATTGTCCTTGTTTCATTACGACACAGCAATAGATTTGAGACAGATTTCTATCCTGCACTCTGTCCTTGTGGGCTGGCTAATTTACTATATACAGGTGGCTGCGCGTGCCCCTGCATTCTCTCCCTTGCACTGTGGTGCCAGTTCCTCATGAAGCCCCATTACTCATCCCACCCCAGCGACTGTCAGAAACTCAGAATATCTTAGTTACTGAATCTCAGGGCTCGTACAATGATAGGCCACAAGAAATCTACTCTTGTTAAAAGTGAGGTTTTGTGGGACTAAGCTGGGCACACATATAGTTGCATAGTTTCACAATAGGTGGCATGAATTTTAAGGGCCCTGGGCCATTTATGCAGGAATGGAATACCATTGTGCATAATATTTCTGAATTATGTCAAGCAGCACCCACCATTATATAATTATTTTTTAGATAACGACATTGTCAAGAAAGCAATGTTATCGGAAGAACAGTAAGCTTCACTAACATGAACTAATCCAAAGAAAATAATGCATGCATATTCCGCTTTAGAAGTTGGTGCCACTTTAAATGGGATTTTTGATATTTCTATAAAATGAATAGATCACAATAAATATGTTTTACTGAGAATGAGTGTAATGTTTTATCAGTGAGAACCATAGTAGTCAGCCCTCTTCTGAGAGCCCTCTTCTGCACTTCAGTAGCACCTTTATGATTGTAAAAACTGAAGGGAAAAAACGTGTTTTAACTGGGAATGTTTTAATCTTTCCCAATGAAATTTAACATAGCTAATACAGTTTACTTGTAGACAGCATCGCCTTTATAACGAATGCAATTAAGCAAAGAATCCCCGTAGTCAGACACCTGTGATAACAGGATTACACCTGCCCCACAGGTGTGAGAAATGCGACTGAGGTAGAATATCAGCCACGAGAAAGAAAGGGGTCATTTTACAGTACAGTTCGCACAAACATATTGAACTTAAAATTGAAAAAAATGTCTTGACATATAAAATATTTATGGCCAAGAGATTCACGGGATAATACTTCGTTTGTAGAATCTCAAGTAGTTCAAACATGGAATTCAAAACTAATTTAATTTTTTTAACACGAAAGGAAAATAACTGTGCCCAAATGAATTAAACTCACGAGTTTTTTTAAAGTTTTTTTTAAACACGGTACTCCTTCGCGTTGGGAAAATGTGCACCGAGGTATAATTTATGGTGTGAAAGGCACAACCTTGTCATGGGTGCTTTCTGAATGTGAATGAGAGCAAACCTAGTGCATAGCCTAACAATGACAGCTTGTGGTTCAGTCTGAGATTATCCCCTTCATCGTGCCCTCACGTTCCTTCGCAGTGATATGATCTGCAGCTTAAACACACTATCACCGCTCTCACCGGTGGCTGGAGTGTCCTAGAAGTCACTATGACCACAGCTGCTAAGTTTTTATGCAATTTAGTACAGCAATCAATTGTGCTGTACTCTCGCTGAGTTGTGCGAGGTGGACAACACAGCGCAGAGTCGAAGCTACTAAGATGAGTTTTCCGCTCTTAGCATTCCCTGCATGGTGCTGTAACAATGCTGCCTTGTACGCCACACAGCCTTGAGCCTCAGTGCAGGGGTGATTGTTTACTCTCTAATGCAGAATTTGTACTGGAAGCATGTCCTTGTGCTACACAAATTCAGAAGGATGACGTGCATTTAAGGTGTGTTGTGCAGTGCAATGTTTTATTTTTTAGAAATAAACACATTTTCCATTTCCTTTACTTGTTTCGTGTATTTTTTTTTTATTTTTTTTACCAAAGCCCAATCTGGGTCACTTAGCAGAATGAGCTTTACATCTAAACCCACGGGTGTTTACTCTGATTTCCCCTGTAGCAACCCTTGAGGAAAGCAACACAAAGCAGTGCAAAGTGGTTTTCGTGCTGAGAAAATGGCACCTTTACTGTGCAAGACACCTTTTACACTGGATAGTATATACTATGTGCTGCTTTGTGGCACTGCAACACTTTGCCCCAGCGCGAAACCTTGGTAAATCTGGCCCAGGTATGTTCTGCAGAGCAATCATGGTTGAAGAAGACAACAGAAGTGCAGCCCTTTCAGGTTGGGCGATGCCTTTAGGACCCATCAGATATTTCTTGTACACTGGCAGATAACCCCCAATGATTAGTGGTAGATTACACATTGTGCTCCCTAGAGGAAATGTATGCTGCATGTTCTCTGTGTAGGAAGCCAATACTCTGGCACACTGGGACCCTCGATTCATCTCCATTTGCAATTTTGAAAATATAGGAAGCCCCTCATAGATCTATCCCTCAACCATATAAAATAATATATGGATATGGTGCTTCTGAACCAAAATCTGCATATCCCTTGCGTTTTGTAGCTGTTAAATTTCTGCAAGTTTGATCGTTCACAATTTAACTCTGGGTTTCAGACTTTGTTGCAACTGGTAATTACCAGGTGTGGTAAACTCTGACAAACGTATAATTGAAAAACATTTTGCAATCTGGTGTTTGCACAAGGGCTGCCATTTACTGGGCCTCTCACAATGAGGGCCTTAATCTGTTAATTAATAATAAATTAAGAAACAATATTTTCAATAATTTATATTTCAAATACTCATAATACACACTTCATTATACAAATCATAGTTATTTGTTATTCATATTTTACTGGGGGTTGTAAAGTGCTACAAATAACCTTGTGTGGCCTCTAAGCTATTTTGGGTAATAGGACCTATTGCAGGAAACTGATGCTGTGGGTACCAGGTGTTCCCCCAACTGGGAGGGATGGTGTTGGAAGGTGTCTGCCATTGAATATGTTCTAAACTGATGACAAAGCCTGTTAACAAAGCAAGAGCCCCGAGAGCCTGGTTAAGACCAGTTATAAATATGAGACATCCACAAAACAGTAACGCTGTGAAAGTTCATGGTCCATTGACTTTTATCTTTACATGATAAGAGTAACGAGTAATTCTGCAAATAATACAATGTCATAGATCTACAATTTCAGACCAGATGCTTCAAAGTTCCGGTTATAAACTTTCTCTTTACCGTTCAAGGTCTAGTAGAGAGCTAGACAAAGATCACATAGAAGTGGGAGGTAGACTTGCATGACCAAAATGCTGTGAAGACCCACTCAACCAGATTAAATAGTATTGGTTTAAGCCATAACTTCTGGTAACTGAAATACATAGAGTATAGACATAAGAAAATACTATTTCTTCTGAAATCTATCGGAAATAGTAGGCATCCACCTCCTGCACTGTTTTTCCATGAACAGACATTACTATTAGCCAGGTAACCCTGGCACTTCTATTTCTACCCCTGCAGTCAGATGTTGGGCCGGACTGGGAAACCTAAAGCAGCCCTGGCAATTTTGTAGGACCAGCCCCCAGGTTGTGCAAGTGCAAAACACTGCTGCTTTTGTTACTGGGAGCTCATATTGCAGCATCGTTGCAAAATCGGCCCCCAGTCACAAAACCTACCACAGCACCCATGCAAATATGGCCCCCACCTTTCCAGCCTCCCAGGAAAATGCCTGATGCCCTCCATAGCCAGTCCTGCCCTGATCGGGTATTGTAATGCTATTGCTGGAACAGAAGCAGGATCAGACTCTGAACCAAAAGAAGCCCTATCAAAAATGTGTATATACCAGCCCTGCTCCATTCTCCTCGCTCTCTGGTTGGTTTAATTTATGGACTGACATACTTTCATCATTAACAAATGCATCTTAAAGCCAGGTTGACAATACTTATTTGTAAAACCCAGCCTACATTGGGCAAATTAATCATTTTCAAGTTTCCTTGATTATAAAGCAATATAGTTACCTAGTTTAACTCGACTACCATATTTGTGCTCAACTTAATCTCTGTGTTGTATAGCAATAGTGTTAGAAATAGGGTCTCCAGTTGGCAGCGGTTTGCACCCCGTCCAAGTAGGGGCCATCAATCTAGTCAGGGTAAGGTAGTCACACATTTAAGATAACCCCTACGCAACCCCTTGGAAGCTTGGCACAAGCAGTCAGGCTTATCTCAGAGGTAATGTGTAAAGTATTTATACACACACAGTAACACACTGAAAACACTCAAAAATTACTCCACACCAGTTTATAAAAATAGCCAATATTTATCTGAGTAAAACAAGACCAAAACGACAACCATCCAACATACACAAGTTGAGATACACATTTTCCAAGATTAAATCTCAGTAAAGTGCTCAAAAACACAATAGCTCCAACTGGGGCTAGCATGACATCTTTGACGGAGTCCTTCTGAACAGTCCGACACCACTCGCAATGGAGAGTGGGCCGGTCAAGGAATCGCATGGACCCCAGGCACAGTACCTTGGAAAAAGATGAGGAAGCAAAGACGTTGCACGGAGTAGGGGAAGCGCAGCGTCACTGGAGCTAGTGCAGCATTGGTTCCTTACTGCTACCTGGGAGGTAAGGCATTGGTTTCTTACTGAGAGCAGGGAAGGTGAGGCATTGGTTCCTTACGGTTGCAGGAGAGGGGGTGAGGCTTCAGTTCCTTATGATCCAGCGGGGTCGATGAATCCAGCAAGTCAAGATGTGAGGCATCGGCTTCGGGGTGTTGTGATCACTCCACAGGGCCACAGATGTTGCAGTGGAGTCATGTGTCCCAGACGATGGAGACACGGAAGTCAGGATTCACACTTTGGTGGGACTTTGGAGGCACTGCCGTGGCTTAGGGCCTGCTGCGTCAGTCATGGTCATTGCACGCAGAAGGGAACACGGATCCAGTACAGGCAGCAGTGCGGAGTCAGACAGCTGCACCAGTTCCATAGTCGCTTGGGAGTCGATGTACTTGTTTTTTTCATGGTTACACCAGACCTTACTCCCTAAGGCCCATGAACTGGATTTGGCACCAATTGGTGAGTCAGGATTCTCAGCAAGAGAGCCCATGTGCTTTCAGATGAAGTCTTTGATGTCCCTGAAACTTCTAACAGAAGGCAAACTCAGTCTAAGCCCTTGGAGAACCTTTGGAAGCAGAATGTATAAAGCAAAGGTCAGTCAATTCACTTACAGGACAGAAGCAGCAAGCAACTGCATCTAGTTTTTCTTCCTTGCAGAATGTCCTCAGTCCAGAAGGATTCTAAAGTTGTGGTCTCGGACGTCCAGTACTTATACTCATTTCTGCTTTTGAATTAGGCACACTTCAAAGGAAATTCTTAATAGTGCACAAGACCCTTCCTTTCCTGCCCTGCCCTAGACACACTCCAGGTGGTTGTTGACTACTTTGTGTGAGGACAGGCACAGCCCTATTCAGGTGCAAAGGTCATCTCCTCCCACCACTCTAGCCGATGAAGACCAATCAGGATATGCTCCCTTTGTGGGACTGTCTAGAGTGAATTTACAAACAGCCCAACTGTCATCCTTCCCAGACTTGTATTCCACAGACAGGCACAGAATGGTTAAGCAAGATTGTGCCCACTTTTTAAAAGTGGCATTTTCCAAGTTACAATTTGAAAAACAACATAATCAAAAGATGTATTTCTTAATTGTGAGTTCAGAGACCCCAAACACCAGATCTCTATCTGTTCCCAATGGGACATTACACGTGAAAGATATTCCAAGGCAATCCCCATGTTAACCTTTGGGAGAGATAGTCCCTGCAATAGTGAAACCCTAATTTAGCAGTGTTTCACTATCAGGACATGTAAACCACACCAGTACATGTCCTACCTTTTAATTACACTGCACCCTGCCCATGGGGCTGCCTTGGGCCTTCCTTAGGGGTGACTTAGATGTAGTGAAAGGGAGGTTTTGGGCCCAGCAAGTGGGTGTACTTGTGATGTTGAAACAGCAGTTTAAAACTGCGCACACAGACACGTCAGTGGCATGTCTGAGACATGTGTACAGTGCTACACATGGTGGTGGCATAATCAGTGCTGCAGGCCCAATAGTAGCATTTGATATACAGGCCCTGGGCACACCTAGTGCACGTTACTAGAGACTTACTAATACATCAAATATGCCAATCATGGATAAACCAATCACCAATACCATTTAGACAGAGAACACTTGCACTTTAGCACAGGTCAGCAGTGGTAAAGTGCCCATAGTCCTAAAACCAGCACACACAAAAATCAGCACAGTATCAAAAACAGGAGGTCAGAAGTCAAAATGATAGAGGAAACCCTGCAGAAGGGGACACTTTCGACACATAGGATGTATGGTTAACCATCCCATTGAGTGGACTTCCCCTTGGAAAGTTACAGGTAAGTGACAAATACTCTGTACTCTTGTGGCACTAGACTAGAGCAACAAACCATAATATGGAATGGAGAAAACATTTTCTAGCATGCTGAATAATATTATATTGTGTGAAGGGCCATCATTCATTTCATAATGACGAACAATAAAAGCTTGATAATTAAATATAAAAATAGTGGTCAGATTCACTGAATGGAAGCCTCTGAGTCTTCAGCTCTATTCTAAGATTTCTGAATCCCATTATTTATTTCAGTGTCAGTAAATGCCAGGATTGAGTATGATAGAGCTGGAGAAATCATGATTATCATACTGTAGGCATTACGGCCATTGTGGCCACGTCATTGAGCAAGTAAATCAGAGGAATATCATACCTATTTGACCACATTTCTGTTTCTTTTGCACACCTATCCTGGATGTCCATTGTTAGAAATGGGGTCTTTGGTTGACAGTCAGGTTACCCCCTGTTCAAGCAAGGACCCTCACTCTAGTCAGGGTAAAAGAGAATCACCCTCAGCTAACCCCTGCTTACCCCCTTGGTAGCTTGGCAGAGCAGTAGGCTTAACTTCAGAGCGCTAGGTGTAAAGTATTTGTACCAACACACACAGTAACTTAATGAAAACACTACAAAATGACACAACACCGGTTTAGAAAAATAGGAAATATTTATCTAAACAAAACAAGACCAAAACGACAAAAATCCGACATACACAAGTCAAGTTATGAATTTTTAGAGATTAAACTCAAAAATAGCGCTTAGAAACAAAAATGCTTCGATGAGATGTTAACACGCCGTCGTGACGGTGTCGTTCCCAACAAGCCGACACCAGCAGCCCCGGACACGGAGTTGCGTAGACCCCCAAGTACAGTACCTTTGGTGAAGAGTGAAAACAAACCTATGTGCGAAGTCGGGGATCGCGGCGTCTGTGCGAAACGTTGAATCCGTGCACATTCCACGGAGTCGCAGACTTCAGCGGGGCTGCAGCGGCATCGGGCCTGCGAAGAGCGTTGCATTCCAGCGAGGGTCACGGCGTCGGGTGCAGGCGGCGCTACCGGATTCGGCAGCGGCATCGGTCTGGAGTCGTCCGAAGTCGATTTCCTTGGATTTCCACCAGCTTTCCTTTCAAGGGCCCATGAACTGGATAGGGCACCACTTATCAGAGCAGGAGTCTCTCCAGAGACTCCAGGTGCTGGCAGAGAGAAGTCTTTGCTGTCCCTGAGACTTCAAACAACAGGAGGAAAGCTTTAACTCAAGCCCTTGAAGGCACACAAAGTCCAGTCTTTGCCCTCTTACAGAAGCAGCACTGCAGGAAAGCTCCACAAAGCACAGTCACTGGCAGGGCAGCACTTCTTCCTCAGCTATCAGCTCTTCTCCAGGCAGAGGTTCCTCTTGGTTCCAGAAGTGTTTCTGCAGTCTGTAGATTTGGGTGCCCTTCTTATAGCCATTTTAGTCTTTGAAGTCACCTTTCTTCAAAGGGGACTCACACCTACTTGTGAAATCCTGCCTTGCCCAGGCAAAGGCCTCAGACACACACCAGGGGGCCGGAGTCTGCATTGTCAGAGGCAGGCACAGTCCTTTCAGATGAGAGTGACCACTTCACCCCTCCCTCCTAGCAGAGATGGCTAATCAGGAAATGCAGGTTACACCCCAGCTCCCTTTGTGTCACTGTCTAGTGTGTGGGGAAAAACAACCCAACTGTCAAACTGACCCAGACAGGGAATCCACAAACAAGGCAGAGTCACAGAATGGTGTAAGCAAGAAAATGCTCACTTTCTAAAAGTGGCATTTTCAAACGCACAATCTTAAAATCAACTTTACTAACAGATGTATTTTTAAATTGTGAGTTCAGGGACCCCAAACTCCACATGTCCATCTACTCTCTAGGGGAATCTACACTTTAATCATATTTAAAGGTAGACCCCATATTATCCTATGAGAGAGACAGGCCTTGCAACAGTGAAAAACGAAATTGGTAGTATTTCACTGTCAGGACATATAAACCACATTACTATATGTCCTACCTTATCCATACACTGCACCCTGCCCTTGGGGCTACCTAGGGCCTGCCTTAGGGGTGTTTCACATGTAAGAAAAGGGAAGGTTTAGGCCTGGCAAGTGGGTACACTTGCCAAGTCGAATTTATAGTGTAAAAATACACACTTACAGACACTGCAGTGGCAGGTCTGAGACATGATTACAGGGTTACTTATGTGGGTGGCACAACCAGTGCTGCAGGCCCACTAGTAACATTTGATTTACAGGCCCTGGGTACCTCTAGTGCACTTTACTAGGGACTTAACAGTAAAACAAATATGCCAATCATGGAGAACCAATTACGTACACATTTTAAAAAGGAGCACTTGCACTTTAGCACTGGTTAGCAGTGGTAAAGTGCCCAGAGTAACAAAAACAGTAAAATCAGAATCCAGCACACATCAACAACCTGGGGAACAGAGGCAAAAAGTTAAGGGAGACCACGCCAAGGATGAAAAGTCTAACATCCATATTGTGCTTTTATTTGAAGACAGCACTAACTTTGCTTCCATCAGAGAATTAATATTTTGGGCTATGTGTCACTACTGATCCAGGCTAGTAGTTTTTCATGACTCTTTCAAGGAACTGACACAGATGCTGACAAAGTGCAAGGGTTTAAACAAATCAATGTACAGCTCACAGATCTTAATCTTGGAATACTCCCCCAAGTAAATTTAATCAAGGATCAGTATTGGCAATGTTGCCATTGGGTTTGTTCATTAAAAAACAATAAAAATATAGGTATTGTTTTCTCTAATTCGAGAACAAAACATCAATGCTACTTGAGTAATACCTGGATATTATCAGAAATGCACCTGTCTCCTTCATTTATTGAATGTTATTCCTAAATTTGCCACCTTTGGAAATCCACACAAAATCCTTGCAGGGATAATCATTAAATAACTTGTGTTGTTGATGGCTCTCTGATGAAGCCCTTCCTCCAACCAGGACTGCTCTGAGGTAAAACTAGCTAGAGCACAGAGGCAATCTCAGCAGTACTGCCCTCCCTGAGTTAATCGACACAGCATTTAGTTCCAAGGTGATGCAGTCATCTCTGGTTCCAACTACACCTAATGCTATGGGACCTGGTGTGGCTTGGTCAAAAGCAATTAGACATGAAGCTCCATGATATCAGCCTCTCTCACAATATTGAGGGCAACTGCTGGTAGATAAGAGGACAAAATGATGCTAGCTTCTTGCATCCATGCTAGCATGGCACGCACAAATGTAGGTCTGCAGCTCAAAGATCCGTTTTCCAATGCTTACATCCAGTAAATCGAGTTGCAACAGTAGACAGGCATTCGAGACTTGTGATCCAATAAAATAGTGAATTGGAATACATAACAGTAGAGCTGGAAATAATGGCACCCCACACAATGACAATTGTCTCATGCCTCATTTGTAAATAGAAGTGATTGGTTGAAGAGAGTGTTGGATGCAGTTGGTCTAGTTTTAACACTCTTGTAGTGCTGTGAAAACAGTGCTGATAGAAAACAAGATAGTTTAATTGCATAATTCATTTGTGGGTCCTTGGTGTGTGGATGCTTTTGACTGTGAGGCTGGAATGATTCCATAAAACTCGCAGAGGTTGAGTTGGTGCTGTCAGACAGGAGAATAATCCACAGAAGATGACCACCATATTTAAGAAACTTTAATGAGGATGAGACAGGGCCAACACACCACTTGCTTCATATATCTTAGCTCTTGTTATTCATGTTATCCACTCTGATCTACTGCATTGAAGATGTTGTCCAACAATGTTTGGTCTGGGTGTAGGTTTTCACATTCAAAGTAAGTCCACTCATCACCAGTGTATGAAAAACGACTCAAATCAAGTGTTGTTTTGTCAAATACTGCAGCTGGCAGGACGTGTCACCAAAACTAATAACACCCGCCATACTAGATAACACTGCTATGAAACACATAATCTTCTAATGAGACTCCAAAACCAAAGTATTTGCAGTGACAAAGACCAAGGCCCGTATTTATACTTTTTTCGCGCCACATTTGCGCCGCTATTTGGCGCAAAAATGGCGCAAACTCACAAAAATACAATTGTATTTTGCAAGTTTGCACCGCTTTTGTATCAAAAAATGATGCAAACGTGGCACTAAAAAAAGTATAAATATGGGACCAAATGTGTGAAAGCAGGTATGATATGCCTTGAGGCACAGTAGAATTACAGTTAGAGATTGTATTTTGGAATGAATCAGGCCCTTCAGAGGTATTCCATGATAATGTCTATTGTTGTCTGAGGTGATCCTCCTGCTTCGTTGCTATGTTTGGCATTTCTTTCTCATCACGTTTCATAATTGCTCCTGACTGCTGTGAAGTTTGCACAAGGAAAACCAGAGAAACCAATGGGTATGAGATGTGTACGTTCTGTATGATGCCTTCAGCTCCTATCATGCAATGTTTTGCTGCCTTCTATCTCATGTGGGGATAAGTACTACATCAGTGGAGGGAAATAGACCAAAAGCTAAACACATTTGTTTATATAATACATGGATTCATGTTCTAGACGTTTTGCAAAGCATCTCTCTTTTGCAAATCTGACCTCGAACCTCTGCAGTCTCACAGCTAAAAGCATCTAAGTCCGGCAGCTGTTACTTGCAGCTGCAGATCTGATGTCAGAGTAATGCATTAAATTGATACCATGACTTTTGAGGACTCAAGTGTTCAATATGAGAACAAACCAGAGTTCTGGGTAGATGAACTCCACCTTGATATGTTTTGACGGACACTAATACTTAAGAGGGCAGAAAGACATCAGCCCCATGTAGTCTGCCATCTTGCTCAGTTTACAGTTTTCATATGCTGTGCATGGGCTTGTGGCACTATGAGCGTGATAACAATAACTGTCCTGCATGCCCATGTAAATGGCTATTTTTGCCAGAGTGCCTGCATGTTAGAGCCGCTAATGGTACCCAACAGCTATTTCTTTTGTTCTGGTCATCACTAGTATATTCTGTATTGGTGGAATGCATCTCCATTAATACTCTTTCTTTAGTGGTATATGCTTGGCAACCTTCACCCCTCCCGTCCGGGAGTATGATGAGGGGCCCCCTGAGTATTCCATAACTCCAAATATTTGTTGACCTTTATAGTTTTGATATTCACAACTTCGGTCGCTAGCATTTCTGATGCAATGCATGAACTGTGCCTTTGTTCTTGGTGCCAGGTTTAGTATGCCCAACTTGTGGCACATAGTCGCTTGTCTACTGTAGTTAGTCAGACACCAAACTTTATCCACATTGGGACTATGAATTCCTTCGAACAGGACCTCAAATCACAGGCTTAAGTACTGATCAGCTTTCATTTGTTAAATCTTGTAATGCTCTCAAATGTACTCATGATAGACCTACTGAGCATATATGGGAGGTCTTAAGACTGGATGCCACTTCTTTTGATGTCACTTTCTGCAAGGTCATGGGTCATGATGCCATTTCCTGTGATGCAATGTGCGATGTCATACACCACGATGTTACTTGCACACTACCTAACTTGGTTAGTCTCCCACTTCCTTTTTTATGACTTGTGCCCTGAGCAGTAAAGCAGGAGTGTTGTCTAAGACAAGATCACTGCTCTCACTTTCCTTGTCTGCATGGCAGCAAGAAGAACTAGGCAGTAAGCTAGTATTGTAGGCGAATGTCCGTAGTGCCTATTGTTTCAAGCATCCACCTTCAGTTAAAATACCGAAATTCTCTAATTTATGGAACAATAAATTAACAGTTAATATCTTTCCTCAGCATTGAACTTTAATTTGTAATCAATACCAGCATTTGCCAGAAATTTGAAAACATAGGGGCATATTTACAAGCCCCTTGCACCACATTTGCGCCGCGATAGCATAATTTTTTAACGCTCAGGTGGATATTCTGCTGCGCCAAATTTACAAAGTGGCACAAAGCTTGCATTGCACCACTTTGTGACCCCTTTTGTGCCACATTATGCCTGCATGTTCTCGCAAAGAGAGGCCCGAAAAAACTGGCACAGTGAAATTTGTAATGTTTCACTGCACCATTTTTTTCGCCATTTTGAACACATGCTCAGAGCAAGCATTAAAATGATGCACCCATTATATTCAATGGCCCCCCCTGTGCTTTGCTGCACTAGCTTCAACATTTTTGATGCTAGTATGGCAAAGCGTCACAATAGCATCACAAATGTTGACGCTATTGTGCTAACAACCGCCATGGTGCGCCGTATTATAAATACGGCTCAACCATGGTGTCCTTAGGTGCCAGTATTAGGTGCCAGTATGGGGACGCAAAAATATTCTTGTTAATATACCCCATAGTTCTTTCATTCTCATACACCGCAAAAGCATGTCAATGGCCTTTGTACACATCAGAAACTTTAGTGACCTTCGAACTAATTCACCGGATTTTACAAACAAACTAAAATCAAGATCCAGCCATTAGGGTTCTGCATGCTGCAGGGATGGGGATATTTGCTGTCACAAGACTGTAGAAAAGTGCAAAAATATGCATACAGTTCTCCAACACCGAGTTGTGTAAATGTCTCCTGTGGCATGTTACATTGACCAACTCATTACAGTGTCAAAAGAGACGCTAGTCGCCAGTTATTGTATCTCATAAATTATGAGACATTATGCAAAGTTAGGCTATAAAGCACTAACTCCGTTCAACACTTGTACTGAGCTACCCTACTCATCCTCACGCCACGTTTATTAGTATTCTCTCCAGTCTCTCCGTCTCCACACTTGCACATGCTCAAGCCTCAACGTGCAGGCCTGTGTTCCAACCGCATATTTACCAAATATTGGTGCTGACAAATAAAACAACTTGTGCATCCCTACCAAAGGAGCCATTTTGATCGCTGAAAAGAAGAATCTAATACTTCCAGGCGAGTTCTCCTGTCACTACCCGGCTTTCCATTTTCTTCTGCTTTGCTGGAGTCCATAGTTTATCATCCAGCCTTCTCTTGTGTCCCCAACGTGATATTGCTTTTTAGCTCCATCTATCACCAGAAAGCTACAGTGTGCCTTAACCTCACAGTCTCGCGGAGGCACTTTGTATCACCTCCAATCGAGTAGCTGTCTCCAAGTGATATAAAAAGCGAGAAGTTTAGACCCTTCCAAGGCCTCGCCAATCGTTAAAATACAACGAGGCTTTCTTTTCCATTTTCGCTCTGTAAAACCCGACAGGTCCCTCACTGTGGCAAAACTTGTTCAGCATCTTGAGTTAGACCTGACACTGTCTCTCTTGTTAATGCTCCTTATCCGAGCGTGCCTTACAATGTATTCACTTCCATCAAACTCTTGCCCCCAGGGCCGGAGTAGGACGCTTTGGGTCACCTAGGTAGACTGGCGTTTGAACAGCCATACACACTGTTTCACATAAGGTGCGCGGAAGTGCATTCGAAGAGTCAGCATGTGCTTAGAAGCTGAGCTGGACTGAGGAGGCTCAAAAGCCTGAAAGCGGTTCTGCATAGTTCAGCTTTGGGACATCCAACTGTTTCCCATTATCCATAAGACATTTTCTGTTCAACATAGTGTCCCATGAGTCAAAATAATAAGAAAAAAACGTCATCGTGAGCAAAACTAATTATTTTAAGTATACCAAACCCAACAATCATGTCTTAGGTGAGATTTCATATGCTTAAAAAAGCCCAGGCCTGCCCTGGGTCAGCCCGACCCGAACAAAAATTACACCTGTGCCTTACTATGAACTGCAGCAGTAAGAGTACCACTGCAGCAGGCACTGTAGCTGTTACTCAAGCCTGACCTTACACTCCATCTTTACCTTACACTCCATCCTTACTTTACACTCCATTCTTCCCTTTAAACGTATATGAATTTTCTTTGCATCACAATATGGAAACAGACTCAGATTGCCCTGTGGTTTTGTAGCGCTGTATGACATTCTTTAAAAGTAGAGGCTGGCCACAAAGCTGTGCTACTATGGTCGTAATGGGACAAAAAACTAGTCCCGGACACTAGTGGCCCTCATTATCGAACCAGGGACCAGATGTATCAATTTTCTCAATAGCGATTACATAATAGCTATTTTTTTGCGAATCGCAAATAGATAATCGCTATTTGGAGGTGTGAAACTCCAGGAGTTTCATTTAGCGATTCCTAACAGCTTGCAAATTGACCTACCTCATTAATATTGATGAGGTAGGTAGCAATTCACGACCCGTTGTGAATGGCTACAATCACAGGGATGGGGGCCTTCTGACCTCAGCAGACCACCATGTCTGTGGTTGCTTTTAAATAAAGTAATCTTTTTTTTTTTTAAATGCAGCCCGTTTTCCTTATAGGAAAATGGGATGCATTTAAAAAAGAAAAATTCAAAGTTTTCTTTTAATTTTTTAAGAGTAGGCAGTGGTCCGTTTTTGCATGCATTCACAAAGGGGAAGGTGTCCCTTGGGGACATCTTCCCGTTTGTAAATGGCTTGCCACCTACTTGAAGTAGGTGGTAAAATGTGAATGTTTTGCAACCGCATTTCGGTCACAAAACATTCCTACATACCGCTGAGATTATGTATTAGGAAGGGAAGTCCTTGACATGCCCCTTCCTAATACTGAATCGGTATGTAGTCGCAATTCCACTTTGAGATTCCGTAACAATTTACTGAATCGGAAATTGGGATTCATACATACCAAAATGCATTTTTGCGATAACTTACAGCACATTGGGCCGTTTCCGATCGCAAAAATGCATGATACATCTGGCCTCAGATAACTAAAAAAGTGACCTACATTTCTAAATCAGGCCCATTCTGTACTGGGAAGGGCACGCAGTACAGGTGTTTTGCACGGTATGGAAGACTGCATGCATTTTAGTTTGCTGCAGGTAATGCTTGTTGTAATATAAGGGAGCTCAACAGAATAAACCAACCCAACTGGTCATAAACAAACCCATAAACATACAAAACTGGCCAGTGCACTGATCTGTAAGTCCAGCCCTTCCACCACCACCCAGATTGCCTTGTAGGCCAGTGACCCTGTGCTACTTTCACATAGTGACAATCGCGCCTCTTTCATCGTAGCTGTCACATTACGCATTCGGCAGCTGTCTTTCGTGGCGTGACAGCACACGTTCACCTCAAAAAGAATCACAGTAACTTAATATGTAGCTTGAATAATGGTACATTTTAGATCCATTATTTACCTTTTAAAGTTAACAATGTACTTATACACTGCTTGAGAACTTTTTTATTTTATGCACTTCCCTGTGTTATACTTCGGAATAAATGAATTCTGTAATAATATATTGTACCTCTTTGGTAATTTCTATTTTTAATAAAGCATTCATAAACTCAACAAAAAACAAGCATTTACAATGCAACGGGTCTCGCGTTTGCTCATGTTAGAGCTGATCGTGTTGTAAACTCCTAACCCGACTTTTCACCTATCGGGCAAAAGTGCATTTATGTACTTAACCCGAAAAAGGGAAATTAACTATGTAAAGCGCTCGACTTCTGCCAAGCGAGATCGCGCTCGTAAATTAGAGAAAAAGAAGTCCACGAGCCCGATGGAAAACAGCGAGCCTCGCATGTTTTCTGTACTTGGTCGCTGCGCTCGAGGAGGGCTAGCCACCAGAAAAGGCATGACTATTCGTGCCTTCGACTAATGAAAGCAAGCAGATTTTATTAGGCAATCCCACGAACCAATAAAAAACACTGACGTGAAGTTGGCAGGGCTCCGAGCCCTTTTCTAAATACTAAAGCGTCTCGCTGCAATACGCATGCGCGAGCACATGCAACGCAGGCTCGACCCTAAAAAAGAAACGCAGTGGCAAAAGCACGCATGAATGAAACATTTGCTCCAGGAAAAATATATAAATATTTTAAAACAAGAAGCAGCCTGTGTGAAAAGTGCCATTCAGTTAAGAGCGTGTCCAATGGCTCAGGCTGCTGCAGAAGTGGGCTCCACCCTGGGCACGAAGTCAGTGACAATAACATTTCTAGATACACACTATAGGCGGAGTTTATGTCACAAAAGGAATCGGGATCAGCACGGCAATGGTGATAGCTTCTTTTCCCTTCTAGAGTTGTCCCAGTAGTGAAAGTCCCCAGGCTACGATTTATTTACTTTTACATTTACGAATTCGTATGAGGGGTGATCGGGTGGCTATGTAATATCAGCGAAACATAAATTACAGAAAAAAACTCAGCGACAGAATAAAAAATGATCACTATAAAACATACCGTTCCAAACTCTAGCAATCAAACATTTTCAAACAAAATGATGTTACTGAAAAGAGGAGAGTGCCCAAGACTCAGGCACACGTCTCACGCTCGGCAAAGTAAGACTTTCATTATATGTAAAGCGCAACTGCAGGAGTAAACTGTGCACACACTAATTGCCGTTCAGCAGGGTGCGGTGAATGCGGGAGCTCCATTTTCAACTGACTGGCCGAATCCGCGCTAATGCGAAATTACATGTAATATGCACATGACTTCTTCCGGACCAACTGTGAGCAAATTCCAAGTTCCACAGAGTTTACATTAGCGGATTTTCAGCAAGGTTACCTCGCTCGAAGCCAAGTTCAAACTCTCACCTCAGCTGCCATTTTTCAATAAACTGAAGTTTTTCTGAGCAGACCCTAATAAGCTAATGGTAGGATGCATAGCTTCAACAAATGCTTATAGGCAAAATATGGTATTGTTTGGTTACTTTTTTCCAGCTACTGCAAAAACACAAACCTAATATAACGTAGACATTAGCACTACTCTTTACTGAAAATACTACACCACAGCTAGATTTAAGGAATTATATGACAACACATATATACACCCCATTTTTACAGCGGGACTCCAAAATACAAGAATCCTAAATGCATATTTTTCAATTTATTGTCATGCTTCAGGTGTGGTGGCCGGCGTTAGAGGGATGTTAATTTTGGTGGGGACTGTGGAAGGTGAGAAGAATGTGGAGGGGCAGAAGGGATCGGACAGGGGCGTAACACAGGGCCCTGCTGCACCTGCACTTCAGGTACCCCCAAACCAATCGGGGGGGGGGGGGGGGGGGGGGGGGGCTCCCAGCCGAGGGTCAATGAATATCTGTGAGATATGGGACACTATGAGGTGCCTGTCTCATTCGACAGGGTGGCCCTCTCATTTTGCCTTATGCCACTGGAGATGGAGTAAAGGGAGTATACGTATTGATGTATTGATTCGGAGTATATTATAGCCAAAATAGCATATTTTGCTTCCTTAAAGAGCTATTCAGCTACTGAGTATACGGACTGTGTGTATAAATTCTACACCCACCAATATCCTTTAGGGCAAGATGTGGCGTTGAGCCTGTTCGCAATGTGCACCCAATTCTGAGTTGCAGACTTTGGAATGAGAGCCAACTCAAAAATTCAGTGTGCCTGCCGTTGTTTCAGAGAATACAAATGGTACTTTGTGCTAATTTGGTAATGTGTTACCTGCTGCAAATCAGGAGGACACACACCTGCTTCGCGTGCAGCATGAGACCTACTTCTAATCCCCCTTGTGGTTCTTTAGAGGGCTCTCTGTGAGCAAAAACTGTGATTGTCTCAATGAAAGGCAGAGAAAATTCCCTGTGCGATATTCTTCTACCACTGCTCCATCTGTGTGACTTCAGCTGTAGACAATACGGAGCAGTTGGTCTCCAGGTCGTTTGTGAACATGCACTGCGGCTCAGCCTTGAGTCGTAGGTGCCCTCAAACGGGGACACTGGACTTCCCTGCATGACTCAGCCAACTGGAAGTTTTCATGTGTAACGAGATGTGTTTTGAATTAAGGCAGGCAGGCTCTTAATCCTAGTATAACAAATGGACAGTGCAGTGGGATTCAAACCTGTTCCTGGTTTTCACGGGGAGACTAGGAAGTCCTTTCATAGCTGGTTTTATGTGTTCACAACCCAGCAGGTTCAAACATATATGGCTTTCTGGTTTTGAAGTCTCTGCATTCCTTAAATCATGTTTGTTGGGTTACTCTCCTTTGTTGCCATAAGGTAACAAAGGAATATAATCCAATTTATCGCCTCATATTGTACTCCTGTGAAACAAATGGACAGTGATGAGAGGCAATGTGTGTTTCTGGAGGGAATTCCCGGTTGGAAACACACTGCCCATCACTGCCTGTGGACTGGAAGGTTTGAAAGGTCTTTTTTTATATCGAGAATTTACCTATGCCAACAAGTCCCATTCTAACCTACCTGGAGCACCACCATCAAGGGCATTTGTTTAACAAGCCACTGGGATGACCTGTTCATTGAGTCACAGGACCTTCATAATATGACATTACACCCATCTGACATGTTGACTGCTAGAAAACTGAAGGGAGTTCTTTCACGCTCAACTACATTACTTCATAATTGATCCTGCTTGATGATCTCTAGTTTATAGTCTCTCCCTGTTTGGTGTCGGCCTGTCTACAAACGTTCCATTCTACACCCCTCCATTGCCTGCTTTAAAAGCGAGGGACATGCTGTAGATGAAAGGGAGGGGTGCAGGCAGGTCAAAATACGGGTTGGCATTCAGGTGCATGGCCTGAGGCCGCACATTAGTCAAATATGATGTTGTACCGTGGTTTGTGTACTTCCTTCAGTGTTTCTAAATTTTAGTCTTTTTAAATTTTATTTTGCATTTTAACAAATAAAAACAGCGGTGTGCAGTAAAGAAGTCCTTAACAGCAGGCAAAAAGCACAATGTTAAAGTCATGTACATAGCATAAAGTACATACGAGCTAGAAGCAGAGATATTAAACAGCTGACCTTTCATTAAGCATGTGACATATAGTACTCAGTGCAAATACTAAAAAAGTGCAAATGAAAAGCTAATACATAATGGCTCCAGACAGTGATTTTTTTTTTCTCAACTGAAATTCTTCGGGAGAAATGAAGTGCTAGTGCATGAGAAGAGCATCAATGAGTTTAACAGGTAGGTGAGCATAACACACACCTCCTGCATTTAAAAATGACACAGTACATTCTTCCACTATTTTGATACCATGTAGGAGCCACCAAATTCGACCTAAAATGCCCATCATTCAATCCATGAGCTTCCATTTTCAGGATTAAAGGACAGAAATGCCATTGGATAAAACAGATAGTGTTAGCGGGAGGTGCAGCAGATGTATGCGTCAGGGTGAGCTGGGGCTTCTCTTCTTGAAGTAAAATCGAATCCACCCAGGTTGCCCCCAGCTAAGTGAATTCCCTACTGTTAGACTTTTCATCCTTGACGTGGTTTCCCTTAACTTTTTGCCTCTGTTCCCCAGGTTGTTGATGTGTGCTGGACTCAGATTTTGCTGTTTTTGTTACTGTGGGCCCTTTACCACTGCTAACCAGTGCTAAAGTGCAAGTGCTCCTTTACATAATGTATATGTGATTGGCTTCTCAATGATTGGCATATTTGATTTACTAGTAAGTCCCTAGCAAAGTGCACTGGAAGTGCCACAGCTTGTAAATCAAATCCTACTAGTGGGCCTGCAGCACTGGTTGTGCCACCCACACAAGTAGCTCTGTAATCATGTCTCAGACCTGCCATTGCAGTGTCTGTGTGTGCAGTTTTAACTGTAAATTCGACTTGGCAAAAGTACCCACTTGCCAGGCCTAAACCTTTTCTTTTCTTACATGTAAGGCACCTCTAAGGTACGTCCTAGGAAGCCCCATAGGCAGGGTGCAGTGTATGGTTAAGGTAGGACATATAGTAATGTGTTTTATATGTCCTGACAGTGAAATATTGCTAAATTAGTTTTTCACTGTTGCAAGGCCTGTCCCTCTCATAGGTTAAAATTGGGGTTACCTTTAAATCTTATTAAAGTGTAGATTCCCTTTGGGAGCGGATGGACATGTGGAGTTTGGTCTGAGCTCACAATTTAAAAATACATCTGATAGTAAAGTTGATTTTAAGATTGTGTGTTTGAAAATGCCACTTTTAGAAAGTGAACATTTTCTTGCTTATACCATTTCTGTGACTCTGCCTGTCTGTGGATTCCCTGTCTGGGTCAGTTTGACAGTTGGGCTGGTTGCACCTCACACTAGACAATGACAAAAAAGGAGCTGGGGTGTAGCCTGCATATCCTGATGAGCCATCTGTGCTACGAGGGAGGGGAGGAGTGGTCACCCACACCTGAAAAGGCTGTGCCTGCCCTCACACAATGCAGTCTCCAACCCCCTGGTGAGTGTCTGGGGCCTGGCCTGGGCAAGGCAGGATTTCACATTCAAAAGAGACTTTAATTGGGTATAAGAAGGGCACTCAAAACCACAGACTTTAGAACACTTCTGGAAACCAAGAGTAACCTCTGCCTGGAGAAGAGTTGAGGAAGAAGTGCTCCCCTACCTGCAACTGTGCTTTGTGGAGCTATCCTGCAGTTGCTGCTTCTGCCAGAGTAAGAGGGCAAAGACTGGACTTTGTGTGCCTTCCATCTTGTGAAGATCTCCAAGGGCTTTATTTAGAGCTTGCCTTCTGTTGTTTGAAGTCTCAGGGACAGCAAAAACTTCTCTCTGCCAGCACCTGGAGTCTCTGGAGAGACTCCTACTCTGCCCTGTGGTACCCATCCAGTTCCTGGGACCCTGAAAGGAGAAGCTGGCAGCCTAAAAGGAAGCACTCCAAGCATAGAACGCTGTGCGGGGAAAAGATCGACACGACTCTGATCTGCGGCTGAAGAAACGACGCACCGCCAGCTTTGTGGCTGAAAATCGACGCTTGCCTGCAACGCGTCCGAAGAATCGACGCACAGAACTGGAGAAACGGCGCGCAGCATCACTGACGGAGGCTGGGAGATCGCAACCCGCGCTAGGTGGTTTTCAGATCATCGTGCAGCTGGATTTCCGATGCAAACACCGCTGGGCATGTAAAAACAATGCAAGGCCTGCCTGGACCCGAGAGTGCTGACCAGATTGACGAATTGCTCTCCTGTGGAGAGAAGAAACAATGCGCCCGATCTGACAAAAGGAGAAACAATGCAAGGTCTAGCTTGTGAGTGAAATTGACACGTCACAAGCCCTTTTTGACGCACACTCACCCGTGCGGGGTTATTTTTGACGCACCCAAGGTACATTTTCACGCTAACAGTGTTAGTGTGTGTTTTAAACTACATAAAGACTCTTTTTGCTTTTTAATTGATAACTTGACTAGTGTATTGTGTTATTTTGTAGTGTTTTCATTAAGTTACAGTGTGTGTTGGTACAAATACTTTACACTTAGCACTCTGAAGTTAAACCTACTGCTTTGCCAAGCTACCAAGGGAGTAAGCAGGGGTTAGCTGAGGGTGATTTTCTTCTACCCTGATTAGAGTGAGGGTCCTTGCTTGAACAGTGGGTAAACTAACTGTCAGCCAAGACCTACCTGCTCAGATCTACTTCACACTCTCTATCCACTTAGCAATCAGCAACCGGATCCTAGATCCCCATCTCCACGCCTTCCACCTTTTGCACTCATACAAATTAATTTCTATATTACACAGTTGCCAAAAACCTGGACCTCCATTATGCAAACGCTGGGGACTCTGAGCAAGATGCAGTACACATCTGTGTGACTGCCATAGCAATGAATAACAGATGCAACTCTTTCTTTAAAGACCCACTGTCAGCAGTGCTATGGACCATCCCAAAAGCATCTGATCCCCAATGATCAATCCAATAATGGCACCCACACCCCGTAAAAAGAGAATGTAAAACAGGACATGAAAAGAACATGTGTACATTTTCAGCCTAATCTGCCCCAAACCAGTGGCAACTGCCATTGGATCTCCTACCCCATCTATACAACATAGCCGGGATGTAGTAAAGATCAAATATGGTCCTAAAATGTTGGCTCTTTAATCTCACTGTCAACAATACTTTACTACCAATTTCCAGTGATTCCTATATTAGCAGTCCCTCTGCCCCGAGACTGATTTCCCACTTGGCTTTTTGGGCCTCAACGTCATGAGCAGGGCTTATAAACTGCACCAATCCTGGTCCCTTTGTCGATGTTGTCTACTAAAGGAACACAGCTAACCCAGAATTGGTTTTTAGAAATTTTAAAATTGTTGCCCTGGTCATCCTGTACATTTCTTGAAACTCACTAAAAGAGTACAGAACCCCCACCTAAAAGAGATCGCCCAGCACCATAATCAGCGGTGGCTCCTCTGCTATGACGGAGGAGCGTTGCCTACTCACCCCCATCAGCAGCAGCAGCTGCAACCCTTGAAAAATAAAATGATAAACCGTGTTTATTATTGTTTTATTTTTCAAAGGGACTGGGCCATGAGGGCTGACAGCCATGGAGGGGAGTGGCGTGCATGACTTCTGAGCTCTCTCCAACCTGGCACTCTGTTGCCGGGTTGGAAACAGCAGGCTTTCATGCTGCCAGCAGCATGAGAGCACCATTAGGATTAGCCGCATTGCAGGCTGGGAATCTGTGCCTTCAGTGGAGTGGTGATTCGGATGCGGTGATGCAGCAGGCACATTTTGTTTTCTTTCCATGTGTGTCCCTCCCACCCAGGCACCCGTCCCCGACACCAGCTGCAACTGACCATAATACAATTTTTCATGCCCACCTTCTGCCAACTATGTTGTGAAATATGGAGGGTAAGGCGGATGAGCTCATCAAAGTGAATATTAATTAAATTTGGTGATACCAACTATCCTCTTGTTTTGTTGCCAAAGTCCACATGCCCGTTGTAAAGTCTTAAACTTTGTCTTTTTGTAGTAGCTGGGTTAGATATTTTTCAAAAGACACCACTTGGCTTCAGTCCCCAATATTAGCTCATAAATCAATGGTGCTTCTGCAAATCTTAAACCATGCATTCTACCCGTAATCAGAATACCCATATATTGTAACATGCAGGACCAATGTGAGGTTGGGAACTGCCATGCCCCTGTCTTTGGGGGGTACCATGTATTTAGAGGCCCTTCTCGAGTTCTTAAATTCCCTAAGAAAGCTAAAGCACAGCCTTTCAAATTTAGTTAGATAAAAAAATGTGTTAATTTGCAGCAGGATTGCCATACACAAATATAACAACTTTGGAAGAGTTGCCATTTGTAGCACATTACACCTCCCCACCAGTGAGTGGTGCAGGTGGTTAATTCTCAAAAGTTCCTGCCCTATATTACATAACAGGGGGGGGCTAGGTTGAGTTCAACTAAGTGACCTAGAACTACTGATATCCGGACCCCTTAGTATGTTGTTTCTTCCACCAACCGAAAATTCCTAAACCCTGTTCCCTTAGCGCAACAACCTGCGTCTTTCCCTCATTAAGTCTGTAGCCAGCAAATATTCCAACTTGTTTTTCTTCCTTTTCTGTTTCACTTTTAGCCTTTAAGGGGGCTGAGGTAACCACTACTATGTCATCCGCATAAGCCAGTACCTTATATTCAGCCTGTTTCACCACCAAAGGGCAGATCCGTGGGTTCTTCTCTAAAAGTATAATACATGTGTCTATATATAGGGCAAATAACAATGGTGAACACAGGCACCCTTGTCCTGTGCCCATGGTAATCAACATTCTTTCCAATTAGATCCCCACAATTCATAATTTTGTGTGGGGGTTTGATAACAGTGCTTTAATGGCCTTAATAAATCCAGGGCCAAACCCCGGCTGCTGAAGGACTGCCCACAGATAGCCCCATAAGACCCGGTCGAATGCCTTCTCGGCATCTAATAATACCTGACCCATTTCTGTCTTAGTTACATCAACAATATCAAACAGAGCGAATTTGCCATCACCATTTATTAAGGGGATTTGTCTACATAACCCTGGATTTAGGGGGAATTTGCCTTTCTTTCTAAATATATTAATATAGTTTGAGTCGAATGAGGAGAGGATCTACCCGGCCTGTGCTTTAAAAACATTTAGAGCAGAATCCAGCTGAATTTTGTTATACAAGGCCTTATAAAACTCAAGATGTAAATTATCGGGCTCCGTAGCTTTCCCTGAAGCTAGTAAATTAATTGCTTTTACTACTTCCTCAGAAGATACTGGTAAATCCAGACAGGCCTGATTTTCTGAATTAAGTTGAGCCTTATCTATTACACTTAAAATCTCTTCATACCTAGCTTGAGGAGGACCAGTATCTTCTGTGTACAAGTTCTCATCCAATTCTTTAAAAACGCTAATTATATCAATGGGGGAGTCACATTTACACCCTTGGGTGTCCCGTATGGCTTCTATCCCTCTTTCAACCTCCTTTTGTCTAATACGGAATGTGAGTAGGCATCCAGCCTTTTCATCATATTTGTAGCATTTCAACATCTGGTTCTGAAATTTAGCAGTGATCTCTTTGCTAAAATATTATGTGATTCTAGACTTCAGCACTGCAATCTTTTGCTGAACATCAGTGCTATCAAGCCTCTCAATCACTGATTTAGTTTGACGCTCTTCTAAAAGTGAAAGTTCTTTTTAAAATCCCTGTATCTCAATTTGTCTTTGTTTTTTTCTGATACAAGGCATAGCTTAAAGTTTTGACCCTGATTTCAGCCTTGAAAGTGCCCCACACCACGTTATCCATGGTGGTTCCCCTATTATTTGCTAAAAAATCAATTATCCATTTACACACATGAGTTAAATTCTCTGTATTAAACAAAAACTTTCTATCAAATGTCCAGTTAGCCCATGGCTTAACAGAACTAGTGATTAGGACTTCCAATACAAGTGGGTTATAGTCTGATAAGGCCCTGGGGTATGTCTCAATTGCAACATGTCCACCGAGTGTGGTGGACACAAAAAAGTAGTCCAGGCCCACTCATTTATTGTGTGGAAAAGATGAAAATGTATACCTGGGGTCCAGAGCTTTCAGTTTGTCCCATACGTCTACAGACCTTTGATCTTCTACCACCTGTTGAAGTGTCCTCAATAACAATGGTTTCCCACTGGTATATGATTGAGGTCCAGATGAATCCTTCTTAACTTCCATATGTATGTTAAACTCCCCTCATAGAATAAGGACAAGCCAAGTTGATAGTTCGATATTCAAATAGCCAATAACTTCAGCTTCAACTAAATTAGACCTGTGAACTGAACATAGTGTAAACCTCCCTCCTCCCATACGGCATTCCAAAATTACCCACCGACCCAGCTTGTCGGTAGTGCTCCGAATTACTGAGTAACTGGACTAATTGAAGAGGATGACTACCCCCTAGATGTTGAATGCTTTTGCATAGAGCCCGGAAGTGAGAACCTGAGGTCAGCCAAGAGTCCTCTCTTACCCCAAGGAATGTGCGTCTCCTGGAAGCATACTAAGTCCAACTTCATCAACCTCAAGCCAACTACCACTCTACCCCTCTTGGCCCTATTATTCAGACCTCAAACATTGATTGTGCAAATATGTAATTTACTATCAATCATTCTGACCTACATTGAGCAAAAACTTTAAGATAGACCAAGTGAGACATCAATCTACTAGTATGCCACCAAAGTGACTGAACTGCCTTGCTAAATAAACAGGATATCGGAAGGAATCAGCCCCAATACATATAGCTATAAGTCTAAAATGCTGCCATTGTCTGCTGTGCCAAAATACAGTGCCCTGCCCCTCCACCAAACCCCACAGTCCCCCTTTCCTGACCTGACCCCCAATTCCCAGCCCTACCCTGCTTCCTTATCCCACTCTTTATCCTCCCACCCAACAACTGAGAGCAGCTGGACCTGCCAGGTCTGTAGAAGGTAGGGTTCCCTCCTACCTGTGTCTGACTCATCATACAGTTTCCAAACAAAAACACCCATGAGCAGCATGTTTTGCACCATCCCCTCATAGTTTCTAAACTGAAAATTCATTGTCAAGAGGAAAACTCAATCATCACTCGGCCATTTTTCAGCACATTAACATGATCAATACTTATGAACAATTATCCATCATCAGCCACCATCAAAAATCATATATTGTAACTTCTCAGACCAGGTTTTCTCGAGTTTAGACTTCCAAGAAACTATTTTGCTTTAAATTTCAAAGTAAAAAGTGACTCCTGTCCTGAATAGTGGCTTTCAGCTTGGCTGGTTTCATGAGAAACAGTTGAGCCCACTTATTCTGAAAGGGCTATATAATCTGCCTCAAGCACCCCCATCAAGCCTGGCAAAAATAGAGCATCAGTCATAAATGCGTTTCTGGTCTGGGTGAACAAGTTCAAACACCAATTGCTCTTGGCTTGCCACCATCCTGCAGATGCAGAGGCTTTTTCTTCAACAGAAACCTATGGGCTGTCTCGATTCCCAAATCCCAGTTACTACTGTCCAGTTCCAGGAAGACGCCTTTGAAAACCATACTGTGTATTTACGAGTGTCAGCACCCTCAGCTCCTTCTGCTACCTCCAGCACTCTGAGTTTTTTTGTGCCTGTTCTCACATTCTTCTAGCTTCCAGTGGGTGAAAGTCATTTGTGATTCAAATGCCTCGGCCTTTTTCTTATGAGTTGCCACCTCACTCCAGGGTGACTACTATATTCTCCACTTCTGCCATTCTTTGAGAGAATTCAGCACAAGTTTTGGCAACTCTATGAGTAGCTCCCGGTAGCTTCCTATTGGCAGTTTGAGCCCTATGACAGCTCGGGTTTCCTCACAATGAGCCCTAATGCCTTGGCATATCACTTCCAATGTATCCACATCCAGGTGATTTGAACCCCCTGACTCATTATTACTTGGCAGATTTCATTCAAGACATGGCATAACTGATTAGTCCCATTTTAATCCAGCCCCTGCGCTAGCCATACTATTAACCTCATGCTGGAGTTTCCTTTTCTTGGCCATCAGGAAGGCCTCATTCCCAGCAGTTTCAGATACTGGAGTCTCAAACCCTCCATTTTGACTGCTCATGTCATTTGATGCACTGCCCTGTAACCTTCTTGTATGGCGAGCTCCTAGGGATTCTAAATCCTCATGAGTTCAGTCCAATTGATCCAAAAGGGAGAAAAAGTGCTCTCCATCAAAGTCTACCAGTGGGTTGGCCTGCAAGTGTTTGCCGTTTTTCAGTGGCTGTACTTTGCCCTTGTCAGGTCTGCCAGGCAAGCCTGGGACAGGATAACCAAAGCCTTCATCTGATAACACCTCACAGGCTCTTTCGGCCACTCCCAGCTCTTCCACCTTTCTTGTGATATCAAATGTGCCCCCTGAATTATGTGCATCTCTGCTACGTTGCAGTCATATAGCCCTCTTATTGATTGACTCCTGCTTTCTCCACGGGCCACTGCTCTCGGTTTCTACCAGTTCTGCTGTTCATCCCACATCCTGAGTCTCTTCAATATGTAGCCAACCCAGCCGCACATTCAGGCGTGGTCCCTCCGCTATGTTGGAGGAGCATTGCCCCCCGCCAACAGCAGCAGCTGCAAAACCTTTACAATACAATTATAATAAACTATGTTTATTTTTGTTTTATTGTAAAAGGGTGGGGCTACGGGCTATGATGAGCACGAAGGGGGAGTGAACAGTGCTCCCCTCAGTGCGCATGTGTGTTTAGGCGGCCGTCTCCGGCTGGCCAAACACACATGCCCACTGTGCTCTCTCCAACCCGGCACTGTGTTACCGGATTGGAGACAGCAGGCAGAGACTCCCACTCTGCCTCGGAGTACCCTGGCTTGCCAGTGGGATGACAGCAGCATTCGGATTGGCTGCAAGGTAGACTAGGAGCCTGTGCCTGCAGCTGCACTGGAAGCAGACGAGTGATGCCGACAGGGGCGGCAAACCAGGTATTTTTTTTTATTAATTTTTCTCCCCCCCACCATGTGCCACCCTGCCCCTTCAATGCGCTGCAAGCCACTCCTGCCCACATTGCCCAAAGTACTCACAGTTGTGGCAGCCTCCACATTGACCAGCGCATGGTTATCTTGTAGCGCCTGGGTCTCCATTGTATCCAAAGGAGGAGGGTTCAGGCTGGTTTATCAGGGGTGAACTTCCACCTTTCTCACCTGCGTCAGCCTCTTGAGACCCAACTGGCTTCTCAAAAAAATCTGCTGCTGCTGTTGCCATAGCTGTGGACCATGTCGACCATCTGGACCCTTTATCTGCCAGGCTAACCCTTCCAGCGGAGTGCTTGTTGGAAGTTGCACCACTCCAGTGGCCGGGCAGAGCTTTGCCTGCTCTGTCTCACCTGCCACAATACCAGTAGCCCAGTGCTTTGAAGCTCGAGCTGTTATCGGAACCATTGGGATCAGCAGCCCTGGTAGGGGCCTGCTCCTTCTCTGTCTGGTTCTGCTGCACAGGGCCCTCTAAGTCAGCATTCTGACAATCCGTAACGCCCAAATATGATCCGGGCACTGGGGAATGCACCAAGGACAGAAACAAGGGCAGTTTAGCACTGTGAGACCCATATCCATCAACCCGCCAAAAGGAGGGGCGATGAACAGGCTACAGCCCATATCGGGTCAGAGAGGGAGGAGGGCTGACTCGACTGACCTCACTTGGCTGACATCCTGTCCACACCCTGAATGTTGCTCTTTCCTTATCTCTTTTTATCTCCTGTTCACTGACTATGCGGTTCTTCCATGAGTATTTGGCCTGTCTGCATTTCATCCTTTTCAGTTAACCACATTTTGTTCTATAATGTAACGTATCATGGGTTTCTAGAACCTGAATTGGCGTCAAATGATTAAACCTCAATGGTCAATGTGAATAGGTAGCCATAATAATCTATCAATTTATTACTTACAATGATTGTTGTATTGTTCTTTGCTGGCGATTAATATGCTTATGGTGGTGCTGTGGAGCATGTGCTGGAAAGTGTTGTAAGAAATCTAATAAAAAAAATCAGGGGCATTTTGTTGGTCTAATATATTTGGTGGTTTTCCAGATTGGCATTCCTAAGAAACAATGAAAGGGGAAATAAGATGCCCCTCCACCACAGAAAGGGTGTTACAGTTCTTCTCTCTACCCACCTTTAGGAGTGGGCGGTGAACTCCGCTCCGCTCGTGGAGTTTGCAGAGTTTTTCCCACTCCGAGTAGATCACGGAGTTCCCAAAAAATTTGCATATTGGAGCGGAGTTCTTTCCTCGCTCGTGCACGTCAATGGTGAGCTTAGCACACAGAGTTCCGAAAAACTCAGTGTAGTGTAGCAGAGCGGAGTTCCTTCCTCATTTGCGCTCACCAACGTTACGTTGCAAGGAAAATCACCACCCCCTTGCGAGATTTCTCAACGCAGGCAGTTGCGGATGGTCGCAACCGCCCATTTTGAGAAATCTTCTGTTCGCATTGAGGAAGTTGCCACTCAAGTAGAAAATCTTGAGTAGCAGAAAAGAAACAGTGACTTCTCATGCTGCGCATGGTGCTGTTCGCGCTGATTTTTCAGCACAAGACAAACACTCCTCACTTCAAATCAGGACAAATTACGTGACCTCACACATTCCACAGCTTGCAGAAATCCACGTAGCATGGCAGAGCTTTTTGGTCACTTCGTGGAGTTCCACTAGCTCTGCCCAGGCCTACCCACCTTAGTGATTTTTACCCAGCCCTTTACTAGGTCACAGGACAGAAATGTGTAGGGATGTATATTTGCAACGACTGACAGTTCAGAAAGCTGCTGTGTTGTTATAGTGTACAGATAGCTGTTCGAAATGTAGTTGTTCAAAGGTGTTCAAATTGTGGTAGTGTGTGTTCAAAGCTTCTGGTAGTTAAAAACAGGGAATTGTGGGATTCTAAGTCCATTTTGGCAATGGGTAACTGTTCCCAGTGCTGCAGACAGTTGGTTACGGCAACCAGGGGGGCTGCCAGCACTCAGTAGCTATGCACCTCATTCCCCTCCTCTCACCACACTGCCCTCCTGCAAAAAGATCTTGCCTGTTCTAGTCCATCCCACCCTCACTCTGAATACAAGGTTATCCTGCCAAGTCACAGGGCCCACTTGCCTGTCAGTGCCTAGCCTAACACTGCAGCACTGACTTTCAGTGCTTTCCCAGAAGCCTTCTTCCTCTGCTCTGATATTTGTAGAGGCACTGGCCTACTTATCCACCATTTCTTGCTTTAAGCTGTCCCTGGATGGGGAGGGGGGAAATACATTTTTAACAATGCCTACCTTAGATAAAATCAGAATACCTTAACTAATACTTGGTTGGCCTGAATTTTCAAGGATTTCCCAACTGCGTGAACATATTTAAAATGTGTGTACCATTAGTAGTGTGGCAGTGAGCTGCTAAATTAATGAAGTAGTCAATTTTATTCATTTAAGAAGACTATGCTTCATGCTATTATTCTCCACTCCATCAGGCCATTTGCGACTGGTAAAATGCTGGTGAGCTGCTAAATTAATGAAGTAGTCAATTTTATTCATTTAAGAAGACTATGATTCATGCTATTATTCTACTCTCCATCAGGCCATTTGCGACTGGTAAAATGCCTTCTGGCATGTGTCATTCTCATTTTGCGAGTCTGTAACCTATTACCGATTAGCAAATGGGGCGTGCCTTCCTAACTGCAAGTCACAGGGGGATGTAAGAATGTTTTGCGACTGGGTATGTGGTTGCACAACATTTGCAGTTACCACCAACTTCAAGTTGGTGGTAACCCATTAGCAAACAGGAAGAAATCCCCAGGGTACCTCTTCCCCCTTTGTGAAAGGTAGCGAAAATGTTTTTTTCAGACCAGGAAGTGGTCTCACAGACCACTGCCTTCTCTGAAAAAATTAAAAGAAAACTTTTCATTTTAATTTTTGAAATGCATCCCGTTTTCTTTTTAGGAAAATGGGATGCATTAAAAAAAAAAAAAACTGCTTTATTCAAAAAGCAGTCACATACCTGATGGTCTGCTGAGCCCAGCAGGCCCCCACCCCTGTGAAAGCGGCCATTCTGCAAAGGGTGGCAAATTGGGACCTACATCATGAATATTAATGAGTCAGGTCACGTGATACCAATTTGGGAATTGCAAACAGTGTAGTTAACACTGTTGTACATTTTGTTTTGTGACTCACAATTTGCATTTGCAAACTGTTAGAAATGGGGTTTTTGGTTGGCAGTCAGGTTACCCCCTGTCCAAGCAAAAGCCCTCAATCTAGACAGGGTAAATCACACACAATCCAAGATTATCCTGTGTCCACCCTCTGGTAGCTTGGCACGAGCAGTCAGGCTTAACTTAGAAGGCAATGTGTAAAGTATTTGTGCAATAAATCATACAATACCACCATATAGCACCACAAAAAAACACCACACAGTGTTTAGAAAAATATATAATATTTATCAGGATAATTGTAGGTCAAAACGAATAAAGTTGCAATGTGAATTTGTAGAGATATCACTGAAAAGTGATATTCAGCGGGTCATTCCGACCCTGGCGGTCGGTGGCCGCCAGGGCCACCGACCACGGGAGCACCGCCAACAGGCTGGCGGTGCTCCTACGAGCATTCTGACCGCGGCGGTTTAGCCGCGGTCAGACGCGGAAAGCCAGCGGTCTCCCGCTGACTTTCCGCCGCTCGTAGGAATCCTCCATGGCTGCGGAGCGCGCTCCGCAGCCATGGAGGATTCCGACTCCCCCTCCCGCCATCCAGTTCCTGGCGGTTCTCCCGCCGGGAACCGGATGGCGGGAGGGGGAGTCGCGGGGCCCCTGGGGGCCCCTGCCGTGCCCATGCCTATGGCATGGGCACGGCAGGGGCCCCCGTAAGAGGGCCCCTAAAAGTATTTCAGTGTCTGCAAAGCAGACACTGAAATACGCGACGGGTGCAACTGCACCCGTCGCACCTTCCCACTCCGCCGGCTCTATTACGAGCCGGCGTCATCGTGGGAAGGGAGTTTTCCCCTGGGCTGGCGGGCGGTCTTGCGAAGACCGCCCGCCAGCCCAGGGGAAAACTCGGAATACCCTCCGCGGTCTTTCGACCGCGGAGCGGTATTTCGGAGGGGGGAAGTCTGGCGGGCGGCCTCCACCGCCCGTCAGACTCAGAATGAGGGCCAAAGTGTCTTAAGTCTTTAAAAAGCAAACAAAGGGGGTTATTCTAACTTTGGAGGAGTGTTAATCCGTCCCAAAAGTGACGGTAAAGTGACGGATATACCACCAGCCGTATTACGAGTTCCATAGGATATAATGGACTCGTAATACGGCTGGTGGTAAATCCGTCACTTTTCCGTCACTTTTGGGACGGATTAACACCTCCTCCAAAGTTAGAATAACCCCCAAAGTCTCTTTCAAGCACTAAGTAACTGGTTTGGGGTGGAAAATCTCCTCAGAGGGCCACAGAAGAAGTGATACGTGGAAAAAGGGTGTGTACGTCGATTTCTCCCCAGCACACACGGACTTGCGTCGTTATTTTTCACGCGGGGAAGTCGTGCGTCGTTTTCCGGCGCGCGGATAGTCTCTTTCTTTGGATCGCGGGGATTACCAGATGTCCCGGGTCTGTGCGTGGATTTTCCTGCTTGTTTTCCGGCTGCGCATTGTTCTGCGGGGCTGCGCGTCAAAATTTCGATCTCACTGCAGGTGTCGCGTCGATTTCTCCTCTGGAGGTCGGGCGGCGTTGTCCTTGCGAAGCCGTGCGTCGAAGTTCCGGTCGTCCCGAAGGCGTCGCGTCGATCAGCGTCGGTGTGTGGCGTTTTTCTCGCCGCGGAACAAGCTGTGCGTCGAAAATTTCAGTGCACGGAGCGTCCAAGTGAAAAAGAGAAGTATTTTTTGGTCCTGAGACTTCAGGGAACAGGAGGCAAGCTCTATCCAAGCCCTTGGAGAGCACTTTCACAGCCAGACAAGAGTTCAGCAAGGCAGCAGGCCAACAGCAAGGCCGCAGTCCTTTGTAGAAAGCAGACAGGTGAGTCCTTTGAGCAGCCAGGCAGTTCTTCTTGGCAGGATGTAGTTTCTGGTTCAGGTTTCTTCTCCAGCAAGTGTCTGATGAGGTAGGGCAGAGGCCCTGTTTTATACCCAAATGTGCCTTTGAAGTGGGGGAGACTTCAAAGAGTGGCTAAGAAATGCACCAGGTCCCCTTTCAGTTCAATCCTGTCTGCCAGGGTCCCAGTAGGGGGTGTGGCAGTCCTTTGTGTGAGAGCAGGCCCTCCACCCTCCCAGCCCAGGAAGACCCATTCAAAATGCAGATGTATGCAAGTGAGGCTGAGTACCCTGTGTTTGGGGTGTGTCTGAGTGAATGCACAAGGAGCTGTCAACTAAGCCCAGCCAGACGTGGATTGTAAGGCACAGAAGGATTTAAGTGCAAAGAAATGCTCACTTTCTAAAAGTGGCATTTCTAGAATAGTAATATTAAATCCAACTTCACCAGTCAGCAGGATTTTATATTACCATTCTGGCCATACTAAATATGACCTTCCTACTCCTTTCAGATCAGCAGCTACCACTTCAATACTGTATGAGGGCAGCCCCAATGTTAGCCTATGAAGGGAGCAGGCCTCACAGTAGTGCAAAAACGAATTTAGGAGTTTTACACTACCAGGACATGTAAACTACCCAGGTACATGTCCTGCCTTTCACCCACACAGCACCCTGTTCTAGGGGTTACCTAGGGCACACATTAGCGGTGACTTATATGTCGAGAAAGGGGAGGTTTAGGCTTGGCAAGTACTTTTAAATGCCAAGTCGAGGTGACAGTGAAACTGCACACACAGGCCTTGCAGTGGCAGGCCTGAGACAAGGAAAAGGGGCTACTTAAGTGGTTGGCACAACCAGTGCTGCAGGCCCACTAGTAGCATTTAATCTACAGGCCCTAGGCACATAGGGTGCACATTACTAGGGGCTTATAAGTAAATTAAATAGTCCAATCAGGTATGATTCAAGGTTACCATGTTTTAAGGGAGAGAGCATATGCACTTTAGCACTGGTTAGCAGTGGTAAAGTGCCCAGAGTCTAAAAGCCAGCAAAAACAGTATCCAAAAAGTGGAGGGAGGCAGGCAAAAAGTTAGGGGTGACCACCCTAAGGCTGTCAGGTCTAACATGTGTCCCCCCCAGCTGAAAGTGGGGAGAGCTACCCGACCTCCTGGGAGCTCTCATCGCTGAGGCGGAAGTATCTGGAGAGACCATCAGCATTGGCGTGGTCAACCCCTGGGCGATGTTCCACCATAAAGTCCATCCCCTGTAGGGAAATGGACCACCTCAAGAGTTTTGGATTCTCACCCCTCATCTGCATGAGCCATCTGAGGGGCCTGTGGTCTGTCTGAACCCGGAAGTGAGTCTCAAACAGGTAGGGTCTTAGCTTCTTCAGTGCCCAGACCACAGCAAAAGCTTCTCTCTCAATAGCACTCCACCTCTGTTCCCGTGGTAATAGCCTTCTGCTAATAAAGACTACTGGTTGGTCTAGGCCCTCCTCATTTAGCTGTGCTAGGACTGCCCCTATGCCATGCTCTGAAGCGTCTGTCTGCACAATAAATTCCTGGGAGTAATCAGGGGTCTTGAGCACGGGGGCCGTGCACATGGCTTCCTTCAGGGAGTCAAAGGCTTTCTGACAAGCCTCTGTCCAATTCACCAACCTAGGTTGTTTCTTGGAAGTGAGTTCTGTCAAGGGTGACACAATGGTACCATAGCCCTTGACAAATCTGCGGTAGTATCCTGTGAGGCCTAAAAAGGCTCTCACCTCAGTCTGAGTTCTAGGTGATTGCCAGGCCTTGATAGTTTCAATCTTGGCCTGGAGTGGCTGCACCTTGCCACCACCCACTAGGTGTCCCAAGTACATCACGGAACCCTGCCCAATCTGGCATTTACTAGCCTTGATGGTCAGGCCTGCCTGTTGCAGGGCCTGAAGCACCTCCTTGAGGTGGAGCAGGTGTTCCTCCCAGCTGGAACTGTAGACAGCTATGTCATCCAGGTAGGCTTCACAGAAGGCATCCTTGCCAGCTAGGACCCCGTTAACCAACCGTTGGAAAGTAGCGGGGGCATTTTTCAATACAAACGGCATCACCCGGAACTGGTAATGGTCATCAGGGGTTGAAAATGCGGATCTTTCTTTAGCCCCCTCAGTCAGGGCGATCTGCCAGTACCCTGATCTAAGATCAAACGTACTCAGGAAGTTGGCAGCGCCCAGCCTGTCAACGAGCTCATCAGCTCGGGGGATGGGGTGAGCATCAGTCCGTGTGACTGAGTTGAGACCCCGGTAGTCCACACAGAACCGGAGTTCTGGCTTCGCACCTGGGGCAGTAGCCTTAGTGACTAACACCACTGGGCTGGCCCAGGGACTACTGGAATTCTCGATAACCCTTAGAGCTAACATCTTGGAGACCTCCTCCTTGATGCTGGCCTTCACCTTATCCGATAACCTGTAAATTTTGTTCTTCACAGGGAGACTGTCTACGGTGTCAATGTCATGAACACAGAGGTGGGTCAGTCCAGGAGTAAGGGAGAACTGGGGGGAGAACTGCTCCAACAGCTCATAGCAGTCTCCTTTCTGGTTTAGAGTCTGGGAGTCAGAAAGAATGACCCCGTTCACTGACCCATCACCTTCTTGGGCAGAGAGGAGGTCGGGGAGAGGTTCACTCTCCTCTTCCATTCCTTCATCTGTGACCAGAAGCATGTTGATCTCAGACCTCTCAAAATGAGCCTTTAGTCGGTTAACATGGAGCACCCTTAGGGGGTTCCTAGGGGTTTGGAGGTCCACTAGGTAAGTGACCTCCCCTTTCCGCTCCTTTACTTCAAATGGGCCAGACCAGCGGTCCTGGAGAGCTCTAGGCTCTACTGGCTCCATTACCCACACTTTGTCTCCAGGTTGAAACTCTACCAGGGTGGCATTCTGGTCATACCAGCATTTCATTACCTCTTGACTGGCCTCAAGGTTACTTTGGGCCTCTTTCCAGAAGCGGGTCATCTGGTTGCGGAGGGCCAACATGTAGCTGACCACGTCCTGAGGGGGTGCCTTTGAAGCTTTCTCCAACCCCTCCTTGACAATGCTTAAGGGTCCCCTGACAAGGTACCCATAGAGAAGCTCAAAGGGACTGAACCCTACCGCCCTCTGGGGGACCTCTCTGTAAGCAAAGAGAAGGCATGGTAAGAGGACGTCCCACTTACGCCTCATGGCCTCAGGGAGGCCACCAATCATGCCTTTCAAGGTCTTGTTGAATCTCTCCACAAGACCATTAGACTGGGGGGGATAGGGTGTGGTGAACTTGTAGGTTACACCACACGCATCCCACAGAGACTTCATGTATGCAGACATGAAGTTAGTGCCTCTGTCAGACACTATCTCCTTGGGGAATCCCACACGGGTAAATATCCCCATCAGAGTTCTGGTCACCACCGGTGCAGTTACGGTCCTCAGAGGGATTGCCTCTGGGTAACGGGTGGCATGGTCCACCAAAACCAGGATGAACCTGTTGCCTAAGGCAGTTTTGGGGTCCAATGGACCAACAATGTGGATGCCCACCCTTTTAAAGGGGGTGCCAACGACAGGAAGTGGAATCAGGGGGGTTTTAACCCTTTTTCCTGCTTTACCACTGGCCTGGAAGGTAGGACAAGATCTGCAGAACTTATCTGAGTTTGTCCTCATTCTGGGCCAATAAAAGTGGGTGACAAGCCTGTCAAAGGTCTTGCCTTGCCCCAAATGTCCTGCCAGGGGAATGTTGTGAGCCAGGCCCAGTAGGAAGGTTTGGTAACACTGGAGGACCACCAGCGTACGTGCTGCCCCAAAGGCCGGAACCTTAGGCTCACTGTAGAGGAGATCATTCTCCCAGTATATGTGGTGATCGCCAGAGGCTTCACCTGCTGCCTGGTCTGAGGCTTGTTTCCTCAAACCTTCCAGAGTGGGACATTCTTTCTGCGCCTTGCAGAATTCCTCCCTGGTGGGTCCACCCTCAACTTGCCAGCCAGCAAGCTCAGGTAAGTCACCTAGGGTGGCAATGTCTTCCCCAGTTGGCTCGGGAGCCTCCTCCTCAGGAGCCCCGTCAGCCACTGCGGGAACTTCTGGGGCAGGTTTCCCGCTCCCCTTGCCCCTCCTCTTGGCAGCTCTCTGGGCCATTGTTCCAGGCTCCAGGCGCCCTTGTCTTCCCTCTCGGTCAGCCATGGACCGTGTGGTCATGCAGACCCACTCAGGTAATCCTAACATCTCCAGGTGAGACCTGAGCTCCACTTCTTTCCAAGCAGTATGCTCAAGATCATTGCCTAACAGACAATCTACAGGCATGGCAGGACTCACAGCTACTTTCAGAGTACCAGAGACCTCCCCCCACTCAAAGGGAACCAGAACCACCGGTAGGTGACTCTCACGATTGTCAGCGACTTTGACCTGGTGGAATGTATTAGGGACTATCTGCTCTGTTGACACCAGCTGAATCTTGATAGTAGTCATACTGGCTCCTGTGTAACGCAGAGCCTCCACCTTCTGCCCATCAATGGTGACCCACTGCCTGTACTTGGAAGTATTTTGGGGCATGTGGGCTTTGGGCACCATTTCTCCTTCTCCCAGGGACGCTAGGGAAATCTCTACCTGTTCCCCAAAGCTATCTGGGTCCATCTCCCCCCCGAGCGCTACACTAGTCAACCCAGGTGTCTGTCTGGTAGTGGACGGTGCCCTCTTGGAGCACTGGGGGTCGCCTTTATAGTGACCATACTGGTAACACTCCATGCATTTGGGGTTGGATTTTCCTGACCTATCATATGTCCCTGGCTTTTTCCCAAATCTGGAAAAGGAAGGGTTGCCACCCCCTCCCTGGGAATTCTTTTGGGGGCCTTTGGAGAGTTCCTTATCTGTAAGTTTATCTCCCCCCTCTTTCTTCTGTTGGGAACCCTGACCACCTTTGTGGGTGTCCCCCCCAGGTACCTTCTTGGACACTCTGGTGCTAACCCAGAGGTCCGCCTCCTCAGCAAGCTTCCTGGGATCAGTCAGCTTACTATCCACTAAGTGCTGGCGCAACTCTGTATAAGTAGTATTAAGCATATGCTCTCTCAGAATCAAGTCATATAACCCTTTATAATCATCTACTTTGTTGCCCCGCACCCATCCATTCAGTGCCTTACTGGAAAAGTCAAAGAAATCTACCCATGTTTGTGTGGTTTGTTTGGTGCTGTCCCTGAACCTCTGACGGTATCCCTCAGGGGTCAATCCAAACTTGGCAAGTAAAGTGGCTTTCAGAAGTGGGTATGTGTTTTGATCAGGTTGATCCAATGTGAGAAGTGTGTCCCTCCCCAATGGCGGCACATAATCCCACATAGCTACCCCCCCATTGCCCCTCAGGAACCTCATGAGCCCTTAGTGCAACTTCATAAGCAGCTAACCATTTATCTATGTCATCTCCCACCACAAAACTAGGCACCACATTTTGGGGTATACGAACCTTCTTTTCTCCAGCAGGTCCTGTCTGTATGCTGCCACCATTATTGCTGGATTCAGACTGTCTCGCCTTGATCTCCAGCTCCTTGAAACTCAGTTCATGAGCTAACAATAGTTTATTTTCAGCCAAAGCTCTCTCAGCCTCCACCTGTTTGGCTGCTCTTTCAGCTTCAGCTTGTTTGGCTTCTCTTTCAGCTTCAATTTGCTTGGCGGCTCTTTCAGCCTCAGCTTGCTTGGCTTCTCTCTCGGCCCTTCTTTCCTCCTGTTGAGCCTCAATTTTCAGTTTTGTCATTTGCAATTGGAACTCCCTTTCCTCTCTCCTTTCCTCTGCGGTCAGGCTTTGCACAGAGACACTGCTCCCTGGTCTGGAAGGGGGCACAATTGCAGTGGTAACATCATCCACAGATAGCAACAAATCCTCTGAGGGGCTATTTCCTGGCTCCTCTTCCTCATCATTCTCTTCTAAATGGGCTTCTGCCCAGGCCCTCAGCGCCACTTGAAAGTCCTCCTTTTTGGAGGCCCCTTGGGTGGGTACCCTCATTGCCCTGCAGAACCCTCTTAGCTGTTTGACCGTACATGTATCCAACAGGACTAGGTCAAAGTCTCCCATTTGAGACCCAGTCAGAGACATATTGAGTGAGGATTTAGTTTTTGAAAATTGTCAGGAAGAAAAAAACGAAATTTTGCAAAAAGAGATAAAAATCAAGTTGACCTTCAACTGTGGGTAGGTAGTGAAATACTTAGCTACTGTATGTCACTGCACAAACACAAGTCCTATCCTCACCGCTGATCACCAATGTTAGAAATGGGGTTTTTGGTTGGCAGTCAGGTTACCCCCTGTCCAAGCAAAAGCCCTCACTCTAGTCAGGGTAAGTCACACACAATCCAAGATTATCCTGTGCCCACCCTCTGGTAGCTTGGCACGAGCAGTCAGGCTTAACTTAGAAGGCAATGTGTAAAGTATTTGTGCAATAAATCATACAATACCACCATATAGCACCACAAAAATACACCACACAGTGTTTAGAAAAATATATAATATTTATCAGGATAATTGTAGGTCAAAACGAATAAAGTTGCAATGTGAATTTGTAGAGATATCACTGAAAAGTGATATAAAGTGTCTTAAGTCTTTAAAAAGCAAACAAAGTCTCTTTCAAGCACAAAGTACCTGGTTTGGGGTGGAAAATCTCCACAGAGGGCCACAGAAGAAGAGATACATGGAAAAAGGGTGTGTGCGTCGATTTCTCCCCAGCACACACGGACTTGCGTTGTTATTTTTCACGCGGGGAAGTCGTGCATCGTTTTCAAGGCACGCGGACAGTCTCTTTCTGTGGATCGCGGGGATTACCATATGTCCCGGGTCTGTGCGTGGATTTTCCTGCTTGTTTTCCGGCTGCGCGTCGTTCTGCGGGGCTGCGCGTCAAAATTTCGATCTGACGCCAGGCGTTGCGTCGATTTCTCCTCTGGAGGTCGGGCGGCGGTGTCCTTGTGAAGCCGTGCGTCGAAGTTCCGGTCGTCCCGAAGGCGACGCGCCGATCAGCGTCGGTGTGCGGCGTTTTTCTCGCCGCGGAACAATCTGTGCGTCAAAAATGTTGTCGCACGGAGCGTCCAAGTGAAAAAGAGAAGTCTTTTTTGGTCCTGAGACTTCAAGGAACAGGAGGCAAGCTCTATCCAAGCCCTTGGAGAGCACTTTCACAGCCAGACAAGAGTTCAGCAAGGCAGCAGGCCAACAGCAAGGCCACAGACCTTTGTAGAAAGCAGACAGGTGAGTCCTTTGAGCAGCCAGGCAGTTCTTCTTGGCAGGATGTAGTTTCTGGTTCAGGTTTCTTCTCCAGCAAGTGTCTGATGAGGTAGGGCAGAGGCCCTGTTTTATACCCAAATGTGCCTTTGAAGTGGGGGAGACTTCTAAGAGTGGCTAAGAAATGCACCAGGTCCCCTTTCAGTTCAATCCTGTCTGCCAGGGTCCCAGTAGGGGGTGTGGCAGTCTTTTGTGTGAGAGCAGGCCCTCCACCCTCCCAGCACAGGAAGACCCATTCAAAATGCAGATGTATGCAAGTGAGGCTGAGTACCCTGTGTTTGGGGTGTGTCTGAGTGAATGCACAAGGAGCTGTCAACTAAGCCCAGCCAGACGTGGATTGTAAGGCACAGAAGGATTTAAGTGCAAAGAAATGCTCACTTTCTAAAAGTGGCATTTCTAGGATAGTAATATTAAATCCAACTTCACCAGTCAGCAGGATTTTATATTACCATTCTGGCCATACTAAATATGACCTTCCTACTCCTTTCAGATCAGCAGCTACCACTTCAATACTGTATGATGGCAGCCCCAATGTTAGCCTATGAAGGGAGCAGGCCTCACAGTAGTGCAAAAACGAATTTAGGAGTTTTACTCTACCAGGACATGTAAACTACCCAGGTACATGTCCTGCCTTTCACCCACACAGCACCCTGCTCTAGGGGTTACCTAGGGCACACATTAGCGGTGACTTATATGTGGAGAAAGGGGAGGTTTAGGCTTGGCAAGTACTTTTAAATGCCAAGTTGAGGTGACAGTGAAACTGCACACACAGGCCTTGCAGTGGCAGGCCTGAGACAAGGAAAAGGGGCTACTTAAGTGGTTGGCACAACCAGTGCTGCAGGCCCACTAGTAGCATTTAATCTACAGGCCCTAGGCACATAGGGTGCACATTACTAGGGGCTTATAAGTAAATTAAATAGTCCAATCAGGTATGATTCAAGGTTACCATGTTTTAAGGGAGAGAGCATATGCACTTTAGCACTGGTTAGCAGTGGTAAAGTGCGCAGAGTCTAAAAGCCAGCAAAAACAGTATCCAAAAAGTGGAGGGAGGCAGGCAAAAAGTTAGGGGTGACCACCCTAAGGCTGTCAGGTCTAACACAAACTAAATGCAAATTGCGAGTCGCAAAACAGAATGTTGTACACCTGGCCCGAAATTTACTGATAAAATGATATGTCCAAGGGGTGATGATAACTGGGAGTATTTCCTCTTTGTTGCTTGCGAGGGCAAAATGTTTTTAAACAGTAAACCTGTTTGCTGTAGGCGATTACAAAATAATAATATTTGCCAGACAGCGCAGCCTTCCTCTTTCAAGTTGGCTAAAAGAAACGATCCTTTCAAAGCGATGACCAAACAAATTAGAATCAAACATTCAAAGTCAATCCTTGGGTGTAATATCTAGTGAATTGTACATTTCACAGAGAAGAGTAAACATGTAACAGGTTAGCTTTAAGAATGAATTTACCACAGAGATTCAACGTCATAGAGAAAGGTAGGCAGATATAGCCATGCCAACATAAATATGCACAGCACCAGATGGAGGCTCTATCAAGCGGAAATAAATCAAGTGGTACCTTTAGAGTTGCTTGGTTTTCACAATCTGTGGCGATCTTGGTTTAAAAGAAGTATTGCTCCTTCTGCCGTCGTCTCTGTTAGGTCATTTTCAATCCATGCTAAAGTGGGTTAGGCGCGTGGTTTATTTTACTTTTTTTCTTTATTAGACGTTCTCTGGTAAGTGGACAATATTATATTTTATGTTCCAGTTTAAAAGGAGCATTTCCTTCAGTTATAGACACAACATAAATAGACAACAAAATGTATTTAATAATGAAGATAATAATAATAACGACGAGAACGAGCATGATTGCCGACAAAGGGGCGAGAATGCACCATTCCACTGGATTATTTACAATGTTCTAGATTTTCGGCATGAGAAATGGACCACGGTAAAACATGAACTTTCCCCTCCTTTCTCTTTCAGGAGCCAATCTGCCCCAGCGACGACTCAGGCTCTGCCCCACCCTGCCACTGGGCTTCGGCTGTCAATGTCAGAGACAAGTATATCTACGTGGCTCAGCCCAGGCAGAACCGTGTTTTGATCATTGACATCCAGACTCAAAAAGTCAAGCAGGTACCTGAGGCTCAAAGTTTGAAACTTCAGTTTTTTTCAGATTCTCAACACACCTATGAGTACTATATTTGGCATGGCAGTCTTCCAGTGAGTGTTCGAGATGTATAGAATGTTTTTTATTTTGTTTTGAAAAGTTTATAACATATTTTTTTTTTTCATTTTTACTCACATTGTGTAAAGCACATCCCTTGTCCTAGTGAGCAGCAGTGACATGTTCTACTGAGGTCAGGGATTACTTGCTGATGCTCCAGGGCTGGTAAAGGACAGATGGATCTTAAGATAAGACGACTAGAAATACAATCAGTACAGATGGAGCAAAGCCATTTGTACAAACAGTGAGACAGAGGTTGGGGAGGTTTGGCCGAAAATGGCAGATGAAGGAAGTAGGAAGGGGTTTCTGCTTTTCTGAAGGTCAGGAGACTGATGTCATTCTCAAATTACGGAATCAGTTTCAGACCGTTGGGGGAGGGATGGGATATGTTTCTTTTTTTTTGTTTGTTTTTTTTTTTGCTTCATTGCCTTGAGCATCTCCAGTTTCATTAAGTTTGTGCAGCAGTGACATAGGCCCTCATTCTGACCTTGGCGGGCGGCGGAGGCCGCCCGCCAAAGTCCCGCCGTCAGATTACCGTTCCGCGGTCGAAAGACCGCGGCGGTAATTCTGACTTTCCCGCTGGGCTGGCGGGCGGTCGCCTTCAGACCGCCCGCCAGCCCAGCGGGAAAGAGGCTTCCACGATGAAGCCGGCTCGGAATCGAGCCGGCGGAGTGGAAGCTGTGCGACGGGTGCAGTTGCACCCGTCGCGTATTTCACTGTCTGCGCAGCAGACAGTGAAATACATGTAGGGGCCCTCTTACGGGGGCCCCTGCAATGCCCATGCCAGTGGCATGGGCACTGCAGGGGCCCCCAGGGGCCCCGCGACCCCCCCTACCGCCATCCGGATCCCGGCGGTCCGACCGCCGGGATCTGGATGGCGGTAGGGGGGGTCGGAATCCCCGCGGCGGTGCAGCAAGCTGCGCCGCCGCGGAGGATTCAATGGGGCGGCGGTACACTGGCGGGACCCCGCCAGTGGTGCCGGTCCGACCGCGGCTTTACCGCCGCGGTCGGAATCCCCATTGGAGCACCGCCGGCCTGTCGGCGGTGCTCCCGCGGTCCTCCGCCCTGGCGGTCAAAGACCGCCAGGGTCAGAATGAGGGCCATAGTTGCCTACAGAAAGCCTCTTTTATGCTTTGTGGAACTGAATCATAAATAGCTAAATATAAGGAAAACTGCAGATGTGCTTTGCATTTTGTCCTTATATTCTAACCTTGATCCCTGTGGTCGGTAAAGGGCAGCGGGTTTTAGCTAAAAAATACCCGCATGAAAAGAAGTAGAGAAAGTGATGTATCTTTACTCCTCGGTTTCTCCCTATTTTCCATTTAACCCCAAAGTATGAAAAAGGGAGAATCTCTAGCTTGAGGTCCTGGGACTGCTTTTATAAACTGATAACTTTGAGCTGGTAATTGTTTGCTAAACTGTACATGAGAAATTTAGTTTTGCACTCTAAAATACAAGTGCCTTAAACATAAAACCATTTTTAATCGCTGTTCCACTATGTCGAAGGCACGCCTTGCAAACATGCTATGCTTTAAAGTTCATGACTTCACATTTTAATTTTGAAAGATGGAAGGCTTCGTCGGGATTTGAACTCCCGTCCTTTCAGCACAAATATAGGGCCTGATTCTAACTTTGGAGGACGGTGTTAAACCGTCCCAAAAGTGGCGGATATACCACCTACCGTATTACGAGTCCATTATATCCTATGGAACTCGTAATACGGTAGGTGGTATATCCGCCACTTTTGGGACGGTTTAACACCGTCCTCCAAAGTTAGAATCAGGCCCATAGTCTGTTGGCAAGCTTATTCAGCTTCCTGGCAACTTACTCAGCCATTGTGCCGGTACCTAAAAAGAACTCATTCATATATCATAAGTGAAACATTTGTAGGGCATGTTTTCTACCTCCCCTGCCAATGCTGGAGAAGATCTGACAGTTGTGCGAGCATTCTGTGGACCACCACAAACTACCTCATTCTTTATAAACGTGGTTATTAAAGATTGCGGTTCCACATTATCCACCCATGGCAGTCAGAAAACCTGCAACAATGGATGACGCAAGGGAACAATGCGGTGGCAATAAAAACCACAAATGAAGCTGAGAGAAAGAGACATTTTTTTATCTGGATGGTCTAGTGTCATGGCCTGGCTACAATGTCATTTAAACCTGATGCGTGCCAGAAGCGGGGGGCGCTGCAGATGTTCAAACGTTGGGTTAAAAGGTCATGCATTGATCAGCGGTGAAGGGAGAGGCTGGTTTGAAGATGGAATTCAAAGGGTTAAGTGGCAATTAAGGGCACCAGTGGAATATTTCTTTCTGGAAAAATCTAAATTTCTGCTCTGGGCATATTAAAAGGTACTTTTCTCATATGTTTTTTTTATATTTTTTTTTATCAAGGATTCAAATAAAATCCATTGGTTGTCGAATATTTAAGGGTAGCACATACCCCGTCTCCATGCTTGAAGGCAGGATCGTTTAAATGATTTTTGTATTGCAATTTATTATCTGATTACCGCAGAATGAACATACATCTTTCACAACCTGCAGTAGGCAATACTGACCCCATCAGACACAAAAATAATTGTCTAGAATTGATAGCACATATTTGATTTGATGTGGTCTTTGTAAAAATATATTTCTAATAGCATGAATTGCAGAGCACTACATCCTAACTAACACACCTTTAACAGCCACCACAATACTTCTCTCCCAAAAATCCTGAAAACTGGGACTCAACACAGACATGCTACCATGCTACTCTCAATTTTCACAGACACACGCAATCACTGCATAGGCGCTCATATTGCAACTTGGGGTCACACTAAAGCCAACACAGATCATGGTCTTCTGGTGAACAATTACAAAACCTTAAAAGCAGGATCGGACTGGGACAGAAAGTAGGCCTGGCCCCAAAATAAAAGTGATCCCCATTAGACAATCTAATTGCTAAAAAAGTGTCCCACATTTGCAGACTGTATTCTTTTATCTTGCTTAAGGTAAGGTAATGTTTGTGTTAATATAAGGGAAATTAATAGTAACAATCACTGACTAAGCCAACAGGTCTAGTATTGCCTGCCAGCATTTTCGCTTTATTAATGCTTTTTTGTCATTAGTTTTTGGAAAAATGTATTGTTGGGGAAGCTTCTGTGCCCGCAATAAAAATAAAAAAAAATAATAGCTAAAGGCAAAAATATATTTTTTAGTATCAAAAAGCAGATTTGCCATAGTATTCCCTGACACTTAAAGGAACCTTTGTGTGTGGGTGTGCACTATGTGAAAAAGCAGAATGCTGTTACGGTGAAGTTAGCCAGTGGCTGAAGTGGGATGACTCATTGCCACATGCTGTATGCTGTATGGGGAGGAAGAAAAATGGGAATGACACAATAACAGATCAATGAATAAAGAGGGATGGCTGAAAGCCCATATAGGAAAGTATAAGGCAGAGCAGAGGTGTAGTGAGGCAATATACAGAAAACCATGTTAACAGTGACATTTTTATCTGTGGGTCCAATTGGGAAAGACAGCAATTTATGAATGTGTTGCAGTCCTCTGTAAATATCTGACATGCATGAAACTCTTTCTTGAAAGTACTGCTGTTATTGGTGGCAAGTCACCAGGATTCTGAACGTTGTTTGAAGGACCTTGTCTATAAGTTGACCAACTAAATTTTAAAATTCTAACTCAGCATGAGATTTTAAAAATAAAAGTGTTTATGCAGTGTTTTAGTTGCTAAAATATAACTGATGAGATCTGACTAAGAACGCTATGTCTCACCAGGTGTGACAGAAATACATTAGTTGCTATATTCCAGAAACTAACCACAAGTCTCCACTCAGTACTCAATGTTTGCAATGTAGCTGATTTCAAAGAAAGCAGGTGGCCAATTGGTCTAGATACTAAATTGCAGTTTTTTATTTCTAGGGTAGGTCACTACAGGTAAAATTTAGGAGTGAATAGCTAAATTAACATTTCTTAGATGCAGTAGACCACATGCCTCCTTTCAGTTCATTGAGTAAATCTACACAGATGACATAGGGCACTGTTAGCATTCTGCATAACCACTCACAAGAGACTATACTTAGCAAATCAGAACTGATACAGGTACCTTACAGTGTGTCACTGTAAATATTTTACACTCTCAGCACTAGTATGCTGTTCTGACTCAACAACAAGCTATTGTAATGTTTGCAGTGTATGTAATGAGAGTGGAATGAAGACTTTCTGAACAAGTACCGGGTGACTGAGATGAGGTCAGTAGATCTCAGACCACAAAAGAAGTAAACCTAAACAGGTAGTCTAAAAAACAACACTGAGGGTGAAAAACCAGTATAAATGCATTCCCAAACTCTATCAGGATGCAATTCCTGTCCTTTGGCAATAGTTAACCAATTCAATGAGATTCTCTGGGAAACTGCTGGGATGTGTAGCTTCTCAGGAAGGTCCATTTAGTTTCTAGTGATTCCAAACTTGAGGTGTTAGTTGTCTTATAGAGGACCAGCTCCAGACAACCATCAACAAGCACATTGGTCTGTCTTCCCATCCTCTTCCCCATTCTGCTGATTGGGATCTAATCTTGCATTTGTTTGAGTATAGTTTAGAGAGAACATTCACCAGAAGCAGTTTTAGAGGAGAAGAACATCTTTACCAGTGAGAAAGGAATGAAGAACGTTTGATGCGTGTACCAGTCTCCACCCTTAGCTGAGACTTACTAATCACAGCTAGAGAAGCCATCTTCCTGATTTACTGTCAAAGTAGGATACTCTTCTTCTGTTAGTGCCTTTCAGTTTGGAGTCTGGTGCGCCAAGAGGGATTAGTTCTAGTAGAAGTGTTCTCTAAAAGGATAGAGAGGACATGAAGGAATTGGAGAGAGACTGTTTTATGAATGCTCTGCTCCAAGATGCACACATAAAAAACGTGGTATGGGTCAACAATTGATCGCACATGTTATAATGGTGCTGGGACATGGTCATGTGTCAATCAGGCTTAAATGCTCCATAATAAGGGGACCTGCTTCTGCTGTTGATCTTGGCTTTAGGGATCTCAAGTCTGGAAAAGCCCAGCTGTGAGAATTGAGCACCACTCAACTCAATAGGGGCGAATCTCCACACCCGTCTGTCAAATTGTGCAAATTAGAGTCCTCTGACACCACCTTATTCTCAGAGCTTTTTTGACTGCGTAAAATATCTTTACCCCAAAATGTTGTAAGTGTGATCCAAGGCCCTGATTCCATGTTTGTCCATAACTGAAAACAACTGCACAGTGAAAATTTCCAACCTCTATTAAATCCAGAATGAGCCCAACTATTCCATGCCCTTATATTCTACACTAGCAGTTTGATATGACTCAGGTCCCCTGTCCAGTGCTAAAAATGCAAAAACATATACCTGAAAGCTGCCATTTTCTGGAATATTTTGAAATTCGCCCTGAGTGTTGAGGAATAACTGACAGAAACAATCTTTCCGATGGTATTTCCTCGAAACCCTGACATAAAAATGCTAGAGAAAGACTGGAGCACTGTTCTGAATTTAACAGGTCGTGTGTTGGTGCAGCACACCTCCAATTTAGTCTTTGTATGAGAAAGTTTGTCCTGAGATTACCACCACTGGACAGGAATACGTGTTAAGAACAATTTTAAGTATGAGGGTAATATTTCCACTAAGCAAATTCCCTATAGCCAACGTTGCAGCGTCCTTTGAAAGTTGACCTTAGAGTTTAAAGTCGGTCCCATTATAAACACATATTGTGGCCAATATAAGCTTCCTTGCTTTCCTAGGATTTCCATTTCACTTACATATATTCATAATACTTCTGTGCCCACGTTGGCCCCGTTGACCTCAAATGAAAAGAGCCGTACTTATTTTTATGTATTTTGCTATCTTATGTATTTCTTTTTTTTTTTTAAAGTAATTTGATAATATTTGTTTAGCTGCTTTTAGAAACTTGGTTTACGCCGTACATCGTTTATTCGTTTAACTATATTGCTTTTGGAATTGCTGCTATGCAAGAGTAAGAGCCTGGTTTAGATTTTTGAGGACGTGTTACTCCATCCCAACAGTGATGGATAGTCCCTCCGTTGAAATATAAATCCCATTATAGCCTAGGGGATTTACATTTTGGTGGACGGGCTATCCATCACCGTTGTGATGGAGTAACCTGTCCACTGAAATCTAAAACAGGTCCTGAAGGCCTGATTTAGATCTTGGTGGGCCGGTTACCCCATAACAACAGTAACAAATATCCTGTCTGCTGAAATTAGGTGTGATTTCAGCTAATCTAAAAAGAGTAAAATTTGCAATCACCACATTACTAGCCCAAAGGTATTTTTTAAAACTTGGCTAGGGTAAGCAAATTACACTCCTTAAATTAGCCTGTGCTTGCCCTTTGGTAGCTTGGCACAGAGAAGTCAGGTTTAACGGAAGAGACAAAGTATAAAGTATTTGTGCAACACACACACACAGTAACACAGTGAAAACACCACAAAAGACTCTACTCCAATTTAGAACAGTAGGGCATATGTATCAGAGTAAAACAAGACAAAAATGACAAAAATCCAATCAGTAGAAGTTGAGATATTAATTTTACAAGATTACATGTAAAATAGTGCTTAGAAGTCACTAGTGGTCAAAAGGTTACTTGAGGTCATGAAAGACCAGTGCAAATTCAAAGTTCAGGCTGACCGTGATGGAGGATCGACTGGCTACAGAACCCACGCAGTGTCTGCTGAAAGAGCACGTTTGATGGAGCCAAGCGTCTACGTCAATGGCACAATGCATCGCTATTTTCCACGCAGTTGGGGGACTGCGTCATCATCGAGCTCCACTAAAGTGAAGGCAATGCGCCGTCATTGAACTGTGCTGAGCGTCATCATAAAGTCACACAGAAAGTGAATTCACCAGTGTCAAAGGAACGATCCGGAGAAAGTTTACATGCACTCGAAGTGATGCACTGGTTTTTGTAGGAATCAGCTGCAGAACCCACTTCTGAGGCCCAGGACTGGAGAGGGGCACATTAGGCAAGTGTAGGACTCGCAGATGGCAAAGTCCAGCAGCACCAGGAGATTTGCAAACAGTCTTTGATGTCCCTGAGACTGCTGAAGAACAGGAATCATGCCCTTAGAGATACCCTGGTCAGCAAGATGGGTCCAGCCCTTGTCTTGAGCAGGGCAGAGATCAGCAGGCAACAGGGCAGCTTAGCAATGCAGAGAAGCAGTTCCTTGGAACTGTCAGCCCAGCCAGAGTGATAGTCTTTATAGCACAGCAGTCTTTACTCCAGCAGACTTCTTCTCAGGACTGCAGTGATCTTATTTTAGGGGGTCAGAACCCAATACTTATACCCAAAAGCAACTTGATGGGGGGATGACTTCAAAGGATCTCTTTGAAGTGCAAAGTTCCCCTTTCGTTCCAGCCCTGGCTCCAGACTATCAGTTGCGGTTAATCAGCCCTTTGTGTGGGGGCTCAGGCTACTAGCCTTTGAAGTGTAAGTATGAGTCCTTCCCAAGCTCCCTGTCCACGAAGACCCATCGGTATGTAGAAGAATGCCGATACAGTTGAGTGTCCTGTGTTGTGGCTGTCTGGAGGGAATGCACAAATGTAGCTATGACCCAGCCCAGTCCAGTTTCTGCCAGCCTGCCACAACCAGACAAGTTTTTGGTCACATGGGGAGAGTGCCTTTGTCACTCTGTGGCCAGGAACAAAGCCTGTACTGGGTGGAGGTGCTGCTCACCTCCCCCTGCAGGAACTGTAACACCTGGCGGTGAGCCTCAAAGGCTCATGCCTTTTGTTACAGCACCCAAGGGCATCCCAGCTAGTGGAAATGCCTGCCCCTCCGGGCACTGCCCCCACTTTTGGCGGCAAGGCTGGAGGAGATAATTAGAAAAACAAGGAGGAGTAACCCACCAGTCAGGACAGCCCATAAGGTGTCATGAGCTGAGGTGACCCATGCCTTTAGAAATCCTCCATCTTGAGATTGGAGGATTCCCCCAATATGATTAGGGACTTGCTCCCCTCAGGGAGGAAGTACAAAAGAGGGTGTAGCCACCCTCCCGGACAGTAGCCATTGGCTACTGTCCTCCTGACCTAAACACACCCCTAAATTTAGTATTTAGGGGCACCCCAGAACCCAGGAAATCAGATTCTTGCAACCTACACAAATAAGAAGGACTGCTGACCTGAAAGCCCTGCAGAGATGACAGAGACGACAACTGACTTGGCCCCAGCCCTACTGGCCTGTCTCCAGACTCAAAGAACCTGCACAGCGATGCATCCGACAGGGACCAGCGACCTCTGAAGCCTCAGAATACTGCCCTGAACCGAAGGACAAAGAAACTCCCGAGAACAGCGGCACTGTTCAAAAACAGCAACAACTTTGCAAGTTTCAAAGACTTCACTCTTTCCGCCGGAAGCGTGAGACTTCACACTCTGCACCCGACGCCGCCGGCCCAAGCTCCAGAGAACTAACACTGCAGGGAGGACTTCCAGGCGACTCTGACCTCGTGAGTAACCTGAGACGACCCCCCTGGAACCCCACAGCGACGCATGCAGAGAGGATCCAGAGGCTCCCCCTGACTGCGATTGCCTGGAACAAAGAACCTGACGCCTGGACCAAGCACTGCACCCTCAGGCCCCAGGACCAGAAGGAACCAAACTACAGTGCAGACGTGACCATCAGGCGACCCTCTGCTGTGCCATGCCTGCACCGCTAGAGTGACCCCCGGGTCCCTCCTTTGATTCCTATTGAAAACCCGACGCCTGATAAGCACACTGCACCTGGCCGCCCCTGTGCCGCTGAGGGTGTGGTTTGTGTGCCTACTTGTGTCCCCCCAGTGCTCTACAAAACCTCCCTGGTCTGCCCTCCATAGATGCAGGTACTTACCTGTTGGCAGACTGCAACTGGAGCACCCCTGTTCTCCATAGGCGCCTATGTGTTTTGGGCCCTCCTTTGACCTCTGCACCTGACCGGCCCTGTGTTGTTGGTGCAGTGACTTTGGGGTTGCCCCCAACGGTGGGCTGCCTATGCCCAGGAACTTGAACTTGTAAGTGCCTTACTTACCTGAAAAACTAACCAATACTTACCTCTCCCAGGAACTGTTGATTTTTGCACTGTGCCCACTTTTAAAAGAGCTTATTGCCATTCTAACTAAAACTGTGTATGTTACTGCACTAATTCACAGTTCCTTACTTACCTGTGTGGAGTACCTTGCATTTTATGTATTTACTTCAAATCTTGAATCTTGTGGTTCTAAAATAAATTAAGAAAATATATTTTTCTAAAGAAAAACTATTGGCCTGGAGTTAAGTCTTTGAGTGTGTGTTCCTCATTTATTGCGTGTGTGTGTACAAGTGCTTAACACTACCCTCTGATAAGCCTACTGCTCGACCACACTACCATAAAATAGAGCATTAGAATTATCTAATTTTGCCACTATCTTAACTGTAAGGGGAACCCTTGGACTCTGTGCACACTATCTCTTACTTTGAGATAGTATATACAGAGCCAACTTCCTACACACCTTCTCACCAACATTGGCCTTCTAGATACATACACGGTGGCACTTCCCTGATCTCCCTTGTACCGAAGCCTCCTCATCAAGCTCCAAAGTTTGGGAGACTACTGGCCTTACAAGTGTAGGCATACAAGAATTGATTGACTTTAATTCGCCAAGAATCTCCATAAATATACCAGCCTCCACTCACAAGGACTCACTTTTCGAGAGGGATGATTCAAACAGTCCATGCAATATTTTCTGCATTAGAAGGAGAATGTCCAATATCGGTCAAGGACCAGACAGTAAAAAGTCAATATTTGCTGCATAGGTGTCCAAAGTCCCTTGGTCACCTCTAGGAGGTGATGCGCCTGCCAGAACAGACGTTAACAACAATGCTCTCCTGGGCAGTCTATTATCGAGTATATCCCTACTGCTTTTATTCCCCTCTGTACCCCCGACTGCCGCAGACTCCTCTTGTGAGCTCGCAAAGCTCAGTTCTGTAGGACGGAGCAGACCGGGAGAGAAGGAAAGTCAGGGGTGCAACATTTCAGTACTTTCTATCCAGTCTAGAACCTCCTTTTCCTGGGTGTCTCAAGTATCTTTGGGAGACGACCTAGCGGGGCAGCCACTTGTCCCACCTTTACAGAATCATCTACCGTTATAGCCCTGAAGTGCTTTTCCACAAAGTAATTTGTTGACATTGTCTGGATTTTTGCTGAGGATCGCACATTTCTGAGTACGGGAGAATGTTCTGGACCAACGTGCTCGGTTGATCCTGTCATGAAGGCGAGATGATCTAGGGGCTAAGAGTGTCTCTGAATTCAGATATACTGACTATCACACACCGTTATTTTTGTTTACTTTGTGAATTCAGCGGGGGCTTGAGGCCTCTTTTCTACTGGGGAGGCATCCATGGTCAGCCTTATCAGAGGTGTCAGGTGTTTTAAAAGAAAAAAACACTTAAAAAAAATGTTTGCAGAGAGTTCACTTGCCTCCTCCTCCTGCTCGAAGTGACCATAGCCATGCTAAGGCGCATCTGCCACCACCCTTTATTGCCATTTTCCTGAAGGCCGCAGAACTCAAGGTATAAGCCTTTTCTATGCCCCCTCTCCTTATTTCAGTTTTCATTGGGGAGCAGTGATGCTGCCACTTCTGCTGCAGCGGTACCCTCCAGGACCTCCAGACCTGCCTGGACCTTTACTGATCGGGCCCTTTCCGAGTTGTGTACGCATTACATCAGCCGCCAGTACTGCGGAGACCCCATTTAGCTTCAGCAAAAAGGAGAAAGCTCCAGTTGTGCCAGCCGTGGAGTGAAGCCGCAGCGTGACGGGCACCATGAGACACATCCTGTCAGCAGGGAACACGATGCGGCTCCGTCTAACGGGCGGGAACGAGCAAGCGCGTGTGTACAGCGCAGCACATCATGCGTTGAGAGGAGGAACCCACTCTACTCCTACCCTGCTCTTCACCTCAATGTTGCTCTGTTTTAGGAAAAAGCTGAAGACTCACCTCTGTGAAGAGCATTACTGCCCAGAACTCAGTTTCCTCTCCTATTACACGTTGACATTAGAATTTCACCATGTACAGCAATCCGCTGTCTTTGGGCAACAAATACATATACATACAACCTATATCACTGTTATCTATAGTACGGGGTGCGTGGATACCATATTGAAATTGACAGCACCCTTGTAAAGATGGTTTAAGTCCTTCGACCTTGAATCCACCTTCTAAAAAGACTAATATTTTTCAGAAAGTAGGCACTTGTAATGTCCAAGTTTCACTCTCTATGATATCTCCCAGATATTGACTACACGCTCTTCAGTCTCTGAGCTGCATTAATAGTCATGCATAACTTATTGTGAACTGGAACTCCATCAATCATCAAAGAAAGACGAATAGCTGACACTGTGATGTGGACTACGGCCTTGGCAGCGTTGTAGCTTTTGTGTGATACTCGAATGACCTGTGCCGAAAACGTTGTCTTGGTTTTGCACGTCTCCCGTTGTGCATTTTCTCCAAAGCAGTTAGTTTCTGTAGACTAAGCAGTGGACGTTAATGATGTTCATCTTAAAACACTGGTGAGCAGACTGCTGAAATCGTAAAAATCACTTCACGGTGCAGTACTGCTCAAGAGCCTTGACCACATCAGTGTTCGGCCTTACGTCACTACGTCATTCGCTTAGCACAGCAGCAATAGATCACCTCACGGCGTACCCTTCCCTGTGCTATAGGCGCATTAAAGCATGTCAGAGCGCGAGCCTCCCTGCTCCAAAGCAGCTAATGATATTACTGCACGCGCGTCCCTCTTGTTCGACATCAGCAATATCGCAGCTAACAGAATCCCTTTTCATGCCTCCAGGGAGTTGAAGGGTTTATGAGCTTCTGTCAATAGCCAGTGCTCTATTATAGATTTTCTTGGTAGCACTTTCAATTAGTAAATCACGGGCCATACCGGAACTTTACCATCTGCACAGACACATTATTTGAAGTGTTTCAGGTTGGATGGGTGTTTCACTCAGTAAAAGATGTTGCAAATTAATATAATTAGTGTATTGTTTACATAAAATAAATGTCTCTCCTTTAGAATATGACAAATATCTGAGCCATTCATTGGATTGAGGGAGCAAACACGTTCTTTTACAAATCCAAACTTTTCACAAAATGCTCATCAATGGATTTCCCAATGTAGAATTACACCAGTGTGGTACCACAAAATCATGGTTTTAGTCTCGACCTACAAAACATTGAATCTATGATCTCAACAATGAAAACTATACCGTCCATAAATGCAACAAGGGTACATTTATACATGAGTCAAGACTTTGCGAATGTAAATTTGTATTTTAACAAGTTTGCATGTGGAACATTTTGTGGAAAATGTCTTTAATACACCACCTCCACTAGCTATAGGGGAGTTCTCTACCTATCCCAACCCAGATAGAAATTACATTTGTCCTTGAAAGAACCTCTCCCTGTCCCTATACTTATTTGGAACATGCCTTCCACAGATTTGTGCATAACCACAAATTCAGCACAGCTGTGTATGTACCTCTGAGACATCAGCCAGATCGTCAAAAAATACTTTTACAGGGTACTGATGAAGAGGGAACACTCGCCAACCTAGTGGTTTGGTAAGGAGAGGGATTTCTCCATGGGGAATAAACTGCCATGTAGAGAGAATAATTTCAAAATGCTAATGCAGTTCTATACCACAGGAGTGCATAAATATATGCTTGATAGATTCATTTGTGTATGAATGATTACAACTAGGAATAACATGTAATACGTAAAGAATTACTGAAATACTTTGTGCAACTGACACTATCACAGATTCCTGGAAGGATTTCTGAAATCCTTGTGGATTCCATGATAGTTTGGAATTTACTGTAAATATTGATACACCTGCATTTCGAGTAAGGGCCAGAGTTGAGGGTGTGGTAAAGGCAGCAGCCATCATATTGGATGGGCCCTAACGTTCTACAATACTCTGCTTGCTAAATCGTGCACCATTCTTCATCACGCCTGCCAGGGGGGAATAACTATGGTCCTAGTGATGCTCCCTGATTCTTGGATGCCATCCATGCCCTGCTTCTGACCAAAACAGCAGGCGAGGTCACAGGGTGGGCCATGCAGTGACCTTCTAGTTGTCTTTGTACCAGGCTGGCACATAGCCCCAGACAGGAATGACGCCCAGTGAAGAATAAGACTAGAGTGATTCACATCTGGTGCTGACAGAAAGATGTGGCATAGAAAAGGATATGAGACAGAGGCCCTGAAGGGGAGAAGATGCCCTCCACATTAGTTTGAATACCTGGAGTGAGGCTGCTTGAGTGTTGTGGTGGGTCTCTAAGCTCAGTACTAAAAAGGGAGAGCAAGAAAGATAGTGTGAAAGCCTGTCTTAGTCACAGGGTTCTGATGAGGGAAAGTGGGTGACAGAGGCAAAGTCAGGGTCTGACTGGCTGAAGTGAACTGATAGAGGTGCAGGTCAGAGGTACAGGTGTACATCTAGTCGTTCCATCTCCTCCGCCCATATGAAAGGGGAAGCATTCAAGGCTGCACTTAGGGGAAACTCAAGTCACACCATTGTAGTAGAGAAAAATAAAGACTTAGCACTCTAAAGACTAGAATACTGAGCTCCAATTAGAATGTGTCTCTACCAGTGATGCTTTCCTACTGGGAAAAATAAAATTCAATACAGAGACCTACCACCAGCTTGTTTGAGACACAGCGACACTGACATTAATGATCTCACAGAGATGGATTTATGAGATTAAGACAAAAACTGGCACGTTTCTGCATTTGCGAGCTAAAAGGAAGCCTCCCTACAGAAGGATCTGGGATTTGAAAAACATTGCAGGCGCACTGGTGTCTAACACCGTCCAAGCTGCTGTACTAATGATAAAATACTATAACTTCCTTTAGAAACTTGAACTCTGTCAGAAAAATAACTAGCTTCTCCTCTGATTCAATGTCTCCAATTCCAGAGGCTAAAAACAGAGAATCATGCGGAGGTAGAACTCCTGCTCACTGAAGACGAGCTTGCAGATGCTGTGTAGGACAAGCAGTCCAGAAAGACATCTGATCTCAACAGTTTACCTCTGGAATTTTTCAAACACTTTGCCTTCCTTACATCACCACATCTGCCTAGGAGCGAGGAGGTTAGACTGGTGGGTGCCTTTTCTGAAGACTATGAAAGAGCGAAAATCCCAATCCTGCTTAAACCTGGAAGGCCTTAAATGTTTGCATTTCGTATTGCCCAATTTACCCCATTTAATACAGAAACCGAAATTCTAGCTTAGGTTCTCACCAGTCAGCCAGTTAAGGTAGTAAACACACTCATTCACCATGATCAATTTTGACTTATGCCAGGCAGATTACAAAACACTGCATTTGGCAGGTACCAATGGAACTAGCATGAATACACATATTTCCTGTTCCTTGTGCATTGAAGCTTATTGTCTCTAAAAAGGCTTTTGACTCCCTGGTATGAGGGTTCTTGCATCAAATTCTTGACAAGGTGAACTTCAGGGCACTATGTATTTCAAACATTAACTTGCTCCACAATAGTCCATGGGCCCAGTTTTGAGTTAATTGTGTAATGTCCTCTCCCTTAAATATGTTGGAAGAGTACATGAAGGAATGAACCCTCTGGCCTCTGTTGCTTGTACTAGCTATCGATCCACTCAGGACATGGATCCGATGCAGCTCACTGGAGTAGACCTTCTAGTGGGAGAGTGACATTGAAGATCACAATTATAAAAAGACAACATGCATCTTTTCATGTGCTACCCATGATGGACTGGGCAGTGAGTAATGGAAATTCTAAACTATTTAACTTGTAACCCTGAGGTTGCGGGTGAACCAGGGCAAGTCCTGATCCGACTTCATGAGTATTCTACACTACTGGCTGGCTGGTAGGTAACTGACCATTTAAACTACAAATGTCAGATACCTTGACATTCACTTTGCTCCCAAAGTCAAAAGGTGTGGCAAAAGGTGTTTGGAGCTCATTATGATACCCCTATAGGAGGTGACAGAGTGAGATATCCAGGCTGGACCAGACTATGAATCACTTTAATTGTCAGTGTTCTATTGTACAAAATTATACTACTCCCCGGGCTCATTTATATGCTTCAAAACTACCCATATGCTAATCTCAGAAATTTTGGGGATAAAATACAATCAGGCAAGTGAAGTTTTATTTCAGCACACAGGAGTTTGCTTGTTGCTTGAGTAGGGTTTCACCCCCTCAACCAGTAACCCAGTTTCTTACAAATGGGATCTCATGTCAAACATTGAAGCAAGGGAACATTTCGGCCCATATTTATACTTTTTTTGCGCCATATTCGTCTCATTTTTTGATGCAAAGCGGTGCAAACTTGCAAAATACAATTGTATTTTGTAAGTTTGTCCCGTTTTTGGATCAAAAAGCAGTGCATATGTGGCGCTAAAAAGTATAAATATGGGCCTTCATGTTTAAATATAGTGTTAATTGATGAATTTACATTTCACATAATTATGCATACTTTCACATATTTTTTGCTGAACTTTTACATAATTTTCAGCAAGTTACACAATTTATGTACATCCATAGTTTGGGGTGTTTGGCAGTTCACCTGCTATCCACACTGATTTTTTAGCAAAGGGGCTTGATAAGTCTAAGAGTTTTACCAATTCAGTGTCCACAGAAATTGTGATATTACATATTGACCAAGATTTCTACCAGCCAGCCATTTCACTAATCAGTGACAGAAAGAAAGACTGCCAAAAGATCAAATATAATTTTAACCCTCAAAGATTCTCTGTAGTGTATAAAACAATTAAATCAGGCCTGAAAACATAAATCCTGCACCTTTAAACCAAGCACACAAAACTAGAAGAAACAAAAGGAAAAAGACACCTTTCTGACATCCCTAAACAGAAAAATACAACCAGCCTGTTGTGTAGCCATTTTAGTTATAGCTCCATGTACGTTATTTTAACACACTAGGCCGCTGTGCACTTTAACCTAGATATATTTTATTCAGCTTCGTCTTATTATTGTTACAATAACCATTTTTACAGTCTTGTTTTATTTTCCGACTATCTAACTGTTTTTGCCTAGGCCAGCACCCTGTTCTTAAATATGACATTCTTGATCACTCTGTGCTTCTTCCAAGGTTACAGCATGGTACATTGCCGGTAAACGTGGTACAAGTTTAGTCTCCAACATTCATAGAAGACACATCCTTACGTAGGGACATTTTCTCAGAACATCAGCTGTGTTATTATAAAAACACTTCCCTGTCCCTTACACGTTAGTGGGAGATTCCAGCCAGGGAACCACAACTGTATGTTGATTGCTGAATGCTTCGCTACAGATACTAATGAAGACCAAAGACCTTTGCTCAAGTATGGGGGTTGATGTCTTCCCAGGGGAACCTGAAGGGCAGAATTAGAGCTTAACATGCTGTGCTCTATCCTAGCCTAGGTAGGAGCTAGTCCATCAATTATAGTGGCAAAATGATAGAGTTGTTTTTATGCTTCATTCTTCTGGTCACAATTCTAATACTGTCATGTTGTGTCGTCCTGGTTAGTGCAGCTCACGCTTTGCTATCTAAGATGCAGTGGTTTTATTAAAACTCATTATTAAAACACATACTGCTTGTGTTTGTCATTTATATATGAGACTGAATTGTAAGTTAGAGAAACGGATGAGACCTGAGTGACCACGACTTCCCTGAGAAGCCATGTATGTCATGCGCTCAGCTGCACAGTCATCTCTATCCTTGGGTAGAGATGAGGCACTGCTAGTTAGCTGGAGTAAAACCCAGATTGGAGCAACAGGTGTCACACGCAGTGGGTTAGACTTAGTCTCCCACACTGCGGGCGATTCTGCCACTCAAAATCCATTAATCTCATTAGAAATTTACTTCACCCCCAAACAGCTCTGAAAATGAGCAGAACACAATTTCGGAACTGCGCCAGATATCACACGGAGAGTGGAGATTTTTCCCTACGAGACATGGAACTGCTCAATAGCGAGGAGTACTTGTTTGCATGATTATCTAAAGACTGTCCATGGTTTGAAGTGAGTCAATTGACACTCCTTCCAAAATATTGATAATGGAAGTGATGGATGAACTTGGAGGTTCGTGGGGAACATAAATCTGGTGGGCTGGCTGTGCTTTTGAATAAAAGAGATATAGTCAAACATTGGAGACTCATAAGGACCCTTTTACAAGATGTAGTGTACGAATAAGCGATAGCAAATAGAAGAGACAATGGGATTTGGGGACCTTGATGGGACCACTTCAAACATATCACTTGTTAACTAACTTAAATCCTCAAGTAGTTTCTCCAATTGAATGTGCCAGTATTCAAGCATATAGGACTATGGGCCTGATTTAGAGTTTTACAGATGGATTACTAGATCACACATTTGTCAGATAACCAGTCTGCCTTATTTCAAGAGCATTATTTCCCATGGCACTTGTAATAAGGCAGAATGTTTTTGACTGAGAAACTCGTCCGCAAAACTCTAAATCTGACCCTTTCATTTTCCACAAGTTTGGCATGTATTTCATGCATGAAAATGAATTAAAAAAAAGAAGCACATTTCTCTTGAATTGCTGAGTAATTTGTTTAAACATGTATTTTGTGAGTTTTAACACATTTAATACTGCAGCGTAATCTTTGGCATTTTGCTGGTGCAAGATGATGCCTATAATATATGCTGTTATGTACATTAAAAAGACAATGCTTTATAAATTCCATACTAAAAATAACAATCGCTGTCAAAAACAGTGTGGAATGGTTGTGACATATATTTCTGCTGGTACCTAACAAAGATTTTTTTGTGTCTTTAAAGTCTGTTAATGTGGATCCTCTACCAGCAAAGCTTTTATATGACAAGTCGCATGACCAGGTTTGGGTTCTCAGCTGGGGGGACAGGCGGAAATTACACCCAACATTGCAGGTAAACAGATCATTGAATGTCATATGTATATGTGATTGTGCAACTGGCCTTAAATAACTAAGCCATCTTTTTCACCCCCATGTTTGTTCTTCTCTTCCAGCTGATTAGAGGAAAACATAGTGCTAAATGTACTTGATGGGCATAATATGATGTATTTAATGGTTCTTCATTATACATATTATAGTGGTCATAAAGGTATGTCAGTATCTGAGATTTGTAAATAACAGGTCTTTTGCTACCCAGTTCGGAATTGTGCATTTTATCAACCACCCTATCCCCGCACCAAAATTACCACTTTGAGTGTCAGCGTATAGATCCAAGCTCACAGGGTAAGTAAATCTATGTACCTCCGAGCACTAGCCACCAAAATGATTCTTAGCTCTGTTCTGATCAAAGGCAAAACAAAGCTCGATCATTAAAGCATTGCCAGAGCATTTGCCTTTATTAGATTTTGAGGCCTGCTGGAGCCCAGGTAGAAAGTAGTTGATTTCCTGAACTGAGGTTAGGTGCAGTGTTTCCCCTGTGCTGCTTTTTCAGTCTGTCTACGTCCTTGATGCTGAGCAACACACAAAAATCGAAAAATTCCAAAAATGGAATAGTGCATTAACTTTAGAGTTTTCTCGCATAAAGACCAACAATGTAATTGTATAGTAAACTAAAGAAACAGCATCCCGGAGCAAAAACACCATGTGTTACAAATAATGAGTTTCTTCATTGAGTAGGCATTGGATGCCAGGTTGGGTATTAGTTTATTCTTTGCTCGGTGTCACGTCATAGTCTTCCATGTAATTATGTGACGCAGACACACGCTGCTTTCTCGGCATGCTGCGTACTGTAATTCTATGCACTGCCACACCATCTCAGCACTCTTCAAGAAAATAAGAGGCACAGTCTATCTAAGAGAGACAGTGCCGAATAGTCATAATGTGACGCCAAAATCAAAACGATGCCATGGTCCACGGATGCAACACATGCCAAGGTACCATCTGCTCTGCAATTAAAAATGAAGACTCGTTACAGGCAACAAGAGACCTTGCTGTAACCAAAGACAGCGTGTAGGAGCTATATTAGAGATGTTTGCAATCCATCAGACTGGGGCAAACAGCACAATATAGTACAAGTCGGAGAGTTAAACACATTATCTTTAGGATCACTTTATCATTCCAAGATGAACAGTGAGTATGTCTGTCTAAGAAGAGGACACCTGATTGTTCAGAAAGGACAGTGATGAGGGAGAAGGACCTGATGTAATGTGACGGTGCACGCATCTTTGTGAATAACAATCATTGGCAAAGGCAATATATCTTGCCTATGCAAGAGTTATTGGCTTTCTTAGTGTGTTTAGCAATGTGCAGCACTGCTGAAAGTAGAGAAAAAAAGTGCTATGATGCAGTCAGCACTGACCGCACCATGGTGCTTTTTTTCTTTACTGTCAGCCCTGTTGCTGTACAATAAGGGTAAACAAATAATTGGTAAAGCCAAAAGCTCTTGGGTAGGCTAGACGTATTGTTTTTGCCACTGCTTCTTTGTTTTATACATATGGACTTGTTCCACTCAGTAAGCTACCCAGATAGCCAAAGTATATTTTTGCTTGTCCTTTTTTATACATTGTTCGCTAAGTCTAGGTTCAGAGCAAATTTCATTTATATGCTGTGATGGTTTGCAAATATATTGTTTTTACTCCTAGTGGGAGCAAATTAAAAAGGCATACAGCAGATTCCACATTTTAATGATCCGCAATCCAAAAGAACGGCCACTCGGATGCATTTATCTCGAAGGGCAGCATCGGAAAATCATGTAGCAATTCCACACTAGTTTTATAATTTGGGTCCTAAAGGAAAGAACGCATGGACTTTGTTTAGCCATGCTCTGAAAGAGTGTTTGCCACCATGATGACCCTATCGTGGACACCCTACAAGTGTTGCTTTCATGGATACCATACATTTTTTTCCATCAATTGATTGGTTAATTTTTTAGCGCTTCGTTATTGAACCGGATTTAATACTGCAGTGTTTGTAATCCAGAGGCACGTGAATGTGTACATTGTGAACACAGATACTGTTAGAGACGAGTTATACAGAGCCCTCGTGGTGTTGAGAAACTCAACTTACGCTGCAAGTAGCTGAGCCACGGCAAGCCCTGCCCAAGACCATATGCATGGGAATGAGTGGTGAAGCTGGGAATTGAAGTCAGGTCTCCTGGCCCCAAAATAAGCAAGGCCAGCCATCTAGTGGTCTGGAAGAATACTTGGGGGCTGAGGAGGGCGCCTTTCACAGCAAAGGAGTTATGATGGGGGAGGGTGGAGGAGGGCTGAAAGGCGGTCATACACATCGATTGACTTCAAACACATGGGAGCCGAGCCGACACTGGCTCCAGTAGTGCCCTGGGCTGAAAGAAATGTGCTGTGCTCGCTACAGCTGGCCCTTTTCACAGATCTCGAGCTGGCCACATCAAGAGAGCGACTTGCCTCTGAACACACATCTCCGCAACGCACTAATCTCCCTCACCTAATTCTCCCGCAATTTAGCTCAGTAAGACTAGCTCCAAGTTGTTTGTTGGGGAGGGGAGAGGGTGTGGATGTGTCACTCAAGGGAGTGGGATGTAGATAGGACGGCAAGATAGGGGACTGATAGAGTGCTAAAACAGGGACTGCAGCACGTTAAAATGATTAGAACTAGTTTGACTGGACTCACTGGAGCCAAGGTAGAGGAGTGTTACTGTTTGTAGGACCTTTATGCACATAGCTCTTTTAGACCCCTGAAGATTGGCACCCTGCGCCCGGGCCAAGCTTGCCAGTGCCAAAAGCCGGGCCTGCACAGGAGCTAAGCAGCTTTGCCGTAATATAGGAGAGAAAAGCAAACATGAGTTGGAAGTGTTTGAGCATAAAGAAATGAAAGACGGTTGGAAAACAGCCTTCATTTTAAAGGGTCAATCCAGTGAGTTTTGTCATGCACAGTAAGTGTCAGCGCCATGCAGACACCATCACTGGAACAACCTGGAACCGTTTTTTTTTCTTTTTGGCTGTTTGTATGTGATTCAGATCAGAGTAGGGAGAATTAGTTGTATTTTTTTTCTCTTTGTATGCCAATTAAGCGTGCATGAAATGTAAACAAGTTAACTGATCGACCATAATATTTGCTGTTCCAAATCCTTAAAAGTACAACCAGCCTTCCATCTTTCCAGTAAGTGTAGAACCAACATATAGGGAACCCTCGTTATTGACAGTGCTCAGAAACTTCAGGAGTTCAGTTTAATGCACCACAGAAAATATTTTTTATGTGCATACAGCAAATGCTCACATTCCTTATCTTCCCAAATGTAAGCTTTGGTTGGTCATACAAAGAACACAATTTACACATTCAAGTAATGTGCATTAATGTACTGTGCCTGTTGACTTTCCAAGGTAATAAACTGTCATTCGCCCTCCATTGTAACCTACATAGTATATAAAGTATATTGATTCTTACGCCAAGGCCACTTCATTCTTTTTAGGAACAATGTAGTTCAGTGTTCTATTAAAATAGGCAACAGGCGCTAAGTCGGTTAAGGTGCTTACATTCACACAGATGTGAATCTCATCCCCGAAAAAGTAAGTAGAAAGGCACCACTCACACGCACAATAATTCTGTTTATTGTTCAGTACAGGGCATTTCCTGCCTTCGGGGTTTCCTCTCATTCACATCTTTTAACACCTAGCCTGCAAAATTGATTTCCCCTGAAGTATATTTGCATTTATAAGGTGTATATTTTACTAAGCTGCCCGTGTGCTTGAATGACCAACAAAAACATGCACTCTTGTCAAGTGCTGCAGGGTAAATTAACCCCTTCGCTGCCAGGCCTGTTCCCCGCCTGTGCCGAGCTTATTTTTGGCTATTTGGGGCAGTTCATGCTTAGACCCTCATAACCTTTTCTTCACATAAGCTACCCACGCCAAATGTGCGTCCTTTTTTCCCAACATCCTAGGGATTCTAGAGGTACCCAGACTTTGTGGGTTCCCCTGAAGGAGACCAAGAAATTAACCCAAATACAGCGAAAATTTCGTTTTTTTTAAAAAAATGGGAAAAAGGGCTTGCGGTGGTAAAATCACCATCTTCCCAGCTTTCAGGAACAGGCAGACTTGAATTAGAAAACCCCATTTTGCAACACAATTTTGTCATTTTACTCGGACATACCCCATTTTTACTATTTTTTGTGCTTTCAGCCTCCTTCCAGTTAGTGACCAAAATGGGTGAGAAACCAATGCTGGATCCCAGAAAGCTAAACATTTCTGAAAAGTAGACAACATTTTGAATTCAGCAAGGGGTCATTTGTGTAGATCCTACAAGTGTTTCCTACAGAAAATAACAGCTGAAATAAAAGAATATTGAAATTGATGTAAAAAAAAGTAAATTTTCTCCACTCTTTACTCTGTAACTTTTTCCTGCGATGTCAGATTTTTGAAAGCAATGTACTGTTACTTCTGCTGGACTCCTTTGGCTGGGAGGATATATAGGGCTTGTAGGTTCATCAAGAACCCTAGGTACCCAGAGCCAATAAATGAGCTGCACCTTGCAATGGGTTTTCATTCTATACCGGGTATACAGCAATTCATTTGCTCAAATATAAAAAGTGAAAAATAGGTATCAAGAAAACCTTTGTATTTCCAAAATGGCCACAAGATAAGGTGTTGAGAAGCAGTAGTTATTTGCACATCTCTGAATTCTGGGGTGCCCATACTAGCATGTGAATTACAGGGCATTTCTCAAATAGACGTATTTTTTACACACTGTCTTACATTTGGAAGGAAAAAATGTAGAGAAAGACAAGGGGTAATAACACTTGTTTTGCTATTCTGTGTTCCACCAAGTCTCCTGATAAAAATGGTACCTCACCTGCATGGGTAGGCCTAGCGCCCGCAACAGGAAATGCCCCAAAACACAATGTGGACACATCACATTTTCACAAAGAAAACAGAGTTGTTTTTTGCAAAGTGCCTAGCTGTGGATTTTGGCCTCTATCTCAGCCGGCACCTAGGGAAACCTAGCAAACCTGTGCATTTTTTAAAACAAGACACCTAGGGGATTCCAAGATGGGGTGACTTGTGGGGCTCTGGCCAGGTTCTGTTACCCAGAATCCTTTGAAAACCTCAAAATTTGGCCAAAGAAAACACTTTTTCCTCTCATTTCGGTGACAGAAAGTTCTGGAGTCAGAGAGGAGCCACAAATGTCCTTCCACCCAGTGTTCCTCCAAGTCTCCCGATAAAAATGGTACCTCATTTGTGGGGGTAGACCTAGCACCTGTGACAGGAAGTGCCCCAAAACAAAATGTGGACACATCACATTTTCACAAAGAAAACAGAGCTGTTTTTTGCAAAGTGCCTCGCTGTGGATTTTGCGGGGGATACCTGCGTTTTTGGTCCTGGGCTCAGTGGCGATCTAGGGAAACCTACGAAACCCAGACATTTCTGAAAACTAGACACCCGAAGGAGTCCAGGGGGTGTGACTTGCGTGGATCCCCCAATGTTTTCTTACCCAGAATCCTCAGCAAACCTCAAATTTAGCTAAAAAATCTAATTTTACCCACATGTCTGTGTGGGATCACCGAACGAGGATGAATTTCATACCACCCACCATTCCCCTCAGTCTCCCGGTAAAAATTATACCTCATTTGTGTAGGTGGGCCAATTGCTTGTGACATGGAAGAGCCAAAAACATGAAAAAAGCGGGTCCAAAAGGGCAGTTTGTACAAACACATTTTTAGTCTGACAAGTGCAGCAGAATTTTCATCGGTATAGATGAGACAACGCTGGGTGGTAGGAATTTTGTGGATTACTGCAGATTCCGAAAGGTTCCATCACAAAAACGTGGGAAAAATGTGTGATTTCCAGCAAAGTTGGAGGTTTGCAGGGCATTGTGGGTAAGAAAATGGTGTGGGGTGCATGTGAAATACACCACCCTGGAATCACCCAGATGTTTAGTTTTCAGATGTGTCTAGGTCTTGTGGATTTTTCTATATAGCAGCGTCCCAAAGTCCATAAAGTGCAGCCCTCACCATTACATGAAGGACCAATTTGAGAGTTAGCCAAGCTCTCATGGCCCAAATGTAAAAGCAAAACCCAAAATAATCAAATGTCTTCTTTATTGCTGTGGGATAAGATGTTTTAGAGTGTGGGGGAGAGCTGAAAGACTGTTACCCCCTACAGTTGGGGTGGGGGCATAACCAGGCCCATACTGGTTGGTAGCCACAACCACACTATTTTTTTTTTAATTCCCTGCCATCTAGTAGACTTTCTGCCCCCCCGGAGTGTGGATCAGGGGTAATTGCCCCATCTGCCCACTGGTGGGCAGAACAACTTTGTCCCCATTTACTTGGGGTGGGGTTATGGCCATACCTCCAATCATCTATTTTGGAAAAAAAACTTCCCTGGTCTCTCGTGGGCTTTCTACCCCCCTCCTTGGGGGCAGATGTGCCTTCCAAAAATATGACCAACAGTAATGTGCCACCATGGGGAGCGACCCTTACCCAAGGGGCTGCCTCCTAAAGAAAACACACACATACACACACACCAATCCTTGGTGCCTAAGTGGTTTCTGCCCCCCTGGGGGCAGAACGGTCTAATAGAAATACACCGATCTGCCCCCAAGCAGAGCAGAAATGGCCCCCCAAAAAATTCCCCCTCCAGGGGAGCGACCCTTGGCTAAGGGGCCGCTCCTCACCTCTTAAAAAAAAAAGAAAAAAGAAAAAAAAAAAAAAGATCCCTTGCGCCTAGATGGGGGGGGGGGGGCAGAAATGGTCTAAAATAAATGTGCCCTCCTCGGGGAGCGACCCTTGCCTAAGGGGTTGCTCCCCTTGCGTGAAATTGGCAAAAAAAAAAAAATCCCTAGTGCTTATAGGTTTCTGCCCCCCATGGGGCAGATCGGCCTACCGACAAAAGGCCTTGAAAAATATTGCCCCCCTGGAGAGCGACCCTTGCCGAAGGGGTGGCTCCCCTCATACCATTTTCCTTTTAAAAAATAAATCCCTGGTGTCTAGTGGGCATTTCAGAAGCGGGATCGCTTTACGATGAAATGCTCTGAGAGACTTCAAAGGGAAGGAAATTCTCAGGCCCCCATCAAATGATCGGAAGAGAAATGCGAAGCTTCCTCCTTGAGCTTCCAGCGCGATGGGGAAGTGGCCTCTGATGAGGTCAGTGCACGAACGTGCACTGACATCATTAGACGTCACTGGGGGAGGGTCGGGGGGTCAGAGGTGGAAAGCAAAGGGATTCCCCTTCCATCCCTGCCTTGGGGGGTTGGGAGGCTAGCTCTCCCTCTGAGCTCAGTGCAGAGGATGTAATGGTTACGTCCTCTGCACATGAGCACTGTGCAGTTGGACGCAACCATTACGTCCACGGCACAGAAGGGGTTAAAAAAGAAGTACCTCATTCTGAGTGCGACCAGCGGAAGGATACTGTTAGAAAAGGGGTCTCTAGTCGGCAGTCAGTTTAGACCCTGTCCAAGTAGGGACCCTCCCTCTAGTCATGATGAGGGAGATACACAGTTCAGATAACCCCTGCTCACCAACTTGGTAGCTTGCCACAAGCAGTCAAGCTTATCTCAGAGGCAATATGTAAAGTATTTGTACAAATACACACAGTAACATAGTGAAAAGCACCACAAAATGACTCCACACCAGTTTAGAAAAATTGCCAATATTTATCTAAATCAAACAAGACCAACACGACAAAAATCCAAAATACACAAGCAAAAATATAAATTTTTAAAATGAAGAGTCTTAATCCATAGAAAACAATGGATGCATTGTTTCAGCACAGCGTACCTGGTATGCATCAAAAATAAAGCCACATGGATGAGCATGCATCGGAAAAGCAAGCTATGCATCGATTTCTTACTTGCAAGTGATGCTGTGCGTTGATTCTTTCTCCGCCTGGTGAGCCATGCGTCTATTCCTTCGATGCAGGGAAGGGTTGCATCGATTGCCGGACAAGCTGCCCAGGTCTGTGCAGTGATGTTGACGATTATGACGGCCAAGGACGATGCATGGAAAATTCAGACAAGCCGTGCAAAGGGTCCGCATTGAGAACAGGTGATCCGTTGATTCTCTAGCTGCGAGGCAGGTGCTGTGTCAAATTTTAAGCCACTAGACCGGAGCTGCATCGATTTTTCTGACGCCAGCACAGCAGTGCATAGATCTGTCCTCGTAGGATACTAGTTTCCACTTCTAAGGGCCCAGGAACTGGATTTGGCACGACTCAGCAAGTAAGGACTCTCAGCAGACAAGCCCAGGCACTGGCAGATGAAGTCTTCGATGTCCCTGAGACTTCAGAACAGGGGGCAAGCTCTGTCCAAGCCCTTGGAGAAACTTCACAAACAGGATTTCAGAAAGCAAAGTCCAGTCCTTTCCCTTTTAAGGCTGAAGCAGCAGCAGGCCAACACATCAAAGCGGCATATAAAGTGCAGGTCCTCCTCAAGCATCAAGCTCTTCCACTTGGCAGAGGTTCCTCTTGATCCAGAAGTAATCTAAAGTCGTGGGGTCAGCAGTCCAATACTTATACTCATTTCTGGCTTTGAAGTAGGCAAACTTCAAAGGGAAGTTTTTGTAGTTCACAAGACCCTGCCTCTTCCTTGCCCTGCTCAGACACACAACAGGGGGTTGGGGACTGTATTGTGAGAGGACATGCACAGCCCTTTCAAGTGCAGGTGTCAGCTACTCCATCACACTCTAGCCCAGGAAGGGTCATCAGGATATGCAGGACATACCTCAGCTCCCTTTGCTTTACTGTCTAGCGTGAGTTCACAAACAGCCCAATGGTCAGTCTGACTCAGACGAGTATTCAGCAGCCAAGCAGAGGCATAGCATGGTTAAGCAGAAAATGCCCACTTTCTAAACTTGGCATTTACAAACAGACAATCTAAAAAAAAAAACTTTAGCAAATATGTATTTTTAAATTGTGAGTTCAGAGACCCCAAACTCCAGATATCTATCTGCTCCCAATGGGAAACTGCGCTTAAAAGATATTTAAAGGCAATCCCCATGTTAAAATAAGGGAGAGATAGGCCTTGCAATGGTGAAAAATGGCTTTGGCAGTATTTCACTATCAGGAAATGTAAAACACAACAGTACATGCCCTACCTTTTAAGTACACTGCACCCTGGCCATAGGGCTACCTAGGGAAGGTTTGGCCTGTCAAATGTGTACACTTGCCTGATTGACCTGGCAGTATAAACCTACACTCACAGACACTGCAATGGCAGGTCTGAGACATGTTTACAGGGCTACTCATGTGGGTGGCACAATCAGTGCTGCAGGCCCACTAGTAGCATTTGATTTACAGGCCCTGGTCACCTCTAGTGCACTTTACTATGGACTTACCAGTAAATCAAATATGTCAATCATGAATAAAACAATCACCAATACAAGTTAGACAGAAAGCACACGCACTGTATCACTGGTTAGTAATGGTAAAGTGCCCAGAATCCTAAAGCTAGCAAAAACAGATCAGAAAAACAGGAGAAAGAAGGCCAACATTTTGGGGATGACCCTGCAAAAAGTTTCAGGTCCACAGACACCAATGAAGAAATCAATAAGTACTTGCTCTTTGCTTCATAAAAGGGACATAGACACATAAAGAGAACGTGAAACCAGATACACTGACGAATGAGAGCAAGGAAATGAGAGTGATAATAAAGCCAACTTATAGTGAGTAATGGACGGGCTCTAAGCCAATTTTTAGAGTTTATTCCAAAACAAAAGTGCATCACAAGCAACAGTGCACGTGCTGTCTCAAGCAAGACCTAAAAATGAGTAAGCAGAACAAAAATCCCAGACCTGAAGCCATCCCTTACAAGTACTAAACTATTAAACATATAGTCCTGCTGCTTGCATAGCAGCAGGGCCCAACTGCATACTGGCAATGCAATTATGTCATGCTAAAAATTACCAGTGGGTGCTGGTTGTGGCTGGAGCTGCGCACTTGGAGCTGTTTTAGATGAAGCTTTCATTACCATATGGTAATAAATGAAGCTGAAGCAATGCAAACTGAATATGTAAGTCCTTTCTTAAGGCAATGTCGATGGCTGTTTTATTTAATGACTTGAATTGTTTCAGGCAGGGAGGGAAAGAGTGTAGGCCTCATAATATATCCGACTAACGTTTCTGTCCAGCTGGTGTGGGCTCTCTAATGACAGGAGCAGAGTCACAGCGTCAGCGTCAGGTGTATTAGCACATGTGTCACATTATCTCCGTGGGAAGAAAGTTCTTGCCATCCTCCAAACATCTTGCTAAATAGCGGTACAACTTGAGGCATTTTAAGATTAATCATGGGGTAACAAGCATTGAGTAAAATAGCGATGAGTGATTCATGGTTCATTATCTTTTATCTGAAATAAGGAAACAAAATCAGGCACAAGTCTTCCGCCAGAACACCAATGTTTAAAAACCATTGGCACTTATTTTAAAAGCAGCAATAATGGATAATCCATCCATAAATTATGAATTTCACATCCTCATCTCTGGTACCATAACCATTCTGAATAGTCTACCGCAGGAGGTGGATGTGCATGCCGGAGGAGACTTTTCTAGCTCCGCCATTTTTTTGTTATTTTCGTCAGTGGTGGTTTATCCACTCAACCTAGGGTTGCTCATTCAATATAATGTTTGGTCGAGTTACCTATGTGACAAACTGGCATGGAAAATGTACCAGATATACATGAAATTGTATCTTTTTGGCCAGCAACAAGCTTGGAAACACCCAGCATATTTGGACGCCTAGATATCATGGACGTCATATAGGGGTCCCTAGGAGCTGAGACAGCGACCCCTGGCTTGCCCCGTGTGACCCTTGGCACTGCATTTATTAACTGTGGCATCAGAGGTGACAAAATTAGTGCCAGGAACTTATGGACGTCAGTTGGGGCTCCATTTGCCTTGTTCTCTGTCAGTTGTTTTGCACTAATAGTGAATAATATTTTATTATGTACTATTAGTGTAATGAATAATGGATTACAACTATCTGGAATATGACCATCCCCAGCAGCAGAGGTAAGTAAAAAATTATTTTAAGTGTATGTTATGTGCTGTATCTGTAAACATGCGTGTGTGAGTGAAAGTAGAGGTTAAATTGCATGTGCTGTCACTTTTGATACCCCTGGCATTTTGGTGAATTGACCTTCATGCTAGAAATGTAGGCAATAAAATCAAGCATATTCATTGATTTTTTGCTCGGTGGTTTTCTCCCAAATGAATCTCCTCCAATGGAAACTCAATTTTACCCTTTTTAAATGTTCTCTTCTGGGTCCAACAGCACTATATATGTTTTGGGCTCTGAATTCTATATGTATACTGGAATCCATTAGCGCATGGTCTGTGGGTCTTGAGTGACAGCAACAAATCGAAAGTGACGGTACCATCTCTTTAGCAAAATCTCGGTTTAGTTCTGTCTGAAAAAGTGCTTTGTTCGATGTAAAAAATCTTTATTTTAGCATCGTTGATAAATGAGGAAACAAATTCTTAGCCTGAGGGCATACATCTGCTAAAACACGTTTTAAGAATCCTTAAGCACCTCAAATGTTACTGCGTCAGATAAGCCCATATGGAAATCTGCACACCTTCTACTTGCCATAATTTAAACAGTTTATTCAATTCCATGACTTGCTCGTGGACGTTTACCTGAAGGAAACCATGATGGAGGTGGCCTCTGCATGTGTGTGTATGCATGCAGCTATTTGCATGAACGCACTTGGTTGGCTTGTCAGCATCTACACTTTTTTGCTTCAGCCAACGTTGCTCCCTCTCTGCTCCCTCTCCTGTTTTTCCTCCTATTTTAACCTCTCCTCTTTAGCGTTGTCTTTATAGTTTAGAGCTTTCCTTCTTCTCCTTGATGACAATTGCTGACAATTTTTCGGCCCTGTTATCTTCATTGTACGTTGTTAAGCTATGTTACTTGATAAGTGGTAGCTGTTATCAGCACTTATGATTAGAATTACCAATTAAAACAGAAAACCGAGGTACACCCACAATACTAGTAAAGGGGACCTGAGCACTCAAAGAATACTTTTCAAAGTGATACAATACCTGAAAAACAAAGTGCCAGATTTACTAAAAAGTGGCGCAGTGAGGTGCTGTGGCAAAATTTGCAGGGCCACGCAGCGTCACTTTAGAAATGCAGGGATGCACCATAGTTCCTAAAATACGCCCACCCCTGTGTTTCCCCCTGCGATGCTCCAAATTTAGCAGCCAGCTCCAATGCAGGTACCCCTGCACCATAGCGAAAGGGTGTCTGCGTTGAGGGGATTGATTGTTTATGTGCTAGAAGGTGTCCCAAGAAGGTGCATATAAACAATCAACACTGGTGATTTGGCATTTCTATGTGTGCTGCAGAATGCAGCATACATAGAAGTAGCAAATCGTCAATCACACATAAGTAGCCCCCCAACCATGTCTCAGGCCTGCCGCTGCAGTGCCTGTGTGTGCAGTTTCATTGCCAATTCAACTTGGCATTTAAAAGAATTTGCCAGGCCTAAAACTCCCCTTTTTCTACATATAAGTCACCCCTAAGGTAGGCCCTAGGTAACCCATAGGGCTGGGTGCCATGTAGGTAAAAGGCAGGACATGAACATGTGTGTTCTATATGTCCTGGTAGTGTGAAGCTCCTAAATCTGTTTGGTTTGTATACAGCTGCGAGGCCTGCTCCTTTTATAGGATAGCATTAGGGCTACCCTCATATATTGTTTGAGTGGTAGATCCTTATCTGAAAGGAGTATTTAGTATGGCCAGAATGCTGATACAAAATCCTGCTTAATGGTGAAGTTGGATTTTATATTACTATTTTAGAAATGCTACTTTTAGAAAGTGAGCATTTCTCTACACATAAATCCTTCTGTGTTTTCCAATCCACGTTTGGCTAAGTTTAGTTGACAGCCCCCTTTTACTCAGACAACCCCAAACACAGGATGCTCAGTCACACTTGCATACATCTGCATACTGAATGGGTCTTCCTGGGCTGGGAGGGTGGAGGGCCTGACACTTAAATGTCAAAGGACAGTAGCCTGCCCTCACACAGAGGACTGCCACACTCCCTACTGGGACCCTGGCAGACAGGATGGAACTGAAAGGGGACCTTGTGCACTTCTAAGTCATTCTTTGAAGTCTCCCCCAATTCAAAGGCACATTTGGGTATTTAAGCAGGGTCTCTGACACTGCCAACTCTGACACTTCTTGACGAGACACTCTTGTCACAGACACTTTCTGGAGAAGAGAACCTGAACCAGAAACTGCAACCTGCCAAGAGAACTGCCTGGATCCCCAAAGGACTCACATGACTGCTTTCTGAGGAGGACTGCTGCCTTGCTGTTGCCCTGCTGCCTTGCTGCTCTCTGGCTGTGCTGAGAAGTGCTCTCCAAGGGCTTGGATAGAGTTTGCCTCCTGTTCCCTGAAGTCTCAGGAACAAAAAAACGTCATTCCTGCAAGAAGAACTCCTGGTGTGGCGAAAATCGGCGCACCGCCTGCCTGAAACGAAGCACAGCCTGCATTGCGGTGAGAAAATCACTGCATGCCAAACCGGAACAACGTAGCCTGACTACGCAAGGAGAAAATCGACGCAGTGCCAGCTTAGCGACCGGAAATTCGACGCACGGCCCACTAGATCGACCAAAGCCGAGCCGGAACGACGCAGCCCTACTTCCTGAGAGGAATCGACGCAGCGCCTGCCATGCGGTAGAAATTTACACTGGATCGACGCAGTCCCTGTGACTTGATCCTGCTAGTGCTGGATTTCAATGCATCGCCCCCGGGGCATCCGAAAATCCTGCAAACCCAAGAGGATCCAAGTCTGAGCACCAGAAATCGATGCAAAGCCTTCCCTGAGAGAAAAATAAACAACGCATCACCTAGTGCAGCCCAAGAAATCGACGCAAACCTCTCTGTTTTCCACGCATCTTCTCCTCTGTGGTTCCTTGCGGAGATTTTAAATGCAAACCAGGTACTTTGTGCTTGCAAGAAACATTTGTTGCTTTTAGGAGACTAAAGACCGTTTAAATCATTTTTACAGTGATATTTCAACATATACTTATCGCATCTTAATCGTTTTGACCTGCATCTTATCAGATAAATATTATATATTTTTCTAAACAATGTGTGGTGTATTTTTGTGGTGTTCTACTATGTTATTGCATGATTTATTGCAAAAATACTTTACACATTGCCTTCTAAGTTAACCCTGACTGCTCAGTGCCAAGCTACCAGAGGGTGGGCACAGGATAACTTGGATTGTGTGTGACTTACCCTGACTAGAGTGAAGGTCCTTGCATGGACAGGGGGTAACCTGACTTCCAACCAAAGACCCCATTTCTAACATACTGTAAAATGTGTTGAACAGTCATTTGCCAGCATATTTAATAAAAAAAAGGTTTAAGGAAAGCATTAAACACCTGTTTGAAGTTAAAAAAGAAAGAATTGTTTTGAAGAAGATGAGATGTATTAGAAAAGTCAGCCAAGGAAAATAACATCCTTCAAGTTATGGAGCTGTCACGGAAGATGTCAGCCGTTTTAAATGTAACATTAAAGCAAAACGCCAGAGAATCCCTGGACTGTGCACATTAAACATATATTAACAAACAAATCCATCTCCTCCTTCTGTAGCTATTAAATGGACTTTTCCTCCCAACAGATGGATTTTGGAAGAGTAGAGTCTAAGGAAAGGAAAGCCTGGGAAGAGTGTATCTTCTTGGATTCCAACATGAAGGGAAAGTTAGGAAAAGCACCAGAACCAACACAAAACCCTTTCAGGAGATGATTTTATAATCATCGTGGACACTAATTTTGAAGTCCTGCTTTATTCACCTTCCTGCACTTTCCTAGCTCTTGAAAAACATTTTAAATGTCCCAATAACAAAAGAGTTCAACACCCGGTCCCAAATCGTATTGGCTTATCAGCTTGATTGCAATTGACTGCAAGGTCTAAATTAGAGTAGTCCCGGAGGAACAAAAGGTGTGAATGGAAGAGGTTTTTTGCCGATTTTGGCAAACAATCCTCCCGCTAGATATTGATGAGTTCCTAACAAAGACATATTGACAGTGGCAAAGTGCAATATCCTGCCATTGACTGTAAATTTGATAAGGTGTCGTCAATGGGAAACACAAATCTGTAATCCAAGTCAACCAGAAAGTATAGATCACTTGATTCTAATCTGTTCATTTTAAAGGGATCATAGAACAGAGACCCATCCCCTGGTTGAGGAGGCTGAGAGAAGAGATATAACAACTGCTATGCCCCATCTGTGTGGCTAACATTCACCTGTGACTTGTATGATGGATTATTTTCTGGAATTGATTTTTGAAGTATATTCAGGGTTCTACAATGCCAATTTAAGTAGCCTTCGAACACGAGACAGTCTCCAGTTTAAGAGACACATTAGGAGTCACGAAACTATAATCAGTGAACTTCGTGTAACCTTGTGAGATCCTAAGTGAGGTCATTTTTTAATTGGGGGAGAGAAACATACATGCAGATAAACAATAGGCAATCTTCTTGGATAAAACAATCCTGTTTCTCTGATTACATAAATGTATAAAAGTGGGTTTCTCCAAAGGTTTTCTGCTCTTTATTTCACATCTAATACTTCTGTCCCGAAAAACTGTGCCATACGTTTATTTTAATTATGACTAATATTTGAACATTTATCCTTTACTATTCTTTTGTTTTCTTTTCAATAAGCTTTTATGGTTATAATGTTTTATAGCCCAACCTGTTTTAATGTAAAGAAATTGTGCTAAAAGCCACTTAATAAAACATCTAAAAAATCTCTTTGAGGACAGGTACCATTTTATGGGGAAATGGTCTAGATTCCTTGGCTCTAGTTTACGCTATAAATACATTCTCTGAACTTTATGAATGCCATATTTTAGTTCGGTGGGTATTGATATAGGGCAGACCGATGGCAGAGGACTTTTCACTTCAGCAACAGTACATTCTTAGGGCCTTATTTATACTTTTTGGTGCAAAACTGCACTAAAATGTTTTGTACCGGCTTGCACCATTTTTTGGCACCAGCTGGGCACCATATTTATGGAATGGTCCAAGCCGGTGCAAAGGGTAGGCTAGCTTAAAAATAAAACACGTTAGGCAGGTTTGAGTCAAAATAAATGATTCTGACCAGATTAGCATAATTTTTTGACGCTAAGGGGCATATTTATACTCTGTTTGCAGTGAATTAGCGTCATTATTTTTTTACTCTAATTCAGTGCAAAACTAACTCCATATTTATACTTTGGTGCTAGACCCGTCTAGCGCCAAATTTATTTAGTTAAAGTCATTTTTTGGAAGTGGAAACCTACCTTGCCTTAATGAGATGCAAGGTAGGCGTTCCCGTGCAAAAAATGACTCTATGGCCTTAACGCCATATTTATACTCCCATGCAAAAATGGTGCAAGTGAGGGAGGAGGGGTCAAAAAATGGGGCAAAGCTTGCTTTGCCCCATTTTTTAAGACCTGGGTCAGGGCAGGCATTAGGGGACCTGTGGGCCTATTTCCATGGTGGAACACCATGGAATAAGCCCAGAGGTGCCCTCCCTAGGCCCAGGGGCACCCCCACCCACACTAGAGGGACTGCGAGGATGGGGGACCCCATTGCAGGTAAGTACAGGTAAGTGCATTTTATTTTTGAAAGTGCCATAGGGGGGCCTGAAATGGGCCCCCATACATGGCACAGGGTGCAATGACCATGCCCAGGGGACCCCTGTCCTCTGTGCTGGCCATTGGGGTGGTGGGCATGACTCCTGCCTTTTCTAAGACAGGAGTCATGTGGCATGGTAGGTTTAGCACCATAAAATGACGCTAATCTGGTTAGAGTCATTTTTTTTTACTCTAACCTGCCTAAAGAAATGTTTTGGTGCTAAACCCTCTTCTTCTATACTGCCAGCCCCACCCGACTAAAGTCATTTTTTTAAACTCTAGCCTACCCTTTGCACCGGCTTGCACCATTCCATAAATATGGTGCCCGGCTGGTGCACAGAAATGGTGCAAGCCGGTGCTAAACTTTTTGGTGCAAAACCGAGTTAGTGCAGTTTTGCAGCAAAAAGTATAAATAAGGGCCAATATTTTGTACGTTTGCGCCACTTTTGCATCAAAAAATTATGTTAATGTGGTGCAAAAAAAAGTATAAATCAGGGCCTTGGTGCTAGATAGGTCTATCACCAAAGTATAAATATGGAGTTAGACTTGCACCGAATTAGAGTTAAAAAAATGACGCTAATTCAGTGCAAACAGAGTATAAATATGCCGCAGAGTATAAATATGCCCCTAAATATGGCGTTAAGGCCATAGAGTAATTTGTTTGCATGGGAACGCCTACCTTGCATCTCATTAAGGCAAGGTAGGTCTCCACATTCAAAAAATGACTTTAACTCCATAAATTTGGTGCTAGAGGGGTCTAGCACCAAAGTATAAATATGGAGTTAGTTTTGCACCGAATTAGAGTAAAAACAAAATGACACTAATTCGGTGCAAACAGAGTATAAATATGCCCCTTAGTTCTACTTCCATTCATCCAATGGGCAAACAATGACGATTGAAATTAAAAATCTGGTTTGTATTTTTTGTGTGTTCCTAAATCATAGCTAGAAGATCACTAGAAAATATCCATAATGTCCACTCGAATTTCCTACTATAAAATATAGGCCACGCTCTGGAAGTGAGACTCTAGAAATCTTCAACATGGCTCAGAGGTTCCCCTTAGGGGATGAGTTTGTTCCGCTCCCGACTACACCTGCTGCCAGCCTCTTCAGTCCAGTCCAATTCAAATGTTTTCCAGCATCCTTGGTATCCTTCTAGTTGGTTCTCAAGCAGATCAGGGGAAGTTTGAGAAGCGGAGGTTGCATAGTAGAATAGGCCTCATAGAGCGGAGTTATATACTTCTAAATAACAGCATTAGCATCTTATGCCATTTCATTACATTCATTACGTTGCTATTGGGTGTATTTTTTTCAAGCTTAATCTGTGTCTGATCGTCAGTCTGGGCCTAGTATGTATTAAAGGGGCACAAGATGTTATTGTCCCTAGTGATTTCAACATCCTTGCACCATTTTCTGAAGCAGCATTGAAATAATGGAAACCATTTTGTGGCACAGTAACTGACAGCAAATGGTACTTCTGGCGTAAACCAGCATTGCAAATGTAACTCTTTTGTTTTTTATTCGTTTTTGTTGTTTTTCATTGCTTAACAAACATGTGTATTTTTCTTCAACAGAATACCAATATTATGGATTTTTCAATGCAACTTCTTTGTTACTGCTATGCCTGCCTGTTTTGGTTTCTGTGAAACAGTGATGTTACTAAAATGTAATGTGGTTATTTTAGGCTTTTCTATAGATTTCATCACTTTTAAAAACTGAGTGTTGTTACTTTTTGTGATGGCCCTAGTGTCAAAGATCGAATGATGACACTTGTTTGTCATCATTGGGTCAAAGATCTTGTTATACCACTTCTACTGCCCAAATATTGTAATTTAATGGTGGGCGTGCTCTCAGTGGCTACTATTCACCACTAGAAAACACCCCTGCTGCTTCACTTTACACCCCCTCTCTCCCAAACTACACAACTAAGACTGGGTTGAAAATGATATGATTAAAAGCTAGTGGCTAGGGGTGGAACTGCTGCTTTGAGTAAGTAGCCATTCTCATAATTTGTAACTAAGCAGAGACCATTAAATGCTCATAGAAAGTATATGAACAACTAGAAGTTTACATGGTACAACAGATGACTCTGCCACCCGAACCAATGCGTTCTTACTTTTGTATAGTCTTCCACGTAGATGGGGAGAGTCTACTACTACGAAACCCATTAAAAAGGAAACCAAAGAATTTTGAATAGATGAAAGTCATAAAAACATCCCATAAAAGTGAAAATGTCCTTCAAATAGGTACTATTGTTCAACTTGTAAATAATAGAGGTGCGAGAAATTTGAGTAATTTGTTTTTGCTAAATTACTTGAAATATACAAAAAATGTGAATGTGATGAAGCATTTTGCGCTAAAAGAGTGCAAAAAATCAAAAGCACTGCAAGCAATAACCACTCCCTGGTTTTAACTTTCTGTTAACTCCGAGCCAATTAATTGACTTTAAAAATGATGACACAAAATGAAACAGCTTCTGTCTAAAATCCAAGTGTCCTTCTCACTTTCAGCCAGCCACTGGAACTGATGCTGTTGGTTTTGTACCTCACTAAAATGCACTCTTACCAGAACTGCAAACAATTCTGTTGCACGAAGTGCTCTCAATCAATCAGGGATTTGTAGAGCACAGCTTTTCACCCGTGAGGGTCTCAAGGTGCTGGGGGGGTAAGGTGGGAGTGAAGAGGATCAGTCGAAGATCCGGGTCTTGAGGTCTTTCCTGAACTGAAACAGTGTAGGAGATTGACTGAAGTGGATGGGGAGAGTGTTCCACGTTTAGGCGGCGATGTGGGATGAGGATCTTCCTCCGGCTGTGGTTTTCCGGATGTAGGGGACCTTGGCGAGGGCCCGGTCATTGGAGCAGAGATGTCTGGTGGGAGTGTAGAAGAAGAGTCTGTGGTTGAGGTGGGCTGGTCTGGAGTCGTGTAGGGCATTGTAGGCAGGGGTCAGGAGCTTGAAGGTGATTCTCTTTTCGATAGGCAGCCAGTGTAGGTCTTTTAGGAGGAAAGAGGTGTGGCTGTGTTGTGGGGCATTCTTGATGAGACGGGCAGAGGCGTTCTGGATGCATTGTAGTCTTTTCCGTGTCTTGGCGGTGGTTCTGGCGTAGAGAGCATTGCCATAGTCGAGGCGGCTGCTGACAAGGGGCTGGGTGACTATCCTTCTGGCCTCAGTGAGTATTCACTTGTAGATTTTTCGAAGCATGCGTAGGGTGTGGAAGCAACCCAATGAGATTGTCCTCACCTGTCGGTCCATTGAGAGCGATGAGTCTAAGATGACGCTGAGGTTGCGGGCATGGTCGGTGGGAGTGGGGGCGTTTCTGAGGGCAGAGGGCCACCAGGACTCGTTCTAGGTAGAGGGTGTGGAGCCGAGGATGAGGACTTCTGTTTTGTCTGGGTTCAGTTTGTGACAATTATCTTTCATCCAGGCAGCGACTGCTTTAATTCCTTCATGGAAATTGTTTTTGGTGATGGTCGGGTTGTTGGTGAGGGAGACTGTCAGTTGGGTGTCGTTGGGGTAGGAGACGATATTGAGTGCATGGCATTTGGCGATGGTGGCTTGTGGTTCATGTAAAGGTTGAAGAGGGTGGGACTCAGCGAGGATCCTTGAGGGACACCACAGCTGATCTTGGTGGCTTCCAAGAGAAAGGGGGGGAGTCGGACCCTCTGTGTTCTGCCTGTGAGAAACGAGGAGATCCATTGCAGTGATGAGTCTTGGATGCCGGCGTCATGGGGGCGGGAGCATAGTGTGTCATGTGAGACTGTGTTGAAGGTGGCAGAAAGGTCCAGGAGGATGAGGGTAACGGTCTCGCCTCGGTTGATGAGGGTGCGTATGTCGTCTGTGGTGGTGAGGAGGGCGGACTTGGTCCTATGGTTGCTTCTGAATCGTGACTGAGAGGGGTCCACAAAGTTGTTGGCTTCCAGGAAGGTGGTGAGTTGTTTGTTGACTGCCTTCTCAATGATTTTGGCCGGAAAGGGGAGCAGGGAGATGGGCCGGTAGTTCTTGAGGTCTGTTGGGTCGGCGGTGGGTTTCTTCAGTAGAGGTTTGATTTCAGTGTGTTTCCAACTCTCTGGGAAGGTGGTAGTTTCGAAGGAGCATTTGATGGTATGCCGGACTGTGGGTGCGATGATGTTGCTGCCTTAGTTGAAGATGTGGTGAGGGCAGGGGTCTGTGGGAGCTCCTGAGTGGATGGTTGCCATGATGTCCCAAGTCTCTTTGTCGGTGATGTTGTTCCAGCAGAGAAGGGTGGGGGGTGTGATGATGCTTCGGTCGACGGGCTGGTGGTGAGTGTCGTGGGGGTGCCCCGGGTGGTGAAGCTGTCGTAAATGTCTGCAATCTTGCGGCGGAAGTAGTTGGTGAGGTTTTCGCAGAGTTCTTGCCATGGGGGGATGTCAGTGGAGTTGGAGTTGGTGAACTCTTTTATGACGGTGAAAATGTCCTTGCTGATGTGGGTGTTTTTATTGATGCTTTGTTGTAGGGCGAGTCTTTTGGTGGTCCTAATGAGCTGGTGGTGATATTTGATGGCATTTTTGAAGGTTTCATGATTTGCGGGGGTCTTGTCAGTGCGCCATTTCCTCTCTAGACATCTGCAGACCTGTTTTGATTCTTTGAGTGTGGGGGTGAACCAGTTTTCTTTCTTGGCTGTGCTTCTGTAGTGGGGTGTCTTGAGGAGGGTGAGGGTGTTGGTGTAGTCAGTGATCCATTCATGGAGGTTGTGTGCGGCAGTGTTGGAGTTGTCATCAGCTTGAAGGAGTGTTGCGTTGAGGCTGGCAGTGAGCTGGGCTTCAGTGACCTTGTTCCAATTTCTGCAGGGAAGTTGGACAGTGTGGTGTCGACCGATGGGTTTGTTGAAGGTGAAGTGAATGCAGTGGTGGTCGGTCCATTGGAGTTAGGTGGTGTGGCTGACGGAGACGTTGTTGCTGGCAGAGAAAATGGGGTCCAGAGGTGCTCTGTGGAGAAGGCTCACCTCAAAGCTCATCCCAAAGAATTTTCCTCCCAATACTATTCTAATTTACTAGGTCATGCATGTGGGAGTCATGTCATGCACCTCAGCGGTCATATGATGTAGTTTACAGTGAATCTCCTATTATACTATCATGCACACACTGTAGCCATAGCAAATATTATGAGCTTCAACAAGAGAAGAGTCAAAACCATATAAATTAGGGCACGATGTGATTGGAAAAATGCAACCTCAGCAGGTTTGTATACAAATTGAATGCCACAATTTTGATTCAGGGAGGTCCACTCAAACTTTCATACTTATGAGATTGATAAAATTATTATTACTAAAGTTTAGTGATAACACCAGTCTCTCACAGAAAACTTTTTTATAATACAATGTATCATAATTAGTTACCTGACAATGTACAGGAGTACTCACCAGTAACGTAAACAGTTTTTTGGGTGGAGACATTAGATTTAATATTTAAAAAGTAAATGTTGCTGTCTCCAACTCTAAGGATTTTAGCACCAAAAGAATGTGGCTGTGCATAGTTTTCAGAGTTAGATCAGGGAACGTGCGTAGAAGGTTGGACCATAGGATTTGTGCTTACAATTTAGTAATTGGGGTGACCACATGCTTTTTGTATAGGAAATAGAACTTTCTACTGTTAGGAAATCGCAAAGAAGCATGCTGAGTTTCCAGGACAGCCTGACTTTTGTCCAACTGACAACATCTCTTTCTATAATCCATTTGCATTAGCACTAATGCACACAAAACATCTGCAACGGATAAATATATGTTCAAAATCCTCTCAAAACCTCTTAAATTCAATTTCAGGAAGGCCGAAATATTTTAAGGTCAAAACGTGTTGCTTTCCTAATGTACTGAATATGTATGATCTCTGATAATATGCTGCATCCTATAGTTTGAAGAGACAGTCGAGCATCAGGTGTAGAACAATGTCCCACATAGAGAGAAAAAGGGTCAGCCTGTAATGCTCTGCATCAAATTGATCTGTGGCGAGCCTGCATTATCACATTTGGGTAGCACACTTAAAAAAAAAAAGAAATCACTCAAAGCAAATGTTCAAAACATGCTCTATTTATTGTATGTCATAGCATACTCTGGGATAATTAAAAAAATAATGACCGGGAATACAGATAGAATTTCGGTAATTTGTAGACTTTTGTAGGTGATCTTTTGAGGAAACCGCACATTTTTTACAATTTTACGATTGTGCCTAAAAGGTCTACAGACAAGTACTTTGAAAGCTTGTGGTTATGTTTCACTAAAACGTCAGCTCTGCTTTTCAGTGGTGATTTTCTTGTATAGGGAAACACAAATATGTGCAGGTTAACACATATCATGAAGTGCTAATCTGGCAAAAGCGTTCGCTTTTCAACAGCAAACTTAAGCACTATAGGCAAACATCAAGTATATTGTGACTTCTTTTTCTTATGTGACTTTGTTTGACCGACAGCAACACTTCAGTACACGTCACCCTGTCACTCATCCTGATGTCACCGGCCACGTTTGGAATTGCAGGGCGTTTTTGATCAGCTGCATTGCAATGCTTTGTTTGATTTAAGCAAGGGGTCTTCAAACTGGCTGGCGGGTCAGTAAGCATTAGGCCATCACTAACATGTTTTGGCATTTATACCCAAGCTGGGAGTATGTGTCAAAAGGGAAGTGGCTCCAAATACTTTTCAAAACCCCCACCCCAACTTCTAATAATCACACTGAGGATACTTTTAGTGGTTAGTAAGGCCTGCCTGACCAGAATGGTATGTTTGGCATTATGTTTTTTAATTGCATTTTTAAAACAGTATTAGAAATTGACAGCAATGTAAAAATGAGTCTAGACATATTCAGACATTGCCAAATTAATGTAATACTTGTGAACAATTCGGAGGGGGCCGATGATTTTTTTGATAAGGGCCGGGGCAGCATAAAAAAAGTTTGAAGACCACAAGCTGTCAGCAGACTATTTTATCACATGTAATCCCTGCGGTTCATTCACAAGGAATGTGTTTTCTTTCTTTTTATAGGTGATATCGGAAGCAAGTACTGTGGAAATTCAACATGTCGTTCGCACACCTTTTGAAGGGGTGGATGATTTCTTCATTCCTCCCACTAATCTCATCATCAATCACATAAGGTATGCTCTTACGGCACCCGTTTGTGCTGTCTTGTAAGTTATATGTCAGTCAGGCATAAGGATTATTTGGACCTTGTCACTAACATATAAATGTATGTCTCATCCCTTGGCGCTTTTAACGATTGTGTGTCAAATGGGTAATTCTTCATTTATGTGGACATGACACCGGTAAAAAGCACGAGTTATGAAATGGACAGGTCCACTGGTGTGTGCATAATGGCTTATGGAATCAGTCAGAAATCTGTGGATGGTCTGCCTTACTTAAGGTTTCCACTTGTCTTGTCGCGAGCCCTCTGCTGCTGGACTCCCTTCACTGAGAGCTGCAGAGGGGGGCAATGCTTGTAGCACCTGCTTGGCAAACTTTCTTGTTAAGAAAAAAAACCTCAAAGTTGGAGTTTGTGACACAAATGCCGTTTATTAGGGCAGAATCGCAAATAACTGAACATTTGGACAACTTTAGAAATTAGCTTGAAACTTTTCAAATGCAAAATCTCTCTTGTATCCCCCGCATTTCACTTTAGCTCCCACACTTTACCCCAGTTCCCCTTGTTTCCACCTTCCATTCACCTTTTGTACATGGTCTCCTTCCATACCCTGCCTCATTCTCACCTCTTTCACCCAAGTATCCCTTCAATTAAAAACTTGTTGCCCCTGTCCTGGGCATCCAACACCCTGTCATCCTTCACCTATGCCTCTCCCCCCCCAGAGGAGTGGACAGGCCTGCATGTGAGTCTCCACCCCCCCCAACTAATGCTCACCATCTGCATCCTGCCCAAAGCTGGCAATCTGTACCCTCCTTTCTCTCTCTTCCCAACCATCTCACTCAGAACTTGTAGGGTGAGAGTGTGGCCAAGCTTTTCCATAGTGTGAGAAGCGAGCCCCAGGAAGAGGCCGACAATTCCCCTAGGACTCATTTTATACTCTACAGCAGCTGACCCCCTCCTAAACCCCCTCCCCCCACCTATCCTGTCCTTTGATGTCTTTACGCTTCATGGAAAATCCTGTGGGAAGACTAGGCTGACCTGCTGCTGCCCATGGGACCCTTCATTGCTATCTCAGAAGAAAAACATGGCACAGGGTATTTTCTCCCTGCGCCTGGAGAACATTCTGCGTTTTCTCAGCCCTTGTAGCCATGCCTCTCAAAGGGAACAAAGGTAAGGAAAATGAGTGACATTTCCTGCCCTTAATAGGGCAGGACGACAGACATTATGACCTAGCGGCCTTTTGGCAGATGGGCTTCCGGGTTAGAGGTTTACAGCAGTGAGCCAAGCAAAGGTTCTACAGTTGGAAGTAAACTTGCAGTTTCCCCCGACTTTAAACAGAGCACAGGAACCATGTGTTGATGGGCATGAGCAGTGCTTATTTATGCCAGTGTTCAACCAAACTGTAAAGGAGTTTGTGTACGTGGTGTCCATATTTAATGGTGGACGCGAGCTGTCTGCTGTTCACAAGAGTATTGTAAAAGTGAATGGAAGAAAAATGTTCTACTCTTTTTTTTAAATGTTTTCTTCAACAATGTTGGCATTTGCCAAACACAGACACCTGATCACTTTCACTGATTAAGTCATACATTTTTAAATTCCTGGCATAAGTGATTATCCTTATTAAATGCACACGTTTTGCAATGAAAATGACAACTGTGGTGATTGGCACTATCTTGTTTCTGAATATTTTTTAAGGCCTTGAACTGGCACTGTGAAAAAATATACAAAGTGGCCTTGCATTAATTTGGCCTTCCCTTTAAGGGGTACATTTTCGAGGTCCCAGACGTTTGCAAAAAACATAATTGTGTGAATTATGTAAAATTAAGGGAAATTACGTAAATGATGCGAAATGTGGTTTGACTGGTATCTTGTACATAGGTGCACATGAGTGGCATTGCGTGTGTAAAAACGTCATGCATAACATTAGAGGAGGCTGGTTCAAACATAAAACGTCTCTAAGCTCATAAGCATGCGCTATGGCAGTGCCTCCAGACAGGAAATATGTATGCCATGCGGTGCACATAGGACAATTCACAAATGTGTGAATCTATGGATGTGACCCAACCGTTACCTCATATGAAATTGCCTTCTAGCTATTTTGCATTGTTTTAAATTGAGTGAAGTGTAAATACACGGTTCTTTTTGCTCAAGTTAATAAATATTTTGTCTGAATCAAGCATTTTCGTCAATCGCTTCTGAAATGATTTCATTCGCATGTAGAGTTATACAAATGTTGCTGTGCCCCCGGTAAAAAAAATTATCTTCATTCCTTGCTATTATGATGTTTCTATTCATTTTTGTTACATTGATATGTAGCACAGTAAACTTACATTACTGAATGCTCCTCTTAGATCTGCCCCGTTCTATCTCAATATGTGAGAAAGTCCCTCATTATTTCCATATTTACCTTTCTCAGCAGAGACTGCTACAAAGTAGGTCTGTGATAGTTGTAGCATGCTCCTATTAGAAGCTAGGCAAATAGGATTTTGTCCAAAGACAAACTTTTAAAATACAGACCTCTACAGCCTGTACGTGAGATTTTAACCAAGTTATCTTTTTTTACATACAAGTGGAGAATATAACTTCTTCAGTCTTGCATCCTACATTTGAAGTTTGCATAGATGTTCAAAACCTTTCTATCAGAGGTGAACAGCAGTGGGATAACAAAGGACCCGCAGCCCACGCGGAGCGCGCGGGCCCCGATCTCTTGTCTTTATGCACATTAGACGGAATGAATATTTACGCAAATTAATAAGCGGGGAGTGGTAAGGCACGTTTGGCGGGTAAAGGTGACATTGCTGGACAAAAGAGCAAACATTTCCAAATAGGGACATTGTCATACTGGCTCCGAATTTGAAATAAAAGTTCAGAGGATGTCATGTATTGCCCTATCTTAGCTGGAAGTGCTTCAGTGCTCTCTTTAGAATAAAATTGGAAACTACTTCACAGAAAGGTCAACTGAACTTGTTCACATACGATACCATGGGAGTGTTCTGGTTTCTTTTTTCAGAGAAAGTTGCCATAAGTGTTCTAAGATTAACCTCGATGCCCTTTTCTTCCAATGCTGAAATGTCAAAAAATGCCAACCTATTTGTTAGGGGCACTTTACAGTCCACATATGACACGACCAATTTTCATTATTAGGTGGCGTTGCTCTTCTTTCTCTTTCAGGCTAAGGCCTTTATGCAAGTGATTTTATTTTATTGAAGCAATCTTTCTATTAAATGTGCATATTTCAGAGGTGCACAGTGAGCAGGGAGAACAATCGAATGCCGCAGGCAGTGCAAAATTGGCCGGTTGTGATGGCGCACGTGTGTTCACATGGAAAATTGACACATATATATATATATATATATATATATATATATATATATATATATATCCTAGATACATGTAATTAATAAGAAATTACTGTAGGGTTGCTGAATGCCAGCATGAATGATACTTTCACATAAAATGTCCTTATCTCCTTATCTGTGAAACGGGTTCTGTTACAGCATTTTGGTGTAAACTTACGAAATAGAAATGTGCATTGTATTTTCTTCTAGAGGATTTTTTTCAACATTACCAGATTCTAAAAGGTAACTCGGTGTCCTGTTTTATGTTCCAGGTTCGGATTCCTCTTCAACAAGTCTGAATCTGCAGTACACAAAATCGACCTGGACACTGTGACTCAGATCAAAACTATTTCCTTCAAAAACTACAGCTGCACCCCCCTGAATATGGCATATACGCACATGGGTGGGTATTTCATTGTCCAGTGCAGGAGTAACAGATCTACGTCAGCATTGCATCAGATCATTATTGACAGCGTTACTGACACAGTTATCGGGTCCAACAGTGACGTATCGGGAACACCTTACGTTTCTCCCGACGGGCGTTATTTGGTCAGTGTAGACGAAGGAAGCGGCCGCATCAGCGTCCAGACGATAACCATCCGAGGTGAAATCGAGTTGGTCTATACCTTGGAAACGCACTTACATGTCTCTGACCTGACATTTCAAGCATCGTTCACAGAAGGCAATCAGTATTACATCTATGCCACGTCACATTTGCAAACAGATGTTCTACATGTAGAGCTGTCTACGGGAAAGATGGACACAATGAAGAACCTCAAAGAGGCCATAGCATTAAAAGACTGGCCATGGAGCAGGAGAAACCGAATAATAAAGAACAGTGGGTTATTTGGACAGTACCTTATCACACCGGCCAATAATTCCCTTTTCATTATCAACGGGAGACAAAACACATTGCACTGTGAGGCTTCCGGATTCAAGAGAGGCAACACAATTGTTTGGGTTGGTGACGTATGAGATGGCACCAGAAAGAGCCTCCACAAATGTGTACTGGTTGGACCTTTATACTTTATCAAATGCGCAGTGACATTGTATATTTTTACACTGGAAAACAGACAACTACGGAAGCATCAAGGTGCAACACTGGTCTACTACTGGCAACATTTCTAGGAAAAGGTTCACCCTTCACTTTAGAAGGGTTGTCATTCTTAAACTTGTGTGTCGCTTTGATTTGAAAATAAGATTTGTCTCTGGTGTTGAAATGCAATGAACATTAATTTCATGACCACTGGGGTTCAGACCACATTGTGAAACTTAAGTGAAGGACTTTTGACAGTGGTACGCAGAGGCATGATGCAACAAATGGGGCCTTCCAGCAGAATGTGTCCAGGAGCCTCTGTCACCCCCATTTCTCACATATATTCATAGCCTTGGGCTGAAAGAGGCCCCCTTGAAAGGTGGGGGACCTGTTTGCTGCAGGGGCTTCACAAACCTGGTGTCTCCCCTGACTGTAAGAAAAAAAAAAATTCTGTCCTTTTTCAGCAAAACCAACCCCAGTAAAGTACTACATTCATTATGTACTTTGTCATAGTGTAACTGATTTGTAACTCAAGTCTTTTGTTTCCCTGTCGCCCATTTGTACAGAGTGGCCCTAAGTTGACATAGATCATGACTGTGCAAGTTACCATTCTGGGCAACATGAATTGTTAGCCTCATCAGTCTATCAATGGCATTGCGCAAGCACTGTCACTGTCATGTGGCTGACTATTTATAAGCGCAACTCAGCAAACATGCAATAAGTCTCACTCACCCAAAAGTGTTTGTTCACAATTAGACATCTGTAGTCAATCATTACAATTGCAGGATCAGGGAAGGTTCTCTCAGCTGAACTGTCATACAATTCAAATCTATCTGTTTCTATTGGTTGTATGTAATTCTATAGAAATAATATTTCTGCCATATCACATGTGCATTATAGCCTATGGTATTGTAATATGGGGGGAGTATCCTATACACCAACTCTAAATATGGTCCTGAATTTTGAATTGGTATGTCAGAAAGGTGGATCAACACTTAACCAATGCACTAAGGATGCAAACCTTTAGGATTGTTTCACACGCTCATGTTATTATTAAATAGTGCATTTGCAACTGCACCATAAACATGCTGATGTACTTTTCAACGACAGACAATTCCTTTGCCCAACAATCCTATTTTTTTGGATCACGTTGAATTGCCAAAGACTTAATTTGAACTCTAAATCCTTTCTTAATGATTATAACGATTATAAATTGGCCCTTCCAATTGAGCAATCTCCCTTTGTTTTTAAGATCAGAAATACATTTCTAATATGTTGGGACAAAATTGTGCAGAATACTTCATAACCACATTGCCTGGCAGAAGGAGCAAATTGAGAGGGATTACACAAATGTTAATCCCTCAGTTTTACGTAGCAATTTTAATTCCACGATGCACAAGTTTCACTGATGTTGGCAGAGTGCTCTGGAGCACTTACCCTTAGCAGCTAACCCAACTGGCCTCAATATATACAGCCTTAGCTAGTTTCATAATTGTACATAGAATGGAGGTACTGGTGAAGATGGAGGCAATGTCCTTTACTGTGGGTAACCCACTTTAAATTGGTACCTCAGGTGATGTGTCGTCCTCCTTTTCCAAGTCTGTAAATTGGTGCAGGCAGAGTGCAGGTCACCATTTGTGCCATCACAGATGCCGTTTTGTAATGGGCTTAAATTAGTATCCAACTGTACAATACCACATTGATAGGTGGTTCCTAGGCGTCCCTTGTATAATGAGGGACAATGTTTACTATGAAACAAAATGTGTGTCTTGTGAACAGTTTGTTGGTTGTATACACTATTTACACTCAACTTCTCAATCACTGGTCAATTACAATACGACCAAATTTACAAAATTCTCTCTTTGAAGGACACTAGGTTATTGACTTGTACTGAATTTGCGAATCCCTTCAGTTATTTGACTCAATAAAGTAAAAGGGTAGGCCCCTTTTTGTTTACTTATGTATTTTAAAATGAGAAACAAATGGTACTGCTTAAAACAATTTATTTGTCAAGCAGTATATAGAACGTCATTCCTCATTTAATGTGTTGCTTCCTATACTATCACAACTATATACAAGATACCTAAAATAAATACAAAAAAGTTTGCAACTAACTTTACAAGTAGATAAACCAGTTGAGCAAAACCACAAAGAAGGGAATACTGAAGCAGCAGGTGATTGTGGGGCCACAAAGCATGGTGAACTAATCTGTCAGAAAGGACTTTGAGGTATAACCCCAGAATATCAATGGTTCCAAATGTCATAGACACAATAGCAAAGGACAAAATATCGAAAGGTTTGAATAGATTTTCGTTACCTAACTCAACATATATGTACCTTGATGATATATATAACTGCAAAGTGCATATATGTGGAGCTCAGAATAGTAACTCTATACTCCTCTATTTGCATTTGACTTTTGCTGTTTATGGTCACAATCTTAGTTTATCACAATATTCCTAGCCTCAATATTCCGCTGTACAATTCTATACATACACTCACATGCGCACAGGAGAACTACTCTAGGCACTTCATGGAATTACGTAACGTATTGTACACACGTGACAGCTCCTCCAGCACCTCTGCAAGTGTTTACGCTGAAAGATGCATGGAAGGTGGTGTCCTTGGTGATGTGGTTCCTTCTACCATCCATGGCAGAAACACCCAGTCTAGATAAAAATCGGGACTGTGCATAGAAGGCAGGTAGATACAGCAGGCAGAGGGGCCCTGGTCGCCAGAAATGGAACAAGAAGGGACAGGAACAAAAGATTGAAACATATTTGAAAGGTGAAATGAAAAATGGCTCTAATGTAGGATGCTGCAAAAAAGCGTTACTGACATTAAATAAGTCACGAAAGTGAACCGTTTAAGCATTGGGGATTAGATTTAAGGCAAAAAAGCTGGTCCCAGCAGTATATTCGAGTATGAAGACTGCTCCATGATAAACTCACACCTTAAGATTTGAATACTTCAAAGAAACTCTGAAACATGTCACTGTATTTCCAAACCCACTAAACCTTTTGTTCAGTATTCTAAAGTCTGGTGCCCTTTCCAGACCCACTGGTAGAGAAGGCTTGATGTTTCTTTATAAAATACCCAGGTAATGATCAATTAGTACATGTGTTCCACTGGGAGTCATTCGGAGCCAATTAAAATACCCTAAAAGAACAGCTGTCAATGCTGGGAAGTAGCAGCAAAACATTTTCTGCATCCTATTTGCATTTGTTTTATCATTTATATTTCATGAGATATCAGAGAAGAACTGCTTGCCTGTGTGGTTTGAAAATTATTACACAAAGAAATTGATCATGAAAGACTAATTAACAAGATCACCATTAATTATTGAAATTTGAATCGCTGATGCTCTACACTTTTGAGACTCCATTGTCACTCAGTGGTTTGGTGTGCGTGCACCATGATTCAAGAAGCACATTTAAATTACCTTCTGCTTATGGAATATCGCTCAGAAACTTTCCCACAAACAATTAATGAACTGGATTTAAACATTGACAAAGGTCATTGAAACATTTTCAGGTCCTTTGCAATCTTGCATTAAGTAGCCGAATATGCATGCACCTTGGCTGCGAAATAACTCTACAAATATCAAGTGATTATCAATTGAATTTCTTGAAGGGACAAAGATCATGGAGGGCACTTGAAAAGATTAAAACCCTGTTACCAATCGATCCCAAAATTGGTTCTTATAACATTTTCACTTCGATAAAGCCACTTCATTGATGCTGGACAGCTCCCTCGTTCCCTCCTTGTTCTTGTGCATTGCATCTGCCAGTTTAGTTATTTCTTTAAGGCACCACAACTTTCATATCATAATAAATTCTAGGCCTGGTTGAAATTTCAATTAAGCAGGAGTAATTTCTATAATTCTGCGTTACTCACAATGCAGAATTACCAATAATAATGCGAGTATTTCTGGTAGTGTAATTAAGAGTAACTCAGGAGAGAAAATCCTACTGCAGAAGCACATTTAAGGAGCATGAGCAGCCGTTCATGCTTGCTGTTCTTGTTCTGCTACATTAAGTGCTATTTGTTAAAACAAAATGCATCCTCGCATCAATTCAGGTTTCAATGTATTTATTTAAAGATAAAGATCTAAAATGAGATCCTGTTTACAAGACATGTGAAACTACACATATTTAAAAAAACATTTTTAAAAAGTAAAAAGTGTAAAACACATAATTTCGTTATCTGAATTAAATAGAAGATGCAACGTTTCGTTTGCAAAAAAATTCCAATGTTTAATGTTGATAACTTCAGTGACAAAGAGTAAGATATGAGAGATTTTTACATTGTACATTGACAATAAATGATTGAAGTCAGTCAGTCTTAGTGTCTGAGGCCAAAGGAACTGTAAAGTGTTAAGAGTGAGTTGGCATGTGCCATTGCTTTACCGGAGATAAGAGAAATGAGCACTTTCACTTAAAGATTGACAGAGAAAGTTTTGCCCAAATAGAAATGTGTATTGGCACATTCCAACTCATCTTTTCCTAAAGGCCATTTAAAATTTCCTGACTTTCTACACCCCTTTGTCCCATTTTGTATACAAGGATGCATTTTGCACTAAAAAAATAGACCTAAATGTCGAGAGAAAGTTGAGGGAAAAATCCTACCTCAAGAGCACAGTTAGCGAGCATGAGCAGCTGCTTGCACTTGCTATTTGTTTTCTGATGCATTCTTAAATGCACAATTACTTTTCTCACATAATTCTGTGTAATCTCACAGAAATTTTAGGTAATTCTGCAGGATTACGTTACACAAAATTATGAGTGTTATGCCCACCCCTAATACATTCTGATTTCATTTTCATAAGCATTGAGAGACAGAAAGAAGCAACACAGTGCTTTATTTGAACCAGTGTTGCAGATGGGGTCCACAGCCACTTGTTTTTGTGGACCTGGATTTACTTTTCATCATCAGTTTTTGACAGAGAACAAGACAGACAAAGACAGAAAAGGGGAAAGAAATGTGAGGGTAAACATAGGAAAAGAGTAACAAATGGAAAAAGCAGGGATAAAGGAGCACAGAGGTTAAGGTGGTGGAGTAAAAAGGCATCAGCAGGAATCAATGATTGGCAGCATTGGTATTCAGCAACCTTAACATTCAGCAGCACCATTGGTTGGCTTAAGAGAAAAACGTTGGCTTCAGCGCTTAGTTATTTATTTATTTACAAAATTAATACTGGAGCATTTCAAAGGACAGCTAATTTCACCATTAGTCCTTCGAGTTCTATGCTCCGAGGTAATTTCTGCCATTTTATTACTGGTTGAATCTAATTTTTATGGGAATAATACCATTTATGTATGGCAAATGCATTGCATAACTGTCACTGAATTATAGTATTTTGCATTTGCTGAAAATACGTTTTTGCACATGCTATATGGACAAAACAGTGAATACGCAGCACTTCATGTAGATCTCTGACAGAGTCAGTTTTATTTCTTGTGGCTTTCCCAGTTGATCCGACTTATTCCAGGAATATTAAGTTAAACTTTTTGCAGGCATTCAAGAAATGTCCAAACCCATCACAAAATGTTACAAAGCTCGCATGCTTTTCTGTCAGTGCTTCTACCCTCACGAAGTTCTCTGGTTATTGGAACAGGCTTGCATCCTTCTTCAGCCAATTGTTATGACATCATTGTAAATGTGTTTGTTTTATTCCTGTGTATAACTGTACGTATCTCATGTTCGAGCATGAAGCTCAGTTTGGGGTTGCTATTCTGTATTTATAGAAATGTACACCAAAATGTATCCAAATCATAGTCTGATGGTGACCTTTGTTGCATTTTGCTTAAATGGAAGATATGCATTTATATAAACATGTAGAAGGCAATCTTGAGGGTTTCGCCTTCATTTCAAAGTGTGGGTGTTCATGGACAGCCATATCAGGTCACAGGGATAAGTGGCTTAATGAGTGAACTGTTATCTGTGAACGGCATTCAGTCAACGAAGATGCCATGTCAAGGAAGAAATGTAAAACCTGTTAGGATGATTAACAAAAGGCACCTGTTTCTCCTTAAAGAAAGCAAACATTTTCCATTCTAAGTTATAAGAGGCCATATAAATATTGTTATATACCTTATTTTTAGAAGCCTTTAGACCCTGTACTTGAAATAGGACATTTATTTTTACAAGCTCCTTCAAATTAGGCCCCTCAACTCTACAACCACTAGTACTGTACATAGTCCCCAGATCCATTTTAGTTGCTGGTGTGTAATAAACTAAGGGCCTCATTTAGAAGAATCTGACACATCGGCTTTGATGGGTCAGATTTCTTAGCTGCTCCATGACCCCCTAACAACGCCATGGATGCTCTGTATTTACAGTACAGAGCTCCATGGAGCACATTTTCACAGATGCGTCAGAAGTTACGATGCATCGGTAGCTTTAAACTCATGTATTACTGGACTAGTGTAAAGAAAATGACACTGCTCCAGCAATACCAGGAGGCTCCCATTGAAAAAAGCTTTCATCAGTTTTACGCCCGCATGATGGCCACCAGTTACAGCGAGTCACAATTTGTGACCTACTTCATGAATATCGATGAGGTAGATGCAGGTAGGACCCACTGCAAACCAGAATTTTGTGAACTGATTTGTACTTAGGACAGTTTAAAAAACTCCACAAAGATAGCAAAACTACTGATCACAATTTGTGACCCGTGTTCTCACATTTAGTCTTAAATGGTACAGATTTTTTATTTCCTCAAAACACACTGTTCTGTGAATTTAAAGTTGATATTGGAAAATTAGAAAGAGGGCCCATTGAGCTGCAAGATAGGAACAAACTTAATACAGAAAATAGGCAAAGCGGTGTGTTTTTGATTTTCTGGATAGCATTGTTGCGTTTTGGATAGTGGTCATCCTAAATCTGTGATTGGCAATAAGTGTTGAAAACCATATTGCAAACTTTACTTTAGCACTCAAAATGTTCTCAAATGGGGTTCTTGCAATGTATTGAATGCCCACATATGCAAAATTGTACCCTCTTCCACCTCAAAAAAGTAAAATCCTCCAACAGAAGAATAAAACATGCTAATAAAACAAGCAAAATTCAAATAGAAATATTTACATATGTTCCCATATAAAAAGTAAAGGCAAACAGTGCCCACTGCTGACGAGTGATGCCTTCTAAATTATCTTAAATATAAAAAGCCCATGATTACTTTTCTCTATGGAAGTTCATTGTGGCATACATCTGAGGGATGACACTTTTTATAAGAATAGACAATATTTGTAAATATCTGTTTAGGTAAATACTCTTAACTTAGAGGATTGACATGTGCGTGTGTGAACCGTGTAGGTTGTTATAGGACTCACTTATTGGCATTTGTCTGGACAACTTTTACTATGAATTTCACCTACAATTACACGCTCTCCCAAAAGTTAAGAAATGCCCCTTCTACACAAATGCACTCCCCTCGAATTCTCGTCCCCCACTCAACACTGTTCTGGTGACGTGTTTCCTGAACCGTTTTGGATAGCTATGCCATATTTAGAAAATGCCATTTAGATTTGCACACCACTTGTGAAAAATCTCAACTGCTGTTGATCCTGTGTTAAAGTGCTTCACTTTAATTTTCAGGTTTTTTTCCCTATGGTATAGGTCACTGTTTCTCCCAATGAGAAAGTTGTTACTCTGATTTACCTTTCAAGTATGAATGCAAGACTATTAAATTTCTTTCCTACAACAGTTTCTGTGTCTACCTCTGTACTTCTGCTAGATAAAGGTCATAATCAGTTTAATGTACTTTTGGTTCTTTTTCAGAAGCATGATTTCAAAGTGATTGTATTGACAGAGAGAAATACAGGCAAATAAGGAGCTACCTAACTAGGAAGGACACTGCACCATTTGGAGTGAAAGGATAGAGCGAGGCAGGGGCTGGAAACAAACAATGGTTGACAAAAGATGCACTTCAGTAAGGGGGGGCAGAGTGTGAGGGGGGTAAGGTGTCAAGAAAATAAAATGATCAACGAGGATCTAACCACATTCAAAACTGCACTGTGTGATCGCCTGAACTCGTGATGCAGAGACTGCACTGATGACTCTAGAGTGACACATAGCACCTAAGTGACCGCATGTGATGTATGACTTAGCCCCCAAGTTCTGACACTTGAATACCACCTACTCAAATGCTGGTCTTTTAATTTCCGATGGGTCTTGGAGTCCCATCATACAATGTACTGATGCCTTAAAGCAATTACTGACAAAAGTCGTCACTTACACCATAAGGCCACTTGTCAGGCAGAATGTGTGGTAAGTTCACCTCAAATCAGTTTTTTTTAATGACATTGGCATTTGGTTCTGTCTGTGAGATCAGGGGAAGATGGCATTCAACTCATCTGAAGGTGTTAATGTGAGAGAGGACCTTTTCACTGCTGCATGAATAGTTTCTGCATTACCACTCAATCATCATTTTACTTTGTAAATGTTTCTGCCTTTCTCCCCATTAGACTATTTCCATTCAATTTCCACAACCTTGAAAGGAGTTCCTTTCCAGTTGTGAGCTCTTTGTTACCACATTGCAACTGCACTTCACCTGTGGCATTACCTCGATAGAGTGTAATAAGCCATAGTTTGCAATTGTAGTCTTCCCACACTGTTACTATGACTACCATCATCTTAACATCCCAAGCATAGCAGGTGAACGTTGGAAGTGACCACTTATTTACATTTTCTAATCTCTATTTTCAGTAATTAATTAATTTATAATGTAGCCTTTAAATTGAAGGTCGGACAACAGTCTACGGTTCTTAATTTGTAAAGAAAAAATACATGAAAAATTTAGAACAGGACCCTAAAGTTTTTCTTAGAAACTCACCACTGGGGCTGCTGAATGCCTGGTTTGTTGACTACCTAACCTGCCTCTTTCTTTCATTGCGCCACACTTCCATTCTCTATAACTCACTCTTACAGACTCTTTTTCATCTCTGCTTTCCTCCTTTGTCACTGTTTTCCCATGTCCTCTTACTTATTCTTCACCCTCTGCTACCATACGCCCCCTTGCTCCATGTTAATACATAGGTCCTCATTACGAGACTGGCGGTCTTGAGACCACCAGACTCAACGTGGCGGTTTCATTGCTGTGGAGCCAGCGGTGAAGACTGCCATATCACGAGTTGTGGGATTTGCCTGAAGCCAAACTTCCACAACTCCGGCTGGCACCGCCGCAGCCAGCAGTGACCTCCTCCAATCCGGTGGCAGGTCTCAGGCCACCGTCCGGATAATAAGGTTGCATACCGCCAGGCTTTCCGTGGTGGTGACCCCATCACGAAAAGCCTGGCGGTCCCGCACTGGTGACAGGAATCTTCATTCCTGTTGCCAGCACACACACACACGTCACCACACATGCACATACCCCCCACCCATCCATACGCTCACGGGCACCCCTTTAAGCATGCATGCATTCACATAAACACCCATTTAGCATACACATACATGCACTCAGACACACCTACTCACTCGCATTCATCGACACAGACACCACCACTCACTTGCATTCATCCATACACGCACACGTACAACGCCACCACGCCAGGAGGACACCGCCGAGCCGCATTACAGCTCGCAATATGGAGGCTGAAGTCATGCTGGTGTGGCTGTGCTAGCGAGGGAACAGCTTCTGCACCGCCAGAATGAATGATGGCTGCTCTATGCCTCAAATTGGCAGAGAGCAGCCACCACTCGTAATATGGAGATCTGCTGACCTCCAGGACTGGCGGTCGAATGTTGGGTTTGGCTTTGAAAGTTGTAATGAGGGCCTTAGTCTATGGCCAAGAAGATATGTGCTCAGTGTGCTGCTTACTAATAATACACTGTGATTTGTTTATGGCTCTATATTTTAAAAATGGTTCAAGAAAAATGGCCAGGGCATTAATAACTAGAATAGTATCTCTTCGATAGAAAATACAATGTATTTATTTCCACTACATGAAATCAAGCTCTTTTAGCACACTGGTGAGAGGCATGAAGCTTCTTTGGAAACAGTGTCATTTTTTTTTAATAAGCTGAATATGGCTGATCTAATAATTCTAATTGTGGCGTGGCTGTGAAAGCAGAACTTAATCCAAGTGATTTTTTTAAACTAGGACATTGGTCTAATAAAGGTGCTCAATAACTTTCTTTTTGATTCACTTCATCATTGAGACATCATTAAGGAGATTTAAGCTGAAATAAGTAAAGTAACAATGCGGTTCTTTGACCAAGTGCATTGCTCCATTAACAGTGGATAGCAGTAATAATACATTTCACAGGATAATGTTATGTGTACACATAAATACCACAGAACAACCTAGTCTTTTGGTGAGTCCTATAAAAAAACATCTCACAGGTATAAGTGTGATTGCCTAAGCTGTGAAGTGTTCAAACATCAGTATAAAATTGTACTAACCATCACACTCGAATTGTGCACATCTCTATGTTAGAGAAAACCGGATATCAGTGCTAAATTTGTTAGCAAATCTGACCTTATTTGGTTTTCTTAGCTTTAATCTATAAGGGGATGCGTTAGAAGCTCGATGGACCTGCTAGCGCACCTTGTCCTTAGTAAGTAAACTTACTAGGGGACGCATATAGGTCAATGAATCTTTTGGATCGCATAGGGTATCCTAGTCAAGTATAGCGAGTAAATGACAGTATCAACAAATCAATCCAATCAGCTTAAATATACCATGAACTAATTTAAGCAAAAATCGCCATCACTCATATAGAAGTTTGTTTGTTTTATTCCCTATTAGTTACAATTCTAGTCATAAACCTTTATTCAACAATATCATGATTTCCAATTTTTATTAGCAACATAAGCAATGAATTCCCATCATCTTATTAGTATGCAATCAACGTTAAACAAAGCAATAGCAATTCATGAGCATATCGAATGATTCAGCAATATAAGTCAGTCAGTCTTAGTCACCCTAAGCCACCCTTGCCAGCCTACCTATCTCCAGATTAGCATCAGCATGTGGGTCTTCGTGCTAAAACAATTTAGTCAAAAATCATTAATTTGGAAAAGTCTAACTAGTAAGAAAAATGTTTAAATCAACGCAGTTGGTACCTAGAAAGAAAAGCATTCATAAATAATTCTTGTTATAGCTACCTATCCAAGATAGATCAGCAACGAGTCAAACTTCGTCTCCCGGTCATCAGTCATCAATAAGACTTGGGCTCACAAGAAGCAAGCCCAAGTTTCAGTACTTGGGACAGCGTCTCCTGCCGTCATCAACTTTTGCCTCTCCGTTCTCGCCCTCCTTTTTGACTTTTCCCCTCATGTCATGACTTTTTATTAGGGTCTCTCAGTTTGTCCCACAATTTGCCCATTGGTCAACCTTATCAGGGGTTATGACTCTAACCTATACATTTTGTTTACCACTTGTCTACGTTATTTTGAGAGTCAAGTTCCATTAACATGATTGGTTCTTCTGTCAATAAGAACATCATCCGGTTCTTCAGGTAACAAAATTGTTGCTCCCAGCTTTTAGTCTGTAGTCCCATTGTTAAAGTCCTGGGAAAGTACATCTAGGCTACTCTACACATAATTGTATCAATTTTGTTCTGATCGTCTCCTGTCTGCTGGTGAGTTTGCAGTTTTTCTCTTAGTACGGCTCGTCGTTGAACTCTGTACAGTTCAAGGTCTCCTTCTCCAGTTCCAGTCTGCGGCAGCTCATCGCATCTCCACGTTTAAGCAAGCAAGGCCCAGTGCTGACTAGGCCTCTGGCTAAGCTAAGAACGCATGGCATTACAAAACATAAATTATATCATTAATTATGATATATTAATACAACTTTAAAACATTTCACATTATTCAGCACTGTTAGCACAGATGGTGACCACTCCCCGTGGGCACATTTTCTACATTACACGTTAATTTCACTCATTAATATCATTCCTCTTATTAGTATGTATACACAAATCATTAGCATATTCTCATATTAGCATGTCTGCTGCAACAGTCACTTCTCTAATGACTAAATATGTCATCACACCTTTCTCGTCAAACAATTATAAGTTACTTTCAGTTACATTTTGATTTCTTCTGTTTCTATCTTCCCTATAGATTCTTCTTCTGAGTTGTTCTTCCCTCCTCTGTTTATTCTCAGCTCTTTTTAATTGAATTTTGTGCAAAAATATGTATGCCCCCCATAATCCTAATATAATAGTGATCACAATTAACATTCCTTGAACGATTTTCCACAATATCCCACCCCAAATTTGACTGAACCAATTTCCTAGTGTCGCAAATCCTTTTCCCACCTTTTCCCAAACTCCTGGTTCTTTCAACGCTTTCAAATCCTTACTCGCATTAGTTAAGTTAGTAAGCAGTTCTTTTACTTCCTTCTCATTTGCAGGAATATAAGAGCAACATTGTTTCTCATTAATTATTTTGCAGACTCCTCCGTCTTTCGCCACAATTATGTCTAAAGCAAGCCTGTTTTGATGCGTCATAGCTCTATCCACAGCTAATTCAGTGTTTAGTAATAGTATTGTCGCGTGGGCTCTCATTATTCAAAATGATACTTCTGGATTTCTAGGCAGCAGGATCGATAACGGTGTGGTGGACTGAGTCTGACCCACGTGTAAGGAACTCTGTCACCCTAAATCCGGTTTTTGCTCCGGCTAACTAGCAGTGCCTCATTTCTCCCACGGGGAAGAGATGATTGGGCAGCCGAGCGCATGACATCTTTGGAACTTCTCAGGGAAGTCGTGGTCACTCAGATCCAAACCAACTCTCTCATTTACAATATGATCTCATATACAAATGACAAAGACAGTATAAGTTTTATATAATGTTTTAATAAAACGACTGTATTTTAGATAATAAGGCGTGAGCCGCAATAACCAGAACAATACAACACAGTAGGATTGAAATAGTCACCAGGAGAGTAAAACATAAGAACAAAGCTATCATAGTGCCTAACAGTTTCTACTCTCCCTCTGCTTGTTCTATTTAGAGCACAGCATGTTAAGCTTCTAGCTTGCCTTTCCGAATCACTGGGGAGACATCAGCCGTCATACCTGGTTCAACATCTGCAACGAGGCAGTCAGCGTCTAGTTGTGGTTCCCTGGTCGGAATCTCCCTCTTGCGTGTATTGGGACAAGGAAGTGATTTTATAACTAACATGTCATAGTGATCACAAAATGTCCCTGCGCAGGAATGCCAAATCTAAACTCCTACCACGTCTATCGGCAATGTACCAGACTGTATCCTTGACTGAAGCACAGAGTGAATATGCTATGGAGAACTCCAGTGCTGAAGTAGGCAAAACAGTGTGATATGAATAAAAAACAACACAGTTGAACTGGCTATTTGAAAAATAACAGTACGAAGCCTAATAAAAAGCATTTAGAGCAAAGTGCACAGAGGCTCTAAGCTGTCAGCAAATTAATAAAATACATTCAGGGCAAAGTGCACAAAGGCCTAAAGCCTGAAGCTAATGCGCAAAAGATACGTAAAACTAACCACACTACACCCTCCCCTTGTCGGTAGCAAGTGGTTCCAATAATATAAAAATATGCCCCAAATATAAACAATATATAAAACCATATATTTCGACAAGGTCAGAAGACAACAAAGTCATAAATTTAGGAAACATGTGACGACAAAGCCAAATTCAATATAATGTCAATTTGCAGGAGAGGAAAAAAAAAACCAATCGTCAGACAGAAGCAATAGAACGTAGGAGCTCCTCCACTTCGATATATGTTAATATCGGAAGATCCACGCCACAAAGTACCATGGAGCAGGTGTGTTCCAAAGCCCCAAAACCATTCAGGGCGGCACCCCGTGCAGGGCCTATGAAAGAGACAATACCATCTTCCTCCAGGAAGGGAATCTCATAAACCGCCTCATGAAGCAAACGCAACCGTAGCGCACAAGTCTGGGAATGAGCCCTAATCGGGAACATCAACAGATCAGGATCGACCACTGGAGAGCGCTGCAGTGAGAGACAGAAAGCCAGTGCATTTTCAAACGAGCACCAAAGGCACCGAAACACGGGTTGCACACAATCCAAAACCGGTCTGAATGACAGAGACAAGTCACACTCCAAATGGCCCAGGAGTGTAGCTCCAAAATGCTGCATCATGCGTTCACGACACAGCTGCGCTGACGGGAGCAGCAATATAGGATCTCGTTGTGGCGGGACAGCCATTGCGAAAAAATAGCAACAATAGCAAGACTCCAGCCAACAAAGCCAAAGTAATCGGGAAACCCCCAAAAATGCTTCCGAAAATAGAGTGTATAGCGAAGGTATCAAACCAAATATGGAAGAGAAGGTGTGAGCAAAACCAACACCAACGGCTTTGAAAAAATGAGCAATACCAGCAGTGCTGGATGCATTAAATATACGTCCCACAAGTTCACCGAAGTGACTCGGAAAGTTAGTATTCAAAAGGGACTGTATCTCCGCCGATGACCTTGCCACCTGAAGTGCGTAGGTCTCGCTAGCAGATGTAAGGGCCACATGCTTTTGAAACAATAAAGCTTTTAGCCGACTCAACTTGTCGAAATTAACCTTGGAAGTAGCAATATGAGGCCAGATGTCCGCTACCTCCCTAATTTGAGTGGGGGAAAATAACACATTCCCGCAGCACGTAACGGCCTTGTTGACAACGACAACATAAACTATTCCGGCACGCATGCCACAGCAGCGTTCGCTGTTAAGAACAATGTAACTGCAGTTAGAAAGCACCTGGAAAGTGTTCTTAATAACCGGGACTGGAACTCCCTTCAGATAACAAGCTAAGTTAGCAATCGAAGCGTTACACGCCCCGTGCAAGGACAGCTGTTTACAAACCATGGAATGGCTGACAGAAGCTTCGCATTCGCTACCGCTAAGAAAAACCTCCCTCAAACCATTAACACATCTGTATTGAAAGGGAAGCTCCCACACCTCGTGTATGTAACTGTCTCCCAATAGTTCATATCTACCCACCGGAATGTGCTTCAAACAAGAAGTAAATTGCAGAGTGGAGATAGGCAAATTAATAACCCCATGAATCAACCACTCAGCTGACGGAATCTCAGCCACCGTGAAAGGCAGTTTCTCCAATTTCTCAATATTCAACATAACATATGTTGCTTTCTTTTTAGCCATCAGCTGTTGTTGACGAGTCAAATTAAAGGAGACAAAGATCTCTCTGGCAAGAATGTGCTGCCATGGAACGCGACCTGCCTTCAAGGTCTGAAGAGTCCAACCCAGCTGCATGATGGACCGCGTCTGACTCTGCCCATGATATAAAGAAGACATGTCCGATTTAATAACGTCAATAGCAGAGGAAACAATGCTGTCAATCGTGTAAACATGGTCAGAAAGGGTATGCATGCCATTATCAACAACAGACAAAGGCAGTCATTCTGACCCTGGCGGTTGAAAACCGCCAGGGCAGAGTGCTGCGGAAGCACCGCCAACAGGCTGGCGGTGCTTCATGGGCAATTCTGTACCGCCGCGGTCAGAAAAGGGCAACGGGCGGTTTCCCGCCGGTTTACCCCTGCCCCAAAGAATCCTCCATGGCGGCGCTGCTCGCAGCACCGCCATGGGGATTCCGACCCCCTTCCCGCCATCCTGGTCCTGGCGGTGAAAACCGCCAGGAACAGGATGGCGGGAACGGGTGTCGTGGGGCCCCTGGGGGCCCACAATGATTTTCAGTGTCTGCCTAGCCGACACTGAAAATCACGACGGGTGCCACTGCACCCATCGCACACCAGCAACTCCGCCGGCTCCATTCGGAGCCGGCTTCATCGTTGCTGGGGCTTTCCCTCTGGGCGGGCGGGCGGCCTTTTGGCGGTCGCCCGCCTGCCCAGCGGGAAAGTCAGAATGTCCGTCGCGTCATTTGACCGCAGTGCGGTCTTCTGGCGGTCTCCGCCCGGCGGGCGGTGCCCGCCGCACGCCGGGGTCGGAATGACCCCCAAAGTCTGCATCAGGTTTTCCTGATCAATCTGCCTCAACCGGGCTGCAGCCTCCTGTTGTGAAAGCTTCCAAATCTCATTATAAACTTCGTATAAGAACCTTTTCCTCCGTGGTACCTTGGGACCTGACAAAAAATCTTGTAAATCAGTATCATTAGACAGTAACGTGAGATGTGACTTAACTGCATCCAGCGTGGATGACTTCAACCATTGCTGACAAAGCTTCCCCACGCTGTATGTAGTTATAATATCAGCATGTTCTGGTGAAATGTAACGAGGGTCTGCCCTACTAGTCCTGAACCCCCCTGAAGAGGTGACAAAACGTTGATGACACTTATTAGTGTCTATAGGCCATAATAACCACCCGCCCGGATGTATCGATGAAGTGTTAAGCGTACCATTCTGGACCCAATGTGTAAATTCACTAAAAGTAGCATTCACATAGTGCTGCCAGTTGTTTAATTTGGAAGGGACAGGTATACTAGGCAAATTTAACTCTCTAATTGTCGCCAAGCCCAAACAGCTAGTCTGTTGTACTGTGTCATTGAGGAAAATCATCTGCACAGGGATAATACATGCTCTAAATAATGTGTCCCTGCCTTGCATCTGCCAATTTTTCGTACCCCAAACACTTTTCAAGTCAACAGTCTTAAACCAGTATTCATACCCCTCGACCGAAAGTTTAGATACAAACAAATTTGAATACAGTAATTTAGTATCGGTCAATAACATTTGCTTATTAGAATACGGAGTAACTTTAAAATAGTAAGACCTAGCATTTCGTTGATTATGCCCAGAAAAATATGCAAATTTATCATAATACGTTTTCGAACTCCCTTGTGGAGGAGTCGAGCAATGTTCCCATTGCACATAATTAAATATGGACTTAGGGCTACTAGCTTTATGAATAAAGTGGTGTCCATAATAGTTGTAGCAAAACATGTCACCATGATTATCTCTAAATTGGTAAGCATCTTCATCGTCATAGACAGTATAATATTGCAAATCTGTTAGCACAGAATCTATTGTCTTCACATCCCAATCATCAGAAACAATGTATGGTATAACAATATCATTCATTGATAACTTGAGGACATACGGTATTTGAATCAATTCAGTGGGACCATATATATCAAACATTACTTTATCCCACACACTCCCATCCGGAATCGGTATTGCAGAAATGTTTACATTGGACAAGTCTCTTCGAACCATATGAGACGAAAAATGTGGTTTTAACACAGTCTCCACGTGCTCAATGTCAGATCGATCAGGAAGAAAATGACCATGTATTACTAGAAAAAAAGTAACCATAAATCCCAACCATAAAAAAAGAGTCATTACAGCCATAAAAAGCCACAAATAGTTCCAAGGAAAAACAAAATATGTGCGTTTAAGCCAACCCAGCAGCTTACGTGGACCTCGGACAGAAGATATTGAGGACGAGGAGCTGGACACTGCATCATTAGCGTCGTTGAAGCAGCCAGAGGCAGTTCTTGCAAAAGGTGCAACTGTGAACAAAGAAGCAGATGGAGGCTCTCGCCTAGGCACGCTATAAACCACATGTTCAGAAACATCAGTAGAACGTACAGCAACTTGATCAAAAGATTCCATATTAATCGTCGTCTGTGGAACAATCGCAAGATCATCATCCACCCTCCCCAAGCTCGGAGAGGAAACAGCGTCGGTGTAAATCACCTGCAGAGGGACTTCTTCCCCAGTAGTGAGAGGGATTCCGGAACTACTGGGTGTCCCTCTTGGTCTGCTGTGCAGAATCGGCCACATGTTGTAACTTGACATTATCAATGGAAACAAAGCGATTTCCTTTGGCCCCTTGCAGCGGCGGTAAAATCACAGTTCTCGTGCCGCTAACCCCTGACACAGGGACAGGTGCTCGATAAGAAGGACCAAATTCTTTCTTTACTGCGACCTTTTCACGCACTAGATCCCCAATCCTGGGTATCCAACCAGTAGGTGTTACTGGCTCATCCTTAATTCCTGAGGAGGCAGCACTTGCAGAAGAGTTAACCTCACGGAATTGTTGTAAATCCTGCAAAACAGTGACACGATCATTTATGTCAAAGGGCGTAACTGCCGCCTCCACACCAGGACCATCTAGATCAGGAACATACATTCGTGTTCCAAACAGGCACTCATATGAAGTACAACCCCCCAGTGACCTTCTAGGCAAGTTATTAAGTGCACTCTGTACTCCATACAGGTGTGCTAGCCAACTACGACCCGTACCTATAACTCTGACCGTTAAGGATTGCTTTAAATCACGATTTAAATTAAACGCTCCACGACAGAATTTCCCTCGGGATGAAATGGAGACGAGAACTGGAGTTGGACCCCCAACGAAGCCATGGTGTCCCTGAATGCCTTAGAGGCAAAAGCAGGGCCCTGGTCCGAATGAAAAGCCGCAACTGCAAATGTATCGACAAAGATGCGCAAATCTTTAATAACAGTTCGAGCGTCAGCCGAGCGTTGTGGCCATACCCACACAAATCTGGAGCACGAATGTACAGCAACCAATATATATTTGTATGCACTATCTGGTGTCAGCGGACCACAATGATCCAAGTACACACACTGTAAAGGTTTATTTGAAATCAGAAGGGGCGTCTGCTGCGGGCGTCTAGCCGATGAAGCTTTAATTTGTTGACAAACGTCACAACAAAGGACATATTGCTTTGTCTCTTTATAGAGACCAGGCCACCAGTAACGAGCCTGTAAAAGTGAAATCGTGGCAGCCACACCAGCATGTGCAGACGCCACTCCCTCATGTGCTGCAGAAATTAATCGAGGTCTCTCAATTTTATTTGGTAGTTCACGTACACCAATGCCTGGAATATTAACAACAGCATTCAGCGCACTATTCAAGCAGTAACTATATTTAGAAGGAAATCCTTTAGGAAATGGCGTGCCATCAGCCGTAGCTTTTATGGCAGCCGAAATCTCTGTGTCTTGTTTGGAACTCGAACGAGTCACTGCGGCCACAGTGGCGACAGCCACTGCCGACTTTGCGGCTTCATCAGCCAAAGTATTCCCAGCAACATGTATTCCAACGCGCTGGTGTCCAAGTGTATGCACAACATGGACCTTAGGAAGCGTTTCTTTCAGATCTGCAACCTTACCCCACAACAATTTATGTTTAATGGTGTTGCCTTTAGAATCCCTGAACCCATTCAACTTCCAATAGTGCAGATATTCATTGAAAGACTGAACACAGTAGTAGGAGTCACAGACCAGCAAGGTCAAGATCGTCGGATCCGCGTGTTCCAACGCTAACAATAGAGCTTTGAGCTCAGCCAGCTGTGCCGTGCAATCTCCCAAGGTTTTAGTATAAGTATGACGGGGGCAGAACACTTCCCCCTCCATAGTGCCGCTCACCACCGCACATGCAGCAGAATACTGTTGTTTAGTCCCAACCGCTGGCTGCGCAGAGCCATCGATATACATGACCACCTGATACTGGTCAACAGGCAATGTACCAGCAGGAACTGGGTACTCCATTTCATATTGAAGAAATTCTTGAGTCTGCAGTTTAGGGTCAAATATGTAATCTACATCAGTGGCTGTCAAAGACGTAGCCCATTGTATCCATCGCAGGTGTAAAGCTTTCGAATTAGGAACACTCGCTTTTGTAACAGCCTCTAAGGCCGGAATCGGGGAAACGACAATGATGCGTTGGCCCTGGCCAAGCGGTCTTTCTTTAATCCCAGCCATCTGTACTGCAGTGAGTATTTTCTCAGTCTGTGCAAATTGTTGTTCTGCAGCAGAATACAAGTGGGACTTGTATGCAAGCGGGACTGTCTCACCCTCATTAAAGGTGACATACGTAAACCCAACATCCCCAGGTATCACCCTGATGACTAAATGTGTCTTATTGTCCCGCATGTGTAAGTGTTTAACTGCTAAGAGATCAGTCTGTAACTCTTGCAGTATGTGTGTATGCTCAATCGTCCAAAATCTACTCGAAAAATTTGGGCGAATCAATTCGTATAAGGGTTTTATACGCGTAGCATAATCTGGAATGTAAGTTCTGCCAAAATTCAGAAACCCCAACAATGACTGGAGCTTCTAAACCGTATTAGTAGGCTGCAATAAAGCACATTTCTCCAAAAAATGTGGCGCTAAGCTCTTGCCCTCACTCGACAACTCATATCCCAGGAAAATGACGCTGAGGAAGGCAATCTTTGATTTCTTAAAATTAAACTTATAGCCAATATCAGCAAACCCAACAACAATGCGCGATACACGCCTTAGATGTTGCAGAATCTCATAGTCTGTCAGATATATGTCATCAACATATGATAACGCTTCAGGGTCCAACTCGTGTAGCATTTCAGTCACACGAGCCGAAAACAGTCCTGGGCTATTCTTATACCCCTGAGGCAAACGACAAAACTTTTTCTGAGAGCCAAACGCACTGAAACGGGTATAGTCCCGACTTTCTGGTGCTATATTTTGGCAGAAAAATCCATTAGAGATATCTAACGTTGTTTTGTATTTCTTACGTACTATATCATTCATAAGCGCTGCGCTATGTGAATTCTGTATTGCATACGTGCGTGTATGACTATTCAAATGTCTGTAATCCACCACTGTCCCATATGAATGGTCCGGTTTAGCAACCGGAAATAAGGGATTATTCATCGGCGAGACACAGGGCTCAATTACACCCTGGTACTCCAATTGTGTAAGACTTTTCCTAACCGATGCCCTTGCCTCAAATTTGATAGGATACTGCGGCTGTGGCTGAGGTTCGCCCTTTATTGGAATTACATGATAAGGTGATTGTCTATCCCACCCCACGTTATTTCTATATAGGGCGGGAGCCTGTGCTAGAGCCCATGTTTTACTATAGGACTCCGCTAGTTCTCTCGGAACAAGTGGTGAGAAGGAAGGTGCAATAACCTCCTCCCCAACCGGACAGTCGCGAACAAAGTCAGGTGGCCAATCCTGTTCGGCCAGCAGAACATCATATGATTTTACCACATGGTCCCAAAAAAAGGCGTGTACAATGCGGTCAATGTCCCCTTCTAATCGTAGAGTCACTTGATAAACCCTATCAGGATCAGAGACCCGCATATCAGCCGTTTCGACTTGTATGAAGTCATCAGTTGCTTTCACCTCCAGATGCTCTAGAAGACTCCGGCGAACTATTGTGACCTCTGCCGCGCTGTCTAACAGTGCTAACGCCCATGTCTTGTTCGTCAAGAGAACTCTCTTCTTGAGCGGCATGTCTAACTGAGACTGCTGCCACTTTCTTCTTCTTAAATTGCTGTTTCTGTTGCAGCGGTTTCTCTTCTTGTTTAATAGAAACCTCCGTCGAGCGTTGTGAATCCTGTCTCGTTTTCACGTACTCCGTCCTCCGCTCTGACCGCCCACCTCTCTCACTTCTCTTCTCTGAGGAGTCCTGAAAGGAACGAGATTGGCGTGTATCAGTATACTGATATCTATCAGGCGTCTTCAAATTATCCCTATTCCTGAGATTATACTTATTCTGTGGGGTCTCCGGTTGCAGAGATTGTCCCCCATTTTTCTTAGATGTTTGCTGTTTCTTTTCCCAGCGCTTTTTAGTACCCTCAGGTTGCTGCTGTTTAGCATTTTCTTTATTATTTTTACCCTGTAATTGGGATTTTTGCGGTCTAGCCCCTAGGCTATCGCGACCAATACTGGAATATGTTTCTGCTATTATTCTCGGAAGTTCCCGCTCCTGATCAATCTGCGGAACATCCAGAAGACGCATTCGCACTGCTAGTGCTACTGCCTCTCCCTTGAGCTTACTCAAAATAATAGAAGAAACCACGGCAAAATTGCCCATTAACTGCATGCCCAAATCTAAGGAAGGGGCAGCCCCATATTCATCCTGAATTTGTTTAAGCACTTCCGGTAAATTAGCTAATGTCAGTGGACCGTGTGCTGTAGTGTAGAGCGCGGCAAACACCGTGCCCCAGGTATTACAAAGGTCCACCGGAGGAACCATCCCATACGGCAAACACATCGTCAATATTCTATGTTTATCCTGAGGTCCCGTATGGGGAAATACTGCTTCCAGCATATACATTTTTTGCGCCAGCCAAAATGGAGTCTCCTCACGTTTAGCCGGTACCTTACCCATAACTGAGTGTACAGTGGCTGGATTGGTACCCGGAACCACTGCTTGTGGGTGAGCCGGAGCAGCACGCGCTGCATTAGTATTTAATGCCTACATTACAAACTGAACCAGTTTTCTGTATGTAGTTGCTAAGTCTATATATAAACGACGCACGTAAGCCACTGCCAAATTTGCAACCGCAGGATATGGTGTGTAAGTAGCCAATAAAGGCCAGGTCGGACCATCATTACTCAGTGGACCTAACCTCACTTGTGCTACTGTGTGTGGGAGGGCGCCATCAAGCCAATTATGGTGTTCTTGATAAGATAAAGGTATCTCCAAGTATGCGTAAGCCCTGTACTGTCCAGGGACATTCGCAACAGTGTATTCGTGAAAAGTATTTGTACCCCCATCAACTGCCGGAAATACGACCCAAAAATAAAAAAGTTCTGTTCTATAGGCTGCATGGGCGTCCACCACAAAAGTGACCGGACCCCCCTGGACCGTCAGTCCATGTGCTACCAGATGTCCTGTGAGCGGGTGACACATATTGATTGCTATATTGACTACATTAGGATTCACCATTTGTTAAAAAAAAATAATAGCTCTAGGTCAGAGAAGGCACACCAATATCGGGGTTTTTCCATTCAAAGTTCAAGCTTGAACAACCAACCACTAAGCCATAGGATGTACCTATCCCGTGGTGGCGGAAACCCTCATCCCCACGGACGTCTCCGGGTACGGAACCGAGGAGTCAAAATATATATGAGACCGAGAGAGTCAGTCGGACCTAAATATTAGAGCCAGACCAAACGTTGGCGGCGCCATGTTGCGTGGGCTCTCATTATACTAAATGAGACTACTGGATTTCTAGGCAGCAGGATCGATAACGGTGTGGGGGACTGAGTCTGACCCACATGTAAGGAACTCTGTCACCCTAAATCCGGTTTTTGCTCCGGCTAACTAGCAGTGCCTCATTTCTCCCACGGGGAAGAGATGATTGGGCAGCCGAGCGCATGACATCTTTGGAACTTCTCAGGGAAGTCGTGGTCACTCAGATCCAAACCAACTCTCTCATTTACAATATGATCTCATATACAAATGACAAAGACAGTATAAGTTTTATATAATGTTTTAATAAAACGACTGTATTTTAGATAATAAGGCGTGAGCCGCAATAACCAGAACAATACAACACAGTAGGATTGAAATAGTCACCAGGAGAGTAAAACATAAGAACAAAGCTATCATAGTGCCTAACAGTTTCTACTCTCCCTCTGCTTGTTCTATTTAGAGCACAGCATGTTAAGCTTCTAGCTTGCCTTTCCGAATCACTGGGGAGACATCAGCCCTCATACCTGAGCAAAGGCCTGTGATCTGGTTCAGCATCTGCAACGAGGCAGTCAGCGTCTAGTTGTGGTTCCCTGGTCGGAATCTCCCTCTTGCGTGTATTGGGACAAGGAAGTGATTTTATAACTAACATGTCATCGTGATCACAAAATGTCCCTACGCAGGAATGCCAAATCTAAACTCCTACCACGTCTATCGGCAATGTACCAGACTGTATCCTTGACTGAAGCACAGAGTGAATATGTTATGGAGAACTCCAGTGCTGAAGTAGGCAAAACAGTGTGATATGAATAAAAAACAACACCGTTGAACTGGCTATTTGAAAAATAACAGTACGAAGCCTAATAAAAAGCATTTAGAGCAAAGTGCACAGAGGCTCTAAGCTGTCAGCAAATGAATAAAATACATTCAGGGCAAAGTGCACAAAGGCTTAAAGCCTGAAGCTAATGCGCAAAAGATACGTAAAACTAACCACACTACAGTATAGCTCCTGTAAAGTTAGTTAGCATATTATCTACTATAGTTGACAACTTTCGAATCTTGTTCGCATTTAATATAACTCCTATTGAAGGAATTACTGCTCCAAAAATATCCCCTACTATTGCAGAGGCTGTTTCTCTTTTCTGGCTCATCCAGTGTAACTCATTCATTTTCGGTATCTTTTACAAATCATCTATTTGATAGATCTTAGGGAATATTATTCCCAAGTAACATGTCCCATACCATCCCTTAGGGAGACGGTAGTAAGCATTGAGTCCACAAATATAATAGATTCCAGGAATCACAGGGTCAGCACCATTCAACATGAACGTCCATTTACTCTGAAACAAAAACACATTTCTACATTCACTCGTTCCCACAAATAAAGTGTCAGTGCGTGATTTTGGCCTATATATACAAAGTTTCCCTACGTGTAATACATCTAAAGCTAGCTTCCCTTGCATTTTAATAGCAGTATAAGCATAATCATTTTTGTACGTCCTTTTCTCCAATCCTTTTTCTAATTTTTCTTTTAATGCTTTTCTCCTATTGTCACTATGCTCAATAAAGCTCTTTTCCATGGGAGTTAATAAGCAAGTCAAATTATTACGATGCGCATAAGCTGTGCCAAATGTTAGTGTAGGCTTAAAGAATCCCTTAACTAGTACTATATTATGATCCTTAGCTATCTTACACAAATATCTAATTATAGGAACAAAGGAAAATACTAAATCATAATTAGAATAAAAGTATTAAAGGTACTCCTGATTATAGAAGCGTGTTAGTAATAGACTACAAGTTATACCATAGGTCAAAGGTAGACTATGATAAGTAACCCTTCTTCTACAGATGAAGGTATTTGTGTGCACACAAGACAATCCTTTGCTTCCATTGTTTCCACATACTCACTCAATAAACGATAAAAAACGTTAGAAGACAATTCTCCCCTTGCATTAGTATAATCATGCAAATATTGCTCCTCTAATTTGAACCTTTCTGTGGCTGTTAGTGTAGTAGTTTCATGCACAGATGTATCTCTCATTTCTTTCATTTCATGAATCGACATACCTACAATCATTATTATAAACAATATTCAACACACAATCGCCATACCGACACTCAAATATCTACAATACCTAATGTGTCTCACTTTATTATCTAAATCAGCCATGATCTGTAAAGAATCAGAAAGCAGAATTTTTAACTCCCACTTAATATGCAACACAAAAATGTAAAATCAAAAAGAAAAATATACTTCTTTTCTTCACACTTTTCAATTTCACACGACAAGACCCCTTCTTCCTTTGTCAAAGTCGGCTAGCAGCTGGTCAACTCCAGGTTTTAAGTGTCATATCAGACTATTAATGTATTTTCCAGTAAGTAAATTTCAATCAACACAGTCTTTCTTTTCTTTCTTTCAGGTTGCGTCAAAATATTGATTTGGGACTTTTCTGTGAAAACAAAAGGACATAAACTCGTTTTGCCAATCACTTGTTGTGGCATATGCCCACTCTGGTCCAGCGTATTTCCGATTTGCCACTCTCTTTCTTTTCAACCTTCTTTCCCCTGTTAGTTCTCCATCACTCAGTTCATCTTTTCTTGTGGTGTCTTGTTCTTCCTCTATTGCTTCATTTATCACCAAGTCTTTCTTCTTGCCTAGCTGAGATTCAGGCCAATTATCCCCTTTTCTTGCACCTTCTGTCAGCAATCTTTTCAAGATAGGACTTTTCTCCTTTACCGTGTCTGGTGTGCCTTCTCTTGATGGACCTGCAACGGGTTCAGGAGGAGTCAGGTCACCTTTGCTTTGACCCGTCTCAACTCTTTCCCCCTCAGGCTCTGGCACTGTGGGGGTCATTCTGACCCCCGCGGGCGGCTGGAGCCGCCCGCCTGGAGGGAGCCGTCAAATGGCCGCTCCGCTGTCGAAAGACCGCGGAGGCCATTCTGGCTTTCCCGCTGGGCTGGCGGGCGACCGCCAAAAGGCCGCCTGCCAGCCCAGCGGGAAACCCCTCCCCACGAGGAAGCCGGCTCCGAATGGAGCCGGCGGAGTGGGTATGTGCGACGGGTGCAGTGGCACCCGTCGCGTATTTCAGTGTCTGCAAAGCAGACACTGAAATACAAAGTGGGGCCCTCTTACGGGGGCCCCAGCAGTGCCCATGCCATTGGCATGGGCACTGCAGGGGCCCCCAGGGGCCCCACGACACCCCTCACCGCCATCCTGTTCCTGGCGGTCGGAGCCGCCAGGAACAGGATGGCGGTGAGGGGGTCGGAATACCCCATGGCGACGCAGACCCCCTGTGTCTCCTTGTCTTTCAATCCCCCTAGTTTGTGTTAGCACTTCTCCTGTGCATGGATCTCTTAGCGTCTTTTCTGCATTGTCTGTACATTGAGTTTCTTGATTCTCCACATCCTTGTCTCTTACTGAGGTGATTGATCCTTCTTCCATCAATTCTGGATCTGCCTCTGGCTCAACTTGTTCTGGTTCTGATTCTGGCAGAATTACTCGCTTCGCTGCTGCTGGTGTTTTCAGCAACACTTCTTCATGATCCTGTGTACTCACAACCTTTTTCGTATGGCTTGCATGTATCCAATTAGGCAACCCTGCACATTTTACAGCTGTAGTAGTTCTCAACACCACCTGATATGGACCTCTCCAACATGGCTCTAGGCAGGTTTTCCGCACATGCTTTTTGATCACAACCCAATCTCCGGCTTTCAGGTTGTGACCTGGGTCATGGATAGGTGGCAGGGTAACGGCTTGTACCTGCTGAGAAAAAGATCGAACCACATCAGCTAGACCCTTGCAGTAGTCCAACACCATATCATCTGTTATATTGACAAGAGCGTTTGGTTGGTATTGCTGGCAGTCTCATTGCTCTCCCCATAAGAATCTCGTGTGGGGATAACCCTGTCTTTTTGTCAGGTACATTTCTCATTGACATCAGCACTAAAGGCAACGCATCTGGCCATTTCAAATTTGTGGCTGCGCACATTTTGGCAATTCTTGACTTCAGGGTACTGTTCATTTGTTCTACCAATCCTGATGCTTCTGGTCGATAGCTGCAATGTAGTTTCTGTTCAATGTTCAGTGCTGCACATAGGAGTTTGATCACTTCGTTATTGAAGTGCGTTCCCCTATCTGATTCTAAAGAGATCGGAAATCCGAACCTTGGTATCAGCTCTCTAAGCAATAACTTTGCAACCGTGAGTCTGTCATTTTTGCATGTGGGGTATGTTTCAATCCAATGACTAAACACACATACAATCACCAACACATACTTCAATCCGCCACATGCAGGCATTTCCATGAAATCCAATTGCATTCTGCTGAATGGTCCTCCTGCTCTTCCAATGTGGCTCAAATTCACCACTGTCCCTTTCCCCACATTTAACTGCTGGCAAATCACACATCTATGGCCCTCTGCCTCCGCTGCTTGTCTAAATTTCGGATTAAACCAATCAACCTTGAACAACCTAATCATGGCATCCCTTCCAATGTGTGCCTGACCATGGTAATACCGAGCCATCTGGGATAACAAACAATTCAGTAACACCATCTGGCCCTCCTCTGATACCCAGATTTCGTCTGACCTCTACATACCCTTCACCTTTGTCCACAACTTTTTCTCTTCCTTGTCCACATTTTCTTGTAAGGTTTTCAATTCCTCTACAGTGTCAATTACCTTTAGAGCAAAATTTGCACAATTGGTCTCTTCTTCTTGCATTAGTTCCCACTTATCCTTGAACGATATACAGTTCACGGCGCAAAATCTTGCTACCTGATCCGCATACCCATTTCCCAAGGAAATGTAGTCTGATGTTTTCTGATGTGCACTGCATTTAACTACAGCAATTTCTTCTGGTAACTGTATTGCAAACAACAGCTCTTTTATCTTGTCACCATTTCATACTGGGGTTCCACTAGAGGTCATGAATGCTCTTTGTGACCACAATTGACCAAAATCACGCACAATTCCAAACCCATATTGGCTATCTGTGTATATTGTCACTCGTAGCCTGGTAGAGACATATCATGCTCTAGTGAGAGCCACTAATTCTGCCACTTGTGGTGAATATACACCAGGAAGCCAAGATGCTTCTAGTGTTCCTGTAATTGTACACACAGCATATCCTGCTCTCAATGTGCCTGTCCCATCTCTAAGACATGAACCATCAACAAAAACAATTTGATCATTTTCTCCCAGTCGAGTGTCTCTAATATCAGGTCTAGGTTTGGTACAGAGGTCCGTAACCTCAAGACAATCCTGCTCTATGTCTTCCTCTTTTTCAATTTCAACAGTATCACTTGGCAGTAATGTTGCTGGATTTAACACTGTACATCTTTTCAAAGTCACATTTGGAGCTCCCAATATGCTTGTCTCATACCTTGTCAGTCGTGCCCCCATCAAATGTTGGGTTTTTGTTCTTGTCAGCAAAATTTTGATTGAATCTGGTACCATTACCGTCACTGGGTCTCCCATTATTACCCCCTCACATTGGGAAAGACTTTGACCAACTGCGGCTACTGCATGCAGAGAACCTAGCAAAGCTGCTGCAACTGGGTTCAAGGTAACTGAAAAATAGAAAACTTGGCGATAAGCACCTCCATGGACCTGTGTCAAGACAGACAAAGAAAAAGCTTCACGTTCATGACAAAACAATGTGAAAGGCTTTGTGTAATCAGGCATTCCCAATGCTGCCACTCTGCACAAACTCTCTCTCAATTCAGTGAAAGCCCTCATCTGATCTTCATCTAGAGTAATGGGATCTGTAAGGTTTGGCAATCTCAGCAACATTTGGAATCCATTGTCTCCAGTATCCTACTATTCCCAAAAACATGCGCACATCTTTCTGAGACGTCAGTGGATTTCTCTGCAGTATCATTATAATCCTCTCTTGGGAAATTCTCCTCAATCCTTTCTCAATCTGATGCCCCAAGTATTTGACAGACTTCTGACAGTATTGTAATTTTGCAGGAGAGACCCTGTGACCGAAGACCCCCAAATGATTAAGTAAGACAATCGAATCATGTTTACACTGTTCCCTCGTTCTGGAGGCAATCAATAAGTCATCAATGTAATGAACAAGGGTCGATTGGCAAGGTAATTCCAATGACTCCAAATTCTTTTTCAAAATCTGGTTAAACAAGGATGGTGACTCCGTATACCCTTGTGGAAGCCTACACCAGCTGTACACTTTATCTAGGAATTTGAAACTGAAAAGAAACTGACTATCCTCATGAAGTGGCACTGAAAAGAAAGCTTGTGACAGATCGACTACTGTGAACCACTCTGCCTCACATGGAATCTGAAACAGTATCACAGCTGGATTGGGTACAATCGGGCAAAACTTGTCATTCACTTTTTGCAAATCCTGCACAGTCCGTACTTTTCCACAGGGCTTTTTCAATCCCATTATCGGTGAATTACATGGACTGCTTAGCACTTCTTTCAAAACACCCTGCTTCAAGAAATCCCCAATTATTTGTGCCACTTTCATCAATACATCCTGTGGCATATTGTACTGTGGAAGTTTTGGAAACTCAACATTCGGCTTCAAAGTAATTTTAATTGGGTTCGCATCCTTGATCAACCCTACTTCTTTCCCTGTCAAATCCCAAACCTTCTCTTTCACTGTTCCCTGTAAATCTGCATGTAATTCCTTCAAAGTAAATGTTGGAAATGGCCCTTTTTGCAGGGTCATCCCCAGTCTTTTTGCCTCCTGCCTCCTATTTTTTCTGACCTGTTGCTGTTGGCTTTTGAACTCTGAGCACTTTACCACTGCTAACCAGTGTTAAAGTGCATATGCTCTCTGTGTAAAACTGTATGTGATTGGTTTATCCATGATTGGCATATTTGATTTACTAGTAAGTCCCTAGTAAAGTGCACTAGAGGTGCCAGGGCCTGTAAATCAAATTCTACTGGTGGGCCTGTAGCACTGTCTGTGCCACCCACATAAGTAGCTCTGTAATCATGTCTGAGACCTGCTACTGCAGTGTCTGTGTGTGCAGTTTTTAACTGTAAATTCGACTTGGCAAGTGTACCCACTTGCCAGGCCTAAACCTTCCCTTTTTATACATGTAAGGCACCCCTAAGGTAGGCCCTAGGTAGCCCCATGGGCAGGGTGCCGTGTATGTTAGGGGTGGGACATGTACTTATGTGTTTTACATGTCCTGACAGTTAAATACTGCCAAATTCGGTGTTTACTGTTGCAAGGCCTATCTCTGCCATAGGTTAACATGGGGGCTGCCTAAAGCGCAGATTCCCTTTGAGAGCAGATAAACATGTGGAGTTTGGGGTCTCTGGACTCACAATTTAAAAATACATCTTTTAGTGAAGTTGGTTTTTAGATTGTGTGTTTGAAAATGCCACTTTTAGAAAGCAGGCATTTTCTTACTTAAACCATTCTGTGACTCTGCCTGTATGTGGATTCCCTGTCTGGGTCAGTTTGACAGTTGGGCTGTTTGCACCTCTCCTCTAGACAGTGACACAAATGGAGCTGGTGTGTAGCCTGCATACCCTGATGGGCCATCTAGGCTAAGGGGAGGGGAGGAGTGGTCACTTACACCTGAAAGGGCTGTGCCTGCCGTCGTACAATGCAGTCTCGAACCCCCTGTTGTGTGTCTGGGGCCTGGCCTGGTCAAGGCAGGATGTTGAAAACAACAGAGACTTCCCTTTGAAGTAGGCCTACTTCAAAGGCAGAAAGGGGTATAAGAAGAGCACCCAAAACCCATGAAAATCAGATTACTTTTGGAACCAAGAGGAATCTCTGCCAAGGAGAGGAGCTGGAGAAGCTGGAGCTGGAGCTGGCGTACTGCCTCTTTGCCTGTGACTGTGCTTTGCTGGGTCGGCCTGCAGTAGCTGCTTCTGCCTGAGAGAGGACAAAGACTGACTTTTCTGTGCCTTCCCATTGGTGAAGAATCTCCAGGCACTTGAAGTGAGCTTGCCTCCTGTTGTTGAAGTCACAGGGACGGTTTCTTGACACCGTGTGACCAAATTTTGTCGCAGCATCGCTGGGGGCGGAAAATCAACACAAAACCTGCACGGACCAAAGGTGCCTGTCCGGATCGAAGCATCACTCTGTTGCGGGAGACAAGAAACGACGCACGCCGACCCGACTGGAGGAGGAACAATGCACGTTCTCGCTTGCGTGTGAGAAATCGATGCATTGCTGGCCTTTTCCGAAGCACACTCGCCCTTGCGGCTTTATTTTGACACTACGCAGGTACTTCTGTATGCTAACAACGTTCTCACTGTTTTCTAAGGGCTTAGTTTAGTTTAGTTTAGTTTAGCTTATGGGATTTATAAAGCTCATGGCTACCAGAAGGCATCCTAGCACTGAGGAGGGACCGCTAGGTGATCGGATCAAGGCTATACTGAGAACAGTGCAGTTTTCAATTTTCTATGAAAGGAGAGTTTGGATGTATCTTGGCGAAGCTCTAAGGGGAGGGAGTTCCAAAAGTTAGCTGCTCTACAGGCAAAGGATCTGCCTCCTCATCTGGATTTCTTAGCACGGAAAGAGTTCATTAAAAAAGCTGATGAAGATCTAAGTGTTCTCCGAGGGGTGTAGGGTTTAACAATCATCTGAGAAAGACCAGTCCCTTGTTTCGAAGAACTCGGTGCACAAAAAACATGGCTTTAATGATGGTGCGCTGTTCAATAGTAAGCCATTAAAGAGAAGCCAATGCCAGTTTAGCAGACAGATGACTACGGGTGTCTGGAAGTAGGTGAGCAGCAGCATTCTGCACCACTTGCTGTCTCTTTAAGACATAAGAGGGGGAGCTCAGGAACAAAACATTCCCATTGTCGTGACGTGACAATATAAGGGCCTGGATAAGGAGTCCTTTGGCAGAAAAAGGAAGACTCTTATTCTTTTAAAAATTCATATCTTGACTTGTGTATGTCATATAACATGTATTGAAATGAGAATAAAACTGTTCACAAAGAAAATAATTCGAAACAAAGCATCGTTAGTCTAATTTGCAACAAGCACAAGTGAGTCACTACTGACAAACTAAGAGGGACTGTCCTATTGATGTCACATTTCGAGACATGTAAACGACTGATACCATGCAATGATCTGATACTGATACATTTGCAGAGTTTTTAGACAAATTGATACAATACACCTATGTGTTGACACTGCAATCATGGCAACGTGTTGATACAAGCCCAGCTTTCTGATGATGGAGCAGTGGGACCGGGTTTCTAGAGCCCCAAATTTCTAAGGACACATAACAGAGCAACATCATGTTGACACATTTAATTCTGCAATGGCTGAAAAGTTTGATTGAAACATATTACGATTCAGCAGTATTTGTGGCATGAAAGCATAGTTAATATAAACACATCTTTCAAGCGGCACAAAAGCACAGTAGCATGAGGTTGGGTGTAACGTTTGTGTCACTTAGGTGTTTCATGATGCTTATATGATGAACTTATATTTTAGTATTACTCAAGTAGAAAGAAGCAATACAATGATAGTGTTCATTTCCTTCACAATTGCTCCACAGTTTATAAGGAATGCTCCTGAAGCTTGTTTCTATAAGGCTTCATTCTGGATATCAAATCAAAATCTGCATGCACTGTATCTACAGCCCAAATAGTGCGATCTTGCAGCACAAAAGAGCTTTTTCAGGGCTATGGTATGATTTCTACAAAAGGTCCTATGACTGAATGTTTTCAAGTTATAGTGTTCTTGATCTAAGATATGCAGTATAAATTCAATGAAGTGTATCTGCAGTGTTCCCAAACTGCAAAGCAAAAGTTCCAGTGTTTAGTCACTGGTGACTTCCTAATCCATGACGCATATCGTTTTCACCACAAGTCCTTCATATGGTCCCAACAGCTGTGTTGTCGCCCACAAGTGCCCTCCGGTGGTTTGTTGGTATAGTGATGGTACAGTGATTCCAGCCCTTGAAGGCGGCAATGCCTTTGCTATATTGAGGGTATTAGCTGGATTGTGCAGTTAATTAGGCTGAGCCGCACTCTGTTGTTGGACATACATTTTAGAATGCCTGTGACTTTGTTTGAGTGAAATACCTTAATGGGACTCAACAAAGGGTGATAACTCCTCCTGTGGATGGATCCTTTGCATGCAAGGCTTTTATTAGCCATTCTATGTTGGAAGTTTCAGGTTTGGCAGAGGTCCTATGCTATTTTTGATCTAGAATCAATTGCCTTGCTATGTTCTTCTTTTGACAGCTGCTCATGATTCCTGGTCCATCCCATGTATGAATAACCATTCAAAAGTAACTATTTGGCTTGCCTTCGAGGATTTCGTCTTTGCAGATGGCAGCTTCTTATCATCATTGGCTTCTTTTGTCTAGTCTTCTTCCATTTACTATTCCTTCAATTTCTGTTTCTTCTAATTCATTTCTTAGTAGCTAAATATTTTGGAATGGAATTTGAGGGGTTTGGAATGCTCCTCTACTCCATTTCTCCATTTGTACTTGCAGTAATAGTGTTTCATAACAAAATGTACTTGTCTTAGAAGATTGAAAACTAAGGCTCTCAGAAAGTGAACTTGGACCTGCAGATGAGAGTGTGTGTCATTGTGTGTGTTTAAATCATAGAGCCATTCTTGCTTGCTTTCTTTCACAGGTGGCTGCTGCAGAGGAACAGATTTTTACCAAGCATATTCTGTCTGCAGACATTGCACACAAATATATGTTAGATCAATTTAACATATGTTAAAGTTTTCAAATGAAGTTTTGGAAGGCATTCCTTATATCCATGGTGGATGAACATAGGCTGCAAAAATGGAGCCATGTGGCTGAATTTCGAAATCGGATCTGTACATTTTCTGAATGCAAAAACATTGGGTTTCTGGTTTTGGGGGAAAAAATTGGGTTACTGATTTTGGGTGGGGGTGCAACCATACTCAAGTAACAACCTCAATTCCTGCCAGGATGATGTCACAAGCAACCCCAAATTAACCTGTGCTTAACCCTCTGGTAGCCTGGCACAAAAGCAGTCAAGCTTAACTTACAGGCAATGTGTAGTGTATTTATGAAGCGCTGCATCAGCATCAAAGAAGCTGCAGGGCTTGGGAGGACTTGCAAATAAATGTGTCACAGCCAAAGATGAGCTGTGTTGCATTATGCTGAAGCAGGGAAGGAAAGAAATTACAGATCAAGGCGTGGGGTGAAGTCTATATGTTTTTTCCACTTCAAACCTGGCAGCATGTATAATTACTGGAACCTCAAACCATCTTTTCAGAGATCTTCTGGACCATTGGAAGATTCAGAAGAATGACTGCTTTGATGTCCTTCTGCTGGAAGGAGTGCCCAACTGGTCCTGGAGCTTTGTAGGAAAGACATTCACAAAGGGCAGCTATTACCTCCTCCAAATCAACTTTTGTGCCAGCATTGCACATAGAGGAGCTAAGTTGAGAAGGATAATTCAATTCAGAACATGTCAGGTGATATATACTCAAAAAATGGAAAACCCAATGACCAGTAGAAGTATAGGAGCTGGTTACTAGTAAAGACACTTTTCCATTTCTAACATAGCTAACTGTATGCCAAAATACCGTAGAGTGTCTTAAATTGTTTGAGCCAAATAACACAATGAGGTTGTTTAATTGGATTTTCCTCCATATAGCACTTGAAGTGTGTTCATATTGTGCTCTGCAAGCTGCCACTTACTCCTTATTCTGCGGTTTTGTGGCAAGGGCATTCCTTAGTTTCCTGTAGGCAGATGAATATGCTTTATTAAACCACTAGGGAATCTGCTCTACCGGTGAAGAAACAGGTTTCATAAGTAAGGTCCATTCTGAGTTACAAAGTTCAAATGACTCCAGAAGGACCCACAATCTTACTGGTCAGAGAGATACTTAGAAACTGTGCTTATGTCTTGCTTGATTAATATTTTTAAAAACACTAAAGGGTTCAGTAAATTCCAGACCAGACACAAATGTCTGTCTTTAGCATGGTCTTGGTCTCCAAAGCCTGTCCAGGAGATGGACTGTTGAACAGGTAAAGTAATGGAGACTATAAGTGGCTTATGATCCCCACTAGAAAGATTTAGGATGTTGCTCTTTGAAACATGTTGATTAAATGACCTATTATCCATACATAATGAATAGCAGATGAATACTCTCTGTCAAAATACATTGGCACACTTAGCAACAAAGATTGTTGCCGCTGATGAGCATTTTACCAAGTTCCTCTCTAAAATATGATTACCTAGCTCTATATCTCTATGATTGGAGTATGACAATGCTGCACATGAATCTCTAACATTCAAAAAAGCTAAATTAGAGGCAAGAACACTTAAATCAAGCTTAAACCCCTGCAGATAATCATGTTGCTCAACAATGACCCGGGCAAATTCTGTAGGTTGTCCATAAATTCGAACAATATGATAAAATTACTATGATTGGAAAAAGAAAATGTATCATTATAAAATTTGATCAAGCAGAAATTAAAGTTCTTCTGACATTTGATACTTAGCACCAGGTTCACACTGTTGTTAACGTCTATGGGTGTAATTTTAAAAAGTTATGACAATTTGAACCACATAGAAAGTCACCCTCTGCTGTTCCGGCACTAATAGGCTGTGCAGCAACAGAAAAACAACAGTGCCTATCATGATGTATGTCAGAAACTTTCCAAATCTCATGAAGCGCAATAATGTTGAATGGGTCAATAATGGTTAAACATTCCTCAAGGATCCCTTTCGAGGCAAGATTCAATATATTCTAGCCTATGACATTCACTGATCCTGTTTCAAAGGCTATGGTTCCCCCCAACAGGTATTAGTAGCATTTCTTGGGCTCATAGTCCTTGAGTCAATCAAAGATACAGAAGAAATTATGCTTCGTTGTCAGCCTAAATCAATAGAATTTAGTAAGGATAAAAAAGGCACTATGGGCAGTTGAGCTTGTGTCAGAAGGACATTAATGGTGAGGGATAGCAGTGGGTTTATATCCATAGTGAGAACCTTAGTAATGGTAACACTTAATTTTGTCTATATCACCTTGAGTCATGGGATTGACAACATTATCTAATTGACAATATATGTATTGTGTGTATTAGCATTACTAATGTAAAGTGAAGCACCTAAATCACATTATAGAAGGTGCATTCCCAGGTGAGAATTATAAGGTCATATATAAGTGTTGATTTTAACATGTTGAAATGTATTACTCGAGCACATTTATATTTGTGTATTTATATAATGATATTATGGTGAAACTGCATATAATCGCATTTCATTTTGATTCTTATTCAATGTATAATTACAAGATGCATGTACTTCGAATGTGCATTCAATGCCATAATAAGTTAGCATAACGAAAGGCCGGAAATATTTCATCCTTCGTCTTTAACCTTCAACATGGAGTTTTGTTCACATTGCAATATTCATTATTAACCGGTGCGTCTGTCTGAGTTTACTGTTCGTGAATGGCATATTGCCTATCTGAGATAATGGGGTATGGGAGGATACCTTGGCAAGGACAAAAGAGTACTAACAAACTGAGAAGAAAGGACTCTTTTTGTGTACCCAGCGCCGAGAGACATTCAAGGTTGTCCTAATGTCCAAATCGTGGAATGTGAGGTTTGATGGGAGTTGCCAATTTCAACTGTGTACGGAAGATGCCAAACCTCTGGTGTTGATGACACTGATTTCTCAAAGGTTCTGTAGGTTTAATTGGTATTCTCCTAGCAGGACAAGGGCAAATTCTCTTTAGCCTTTGACGAGGGCAGATTCCCTGAGACTTGGAGGGGTACAGGCCTCCCTACTCTTTATTCTTTTGAGTGGCTTTATGCTACTCAACACCTCTCTATCAGAACTTCTACTTAGGTTTCAGCTATGCTGTCACTTTCCTGTATATCCATTATTTCCTATACTTCATGAGAAATAATTAGGATTTCCTATGGTTTAGCTTAGGGTAAAGAGATTAATTTAGTTTCTTCAATGATTAGGCAGGGGGACCATGACTTACACCCAGACCATCAGATCTTGTTCCACATCTTTTGTTTTGTGTGTGTGATGCTTATACAAGTTCATTTAATTCAATGCCTTACTTCACCTTTGGCAATTCTGTACTTATATACAGCATGTTCCTAAGATTCATTCATATAAGTTTGGCTCTTAATTTGTAATAAACCTTTGAACTTCACCCTCAGTCTCCAGGTTATCACATGGGATCAAATAGGTTACACTGTTAATTGATTTGAAGTGTTTATTTTAACTTTGCTTTACCCCTCGAGAATCTTAAAAAGGTCTGTCAGAAAAGAAGAAGAAGCAAGAATATGGACTTGAGCGTCATCAGTAATGCTGACGGTGACGCTGAAGTTGTAAGAATGGGAGAGTAAATTACTAACATGAATTGGGTTCCTAAAGTTAATTACAATAGTGTCCCCTCCGTAAGTCTTTAACAATGTCAGATCCATGAAATCCATGACACAAAAATAATTTGATTAGAAAGGACAGGGTTAAAATAAGAAAGTTTGAAATTCAATAAATAACTGTATTCTTCAGCTGTAACGCATTTTCCAGAACTCTCTCTCTCCTAGTGATGGAACAATGACTAAGTTGAGCATGTATGGGCATGCCTCAAGGGGGTAATTTGATGGCTGGGAGCCATCCAGAGTCACAAGCACTTGAAGTTGATGGTAATCCTTCGAGGTGCCCAATTTAGCCCAGCATGACCCAAGAACAGCAGGCAGATCTTTATCAGATGATGTGTCAATAGCGGTACCACCCAACCTTATAGGCCAAGGTGTTACACCAGAAGGCTATTAATTGATCTGAGACGAGATGGTGGGGGATTTAGCTGTCCTGGCACCTACCAATTTGGTTAAAGCATCCTCGAAATGGGCTAGCCTAAAAAATATAGGTTCTGATTGCTTCCTTTGCAGTGTGGCCACCATGAAATTGAGTAGTTCCAACAGAGCAGATTCCAATAAGGGAGACATTAATTCATCCCATCCAGTATCTACTGACTTATCACAAAAGGCTAGCACTCTCCCTCCCCCTTTCTGGTGCTTAACTGCGGGCTCAGCCAATGGAGGGCTACTGTTAGCTGAATATAATAATAGACCTTGGCTGCTGGTAGCTGCGTTTGCACTGTTCGAATAAAGGGTGGGCTGGCTCTAGGTCTCTTATTTTGATGTCCTCTTTGCGGTTTGCAATGCCTTGTGCCATGCTGAATCACACAATGTCATTTAAGACTGTTCCAACAACAAGGGTTCTGAAGTCAATGCCAGGCGATATGCTGCACTAATTAACACACTATAAATAACTGAATACATAAATAAATGTGTGAATAAATGAGATCTGATAGGTTGACTTATACACATTTATCAAGAAAGGGGGTGTATTGCAACCAGTCATTTTCTACCTCGTACCTGTGCTGGGATGTCTCTTCCCCGTCTGAATGTAATTTCTAGATCATTAGCTTTAAGGCAACAAACAGTTGTACTTGAAGACTGTTGAAGAAGTTGTGTACTTGTGAATACCTAGTTAACTGGTGACATGCATCTGAGAAAATGTTCCTACCTCGAGTTAGATATCCCTAGGTGCCTTCGGGTTATCCTAGCATCTTAGGTGTAGTTTTGTTGGAGGGTGTCTTTCAAAAGCAATATTAACATGAAAAGCTTGCTATATATTGGGTAATGAAGCTGCGTAGAAATGTGTTAACATAGAAATAATACACGCGTTCGAAATGTGCCCACAGGGAGTGGCTACCAATGTATACGAAGAAAAATGAAAGCTTGTTAATTCTGAATTTTATGCAATAATGTTCTGAATTGTATTAACATATCATAATTAGAGTTACGTAGTAAGAAGTTGCTTATTAATTGCTAGGCCTTAGCTTAGCGAGGGTCTGGGCCTAGTTGCCTGGTCTCATATTAAACTGTATTTTTCTAAACGTGTGATGTGCTGTTTTCCTGAAGGACACGAAGCTGTACTTTTCCAGAAATTAGATGTGTGTGTGTGTAGCCATAGTAAATTCTTTCTCATGAGAACCGACTTGCTCAAGGAGACATTCTTGCTGAAATGCAACAATTTTAATTCGTAACAGGTGCAAGGCTGACTAGAGTAGGGGAAACAATGGAGACACTGACTGGAGCGCTAAGTGTAACTTTTCTTACCTGACATCCCAACCGATGAAGACGTCAATAACATGGACCAATCAGCGACATGAGAACTGTGGTTTGTGGAAAATTCTGGCAAAGTGCGTGAAGAGTTACTGGACAGAGATAAAGATGCACCAATTATTGACCAATGAGGAATTATGGGCTAATTAGGTAGTTTTGATTTAACGGAGTGACCCAAGGAGAGAGAGAAGCTGGAGAGAACAGAGACACATAGAGACAAAGACTTGATCGTTTCTTTTGCTTTGTCCATTACCTTTTAACCATCCTCTACTTACCTGATACCTACTTCTCCTCCATATGAGGGAAGATCCTACTCCTTAGCTATGCTATACCAAGACTTTGTCCCGTCCTATCTCTGCTGATGGCGAATTGACTGATGTCCCAAGGACGAAGGCTGAAGCTGTTTGCTGATCTGTTGGATTGGTAACTATCTGATGCAAAATTGTAATTGTCCGTTTGCCTTTCCTTTCTAGGTACCAACTGCTCTTTTGATAGAGGCCATAGTTAGATGTGTTTCTAAATTTGTGTTTGCTAAAATGTTTTGCATGAAGCCCAACATGCTAATGCTAATTTGAGGTTAGTTAAGGCGTTCACAAAAACCTTATGCAAATAGACAAATGACTGAGTTCATGCTTTGTTGAATCATGTATTACTGAGACTTTGCTAAGTTGATTAACATTACTGACGTTTCTAAATACTGAATGAAAATTCTCTATGCTTTAATTAATTGCGTTCTGATTGCTAATTAGATGAGTTATTAATGAGATTGATTGCTAATGAGATTAACGGAGATGATAGATTGTAACAAATAGGAAAATAAATATCCTAACACTTTATTAAATTGGGATGGTTATTCTGTCTGATAAGTCATGATGTGGAAAATGTATTGATTCCTATTAAACGTTATTGATTAACTTGTTGATTAGCTTCTGTAAATATTGATTGGGTTATTGATCCATTGACTTGTGATGCCAAAAAGATACCTCATACTGGGAAGTCTCCAAACGTGGTCCAAAGGTTCATCGACCTAGGCGTTTCTCCTTTTAAGTTTACTTTTAAAGGCTCTGAAGGGCTAACAGTTTGCATGTTATGGAATCTGTAATAATTGTTTTCAGTGATTTATCATTTGGGATTCTATTGAGAGATAAAGCAGGCATTGCAAGGAACTGTTAAATCTGTGATATTTGAATACCAAGCCACACAGCTGCTGAATAGCATTGGAACACGCAAAGACTTTTCAACAGAGAAAACACCCTTTCTAATGAATTTCCAAAACCAACACAATGAGATGAATTTCAGCTGTAAGCATCAAGGAAATTATACAAAATAAGTTTAGATAAGTGCTGGACACTTCACATAGTCAAACCAGAAGGACAAGCAGTGTAGAATTACAGTATTGAACATCAGAGGAAGAACTAACCATTGTGATTTAAAAACAATATCACCAGATGAGAATATTCGCACAGCGAAATGGATCGTAATCATTTATCCTTGAAACTTTATTGATCGCAATGTCAGCATGTTATTGGGAGTTGAGTCGTTTTGACAGCGTATTAGTTTATTTACTTTTTTCCAATTTTAATATGAAGCTTTGGCGACTACGAGATATTTAGCAGTCCGTCGTTTTATTGCATTATCACAATTGTGTATGGAAGAGAGCTCGTTCAGAATGGTCAACGAAAGAATGCTGGGAATTAACCCTTCAGAATCCATCTCCATTTGGCTGATGGCGAATATGAAACCTGAATATTTTATAAAAATGTGTATGAAGTCTTAGCGCAGCTGGTTACTCTGCAAGTAGTTACAGACTCATAAGAACCAATTCAGGATTTTGCTGTTCACATTTACCACACATTTAACACAACTTTTTGCTATTGGAATTGGCATAGTGTTATAAAGTTATTAAACTGGAAATGTGGTAATATCACATCTTAGGGCTAAAAAAATGATGCTTGCTAGGGCCAGCATAATCTGATGTTAATTTTCTAGCTAATAAAGATTTGTGATGTTACTGCAGATGTCCTTGCCAAATCTATATAAGGTCACTAGTATATACTTGTACTCCTAGCGCGTGCATTGGAAAATGAAGTCGGTAAACATTAAAACTCATAGGGCTTCATTTATTCATCTACAAGATACAGCACATTTCTGCCCTCTCCCATGCGTTGGCATAAAAATTGCTGCCATGCGCCAATGCAGGAAGCCTTGCACCATGGTGCAAGGGTGCCTGTGCTGTGGGGATGATTGTCTCAGTCCTGCTAATAGGAGAAGATGTGGGTTGGTACGCTCCATACGCTGGCATGCAATAACAATATTCAATAAATAATTTTCCAGTTAGTGCTTTTTTGCTTGAAGAAAGAAAGATACAGGTATTACACACAAACACCACTAAATACTATGGGGGTCATTCCTACATTGGCGGGCGGCGGTTGCCGCCCGCCAAGCGGGAACCGCCACTTGGCCGCTCCACGGTCAAAAGACCGCGGAGGCCATTCTGGCTTTCCTGCTGGGCCGGCGGGCGCCCGCCAAGGGAGCGCCCGCCGGCCCAGCGGGAAAGGCCCTGCAACCCAGAAGCCGGCTCCGAATGGAGCCGGCGGTGTTGCAGGGGTGCGACGGGTGCAGTTGCATCCGTCGCGATTTTCACTGTCTGCTAAGCAGACAGTGAAAATCATGCTGGGGCCCTGTTAGGGGGCCCCTGCACTGCCCATGCCAGTGGCATGGGCAGTGCAGGGGCCCCCAGGGGCCCCACGACACCCGTTCCCGCCATCCTGTTCCTGGCGGTAAAAACCACCAGAAACAGGATGGCGGGAAGGGGGTCGGAATCTCCATGGCGGCGCTGCTTGCAGCGCCGCCATGGAGATTCAGCCCAGACAGGGGAAATCCGGCGGGAAACCGCCGGATTCCCTTTTCTGACCGCGGCGTTATGGGCAGGGAAGCACCGCCAGCCTGTTGGCGGTGCTTCCGCCATTTTAGCCTTGGCGGTCGCGGACCGCCAGGGTTAAAATGACCCCCTATGTATTGATTTACAACTATATACATGATGCAGATGGAAATACTGTGGGGAACATTTTGAAATCACATTTGACCCCTAGAGGGTCATGTTTCCATAATAGCAATATTTTCCATTTATACCAGATGCAACATCACAATATAAGCAGACCTACTGGCTTCGTCTAAGGGTCCCTGAGCAATATATGAGGTAAGCCTATTGGCTTTGTCAAGGGGCAACACAGTGAATATCAATAATCACTTGCTAAGAGTCAACATTACATTCAATAGAATCAATAATCACTGTAGAAATTCCAATGTTTGTTAATGAAAATTTCAATAAAACATGTTAAATAAAGTATTGAAAACCAAACATTGTGGGCCAAATGTAACCCATTAGCTGCTGGGCATCCCCCCCCCCTCCACCATCTGGCGCTTTAGCCCTTTTTTGGCTATTTGGGGTAGTTTGCGCTTAGGCTTTCATAACCTTTTGTCCACATAAGTTATCCACGCCCAATTTGCAACCTTGTTTTCCAACATCCTAGAGATTCCAAAGGTTCCCAAAGTTTGTGGACTCCCCTGGAGGGGACCAAGAAATTAGCCAAAATACAGTTAAAATTTAGGCCCATGTTTATATTTTTTGAGTGCCGCATTTGCGACTTTTTTTTACGCAAAAGCGGTGCTAAAAAAGTATAAATATGGGTCTTAGTTTTGTTTCAGAAAAATGGGAAAAAGGGCTGCAGAAGAAAGCATGTGTTTTTTTCCTGAAAATGGCATCAACAAAGGGTTTGCGGTGCTAAAATTACCCTCTTCCCAGCTTACAGGAACAGGCAGACTTGAATCAGAAAACCATATTTTTCAACACAATTTTGGCATTTTACTGGAACATACCCCATTTTTAATATTTTTTGTGCTTTTAGTCTCCTTCTAGTTAGTGACAGAAATGGGTGTGAAACCAATGCTGGAACCCAGACAGCTAATCATTGCTGAAAAGTAGACAAGATTTGGAATTCAACAAGGGGTCATTTGAGTAGATCCTACAAGGTTTTCCTACAGCAATAACAGCTGCAATAAAATAATATTGAAATTGAGGTGATAAAAAAATAAATATTTCTCCATGTTTTACTCTGTGATGTTATATTTTCAAAAGTAATATACTGTTACGTCTCTTGACTCTTCTGGTTGCGGGGATATATAGGGCTTGTAGGTTCATCAAGAACCCTAGGTACCCAGAGCCAATAAAGGAGCTGCACCTTGCAATGGGTTTTCATTGTATACCGGGTGTATAGCAATTTATTTGGTGAAATATAAAGAGCGAAAAGTAGGTATCAAGGAAACCTTTGTATTTCCCAAATGGGCACAAGATAAGCTGTTGAGAAGCAGTGGTTATTTGCACATCACTGAATTCCGCGGTGGCCATACGAGCATATGAATTACAGGGCATTTCTCAAATAGACGTCTTTTTTAAACACAGTCTTACATTTGGAAGGAAAAAATGTAGAGAAAGACAAGGGGCAATAACACTCGTTCTACTATTCTGTGTCCCCCAAGTCTCCTGATAAAAATGGTACCTCACGTGTGTGGGTAGGCCTAATGCCCACCTCAGGAAACGCAACATGGACACATCGCATTTTTAAATTGAAATCTGACATGTTTTTTGAAAAGTGACTTGCTGTGGATTTTGGCCTCTAGCTCAGCCGGCACCTAGGGAAAACTACCAAACCTGTGCATGTTTGACAACTAGACACCTAGGGAAATCCAGGATGGGGTGACTTTTGGGGATCTCCCCAGGTTATGTCACCCAGAATCCTTTGCAACTCTCAACATTTGGCAAACACTTTTCCCTCAGATTTCGGTGCTGCAAAGTTCTAGAATCTGAGAGGAGCCACAAAATTCCTTCCACCCAGCATTCCCCCAAGTCTCCCGATAAAAATGGTACCTCACTTGTGTGGGTAAGCTTACTGCCTGTGACAGGCAATGTCCCAAAACACAACATGGATACATCAAATTTTCCCAAAGAAAACAAATCTGTTTTTCGCAAAGTGCCTAGCTGTGCTCTTTGGCCTCTAGCTCAGTGGGCACCTAGGAAAACCTAGGAAACCTATACATTTTTGAGAACTAGCCATCTAGGGCAAATCAGAATGGGGTGACTTGTGGGGATCTCACCAGGTTCTGTTACCCATAATCCTTTGCAAACCTCAAACTTTGACAAAAAAACACTTTGTCCTCACATTTCAGTGATGGAAAATTCTGGAATCTGAGAGAAGCCACAAATTTGCTTCCACCCAGCATTCCCCCAAATCTCCCGATAAAAATGGTGCCTAACTTCTGTGGGTAGGCCTTGTGCCCGCAACAGGAAATGCCCCAAAACGCAACATAGACACATCAAATTTTTACATTGAAAACTGACGTGTTTTTTGGAAAGTGCCTAGCTGTGGATTTTGGTCTCTAGCTCAGCCGGTACCTAGGAAAACCTAACAAAACTGTGTATTTTTTAAACCTAGACACCTAGGGGAACCCAGGATGGGGTAACTTGTGGTGCTCTCACCAGGTTCTGTTACCCAGAATCCTTTGCAAACCTCAATATTTGTCAAAAAGCCACAAATTTCCTTCCACCCAACACTACCCCAAGTCTCTTGATAAAAATGGTACCTCACTTGTGTGGGCAGGCGTAGTGTCCGCGACAGGAATAAATCACACAACGGTCAATGTTGGTCCTTACATGAGGGCAACCGTTGAGCCAGTGTGATCCATTCCTGACGCAGGCACTAGGTACAGGCACTCAAGTTGGGTAGCTTTTTTATCAGGACAGGTGGGAAACACTGGGCGGTAGGAATTTTGTGGATCCCAGCATATTCCTGTAGTTTGTGTGACAGAAATGCATGCAAAAATTAAATTGAGCTTTTATTCAACATTTCACCTTTGCAGGGTATTCTGGGTAAGAAAACTTTGGGGAATCAACACAAGTCACACCTCTGTGGACTCCCCCGGATATCTAGTTTCCAGTTTTGGGTTTGGTAGGTTTCCCTATATGGCCGCCGAGCCCAGGACGAAAAATCCAGGTGCTTGCCTTACAAAAACAGGTTATTTTGTGATAGATAATTTTGATGTCTTCACAATACGATTTGGGCAGTGGAATTTGGGGCTGAACTAAATTGGGGAGCTCCCAGAGACCACCCTCTCTGTGCTTGCTTGCGCATGCACTTACTCTCTGGGTTGGGCTAACCTGCTATTGTCCCGCTGCACAGACTTTGCTTGCGAAGGGACAGCAGGGCTGTCCTCATCACCTCCCTCATAACCAATGGAAGAGGAGTTATTGAATGAGACTCTGATGACTGAAAAATCACTCCCAGAGTCTGCGCCATTTTCCAATCCCTCACATGTTATCTCAGTATTTACTGTCTCAGTCTCTGATCCTACATCAGCGCTGTCCCCTGTATCCCGAGTGGGGGCTTGAGCAGCAGTCATCCAATGAGATGCCATTTCTGCTACTGGCTAAACTGTCGCTCTAAAACACTAGCCGATGTAGACAGTCACAGAAATGCTGGTGGGTGTGTGATAGGTGCAACAGTAGAGGTCACCTTATCCCCACCCACCAAGTGTCCTGAGTATATCACCGACCCCTGCCCTATCTGGCACATACTGACCTTGATAGTCAGGCCTGCATTTTGCAGAGCATGAACACATCCTGCAGGAAAAACCGGTGGTCCTTCTAGGTTCTACTGAAGACAGCTTTGTCATCCAAGTAAGCATTACTGTAGGCCTCCATACCAAAAAACACTTCATTCACCAGCTGCTTGAAGGTGGCAGGGGCATTTCTTAATTTGTGGGGGCCCTCTGGAGTGGAAAAAGCTGACATCTCCTTGGCTTCTTCAATTTGGGCAATCTGCCACTATTCTGAAGTCGGATCAAAGGTACCCAGGAACTGTGCAGCACCTAACCTATCAATGAGCTCATCAGTCTGGAGAATGGCATGCGCATAAGTCCTGGTTACTGAGTTGAGCCCTTTGTAATCCTCAGAGAACTGGGGTTTTGGGGTAGTGCCCATTGGACAGCTTGTGGTACCAGCACAACAGGGCTGGACCAGGGGCCTTTGGAAGGTTTAATCACCCCTAACTCCAGCATCTTGGAAAAGTCCTCATTGACGCTGACCCTCACTTTGTCACACAGGCTGTATATTATGTTTTTGACAGGGAGGCTGTCTCCTGTATCAATGTCAGGGGTATACAAATATGTAACCAAATATTAGACCTGGCATCTTTTGGTGGGATTCCTCCTGGCGTTTTGCTTTCTAACCTCCTGTTTTATTGTGTGCTGACCTTCATTTTTGGTGGCTTTAGGACTCTACGCACTTTTTCACTGCAGACCAGTCCTCTGTATCTAAAACATGGTACCATTGACTTTTCCATGATTAGTGTATTTACATTATTAGTAAGTCCCTAGGTGCCCAGGGCCTGAAAGTCAAATGTTTCTAGTGGGCCAGCAGAATTGGTTGTGCCACCCACTACAGTAACCTTTAAAACATGTTTAAGGCCTGCGATTGTAGCGCCTTTGTGTGCAGTTTAAACTGCCAGTTCGACCTGGCAAGTGTATCGACTTTCCAGGCTCAAACCTTCATTTTTATTACATATAAGTTACCCCTAAGGTAGGCCCTGATTAGCCCCAAAGGCAGAGTTCAGTGTATTTAAAAGGTTGGGCATATACTTTTGAACTTAACATGTGCAGACAGTTAAAAACTCTTAAATTTGTTTCACTATTGCGAGGACTATGTCTCCCATAGGCTAACGTTGGGGTTACCTTGAAACCTCTTTTAAGTGTAATTTCCGATTGAGAAAAGATAAAAGAATAGAGTTTAGTGCCTCTGGACTCACAATTGAAAAAAACATCTTTTGGTAAAGTTGTTTTGTAAATTGCCAGTCTGAAAACGGCAGTTTTAGAAAGATAGTATTTTTTTTATTTTAACCACTCTGTGCCTCAGCCTGTCTCGGAATACGCACCTGGGTTTAGGGGACAGCTACATTTGTGCATTCTTTCCAGACAGCCAGAAACAGGGCAGGCTAGGTGTGACAGGAGATATATATGCATTCATCTGCATGCAGATAGTTGTCCTGGGCAGGGAGAGGGAGAAGTAGTTCAGACATCTGAATAGGTTGTGTCCTGCCCTGACACAAAGGGCTGATCATCCTCTACTGGCAGTCTGGGGCCAAGATATCCTTGTGTTCTTCAGAGAAATCTTCTGAAGTTACCCCTACCTCAAAGGCCTTTTTGGGTATATGTACTGGGCCTCTGACACCATATACTCAAAGCACTTCTGAACTGAGGACATTCTACCAGGAAGAAGGACTGCTGTGCTGTCAGGAAGGACTGCCACTTTGCTGTTTGCTCTGCTGTGTTGGCCTGCTGCATTTTGCCTTGGAGTGAGAGGACTGGATCTAACTCTCTACATCCTGCAATCTAAAGTTTCTCCAAGGGCCAAATTGAGCAGGTCGCCAGTTTCTGAAGTCTCAAAGATATCAAAGACTTCACCTGCATCTTGCTACCAGCACCTCGGCTCCTCTGCTATGAGCCCTGCTCTGCCAAGTGGTGCCAAATCCAGTCCTGGGCCCTTAGAGGTGAATGTTGTGCTGCAACACAAGAACTAATACATCAACACTGGCACGTCACTTGGAACCAAAGCTCCCTCTGCAGAAAGTACGCTACGCCACTGCCTGCACCGAAGCCACAGACACCGCTCACCGCGTGCATGATGCAACAAACCGACTTTTAACATAGTCCCGACTTGGCTGATGCATCAGAACTGGCACGCATCCCCTCCTTGGATCAACGCATTGTTACCAAGCATCGAAGCAACCAAGGTACCTGTCAGAAGGTCTGCGTAATTCCTGTACCTGGCCCACGCTCCATCGCCATTGGACTGAACTTTTGCATTTCCCTCGTCTACAGTGACTAGATAGCTCCCGTTGTAGCTATTGACTTTGAAGCACTGCATTTTTAATTGAACTTTAAAAATCTAGAACTTGACTTGTGTATGTTGGATCTTTGTTGTTTTGGTCTTGTTTGACTCAGATAAATATGGGCTAGTTTATTAAGCTGGTGTGGAGTTCTTTTGTGGTGTTTTCACTGTGTTAATGTATGTGTGTACACATACTTTACACACTGCCTCTTTAGTTTGGGCTGACTCCCCTATGCCAAGCTACCAGAGGGTGTTTACAGGTAAACATTTAGCATGTATCTTACTTGCCCTGACTAGGATTGTGTTCCCTACTTGGACAGAGTACAAACCTCTGTCAACAAGAGACCAAATTTCAAACACTCTAGAAGTGAGGGAAAACAGAGAGAAGAACTGTCCCAGCAAGTGGTGATAGTCCCTTTGCTGTTCTGAGGTCAGAGTAGGGGAGAAGTTTACACCTTCCGTTGATCCATCCTTCTCTTTGGAGGCTAGGAGGTTAAGGAGAGGTTCACTCTCCTCTTCCTCCCCACCATCTATCACCAGCAACATGGTGACCTCAGAGCTCTCAAAAAGGAGTTTGGTGGTGCCTGGGATTCTTGATGTCAACAAAGTTGGTGGTCTCCCCTTTTCTCTCAACAAGCTGACAGAGCCCAGTCCAATAGTCATGGGGTGCCCTGGGCTCCACCACTCACACTATCTGTTCAGTCTGGAATTAAATAGGGGTGGCCATCTGATCATACCACTGCTTCATTACCTCCTAGCTGGTCTTCAAGTCTTCAGAAGCCTCCTTCCAAACATGGCCATCTGGCTGCGAAGGGTTAGCATGTAGCTAACTACATCCTGGGGGGTTGGGGAGGTCGTGAGGGCTTGCTCTCACCCCTCCATAACTGGACTGAGAGGTCATCTTATAGGGCCCATATAGGAGCTCAAAGGGCCTAAATCCAGCCCCCTTAGGTGGTATCTCCCATAAGCAAAAAAAAGGTATGGTAAGAGGACATCTCACCTACTCCTCAGGCAGGCCCTGATCATGCCCTTGAGGGTCTTGTTGAATCTCTCAACAAGCACATTGGTTTGTGGGTTGTAGTGTGTGGAAAACTTATAAGTAACCCCACATTCCTTCTACATTGACTACATACAATCAGAGATTAAGTTGGTGGCACTGTCAGACACCATTTATTTGGGGAAACCCACTCGGGTAACAATCCCCATCAATGTACTAGCCCCTCCAGGTGTAGTACTTAGAGGTACCTTGTGGCATAGTCCACTAGAACCAGGATAAGCCTGTGGCCAGAAGCTGTCTGGTGATCCATGGACCCTACAATGTTGATGCCCACCCTTTCAAAGGGGGTGTCAATGACAGGTAAGGGATTCAGGGATGCTTTCAGCTTCTGCCCAGATGTACTGCTGGCCTGGGAGGTCAAGCAAGTTCTATAGAATGTATCTGAGGAAATCTTCATCCAGGGCCAGTAAAAGTGAGGGACAAGCCTGGCAAAGATTCATCCTGCACCAGATGTCCAGCCAGGGACATTCAATGAACCGGCTCCAGTAGGAAAGCCCTTGTTGTCCCATGCACGGTGCCTCATGCTCACTATATAGGAGGGCATCCTGACAATGAATGCGGTATTACCATCTGTCGTGGCTTTGGCCTGTTGCCTCATGCCCTCCAGGGATGGTCACTCATGCGCCTTATAGAACTTCTCCCTGGTGGGCCCCCCTTCTACTTGCCATCCAAAAAGTTCAGGCAGGTCACAAAGGGAGACAATGTCCTCTAGCACCCAAACCACCTCAGCTGAGAGACATTTAGGGGTTGATTTCCTTTGCCTTTTCTTGGCAGCTTTCTGGGCCAATTTTACTGACTCCAGACCTCCTTGACTGCCTTCCTGGGCAGCAATGGACATGGTGGCTGTCAAACCAACTAGGGCAACACTAACATTTCCAGGTGGGACCTGACCTCCACTTCCTTCCAGGTAGTGTTCTCACGATCATTCCCTAAAAAACAGTCCACAGGCATGGCAGGGCTTACAGAAACTTTCAGATGACCTGAGCCCCCCCCCCCCACGCCCACTCAAATGGAACAGGAGTCACAGGGTAGTGACCCTCCCGGATGTTTGCTACTACAACCTTGTGGAATGTATTTTCTATGAACTGCTCTGAGGCCACCAGCTGACTCCTTACCGTAGTCATACCGGCTCGTGTGTCCCTCAGAACCTCAACTGCTTGCCCATTAATGGTGACCCACTGCCTATACTTTGCAGTACTGGAAGACATGTAGGATTTAGGCACCATCTCCATGTCATTCAGGGACTCTAGGGTAATCTCACTGACTCCCTCCATCAATTGACTGGGACAAACTCCTGTCCAAGCACTACCTTAGCCAACACTGGTGTCTTTCCTATAGTGGGATGCTGTGCCCTCTTGGACACTTGGGATCCCCCTTGTAGTGCTCATACTCATAGTACTCAAAGCACTTGGGGACTTTGTTCAGAATCTTGTCAGGGAAGCTCTTTTTGTGGTGGACGGATTGGTAGTATGACCCTTTTCCTTGAGAACTATTTTGATGGCCTGAAGAAAACTCCTTCTTTTTATCTCCCTCTTCTTTTTCTAGTGGGAACTGCTGTGCAAGCTTCCTGGAGTTAGTCAGCTTGGTATCAACCAGGTGTTGGTGCAGCTCTATAAAACAAATATCTATAAGGTGCTCCCTCAAAATCAGAGTTACACAGCCCAGTATAATCGGCTACCTTGTGCCCCCTTCATCCAGCCTTAAGTGCCTTTCTGGCATAATCTAGGAAGTCCACCTAGGTCTATGTGGGAAGTTTGTGACTGGTCCTGAATTTCTACCTGTATCTCTCAGGGATCAACCCAAATTTACTGACACGTATGGGATTCTTGGGAGTGTTCTGGTCCTCTACTCCTAGTGTTAGGAGTATGTCCCTCCCCACTGTGGGTATGTGCTACCACAAGTTACCCCCCACTCCTCAGGAACCTTGTGTGCCCTTATAGCCACCTCATATGCTGAAAGCCACTAATTAGTGCCATCCTCCACCACATAGTTGGACACAAAATCCTTAGGTATTTGGAGCTTTCTTTCTCCAGTGGACATCGCAGGCATGCTACCACCATTACTACTGGAAACAATCTATTTAGCTCTCAAATCCAGCTCTCTGAGACTGAGCTCACGGGCCATCCTTCTCTCCTCCATGGCCAGTCTCTTCTCTTTCGTAGCTTGCTCCTTTTCCAATTTAGCAAGCCTTACCTTAAGGTTTCTGTTGTAATGTGTGTTCTCCCACCATACACAAACTGACACTTGCTGGTATTTAGAAAAGTATTTATTCCTGGTGTACAAGTTTACAGACCACCATCCTCACACAAGCTCCTAACCCTCTTTCTCAGAACCATACAGTTCTCTTCCCCTTATGGCATCAATTGATTCCACCATCATGGTAACCAACCCAAGTAAATATCCACAACACATCCTCCCCCTCAAACGTATATAAATAATTTTTTTGAAAATAAACTACAACATCTATACTTACATACTATACTTAATGCTGTATGAATAGTACAGTACAACTACTAGAAATATAATTTCCACGAATGGAACTTTCCTTTGTCATAAATAACAACACAATAATATGGAAAGATGTTAAGAGATAAATTGATTTGTTAACTTCTGACATTTGTTTTTGCAAGTCTTGACATATTCCAAACTTCTCCGGAGTTCAGAACAACCACATTTCTTTTTTTTTTCTTCTGCCAAATGGACCTATGAACTTAGAGGTACTCATCCTGACAAATCCTGTTTTTTTTATCCACATCTTCTCGCCCACATTCCCATTCATGTCTTTCACACAAGTTTTCTTCTCAAACCTAATTTGTGCTTCTTTTGAGAGGCCTTGCGTTTCAAAAATATATCTTTTTCTGAACACTTTTCTCCGCCTAGATTTCTTTTTTTAGTTTTAAGCCAGAGCGGATTAAGTTTGCATCCTGGAGACCTACCTCTAAGCAAAAAGAAAGGAGACTCTAATATAACACAATTGGGTGTGGTTTCATGAGCCCACCAATTCTCTCAAGATTTCCGATAGGGACCTCCTTGTTTCTGCAGCACTACATACACACTTCTTAACTATTCTATTCATCCTTTCAGCTAACCCATTTGCCTGCCGAGAATAGAGGGCAGTTTTCAAATGAGTAATGGACAAATCCTTCAAAAAATCACTCATCTCTGGAACAGAGTTTAACCCCAAAACTCAATAACTACTCTTGTGCCTATGGAATTCACACATTTAGTGACCATTCATTTCGATGTAAAATCCACTGTCAATATTACAAATTGTTCTTGAGGAGACAACTCATTCAATGGGCCGACAATGTCCAACCCCAACTAGGTCCATGGTTCTTTGGCACTAGGGCCAAAGGAGCGAACCTTGTGATCTTCTTCTTGTCACTATTTCCACTCAGTATGCAGTCCTTCACAATATTGTCTACCTGGTGATCAACACTTGGCCACCAATACCACTGATGCAAATTGGATTGTGTTAAATTCCTTCCCAAGTGCCCTTCATGGGCTAAGTTAACAATCTTTTTTCTCAAACCAGATGGTGGGACAATTTTAGAACTTCTGAAAACTTTTCCCTCCAATAAACATAACTCATTCCGAACATTCAAGAATCCCTTCAACTCCTCTGGGAACTCTTTATACTCAGACCAACCCTTTATCACCCATTTTGACACAACCTTAAGAATACAAAACACAGAGAGAGATGTGAGAGGGTTAAGCTTCTCAACACATCCTCCCAAAAGTAACCAATACATGCCAAAGGTGTGGAGAGCTGATCATACCAACTGACAACCTTATTAAAGGTCAAATCTCCGAGTAGTTTGTTAGGTATTTTCACTGATCTGGATCCGAGTATTATCGTGTAATCCCTATCTAAGAACTCCCTCTGGTATGTCCTAACTAAGAGCTTGTGTCCGCCCGGGTTGCATTGTCCTACCAGGGTGGGGAGAGATGGTCTATGATGAAGCATTACGTGTGTGAGACCACCTCTTCTGAAAAGTAGGAATCCCCTCAGTTCTATCAATGCATTAGAGCTCTCATGGAACTATTTATGGCATTAGGGTCAAGACCCATTGGGTGTGCTTTTATGAATTAGCCCTCCACACCTTTGGTGTGCATTGGCTACGGTCTTAAGAACACTATCCTCCTCACATGATCTGACCCATTCCTCTTTACCTATGGCATTTTCTTTAACCCAAGCCACTCCATTTGATTCCTCCAGCACCCTTCTACCATCAGTAATGGTGGTCTTGGGCACACCTTCCAATTTTGGTGGTCTTCTCAGACAGTCAGCAGCTTTATTTGAAGCTCCCACTATGTATTCAAACCGAAAGTTGAATTCAATCAACCCTTCACTCCATCTCCTTTTTCTGGGCGCAAGGTATGCTCCTTCTCTGAATGAAAAAATCTGAACTAGAGGACGATGATCTGTCCTTACCTTAAAAGGTATGCCCCAAGGAAAAAAATCAAAAATTATGAATTGTCCAGACACAGCTAAGGCCTCACACTCAATCACAGAGTATCTCTCTTCAGTACCCTTGATAGAACGTGAGGCAAAGGCAATGACTTTCTCTTCCATATCCACTATTTGAGACAACACTGTTCTGAGTCCACTTAGACTTGCATCCAAAGAGAGTAAGGACCTGTGACAGATATCAAACTGCCCCAATGTAGGCAACCTTGTAATAGCATCCTTAATGGTTCCAAACGCTTCCTTACATTCATTGGTCCATTAAAAATTCAAACCTTTTTTTCAGTATATTCCTCAGTGGCAATAAAAAATTAGCAACATTTAGTATACATTTGGCACAAAACTCCGCCAATTCTAAGAAAGACCTAACCTGGTACTTATTAGCTGGAGCAGGCATTCCTACAATACTCTCAGCCAGTTCTAATGTGGGACAAACTCCTTCCTCCAAAATCGTATGGCCTTGATATCTGACTAAGGGTAACTGGAATTTGCATTTCTCCTTGCATAGTGTGAGACCATGTTCCTTCATTTTGTTCAAAACTTGCCCTAAGATGTGATCATGTTCTGCCATATCTTTGCCATATACCAGTATATCATCTTGAAATACCAACACCTTTGGAATGCCTTTCAGTAATTTTAGCATCACACGTTGGAAGCAAACAGCCGGCGATCCTAATCGAAAAGTTGTGCGAAGGAAACGATAAGCACTCAACCGGGTTACAAACAATGTCAGGTGTCTAGACTGGATGTAAGGGAACCTGGAGATAGGCTGAGGACAAATTCATCACAGTAAACACTTTAGCTTCTCCCAACATAGTTAAGGACTCAGTGTTATTAGGTAGAGGTTGGCGGTCCACCCATATGTGTTTGTTTAAATCCACACACAAACATATTTTCTTTCTACCATCCTTGGATGCCAAAATATCAAAAGCTAACCATTCTGATGCCTCTATTTCACCAATCACCTTGGACTCTAGAAGTTTGTTGAGCTCCTCCTGCACTGGGACCAACATCAAATTAGATACCTTCCTCACCTTGGGTACAGAATGAATAGCATTATCCTTTAATGTGATCTTGTGCTCAAAACCCTCCAACAACCCCAATTTGTTATTGAAAACTTGGAGATACTCTCTGACAATGTCTTAGTTAGTATTAACATGCTTCAATAGTAGAATGTTTTCTTTTCAGCTGGGATCCAACACGATCCCCATATCACCTTGATGCCTCCATCCCAATAAATTGTCCATCCCTTTTGCCACATATATTTTCCCCCACCATTTCTCTGTCACGAAATTCAATTCTCATCATAATGGAACCCAACATATCAATCTTCTCCCCCCTATACTCCACAGGATTGATATCAGGTATCTGCAAAATAATGTTCCAAACACAGAGTACCAATTCTCCTCTCCTACCATGGTATATGGAGACCCTGAATCAACAAGAACAGTAATAGCTTTTCCACCCACCAAGATCTCACACTCAGGCATTCCAATAGGTTCCCCATGCACTGTACCATCATCCTTGACACTGAGTATGAAATTATTGTCATCCTCAACTTTTCCCACATTTTGTCCCTTTTGTCCACTTCACACCCTCACATATTGACCTTTCTTGCCACATTTCCTGCCTGTAGCTAATTTAGCATAACATCCCTGACTGTCTGATAGATGGCCTTCACTACCACACCTGAAACACTTTAGTTTATTGGTCTTTTTTCCTTTTGTTAATCGATTTTCATATGAATTACCCCCTTTTTGTTTTACTTCACAGCACTCTTCAATTCTTCCAGAATCACCCATACCACCCAGTGCTGGAATATCATTCTTTTTGCTGTCTCTCATTTCTTGTACCTACAATGTAGTATTTTCCATTCCCCCTGTGAGCGCAATAGCTTCTTTTAGATTTGAATTTTTTATTAGTAGTTTCACTTGCACTCTGGGGTTATTTGTGCAACTAATTGATCCCTGATTAACAAATCTGACTGCCAAATTCACAAGTATGCGCCATCATTTTCAAAGAAGCTACATAATTTCAATTTTTTCCCATCTTCCCTTGTCTTTCCAGCACCACATTTATCTGAGCCCAAATGTTCCTCTAACATCATGACAGACATCTCATATACATCAAATGCTTCTCCTTCTGCTCTCCCAAAAGGTTTCTCATCTAGACTTTCATACACAATTCTTCCCTCCACTCCTAAGTTATGGAGTAATACTGCTTGTTCACGCAAAGCAGAAAATATTTCCCCTCCAATTTCCAATAAATACAAATCAAATAGTTTTTTTCCTATGTTTCCATGTTATTAATGAGTCGCTTTTCTCCAAAAGGAATTGTGGGGGCTGTGCCATACTTGTAGCAGCCCTGGAAGTATCCTCTTAGGCACTCTAATAGTAATAGTGTATATTGTGCAGCTTCAGTAAGATGTTAGTTTATTGTAATTTCTTTATTCATATGGGTTTACTTGTGCACATTAGTGTTTCAACCAGTAAATGTGCACTTCATAGTCATAAACAAAAGCTTGTCAGTCCTTCACGGCTGTTCACATGAGCGTTAATCACTATGTTCAGAAGAGATTGTTCATATGAGTTCAGCTGTGCACAACAGATTAGAAATCCAAATGTATCCAACCTCTGTCATACATGGAATGCACAGAATGGGTGAATATTTGTTTTTAGCACAGCAGCATAATTAATACGCTGTTAAGTATGTGTATGACTGCAGGGAGACCAATAGAAAATGGCCGCTGGTGTGTGTTACCGCTGCTCACAGTACACGTTTGATGTCCTGACGTTGTCAGTCAGTGAATGAAGCTCCGGCAATGGTTAGCACCAGAGGTATGTTGGACCTGGGATGGAGCTGCCACTTATGTCACATAAAATATTGGTACGGCTTGGTTTGCATTAAACTCCATTCATCCTGGCATTTCATTAATTAGTTTGGCTAACCCGCAATCGGTCAAAAATTCACAGCAGCTAACAGCTGATAGCCCCTGAACTAGCGCATGTCAGTGTCTCAGTCCAAGTTAATGCGCAGAGTTAAGAGCTCAGTGAGATCGTACCAATTCACGTAACATATTTAATCAAAGTTAATTGACTTCAGTCAATCATCCAAACACAGCACAGTCTTGCCGGGACTCACCAGGTGGAGCTTCTTTACGTTGTACAGTAATCTGGGCTGTTCTAGGCTGCCATCATGACAGTGGTTCTCACTTAATACTTGGGTACCTATTTCATTGCCAGTGTTGTAATGTGTGTTCTCCTGCCATACAAAAGCCAACACTTGCTAGTATTTAGAACAGTAATTGTTCCTGGTGTACAAGAACAAGAACCACCAGCTCACACCAGCTCTTCACCCTCCAACTGTCTTTCTCAGAACCACATGGTTCTCTTTCCCTTATGACATCAAGTGATTGAGCCACCATGGTAACCAAACCACATACAGAGCCACAACACATTCTCTCTTCCCTCCTGTCCCTCCTGTCCTCCAGCTCTTCTCCTTGAAGACACACTGCTTCCTGGGTGCAGGGAAATCCCAATCCTGGCAGTAGGTTACCTCTCCTACAGTCTGCCTTCCAAGGTTCTCCTGTTGATCTGGCTCCAATTCCTTCTCATCCAACTCTTCCTCCTCATAATCTGTTGGGGTCTGGTGGGCCTCTGTCCAGACCCTCAAAGCCTGTTGAAGCTCTGCCTTTTTGATGTTACTCTTGGCAGGCAACCCTTTATCCTGGCAAAGTTCCTTGAGCTGGTCCACAGTGTAGCGCTCCAGGCTGGCCAGCTCAGATTCCATTTTTTGCTGGTGAGGTCACAGACACATCTCTCAGATAGAGAGAAGATACATTCCGAAAAATCAAAAAGGCCAATCAAGGAGAATTTACTCAAGTTTGTCTTATGTGTGGAACAGTAGTATACAACAATTGACTGTATGCCACTGCCAAACACAAGTCATAGCCACACAGCTGATAACCAATGTTAGAAATAGTTTTCTAGTTGGTAGAGGTATGCACCCTGTCCAAGCGGCAACCACAATCCTAATCAGGGTAAGTCACAAACACACCATAAATTAACCTGCGGTCAACCCCTGTTGGGACAGAGCAGTCAAGCTTAACTTAGGAGGCAATGTATAAAGGCCCCCATTATGACATTGGCGGTAAATACCACCTACCGCCATGCCAACTGCGCCAACATAACGCCGCTGCAGCAGATACCCACCAAGTATATTATGACACACACATACTAATCCGTCACTACACAGCCACACACACAAGTCCACCAGCCCAAAGGTCCGTGATAAACTGGCAGTAGCTAAACCCACACCGTTGCGCCAACAGAACTACACCCACAGCATTATAACCCACAAATCACCACGGCGGACATTCAATGGCGGTAAACCATTGGCGGTACATGCCACTGCGCTCAAAATACACACACTCAAACAAAACTACACCACATTGGACAATTCAAACTTCACACACCTGACACACATACCCACACCACACCCACACCACTATAAAACAAACACCCACAATACCCACAATCCTTTACAACTAGAAATAATTGTTACCAGAGAGAGACAGCAAGAGCACCCACACAACCAGAGCCACATAACGTCATCACCTATACACCATCCACGCACCCTACATCACACATCCCAACACATCACCCCACACACCCTCACCCACACCACTCACACTACACCCATGGCACCACAATGACACCCCAGATTCTCTGAGGAGGAGCTGAGGGTCATGGTGGAGGAAGTCATTTGGGTAGAGCCACAACTATTTGGATCACAGGTGCAGCAGACATCCATTGCTAGGAAGATGGAGCTATGGCTGAGAATCATGGACAGGATCAACACCGTCGGACAGCACCCCAGAACAAGGGACAACATCAGGAAGAGGTGGAACGGCCTATGGGGGAAGGTACATTCCACAGCAGCAAGACACCAACTAGCTGTACAGAGGACTGGCTGTGGACCAGCACCTCCTGCCCCACAACTAACAACATGGGAGGAGCAAGTCTTGGCAATCGTGCATCCTGAGGGCCTGGCAGGAGTAGGAGGAAGACTGGACTCTGGTAAGTCAAATCTTTATTACTATCACCCCCCCTAACTGCATGCCATCACAAACCCCCACCTGACCCTCACTCCCATCACTTCACCACCTTCCACATACTCCACCATCACAACCCACTCGTCCCAATACTGAGCCCTTCATGTAACACCAATGCATGGACACCCCACACAGACCTGCATGGACACCTATTACCACTGCATGCACACTGGAGAGAATCACCTGGCCCACTAAATAGCTACTCACTCAAAGGCAAATGTGCCAGGGCAACAACAACCATAAAGAGCAACACACCCATGCACATGATGTCACACGCAGAAACAATAACACTGCATTTACATCCCCACAGGTCCCCAGCCAATGTCACTGGAGAAGAGGTGCCGGCAACATCCAGTCCTCCCAGAAGAGGCCTACAGTGATGACAGCAGCTCTGCTCGCCTGGATCTGGATGACCCACCTGGCCCATCAGGGATCTCCGGACAGTCGGTTACCCAGGCACACTCTCACACCACCACAGAGCCTCCCTCTCAGGAAACACCACCACAGCACCCACCCAGCGGGCCCATACCTCTGTCCCTAGGACACATGAATCAACAGTGTGTCCACCACTACAGGGACCCCAGTCCACCCCACAAAAACAGGACGATCAGGGATCTGGGGTCAGTGACAGTGGGCACAAGATTCAGGGGACAGAGGCACAGGACAACAGGGAAGCTGGGAGGACTGCTGTGCGACAGGGGGATGACAGGCCCAGGGAACCGACCCTCCAGGAGGCACTCACCCTGATCCTGGGAGCATACCAACATTCCCAGGATGCGCTGGGCCAGATCATGGGCAAGTTGCAGGAGAACATGCGGCTGCAGGAGGAACTGTACCTGGGGATCAGGGAGGACTTGAAGGACATCAACACCACCCTGGTCTCCATTACAGGGGTGCTGGCAGACATGGCCAACATAATGAGGGAAGCAGTGGCACACCACCGGGCCTCTTCCACTAGCCAAACCGATGAACAGCCCTCTACCTCCGCTGCTGCTAGTGGACAGGAGGTCCTGCCACAGGACCAACAGGCCACCAGCACCCCTCTCCCTGCAGAAGGTGAACCACCCCGCAAATGTTCTTTGTGATCCAGGTAGAAGCCAGAGACTATTGGCAAGACCCCCACCAGAAAATGAGAACCTGATTGTCACCCATGTGTCCCACTCTGCCACCCTGTCCACCTTGAACTGCCATTGCTCCCTCTCCCATGCCCTGTTGGACAATGCACCTGTGATACAAATAGACTGTACTCTAACCTGGACTTTCCTCCACCATCACCCCATCCCATTGCACATCCCCCTCTACCTCTTAGCACTTAAATAAACACCCTTTGAAAAAATATGGAGTATGTCAAATGATTTAACTATATATTCATTTACCAAAGTTTAAACATTGAAAATCAACTGCAAAGAAATGTATACATAGGAATGAGTTGTATTTGGCTGCAGTCAACACACCAGGAGTGATAGTGGACACACATATCTGCAAATAGAGATGCCAAAGGCTACAGTAAGTGGCCATAGAAGTGGGAAAATCAGCCCGCCAGTGACAGTGCTAAACACAAAACTGTCAATTAAATGTGAAGTTACACTGTCTTACCTGTGTTTCAGAAGTATTGACGAATTATTGCACTTCTGTTGTCCTCATCCTCTGTCTCCTCAGCTTCACTATCCACAGGGTCCACTGCTGCCACACGGCCATCTTCAGCCTCATCCTCTTGCAGAAAAGGCACCTGGCGAAGTAAGGCAAGGTTTTGCAACATACAGCATGCCACCATGATCTGGCAGACCTTCTTGGGGGAGTAGTACAGGGATCCATCTGTTAGATGGAGGCATCAAAATGTGGCCTTCAGGAGGCCAAAGGTCCTCTCTATAATTCTTCTTGTTCGACCATGTGCATCATTGTAACGTTCCTCTGCCCTTGTCCTGGGATTCCTCAGAGGGGTCAGTAGCCATAAGAGGTTGGGGTAAACAGAGTCACCTGCAAATATTGATAACTGTTAGCCACACACCAACCATTAGGGCCCACACCATACCCATACACCAACATATACTGGGTGGGAACCAGGGCTCACCTATTAGCCACACCCTGTGCCTCTGGAGTTGAGCCATCACATATGGGATGCTGCTATTCCTCCGGATAAAGGCATCATGCACAGACCCAGTACATTTTGCATTGACGTGGGAAATGTACTCGTCCGCCAGGCACACCATCTGCACATTTATGGAGTGAAAGCTATTTTGATTTCTGAACACCTGTTCATTTCGCCGGGGGGGACAAATGCAATATGTGTACCATCAATTTCCCCAATAGTGTTGGGGATATGTCCCATTGCATAGAAATCAGCTTTCACTGTGGCCAAATCCTCTACCTGGGAGAAAACAATGTAGCTGTGAATTTGTTTAATCAGGGCAGACAACACTCTGGTCAGCACTATTGAGACATTCTTGCTGCCAAGCGCACTGTCACTTGGAAGGAGCCAGTTGCCAGGAAATGGAGCACTGATAGCACTTGCACAAGAAGGGGGATCCCGTTGGGGTGACGGATAGCAGAGATTAGGTCAGGCTGCAATTGGGCACAGAGCTCTGTGATTGTAGCCCTGTCCAGTCTATAGGTGAGGATAATGTGCCTGTCCTCCATTGTTGCCAAGTCCACCAGGGGCCTGTACACAGGTAATGACTCAATCTCCTATTCATCCGCAGCGGTTGCAATCTATGGGGCAAAATGGTGAGCAGCTGGTCAGTATCTCTTATTTCCAACCACTACACTTCAATGCATGTTGTGATTGTAAGAGTAGTTTGTTGGAGAGGTCCAAATGGTGCATATGTGTACTGTGACGCAGTTAGGAGCCATGGTCTGCCCCCCACCCCCCGAAATGGCATCCGCCTGTCCTGTTTGGAGGGACAGGTGTAAATGAGGTAATTCCGCTGACATTGTGCGCCGCTGCGGGTGGCGGTCAAAAACCACCGTACAACTCCACATTGGTTAACATTGGGCCCTATGGGATACAGTGGGCAATGGTGATGTATGCCTGTGGTGACGGTATGCACCGCCACAGATGTCACCGCCAAGTTCACTCACTTGCTACCTGACCTTCAACAGGAGAGGGCCTACACTGCAAGTGCTGCTGTGACCTGTGTCTGGAGCTGACCATGGCTCATGTCACTGGAGAAAGGGCCCCTGCTGTCACCAAGGCGGAGTTGGAGCAACTGGTGGATGGGGTCCTACGCCGTTACCGAATGCTGTATGTGCCGCCAGACCAACAGGTGAGCACACCATGAGTACGATGCATGGGACGTGAATGCATGGAGTGCTGTGTGTGAAGGCCTCATGTAGGGGGTGGGTGGTGGATGGTCCCTGGGCAGCATGCTGCATGTATGGTGGGCCATGTCTGTGCTAATGGGGATGGGAAGGGGCATGGTGGGCCATGAGTGTAACAGGCAGGACGGTCAGACTAATTTATTTTCCAGTGTCCATTTCCCTGCAGGTCAGCGCACATCAGATAATGGGTATATGGTGTGCATCGGCAGGGACGTGCGGACCCTGGGGGTCTACGACAGGCAGAGCACCCACTGTCGCAAATGGTGGGAAGACCTGAGACACTGGGCACGGAAGATGGCAGAGTCCCAGCTGGGGATGGCCTCCCAATGAGGAAGTGGCCGTCAAACACTGACCCCCCTCATGGCCCGCATACTTTTGGTGGCCTATCCGGAGCTAGATGGGCATTTGGGGGCATCACAGCAGCCACAAGGGGGTGAGTAGAGTGCCCTAATATACTACTTGCTTGTGGTGGGTTGGCATCCGGGTGGGGGATTTGGGCCTGTGGGTGCCCCTAGGCCAGGCCGGCCAGTGCAGGGTAAGGCCCATGTTGGGCAGGGTCTGATGTCAACATCTCCAACCAAGCTAGTAGGCCTCCACTACTGAGCAGGGGTCTGTAGGTCTCAGGTATGCTGCATTTGGCATTAGGTATCCATGTCCATGTGCTGGTGACTAGCATTGTGACTGGTAGTGAATTGCCTACTGCATAGGGCTGTTCCCTGCATGTGTGTGCCGTGTACGCCAACGGTGGTGTTGTTGCTGCCATTGACCAAGGGTATCCTTTGTCTCCCCCCCCCTTTTTGTTTTGTCACCCTGTCCTTATGTGCATTAGCATAATCTGGCTGTGGAGCAGAGGTGCCGGCAACTGGGAGAACTGCATCCCACAGGGCACAGGAGGCTGAATCCACCGACAGTGAGGGCACCAGTGGGACGCAGGGTGAGAGGAGCACTACGGCGGAGCCTGGAAGGGACAGTTCTGACAGTGATACTTCTCCGATGGAAGCTCCCTGGTGGTGGCGGACACCTCTGTGCCCAACCCAACTACAGGTACAGCCGCCACCCCTGTACCAGCACTGCCCTCCCAGCAGCCCCTAGGCGTGTTTCCTGTGCCCGCTCACCCAGGAGGGTAGGCATCTCCTTCGACCCAGGCTCCTCAGGCCTTGCCCCAGTTAGCCCTGCTGCCCTGAGTGAGGAGGCTATTGACCTCCTGCGATCCATCTCTGTTGGGCAGTCAACCATTGTGAATGCCTTCCAGGGGCTGGCAGCCCATTTGCAACAAACAAATGCATTCCTGGAGGGCATTCACTCAGGCATGGCGGCCCAACAGAGATCAATCCAGGCTCCGGCCTCCTCCCTGATGGCAGCCACTGTCCCTGTTTCAAGCATCCTCCCTCCAACCTCCCTCACCTGCCCCTCACTGGCAGTCACCACCTCCACTTCCATGCACACGTCCCCTGTGTCCTCTCTCACTGTGTCTGTGCCCCCTCCTCCCAAGGTACACAAACACAAGCACCCAACAGCCATCCACCTCACAACAGCATCCAGCCCATGCACCTGCACCCAAACACAGCATACAGACACCTCCTACAACCACATCTTCTACCTCTACTCCCAAAACCTTCACCTTCTTCTCCACCCAATGTCCCTAAGAAGCTTTTCCTCTCCACCATTGACATCTTCCCTACCCCTCCTCCCCTGTCCTTCACGTCAGGCCAGAGTAAAAATAACCCAGGCAAACACCTCAGCCACCCAGTCCAGGGGCACAGTAGTGTTGACATCTACTGCAGGTGGGAGAGGATCCCAGGCACCAGGCAGCAACAATGACAGGGTGCCTGCACCAGGTGCATCAAGGAAGGGCAAGGAGGCACCACCAGCTGTGACAGGGAAGGGCAAGGAGGCACCACCACCAGCGTATAGGAAGGTCAAGGAGGAACCACCAGCTGCGACAGGGAAGGGCAAGGCGAAATCCCCGGCAGCTAACAGGAAGGGCAAGGGGCCGGCACCAGCAGGCAGGAAGGAGAGGAGGCCTGGTGCTGGGACTCATTCGGAGCTCCCACCACCAACCATGGTGGTTCAGCCATGCGAGGTGGCAGGGGAAGGGCTGGAGCCTCCCCCCACGACTGCCAGCACCGACACCAGCACCACCACCAGCACCACTGTCAGCAGCACCAGCCCAGTGGGGAGTCATCGGAGGCTGCAGGGGATGGGCTGGAGCCTCTCCCCACAACTACCAGCACCGACACCAGCATTAACACCAGCACTGCCACCGGAACCACTGCCAGCAGCAGCAGCCCCAGTAGGCAGCTGTCTGAGGCAGCAGGGGATGGGCTGGAGCCTCCCCACACCACTGCCAGCACCGCCACCAGCACCGCCACCAGCACCACTGCCAGCAGCAGCAGCCCCATTGGGCAGCCGTCCGAGGCTGCAGGGGATGGGCTGGAGCCTCCCCCCACCACTGCCAGCACCGACACCAGCACCAACACCAGCCCCGCCAGTGCCACCACTGAGCAGCAGTCACCTCCGGTGGACAGTGTGTAGTCCAGCCTCCATGGGCTGCTGTGCGTCCTGGCCCCTGCAAATCCAGTTGGTCTGACACCCAGGTGAGAGACTGTGACCTTGCAATCCCCAAGATCTGCATCACAGGGCACAATGCCCCCTCCAGAACCAGTGGACAAAGCCATCCACTCACCGCATCCTTCCCAGGATGAAGCACACTGGGCACAATGCTCCCTCCAGAACCAATGGAATGAGCCATCCATTCACTGCATCCTTCCCAGGATGAAGCACTCTGGGCACAATGCCCCCTCCGGAACCAGTGGAGAAGACATCCACTCACTGCATCCTTCCCAGGATAAAGCACACTGGGCACAATGCCCCCTCCAGAACCAGAGGAGAAGCCATCCACTCACCACATCCTTCCCAGGATGAAGCACACTAGGCACAATTCCCCCTCCAGAACCAGTGGAAGAAGCCATCAAATCACTGCATCCTTCCCAGGATGAAGCACACTAGGCACAATGCCCCTCCAGAACCAGTGGAGAAGACATCCACTCACCCTATCCTTCCCAGGATGAAGGACACTGGGCACAATGCCCCCTCCAGAACCAGTGGTGAAGCCTTCCACTTGAGAGACTGTGGCTTTGCACTCCCCAGGACCAAGCAGTGGGCAAATAACCCACTTGAGAGACTGTGGCTTTGCACTCCCCAGGAACAAGCAGTGGGCAAAACACCAACTTGAGAGACTGTGGCCTTGCACGCTCCAGGACCAAGCAGTGGGAAAACTACCCACTTGAGAGACTGTGGCTTTGCACTCCCCTGGACCAAACAGTGGGCAAACCACCCACTTGAGATACTGGGGCTTTGCACTCCCCAGGACCAAGCAGTGGGCAAACCACCCACTTGAGAGACTGTGGCTTTGCACTCCCCACGACCAAGCAGTGGGCAAACCACCCACTTGAGAGACTGACCTTGCACTCCCCAGGACCAAGCTTTGGACAAACCACCCACTTGAGAGGCTGTGGCCTTGCACTCCCCATGACATTGCACAGGGCATGTAGGCCCCCCAGATCAGACTCACAAATGGTAGAGTCCAGATGTAGATGTAGATGAGTTGGAAGTCTTTTCTGTCCCTGTGACTTTAGGAAATGGGTGACCAGTCAGACGGACCTCGGCGGCACCCTGGGTTCTGCATTCACATGATGTGGGTCCAGTCCTTCTCACCCAAGCAAGGAGGGCAGCAAGCAGCAAGTCAGCACAGCAAAAAAGCAAGCAGTTCTTCCAGCCCAGCAGTCCAGCAGAGAAACAGTCCTTCAGCAGCACCGCAGTCCTTCTTCTTGGTAGAGTATCCACAGGTCCAGAACTGTACTGAATTTGTAGGATCTGATGTTCACTTCTTGCACTCAGTGGGGCTTTTGAAGTGGGGGAGACTTCAAAGAATTCTTTGAAGTGCACAGTGGCCCCCTCTTCCTGCCATGGCTCCAGACTCACTACATGGGGATATGCAGCCCTATGTGTGAAGAGGAAACAGCCTACTCAACTGAAAGTGTGAAACTGTAGCCAGCTTCTCCCTCCCATCCTGTCCTTATGGCCCACAAGGGACCATCAAGTCACACCTAAGCTCCCACTGTGTGTGGCTGTCTAGTGGGAAAACACAAAGGCCAGCCTGCACCCACCCCAGACAAGCAATCGGGGACAGGCTGGTGGCACACAGGGCTAAGAGTAAGAAAATGTCAACTTTCTAGAAGTTGTATTTTCAAAATTGTAACAATAAATCTGACTTTAGTATTAAAGAGGATTTATCATTACAGTGCCATAGGTCAAAACATGACAGATCTACCTCCTCCCAATCAGGAAATACAGCTCATTAAATGTAATAAGGAATACCCAATTTTATCAGGGGTGAGCCTGAAGATAGTGAAACGGGCAGAATACTTTCTTTTAATGTTGGTCTGATTCTGGGTCATTTTTAAGTCTAAGGAGATTTCAGCTGTTTGGTAGTACTGAGGGGTCTGCATTCTGTGCATTCTTTGTGGTCCTGTTAGAGCCTGATTATGAGTGATTGGTGTGGTGGCCATTTTGGGCGTGCCACAGGAGATGGGTAAGGGGGTAGGAATAGTTATTTTGGGTCACATGCCCACCTGGCCTGTACTTAGGCACACAGATGCGTGGACGCCCCTGGTGAGTGTATGAAAGCTCCTAGCAGGCGGAATACTTTCTTTCTTTTTATGTTGGTCTGATTTTGGTTCATTTTTAATGGGGTTTTTAATTGTTTGGTAGTGCTGGGGGTCCACATTCTGTGCACTCTGTGTGGGCCTGTTGGAGCCCAATTATCGGTGACTGGTGTTGTGGCCATTTTAGGCGTGCTACAGGAGACAGCGGGTCGCGCAATAATTGTTTTGGGTCACATGACCACTGGGCCTGTATTTAGGCAGAAGCCACTGGTGAGTGTGTGAAAGCTCCCGGCGGGCAGAATATATTCTTTCTTTTTATGTTTGGTCTGATTATGGGTCATTTTTAAGGGGATTTTAACTGTGTGACAGGGTGGGGGGGTCTGCATTCTGTACATTCTGAGTGGGCCTGTTGGACCCCAATTATTGGTGTGGTGGCTATTTTAGACACACCACAGAAGACGGGTGGGTCTCGCACTAGTTATTTTGGGTCACATGACCATCAGACCTGCATTTAGGTGTGCAGGTCTGATGGTCATGTGTGAGTGTGTGAAAGCTCCCAGCAGGCGGAATACTTAATTTCTTTTTAAGTTGGTCTGATTCCATGTCATTTTTGAGGGGATTTTAACTGTTTGGCAGGGCAGGGGGGTACCCATTCTGTGCATTCAGTGTAGGCTTTTTAGGGCCTGATTATCAGTGATTGGTGTGGCACCCATTTTGGACACTCCACAGGAGAGACAGGGAGGCCGTGCACTAGTTGTTTTGGGTCATATGACCACCGGGCCTGTACTTAGGCACACCAAGGTGCGGTCGCCAGTGGTTAGTGTGTGAAAGCTCCCGGTGGGCAGAATACTTTCTTTCTTTTTATGTTGGTCTGATTCTGGGCCATTTCTAAGGGGATTTTAACTCTTTGGCAGTGCGGGAGCTCCACATTCTGTGCATTCTGTGTAGGGCTGTTAGAGCCCAATTATCTGTGATTGGTGTGGTGGCCATTTGGGATGCGCTACAGGAGACGGGGCAGCGCACTGGTTGTTTAGGGTCAAGTGACCAACTGGCCTGTACTTAGACTTGGCAATGTTTGGTGGTGCAACGGACGTGTGGCAAAGGCACATCTAAGGCATGCCCATCTGCCCCAGGACATTGCCAGGAACCATGGAGGATGCTGGTTTGGTCAAAGGTAAAATGAGGTCCTTGGTTTCCAGGAAGCAGATTTTGAATTTATATCCATTGACTACTTAGGGGGCCTTGCATAAATGGTCCCCCCTGCATAAAAGAGGTTTTGCTGCCCCACGTGTAACTGGTATATAGAGAAGAAGGAATGGGGACAGGCGGAGGGTTTAATTAAGAAACAATATTGTAATATCTTAAGAGCCTGTGAAGCAATACATATACTTAAATTTGCACTGCTCAATGCAGTTTATTCCCAAACACAACATTGAGATTAATTACTTGACTGGGGGTAACATCCTGGCCTGTCTATTTGTCACTGAAACTTGGACAAGGGAAAGCTCAGGCCCAGATTTGAGGATTGCTGTTCCCAAGGGGTAAGCTATTGTCAGGTTGGACAGAGAGGGGTGCGGGGGGTCAGAGGGCTGGCGATTGTTTCGTGTCAGGAGTTAAGGTGTATGTTGGAACCTAGGAGGTCCAAAGCCAGGGATGGCTGTGAGTTGGGTTCCTTTAGGTTACATAAGAAGGACGTGCTTCTTGTGTCTGGGCTATTGGTGTATCTCCCACCAGACCCTAAAGCTCAGGTTCTTGAATACTAGTAATAGGTCCTTACATTACTAACAATTCCTTTATATGTTCGGGGAACTTTATTTGCACTTTCAAACAGAGGAAGAGAAAGAAGTTAAAGTTTTTTCGGTTGCGATCAACAACTAGGGGCCAGATTTATTGAAAAGTGGCGCAACGCGGTGCTGCGCCAAAATTGACAGCGCTGCACTGTATCACTTTAGAAATGCAGGGATGCGCCGTATTTAACTGAATACGGTGCATCCCTGCGATTCTCCCTGCGCTGGCACTAAATTTAGCTGCCAGCACCAAAGGAGTCATCCTTGCACCATCGTTCATGGATGTCTGCGTTGAGGGGTGTGATTGTTTTTGTGCGGGAAGGTGACCCTTCCTGCATATAAACAATCACTAATGGCGCTCTGGCACTTCTGTGTGTGCTGCACAACGCACCTTCCCGCACATAAACAATAATTTCTGGCATTTTGCTTTTTCTAAGAGTGCCGCGTGGGAATGGCCCGTATTTACAAGGTGCCGTCAAGCCAAAAAATGTGGCTTAACGCCACCTTGTAAATACGGCGCAGTGTTTAGCACCACAGGAGCATCACAAAAAGTGACACTCCTGTGGTGCTAGGGGCCTATAAATACGGCCCTCCGTGTTTTCCTAAATAGTGGGAACAGCTACACATACAGGTATCCCTTCCTGCACATAAACAATCACTAATGGCACTCTGGCACTTCTGTGTGTGCTGCACAATGCACTTTCCTGCACATAAACAATCATTTCTGGCATTTTGCTCTTTCTATGAGTGCTGCAGAATGCAGCACGCATAAAAAAAGCAAATAACAAGGAGGAATAAAAGTATTCCTCCTCGTTGCGCCCTGCTAACACCACCCCTAGGGGTGGCATTAGAATTTGGCGCAGCCTCAAGTTTACAAAATTTCATAAATCTGAGGCAGCTTCAAAATGCAGTGGGTGTTGCTGTGTCACGGCCACAGCAACACCCATTGCTCTCACCCTCCACGCACAGTGCTACGTGGGAATGGCCCATATTTAAAAGGTGGTGTCAAGCCACAAAACGTGGCTTAACGCCACCTTGTAAATACGGCGCAGTGTTTAGCGCCACAGGAACTTCACAAAAAGTGACGCTCCTGTGGCGCTAGGAGCCTATAAATACGGCCCTCCGTGTTTTCTTAAATAGTGGAAACAGCTACACATACTGCAGGTCACACACTAGACAGTATATTTACAGCTAGTGATTTTGTGCGGGTTGGTAACTGCTTGCCTCTAAGTTGGTCTGATCATCTGGCGATCTTTGGGTCTTTTTCTGGGAAGACCATGAAACCCCCAACAGCTGACGGGACCACAGCCTCGGAAATGGAGTAGCTTCTGAAGCAGGGAGTTAGAGTGGAGACTGGCTGGAATGCTCAGGAGTGTTGGGGATAAGAAGACCAATCCCGCAGTAGGTTTCAAAGATTGGCTACAGGCCACACTTGATGAATTAGGCCCTGTCAGGAAAATAGAAAAGGGAAGAATCAAAAGCTTGGCACAGTGGTTTATGGATGACTTGAAAAAACAGCAAAAACAGTGTTGCAAGCAAAAAAGGAGATGGAGAGTTGACTCTAGTTTGGAGAATAAATTGAAACATAAAGACCTGCTAAAATGTTATAAGATTGCTCTTAAGGAAGAAAAGATTATTTTTTTCTCACAAGAAAACTATGAAGGCTATAAATATTCCAAGTGAATTATTTAAAACAGTAAAGGTGCTATCATCCCCATCGTCTGAACTAGGCTCGGAGAACTCACAGAAGTTCTGTGATAAAGTAGCTGGATGCTTTAGGGATAAAATCGTTACCATTCATTCTGAATGCCCAGCAATAAAAGAGTGCAGAGGTAAGAGACTATGGGAGATGGTCAATCTGAGCAATTCAAAAGGAATACATTATATGCCCTCACTCCTCTCACACAAGAGAGAATTGTTTGTCTGTTAATGCAAATTAGATCAGGATCACCTGAGGACTCAGTGGGAATATCTGCAGAGCTGGAAGAAAGCCATCATTTGCCCACTCAAAACGAAACTTAGTAGAGATGTAAATGACTTGAAGAATCTCCGACCCATCTCCTTACTACCAACGCCAGCCAAAACACTAGAAAAACATTTGAACAAGGAATTGGTCTTTTTCTGTGCAAGAATGAATGCATAGATTCATCACAGCATGGCTTCAGAAACAACAACAGCATAGAGTCGCAGAGTCGCATTACTATCAGCCTCTGACTTCATCCGTCGTCGGGTGGATCAGGGAGATGCAGTCATTCTCATAATGCTTGATCTGTCTGAAGCATTCAACACCATTTCTCTATCTTTAGTGGTGAGTAGGCTGCTGCAGGCTGGAATGAAAGAAGGACTCTGTGACTGCTTGAATCCTTCCTTAGGAACAGGATGAATATTATCAGTTTTGGAGATTTTAAAGCACCTCCATTTCAACTGCCATGCCGCAGGGCTTGTCTCTCAGTCCTACTCTGTTTAACCCCATTGGCACAATTAATAATGTCCTGGGGATTTCAGGTGCGGATGACACACAAATAATTGTGATTTAGACCTTGCCTTCCGGAGATCAGTAGCTGGATGAAGCACAATTGGCTTATGATGGATGGTGACAAAACAGATTCTGTTATTTGGGTCCTCTATCCCTATTTGGAATACTAGCTGATGGCCAGAGGCCTGCAGGCCATTAACTATTCCTGTAAAGGAAGTAAAGAACTTAGGAATAATGTTTGACCTGGAATTGACCTTTTAGTTTGAGGTGAGCAAAACAGTGAAGATATGCCATTGAATTCTTACAATGCTGAGAAAGATCTTGCAGTTTATTCCAGAGGAGCTTATGGGTCCTGTAGTTCTGGTGCTGATCACCTCGCGCCTTGATTACCGTAATGCCTTTTCTTTAAATGTTGCCCAGTATTCCCTAGATAAGCTTCAATTGATCCAAAACAGGAAAGGGTTTTAATTCTTCGGCTCCCTAAGAGCTACTCTTCAAAGGCAGGAGTGAAAGCCTTACATTTGCTCCCTATCAGGAAACAGGTCAGTTTCAAAGCAGTATGCCTGGTGCATAAGGCACTGCATCAGACAGGTTCTGGATATCTGAGATCCGTTCTTACTTGGTATGCCCCAAGTAGAGCATTCAGATCAGTTGACAACATGAATGTACATATCCCAAGATTTAGGAAGGCCAGATGAGGGGGGGAGCCTTCTCAGTGGCAGCGGGCAGGCTCTGGAATATGCTGCCACTGTATATCATAAGGTTCGGATTTATATTAGGAACTCCTCAGGGCAGTCAAAACTTTGCTACTTAGGTCAGACTAGGTAGTTCCTGGGTTAGGTCTGTAGCCCTGTGCTGAGGGCTTTCTACTTACTCACTCATCACTTAGATACCTGTTGGGTTTGATGCACTGTATAAGTGCAAATAAATAAGTAAATAAATGTATGTCCTACCTTTTAATTACATATTACAAAGCACCCTGCCCTATGGGCTAACTAGGGCCTTCCTTAGGGATGCTTTACATGTAATAAAAGGGGAGTTTAAGGCTTGGTAGGGGTTTTAAATGCCAAGTCGACATGGCAGTGTGACACTGCATTCAAGATACAGTGGCCGTCTGGGACATGTTTAAACAGCTACTTAAGTGGGTGGCGCAATCAGTGCTGCAGACCCACTAGTAAGTTTTTATTCACAGGCCCTGGGCACATGTGGTGACTTTAGTAGAGACTTAATGGTAAATTAAATGTGCCAATTGGGTATGTATCAATCAATGTTTAGGGATGTGAGCACAAACACTTTAGCATTTATTAGCAGTGGTAAAGTGCACAGAGTCCTAAGGCCAACAAAAACAAATTCAGCAAAATTGGAGGCAAGCTGGCAAAGTTTTTGGGGAAAGACCTTCCTAAGGCTGACAGGTCGATCAACTGGTAAGTGGGACTTGTAATAAATATTTTGGTAAAAGTACTGAAGCCTCTAATGGCCCATCTGCATGAGCTCCAATTGTCACCTAGGAGATGAACAGCCCCTTTGATGAGGTGTGAACTTTCTCCCAGAGCTGATGGGAAGTGTTCTTTTCCTTTGGCAGGATACCTGTCTGGGCTATACCCAGAGGTTGATTAGCTTAAATGAAGCCTACCTTATCACAGGCAAATGTTATCTGTTATCTGTACAGGGTCCCTTGTTCCCCCAGTCAGGCAGGCACCAGTGCCAGTGTGAGAGGCACTGCCTCCAGAACTGGCTTGAAATTATCACAGAGGAGGGGCTGCTCATTTCGCTGGCCACATTCTCTGGGGTGAGCACATAGGCTCCACAAAGGCGAGAAGTGTTCCCCCATCTTGGCTTTGAGCAGAGAATGGTACTTTGGGATTGTTTGCAGTAGAGCACATAGGAACTGCAGCAAAAAGGGTAGGGTTAAGCCTGGGAACCTTTTCCCTTTTGGTTTCGGAGGGGCCTGAAGTCACAACCACTCACAGGCTAGTTCCAAGCATAAATGTTGCACCCAAGATAACCCTCTTCAGAATATTACTGGACCTGTGGAAGACCAGAGAGGCCTGCACCCGCTATTAGGACCTGTGATGAGACCTCCATGGCTGAACCTCCTTCCCCTTGTATATAAGATCCCAGAAGTGATTTCAAGGACAGGTTGTCTGACTGCCTTTTATGCTACAGTATTAGAACAAACTGTTAGAAAGCTTTTCCTGGAGAGTTCATATGACCAATTCCAACCAGACCTTTCTGGTGACTTTTGCTTGAGTGAAACTTGACTCCCAAGTTCTATCCCTGAGGTCCTAGAACCCTTGAGTCTGCCAGAATTTACTCCTCCTAACATCCTGGAACTTAGTCATTTTTAGGTGATAGACCTCTGCAGGACGAGGACAGCCTGCCCAGTTTATTGACAAAGGTGCGTGACCAGTGGGCCTAAGATTCAAGTTTCTCCCACTCTGTACTTTTCCACAGCTATAAATCCATTTCAGCAAGATGTTGCACAGACCTTATGGAGACCTGTTCTAGTACACTTTGCAGCCTTGTCCCTTTGAGGATTTTTGAAATCGTTTTGAGAGATTAAGGGCCTGATTCGGAGTTCAGTGGGCAGGATACTCGCTGAAACGGTGACAGATATTCCCTCACCATATTACAATTACGTTATATCCACTGGCACTTGTTACAACGCCGACTAGATATCCCTAATGTATGTGATGGTGTAGCCCATCTGTCAAACTCTAATCAGGCCCTAAGAAAAAGAGTATTACTTCCAACTGGGTTGATCCTTGCGTCTGGATCTGACTCACGCTCCATTGCCATCTACTGTAAATTCAGACCACAAGCAGTCACAATCAAAGTCCACACTCAAAAGAGTTGTGAGTTTGTATATACAGAGACTAAGATAAAACCTTTCTGAGAGGATCACAGTACTTCTCATGAAACAATAACTTATGTTACTGGTTGAGCCTCAAGCTCTGTGTTGGCAGCTTGGAGGATTTCAAAATTTCTCATGTAAAATAATTGTCATTCCTTGCTGTTTTCAGGCCCAATGTCCAAAGTACAAAGAGAGATACTTGTCACCAAAGTAAAATGTTTCACTCTTTAATCAGATAACAATCTGTATTTAAGTCCTTATAGTGGTATTAGCAAGTCCCTACGTCAAAGTTTAGGTATCGGGTTAGATCCCAGAGTGCTTGACTGTTGTGGTTTGTCTTGTGCGGGGGTGATATTAAGTGTTGAAGTTTATTAATTTCTCTTGTTCAGAATCAATGTCAGAATGCAAGAGCTATTTCATTACCATTCTTTCTAAGGACAACAGGAGAACTTGCAAAAAATGGGCAAAGTAAGGCAGATGTCTACACATTATTCAAAGTATGTGTGTACAGACATGCCTGACAAGAGAAAAACCTCTTTCATCTACAGATGTTAGCCTGCCCACCTTCTGGTTAACAACAAAGACTGTCAGCACAGAAACCGTTTTGTAAAATTTGTAGGAAAAGAGGACATTAGTGAAAAGAATGTGGAAAGTCAATAACATACAAGGAGTTAATAAGATGAAAGAAGAAAATGAACACATAGAGATACAGGTAATGTATAGAAAATGTTTCAGGCCAACAGATAAAGTAAATGTAGAAAGCTATGACATAGAAATACTATTAATTAACAGGTATATCAATAAAAGAGTATGAATAAAATATCAAGAGTAAAGTTAATTAACACAAACCTGATAAACCATTACGGAATGGAAGCAACCCAATTAGGTTTCCTGGGTATTTCATAGGACATTGCAGAGGAAGATGCACTACTAAGAAAATGTACGTCAGTAAAAGACAATGGCATCAAAAGTTGGTTCCTTCAAAGAAACTTAGGCTTGATATTAGATTACAGCTCAAATCTACTGATTCTACTGTAAAGAGAAGCATGCATTCAGGTTCCTACAAGAGCATAATGTAAAGGTACCAGATCTGGAGATATTAATAAAGATTTTTCTAATTGTAAAGATTTTCAAAAACAATTTACTGAAGTATTTAATTTTAATTTCTATAATAGAAGCAACCACAGGGAAAATTTGCAGATTGAAAACTATAAGGATGACAGAGGAACTTGAGGTCGCAGAGTGGCTACCTCCAGTAGAGGTGCCAAGAAAACCTGAAGGGAAAATCAGATTGTACATCAACCTGCATGGACTGAACAAAAATATGATGGTAGATAAGTTTCCCTTTCCGAACATCAGAAAAATTATGAAAGCATTACGATGAGTGAAAATCCTCTCAACATTGGATTACCATCAATCAGACCATCGGGTGAGACTACATGATGAATTCAAATAAACAACAGCACTCATCATGCCCTTTGCAATATTCAGATGTCTGAGGATGCCGTGAGAGCAACATCTACTTCTGAATGTTCTACAGAGAACGTTCTGGAATTATATAAGAGGCACTTAGATTTATCAGGATGACGTTCGGGTATATAAGAAAGACAAAGAAGAGCATGATAACAGAATGATAAAAGTTCTGAGAAGGATATAACAAAGAGTCTCAACAGCCAAAAGTGAAACGTTCAAATTCAGAAAAGAAGAAATAAGATATTTAGGTCACATTTTGACGCATGATGGTATCAAAACAAAGACCAAAAAATCAGCTTTTAAGTGTCAGGAAAGAAATACCAGCCCCACAATAGGAAGAATTAATCACAGTCTTAGGAATGGCATATTTCTATAGCAAAACAAGGTTGCTGAAAAAGAGATTGGAATTTAAGTGGGTAAAAGCATTCGAAATTAGGGTTCTGGCTATGAAGGGAAAAACTGAAAATGCACACATCTTCGATTCACAAGAATGGAGAGCCATCATGACAGAAAACAGTACAAATGTTTTGGGAGATGTACTAATACAAGGAAAAGTCAAAGAAAACCAGACCATCAAGTTCACATGAAGATGTTTGGAACTCACGATTATGTAGCAGAAAGAAAGGCAGTGAGATGACTGAAAAGCTGTGTGGGATAGTAAATTCAGACCAAGGGAAGATCACAATCACTTGAAGTAAGATTTCACTGAAGACAATGAAACAGAATGCATATGAGACACTAGCAATGAATTGTCAGAAAGTGTGAGAAGATTAGTCAACAATGACAATAAATTAAAGCTAATAGATGAAGAAGAAGGTGTGTGTTTAGTAATGGGAAGAATAATAAGTGAAGAGAAGTGGAGAGAAGTCTTAAAAGGACATAGGCACTCATTTAAACCTTGGTGGTAAAAACACCTGCCGCCGCAGCAACGGCTGCCAAAAGACTGTCCCCGCGGCTACCAGCCATCTGCCATATTATTACCACAGCCGGATTTCTGTCACAAGAATGGCGGAAATCCAGCTGTGGCCATGCCGGGGGATGCGGTAAGGTGGAGCTGCTGCCACGCCAGTAGACCGCTGCCAGTCGTATTATGACCCATAATACGGCCTGGCGGTGTTCTGCTGGCGGGCGTTGCTGGCGTAGCAGCACCCCAGGATGTTGGGTGTGTGTGGGGGGTGACTGTTTCTGTGTGCATGGATGTGGGTGTGTGTTGCATGTTGAATGCGTGTGTGCATGTATGGAGGTGTGAGTGCGTGTATGTTGTGTTATGTGAAGGCGTGTCTGCGTGTATGTTTGAAAGTGTGTGAACATGTGTGTGTGAATGGATGTCTGCATGCATGTAAGCATGTGGGAATAGGTGTGGGTATGCGTGTGTGTGCGTGTGAAGGGGCGTGAATGTTGGGGGAAGGGCGGTGTGGAGAGGTAGGGGAGTTGGGAGGGTTACTGGAAAGGAAGGGGGAAGACCCCTATCAGTGAAAGGGAAGGAATTCCCTGTCACTGATATGGCCTACTGCCATGGTTTTCGTGGTGTTACGAATGCCACAAAAACCATGGTGGTAGGCGGGGTCATAATTCCGCAGACGGAACTATGGTAGCTGCCGGGCTGGAGATGGATATCTCCAGGCCGGCGGCTGTTACAGCTGTGGTAGTCGGAGTGGTACATTGGCGGGTTGGCTTCAGACAACCTTCCAATGTCATAATATGACGGGAAGTCCTGCAAGCCTGTTGGCGGTACTTACTGCCACATTACACCGACCGCCAGGGTCGTAATGACCCCCATAGTATTTTCTGAAGTATTAAGTAAAATTAAGGAGAACTGGGGTGATAAATGCTGTGAAGAATGTGAAAGATTGTGATCAGTGAAAGAAGAACTATCAGAGAGACTGGAGTTGATCTGAGTTGAGGGATAAAACTGATACCTTCAAAGGTAGCAAGAGACAAATTACTAAATTATGCTCATGCATAACATTGTGACAAATTACTTGGGGTCTGGTCTGTGACAAGATAGAAGATCTATAAGGGAGTGTATAGAGAGTAACACAATTGCTAAAGTGCACAAGCTTATGGTTCAACCACTCGTGAAAAAGAAATTACCCAGCAAACCATGGGATGACACAGCACTAGAGGTAGCAGGACCTTTGCTAAAGAGAGAAAGAGTGTCTATACTTGATGGTAATAGTAGACCTGGTGGCCTGAAACAGCAATGGTCAATAATATAAACCATACGTTTCATCAAGTTTCATAGCCAAATATTTAGTGGAGAAGGTTTTCACAGAACAATATTGTCCGATAATGCAGATCAGCTGAGTTTGAAGAAAATGAAGCGTTCTCTAGGCAATATGAATGAAAACATAAAAAATCAGCATTGCGTCATCCTGAAGAAAATGGAATGGTAGAAATGTTTAATAAGGTAGATTTTAGGAGAAAATATTAAATTAGAGAGGAGTAACCAGAAAGGTTGGAGGAAAGAAATAAAACAGAAGGTAGTAATAAACAGACTCACGCCACCCCCCCAACAACAGGACGCTGTTTGAACTGTTCAGTAACAGAATACCAACTCAAAGATGCATGGAGCAAGAAGGAGAGAGAATTGTAAAGAGAAAAAGAAAAGCAACGCAGCCACAAATGTGCAAGGGGTGACTTTGTAAGGAAAATAACACCAGTTGTGCAAGACACTAAGCCCATTAAAGTCATAAAGGTGTTTGGATGTACAGTTACAACAGAAAACAATCATATATGAAACTTAAGCAGGGCAGAAGCAGAAAGAAAGAATGGAAGAACAATGTAAGAGGAAGGCAGACAGCACAAACAATAGGGAAGAAAGAGGTAGGAATGATAGAAACTGAGCTGCAAACTATCTACACTATTATAACTTTGACTATGAATATTTTCTGTCTGTAATTGAAAGAGAATTCTCAAACTCTCATAGCTCATAATCTTTTAAACTGTGATGACATTCACCTATGACACTTGCCTATGATACAAATCATATTTAAGCCAGAGTAGAATATATACAATGTTTGAGAATACTGTGTTTTTGTTTTGTTTACCTAGCAGCATGAACACCATGTATGTGTTGTGGGCGGGGTGAGTGTTTGCAAAAGTTGGCTATTAGTACTATTATTCTTCCATAGCAGATATGGAGTATTTACCACCTTGGATCCACCAGAGAACAATGTCGATGGAGGTGGTGAAAGGAGGCAGGAGCAGTGGAGGGACAGCACACTTTTTTACCATGCCACTAAACACTAAGCTGCATATTTATACTAAATGATGCAAAACTGCGCTAACGCAGTTTTGCGTAATTTTCTTTAGCACCTGCTAACACCATTACATAGCAGCAGACGTGCACCATATCTATGGAATGACGCATGCTGGTGCTAACGAATGGCTAGCATAAAAAAAAAGATGCTACCCGGGGGGATGGCGGTAGGGAAAAAGGCACTAGTGGGTGAGAAATGACGTTAGGCTGGTTAGTGGCAATAAATATGCCGCTAACCAGCCTAGCGTCATTTTCTGATGCACAAGCACCCAAAAATTACTCCTGTCTAAGTAAAGACAAGAGTGATGCCCACTACCCTAATGCCCACCACATGGGACCAGTGTACCCTGTGCAAGGCCGTAACACCCGTTGCCAGGCAGGAGGCCCAATGTCAGTGGCCCCCAATGGCACAGCAAAAGAAAAAAAACATACTTACCCAGGATGGGGTCTCCCATCCTGTGGTGTCCCTCTGGTGTGGGTGGTGGTGTTCCTGGGACTTGGGGTGGCCATTTCTAGGCCCATTCCTTGGCGTTTGGCCATGGAAATGGGCCTACAGGTAACCTAACCCCTGGTCTGACACAGGCATTAAATAATGGCGCTAAGCAGGCTTAGCACCATTATTTGGGTCTGCCTCCTCTGTGTGTGTCATTTCTGCACCAGAGGATAGACATGACGCTAGAGGGTTAGCGTCATGTTCAGGGCAGGTGCGCCTCCCTTGCGCCTACCTTGCATCTTGTTAGCGCAAGGTAGTTTGTTGCATCCTGAAATTGACGCTAACTCCAATATTTTTATGCTAGGTGGATCTAGCATCAAATTATAAATATGGAGTTAAGTCAGCGCCATTTTAGCGTCAAAATAAATGACGCAAAAATGGCACAACCAGAGTATAAATATGCCCATCAATATGCTAGATGGTATTTAAAGGCAGAGGACAGATAGACCATTAAATTTGGGTGGTTCATCTGAACAATCAATTCCAACTAAACCACTAAATTCATAATGTTCCTGAGGAAGTAATAGAACAGTTACCCTCAATCCCATATTTAAAAGACTAATTACTAGAACTAGATGAATAGTAAGGTGAGCAACAAGAGCCATAAACAGATTTGAGGAGCTAGATATTCCTGGCCACTTAAAGAGAACTCACACATATGATACCTTCATTCTTCATGTTAATTAAACCAATGAAAAGAGAATTATCATTTTCTGCACAACAAATACCTTACAAACCCTGACACAATGCACGACCTAGTTCATAGATGACACTAGTCTTGTCAACCATATTATAAAGCAACAATACAGACAGCACTAAAACACGAGTGTACCACTAATTTATGGATGATTACCAGATATGAGGAAAAAATAATGACTATAGAAGAAAAAAAAGAATTACTGATTTTGAACAATCAATGATTCCAGCAGTACTTATAATATATTGACACAGTCATACAAGGCTGTTATTACCATTTTAATTGAGCCTTATGGAGATATCGTCAAAAATCCACATGAAGTATAGACTACTCAACCAATACTAAGGCCCTCATTACAATCCTGGCGGTCCAAGACCACCAGGGCTGTTTTGGCTGAAGCACCGCCAACAGGCTGGCGGTGCTTCAGAGGGGATTACGACCGCGGCAGTAGCGCCATGGTCGCACCGCCGGGGACGGCGGTTTGCCTCCTCATTTGCCCCGGCTGTGATAATCCGCCAAGCAGCACTGCCCAGGGGATTACGAGTCCCCGTACCGCCAGCCTTTTCCTGGCGGTTTGAACTGCCAGGAAAAGGCTGGCGGTACGGGGAGTCGCGGGGCCCCTGGGTGCCCCTGCACTGCCCATGCCACTGGCAGACAGTGAAAAGCGCGATGGGTGCAACTGCACCCGTCGCACGGCCGCAACGCCGCCGGCTCCATTTGGAGCCGGCTCCCATGTTGCGGCCCACATCCCCGCTGGGCTGGCGGGCGGAAACTCTGTTTCCACCTGCCAGCCCAGCGGGGGTGTCATAATGGGCACCGCAGGAGTGCGGCCGCATTGGCGGTTACAACTCGACCCCCTAATTGTCCCTTTCAAATAAAAAAAAGAATTGGCTTTACACATGCAGCATCATCAAAGGCTACAAAACATCATGACTTACTGCTGGAATCACTTTTCTATAAGGAAAGTGACACAAAATTGGCACACTTTAAATAGGGGTGACATTTTTGTAGTTTGCTTTTGTGTGGTTACATGAAATGTCTGCAAAATTGCAGAAAATTAAACATAATTTTTTTAAGAAATTAGGTTACTCATTCCGGTTAATTTCTTTATTAAAAGGTTACTGATTGGGGGGGTGAAACCCTACTCAAGTAGTAGGTAAAACCCCAAGTCACAAGCAAACCCCAAATTAACATGTGCTCCATCCTCTGGTAGTTGGCACAGAACAGTCAAGCTTAACTTAAAGGCAATGTGTAAAGTAAAAAGTAAAAACACAACACAGCACAAGAACAGTTCCCCACATATTTAGAAAAATACAGTAATTTTAAATAAATAAATCAAGACCAAAATGACAAAAATCCAATCACTAGAACCAAGTTATGCAAATTTCAAGATTTCTGTGAAAATAGCCCAAAAAGCACTAAACACCAACTGTGGCTATGTGGTCACTCTAGAAAGGGATTTAGTCATGAATTCAGGCCAACAACAATGGAACGCTGGTCAACTACAGGGACCCATTTAGGTCTCCTGAACAGAGTATCTTCATCCTGGTTGTGAACCAATGCAGTGAGGTATGTATTGCATAGCAGAGGTGATGCCAGATCTGGGAGAAGAGATGCATCACAGAGCAGCGGTTCCTGGGAGCTGTGAAGTGCGATTCAATTTCCTTGCATGGAGATGTGTCATGCCGCTGAGGATCTGATGGGCTACGCTGTCCTTTGCATGGAAATGCATTATGCAGTGGTGGTTCTGATGGACTGTGATGGGAGATGGGAAATCCTTGCGTCAGGGAAGTCCATGCAGCAAAGTCAATGGGTCAGTTTTGAGGGTGAGGCATTGGGCAGCAGAGGGAATGTGCCGGTTCTGCAGGAGATGCAACGTGTCACAGAGGATATGCATTCATTCTGCTGAATCTATAGATGGGCTGCTACAGAACCATCAGACCCACTTCCAAGTGTCCAGGACTAGGGTGGCCCCACTTGGGAGGGCAGGACTCACAGATGAGTCTAGTTGCTGATTTCAAGGTTGTTGGAGGATTGTTGTGTCCCTAAGGCTTCTGATCAGGAGGCTAGCCAACTAGCCCCTGAAGTCACTCTGGGCCTGATTCCGACTTTGGCGGGCGGCAGAGGCCGCCCGCCAAAGTCCCGCCGACAAATGACCGCACCGCGGTCAAAAGACCGCGGCGGCCATTCTTACATTTCCGCTGGGCCGGCGGGCGCTCTCCAGAAGAGCGCCTGCCGGCCTAGCGGAAATGCCCCTGCAACGAGGATGCCGGCTCCGAATGGAGCCGGCGGAGTTGCAGGGGTGCGACGGGTGCAGTGGCACCCGTCGCGTATTTCAGTGTCTGCATTGCAGACACTGAAATACTTTGTGGGGCCCTCTTACGGGGGCCCCTGCAGTGCCCATGCCATTGGCATGGGCACAGCAGGGGCCCCCAGGGGCCCCGCGGCACCCCCTACCGCCATCTTGTTCCTGGCGGGAGACCCGCCAGGAACAGGATGGCGGTAGGGGGTGTCTGAATCCCCATGGCGGCGGAGCGTGAGGATTCTGTAGGGCAATGGTAAACCGGCGGGAGACCGCCGGTTTACCCTTTCTGGCCGCGGCTGAACCGCCGCGGTCAGAATGCCCTTGGGAGCACCGCCAGCCTGTTGGCGGTGCTCCCATGGTCGGTGACCCTGGCGGTCACCGGCCGCCAGGGTCAGAATGACCCCCTTTGTGTCTTGGATTCACCAGATGCAAGACCATTCCTTCTCACCCTGGCAAGAGGGAAGCAGGCTGCAGTTCAACACAGCAGAGGAGTAGTCCTTCCTGGCAGCAGTCCTTTCAGCAGCACAGCAGTCTTTCTTCATTTTTAAAAAATAAAGATAGCTGACTTACAATTTAGTAGCTAAAGATTCCAAAACAGAGATCTATTTTCACGAGTAGAAATCCAAAGTTTAAAAAATCACTCTGAAAAATGGTAAGTTATCATCTAAAAATTAACTCTTCAAACATATTTTTATCAATGTCCATTAAATTCCTTCAACATATTAAAATTAGATTTTAATAAATAAACATAAATTTAAAATACCTGCAATAGCTGTACCTACTCACCACAGAAACCACTATTGTTACTTACAAATCATAAAATAAATCTACTTACGCTAAACATACAACTGCATCTGCAGAGCAGCCCTTCACATCAACCTCTTCTGCATACTGAAGAGAAGAAATTAATGAAAAGTTATTGAATTTCTTTATTAAAAGAAAAACTTTTTGAATTTATAAATGTTGTTTATGTAAATGTTAAAAAGGTTTAAAAACTATGAACATAATATGAAAACATTGGATACTACTTATAAAGTACTAAACAATTTTTTTTAAATGTAAATGCCTTTGACTAAGCTATGTCAAGAAATATTGTAGTTGTAATTGTAAATGTATTTATATATCGCTTACTACCCCTGACAAGGCATCAAAACACTTTTTAGAGAGTAGCAAGCTACTCCAGAGCCCAAAAGGATTAGAGGTGAATTAGTATAAGGAAATATGAGTAAACTATTAGTATTAGTAGCAGTTGATTTGAGTGGAGCATATGTGAGTTTATTAGTTGGATTGAATAGAGTAATAGAGGGATAGAGGAGGGAATAATCCAGAGGTATTCATTGGAAGTTTATATTAGTAGGATAAGACTTGGGATGAGTAAAGGAGAGTTGGAAGAGTGAAGAGTCTGTAGAAAATGGATGAGGTAAAGGTGAGATAAATTAGGGTAATTTAGTAGGGTTGTTTGGGAGATCATAGTAGTAAACTGATGTTTGGGGTGAACTAGGAGCAGTAGAGAAGGCAAGAGTTTAGGTAGGCTATTTTGGAGTTTGCTGTAGAATGTGTTTGGGATGAATAGGAGAGTGTATATGGAGGATAGATTGATAGAGATATAGGGTGATGGGGAGACAGAATAAAGCTTACGAGAGAGTAAGTTATTTTTTTGTTTTTCTCTTGTACACTAGGACTAAAGTAATAAATAAATCGATATGTAAATACAAGGTAAGGAAATATATGTGTAAGGAATATAATAATGGATATAATAATTTGAGATTTAAAGTTGCATTGTATAAACACAGACTTTCAAGATTTGCAATATTTGAAATTAAAATAATGTTAGAAAAGTACACAATTAAATTATCTTTTGTCAATATTTCAAAAGCAAAATGCTTGCAGGTAAATAGTTAAGATAACATTTTCTCATTGTGATAGATAAAATGAAAACAGAGATTCATAAGTACCTAGTCTAACAACTTATCTATGAACTATGAAATGACCTATGAACATGTTAAGCATAGAATAATATGCACACACATATATATGTATATACACACACATATACTCACATACATACATTATATACATACTTATATATACATATATGTGCATATAGCAACATACACAGACATACACAAACATGTAACATTTAATTGTGAGTAAAATATGCAATTGTTAGACTTAGAGAGAATGTATATATTTGTTATTATAAAATAGTAATTATGCATATTTCTTAAATAAATAAATATCTAATTATATCCTCATAATCAGATTATAAATGTTTACCAACTAAGGCATCTGCAGTCCATTGCTGTTTGGATATGGTTCTTATGAAGGAAAGACCGAACTCTTGAGTAGTCTTCTGATGATCAGATAGTTATCCATGGATCCTGTTGGACTTTTGCTTCTGCAGGGTCATCCTGAATCTTTTTGCCTCCTGCCTCCTATTTGTTTTCTGACCTGTCGCTGTTGGCTTTTGAACTCTGAGCACTTTCCCACCGCTAACCAGTGCTAAAGTGCATATGCTCTCCGTGTAAATTGTATGTAATTGGTTTATCCGTGATTGGCCTATTTGATTTACTAGTAAGTCCCTAGTAAGGTGCACTAGAGGTGCTAGGGCATGTAAATCAAATGCTACTAGTGGGCCTGCAGCACTGGTTGTGCCACCCACATAAGTAGCTCTGTAATCATGTCTCAGACCTGCCACTGCAGTGTCTGTGTGTGCATTTTTACACTGTAAATTCAACTTGGCAAGTGTACTCACTTGCCAGGCCTAAACCTTCCCTTTTCTTACATGTAAGGCACCCCTAAGGTAGGCCCTAGGTAGCCCCAAGGGCAGGTAGGACAAGGTAGGACATATAGTAATGTGGTTTATATGTCCTGACAGTGAAATACTGCCAATTTCATTTTTCACTGTTGCAAGGCCTGTCTGTCTCATAGGATAATATGGGGGCTACCTTTAAATATGATTAAAGTGTAGATTCTCCTAGAGAGTAGATGGACATGTGGAGTTTGGGGTCCCTGAACTCACAATTAAAAAATACATCTTTTAGTAAAGTTGATTTTAAGATTGTGCGTTTGAAAATGCCACTTTTAGAAAGTGAGCATTTTCTTGCTTAAACCATTCTGTGACTCTGCCGTGTTTGTGGATTCCCTGTCTGGGTCAGTTTGACAGTTGGGTTGGTTTTCACCTCACACTAGACAGTGACACAAAGGGGGCTGGGGTGAAACCTGCATTTCCTGATTTGCCATCTCTGCTAGGAGGGAGGGGTGGAGTGGTCACTCTCATCTGAAAGGACTGTGCCTGCCTCTGACAATGCCGGCTCTAACCCCCTGGTGTGTGTCTGAGGCCTTGCCTGGGCAAGGCAGGATTTCACAAGTAGGTGTGAGTCCCCTTTGAAGAAAGGTGACTTCAAAGACTAAAATGGGTATAAGAAGGGCACCCAAATCTACAGACTTTAGAAACACTTCTGGAACCAAGAGGAACCTCTGCATGGAGAAGAGCTGATAGCTGAGGAAGAAGTGCTGCCCTGCCTGTGACTGTGCTTTGTGGAGCTTTCCTGCAGTGCTGCTTCTGCCAGAGTAAGAGGGCAAAGACTGGACTTTGTGTGCCTTCCATCTTGTGAAGAAATCTCCAAGGGCTTGAGTTAGAGCTTGCCTCCTGTTGTTTGAAGTCTCAGGGACAGCAAAGACTTCTCTCTGCCAGCCCCTGGAGTCTCTGGAGAGAATCCTGCCCCGACAAGTGGTGCCCTATCCAGTCCCTGGGCCCTTGAAAGGGAAGCTGGTGGAATCCAAGGAAATCGACTTCGGACGACTTCGGACCAATGCCGCTGCTGCTGAATCCGGTAACGCCTCCTGCACCTGACGCCGTGATCCTCGCTGGAACGCGACGCTTTTCGCAGGCCCGACGCCGCAGCAGCCCCGCTGAAGTCCGCGACTCCGTGGAAGTCGCCGCACCACGTCGTGACTGACGCCGCTCGAAGTGCACGGATTCAACGTTTCGCACAGACGCCGCGATTCCCGACTTCGTGCATCGGCTTGTTTTCACTCTTCACCAAAGGTATTGTACTTGGGGTTCTACACGACTCCGTGTCCGGCGCCGCTGGTGTCGGGTTGTTGGGAACGACTCCGTCACGATGCGGTGTTAACATCTCATCGAAGCATTTTTTTTTCTAAGCGCTATTTTTTAGTTTAATCTTTAAAAATTCATAACTTGACTTGTGTATGTCGGATTTTTGTCGTTTTGGTCTTGTTTTGTTTAGATAAATATTTCCTATTTTTCTAAACCGGTGTTGTGACATTTTGTAGTGTTTTCATGAAGTTAGTGTGTGTGTTGGTACAAATACTTTACACCTAGCGCTCTGAAGTTAAGCCTACTGCTCTGCCAAGCTACCAAGGGGGTAAGCAGGGGTTAGCTGAGGGTGATTCTCTTTTACCCTGACTAGAGTGAGGGTCCTTGCTTGAACAGGGGGTAACCTGACTGTCAACCAAAGACCCCATTTCTAACATTGGTGATCAGCGGTTGGGATTTGGACTTGTATTTGTACTTGATATACAGTAATTAAGTGTACACTACCGTTTTGAGTTCAGACCACTACGTGACCACATACTACTTGTCTTGTGATTCTGCTTTTTGTTCTCTGATGTCCTCCTGGAAGTATTGCTAATATTTTTGGACTTTGTTTTTTGGTTGTGAAGCCTTTGCAGAATGGAAGTCAATTTCTGGCACCTATTTATGTATAAAAAGTGGCAGCTTAAAGCATTCTGCATGGAAAGGGGACTGGCTGTGAACAAGAAATCCAGAAGAGAGGATCTTGAGTCAGCCCTGTTTCAGTATGAATTGAAACATTGGCAGGCAACACCACCAAATGAGTCTGAGGAGGATAAATACTCTGAGGAGGAGGACTACTCTGAGGAGGAGGGCAGTGGCCCTGAGGAGGGAACAGAAAGAGATGATTGGCTCCTAGCTCGAATACGGAGTCTGGAAGAGCTAGATGCAGAGCTTGAGAGGGCTGAGGAGAAGAGAGCCTTAGTCCTGGAAAAAGAAAGTATAACAGCTCAAGAGCTGAGCTGGGAAGAGCTGAAGCTGGAGGCCATGAGGGCTGAGTCCAGTTCAGATGGTGGCAGCAAAAATCATGTATCCAGTACTGTTGAAGAAGTGCACATGCTCAGAGATGTGGTGCCCTATTTGAAGGAGTGAGTTAACACACGCCAGGAGGTTCAGGGGTATGAGGTAGCTCCAGTGATGCACAGGGTCCTTGAGGTGGATTGGGGAACTGGCATGGGGAGTTATATTCCTACTGGTGGGAGGGGCACTCTACTGACTCTAGGTGACAGGGAGAGGGGTTCCCCCCAGGTAGAAGTCCTGGTTATGGAGTGTGAAGACATCCCAGAAGAGTGTGGGTTGAGTGTCAGGGACAGTCAGGTACTGTCTCACCAGTCTCAGGAGGGTGATGTGGGGTGCTTTTTCAAAGCAGAGTCACTGGATGGTTGGGTGAAGGGTACTTTGGTTAATTGATGTAAGGGGCTGAGTGATGTAATTGCTGGAGAGCATATGTCTAGTCCTTGTTTTCCAGAGCTACGCCAACACCAGGTGGAGTTTGAGTTCTCTGACCCCAGGGAGCTTACAATGGAGGCAGACCTCTTGGTGAGTACCAGAGACATGAAGAGGCATTTGGGGGGGCTCCTGAGAGGAGTGGTCTAGGTATTTCCCAACCAGGTGAGGTAGGGAAGGATTGTAGTGTCCCAGGTAGGTCCCAGTGTAGTGGGATGGGTGAGGGACCCCATGTCCAGTCTCTGAGGAGAAGGAATGGGGATGGGTTGAGGTCCAAGGTGCCCGAGATCCGGTCCCAGGTCCTGGAGGGTTCCATGAGGGAACACCAGGAGGGGATTCTAGCCTGTACCATAGGGCCATCTGTTGAGGGAGATCCCACAGTGTCAGGAGAACTTGGGGGGGGGGCGGCTGTAGCCAGCGTCCCACCAGTTCTGGTGTCTGGCAGTACCACTCCTAGTGAGGGGGTGCAGAAGTCCAGACAGAGGGTTGAGAGTGGGTTGCGGACCCCAGTGGAGAACCTGGAGGGTCAGGGGTCAGCTCTGAGAGCAGAGCCCCCCAGGAATGACCTTGGTGAGACCATTTCTGGGTTGGGGGGAATCCAGACTCTGTCAGATGGGCAGAGGTCAGGAGACCTGCGCCAGCCTGACTCTTGTGTGGCCCTTGGGGACAGTGTGTCCCTTGAGGGGGGTAAGTGTGCCCCCCTGCAAGTCCTGGTGTGCCAGGCAGTGGTTCTACCGCAGGGTGGTGACCCTGGGTTGGATTACCAGGTTCAGAGGGTAAACTCTGACCTGGTGTGGGGTAGGTATGCCCCCCAGGAATTCCTGGGTTGCCAGGCAGTGGTCAAGTCTGTGGGTACAGACCCTGGATTGGAGGATCAGGTGCAGGGGATAAACCCTGGATTGGAAGTCCAGGTTCAGGGTGTCCCCCCTTACCTGGAGGAAGGGGCTACTGCTAACAGTGCCCCTACCATGTTGTCTTCTGGGGGGGCCACTCCTAGTTGGGTGGTTCAGGACCCCAGAAGAGAGGGCAGGTGGAGGGAAGCCTCACCCCTGGCCCTGGTCCAACCTGAAGGTACAGACCCCAGGTTGGAGGATCAGTTGCAGGTTAACATCCCTGCACTGGTGGAAGAATTGTGCAGGACTGCTTCTACAAGCACCCTGACAATTTTTTACTCTGGGGTTGCCGCTCCTGGAGGGATGGAACAGAGCCCCAGAGGGGAGGAGCAGGGTCAGGTTATCTTCTCTGACCTGGTGGAAAGGAGAGTGGTCAAAGGGTGTCAGGCACCTGGGGCTACTGTCACAGTGCTTGGAGAGGCCTGAGGTCGGGCTCTCATCCCTGACAGTTGTCTGGGGTCACTGTAGCTTGCTGTCCTGGTGCACAGTCACAGGCAGGGCAGCACTTCTTCCTCAGCTATCAGCTCTTCTCCATGTAGAGGTTCCTCTTGGTTCCAGAAGTGTTTCTGAAGTCTGTAGATTTGGGTGCCCTTCTTATACCCATTTTAGTCTTTGAAGTCACCTTTCTTCAAAGGGGACTCACACCTACTTGTAAAATCCTGCCTTGCCCAGGCAAGGCCTCAGACACACACCAGGGGGTTGGAGCCGGCATTGTCAGAGGCAGGCACAGTCCTTTCAGATGAGAGTGACCACTCCACCCCCTCCCTCCTAGCAGAGATGGCTAATCAGGAAATGCAGGTTACACCCCAGGCCCCTTTGTGTCACTGTCTAAAAAAAGATGTATTTTTTAATTGTGAGTTCAGGGACCCCAAACTCCACATGTCCATCTACTCTCTAGGGGAATCTACACTTTAATCATATTTAAAGGTAGCCCCCATATTATCCTATGAGAGAGACAGGCCTTGCAACAGTGAAAAACGAAATTGGCAGTATTTCACTGTCAGGACATATAAACCACATTACTATATGTCCTACCTTATCCATACACTGCACCCTGCCCTTGGGGCTACCTAGGGCCTACCTTAGTGGTGCCTTACATGTAAGAAAAGGGAAGGTTTAGGCCTGGCAAGTGGGTACACTTGCCAAGTCGAATTTATAGGGTAAAAATACACACACAGACACTACAGTGGCAGGTCTGAGACATGATTACAGAGCTACGTATGTGGATGGCACAACCAGTGCTGCAGGCCCACTAGTAGCATTTGATTTACAGGCCCTGGCACCTCTAGTGCACCTTACTAGGGACTTACTAGTAAATCAAATATGCCAACCATGGATAAACCAATTACATACAATTTACACGGAGAACATATGCACTTTAGCACTAGTTAGCAGTGGTAAAGTGCTCAGAGTTCAAAAGCCAACAGCAACAGGTCAGAAAAAATAGGAGGCAGGAGGCAAAAAGATTGGGGATGACCCTGCATAAGCAAAAAAGTCCAACACGACACCCTACCAGCCTAAAGCCAGGGGAGAAAAATCAATACCTTGATGTACTTCCCTGATTGGGGCGATAGAACAAGGACACAGGCCCACAACAGCAGGGGCATGTTCCAGTTCTATGCCTTCCTGACTCCCGTTGGATCCCTCTGTCCATACTCTCAGGGCCCACTAAGCTAACCCATGGGGAACCCTTCTCCACATCTGCAGACACCATCTGTGCAGCACCTAACTTTACTTTGCTCACAGATGTATCCCAATGGGCAGATAGCACCACCAGGGCCAACACAGTGGTGTTGCCCACTCCACCCCTGGGGTGTGACTCTCGACCCCCCCCCCCCCGGGGGCAACTCTGTCCACCAGGACAGCAAGCCACAGTGACCCCTGACAACTGTCAGGGATGAGAGCCCGACCTCAGGCCTCTCTAACCACTGTGACTGTGGAGAGTGGGGGGCGGTAGCCCCAGGTGCCTGGCACCCTTTGACCACTCTCTCTTCCACCAGGTCAGGGATGACAACCTGACCCTGGTCCTCCCCTCTGGGGCTCTGTACCCTCCCTGCAGAACCGGCACCCCCAGAGTCAAAAACTGTCAGGGTGCTTGTAGAAGCAGTCCTGCACAATTCTTCCACCAGTGCAGGGCTGTTAACCTGCAACTGGTCCGCCAACCTGGGGTCTGTACCTTCAGGTTGGGCCAGGGGTGAAGCTTCCCTCCCCTTGCCCTCCCTTCTGGGGTCCTGCACCCCCCAACTAGGAGTGGCCCCCTCAGAAGACAACATGGGATGGGCACTGTTAACAGTAGCCCCTTCCTCCAGGTCAGGGGGGACACCCTGAACCTGGCCTTCCAATCCAGGGTCTGTACCCTTAGATTGCACTGGGGCCAGGGGTGAGGCTCTTTCTCCCCTGCCCCTACTCTCAGGGTTCTGCACCCCCTCCTCAGGGAGAGTACCCCTTGAAATCACACCAGGGGGGGTGATTGGGCAAACCGCCCAGCCCTTCAGGTCAGGGTTTATCCCCTGCACCTGATCCTCCAGTCCAGGGTCTGTACCCACAGACTGGACCACTGCCTGGCAACCCAGGAATTCCTGGGGGGCATACCTACCCCCTACCAGGTCAGAGTTTACCCTCTAAACCTGGTCATCCAACCCAGGGTCACCACCCTGCGGTTGAACCACTGCCTGGCTCACCAGGACTTCCTTGGGAGCACACTTATCCCCCATCAGGTCAGAGTTTACCCCCTGAACCTGATCATTCAACCCAGAGTCACCACCCTGCGGTTGAACCATTGCCTGGCACACCAGGACTTCCAGGGGGGCACACTTACCCCCCTCAAGGGACACACTGTCCCGAAGGGCCACACAAGAGTCTGGCTGGCGCAGGTCTCCTGACCTCTGCCCATCTGACATAGTCTGGATTTCCCCCAACCCAGAAATGGTCTCGCCAAGGTCATTCATGGGGGGCTCTGCTCTCAGAGCTGACCCCTGACCCTCCAGGTTCTCCACTGGGGTCCGCAACCCCCTCTCAACCCTCTGTCTGGACTTCTGCACCTTCTCACTAGGAGTGGTACTGCCAGACACCAGAACTGGTGGGACGCTGGCTACAGCCGCCCCCCCAAGTTCTCCTGACACTGTGGGATCTCCCTCAACAAATGGCCCTATGGACAGGCTAGGCTCCCCTCCTGGTGTTCCCTCATGGAACTCTCCAGGACCTGGGACCGGATCTCAGGCACCTTGGACCTCAGCCCATCCCCATTCCCTCTCCTCAGAGACTGGACATGGGGTCCCCCACCCATCCCACTACACTGGGACCTACCTGGGACACTACAATCCTTCCCTACCTCACCTGGTTGGGAAATACCTAGACCACTCCTCTCAGGAGCCCCCCCAAATGCCTCTTCAGACTCTCTGGTACTCACCAAGAGGTCTGCCTCCATTGTAAGCTCCCTGGGGTCAGAGAACTCACACTCCACCTGGTGTTGGCGTAGCTCTGGAAAATAAGGACTAGACATATGCTCTCCAGCAATTACATCACTCAGCCCCTTACATGAATTAACCAAAGTACCCTTCACCCAAACATCCAGTGACTCTGCTTTGAAAAAGCACCCCACATCACCCTCCTGAGACTGGTGAGACAGTACCCGACTGTCCCTGACACTCAACCCACACTCTTCTGGGATGTCTTCACACTCCATAACCAGGACTTGTACCTGGGGGGAACCCCTCTCCCTGTCACTCTCACCTAGAGTCGGTAGAGTGTCCCTCCCACCAGTAGGAATATGACTCCCCATGCCAGTTCCCCAATCCACCTCAGGGACCCTGCGCATCACTGGAGCTACCTCATACCCCTGAACCTCTTGGCGTGTGTTAACTCCCTCCTTCAAGTAGGGCACCACATCTCTGGGCATGTGCACTTCTTCAGCAGCAATGGATATACAATTGTTGCTGCCACCATTCCAGCTGGACTCAGCCCTCATGACTTCCAGCTCTTTCAATTTAAGCTCGTAAGCATAAATCATCCTTTTTATCTCTAAGTCCCTTTCCCACTTGTCGTACTCCCTTTGCATCCTCAACTTTTCTGCCTCCAACCGGCGAGCCTGCCTGTCTGTCCTGCACATCTTTAGGAGTCAGACCCTTAGAGGACATACCGCTACCACTCCTGGAGAACCTCCCCCAGGTGTAACAGGTACCTCTAATACACCACGGTGTAGACTCTGCACTTTCCCATCCATATTTTCTGTGTGCCCCCCAGCTTCCTTGGCTGTCACCCAGGCCTTCAATGCCTCTTGCAGCTCCCCCTTCCTGGCAGAGCTCTTAACGTGACAGGCAAGATCTTCACAGAACTGTTTCCATTGAGCAACTGAGTACCTCTTCAGTTTTCCTAATTCGAACACAGCTCCAGCTGTTGCATCTCCAGATTTAGACATGATGGCAACAAGTGCAAAGTTCCAACTGCAGAAAACAAGTTCCCAATGAAGCAAAAAGAATCACTCAAGGGATCAGGAAAATCATGGAAGTAGAACAAAAAGGAGCCCTTAAGAGAAAAATGAAAGGTCACCAAACAAGTAGTATGTGAACACGTAGTGGTCTGAGATCAAAACAGTAGTGTACACTTAATTACTGTATGTCAAGTACAAATACAAGTCCAAATCCCAACCACTGATCACCAATGTTAGAAATGGGGTCTTTGGTTGACAGTCAGGTTACCCCCTGTTCAAGCAAGGACCCTCACTCTAGTCAGGGTAAAAGAGAATCACCCTCAGCTAACCCCTGCTTACCCGCTTGGTAGCTTGGCAGAGCAGTAGGCTTAACTTCAGAGTGCTAGGTGTAAAGTATTTGTAACAACACACACAGCAACTTAATGAAAACACTACCAAATCACACAACACCAGTTTAGAAAAATAGGAAATATTTATCTAAACAAAACAAGACCAAAACGACAAAAATCCGTCATACACAAGTCAAGTTATCAATTTTTAAAGTTTAAACTCAAAAAATAGCACTTAGAAACAAAAATGCTTCGATGAGATGTTAACACGGCGTCGTGACGGAGTCGTTCCCAACAAGCCGACACCAGCGGCGCCGGACACGGAGTCGTGTAGACCCCCAAGTACAGTACCTTTGGTGAAGAATGGAAACAAGCCGATGCGCGAAGTCGGAGATCGCGTGTCTGTGCGAAATGTTGAATCCGTGCACTTCGAGCGGCGTCGGTCACGACGTGGTGCGGCGACTTCCATGGAGTCGCGGACTTCAGCAGGGCTGCGGCAGCATCGGCCCTGCGAAGAGCGTCGCGTTCCAGCGAAGGTCACGGCATCAGGTGCAGGTTGCGTTACCGGATTCAGCAGCGCGTCGGTCCGGAGTCGTCCGAAGTCGATTTCTTTGGATTTCCACCACCTTTCCTTTCAAGGGCCCAGGGACTGGAGAGGGCGCCACTTGTCGGGGTAGGAGTCTCTCCAGATACTCCAGGGGCTGGCAGAGAGAAGTCTTTGCTGTCCCTGAGACTTCAAACAACAGGAGGCAAGCTCTAACTCAAGCCCTTGGAGATTTCTTCACTAGATGGAAGGCACACAAAGTCCAGTCTTTGCCCTCTTACTCTGGCAGAAGCAGCAGTGCAGGAAAGTTCCACAAAGCACAGTCACAGGCAGGGCAGCACTTCTTCCTCAGCTATCAGCTCTTCTCCAGGTAGAGGTTCCTCTTGGTTCCAGAAGTGTTTCTAAAGTCTGTAGATTTGGGTGCCCTTCTTATACCCATTTTAGTCTGTGAAGTCACCTTTCTTCAACGGGGACTCACACCTACTTGTGAAATCCTGCCTTGCCCAGGCAAGGCATCAGACACACAGCAGGGGGTTGGAGCCGGCATTGTCAGAGGCAGGCACAGTCCTTTCAGATGAGAGTGACCACTCCACCCCTCCCTCCTAGCAGAGATGGCTAATCAGGAAATGCAGGTTACACCCCAGCTCCCTTTGTGTCACTGTCTGGAGTGAGGTGAAAAACAACCCAACTGTCAAACTGACCCAGACAGGGAATCCACAAACAAGGCAGAGTCACAAAATGGTTTAAGCAAGAAAATGCTCACTTTCTAAAAGTGGCATTTTCAAATGCACAATCTCAAAATCAACTTTACTAAAAGATGTATTTTTAAATTGTGAGTTCAGGGACCCCAAACTCCACATGTCCATCTACTCTCTAGGGGAATCTATGCTTTAATCATTTGATTTACAGGCCCTGGCACCTCTAGTGCACTTTACTAGGGACTTACTAGTAAACCAAATATGCCAATCATGGATAAACTAATCAACAATAGAATTTACAGAGAGAGTATAAGCACTTTAGCACTGGTTAGCAGTGGTAAAGTGCTCAGAGTTCAAAAGCCAACAGCAACAGGTCAGAAACAATAGGAGGCAGGAGGCAAAAAGATTGGGGATGACCCTGCATAAGCAAAAAAGTCCAACACCCCTCCTGATAGGCTCTTACCTGGTTAGGTAGCCAATCCTCCTCAGAGGGCTATTTAGGGTCTCTCCTGTGGGTTTCTCATCAGATAACAAATGCAAGAGCTCACCAGAGTTCCTCTGCATCTCCCTTTTCAACTTCTGCCAAGGATCGACGGCTGACTGCTCCATGACGCCTACAAAACCGCAAAAAAGTAGCAAGACGACTACCAGCAACATTATAGCTACTAATCCTGCTGGCTTTCTTGACTGTTTCCTGGTGGTGCATGCTCTGAGGGCTGTCTGCCTTCACCCTGCACTGGAAGCCAAGAAGAAATCTCCTGTGGGTCGACAGAATCTACCTCCTGCCAACACAGGCACCAAATTTCTGCATCACCAGTCCTCTGGGTCCCCTCTCATCTTGACGAGCATGGTCCCTGGAACACAGGAGCTGGATCCAAGTGACCCCGACAGTCCAGTAGTCCTTCTGTCCAAATTTTGTTGAGGTAAGTCCTTGCCTCCCCACGCCAGGCAGTAATACTGTGTACTGCGTGAACTACAGCTGCTAGGGCTTCTGTGCACTTTTGCAAGACTTCCTTCATGCACAGCACTGCCCAGGTCCCCAGCACTCCGTGTTGCATTGCCCAACTTGCTGAGTTGATCTCCGACTTCGTGGTGTTGAAGTAAGCCTCAGCAAGGCCTACTAGTGCAAGTGGTTCACCTTTCGCTGCACAAAGTCCTCAGACCATGTAGGAAGAAGTTGGTACAGGAACTGAAATAAAAGACAAAGGGGGTCATTGTGACCCTGGCGGTCATGGACCGCCAGGGCCGGGGTTGGAGGATGCACCGCCAACAGGCTGGTGGTGCATCAAGGGCAATTCTGACCGCAGCGGTAAAGCCGCGGTCAGAAAAGGGAAACCGGCGGTTTCCCGCCGGTTTTCCCCTGCCCCTGTGAATCCTCCACGGCGGCGCTGCAAGCAGCGCCGCCATGGGGATTCCGACCCCCTTCCCGCCAGCCTGGTTCTAGCGGTTTTCACCGCCAGAACCAGGCTGGCGGGAACGGGTGTCGTGGGGCCCCTGGAGGCCCCTGCAGTGCCCATGCCAATAGCATGGGCACTGCAGGGGCCCCCTAACAGGGCCCCACATTGATTTTCAGTGTCTGCCTAGCAGACACTGAAAATCGCGACGGGTGCCACTGCACCCGTCGCACACCAGCAACTCCGCCGGCTCCATTCGGAGCCGGCTTCATCGTTGCTGGGGCTTTCCCACTGGGCGGGCGGGCGGCCTTTTGGCGGTCGCCCGCCCGCCCAGCGGGAAAGTCATAATGACCGCCGTGGTCTTTTGACCGCGGTACGGTCTTCTGGCGGTTCCTGCCAGGCGGGCGGCTTCCGCCGCCTGCGGGGGTCAGAATGACCCCCAAAGTTTATTAACCTCATGAGGTGGTACTACAGTTCAAACAGCACCCTTAGGTAATGTCTGAAGTAGCACACTGAACTGAGAGAGCTTGGTCCTTTTATACCCACGCAGGGGCTAAAAGGAGGTGGTACAATTATAGAAGCAGGACTTGTATACATGTAAGGTCAGGTGGAAAATGCACAGTCAACAGGTAGGAGGAGCTAACAGTTTTCAAGGACTAACAGCTGCAGACCTTACAGAGCATGTGCGAAAGTGGGAGATGCTAAATATAACTTGTCACTAGGCAGATTTCAAGAGTAGTTAACAGAAAGGTAGGACAGAGCACATGGTGAGCACATGGCAGCATGTGGCAGAGAAAATGGCTGCCATGAATACAAAATGGATTCTGCGAAATGTTCACAATAGTTACAAATACAAGATGTCTTCTGCTAATGCTTAATCTAATCGCTGCTAAACTACAACAGTGGGACCCTCTTTTGTTGTGCTGAGATGACCGCCATGCTCAGATCTTCTGAATGCCTGTTCAGGTGCTTCTGTGGGTGCTGCCTGCGTTGCTGAGAACCCCCCTGTCTTCTCCTCCAAGAGGCGACCACCTGGTCCTTCCTGGGCCCTGACAGCACCCAAAATCCTCAACTGTGACTCTTGCAGCTAGCAAGGCTTCTTTGCGGTCTTTCTTCATGGAAACAACTCTGCATCCTCCAGCATGTTGTACGATATCTTCTGACCAAAGGAGAAGTTCCTGCCACCTTCCGTTGTTGAAGAATCTTCATCTTCTTCCACCCGGAGGCAGCCCTTTTGCACCTTCATGCGGTGTTTAGTGGGCTCCTGCCCCCCCCGGACACTTGCGTGACTCTTGGGCTTGGTCCCCTTCCTTTGCAGGTCCTCAGGTCCAGGAATCCATCTTCAGTGCTTTGCAGTCAGTTGTTGTCTTTGCAGAATCCCCTATCTCGACTTTACTGTCTTTCTGGGTTAGTAGGGTAATTTTACTCCTACGTTTCAGGGTCTTGGGGTGGGGTATCTTGGACACCCTTAGTGTTTTCTACCAATCCCAGCTTCACAGACCACCCCAAAACATTCCATGTCCAACAAAACCCTACAGGACATCTTTTTAATCAAGATTCATTAAACGGTGCCAAAGATATAGCCAAGTCAAAAAATGTTTTTCCTATGGGAACTAGGTCTTAATAATAACTACCTACTGGATACACACACATACATACATATACACACACATACATTCACACAAATATATATATATATATATATATATATATATATATAAATATATATATATATATATATATATATATATGTCTATATATATATATATATATATATATATATTATATATACACACACACACACACACACACACACACACTAGATACACATACACTGACACAAATAAATCCACACACAAATGTCAGTGCTGCCACACTGTTTGCACCTATTTCATTGCAGCTAGCAGCCAGGTACTCTTTCCTTCCTCTCAAACTGAATTATTCCAACAACATTGACATGGAAAAGAAAATGCAGTTGTCTGGTACAGAATACAATGAAACAGCCCAACAGAGAATGTGGCCTTCAAATATTGGATGTGAAAAGATGCTATCTGGCACTGCAACTAAGCTGTGAGGCTACACTGTTTACAGAGAAAGGAAATATTGACAGAATTGATTGCAGTCTGAGAAATGGTGCTACCTCTTCTGAGATCCATAATATCAATAGAGACTCGGATAGAGGATACCCCATATCTGGTGCAATGGAGTTTCCGACAACAGTTGGAGGTGATATGCATGCATAAGATGTAGATACCATGTGCAAAACAGCAGCCATTGTGGGGCATGTCAAAAGTCAGAAAGGCAGTTAGAAATATGGACAGGGTCAGATGGATGGAAGGACGATGTGTGAAAATGGAACATTTGCTTTTGAATGTGAAATTTCGGACATTTGACAAGGCTAAGGTGAAGTATCAGTTGGTACATGGTCAGTTCATGGAGTACAGCAGAATATTAAAGCAGTAAGAGATTTTTGCCATATCTTTCTCCAGGCCCACAACCCTTACACACGGTCAAAACAGAGACCAACATTGAAAGGTTCAATCATGAGAGCACAAAGAAAACTATGTGAAAATATGCCTATGAAAGCCTGGTTAGTAACAGGAAAACGTGGAGGGCATAGTGGATAGGAGTTTCAGGATATAAACATAAAGGGGACACAGAACTAACCCACATCACGAAAAGCTTGACTAATGGCAAATTCCACCTGACACAGTTTAATATACTCCATCACACAAATGCAATCCCAGTGATAATCCATAAGAAGTTAAGAAAAAGGTAGACATATGTCCGAAGTGAAACATGGCAGGTGCAACATTCTTCAACATGTTGTGGGCATGCCCCCATGTTCAAAAATACTTTTAGAAAATATAAGACATATGCATCAACAGGCAAATTCAGTTTTTGCCTTGTCACTCTGCCACAGAGGACGGGTGTGACTGGATAATAGCTTAAACAAAAGTGATTAGGCCAGAGCTGTCTCAGCCAGCTGACTATGCAATGGTGGTTCAACCACTGGTAGCACATACTTGGGTTGTCTAATGGATGATATGCTGACCTGTTGTCTGAGCAGTTAGATCACTTGGGTGCTGGACAGATGCTGGTCTGAGGACCGTTGTCATCTTTGAGCTAGACATTACAGCAGCAGCAGCCACACCTCATGGCAGATGTAATGCTCCAATGTGAAAAGTATACATATTTGTAATTATATTGTGTATCTGTAGTTAAACTTTGCTTGAGAGTTAGGTTAAAATGTGAATATACAGTTATGTTTAAGAAAAAATATATTTATGTTTTATAAAAAAAAAAATGTTTAAAAATATGTTAGATTTGATTTGGTTTATGTGTATTACATGTACAAAAAATAATTCCATCATAAAAATGTAATGAAATGTTATTATTTTTTATAATGCTTTAAATATGTATGTTTCTATGTTATTATTGTATAATTGCATCTTAACATATGCATGTTAAAATACATGTATAATATTTATATGTTTATAATTACATATTATTTTATAATACGTGCAATAATGTATATTATGCAGATTTCGAAACAGTAAAACTAAATAATATACTCTTATAGTGTTGTAACTACATATAATAATAATAATAATGAAAATATTTTATTTAACCCCTACAAAAAAATATTCTATTTTTGACATACATTTATTACGTAAGAACATACGAAGTATACTAAATGTAATGCTACAAGAATATCGAAAATTATATCTACTAACATACAACAAATTAAATACCCAAATACCCAAACATACAGGGCCTATACAATTTAATTTTGGTTCCTGCAGCACATAACATTTTTAACCTCGAACACTGACCTATTTAGAAAAGTGTTTAATTTAACATTGTGGAATGCAAATTTGCTTTTCTAACTCCAACCCAAATATCACTCGGGAAGCCTTCACCTTTTGGGGAGTGCAAATTTACTATTACATCATTCAATTGTTTATATTTGTTATTAACTATTTTAAAAAGTATTAAATAAAAATATAACCATTAAAAAAAATATATATATATTTTTAACTGTAAATATCCACACTCTATTTCTGTTCCAACACTTCTTCAAATGCGTGAACGTAATTAATTTAGAATTTATGTAACCTTTTTGCATTATTTCCTATGGGGTTTTAGGGTTCTAGACTGCCTCCATTGTTTATCGTGGGAGCGTGCTAAAGTACAAGTGGTTGGCCATGTGTGATACCTGGTGTACTCCAAAGCTGGCCTGGGGTACGTTTGCTCACTGTTAGGGCTGTAGTAGAATTAGAAGTGTGTATTTGTGCATTGAAATTGTCTTACTTTGAATTGGGTGTGGCTTATGTTAGACTGCTGCTTCCTAAATCTCTGCTTAAGATTTGATAAACCCTTCCCATTTAGTGGTAATTATTCCCCATTTTATCCAACATTTACCCCTTCTCTTTCTCACATTTAAAACTAAAACATGTACCCACCCACATGTGTGAAGAATCTTGGCTATCAGGTCTGAAATCTCTGCACAGAAATGCTAGTAGAGTCTAAATTAGAGATCTCTGGCTGTAGGTTTGTGAATTGCATTTTGTGCTATGTGAAGTAGTATTACTGAAGTACTAGTTTACAAGTTGCATTCAGTTAATTAGTCCTAAGGTATTTTTCACTAATATGAAAAGTGTCGATCTGCAGAGCCTTCATACCGTCTCAACGCACGTCCTTTTAAGACAATCCAGGGCTGTAAATGGCTTTAGCTGATGTCTTGGAATAAAAAGACAACTTACAAGGCATTTGTAGAAGAAACACATGATTACCTATAGCACATTGCAGCAAGTCCATGTGTGGTCGGGGACATTATCAACCTATCAATGTACAATGCAAGGTATGATTGGGGAAAGATAACTGAGGGGTCGATGAACACAAGCTTCCATTTCACTCTTAGCAAAGGTCAGAAAAACTAAGGACATGAAAGATGTTTCTGCAAAGGTCAGGAAACCAGGCAAAGAACTTGGGTGCTGCAACAAGAACAAATGTATAGTGATATATTGCCTTCTGTACTATATCAGATTCTCAGAAGCTGCATATGTATCACCATGGCTGTGATGCTGCAGCAGCTAAACAGGATTGAAACATGGCAGACTCTGCTACGTTTGCATTGATCTGAGTAATATGGAGTTCTGCCATCAGCACAGTGATAGATTGGCAGTTTTAGGTGGACTTGTGTGGCTTGGTAAATCTTATGGTTTTGCGCTGCCCTTGCATCCCTTAGTGTGGCGCAGTGGTGACACAAAACCTTGATAAATGTGGGAATGAGTATTCTGAATTTTCTGAGACTAATGCAGATTTTCATACTTGTTGCACCAAAATCAATCTCTTGTGGTAGCTACTATATTCTTTTTACTTGTAACTTACAGCAGGTTTGATCTGCTAAAATGTAATGAAGGGTATAGTTTTTAGTGCACCTGATAAATACTTGGGCCCATATTTATACTTTCTTTGTGCCGAATTTGCGTCATTCTTTGACGCAAAAGCGGCACAAACTTACAAAATACAATTATATTTTGTAGTTTGCTCCGTTTTTGCGTCAAAAAATGACACAAATGTGGTGCAAAGAAAGTGTAAATATGGGCCTTGGTGCGGTAACTTCAAACACAACTACACTATAGTCGACACCTACACTGCTTCTGGTAAACATAGAGAGATTTGTGCTTCAATAGAATTTGTTGATACCATTTGTGATGAAAGAGCGTAGTTTAAATATTACATATTAGATGTGAATGCTTATACTTAACAATGCTGCATACAAAACGATCGCAAAATATTATTTGCTTGAATATATCTTTTAACGCAATTATAAGTGAAGTTGCTGTTGTACACATATACTAATGCCGACTATAAGAAATGATTGCTTGTATTATGATTAATTGAATGCATTAACATCTACGAAGATTGCATTTGTATTAGAACCCATAAGCCTTAAGTTAGCATGAGTCGAAGAATTAGCTGTGTAGCTCTCATATTAAAGCATATTTTTCTGTTTCTCCAGTGTGCTGACTCGCAAAAGGCCATGACCCAGCATTCGTTCTTTTCTCCGCTTTATGTAGCAATGTTAGTTATATTCCCATCCGCTTGCTAGAGGTTTTAGTATAAGTTTTATACGTTTTGTAACATTAGCTGAAACATTCAAGGACGTTTTGCCATGGACGAAGGAACTGTTGACCCGAAGAATGTGCCAGAAAATGAAGTAACCCCGGATGTGCCACCTACGAAAAACGTCAATTATGAAGATCAATCAAATTGTTATAAATTATCATGGAATGACAAATGCATTACTTAATGTATAATTTGATAGGTTGAAGACAGTGGGGTGTAGTGACTATCCAATAGAATTTTGGGGGAATGTATTGTGAAAAATGGATAAAAACCCATGACACAGGAGACTTGGGAGATTTAGGTAGGGAATGATATCAATTGCATCCAGAAACTCTGTCACTCTATTTGGTGATTTGAGACTTAGACAAAACCATCCTCATCCATATATTGCCCCATTACACTTTCCTCCTTAAGAGGGAAGTGTCCCCTGTCTTTAGATGAAATAGACTGTCGGCGCTCTGACTGATGTCCTGAGGACGAAGACTGATCCTGTATGCTGACTCATTCTGAGGAGGGTAATTATGACAACTGCTATTGTAATTTGTCTGACTGCTTTTCCTTTCTAGGTACCAACTGCTGTATTTTTGGTTAGAGACCCTAGTCAGATGTTTTCCAAATTTGTGTTCAAAATTATTTTGCATGAAGCCCAACATGCTGATGTTAATTAGTGGTTAGGTTAGGTAATCATTTTGACTGATGCAAATAGACATGACTGACATTGTGCCATGCTGAATTGAGACGTATATGATGTTCTATGCACTCTGATCTGTGTATATCTCACATTGGTGTTTTTATGCTTGTGAGCTTCGCATTATCAAAATCTCGTCACAGTTCCTATATCGTGACTATGCTCTTTTGCTTCTTGGTTTGAGATTGATACTCTTATTATTAGATTGTAATCAATAGGGAATAAAATTCACAAAACTTCAATAAAGGTGTGATTATTCATGACTGAAAGGTCATGGTTGCGTCGACAGTTTAATCAATGTCTAAAGTAAGGTATATTGTGGTGATATATGCTGATAACATCGTTGACATATTGCTTGACATATTGATCAGTTATCTCGTTCTACGGTGTCTCACCACTGGGTCAAAAGATTCATCGGCCTAAAACGAGTCCTAATGTGTATAAGTTGACATAAAGGGACGCGTTATCAGTGAGAAAAGAAAATGTAGTACAGGCACTACCTGTGGGATCTTCTAGCACTATTTTATTCCCTAAAACTTAGGGACTTCAGAAGCACCTTCTTTAAAGAGTTACACATTTCAACATTGTTGAATGGGGTAGTGTCTTGCTCTTCTCAGAAACCTCCATCTCTGTAAAAACGTATTCACAGGAAACTCCAGTTTCCACTCACTGGCCGATCTTATAGAACAGTGGTCATAGAACATTCTATGCAGAGCATCAGCTAGATCTATGATCAAGACTGGGAACACAAAGCAGTCCTTTGCAAGTGTTGTCTGACCAGTCCCCACAGGGTGCATACCGAGCGTGTCTGACCACTACAATGGGGCTTGTGGGGTTCCCCCTCCAAGAAAATGTAGGAAAAATGCCAAAAACAGTGCATTGTACAACACATTTTTCGTAATATATTGAATTGCATCATTTTTAAAGCTTAGTAAATGTTGACCTTACAGTGCACCAGGATACAGCATTCTTTATTGGGGCTATTAAATGATTCACCATCACCCTCTAACAGTGTCCCTCATCTCTCCATATCCCCTCTCTCACATGTATTTCATTTGTTTTCTAGTGCCTCTCTTACCAGCTTAGGTTATTGGAGCACTTTACATCACAATCACATACAGAAACAATGTGTGTAAATCAGTATATAGAAAATGTTAGATAAAACAAAGGGGACTACAAGGTGTAAGATTCACATATTATCCATAATGGTAGGCATTTTTTGAGTGTGTGGTCTGAGTAAGCATGAACGCAGGATTCAGAACATAACACAGTGGTTAGGGTTGACTTTACTAATAACAATTCATTTCTACCCAAATAAACCCTTTTTAGAAGAATTAGGATAATCGAAGACTTAAAAACATAATTTTCCATCTGGTACCGCACAGTTTACATGCACCTCTTAGACTGCAGTTCTTAGCTCACTGTGCAAGATTATGATTGTAACTGTAGGATAAGTGAGGAATGCTGCAATGCTTTTAAAACTGCTGCACTGCTACAAAACCGGCCACCCAGTAACAAAAACAGCCCTCCACAATTCCAGCCTCCCAGGGAAATGCCCAATGACTGTAAGGCCAGTCCAGGCTTGTCTATGGTTCCTTCTTTATTTGAAAAGTATTAATGTTTGGTAAGTTGCAACACCATATACTACAAGCATATTGTCTGAAAATTAGTTTTGCCGCTCAGGCCAACCTCTTGAAGATAGTCCTGTATCAAAGATACCCCTCTGCAACAAAATTAATCACCACAGTGTATTCTACTGATCTCGCGGTGTGGACCTGAATCACAGCACCAATCAAGACTGGGGCCTCTCTACCTCATAGACTGTGACATAATTCCCAGCATATACATATGTTTCTAACATGACAAATAACATAGAGCACGATACAGAGATGGGAACTAATGGCAACTCGTCAAACTCTTCCTCACACCTATTCCTACCATGTTACTTTCTCTTGCACGATATTCATTTAATAAAGAAATGTCTCATGGGAACTGTGAAAACAGATGTGTGCCAATGCCACATGCACTATGCAAGCAATGTTCACTGTGTGACTTACACAAACTGGATTGAGAGACCATGCCCCAGAGTCTCATGAGCCCTTTGAACATAAATACTCACTTTGCATATCCCTGCCTAACGACTGACTGGAAAGTAGCAATATAAATCTTGGTGAGATCTTTTCAATGATGCACAACAATTGTGAAAATAGGGCTCTCATGACAAAAAGCATGGTGGAAGTATCGAATTTCACATGACGAGTTCAAAAACATCTGGTAGTTTGCATTAAAAAATATTATATAATACTCAATGAAAAATATGCAGCTTAGCACACCCAAATTAAATAGGTGAAGTAAAATAAAACACAACATGGTACATATTGTATTATAACTGTTCACATTTTTATATCTTCACGTTCCACATTCTTGTGGGTTTGTTTTTGGCATGTATTTTAGCAATAAGTCTACAGGGTGTGGCTTCATCAAGAATAGTGCTCGAAGCCTGCGCAGGCTGGAATAGCAAATGCTGTTGAATATTGCCTTCTTTTCAGTTCTCTCATCTCTATTTCAGACTGGATATATTCATGGATGTCATTTAGGGGTCACCAGGGGTCGCAACTGTGTACATGTTTACCCCAGGCCGACAAACTTTTTGAGCCAGAAAGTGTGGTGAATCAGAAACGAAAATTTATATCAATATGGCAATCAACAATTTAGACACCATGAACAATGTGGCCACGGAAGAAAAACTCCAATCTGTGAAAAGTTTAAAAGCTTTATTTTCATAACCACAAAGCCAAAGTAATGTAAATTGTGTACAATATCAAATAATAAAGATCAATGAACACCATAGGCTGGCCAAATCCATCAAACAAGTTTAATCTACTCAACTTCACCACTAAACTAAAACCACAACTAAAATGCACAACAGATTATAGAGATTGAGAAATAGGTTCTCCCTATTTCTAACCAAATTTGGAAAAGCAAGGGTGGGGACGGGCAAACACATTCGGGCAAGAGCAAAAAGAAAATAAGGACATAAATAATTTTGAAAAATCCTCTGTCTCTGGCTAAGTTAGACTAACTATACAAAGAGGCAGGTGTCAGCATGATAACTCTACTCAAAAAAACAGGTCAGGGGAAAATAACTCTTGCATGGGTTCAGCATTCAATTCAGTTCCATCAGTGAAGCATCAGCAAAGCCAGTCGAAAACAGCACCAGGGGAAAGTGCAGCAAAGGGGCTGCACATGGAAATCAGGAAAGGCCCCAGGGCCAAGTAAACAGTTTAAGAGTAAAGTGGGGAATGGCACTGGTCAAAAATCAAGAGAGGACTGACTCCCAGGGCCAGAGTCAGGAGGGTAACTAGCTAAAACTTAGAATGTTTGTCCCTATTGTACAATAATCAAAGACGTTTGATTGGTCAATTTGATGAGTCCACATTATGCAAATTAAATCAATCAATCAATCAAACCTTTTTAGAGCATGCTATTCACCCGTAAGGTCTCAAGGCAATGTGGGCTATGCCCTCAGGATTCAGTTGAAGAGCCAGGTCTTGAGGTCCTTCCTGAATTGAGGTAGCAATAGCAACTGTCTGAGGTGGAGAGGTAAGGCGCTCCAACAGTTTGCTGCAAGGAGGGTAAACGATCTCCCTCCAGCTGAGGAATTCTTTATGCGTGGTGTGGTGGCGAGTGACTGCTTAGAAGAGCAGAGAGGTCTGGCAGGGGAGTAAAAGGTGATTCAGTGGTTGAGGTAGTTGGGTCAAAGGTTGTGGAGGGCCCTATATGTGTGTACTAGGAGCTTGAAGTTGATCCTCTTCTCTATGGGGAGCCAGTGTAGATCTCTCAGGTGTCCTATGATGTGTTCTTGATGGGGAATATTCAGAACGAGTCTGGTGGGGGCATTCTGGATTTGTTGTAGTTTGCTCAGGTTCTTTGTGGTTCCAGCATAGAGGGTGTTGTCGTAGTCAAGTCTGCTTGTGATCAGGGTGTATGTCACGGTTTTGCGACAGTCACTGGGGATCCATCTGAAGATATTCCATAGGAGTCAAAGGGTGTGGAAACAGATGGGGCAATGGAGTTGACCTGTCCTGCTGAGCACTGAGTCAAGGACAACGCCAAAGGTGTCTGTAGGGGTGGGGGGCTGCCAAGTGTTGAGGGCCACCAATACTCATCCCAGGCTGAGGAGAAGGGTCCCAGGATGAGGATCTCGGTTGTGTCGGAGTTTAGTGTAAGGCAGCTCTCCTTCAGCTTCTTGGAAGTTCTTCTTAGCCGTTGTGGTGTTTTCAGTCAGAGAGATGATCAGGGACAATATCAAATGAAAATTATGACACAAGTTTAATTTGCAGCAACAATGAAGATTCCCTGGTCTGGGTGAGGTCATCTCTTCTTCTGTGTGACACCAGCAATGACCAGCAACTCAATACATTACTTCAGACATCTTCCTATGTCTCTGGAAGGTTCCAATGGTTCTCATGAGAACCAAACAATAGTGTTGCTTTACTTTCTAGTCCTCATGTTCAAACATTGCAACATCCAATGTACTGTGAATGAAACTTACACATAATACAATAGGTCTCTTTACTATTCATGTGAAACAACCTAGTGGAAAAATTTATGTTAAAGAGAAAGAAATTACTCAACATTTTAATACTTCTGCATAGGTAAAGACTTCAGGCCTAGTTATGCTAACACAAGAAATACAATGCATTAATATTGCCATTAATAAAACAGATATAATATGCAAATGTATACATTCAGAATTAATAATATCTTATCAGAATATGTAAAAGCAGTTCATGAATAATTGTAGACTTCATTAAAACATAACATTAATATGATAAAGATGTGCATTTATTCTCTGCGCACATGTAACAAACTAATAAACCATAAATCATTATAAATCATTTTCATTTCTACTATTTATATTTCACTATAATTAATAAAATATAATTCAACATTGTTTAATCATGTTTACACATTGCCAGTTCTGGTAAGCACAAGATCTGCCATGGTAGGCACAATGTCCACCACAAAATAAACATGTACATTTTAAAATACATATTAGTGCATCTGTCATGATTTAGGCTTTTAAATGTAAATATAAAAGTCACCTATTGCTGACTTCTGTGCCATTAAACATTACTAATTTTTCCCTTCAACACATCTGCAATCCCTGGCTTGCCCCTCGTGACCTCTAGCACTTGGGACCCTTTGGTCAGTGCCAGTAACACATGCGAACCTTCTCCTTAGAGACATTAGTTGGCGATGCAATTTCCTTGTTTTTTATTTGCCAATTTTTATTACACTACAGTAATAATGATTAATAACATGTTGAGTACTATTAATTGAGATATGACCCCCCTTAACAGTTGAGGTTAAATGTATGATGTGTGCATGCATGCAAGTGAGAGTGTGTCTATGTGAGATTGTGTTATTATGTGTTAGCATGTGTGAATGCGTGAATTTAAAGACTAAATGGTGTGTGATGTAATTTTCGCTACCCCTGGCCTTTTGGTGAATTGATGTTCATTGATACATTCTTTCTCCTTGAACTGGAAGAAGTTGAATAATATTTATTTTAGAGTAAATGCCAGACAATAGTGACGTGCCAAAATGGTAGCCGTTTTGATGAGAAGCTTGGTTTTCTTATATAGTACCATTTCAAACTCGAAAGATTTCATCTTCTCTTCCCAAACAGTAAATGACAGTGCTTCACCTGTTGCTAATCTTATGTATGTAAGATACTAAGTGGCCGCAAAGCGAGTTCTGCTGTCTCTTGTAATCCCCAGCTTGGGCCTATGCTATCTTTGACACTGGAGCTAAATCATTCTACAGTATAGACTGCAGCACTTCACAGTCTGTCCATGAAGATACTCTCTATTAGAACTTGTTAGCTCAATTCACTGCTTCTTAGGAATGGGGCAACATCTCTGTTGTGTCTTGCATGTTTTAGGATGGAACCTTTCTGGCTCCTAATGGACTCTGTGCAAGTGTGACATAATCACTAGAATAGAATGTAATGAAAGCTTGGTTTAGAATGTGGGAGTTCACAGGTACATGTAGAGGAATACAAATGTGTTATTTATAGCTGAGTGTGTGGCTTAGTCATTGGTGGGTATCCAGGCTGGGGAGGACGCTACAATTCATGACGAGGATGGGACCCGAAGAAGAAACTGCTCTCCTGGAGAGTTTGCTTTGATCAAAACAAACTGCTCGTGTATGCCACATGTGCTTTCGTCAAGGTGCCAAGTCGGCGGTTGACGAATGTGGAGTCAAAGCGCATCTCCAGCCGGTGTGAAGCATTTGAGTAGAAAGAAACCTATACTAAGAAGTCTACGAATCATTTGTCAAGAAGCTACAACTGAGTACTGTGCTGCCTTAACACCAGGTTTTACAAAGAGCTGCTAGGTAGAGATCAACCAGGAGACAAAAAATGCAAACTGATGCTTAAAAAAGAGAAAATAAATAACTTACTGAGTCTGCTAATGAGTCATTGTGACACAGCATTCGATGGAGTAGCTCAAGGAGAACTGCTGAGGGTTGTGCTTAGTGAGCTGTCCATACCCAAAGCAGTTGCTTATCAAGCTGCCAATTGGGGCTCAGAACTTCATAGTTCGCCAAAGAACAGACTGTTGTAGGCAGCAGTTGGATTTGTGAAATTTGAAGATGGCAGTTAAGAGAGAAGACACAATTTCAATTAATGTTAAAGATGATCCTGAGGCTCACACTTCAAAAGTCCTTAAAGAAAATTGCTCAAACATGATCATCCTCCAACATCAGGGTGCACGCTAGGTAGCAGGTAGGCTTATTTTAGGAGGCAATGTGTAAAGTATTTGTGTAACACTTTAAACAGTAAAACAGTGAAAACATCATACAAAGGGCACCACACCTGTTTAGGACTATGGGTAAAACAAGACAAAATGACAAAAATTCAACAAGAAGCATTTAAAATAGGAATTTTCAAAGAATATCTGCAGTTATAGTGCTTAGAAGCACAAAGTGCCAACCAGTGCTATCTGGTCATGCTTGACCATGTCAAATCTGAAAGCTCAGGCCAACCGCAATGGAGCATGGGTCACATAGAGGGGCCAACCTTGTCCAGCTCAAAAAGTACCTTTTGATGAAGGAAGCATCGACATAGAAGACCTGATACGAGGAGAAGTGGAGGTGATGCATTAGCTTTGATCCCTTTGAATGCAGGCGATGCATCGGTTCCTGTCCACCTTAGGGGTGACTTATGCGTAATAAAAGGGGGGGTTTAAGGCTTGGAAAGAGATTTTAAATGCCAAGTCAACCTGGCGGTCAAACTGCATATACAGGCTCTGCAGCGACAGGCCTGAGGCATGTTTAATTAGTGCAAATTATTAGGGATTTATAATCAAATTAAATATGACAAATTTGGATACACCAATATTACCATTTTTAAGGGGAGTGAGGACAAACACTTTAGCACTGATTAACAGTGGTGAAGTGTCCAGAGTCCTAAGGCCAGCAAACACAGAGCAGCAAAAGTAAGGCAAAGGAGACAAAACATCTGGGGGAAGACCACCCGAAGGCTGACGGTCTGTTGGACTTTTTGCCTTACGCAGGGTCCTCCCCAGTCTTTTTGCCTCCTTCCTCCTGGTTTTTCTGACCTCTCGCTGTTGGCTCTAGGACTCTGAGCACTTTATCACTGCTGACCAGTGCTAAACTGCAGGTGCTCTCCCATCTAAAGTTGGTATGATTGGCTTATACCTAATTGGCATATTTAATTTACCTATAAGTCCCTTGTACAGTGGGATCTCTATACCCAGGGCCTGTAAATTAAATACTACTAGTGGGCCTGCAGCGCTGATTGCGCCACCCACTGAAGTAGACTTTCAAACCTCAAACCTATCTCAGGCCTGCTAGCGCAGGGCCTGTGTGCACAGTTTTCTGCCACGGGGACCTGGCATCTAAAGTTCCTTGCCAGGCCCAGGACTCCCCTTTTACTACATGTAAGTCACCCCTAAGGTATGCCCTAGCTAGCCTTATGGGCAGGGTGCCATGCATGTAGAAAGGCAGGACATGTGCCATATTGCATGGCCTGTCCTGGTAGTGACAAACAGCCTAACTTGGTGTCTCACTGCTGTGAGTGCTGCCTTCTCATAGGATTGCATTAGAAATGCCCTGCCTTATGTGTAAGGGGTATTGTCTGATTTATGAGGGGTAGCGTAGGTGTGTTTGGTATGGTTGTGATGCTGATAATAAATACTGCTTACTGGTGTGGGTGTATTTTTTATTACTATCACAGAAAAGCCACTTCTAGAAAGTGCGCATTTATCTGTACTTATGACTCTGGTGTTTTGCAGCTTGACTCCAATCCACGTCTGGGCAGAGTGACAGTTGGGTCTTTGTGCATACTTTTCAGACTACCTGTACACAGGGAGGGTGGAGGTGTCACAGAGGTGCATCTGCATACTGAATAGTCTTCCTGGGCAGAGAGAAGGGAGAGGCGGGGCACACCTGCATTTGTAAAGACTGTGCCCTGGCCTCACACAATAGGGTCGTTAACCCCCCACTGATGTTTGGAGCCTGTGCTGAAAGGAGAGAGGGGGCACTCCCAGAACCAGTTGTAACTGGCTGGAACCTCCTCTCCCTACCATTGTAAAACACTGTAAGAACTGACTATAAGTACAGGGGAATTTTCCCCACAATTTGGAACACTCTTGGAAATTGAACCTGGACACAAGACGCTGCTGAATGGACTCACCAGGAAACCGCCTTGGACTGCTGCTGCTGTGCTAACCTGTGACCTGCCTGGTCACTAGGAGGAACTGCCATCATCTGCACCCCTTGTGCTGGCCTGTAGCTGGACCCACCAGCCTTGTGCTCCTTCCTGCGTCATTGTTCCCAGGGGCAGGGTGCCGTGGCCCCTGACCCCTGTAACTTTTCCCTGCACAAGGAGTGCTGCCTTGATATCCCCTTTGCGCTGAGAGAGCGTTCTTCTGTGCCCTCAGGCACTTTGAGGCACCTGTTTCATGCTGGAATCACCGCCGCAACCCGGGCTATAAGTATGGCCTTAGCGCTTTGAAAAGCGCTTCCTGGATGGCCCCCAGTAATCACGGTCCCCAGAGGGGCCCATCAATGGTCTAGAGAAGGTGCGTGCCGCCCTCTTCTCCTCAAAAGGATGTCAGCGCCACCCATTTTGCGCATAGGAGCGCCGGGGGCCCCATTGTTCATCTTCTAGGCACTGGAGGTGCCTTCATCAAGCCAGGTACTGTTAAAGGAACAATATATAGAACATAAGTTCTTACTAGAGACTTCGTCTGATTTATATGTTGCCTACCTGTTTTTGATGGTGTTTCATAGGCATATGCAAATGTTCCTTTTATGGGCATGACTTGCTAATATGTTTCCCTAACTTGCCATATTTTTTCTAATGTTCCTACTATGGGCGTTTTATCATATTGTTATGACAAGTGTTCTAATGTGATAACGTGTTTCCTGACTACTGCTTATGTTGCAGAATACTGAGTAACCTGTGTGTTATGTGTGACTACTGCTAATTTACAGAGTAACTAATGTGTAACGTTCTGACAACTGCTAAGGTAGCAGGATAGTACTGATATGTGATGTTTGGTCTGATAATTGCGTTTGTGTACAATACAGTATATTTTCATATAATCTGGTGTGTTTCCTTTGTGGTGGGGACATTGCGTCACGTGTGTGTGTGTTGTGCAAACGCTTTACACATTGCCTCCGGGTTAAGCCTGACTGCTCGTGCCAAGCTACCAAGGGGGTGAGCAGGGGGTTATCTTGGACGTGTAACTCCCTTGCCCTGACTAGAGTGGGTAAGTTCTGCCTTGCTGAGGTGCATACCCTAGCCAACCAGTAACCCCATTTCTAACATTGGTCGTCAGCGGTGAGGATAGGACTTGCGCTTGCACAATACCATTGTGACTCATTATTTCTCTACAAGGATTGCATTTAGACCATCACATGTTTGGCTTCTCTTAACTTTCTCTCTTTGGTCATTTTTCCAGTTTTCATTTCTCACGCTTGGGTATTGTGGTTGTCACATTTGAGTTATTTGTACCTTTTCAAGATGGGGCTTACCTTTGATTTAGAGGACCTGCCGTTTTACACTCAGGAGGAATTAGAGGGGTTCTGTAGAGAAAGAGGGCTGCCTGTAGAAGGGGACCTCAGGAGATCTCTGAATTTCTTTGAAAGGTTTGTGACATATACCCAGGGAGGGAGTGTGCTTAGGGGGTACCCAGAGGATCCTGAGTGTAGCGAGGGTTCCCAATGGGAGGGCTCCCAGACCTCATCCCTAGAGAGTGGTAGAGAGGCTGATCAGGAGGGTGAGAATGACCGGTTGGGGACGCCAGTTGACAGGGAAGGCCCCAGTGATAGGGAGTCCCTTCCTGGGTCCAGTATAATAAGCAGGGCTACCTCTCATTCCTTGATGCCTTGTGAGCTAAGAGATAGGCAGGAAGAGAGGGACCTGAAGTTGCAATTAGCACGCCTAGCTGTTGAGGAGAGAAGGGCTGAGGTAGAGAAGGCCTTAGTACAGGAGAGAATGGCAGAGGCAGAGAGGGCCTTTGCCAGAGTAAGACTCGCTCTAGAGCGCAGTCTGAAGGTTCTGTACTCACCAGCGCTGCAGGTGGAGTCCAGTGGTGGCAGCAATGTACAGTGCTGTAGCAAAGATGTTCCTCACATACCCATAGATTTGGGGGCATATTTATACTCCGTTTGCGCCGAATTAGCGTCGTTTTTTTCGACGCAAATTCGGTGCAAAACTAACGCCATATTTATACTTTGGCGTTAGACGCGTCTAGCGCCAAAGTATGAGTAAAGAGCGTCATTTTTTGCGTGAACGCCTTCCTTGCGTTAATGAGATGCAAGGAAGGCGTTCCCGTCTAAAAAAATGATGGCGACGCAAATGCGTCGTATTTATACTCCCGGGCAAAAATCACGCCCGGGAGGTGGCGGGTCAAAAAACCCCGCATTTGCGCCACTATTTAACGCCTGGGTCAGGGTAGGCGTTAAGGGGCCTGTGGGCTCAAAATGAGCCCACAGGTGCCCTCCCCTGCCCCCAGGGACCCCCCCTGCCACCCCTGCCCACCCCAGGAGGACACCCAAGGATGGAGGGACCCACCCCAGGGACATTCAGGTAAGTTCAGGTAAGTATAATTTTTTATATTTTTTAATTTTTTTTGTGTGGCATAGGGGGGCCTTATTTGTGCCCCCCTACATGCCACTATGCCCAATGACCATGCCCAGGGGACATAAGTCCCCTGGGCATGGCCATTGGGCAAGGGGGCATGACTCCTGTCTTTACTAAGACAGGAGTCATTTAAATGGCGTCTGGGCGTCGAAAATAATGGCGCAAATCGGGTTGAGGTGATTTTTTTGCCTCAACCTGACTTGCCCCATTTTAAGACGCCCTAACGCCATTTTCCCCCTACGCCGGCGCTGCCTGGTCTACGTGGTTTTTTTCCACGCACACCAGGCAGCGCCGGTCTGCTTGCGCCGGCTAACGCCATTCCATAAATACGGCGCCCGCATGGCGCTTCAGAATGGCGTTAGACGGCGCTACATTTTTTGACGCTAAACTGCGTTAGCGCAGTTTAGCGTCAAAAAGTATAAATATGGGAATTGGTACCTAGGTTCCAAGAGGGGGGGTTACATATGTCAGTGGTTAAAGGAATATGAGATGGCTCTGGTAGAGCGCAGGATCCCTGAGAAGGATTGGGGAACTAGCCTAGGGAGCTTTATTCCTGAGGAGGGGAGGGATGCCCTACTGACTCTAGAAGAGAGTGACAGGGAGGGGTACTCCGCTGTAAAGAATGCACTGATTGTGAAGTATGGTTTTTCGCCTGAGGAATACAGAAAAAGGTTAAGGGGTGGTAAGAAACTGTCCCACCAGTCTTGGGAAGAGTTTGTAGAGGATTGCTGCATTGCACTAGATGGATGGGTGAAGGGTAGCACAGTAAACAATTTTGAAGGGCTGTTTAATCTGATTGTCAGAGAGCACCTGCTTCGTTGTTGTTTTGCAGAGTTACGCCAACACTTGTCAGTGTGTGAGTTCTCTGACCCCAGGGAACTTGCAAAGGAGGCAGACTTCTGGTTGCGTACCAGAGGGTCTGGTGTGGCATTAGGGGATGTTCCTAATGAGAGTGGTCTAGGTGTTTCCCAACCAGGTGTGGTGGGAAAGGCTTGTGTCCCAGATAGGTCCCAGTGTATTGGGGCGGGTAAGGCACCCCATGTCCAGTCTCAGATGAGAGGGAATGGGGTTGGGCGGAGGCCCAGGGTACCCGAGCTCCAGTCCCAGGTCCTGAAGGGTTCCATGAGTGAACGACAGGAGGTGAGCCTAGCCTGTGCCGTAGGGCCAGCTGTTCAGAAGGATCCCATTTTGTCATTAGGACTTGGGCGGGTGGCTGGTGATAGCGTTCCGCCGGTCCTGGTGTCTGGTGGTCTCGCTCTACAGCAGAGGAGGTGAAAATCCAGGCATAGGGTTGAGAGGGGGCTGCGGACCCAGTGGAGAACCTGGAGGGTCAGCTCTGAGAGCAGAGCCCCCCAGGAATGACCTTGGTGAGACCATTTCTGGGCTGGGGGGAATCCAGACTCTGTCAGATGGGCAGAGGTCAGGAGACCTGCGCCAGCCAGACTCTTGTGTGGCCCTTGGGGAAGGTGTTTCCCTGGTGGGGAGTAGGTGTGCCCCCCAGGAAGTCCTGGTGCGCCAGGCAATGAATCAACCACAGGGTGGTGACTCTGGGTTGGATGATCAGGTTCAGGGGGTAAACTCTGACCTGATGGGGAGTAGGTGTGCTCCCAAGGAAGTCCTGGTGCGCCAGGCAGTGGTCCAACCGCAGGGTAGTGACTCTGGGTTGGATTGCCAGATTCAGGGGGAAAGCTCTGATCTGGTAGGGGGTAGGTGTGCTCCCAAGGAAGTCCTGGTTCACTGGGCAATGGTCCAGGCTAAGGGTGTCGTCCCTGGACTAGATAGACAGGTTCAGGGGGTAAACTCTGACCTGGTTGGGGAGCGGTTAGTGTGCTAACCTCACTGTGTGAAACTTCTGGTGGCTTCTCCCGAGGTGGGGAGACGCAGGACTCTGGAAGTGGGGTTCAGGGAGGGGGATGCCCGCCCCGGACCCAGGTGCAACCCAAGGGTGTCGTCCCTAGGTTGGGTGGTCAGTCGCCAGGTAGTGATCCTGGGCTGGCGAGAGAGTTGTGCAAGGCTGCTGTACCCAGCACCCTGGCAAGTGTGGATTCTGGTGATACCCCTCCTAGGAGAGGAGGGCGGGATCCTAGACGGAGGGGTAGAGGGAGGAGAGCCTCGCCTCTAGCCCCTGTAGAACCTATGGGTGCGGACCCTAGGTTGGTGGATCAGTGGCAGGGTAGAGCCCCTGAACTGATTGGAAATGGAGTGGAGACAGGTTGCTTTGCACCTGGGGCTACAGCCCCCCACTCGTTATGGTTTCAGAGACCAGAGGCTCCTAGGTGGCCTGGGGTCTGGTTCTGGCCATTGGCAGATAGAGAACCCCCGTGGGTTGGTCTAGACTGCCTGGGAAGCATTGACAGATAGATCCAAGTGGAGTCAAGAAGGCGTAGAACTGGAACATGCCCCTGCTGTTGTGGGCCTGGGTCCTTGTTCTATCGCCCCAATCAGGGAAGTACATCAAGGTATTGATTGTTCTCCCCTGGCTTTTGGCTGGTAGGGAGTTGTGTTGGACTTTTTGCCTTACGCAGGGTCATCCCCAGTCTTTTTGCCTCCTTCCTCCTGGTTTTTCTGACCTCTCGCTGTTGGCTCTAGGACTCTGAGCACTTTATCACTGCTGACCAGTGCTAAAGTGCAGGTGCTCTCCCATCTAAAGTTGCTATGATTGGCTTATACCTAATTGGCATATTTAATTTACCTATAAGTCCCTTGTACAGTGGTATCTCTATTCCCAGGGCCTGTAAATTATATACTACTAGTGGGCCTGCAGCGCTTCTTGCGCCACCCACTGAAGTAGACTTTCAAACCTCAAACCTATCTCAGGCCTGCTAGCGCAGGGCCTGTGTGCACAGTTTTCTTCCACAGGGACCTCGTATCTAAAGTTCCTTGCCAGGCCCAGGACTCCCCTTTTACTACATGTAAGTCACCCCAAGGTACGCCCTAGCTAGCCTTATGGGCAGGGTGCCATGTATGTAGAAAGGCAGGACATGTGCCATATTGCATGGCCTATCCTGGTAGTGACAAACAGCCTAACTTGGTGTCTCACTGCTGTGAGTGCTGCCTTCTCATAGGATTGCATTAGAAATGCCCTGCCTTATGTGTAAAGGGTATTGTCTGATTTATGAGGGGTAGCGTAGGCGTGTTTGGTATGGTTGTGATGGTGATAATAAATACTGCTTATTGGTGTAGGTGTTTTTTTTATTACTATCACAGAAATGCCACTTCTAGAAAGTGCACATTTATCTGTACTTATGACTCTGGTGTTTTGCAGCTTGACTCCAATCCACGTCTGGGCAGAGTGACAGTTGGGGCTTTGTGCATACTTTTCAGACTACCTGTACACAGGGAGGGTGGAGGTGTCACAGAGGTGCATCTGCATACTGAATAGTCTTCCTGGGCTGAGAGAAGGGAGAGGCGGGGCACACCTGCATTTGTAAAGACTGTGCCCTGGCCTCACACAATAGGGTCGTTAACCCCCCACTGATGTTTGGAGCCTGTGCTGAAAGGAGAGAGGGGGCACTCCCAGAACCAGTTGTAACTGGCTGGAACCTCCTCTCCCTACCATTGTAAAACACTGTAAGAACTGACTATAAGTACAGGGGAATTTTCCCCACAATTTGGAACACTCTTGGAAATTGAACCTGGACACAAGACGCTGCTGAATGGACTCACCAGGAAACCACCTTGGACTGCTGCTGCTGCGCTAACCTGTGACCTGCCTGGTCACTAGGAGGAACTGCCATCATCTGCACCCCCTGTGCTGGCCTGTAGCTGGACCCACCAGCCTTGTGCTCCTTCCTGCTTCATTGTTCCCAGGGGCAGGGTGCCGTGGCCCCTGACCCCTGTAACTTTTCCCTGCACAAGGGCTGCTGCCTTGATATCCCCTTTGTGCTGAGAGAGCGTTCTTCTGTGCCCTCAGGCACTTCGAGGCTCCTGTTTCATGCTGGAATCACCGCCGCAACCCGGGCTATAAGTATGGCCTTAGCGCTTTGAAAATCGCTTCCTGAATGGCCCCCAGTAATCACGGTCCCCGGAGGGGCCCGTCAATGGTCTAGAGAAGGTGCGTGACGCCCTCTTCTCCTCAAAAGGATGTCAGCGCCACCCATTTTGCGCATAGGAGCGCCGGAGGCCCCATTGTTCATCTTCTAGGCACTGGAGGTGCCTTCATCAAGCCAGATACTGTTAAAGGAACAATATATAGAACATAAGTTCTTACTAGAGACTTCGTCTGATTTATATGTTGCCTACCTGTTTTTGATGGTGTTTCATAGACATATGCAAATGTTCCTTTTATGGGCATGACTTGCTAATATGTTTCTCTAACTTGCCATATTTTTTCTAATGTTCCTACTATGGGCGTTTTATGATATTCTTATGACAAGTATTTTAATGTGATAACATGTTTCCTGACTACTGCTTATGTTGCAGAATACTGAGTAACCTGTATGTTATGTGTGACTACTGCTAATTTGCAGAGTAACTAATGTGTAACGTTATGACAACTGCTAAAGTAGCAGGATAGTACTGATATGTGATGTTTGGTCTGATAATTGCGTTTGTGTACAATACAGTATATTTTCATATAATCTGGTGTTGTGTTTCCTTTGTGGTGGGGATATTGCGTCACATGTGTGTGTGTGTTGTGCAAACGCTTTACACATTGCCTCCGGGTTAAGCCTGACTGCTAGTGCCAAGCTACCAAGGGGGTGAGCAGGGGTTATCTTGGACGTGTAACTCCCTTGCCCTGAATAGAGTGGGTAACTTCTGCCTGGCTGAGGTGCATACCCTAGCCAACCAGAAACCCCATTTCTAACAGGGTCTAACAGCCACCCTTGGAGTAGTGGTTAGTGAAGGTCTGAGACAGAAGGTTAAGGAATCAAGGGGCATATTTATACTCCGTTTGCGTCGAATTTGCGTCGTTTTTTTCGACGCAAATTCGACGCAAAACTAACTCTATATTTATACTTTGGCGTTAGACGCGTCTAGCGCCAAAGTTCATGGAGTTAGCGTCATTTTTTGGCGTGAACACCTTCCTTGCGTTAATGAGATGCAAGGTAGGCGTTCCCGTCTTAAAAAATGACTCCCAGGCATGTGCGTGGTATTTATACTCCCGGGCAAAAATCACGCCCGGGAGTGGGCGGGGCAAAAAACACCGCATTTGCGCCTCTTTTTAACGCCTGGGTCAGGGCAGGCGTTAAGGGACCTGTGGGCTCAGAATGAGCCCAGAGGTGCCCTCCCCTGCCCCCAGGGACACCCCCTGCCACCCTTGCCCACCCCAGGAGGACACCCAAGGATGGAGGGACCCATCCCAGGGAAGAAAAGGTAAGTTGTGGTAAGTATTTTTTTTAATTTTTTTTTGTGGCATAGGGGGGCCTGATTTGTGCCCCCCTACATGCCACTATGCCCAATGACCATGCCCAGGGGACATAAGTCCCCTGGGCATGGCCATTGGGCAAGGGGGCATGACTCCTGTCTTTGCTAAGACAGGAGTCATGTTAATGGCATCTGGGCGCCCAAAAAAAATGGCGCAAATCGGGTTAAGACGATTTTTTTGCCTCAGCCTGACTTGCCCCATTTTGGGACGCCCAAACGCCATTTTTCCCTACGCCGGCGCTGCCTGGTGTACGTCGTTTTTTTTCACGCACACCTGGCAGCGCCGGTCGGCTAACGCCATTCAATAAATACGGCGCCCGCATGGCGCTTCAGAATGACGTTAGCCGGCGCTAATTTTTTTGGCGCAAAACTGCGTTAGCGCAGTTTTGCGTCAAAAAGTATAAATATGGCCCCAAATCCCCATGTTGCAGTGGCCCTGTCTTTGCAACAGTCTTGATAATCACACTGTAAGCATATTTTAATATGTACATGTGTCTGGTTGAATTTCATTTCCAGAAAACTGTAAAGTGAAAGGTTAAATTAAGAAACAAACTTTTATGGCATAGTGCCTGATGCATTCACTCCGGGGGTATGCGTTTAATTCATGAAGGTGTTGAAAGCCTACAGGTTCAAAATGCCTTTCACCCTGGCAAGGTGGTAGAAGTAAGTATGCTTGAGTTATAATGTGGACATTTTCTCTTTAGATAGCACTAGAGGCTTTCTTGGAAGTTGTGGAAAATTGGGATACTAGTTGTGTTGGTGAAACCCTACTCAAACAGCAAGCACAATTCTTGTCATGGTGACACATAAGCAACCACAAATTAACCTGTGCTTAATCCTCTGGTCGCTTGGCACAAAGCCGCCAGGCTTATTTAGGAGACAAAGGGGGTCATTCCTGGAGGATGCACCGCCAACAGGCTGGCGGTGCATCAAGGGCAATTCTGACCGCGGCAGTAAAGCCGCGGTCTGAAAAGGGAAACCGGCGGTTTCCCGCCGGTTTTCCCCTGCCCCTGTTAATCCTCCACGGCGGCGCTGCAAGCAGCGCCGCCATGGGGATTCCGACCCCCTTCCCGCCAGCCTGGTTCTGGCGGTTTTCACCGCCAGAACCAGGCTGGCGGGAACGGTTGTCGTGGGGCCCAAAGTGTAAATTACTTACGCAAACACACAAACAGTAATCAAGTGAAATCACTACACAAGAAAAGTCCCACTCTAATTTAGAAAAATTGAGTCAAACATAATACAATATTTGACACCAAAACAACAAAATCTAATTAGTAGAAGAGGAGACATGCAATTTTAAAGGTTTGGGTGAAAGTAGTGCTTAAAAGCACAAAGAACCAACAGTGGTTATCTGGTTGTACCCGACAAATACAAAGTAACAGGTTCAGGCCAAACGATGCAGTGCAAGTCCAATAGAGGGACCATGCTAGCCCGACTGAGAAATGTACCATAAGTCCATATTGCAGAGTATTGTGTTTCACAGTGACAGTTTTGAGAAGTGATGTGAGGTCCGCATCAAACATATGTCACACAGCTGCAGTTCTGATGATCTGTGAGGGCCACAATGCAGACTTGTGTCTGCATTAATGGTGTTGAAAATTTGTGGGGTCCATGCCAAGGATGCATCACGCAGCGGGAGTCGGATGAGCTGGGCAGGCTCTGATGTGGGCTAGCGTCAAGGCAGCGTTAATTCCGATAAGGCACTGCGAAGAGCTGCATCAGGCCTGCATCACGCTGCACCGGTTCTTGGTTAGCAGAGTACCTTCCGCCCCACTTCCAAGGGTACAGGAGTGGAGGTGCAAACTTGGGTGGTTAGGACTCACAGCATCAGAGCCCACGTGCTAGGCTCAAGGTGGTTGGAGCCTTTTCTCTCCCTGAGGCTCTGACAAGGAGGTAAGCCAACTACCCCGTGGAGTTACTCTGGTGGTCCTGGGTAGATGGTGCAGGTCCAGTCTTTCTCAGTCAGGGAGCAGGGCAGCACAGTAGGAGGGCAGAAGAGCAGTCCTTCTTATTACAGCAAACAGCATCTCAGTCTTTCTTCTGAATCTTCCACAGGTCCAGAAGTGTACTGAGGAGTTAGGTTTGAGGGTCCAATATTTATGCTGGGTGCCAGATTTGAAGTAGGAGAAGTTATGTTTCTAGAATCCTCCCCCTACAGAGGTGTCTGGAATTTTCTGCCTCCCAGCACTGCCGTCAGCCTGTCTGGGTCACAATAGACTGGTGTGATATCCTTTCTGAGTCTCTTAAGGTACAGTCTTTCTGATGTACAAGTGTGGTAGGCGTCAGCTCTTCCCCCCATCATGACAGAAATGCCACCTCCTCCTAACACATATTCCCGCTTTCTTTCACTATCTGGGAGATATACTCAAGGACCAACTACCAGCTACGCCTAATCATGTGACTCAGGATACAGGCTGCGGACACCAAATGGTTATGACAAGAAAATGCTAACATTTTAAAAGAGGGTATTAAATGACCAATTTGTAGACACCAAACTCAACTTTCCCACCTGCTCTCAATTGAAAGTTATCACTTATTAAATGGCCCCTCAATGTTTCAGTGATGACTCTTTAGCTCCCTAAACTGACTTTCAGCTTCTTATTCTTTGTTGACAAAGGATTTGGTGGCTCACATCTTTTTTATGTTTTCTATTTTGTTAAGTTAGATGCTTTAACATTTTATTAAGTAAATACAGAGAACTGCTAAATAACTATATAATAATACATTAAACAAATAGCTATGCCTCATGATTTCACATTATTATCCTACTAAATGTAGATAGAATTTCATACAATACAATATTTGGCCCTCGTCAAAGCAGTTTTGATCAGCAATTACAACAATGCAGTTTCAGGTAATTATTTATAATTCTTTATCCACTTTTATAAAAGATCCCAAATGAGACACCTCTTTTTTTCATTGTGCCCCTTACACAAATAAGCCGCAGTTTCCTTAGAATGACTAGCCAAGTTTCAGTTAAACTGTTGTTGAAAGGACGGAGGTTAGGAGCTTAACCATTCTAACGCAAAACATAAATTACCAATTGTAATACTCACAAGGAGTGAAGGAATAATGACATAGATCTTGTCATACCCAAATATTATTGTATAGGGCCTTAGCTTAATATTTATACAATTCAGGGCCCCCACAAATATGAATACCCAGGCACAAAAGCTCTCTAACACTCTGCAAGAGGGAAACATATGTCCAATATCAGTTTCTGGGCCTCATTTATGTTGGTGGTAATGGTCCCGCCATCTACTTTTTGACTGAAAACCCTTCCACCAACATGACGGTCCATCAGCCAAATTTAGATACTGGCGATCCCATAGACAAAACCTGCATTTGATCTGCTGTTTCTGCCAAGAAACACCACCCGACTCAATGGCGCAATAGGGAAAATTGGTTACCAGTGGGACCCCAGACACATTTCCCGTCGTGCATATTTGGATGTGCCATACCACCAAGAATAAAGTGACGGTTCGATCTTTATGTTTGAGTTGGCAGATTAGGGGGGGAAAGGGGGTGAAATCTCACCTTTTTCCCCATTCCACCCCTGTTTTCAATTGGACTTGACTGGACAACATCTGCCATCACTGCAGCCACAAACCCAAGGATAAAACATGCCCCCCCATCGCCAGACTCGAAGATAGGTATGCCGCATTGCCAGGATACGTTGGGTGGGCACTTCATGGGAGATTGGGGCCACTGCAGGTATTTACATGTCACATTATTTTTTTAAAATTACTGTGACATTCATATATGGGATACATGATGGTGTCACACATGGCTGAGGACACACTGGCACAACATGCATATCAAACACATACACAACTGTCAATGCGGTGTCAACATTCTTCTAAAATGGATGCTGGAACCACAATGACGATACACTCACACTGGACAACGGTGTCCACGTGTGCACATTGCAAGGGGACCTGTATGGGTAGGTTTGTGTTTTCTATGTGTGTCTGTACGCATGTTTGTGTGTCTGTGTATTGTCTGTTTGAGATCAAGGGAGCTTGAGTGGGTGGTGTTGCTGTGTTTGTACGTGTGTCACTTGCATGTGAGACCGATGTTGTTGTGTAAGTTGCGTTGCCGTGTGACACATGAAGGTAAGTGTTGTTGTTGTGTGGCTATTGTTGTCATTTTGTGTATAGTTGTACTTGTGAGTGTGTTTGTTTAGCTGAGTGTGTAGTGGTGTTGTTTGTTGTGGTTGTGTCATGTGTGGATGCAATTTCAATGGCATGTGTATGTTGTGTCACAAATGGATGTCAATGTGTGTTTTTGGCATGAATAGATTGTGTTGGAATGGCAATGGGTTATTGTGTGTATGTGGTGTGTAATGTAATGTGTAGTGCAGGAGTGCACATATGGCTAAGGGACAGTGTGTCTGTCCCTTACCTCTATTCAATAGCACTTGCCACTGTACGAAGTCCATTTAGATCCACTGTTGTCCCACCTTCAGCAATCCATTGCTATTCAATCGGCTTGCAGAACTGTAGCATCTAAATACAGTGGGTGGAACACAGTTGGCTTGATGGTCTTTTTGGGTTCGTCGTCGACAGGGTTTGGCAGTACCACCACCAAGATCTAAATCAGGCCCTCTGGTTCCTTGCCATGTGGACAATCGATATTGGCTTTCCTTCCCCACCTATTCAGCTAAGGAGGAGTGTAATAAAAATTATAGATTTTTTTATAGTGCTGTACCTTAAGAGTTGCCAGAGGAGTGCAATACAAATTATATAGATTTTTTTATAGTGTTGTATCTTAAGAGTTGCCAAAAACAATAGTGTTTCACCACTCTAATGCTCTCATTCATATTTACTTGCTCTTCTCCCATTACAGAACTCTTGGCATGGTGCCTCATTTATGTTCAGATACTGTGGCTCTTGCAATCGTCTTGCCACAAAAACCTTGGAAGCAGCTTATTATTACGTATGTCACACTTAAATTGCCATAACAACACATATGTTCTCCTACATTGTATTACATTAACAAGTTTGTTGTGACTGTTTTATGTGACATTATGAGCATCCTATGTCACTGAATCCTCATATCATACCCCTGTGCTATCACCCTGCAAACATATTTACATCTGTGTGAATGCTGCTCTTTCTATCAGTTTGCCCAGGAAATGTCCATTTGTAATTGGGCTGTAGTTCTTGGGATCATATGGGGCCAGGTTTGTTTTCTTTAATAATGAGCATATGCATGCCTGTTATAGGTGTACTGGAAAGATTCCCGTAGTTAAAGATTTTTTGATGATTCTTCTTACTTGTGTCAGCAGAGGTAGATGAAAGAATGTTCTTGAAAATGTGGGGTGGACAAGGGTCAGTAGGGCAGCCGAAAGACCTGTTTGCTTTGACCAGATCCATCAATTCACTTTGTGATATTTGTTGGAAGGAATGCAGAGCGTGGGCTGTCTTACTATTGGAGGGTATTTCTGTAAATGGGCTGTCTCTGGTGGTTTTCCTTTGATTTAAATAAGATACCAATATTTATGCTTTGGTTTTGTAATGATTTGCCAATTTGTCTGTGAATTCTTCAGTAATGGGATGAGTTCTTTCCATGCATTTAGGTATATGAAATTCAATGAGAATTTTATAAAATTCTTTATTTGCTGACTGAGCATTATGAATTCTGTCTGAGTTGTTCTTTTATTTAGCTTTTTTGATTTGTATATTCTGTTTGCTTAAGTGAAGGTTGTTTTGATTGCTGTTTGTTCTGAGCCAGGTTCATTGCAGCCTTCTGGTTTGATGTTTTGTCTTCTTTAATTCTGTATTTCTCCAAGGCACTTATTTTCTTTTATCCTGTTTTGCGATTCTGAGTGACATTAGGTGTCGCGCCGCTGAACGTGGCACGAGCCGAACATTCGGCTCGTACTGCAGCACGCGGTCATAAGACGCTCCGTGCCCCCAGCCTGCTCTGTACCTTACGAGGCCCCAAATTGGGCATGGGGCCTCGTTCTTTTTTAGTGCAGCGCGTGTCTAGGCAGGTCTGACCCCCCACTCACCTGTTCTTTTCTTTTCTTCTTTTTTCTGGAAATCTGGTTGTGCCTTCTTTTATGTTTTTCCCCCTGTCCCATAGTACCCTTCTCTTCCCAGCATTCCTTGTTCCCTACTGTTGGAAATGGGGTTTTTGGTTGGCAGTTAGGTTGCCCTCTGTCCAAGCAAGAACCCTCACTCTAATCAGGGTAAGTCACACACAATCCAAAATCAGCCTGTGCTCACCCTCCGGTAGCTTGGCACGAGCAGTCAGGCTTAACTTAGAAGGCAATGTGTAAAGCATTTGTGCAATAAATCATACAACACCATAGCATAACACCACAAAAATACACCACACAGTATTTAGAAAAATATATAATATTTATCTGGGTATCTTCAGGTCAAAAACGATCAAAGTTGCAATATGAATTTGTAAAGATATCACTGAAAAGTGATATAAAGTGTCTTAAGTCTTTAGAAAGTAAACAGAGTCTCTTTCAAACACAAAGTACCTGGTTTCTGGTGGGAAATCTCCTCAGAGGGCCACAAAGAAAGAGGTGCGTGGAAAAAGGGGTGTGTGCGTCGATTTCTCCCCAGCACACATGGACTTGCGTCGTTATTTTCCACGCGGGGAAGTCGGGCGTCGTTTTCCGGCGCGCGGACAGTCTCTTTCTGTGGGTCAAGGGGATTACCAGATGTCCCGGGTCTGTGCGTGGATTTTCCTGCTTGTTTTCCGGCTACGCGTCGTTCTGCGGGGCTGCGCGTCGAAGTTTCGATCTCACGGCAGGCGTCGCGTCGATTTCTCCTGCGGAGTCGGGCGGCGTTGTCCTTGCGAGCCCATGCGTCAAAGTTTTGAGCTCACGGCAGGCGTCGCGTCGATTTCCCCTGCGGAGTCGGGCGGCGTTGTCCTTGCGAGGCCGTGCGTCAAAGTTTTGATCTCACGGCAGGCGTCGTGTCGATTTCTCCCGGGAAGTCGGGCGGCGTTGCCCTTGCGAGGCCGTGCGTCAAAGTTTCGGTCGTCCCGAAGGCGTCGCGTTGATCAGCGTCGGTGTGCGGCGTTTTTCTTGCCGCAGAACAAGCTGTGCGTCGAAAAGTTCGGCGCACGGAGCGTCCAAGAGGAAGAGTGAAGTCTTTTTGGTCCTGAGACTTCAGGGAACAGGAGGCAAGCTCTATCCAAGCCCTTGGAGAGCACTTTTACAGCCAGGCAAGAGTTCAGCAAGGCAGCAGGCCAACAGCAAGGCAGCAGTCCTTTGTAGAAAAGCAGACAGGTGAGTCCTTTGAGCAGCCAGGCAGTTCTTCTTGGCAGGATGTAGTTTCTGGTTCAGGTTTCTTCTCCAGCAAGTGTCTGATGAGGTAGGGCAGAGGCCCTGTTTTATACTAAGTTGTGCCTTTGAAGTGGGGGTGACTTCAAAGAGTCTCTAAGAAATGCACCAAGTTCCCTTTCAGCTCAATCCTGTCTGCCAGAGTCCCAGTAGGGGGTGAGGCAGTCCTTTGTGTGAGGGCAGGCCCTCCACCCTCCTAGCCCAGGAAGACCCATTCAAAATGCAGATGTATGCAAGTGAGGCTGAGTACCCTGTGTTTGGGGTGTGTCTGAGTGAATGCACAAGGAGCTGTCAACTAAACCTAGCCAGACGTGGATTGAAGGGCACAACAAGATTTTAGTGCAAAGAAATGCTCACTTTCTAAAAGTGGCATTTCTAGAATAGTAATATTAAATCCGACTTCACCAGTCAGCAGGATTTTGTATTACCATTCTGGCCATACTAAATATGACCTTCCTGCTCCTTTCAGATCAGCAGCTGCCACTTCAACAGTGTATGAGGGCAGCCCCAATGTTAGCCTATGAAAGGAGCAGGCCTCACAGTAGTGTAAAAACAAATTTAGGAGTTTCACACTACCAGGACATATAACTACACAGGTACATGTCCTGCCTTTTACCTACACAGCACCCTGCTCTAGGGGTTACCTAGGGCACACATTAGGGATGACTTATATGTAGTAAAAGGGGAGTTCTAGGCTTGGCAAGTACTTTTAAATGCCAAGTCGAAGTGGCAGTGAAACTGCACACACAGGCCTTGCAATGGCAGGCCTGAGACAGGGTTAAGGGGCTACTGAGGTGGGTGGCACAACCAGTGCTGCAGGCCCACTAGTAGCATTTAATCTACCTGCCCTAGGCACATGTAGTGCACTCTACCAGGGACTTACAAGTAAATTAAATAGTCAATCATGGATAAACCAATCAGTAGTACAATTTACCCAGAGAGCAGATGCACTTTAGCACTGGTTAGCAGTGGTAAAGTGCTCAGAGGTCAAAAGCCAACAACAACAGGTCAGAAAAAATAGGAGGAAGGAGGCAAAAAGTTTCGGGATGTCCCTGTCAAAAAGCCAGGTCCAACATGACCCCCTACCAGCCTAAAGCCAGGGGAGAACAATCACTATCCTGATGTACTTCCCTGTTTGAGGCGACAGAACAAGGACCCAGGCCCACAACAGCAGGGGCATGCTCCAGTTCTTCGCCTTCCTGACTCCAATTGGATCACTCTGTCCATACTCTCAGGGCCCACTAAGCCAACCCATGGGGAACCTTTCTCCTTACCTGCGGATCCCATCTGTGCAGCACCTAACCTTACTTTGCTCACAGATGTATCCCAGGAGCAGGATAGTACCACCATGACCAACACAGTGGTGTTGCCCACTCTACCCCTGGGGTGTGACACTTGTCCCCTCCCCAGGGATAACTCTGTCCACCCGGACAGCAAGCCACAGTGGTTACTGACAGCTGCCAGGGATGAGAGCCAGGCCCTAGCCTCTCAAAGCTCTCCGACCACTGTGGCTGTGGAGAGTGGGGGGCGGTAGCCCCAGGTGCTGGGCACCCTTTAACCACTCTCCCTTCCACCAGGTCAGGGATGACAGCCTGAACCTGGTCCTCCCCTCTGGGGCTTTGTACCCTCCCTCCTGGAGCGGTACCCCCAGAGTCCAACATGGTCAGGGTGCTTACAGAAGTCACCCTGTACCATTTCTCCACCAGTGTAGGGCGGTTAACCTGCAACTGGCCCTCCAACCTGGGGCCTGTACCTTCAGGTTGGACTAGGGCCCGGGGTGAGGCTTCCCTCCCCCTGCCCTCCCTTCTGGGGTCCAGCACCCTCCAACTAGGAGTGGCCTCCTCAGAAGACAACATGGTAGGGGCACTGTTATCAGTAGCCCCTCCCTCCAGGTCCGGGGGGACACCCTGAACCTGGTCTTCCAGCCCAGGGTCTGTACCCTCAGACTGGATCACTGCCTGGCAAACCAGGACTTCCTGGGAGGCACACCTACCCCCCACCAGGTCAGAGTTTAACCTCTGCACCTGACCATTCAACTCAGAGTCACCACCCTGAAGTTGAACAATTGCCTGGCACGCCAGGACTTCCTGGAGGGCACACTGACCCTCCACCAGGTCAGAGTTTAACCTCTGCACCTGACCATTCAACTCAGAGTCACCACCCTGAAGTTGAACAATTGCCTGGCGCACCAGGACTTTCTGGGAGGCACACCTACCTCCCACCAAGTCAGAGTTTAACCTCTGAGCCTGGTTCCCCAACCCAGGGTCACCACCCTGAGGTTGGGCAACTGCCTGGCACGCCAGGACTTTCTGGGGGGCACACCTACCCCCCACCAGGTCAGAGTTTAACCTCTGAACCTGGTCATCCAACCCAGAGTCAACACCCTGAGGTTGGACAATTGCCTGGCACAGCAGGGCTTCTTGGGAGGCACACCTACCTCCCACCAGGTCAGAGTTTAACCTCTGAACCTGGGTATCCAACCCAGAGTCACCACCCTGAGGTTGAACAATTGCCTGGAACGCCAGGACTTTCTGGGGGGCACACCTACCCCCCACCAGGTCAGAGTTTAACCTCTGAACCCGGTTATCCAACCCAGAGTCAGCACTCTGAGGTTGAACAATTGCCTGGCACGCCAGGACTTTCTGGGGGGCACACCTACCCCCCACCAGGTCAGAGTTTAACCTCTGAACCCGGTTATCCAACCCAGAGTCAGCACTCTGAGGTTGGACCACTGCCTGGTACACCAGGACTTTCTGGGGGGCACGCCTACCCCCCAACAGGTCAGAGCTTATCCCCTGAACCTGGTTAGCCAACCCAGAGTCGCCACCCCGAGGTTGAACCATTGCCTGGCAGGCCAGGACTTCCAGGGAGGCACACCTACCTCCCACCAGGTCAGAGTTTAACCTCTGAGCCTGGGTCCCCAACCCAGGGTCACCACCCTGAGGTTGGGCAATTGCCTGGCACGCCAGAACTTTCTGGGGGGCACACCTACCCCCCACCAGGTCAGAGTTTAACCTCTGAACCTGGTCATCCAACCCAGAGTCAACACCCTGAGGTTGGACAATTGCCTGGCACAGCAGGACTTCTTGGGAGGCACATCTACCTCCCACCAGGTCAGAGTTTAACCTCTGAACCTGAGTATCCAACCCAGAGTCACCACCCTGAGGTTGAATCTTTGCCTGGCATGCCAGGACTTCCTGGGGGGCACTCTCACCCCCCTCAAGGGACACACCGCCCTCAAGGGCCACACAAGAGTCTGGTTGGCACAGGTCTCCCGACCTCTGCCCATCCGGCAGAGTCTGGGTTTCCCCCAAACCAGAAACGGTTTCACCTGGGTCATTCCTGGGGGGCTCTGCTCTCAGAGCTGTCCCCTGACTCTCAAGGTCCTCCACTGGGGTCTGCAACCCCCTCTCAAACCTATGTCTGAACTTCTGCACCCCCTCACTATGAGGGGTACTGCCAGACACCAGAACTGTTGGGATGCTGGCTACAGTCACCCCCCCAAGTTCTTCTGACACTGCGGGGCTTCCCTCAAAAGGTGGCCCTACGGTACAGGCTAGGCTTCCCTCCTGGTGTTCCCTCATGGAACCCTCTAGGACCTGGGACCTACCTGGGACACTACAATCCTTTCCCACCACACTTGGTTGGGAACCACCTAGACCACTCCCTTCAGGAGCACCCCCAAATGCCTCTTCAGACTCTCTGGTACTCACCCAGAAGTCTGCCTCCATTGTAAGCTCCCTGGGGTCAGAGAACTCACACTCCACCTGGTGTTGGCGTAGCTCTGGAAAATAAGGACCAGACATATGCTCTCCGGCAATTACATCACTCTGCCCTTCACATGTATTAACCACAGTACCCTTCACCCAACCACCCAGTAACTCAACCTTGGAAAATCACTCTACTTCGCCCTCCTGAGACTGGTGAGACAGTATCTGTCTGTCCCTGACACTCAACCCAAACTCTTCTGGGATGTCTCTACACTCTATATCCAGGACGTCCACCAGGGGGGAACCCTTTTCTCTGTCACTCTCTGCTAGAGTCAGTAAAGTGTCCCTCCCCCCAGTAGGAATATGACTCCCTGTGCCAGTTCCCCAATCCTTCTCAGGGACCCTGTGCATAACGGGAACTACCTCATACCCTTGAACCGCCTGGGGTGTGTCAACTCCCTTCCTCAAGTTGGGCACCACATCCCTGGGCTTGTGCCCTTCTTCAGCAGTACTGGATGCAAGATTTTTGCTGCCACCATCTGAACTGGACTCAGCCCTTCCGGCCTCCAGTTTCAGCTCTTTACAGCTCAGCTCTTGAGCTGCAATCTTTTCTTCTTCCAGGGCTAAGAGACTTGCTGCCTCAGCCCTTTCAAGCTGCTCATCTAGCTCTTCTAGACACCGCTCTAGAGCTAGGAGCCATTCATCTCCCACTGGTTCTCTTTCCTCATCTGAGTAGTCTTCCTCCTCATGTGAGCCCTTCTTCCTCCTCATATGAGTAGTCCTCCTCCTCATCTGAGGGGTACTTAGTCATTTGGTTTCTTGCTGCCTCTCTCTCTGCCCATCTTTCCTCCCCCCAGACTATGTAGTGATGGAGCATCTCCGCCTTAGTAGATCTCCTTGCTACAGGAAGGCCCCATTTTCTGCAAAGCTTCCTTAGGTCAGCCTTAGTGAGGTGGTCCGTACGAACAAAGAATGAGTAGGTACACAATCCCATTTTGATAAGATCTTATCAGCAAAAAACAAAATCCAAAGTCCAAAATATCAATAGTATATCCAGGAGGACATCAGAGAGCCAAGAGCCAAAAAAGATGAAAAATCAAGTTGACCTTCAACTGTGGGTAGGTAGTGAAATACTTAGCTACTGTATGTCACTGCACAAACACAAGTCCTATCCTCACCGCTGATCACCAATGTTAGAAATGGGGTTTTTGGTTGGCAGTTAGGTTGCCCTCTGTCCAAGCAAGAACCCTCACTCTAGTCAGGGTAAGTCACACACAATCCAAAATCAGCCTGTGCTCACCCTCCGGTAGCTTGGCACGAGCAGTCAGGCTTAACTTAGAAGGCAATGTGTAAAGCATTTGTGCAATAAATCATACAACACCATAGCATAACACCACAAAAATACACCACACAGTATTTAGAAAAATATATAATATTTATCTGGGTATCTTCAGGTCAAAAACGATCAAAGTTGCAATATGAATTTGTAAAGATATCACTGAAAAGTGATATAAAGTGTCTTAAGTCTTTAGAAAGTAAACAGAGTCTCTTTCAAACACAAAGTACCTGGTTTCTGGTGGGAAATCTCCTCAGAGGGCCACAAAGGAAGAGGTGCGTGGAAAAAGGGGTGTGTGCGTCGATTTCTCCCCAGCACACACGGACTTGCGTCGTTATTTTCCACGCGGGGAAGTCGGGCGTTGTTTTCTGGCGCGCGGACAGTCTCTTTCTGTGGGTCGCGGGGATTACCAGATGTCCCGGGTCTGTGCGTGGATTTTCCTGCTTGTTTTCCGGCTGCGCGTCGTTCTGCGGGACTGCGCGTCGAAGTTTCGATCTCACGGCAGGCGTCGCGTCGATTTCTCCTGCGGAGTCGGGCGGCGTTGTCCTTGCGAGGCCGTGCGTCAAAGTTTTGAGCTCACGGCAGGCGTTGCGTCGATTTCCCCTGCGGAGTCGGGTGGCGTTGTCCTTGCGAGGCCGTGCGTCAAAGTTTTGATCTCACGGCAGGCGTCGCGTCGATTTCTCCCGGGAAGTCGGGCGGCGTTGCCCTTGCCAGGCCGTGCGTCAAAGTTTCGGTCGTCCCGAAGGCGTCGCGCTGATCAGCGTCGGTGTGCAGCGTTTTTCTTGCCGCGGAACAAGCTGTGCGTCGAAAAGTTCGGCGCACGGAGCGTCCAAGAGGAAGAGTGAAGTCTTTTTGGTCCTGAGACTTCAGGGAACAGGAGGCAAGCTCTATCCAAGCCCTTGGAGAGCACTTTTAAAGCCAGGCAAGAGTTCAGCAAGGCAGCAGGCCAACAGCAAGGCAGCAGTCCTTTGTAGAAAAGCAGACAGGTGAGTCCTTTGAGCAGCCAGGCAGTTCTTCTTGGCAGGATGTAGTTTCTGGTTCAGGTTTCTTCTCCAGCAAGTGTCTGATGAGGTAGGGCAGAGGCCCTGTTTTATACTAAGTTGTGCCTTTGAAGTGGGAGTGGCTTCAAAGAGTCTCTAAGAAATGCACCAAGTTCCCTTTCAGCTCAATCCTGTCTGCCAGAGTCCCTGTAGGGGGTGTGGCAGTCCTTTGTGTGAGGGCAGGCCCTCCACCCTCCCAGCCCAGGAAGACCCATTCAAAATGCAGATGTATGCAAGTGAGGCTGAGTACCCTGTGTTTGGGGTGTGTCTGAGTGAATGCACAAGGAGCTGTCAACTAAACCTAGCCAGACGTGGATTGAAGGGCACAACAAGATTTTAGTGCAAAGAAATGCTCACTTTCTAAAAGTGGCATTTCTAGAATAGTAATATTAAATCCGACTTCACCAGTCAGCAGGATTTTGTATTACCATTCTGGCCATACTAAATATGACCTTCCTGCTCCTTTCAGATCAGCAGCTGCCACTTCAACAGTGTATGAGGGCAGCCCCAATGTTAGCCTATGAAAGGAGCAGGCCTCGCAGTAGTGTAAAAACGAATTTAGGAGTTTCACACTACCAGGACATATAACTACACAGGTACATGTCCTGCCTTTTACCTACACAGCACCCTGCTCTAGGGGTTACCTAGGGCACACATTAGGGATGACTTATATGTAGTAAAAGGGGAGTTCTAGGCTTGGCAAGTACTTTTAAATGCCAAGTCGAAGTGGCAGTGAAACTGCACACACAGGCCTTGCAATGGCAGGCCTGAGACAGGGTTAAGGGGCTACTGAGGTGGGTGGCACAACCAGTGCTGCAGGCCCACTAGTAGCATTTAATCTACCTGCCCTAGGCACATGTAGTGCACTCTACCAGGGACTTACAAGTAAATTAAATAGTCAATCATGGATAAACCAATCAGTAGTACAATTTACCCAGAGAGCAGATGCACTTTAGCACTGGTTAGCAGTGGTAAAGTGCCCAGAGGTCAAAAGCCAACAACAACAGGTCAGAAAAAATAGGAGGAAGGAGGCAAATAGTTTGGGGATGTCCCTGTCAAAAAGCCAGGTCCAACACCTACTCTCTATGGTTCCTAGTCAATTCTGTTCTATGTGCTTTTCCCTATCTAAGATGTTGTCCTTTTACTTCCTGTTGGTCGTTTCCTGTTTGTTGGTATTTAAGGGCTGTGTTTCTTTCTCTCCTTGCGCTGCAACACTTTCTGTTTGGATGGTGTCTTCGCTCCTGCTTCCTTGTATTCCTGTGCTGGTTCTCGTTGGTTCCAGTGTATTTACCTGTATTTTGTTCCTGCTGTTACTTAGTCTTTTTGTTCCTGTTGCAGGATTCTATATTTTTTGACGTTTTTTCCCCTTTTCAGGTTTTGTTTCCCTCTGGCACTACTTCTGAGGGACACGGCCTGCTCTTGACGTACCCATTGCCTGCAGCACCGTGGCTACCAGAAAGAGTCGCCCCTACTTGGGCCAAGGCCAAACATTCCAGAACAGGATCCATGCCACTCGCTCTGCGGCCTCCAGGGTAAAGCAGCACGTAAGTCGTGACAGATTGCAGCTCCCAATACTCCCGACGTCATCTAACATCTTGGATGATACAGTGGCGGCTGCTGCAGATCCTGACCAATCTCTTCTGGCAACCATTCAGCAACAAGCTCAGGAACTGCAACAATTACGCAATGAGAATGCTGCTTTACGACAAGCTTTGTCCTTTCGCAGTGCGGATGTTCCGGCCGTCTCCACCTCTACTCCTCATTTCTCCGGTGAACCAACTAAGCTGCGAGAGTTCCTCGATGCATTGACGGTGTATTTCGCCTTCCGACCTACCCAATTCTCCCACGACAAGACAAAGGTGGGATATCTTATCAGTGCAGTATCCGGTCCTGCCTTGGCCTCGGCAACCCCGATGGTATCCTCCAATGACCCAGTATTATCGGACTATTCCGCTTTCGTGAATCGGTTTAAACAGATGTTCAGTCGTCCAGGATTGGAGGCCTCTGCGGAAGAAGCCTTATGTGACATCCAACAAGGCTCACAAGATGTCCTCCAATATATTACCCGCTTTCGACAGCTAGCGGCTGAGACCACTTGGATGGAACGAACTCTGGAGACTTTATTCCATAGAGGACTGAAAGAGGAGATTAAAGATGAGTTAGTACACTCCACCCGAGTTGAAGATCTTCGTGGTCTGATGGATCAGGCTCTTTCCATTGAATACCGTCTCCAAGAACGACGTATGGAGAAGAGAAAGAGTAGAGGATCTTCTCAGCCAAGCACTTCACGTGTCTTTATGCATCGTTCCGAGGAACCTCGTCCTCCCGCCAGAGACACCGAAGGCGAACCTATGCAAGTGGATACCACTCGAGTCCCACTTTCCGTTAGCGAGCGGGAAGACAGACGTAGGAAAGGATTGTGCCTGTATTGTGGTGCTGCCGGCCACATGCTTCGTACCTGCCCCGTTCGTCCTTAAAGTCCATCGGGAAACGCCACTTCCTGTCCTCTGTAAGAAGGGAGGGGACGGGATCATCGGCTATACCTTCCATCAGGTCAATCAAGGCAATGCCACGACTTTGTTTATGCTACCTCTGACGCTACATTTACTGGATGGCCGTCAAGAGAGAACAATGGCTTTACTTGACTGTGGTGCCAGTGGCATATATATGGATAAAACTTGGGCCGCGACTCAACAAATACCAACACGACCCAAAGAAACCCCAGAACAAGTTCACACAGTGGATGGGTCCTTAATATCCTCTGGTCCAGTTGATACCACCACCACAACACTGAGTTTACAATTCGGAAACCACCAAGAACACATCTCATTTGATTTAATATCATCCCCCAATCATACTATCATTTTAGGAATTCCGTGGTTCATAAGACATAACCCTTATGTAAACTGGGAAACCCAGACTATTTCCTTGTCCTCACAGTTTTGTCATGAGAACTGCTTTGCTTCAGACACTTATTGGGCATTATGAGTACAGAGTTATGCCTTTTGGTCTCACTAATGCCCCCTCCATTTTCCAAAGATTTATGGACTCTGTGTTCTCTGATCTCTTGAACCATACGGTCGTCATCTATTTAGACAATATCCTTATTTATTCTAGACGTCCGGAACTTCATTCCTCTCACGTGAAACAAGTCCTCCAAAGACTCCGGGAACATCAACTGTCCTGTAAACCGGAAAAGTATGAGTTTGACAAGACCGAAGTCAAATATTTGGGATATCACCTTAGTCCCACTGGAATAGCAATGGACCAGGAAAAGGTACAAGCCATCCTAGACTGGCCATCTCCTTCCTCTATTAAGGAAACGCAATGTTTTCTAGGATTGGCTAACTTTTATCGGCAGCTCATCTTAGACTTTGCAGAACAAACCAGCCACATAACTCAAACATTAAAAAAGGAAAATTTTAAGAAAGGCTTTGTCTGGACAATGGCGGCTGAAAAGGTTTTTCAGAGTCTAAAAAAGGCCTTCACTCGAGCACCGATATTGAGACACCCAGATACTAACAAACAATTTACTGTTGTTACTAATGCTTCCGAAAGAGCCATCGGAGGTGCCTTACTCCAACAACAAGAAGATGACGGTCTTGAACATCCTGTGTTCTATTTGTCCCATGTACTCTCTGCATCGGAACAATATTACTCAGTACTTGAAAGGGTGTTGTTAGCTCTGAAAACAGCCTGCCTAGAGTGGAGACAGTTTCTTATGGGTTCCAAAGAGCCGTTCGAGGTGGGAACAGACCATTGTAATCTACAATGTTTACATAATTTTTTATGTCAGAACAGTCGTCAGGCTCGTTGGGCCTTTTTCTTCAGTCAGTATGACTTTTATGTCACCCCCTATTCCTGGATCCCAAAACATTCTGGCTGATGCTCTGTCTTGCAGTTATCCAGATTGTACTTCTACCCCATCTCAGTATCTACTTGAGCCCAGTAAAATCATCGGAGTAGCTCAGTCTTTCCCGGATGAGGTACAACTGGAATATTCTAACCTGACTGATCAAGAATTAAAGAAACTGAACATATGTAAAATGCAAGGGTATTGTTATTATTATAAGAACTTGTTGTTTCTCCCTACTAATGGAGTAAGAGAAAAGGCACTACAAATGTGCCATGATTCGCCGGTCGCTGGTCATAGAGGCATTAAGGCCACACAAGAACTACTCTTGCGATCTTTCTGGTGGCCTACCTGGAAATCGGATGTCGAAAAATACGTGCAGGCTTGTCCCATATGTGCTCAAGTAAAGATCCCCGTACCAGACCTGCAGGATTACTACAACCATTACCTGTTCCACAGGCTCCCTGGCACACCATTTCTACAGATTTTATGTTTTCATTACCTCCATCAGCAGGAAACCGGGTTATCATGGTCACCATAGATTCTTTTACTGAGATGGCTCACTTCACTGCCCTGAAAAAACTACCTACATCCCAAGAACTAAGTCAGATATTTATCCATCATATTTTCTGTCTCCATGGACTTCCACACAGCATTGTATCTGACAGGGGACCTCAGTACATCTCCCGGATTTGGAAACATTTTTGTAGGACACTGAATATCAACATAGCACTATCATCGGGTTTCCATCCTCAAACCAATGGACAGACTGAGCGTCTCAACCAAGGATTGGAGCAGTACCTTTGCTGCTTTTGTAATTCAACTCAGAGCAACTGGAATACTTGCCTTCCTATCGCTGAATTATCTTAGAATAACACTGTCCATAGTGCCTCCAAGGTCACTCATTTTTTCTGTTCTTATGGCTATCATCCTACCTCTTTTCCTACTACTCCTCAGTCTGCCTCTTCTCTTCCTGCTGTTACTTCATTCTCCAGACGACTTTTACAGATCCATAAATTGATTCGAGCTAACTTGTTGAACACCAAGAGATACATGAAGAGAATAGCAAACAAGAAGCGTAGGGATGCTCCAGAATATCACCTTCAGGATAAAGTCTGGCTTTCGTCCAAATTTTTACCTTTACGCCTTTCTCAAAATAAGTTCACACCTCGTTACTATGGTCCTTTCCGTATCCTTCAGTTGATTAATCCTGTCACTGTCCGTCTTCACCTGCCTCGTACCTGGAGGATTCACCCGGTCTTTCATGTTTCTCAGCTCAAACCTGATGTCCCTGATCCTTACTCTCGTCAGTTTCCCTGTCCTCCTCCTATGTTCGTGGATGATGTACCTGAATATGAGGTACAAGAGATTCGTGACTCTCGTATCTTTCACAAACGTCTTCAGTATTTGATTCATTGGAAGGGTTACCCTCTCAGTGAATGCTCTTGGGAAGATGCATCTTCTGTTCACGCACCTCTTCTGATTCGCCATTTTCACCTCTTGTTTCCGCACAAACCTGGGCCTTCTGGGGGGGACCTACTGTTGCGCCGCTGCACGTGGCATGAGCCGAACATTCGGCTCGGGCCGCAGCACGCAGTCATAAGATGCGCCGCGCCCCCAGCCTGTTCTGTACCTTACGAGGCCCCAAATTGGGCATGGGGCCTCGTTCTTTTTTAGTGCACCGCGTGTCTAGGCAGGTCTGACCCCCCACTCACCTGTTCTTTTCCTTTCTTAATTTTTCTGGACATCTGGTTGTGCCTTCTTTTATGTTTTTCCCCCTTTCCCATAGTACCCTTCTCTTTCCAGCATTCCTTGTTCCCTACTCTCTATGGTTCCTAGTCCATTCTGTTCTATGTGCTTTTCCCTATCTAAGATGGTGTCCTTTTACTTCCTGTTGGTCGTTTCCTGTTTGTTGGTATTTAAGGGCTGTGTTTCTTTCTCTCCTTGCGCTGCAACACTTTCTGTTTGGATGGTGTCTTCGCTCCTGCTTCCTTGTATTCCTGTGCTGGTTCTCGTCGGTGTCAGTGTATTTTCCTGTATTTTGTTCCTGCTGTTACCTATTCTTTTTGTTCCTGTTGCAGGATTCTATCTTTTTGGAGGTATTTTCCCCCTTTCAGGGTTTTTTTTCCCTCTGGCACTACTTCTGAGGGACATGGCCTGCTCTTGGAGTACCCATTGCCTGCAGCACCGTGGCTACCAGAAAGAGTCACCCCTACTTGGGCCAAGGCCGAACATTCCAGAACAGGATCCACACCACTCGCTCTGCAGCCTCCAGGGTAAAGCAGCACGTAAGTTGTGACATTAGGCTGTCAAAAGCTTCCTGTGTCTGTGTTGGCAGTTAGTTGTGTTTCTAAGTATTCAAAGTTGAGTTTGCTCGATGGTCAATAGGTGGATGTATGTAAGGTTATCTTAAGTGTATTGATTTGTGGTGTTTTAAGCTGGACAGCTACCAAAATGGTGGTCTGACCATGTGACTGGTATGATGTTTTGAAAGGTAACTATTTCTGGATTTGAAAACAATTACGTCTAGGATGTGTCCAGCGATGTGGTTGGAATTGTATATGCTCTAATATAGGTTCAGTGTGGCTAGGCCAGTGATGATAGTTTTTTGGATGGGCATATTGGGTGTGTCAAACCAAATGTTTAGGTCACCAAGAAAGCATAGGTTGGAGTATAGTGTTATAATTTTTGAAACTGTGTCTATAAGCATGTCTGGGAATGTTGCACTGCTAGGTGGTGATCTGTAAAGTAGGAGGAAGTTACAGGAAGACATTTGTGTAGGGCTGCATCTGGTGATGAGGGTCTCACAACATTGAATGGAAACGTCATCAGGTTAGCTGAGATTCATTGCTTGCTTGAATATACAAGTAGTCCACCTCCTCTTTTGTCTATATGATTTCTTCTGATAGTTTGATAGCCTGGAGGAACAGCTTCATGCAACACTGGAGCCATGTCACCTCCCAAACATGATTCAGTTATGAAGATTAAGTCAGGTTGCATGTCAGTGAGTAGGTCGTAGATGTGGTGCTTGTTATTAGAGAGTGATTGAACATTTATTAGAAGGCAGTTTAGAGATTGTGTTTTGGTGGCGGTGTGACTTTGGGCCATATTTACAAGAAAATGGCACATTTCTAGTGATGCTCCACTTTTCTTGCGGCCCTCTTGCATCCCCTAACAACACCATGGTAGAGCCGTATTTACAATATGGTGCACCATGGTGCATGTTAGGGGCAATAGCATCATTTTTTTAACCCTATTGTAACACTATACTGGATTAGCGTAAAATAATTATGTTAGTCCAGTATAGTGTTAAGAGGCCCATTGAAACTGAGCCTCATTTTAACGACTAGTTTAAACAAGCAGTAAAAATGATGCTAGAGATGGTGCAATGGAATCTTTCTGATTCCATTGCACCATTTTTAGTGACCCTCTAATGAGAAAACACCCCCTTTGCCTACATCATTCATATATTATGCATGATGTGGCGCAAAGTGTATAGTTTGTACCACCTTGTAAATATGGCACTATGCCAGTGGCCCGTTAGCATCACATTTGCGGCAAAGATTTGCTGCAAATGTCGCACTAAGGGGCACAAGGGCCTTGTAAATCTGGCACTTTGTTTTGTTGAAGAGTGAGCAGTATATTTTGAACTTGTAGCAGGTGTGTTGTTGTTTTTCTCTATTGTGTTCTTTATCCAGCAGTCTTAGAAGTTATTTTGTTGGGTCTGTGTGTATCAGTGGTGGAGATGGTGGTTGAGCATGAGATGGTGAGTTGAGTTGTTTATGTAGAGTAGCCTTGTGTAATTGGCATAGGTATGCAAAGTTGTGAAAAGTGGCATGTTGTATATTTTGTGTCTGTTTAAGTTGGAAGGTGAATGGGTTGGGGTGGTGGTGGAGCATGTGGATCACATTGTAAGCTTCTAAATTGTGAAATGAATGATAGTTGCTGTGTTGGTGTATTTGTTATTGTTGGTGAAGATAGAAAATGTGGGCTTAAAGATGGATTAGGATGTGTGTTATTTGTGTAGTCATAAGGGGGGAGTGTGTGCATGTTTTGTGACAAAAAGAATTATGGAAGTGTGTGTAATTTTAATGTGCTAGTGTAAGTGTTTTGTTTTCCTTTTGTGGAGTAGTGAGAGGAGATATTGATGTAGTAGCTTTATGACAAGAATTTGTATGTGACGGACTGCTGGTGAGTGGTAATTGAACTGAACAATGGGTGGTGATATGTTTTGGTAAAGTGTGTATGTGGTGTGTAAGAGAGGATGGACAAGACTTATGGGTGTTTCTTTTTGATTTGTTCACTGGAAGAGGTAATATGTGTGGTGGAGTGGTGTGTAAGGAGTTGTTGGTTGTATGCCTTTGGTAAAGGAGGATGGTGTTGGTGGATGATATGATGGAAGGCTGGGTATAGGTTTTGTCCTGATAAAAAAAGGGGTAGAGCTGGTGTTTAGTATGAATAGGGAGTGTGTGTCTGGATGCATGAGCTTTATATATAATGTGCCTTGTGTTGAGCTGGTGATGTGTGGATTTGTTGGTGGTATATGACAGAGTTGTGTTTTGTGTGACAATGAAGGTTCCATAGTGTTGTAGTTGGGGTAGAAGGGTGTATAGGTGTGGTTTGGTGGGGTTCTGTAGTGGTTGTTGACACATTTAAATGCTTATTAGGTTTGTTTGTGGTACATGAGTAAAATGCCTTTGCTGATAATGTGTTTAGATGTCTGCGGATGTAGAAGGCTTATGGTGGTTGGTGGTAAATGTAAAAATTGGACAGCATCTCTGCCCCTAGGCTTAACCTAGCCCAAACAGGCTACTGCCCCTGTCGTGTCCGCCCTTAGCTTACATACCCAGGCTGAGATGCCCAAACCAGAGGATTAAATAGCTCCATTGGCCAATTAAAACATAACCTATTAGAAACATAACCGTAAACCATAAAGCCAATGGGAAACCTAGTCCTATAAACCAATCACAGCCCTAGCCCTATTAGCCAATCAAAACCAAAACCCTAAGTCCAATAGAAAGCCTAACCCTAACAGAATCTCCTTGGATATAGACAGGCTCAATCCACACTTTCTAGCTCCCTGATTCACCTCTTTAGGTAAGGCCCAATTTTGAAGTCACTAAAATACTGCTTTTCTTTCACATAAACTAATCACTTTTTCAAGCCAAAATTGAGGACTAAGTACCCTTTCCAAAAGACAATTTAAACCATAAAGCAGATTAAGCAGTCTCTAAACACACTCTGGTCAGCCACTGTGGTGTATTTGGCCTATTTACCTTGTAAGGTGGGGGATAGTAGAGTATAGGGGAAAGCTAGGAGAAAATCTCAAGCAGACATGGACAGAAACAAAACAGAAGTTTTAAACTACAAAATTTGCAGAAACCAAGAGGTAAATTTAACAGTCACAGGTAAGGGTAAAATCACTTTTTAGAAAAACAAGAATACATAGAAAGTCTGGGTTCTTGGCACCTTAGCACCTTCTTTGTCTCTTGCTCACTGGGCTGTTTGTGGCACAGAAAAGCTGAGCTCAGAAAATGGAGATGGCTATCTTCAGGTTCTCTCCACAAACTTAAAGGGCCAGTACAGGTGTGATAAGAGGGTTCAGAGTTGTCTGGGAATGAGAGAGCCAATACACAATCACAGGCTTCTGGTGCAGGGGTTAGGGAGGTGCTGCGATTTTCAGAATCTCCTTTGATACAGACAGGCTCAATCCACACTTTCAATCTTCCTGATTCACCTCTTCAGATAAGGACCAATTTTAAAGCCACTAAAATACTGCTTTTTGCACACCTAAACTAACACTTTTTTCCATCCAAAAACGAGTGCCATATACACTTTCCAAAAGATTATTTAAACCATGAAACAGATTAAGCAGTCTCTTAAACACACTCTGATTAGCCACTGAGGTGTATATTGCCTATTTTCCTTGTAAGGGGGGTTAGCACAGTATAGTGGAAAACTAGGAGAGAAATTCAAGCAGTCAGCGGCAAATATAGATAGGGCAATGAGTAGATTGTGTAGAGGTAGCTTTAAACGCATAAATCAACCTGATGTTGAGACTAAGTGAAAGGATTTAGAATTGGTGATACACTGTGACAGCGGCTTGTCCAGTGGAACTAAAAAGGATGAGGTGCATCCTCAGATGAGACACACATGACTTCAAGCAGATGTAATTATTTTTGACTGTTAACATTAGTGAGAGGGAGGATTTAGTTTTCTTTGGTTCTTATCTCCTAAATTAAATTTATGTGGGATAATTTTAGGACATCTGGCCAGTGAGAGGGGAAAGACTTGCTCTGAGGCGGTAGGTGGTGGAGGGGTGAGTGGGGGGTGATTTCTCATGGAGGTCAACCCAGACATCTTGTGAAAAGTGCACACAGATGTGTTTCTTCAGTTTTGTACATCATTAGTTCTAGTGTTCCTCAATGCAGTGGGGATGGTTTTTCAATAGGTACAGACAGAGACAAGAACATGAACACACTACTGTAAGACACACACAGGGAAACAATCCAATTCTTAACATGGTACTTTAATGGTCTTTTAAACAAAATCAAGAGGGGGCAGTGCTGCAGATGAACCAGATGTGGAGAAGATACACTTATGCTTCAAGAGATCCTCTTCCCGGGCATGAGAAAGCATTTCCAAGGCAGTTGCAAATATGGGCAGGTCCATCATCCAGACTTGTCCAGGGGTCAAGAGCAGTAGTGGTATTTTTAGAAAACAAATCCTGTTTAATGCGACTGAGATGACAAACTAGACAGTTATGTGAAGGTCGTTGGATCAGTGAGGTGACTTTATGTTGGCATTTGGTCTATGTCCTGTGTGGCACATTTATCACATGCAGGAATAGGGATTTCCATAGGCCACTGCCTCCTACTGATGCTTTTCTGATTCCATTGACCAAAGTGCCTGGTGGTACCAGGGTGCAAGTCTATACCAGGGGCTCCGGGATTATATTCCAATAAGTATGACTATCAAAGATGGTGTGCCACAGCCACCAGGGATGTAATGGCTCAGTGCCTGGTGCTTATTAAAAGCAGATTTACATAACCCTAGTTCTTTTGTGCCCTGTGGCTTTGCCATGCTTTGGCTCTGTATCAGACCAATCTACGTAACCGCTCAAAATGTAGCCCATTGGAGCAAAGCCCACCATGTCTGCACTACCAAACAGAAATATATCTTGAATGTACAAAACATTAGTGATACATATACTTTGTATATTTCAAGACCTTGGGGTGCATGGGAGACAGCTTCAAGTCCACTGGATGGCATGGACTGGCCAGGCTGCCTTAATGCCACCCCGTCCCCAGGAATTTGCTAATTCTACAAAACAGAGGTTTATCCAAATCAAATAATTGCACTATACCAGATCACATAAACAAAGACACTAGCGAGGTCTTCCCTGACACGTCTGAGGTGAGTGCTGTGAGGAGGATAGGGATTGCTTCCACACAGTGTGGGCCGCTGTGTTTTAATGAATGTTTGGGAGGCAAAGACAAGGGTCTTGTCTGAAGTAATTTGTTGCCCCATTATCCCTACTGTTGATAGGCAATACTGAACGCACTGGAGGAGTTTGACCTGAACAGTTATGACAAGATATTTGTAGGATTAGGTCTTGCTATCCCTAAGTAAGATACTGCTCAAACTGGAGAACATCTGCAGATTCATATATATTGAAACGGAGTGAAAGGTTTTGGGAATCTGATTTATGAGACAAGTGGTTGTCTGCAAGCATGTGATTCAACTGGGGCTCGTGGACAAAATGCCATGATACTTTTGCCTGAAAATCCCTCCCAAGGCCATGTGATTGTGGTGGAACTGGGACATGAATGGATACTTTATGCACCAGCAATGCCTAAATGGTCAGAGTGCTCAGAACGCATGATGATGCCTTGGGCCACCGTCTGCACTTTGCATATTGTTGTTGTACTTCCACCAAAATGCTAATAAAATGGTTTATTAAAAAAGACAGGATTTAACTTTAAATAGAACTGGTGATGTACCTGGCTTGGGATTAGGCAATTACAGTTATCTGAACCTCTGTATTCCCCTTACAAGGAATCACCCGCCTCTTATGGGTGCAGCAATGGACCATTAGGTGTTGAGTGTCAGTCTGTACAGGAGAGGGTGTGCCACCAAAAGTGGCCTCTACCTTCTTACAATTAAAAAAAATTACATTTAAAATAAAATGAACCATTGCATACACTTGTATTAAAACAGTAGCAAGCAGAGGGAACTCAATATAGCTATACATTTTAGTGTCAACAAATCACAAGAAAATATGGTTGTTAGTGGCACATCAAAAAGATACTATTGGATCTCAAGCCAGCTTTAAAATTTGACAAAAATAAAGAATAAAAAAGAATGAACAACATAAAGGAAAATGATCGCTAATTACTGACCGACTAGCCTCGGCGATAAAGCACATATCTTTTTGTGCGAATATGAGCATGTTCAAGCAAAATGCTGCCACTCATAGCGAAAGAGCAGCCAATGGCTAAAGTGGGCTGCCAGTGCCTTATGCTCTATGGTGGACAGGAGCAACAGTGATAGCTGAACGAATCAATAAATGAAAAGGGCCGACCAAAAGCCAACAGGCGTATGCATTTTTTAAAATAAAATGTATGCTTGGTTTAATTACATGAAGCTGACAGAACAACTAAAATGCATTCTCTGGGCTAGTCCTAAAGACATAGATCAATGTTCTTCATAATATATAACAATGTGGATATCGCCAGTACCACATGATTGTATCCACATGATGAAGAGCACTTACAATTCCACATTGACGTGCACTCATCGGACATGAAATCTTAAATTATTGGTAACAGGACAATACAAGGTATACAGTAATGAACGTAATGTATACCTTATGGAAAAGGTTAGGTTTCATCCTATATCCTGCACAACTCAAAGTTCCTAAAATCACACGCCACAAGACATGGTTAAAAAGCCATAGGGTAAAAGAAATATATTGACAGCCTCTGCATACCTCTGAGTACAAGGAAAGTCATCTAGCACACACAGAACCTGATCAGAGAAAACTCAACATTCTGACACCAGAACTGTTTCCAGCCACTATAGGCTCTCTGGGGCAACAAAAATATAGGTTTTGCTCTGACGCATAAGATTGCATAGTCACCCATTTTGTTAAACGATTCAAGAAAAGTTTAAGTTCCGTATTGCTACACAACATGCCGAAATATTAGAATTTGATCTATGACTGACAAGTGAGAGACAAATCATCACACTGGTGGCTTATAGCATTAACGTTTTTTTTACTCTTCCTGCTAGAAGTCTATGTACAGTTTTCTTAATTTAAATAGAAAGTATATATGTTAAAGTATACACTTTTTTTTAATTCGTTGTAAACAGGAAAGACGGAAATTATCTCGAAGAGAAATATGTGCTTTTAGCCCTGGTAGAATACTGAGTATTTATAAAAGCAAGTCACATCTATCCCCTCAGCAGGTGTCAGCTTAAGTCAAGCGGTATGTTCTGTTGAGCATGTTATTTGTAGCTATTGGAGACACACTAACATTTCTGAGCGAGCTCCACACTGATAAAGATTCTATATTCACTATAAGACCCCATACCTTGGGCCGGACGTGACGAATAGGGTTGTGGTATTCTGTGCACACCAGATAATCAATCCAGCGCTTGACCATCATATAATAGAAATAGACATTATTGCTGTCCTCTCCTTCCTTGCCCTCTTCTTCCTCTTCGTCCTATCCTTGCACTCCAGAGTGGCCAGACTCTTCTTACTCATTCCGCCTCCCAAACAGCCTGAATCTCCGACTCTTCTTTCTCCTTTCTGCCCGTGGCTCTTGAATGTTCCTGAGACACTTGGGCACAATGTTGTCACAATTCATTGATGATAACTCTGCACTTTCAGACTACCAATCTGGATTCCGCCAAGGATGACCTTTAAAACACATTAGACCAGAATGGAGTTTCTGCATTACTTCTCTTGGACCTCTCAACTGCCTTGCCGTAGTTAACCATGACACCCTAATACAAAGACAATATGAAGCCAGCATAGCGGGGACTGCTCTCAAGTGGATCACATCCTACCTTCAAAACAGAACAAATGTCATCCATACTCCCCCTTTCTCATTCAAACTGTACTTTACAAAAGCAGGGGTCCCTAAAGGCTCAATCATCTCACCCAGGCTTTTCAGCATCTGCATGAAATTATTAACAGCAATGATCAATGAATGTTAGGTCAAACACTACAATTATGCAGATGCCACACAAATACTCCTCAAACTGGAAAGCCCCAAAGACATGGGAAACTCAAAAATCATCAGTTGACTCTGAGCCGTTGATCAGAGGATGACATGGAGCCATCTCAAACTGAATGCTTCCAAAACAGAAATGCTCACATGTAGCAATTAAAAAATTATGACTCAATCTGCACCTGGCCTGATGATCTGGAACCACCACCTACAGTATCTAAGGAAGTAAGGAACCTTGGAATTACCATGGACACCAAGTTAACAATGAATGCCCAAGTGGACAACTTAGCAAGCTCAAGCTTCATCACCATGAAAACTTTGAGACGCATCTTCCTCCGCCTGGGATTCCCACACAAGGTCCAGGCTACTATCTCTTTTGTACTGTCTAAACTGGATGACGCCAAAGGCCTCTCCCATGGATCATCTCTGCTGCCAGACCACCCCTACATGTAAAGCCAAAAGCCCACATCTCCTCTGCTTTGAGCGTTCTGCATTGGCTACCGGTTGCCAGAAAATCCACCTTCAAGCTGCTTTGTATCCCCTACAAAGCAATACATGAAATATGATTGCTTTTCATCAGTAATAAAATCACCAAATACATTGAAGAAAGGAACCTCCACTCAAGATTTGTACCTCGCCTCAAAACTCCACCATACAAGAAAAAGACAATAGGTGGTACATCTTTCTCTGTTCAAGCGGCTAAACAATGGAACTCATTACCCCCTAATATAAGATCCACGGATAACTATCTTGTCTTCAGAAGGCTACTAAAGAGTTGGCTCTTTCCTACATAACCACCATACTCAAACAGCAATGTACAGCCTATCCCTGTGTATGTAAACATTTATAAATTTATTATATGTACATATCTAGATATGTGCATTTCTTTGTACAAATATGTATAACTATGTTTGTTTCTTACAGTATGTACATTATTTAAATTATCTTAACTATATATCTAAAAACATTTCACTATTGATATATTGAGGGGGAGATAATTTTTTTAAATAAAAACTACGCAAATAAATTAACTTAAAATACTGCAATACCTGAACATCACCACACAACTTTAAATCTGAATATATTATCTTCCTTACACATATATTCCCCTTTCTATGTAATCAGGTATCTATTTATTTATTTCTTTACAGCAACTGGGTGGAAAAAAAGTTAAAAATCACTCTCTCCAATGCATCACACTGTCTCACCCTATACCTCTATCAATCTATCCTCTGTCTTCACTCTCTGACTCATCCCAAACCTCATTCTACTAATATGATCTCCAAACCACCCTTCCAAGACTCTTCCCTCTGCTTTCTATAATATATAAATACAATACCAATATTGCATCCAGGCATACAAGGGAAGTAATTAAATGCACATTTGGAATCCTGAAGGGCAAACTTAGGTGTCTACATAGGAGTGGTGATGCCTCGCAGCATGCTTCTGAGACCGTCTGACATGATATGCAAAACCAAGGCGGGTTATGCAATGTTGCTCAACAATGCCAGCCAAAACATCTTCATGTATTCTTAAATGAAAACATCTTCCAACCCTGGACAGGATGCAACAAGGACTCCTGAAGGAAGAGCATGCAAGACAAATAGCACAACTAATCACTTCTGAAGTAACTGCATTTGGTATGAAATGAATGGGTAGTTACAGGTGATAACGTTCTTCAATAATTACAAATAAAAAACCTGGTTGTTCACAGGATTTGTTAAAAAAAAAAAAACAATATGGCTAGTACCCCATGATGAAACACTCGAAGAATGCACAAAATACGCAAAGTACATGTTGTAACAGATGAGCCTTAAGTGGCTCTTCATCCCTCTGGAGTCAGTGGACCTATCTGTGGTAGACCTTGCATCTGAAGCTTCTGTTTTTCCAATACAATATTTGATTCAATGTACCATTTGTGTCCCTGCCTCTGGCAAGGAGTCCATATTGTGGAGCATGGCTCGAAAGTCTTGTTTGTTGTAGGAGCCCTGGCAATGCAACTCTATACCCAGTGCCTGAATATCTTCTAATTCAATATGGGTTTCTTAAGAACCCTGAACTCTCCTCTAGTTTGAGTACCTCCCCCACCTTATTTGTTACACTTTTTCAATGTGTAATGGCAATTCCTTGCCCTTTCTCAGTTTCAGCAGCAATAGTCAAGACTTGAAAGCAGTATACTTGGAACACTGTTTGAGTTGTTGCACATGCTGTGGCAGAGAACACATTCAATGTACAAGATTGCCACCTGTAGTAACTGTCTGTTTGTTTAGATAATGGTAAGAAGTAGTTTGCTGGTTCTGTAGTCTGTGTGTCCTGTATCTCCTGCTCAGCATCTCCTGTATCTTCTATCTGCATGGGCCCAACATCTGTTGAGAAGGAGACTGTTTTAGTGTCCATGAAAATGTTAGGCTGAAGCTGAGAATACTTTGTTCCATGGGTGTGCTTTAGGAGATTCATGGTGATGGTGTGCAGTGCAATATTTAGATGCATGTATGGGTGTAAGCCATATCATGTGTGCACAGCACTGCCATATTTACTGATCACTAGAGTCCATTGAACATTACTACAAGTCCCTGTCACAGTGTCCTTTCCTCAGGATCTGCATGTCGCTGAACAAAAGGCCCACCTTCCGGCGTCACCAACTCAGAAAGCTATTATAGCACAGAGTTATGATGAAGCCAGTCGGGGGGAAGGGAATTAGGGTAGGGAACAGCAGGGAGAGAGAGCTGAAAAGAAAAGGTTAGAACAAATATGCACTTACTCATTTATAGCAGAATAACTCATCAATAGACTCTTGACTAAATGGTCTCTGTGATATCAGATGGAGACCCCTTTTGAAGTGAGGGCAAAGCCCCTTCTTTGAATCATGGAAGAAGACCAAACTACAACCTCAGAACCAAGAGATGGCAAGAGCTTTGGACTATGAGCATACTTTGAACATTAATCCTGTAACATCTATGCATTCATAACATAAACCTTTGATCATGGACTAGAAAATGTCAAAGAATTAAATGTGCTTTTCATGTATTATGCTTTAAAAAAACAATGAAAACTATAATTTGCTTATCTCCAGAAATGCTTTCACATTCACAACTATAAGACCAGAAAGTCTTTACTCATTGAACTTGAAGCGCTTTGTTCCTTATGCCAGATAGCGCTTTCATTTGTTTCATCTGAAGCGCTACGCTCGTTATGCTAAGGGGCACCTTACTCATGTGGCCTGGATCACTTTGATTGTTGTGCCAAGGGCTTTTTATGCATGTGGATTGAAGTGCTTTGATTGCTGTGCCAAGGGCGCTTTACTCATGTGGACTGAATTGCTTTGATTGTTGTGCCATTGGCGCTTTACTCATGTGGACTGAAGCGCTTTAATTACCGTGCCAAGGCCGCTTTACTCATGTGAACTGAAGCGCTTTAATTACTGTGCCAAGGCCACTTTCCTCATGTGGACTGAAGCACTTTAATTACCGTGCCAAGGGCGCTTTACATGTGTGTCCTGAAGCGATTTGCTCGTTGTACTAAGGGGCGCTTTACTTCTGTGCTCTGAAGCGCTTTAATCATCCCTTCAAGATTTGGCTCATCAAGACCTTACCGCTACGAGTACGACCTACTCATATCTGAATTCACCATGGAAACAAGGGTACTCCGATTTGCCGTCCATCAGCCATGCAGGAAATCTGCTCTTCTTCAGAGGAACCCCCACGAGGTCTGACTGTATCAAAGTCCTCAAAATAGTGAGCAACGTGCTTGGGTGTGGCTGGGCTTTATAGGCCTGCCACACCCCAAGATGGCTGCTGCCTCTAAAAACATGGGAATTGTAGTCCCTTCATGGAATAGCACTGATAAGTGCATCTTGTCCACCAACGTCCTGAACCTTCAGCTCTATGAGCTTTGCCACAGGACAGACGACGCTGATGGCTACCTTTGGAACAAGAGGGGATGACAAGTGGTGCGCACAAAGTGCTGCAGAGCCGCGCAGCAGCGTTTCGGGCGGGACCTAGACCGTGCATGGCCTTATTCCTGACAGTCCCAAAATGCTTTTCACAGGGCTGGTATGGATGTGTTTCCTACTATGCCCCTTGCTCTTGTGACATATGACTATGCCCTTCACTGTCGATTTTGATTCATGCATGGTGGGAAAACCTGCTTGAAGGCATCCTACGTTGGCATGGGTGATGGTTTGATGATTGGGTATCCTCCCATCTGCCTACTTCATCATATTGGCAATCTTCTCCTAGGTCCCTGCACAGTCACTCTACCAATTTTGTGTATCTTTTCAGTTCTCTTGGTGGAGAGTCCTGCAAAACAGGTGCAATTCTGTATTCACTACCAAATTCTCCTCATCATGGTTTCAGACACAGTCAATATCCACTTTCCACAGAGTTGAAAATTATTTGCTACCTACTTATTTTTTATTTTATTTATAAAGTGCAACTATCATCCCCATAGGGACATCCTGCTGCTGGACCAAATACATAAAACGCTCTGAAAACGTAATGCAACTAGAGGGAGAAAAGCCAGGTCTTCAAGTGATCACAAAACGCGCAGAGATCCTATGTGAGGAAAATTTCCAAAGGTAGAGAATTCCAATGGAGTGCCGTTAGGTGACTAAATGAGCGACCACCCATTCTCGCTTTCTTGATACCTGTACTGCGAATCAAGGCTTGACAAGAGGATAAACAACGCTCTAGTGGGTTTATAAAAAGCCACTTTTCTATGCAATATTGCTGGCCCTGACTCATGGAGTGACTTCTGGACATAGCAGAGTGATTTAAAACTGCCTCTGTTAAATACTGGAAGCCAGTGCAGCAAACTGAGGCAAGTTGAGGTTGAGCGTCTTTGGGGCTTTTATAGATCAGGCTGGCTGCCTCATTCTGTATGAGTTGCAGACGACTTAACAAGTAGTCAGCCATCCCTAAATATAGGGCATGGCATGAATGAGAGCTTGGGTAATGGTGTTATGCCAGGCTATGGGGTCCATCGAAATAGCTTTCTCAGCATGCATAGGAGTCCAGAACATCTCCCAAGCACCAAATTTACCTGATCGTGCACCAAAAGAGAGTCAACTAGCACAATACTCATCCACCAAAATATCTAACACCTAATTCGTCAAACTTTTGTTTTCTTTTACTTCCTCACTTCTCTTGTTCTGCCCCTGACTTGCTGTTTCTGATGTCCTTTACTGCTCTCTGTGGGCCATATACTCTCCAGTGACCTCCTCCGCCCTACAATGTTGAAAGTTTGGCTCCATTCCTGCTTCTGATGCCATCAGTCACTGGCTGAAAGACATTCGCAGTTTGCAACACTTGCAACACTATGGGACAGATATACGACCATTTCATTTTGTGAGTCTCTTATTGTGATTCATTGCGAATCACAATTAGAGACTCACAAAATGAATTGTACAAATGTGTCTGAGACACGCATTTCAAACAAAAAAAAAATTAAACATTTTCTTTTCATTTTTTCAGAGTAGGAAGTGGTCTGTGGGACCCCTAACTGCTCTGAAAAAATATTTTCGCTTGCATTCACAAAGCGGAAGGGGTCCTGTGGGGAATGGATTACCACTGACTTGAATTTGTGATTGATTTGCAGCCGCATTGCTGGTCACAAAACAATCTTACATGGTCCTGCGACTCGCTATTAGGAAGGGACGCCCTTGGCATGCCCCTTCCTAATAACGACTAACAAAAACATAATGGATTACCTAATCGCAAAATGGTGTCTGTACATCCAGAAATGCTTTTATCTGGTCCCAAAAGCCTGATTCTGCGAATCAGGCCGTTTGTGACCAGAAAAAAGCATTGTACATCTGGCCCTTGATTCGCAATTTGTGATTAATACCACAATTGGGAAGTTGTAAATTGTGATTATGAATCCTAATACATTACTATTTGATGCTTTGTACATTAGGATTTTTCAATTCTGCAATTTGATGTCTTATTTTTTGCCATTTCCAAATCACAAATTTAAATAAATTTTACTAGCTCGAGCATTTGGTTTATCTAGTAGATCTTTTATATTGGGAACGGTTGGACCTGGCTTTTTGACAGGGTCATCCCCAAACTTTTTGCCTCCTTTCTCCTATTTTTTCTGACCTGTTGTTGTTGGTTTTTGACCTCTGGGCACTTTACCACTGCTAACCAGTGCTAAAGTGCATATGCTCTCTGTGTAAATGGTACTATTGATTGGTTTATCCATGATTGGCTATTTAATTTACTTATAAGTCCCTAGTAGAGTGCACTATATGTGCCTAGGGCCTGTAGATTAAATGCTGCTAGTGGGCCTGCAGCACTGGTTGTGCCACCCACTTCAGTATCCCCTTAACCGTGTCTCAGGCCTGCCATTGCAAGGCCTGTGTGTGCAGTTTCACTGCCACTTCGACTTGGCATTTAAAAGTACTTGCCAAGCCTAGAACTCCCCTTTTTTTCTACATATAAGTCATCCCTAATGTGTGCCCTAGGTAACCCCTAGAGCAGGGTGCTGTGTAGGTAAAAGGCAGGACATGTACCTGTGTAGTTATATGTCCTGGTAGTGTAAAACTCCTAAATTCGTTTTTACACTACTGTGAGGCCTGCTCCATTCATAGGCTAACATTGGGGCTGCCCTCATACATTGTTGAAGTGGCAGCTGCTGATCTGAAAGGAGCAGGAAGGTCATATTTAGTATGGCCAGAATGGTAATATAAAGTCCTGCTGACTGGTGAAGTCGGATTTAATATTACTATTCTAGAAATGCCACTTTTAGAAAGTGAGCATTTCTTTGCACTAAAATCTTGTTGTACCCCCAAACACAGGGTAATCAGCCTCACTTGCATACATCTGCATTTTGAATGGGTCTTCCTGGGCTGGGAGGGTGGAGGGCCTGCCCTCACACAAAGGACTGCCACACCCCCTACTGGGACTCTTGCAGACAGGATTGAACTGAAAGGGGGCTTGGTGCATTTCTTAGACACTCTTTGAAGTCACCCCCACTTCAAAGGCACAACTTAGTATAAAACAGGGCCTCTGCCCTACCTCATCAGACACTTGCTGGAGAAGAAACCTGAACCAGAAACTACATCCTGCCAAGAAGAACTGCCTGGCTGCTCAAAGGACTCACCTGTCTGCTTTTCTACAAAGGACTGCTGCCTTGCTGTTGGCCTGCTGCCTTGCTGAACTGCCTGGCTGCTCAAAGGACTCACCTGTCTGCTTTTCTACAAAGGACTGCTGCCTTGCTGTTGGCCTGCTGCCTTGCTGAACTCTTGTCTGGCTGTAAAAGTGCTCTCCAAGGGCTTGGATAGAGCTTGCCTTCTGTTCCCTGAAGTCTCAGGACCAAAAAGACTTCTCTCTTCCTCTTGGACGCTCCGTGCGCCGAAATGTTCGACGCACAGCTTGTTCCGCGGCAAGAAAAACGCTGCACACCGACGCTGATCGACGCGACGCCTTCGGGACGACCGAAACTTTGACGCACGGCCTCGCAAGGACAACGCCGCCCGACTTCCCGGGAGAAATCGACGCGACGCCAGCCGTGAGATCGAAACTTTGACGCACGGCCTCGCAAGGACAACGCCGCCCGACTTCCCAGGAGAAATCGACGCGACGCCTGCCGTGAGATCAAAACTTTGACGCACGGCCTCGCAACGACAACGCCGCCCGACTCCCCAGGAGAAATCGACGCGACGCCTGCCGTGAGATCGAAACTTCGACGCGCAGCCCCGCAGAACGACGCGCAGCCGGAAAACAAGCAGGAAAATCCATGCACAGACCCGGGACATCTGGTACTCCCCGCGAACCACAGAAAGAGACTGTCCGCGCGCCGGAAAACGACGCACGACTCCCCGCGTGGGAAATAACGACGCAAGTCCGTGTGTGCTGAGGAGAAATCGACGCACACACCAGTTTTCCACGTACCTCTTCTCCCGTGGCCCTCTGAGGAGATTTTCCACCAGAAACCAGGTACTTTGTGTTTGAAAGAGACTTTGTTTACTTTCTTAAGACTTAAGACACTATATATATCACTTTTCAGTGATATCTTTACAAATTCATATTACAACTTTGATCGTTTTGACCTGAAGATACCCAGATAAATATTATATATTTTTCTAAACACTGTGTGGTGTATTTTTGTGGTGTTATGCTATGGTGTTGTATGATTTATTGCACAAATGCTTTACACATTGCCTTCTAAGTTAAGCCTGACTGCTCGTGCCAAGCTACCAGAGGGTGGGCACAGGCTGATTTTGGATTGTGTGTGACTTACCCTGACTAGAGTGAGGGTTCTTGCTTGGACAGAGGGCAACCTGACTGCCAACCAAAAGCCCCATTTCTAACAGGAACGTAATTAGCTTTTGCCACTACTAAGAGCACTGTTGGTAGGAGTGGACTCGACCGACAGGCACAAATGCACTCACCTCTTTAAACAAAACTACATCACAAAATTAGAGGCCTGATTTATACTTTTTTATTGTTGCATTTGCGTCATTTTTGTGATGCAAAAGTGGCGCAAACTTACAAAATTCAAGTATATTTTGAACATTTGTGCTGCTTTTGCATCAAAAAATGATGCAAATGCAGTGCTAAAAAGTATAAATTAGGCCCCAATTGTCCAGAACCCAGCTAGCTCTCCCATTGCTTCTTGACTTTATACTTGGCTTTGACGTTGTGTATCTCTCCTTTGCCTATTGGCTAGGTTTGTGCTATAGAAATGCCATCTACCAACATACATAAAAGCCAGGAAGAGAAAATAGCATACTTTTAGCCTAAAATAATGTCCAAAACGTATAGATAATCTACCTAATATAAAAAAAATGAAGCCGATGATCAATGAAAATGGATCAACCTTTAATAGAGAACTTTGAAAAAAAAAAAAAAATCTGCAGGACCAGTTTTAGTTACTACACAACAGTGGTGCTTAACTTTGTGATTTCTGTGGAGCCCCAAAGGATCACTATTGGAAATCAGGACCCTGTCTTTGGTCATTTCTACACTTTTTCCATACAGAAAATTACAGAAACAAGTATACATCTGAGGAATACACAATGTATGAAACATTTTTGTTACTCAAATAAATACGTGTGCGAAAAAATCGAAAGTTCAATGGTAAGGTTGAAGCTTTTCAAAATTTGGTTTTACTTCCAAAACACAAAGTGATATGCCAGATTCCAACAGTTTGTGTTTTTTGCTACTACATTTTTTTGTTAAGTATGTGCACTTTATTAATCTGCCAATATTTAAATTTAAGGGGCACTGCACTAAACATGTCCAGGGTTATGATTGTGTTCATTAAGGATTCACTCTCCTTATTGAAAAGATGACAAATTATCTCCAAGATCATTTACTGCATGTTTGACACAATGCACAGTAATGCGGATTTTCATTTGGCAGGAAAAGGTGGATTTTGTTCCATGAGTGAAACGTCTCAGAATGCAGTTTGGTACAAGAGTATAACAAATCAATTTCTGTGGTTGTCTTGCAATATATTTGGCAGTAATTTAGACTGCATGAATTTAAGGATAAGTTTTAAAATATGTCAATGGGCGCAATATATGTGCTCGCTAATAAATTCACTGAACAAAGGTTGATGCATTGGAGAAAACGTTGAGCATTTTTCTACGCCATTTAACCATAACCCCAATTAATCCTTGGCCACACCGCAAAGATCACGCACCTTCCCCATTGCGGACAAATGTGAACGGTGAACTGAACACTCATGCAAATGATTGCACATTTTCTCCAATTAATCAAGGTACATTTAATATGCAAATAATATTTTTAATCATGTTGCAAAAAAAATACATAATGGCGTTTTAAGTCGGAGAAAGCAAATCTTCGCAGGATTCACCGTGCAAGGTCTGTCCAGAAAAAAGCAATGGATTTAAATATGGTTGCATGTTCATGAATCATTTATCAATTGCGCACAAATGTGTGTCATATAACTACAGAACGCCAATAAAACCCAGGAAGTTACCGAGGTAATAAGTATGATTCTTTTTAAATGTGAGCACGCGACAGCTGCAGCACAGCGGACATATGCATCACGTATATGGCACGTATACTGTCCTTTGTAGCCGAGATCGGTAAACGCATAAATAGTTCATGATGGTAGACCACCATGTAATGAGCTAATAATTACAACGATAACAAACAGCGCCGCCTTCAAACAATATATACTTTTTCGAGGTTAGGTTATTTTGGATTTTATTCTACGCAGAACATGATTCATCTGCAAGTGTTTGAGGCTGGGCCCGGCACTATGACTGAACGAGGTAACTAGGCGCTGGAGAAATGCAGGGCCTGCCACAAAAGTGAAATTATAAACTTAATGCACTATCTTCATTTGTTATAGTAAGGTCGAAAACAATCCTCCCTTCTTCAGAGTCGTTAACCGTTTGCCCTTCCTACGTAAAAATGAATGCATTGTGGGGCATGCTAGCCCCACGACGCAAATTACTGCTTGAAATTGGGTAGCAGGCTTTACACTTTATAAAAAACTATGCTTGGCTGTATGAACTGCATATTTTGTAACCTAATAGTATCCCCTCCACCATCCCGAATTAATGCTGTGCAGTATTGTAACAGTCTGAAACAGATAAATTCCGTTCATTACATGCTGTACGGAGACAAGTTAACATGTCGCATTTGGTTTATTCTATCCATGACATTTAATATGGAATTACAGTGGCAGCCTGGGCCCAGCCACAATATATTTACAAAACGCAATATTGTGGAAGGCCGGGCTTATCAACTATGGTGCAGCAAAAAACACTGCATAAAACCATGATCGATACTAAATAAAATCTTTATGTGAAAATGCTGGCGCTGCACTTTGGGCACCTGGTCACGAATATGATTAACTAGAACTTGCTTTTTAAATTAACCTAGTATGTGTTGTGAATCGATAAATAGCAATCAAATATTTTTTATGTTTTGAATACCACTTCAATCATTTTTTAGTTGCTTTAAGTAACACCACACAGACATTCTGCATTTTAACTTTAACTGTGTGCTGTAGTTGGTCACTTCTTTCAGCTGACTCATAGGAAAATTCAGGGGCATATTTAAGAGCCCCGAGCGCCACCGGAGCGTACCGCCACCGGAGCGTCACTTTTAGTGATGCTCCGGTGGCGCTATGCCCTGTGCCATATTTACAAGGGAACATTAAGCCACTTCTTGTGGCCTAACACCTCCTTGTAAATATGGCCCCTTCACACGCAGCCCTGTGGGCGTGCCACAGCAACACCCATTGCATTTTGACGCTGCCTCAGATTTACGAAATTTTGTAAACCTGGGGCAGCACCAAAATCTAACGTCCCCCCAGGGGTGGCATTAGCAAGGTGCAACGAGGAGGAATACTTTTATTCCTCCTCATTTTTTGCTTTTTTTATGTGTGCTGCAGAAAGAGCAAAATGCCAGACATGATTGTTTGAGGCATATTTAGGAAAAGTGGCGCTGCAACTAGTGCAGCACCACTTTTCTTGCACCCTATATCATCCCCTACCGCCACCATGTGTGCGCCGTATTTAAAATACAGCGCACCATGGTGCAGGGTACGGGGCAATGGCATAATTTTTCATAACACTATTGATGTACTCTGCAGGAGTAGCACCAAAATATTGGTGCTACTTCGGCAGAGTACATATGGGATAACTATAAATAATGGAAGCCCCCTTTTCACGCCAGCTTTGAACAGGAGTTAAAAGTGGCATAAAAAATGATGCAAGGAAATCTTATAGATTTCCTTGCACCATTTTTTCAGCTGCCCTAAAGGGGAACGCCCAATTTGCATACATTATGCATAGGACAGGCATAATGTAGCGCAAAGGGTTACAAAGTGGCGCATTGCATGCATTGCACCACAATGTAAATATGGTGTGAGGATTCTGGCCTTATTGGGCCACATTAGCGTAAAAACAAATGATGCTAATGCGGTGCAAGGTGGCGCTATGGGCTTATAAATATGCCCCGATAGTTAATGTGTGGGAAGGTGTCCCTTCCTGCACATATACAATCATTTCAAAATGACGCTTTGGCACTTCTGTGTGCTGCATTCTGCAGCACATACAGAAGTGCCAAATCACCATTTGTGATTGGTTATGTGCAGGAAGGGACACCTTCCCACACATTGAGGCCCATATTTAAAAGAAAAATGACAAGAGCGCGATACTGCACCAAAATTGGGCGTGCCGCGCTCTACCATTTTCACACCGCAGGGATGCAATATATTTAATTGAATACTGTGCACCCTGTGTTGTCTCCTGCGAAGGCGCTAAATTGAGCTGCCCGGTGCCAATGCAGGCATCCTTGCATCATCATGCAAGGATGTCTGCGTTGAGGTGTTTGATTGTTTATGTGTGGAAGTTGTCCCTTCCTGCACATAAACAATCATTAATGGCGATTTGACACCTCTATTCCGCAGCACACACAGAAGTTCCAAAGCGTTATTTTGTAATGATTGTTTATGTACAGGAAAGGACATCTTCCGGCACATAAACAATCATATCTGTCATGTTGCTCTTTCTATGCCTGCTGCAAAATGCAGCAGGCATAAAAAAAGCAAAAAAATGAGAAGGAAGAAAACTATTCCTCTTTGTTGCACCTTGGTAACACCACCCCTGGCATGGGGTTAGATTTTGGCGCTGCCTCAGGTCTATGAAATCTTGTAAATCTGAGGCAGTGTCAAAATACAAAGGGTATTGCTGTGGCACACCCACAGCAACACCCATTGCACGCCCCTTCCATGCAAAGGGCTGCATGTGAAGGGGCCATATTTATAAGATGGCGTTAAGCCACAAAAAGTAGCTTAATGTCCCCTTGTAAATATGGCACAGGGCATAGCGCCACCGGAGCATCACTAAAAGTGACGCTCCGGTGGCGCTCAGGGCTCTTAAATATGCCTCAAACAATCAAACCCCTCAACGCAGGAATACTTGCACAATGGTGCAAGGATACCTGCATTGGCACTAGGCAGCTCATTTTAGCCCCAGCGCAGGGGACAATACAGAGGTGCGCCGTATTCAATTAAATACGGAGCATCCCTGCGTTGTGAAAATGACGGAGTGCGGTGCTGCCAATTTTGCGCAGCGTCGGGCTCAGTCATTTTCTTTAAATATGGGCCTCAGCCCATATTTTTATGTCTGGCTGCCTTAAAGCGTTGTTTCTAATACTTTTTTGGGCCAGCTTCATGGTTTAGCTGTGTCAGCGCATCTCACCTTAATAAGTAAACTTACAAGGGGATGCAACTAGGTCGATGAACATTTTGACTCACATTTAAGATGTTCCCACCATAGATTAAGTACATGCAGATCAATAATCAATAACCAATATTAACATCAATAATCAATGATCATCAATAACATTATCAATCTATTGAAGTCAGTAATTATCACACTCCATGACCTCGCAGTCATGAATAACCACACCTTTTTGTAAAAGTTAGAATGTTTATTTCCCTATATTAATAATGCTAACGTCATGTAAATTAATCTCAAAATCAAATGATAACCATACAGAAACAACACTGGCCGTCCAAACATGCAAAAGAAATGCAATCTAATCAAGGCTTGAGCTACTACACAATCTAATTCACAGTGCAAATTAATAGCAAGAATAACTGTGTATACGATATCACATACATTCAGTTTCAGTAAAAAAATACCTCAAATGTTATTCCATTTAGTGGACTTTATCAGTGGGTTCCCTAACTAACATTGGATTAGAATTAGCATGTTGGGCTTCATGCAAAACAATTTAGCCAAAACAAATTTGGAAAACATCTATCTATGGCTCTATCAAAATATTGTGGTTGGTACCTAAAAACAAAAGCAAATAGACATAATAATCAACATTCTAAATCATGATACGTATCCTCAGCATGGATCAGCAAGCAGTGTCAGTCTTCGTCCTCAAGATGTCAGCAAGGATTCAGGATTCAGCGTCAAACTTCAGAAAGGGCAAAGTCTTTCAGCATTAAAGTAAGCATGTATGTTATCAAGACGCTCAGTAAATAATGACCTCTAGGTAAGATAGAAAATAGACAAATGCGCTGTCTTCTCTTGGTACAGTTCCGTTAAGTTAGATTTCCTAAAATTTCTTCTCAAATACCCATTGGTCAGGAGATCGCATGTTCACACTTTGTTCATAAAAACTAAAATATCAAATCTATAATTTCTACTAGTACACAGTTACATGTCGCTGATTGGCTTCTCTTGTAAAGTCCTCATCATCCGGCTTGTCAGGTAACAATATTGTTGCAGCTTATACTCCAGTCAGTGTCTCCATTGTTCTTCTCCTAAGAAAGTCAGTCTTACACACATTGCACACATATTGTTACATTTAGCAAGGACAGCATCTTCTAGGAAAGCGGGTCTCATGAGAAAGACTTTTAGCTACAAGCACATTTGGTCAGCACAGTGGAAAATCACAGTTTAATTTTCTTAAGACAGCCATTTTATTAAACATTTAGGTTTAGACTTTCAATTAATAAAGCTAATAATACATCATGCATAACCTTTAATATGACATATTTCTACATTAAATATAAGCTCCATGTTTCACATTAATAAGCCATAAATAGTACACTTCATGAACATTGGAGACCACTTCTTGTGGTCATACTTTCAAATGTGTGCATTATTTTCCCTACGTTATTTCAGTTTCTAGGCAAATTCAACACTCAGGATACATGAATATTCATCAATAATTCTGTTAAAACTCCTGCACTAGCAGCTGTCTGCAAGATATATAGCCACTGATATCTTATTCTCCTTGGTATTGGCTGTTAGGTGCTTGGTTCCACTGCCTATGAATCCTTGCATTCCACAGCAGGAGGAACGTTTTTACATCTAAAATACGTTCATATATCACAGGTTCTATTATTTATGTTAAACATTGTTTGAATATTTGAAGCATTCTTTCTTGTATTTTTTGGTTTCAATAATTAGATCACATGGGGCACTTTATTTTCATTGTGAGAGTGTCCCTCACAAAGATAGCACATGGCTGCCATTTTTAGGGTCGAGCCTGCGCCAGCATATGCTTGTGCATGCGTATCACTTGCGAGACACTGTAGTAGTTAGAAAAGGGCTCGGAGCCCTGTCCATATCACGACAGTGTCTTTCATTGGTTTGTGGGCTTGCCTTTTAAAATCTGCTTGCTTTCATTAGTGGAAGGCATGCATACGTCATGCCTTTTCCGGTGGTTAGCCCTCCTCGAGCGCAGCGACCAAGTACTGAAAACATATGAGGCTCGCTGTTTTCGGCCTGGTTTGTGGACTATTTTTTCTCTTATTTCACAGCACGATCTCGCTAGCCAGAAGTTGAGCGCTTTGCATGACATCAACCCTGTTACATAGTTAATTGCACTTTTGCCAGCTACGTAGATAATTGCACTTTTGCTGATAGGTTTCATTACAAGTGAACTGTAGCAACGCGATCGCGCTCTTTTTTTCCATTTAATGAGGCAAGAAAAGTCCAGTTGGGACTTTACAACTGCTAATAGCTCTAACTTTGAGAAATGTGAGACCCGTTGCATGGCAAATGCTTGTTTTGAGGGGAGCTGCCAACACCTTCACATTCATGCTTACAATTAAAACGGTGACACTTGTTTTCACCCATGCTTCCTAAACCAAACCATTAATAGACGCTCCCAAGATAGTAGAGGTCTCAGAAGAACCCCCCTGCGTACTGAAGCCTCGCTGTCTCCATAGCCTTCTCTATTTACATAAAACGGGGCTCTGAGCACATCGATTTGGCCAATGTGAGACACATTTACTTCGTAAAAACACTAAACAAACACAAGGAAACCTCCTTCAGTGGTATCTTATCCTTCAGATTTCTCTAGCTTGGAAGCCATTTTTAAAGCTACATCATGCTTACTGGATATGGCAGACCTTTACTGCTGAACACATTTTTATCAATAAAATGTGCATTAAGTAATTTTCGCTAGGCACCTACAAAGCCCGTTTAGCTTTTGCGGTGATTTCACGAACTCAGAGCCCAGACTTCATCAAGTTTGGAGATTTCAAAGTTCTAAATCAGACAGGCTGAATTCACTTCAATCAGTCAACTACATATACAGTCGAAAGAAACCTCATCATGGTTTAGCATGAAATGATTACTCCTCGTTCACTCTTATCCTTAAAAAAAAACTTCACTAACCACTCTTAAGTGTCTGGTCCATATTTCCCTCTACACCCCACAGAATATTCTTCAGGCTTCCAATTCCCTGCCCTATTGCTTCCCTTGCCGTCCAACAGCCAGTTCAACCCTCCCGCTTTTGTTCGTAAATGCACATCCCCTAAACTGCAGTTGAAAAGCAGTTATGTTTGCAGCCCTCTAACTTTCAAGTCTGTAGAGCTAGAAAACAAAATCCATGACGAGGGGTGCAAGGCTTTTTGTCACTCTACTCTGGAGCCCAAATGGATTAATGGTGGATTAGTACAGGGAAATATGAGTATTTTATTAGTATCAGTGTAGGGAAATATGAGTTAATTTGTGCGATGGACACGTGAGTCTGTTCATTGGACTGAATAGAATAATGGAGGGATAGAAGAGGGAAGAATCTAGACAGTGTTAATTGGGAGATGCTAGGAGTGAAATTACGTTTGGGATGAGTAAAAGGAAATACGGAGGAGGGAGGTGTCTGTAGAAAGGGATTAGGGAGATCATAGAAGTAAAATGAGATTTGGAATGAGTCAAACAAGAGATCCATGAGGGGGAATTTAGTAGGGTTGTTTCACAGACCATATTTGTAATATCACATTTTACAGTGCACAGCTGCATAAATGGGCTTAGCTAAATTCTATTTCTGAATATAAAGTGTAAGGCTGCATAACTGGACCTGTGGAAGTTCTATATACCGTTATACAATGCACTGCTGCATAACCGGGCATGGGGAAATTCTATATCCCAATATTCAGTGCACAGGTGTATAAGTGGCCATAGGAAAGTTCTATTTCAAATTATACAATGCAAGGCTACACAACTGGATCTATGGAAGTTCTATATCCTATAACAATGCACTGCTGTATAAATGGGCATGGCGAAGTTCTTTATCGCATTACACAGTACACTTCCGCATAACTGGACCTATGAAGGTTCTATTTCCCGCTGTTAAATGCACTTCTGTATAACTGGGCATGTGAAAGTTCTATATCCTATTGTAAAGTACACTTCTGCATGACTGGAACTGTGGAAGCTTTCTATCCCATTATACAGTAGACGGCTGAATAACCGGACATGTGGAATATGAAAACATGCATGCCTCAAATGTGTTACGAACCCAAATGTATAACACAGTGTACACCTTTGCTAATGTGATGCAATCATTTAGTAAAAAATCAATGCAAATGTTATTGCTTCTATTTTTAGGAAAAGGAGCTGATTAAATGTCAACATTCTGCATTTTTGTCCAAGTTACTGACCTCAACCTCATGGTCGTATAAGTCACCTGCAGTACATCAGAACATATTCCTCTCATTTGGACAGGTCAAAAGGTAGTAAATGGCCATTCAGACAATAGTGTGTAATAAAAAGGATTGTATGGAATACAATAATCCCAAACTATTTTTTTAAACCATTTATCCTCCATGTTGAGGAGTAAAGGTGCATGTACATAACTTGCTAATTTCTGCATGACGTTTGTATTGCAAAGTGTAAAATTTCCTAGCCTTCCTAACTGAAAGTTCCAATTCCATTAAGTACTCCGAGAAGAAGATTATGCCTACTTTCTCCACTTTATTTTCACAGCATCCGTATTAAAAACATCAATATAAACTACCTTTCCCATCAAACCCAGGGAAATTGAAATTAAAAAAACCAAGTACTAATAAGAGCACTGACAGTCCATGAATAGTCACATCCACAGCATTCAAAAATGTAGAAATTTTCCTTACTGTCGATATATTTAATGTTGAAGCACTTTTGAACCTCAGATTTGGGTAGGAACTGATCCATCCATCCATCTCTGGGTGGGATAACGCATGCCTCGGAGTTCTTAAAAGAATTGAAACTTTCCATTACGAGAGGTCGGACATTCTTCATTCTATGCCAGGACAGGAGACAAAGATTATGCTTGGGTAAAGCTTGTTGACCACTAGAGATGCCATATCTACCATTGCTTTGAAATAAAAATGTTTAAAGGTAGAATTTGAGGACCAATCTGTAGCATTTAGAATGTCCTCTATTTAAGACCCTAAAATTAAAGCTTTCAAGGCCATAGCACCTTTAGCTGAAGGTGCTCCAAACTAAGAAGTGTCAGTGCCAGCCTCTTGCATCCCCCACATTACCCATCTTGCAGTGGTTGAAGACGAGACTGCATGAAATGGTTTATGTAATGCAATGAGGAGTTGGCATTATCCTGGGAGTCTGAACTCCTCTGTCATGTCTTTATATGGGTTTAATCTATCCTACCACAAAAAGCTTGAGATAGTCCATCAACACTTAATATGAAATCAACTGTGAGTTACACTTTGTACATTTACATACATAGAAAGAAACACCCTCTGGGATAAACACTTTACCTATAATATCCATTGCCTTGGCATCAAATACCCTTCTGAATGAGATGAGGCATAACAACATGGCTGGCTTACCTGAAAGTTCTTTTCAAGAAAGATATCTATTACTTTTCCATGTCAGGAAAAGGTTAAGAACAACATTCACATCCCATAGAACTGAGTACTTTGGTTCGTGGGGAAGAGAAAGTTGCATACCTCTCATCAGCTTCCATATTAGAGGATGCTCCCCAACTTGAAAACCTTTGATTAGAGGGTGTACAGCTGAAATAGCCGAGCAAACATCAGTCCCTTTGATGTTAAAGATAACAAAAAATTGAGGACTTGAACAAAATCGGACCTTACAGCATTCAGGTCCCTCTGGAGACACCAACCGAGCCATTTCTACTTGGCAGAGCTACATCTCTTGTTTGTGCCATCTCTCCATGCCTTCGCTAAGAGGCATTGAGCTTTTTACGAAAGACCTGAATCTTTCTATCTTTCCCTGTAAACCTACTTGCTACGAGATACAGTTATCCTTTCCATACTTGGTGACAAGGGTTCCCCCGGGGATCCAGGAGGAGATGTGTGTTAGATCTGTCAGCCTTAGGGTGGTCTTCCCCCAAAGTTTTTGTCTGCTTGCCTCATATTTTGCTGTTTTTTTTTTTTTTGCTGTCCTTAGGAGCACTTTACTACTGCTGACCAGCGCTAAAGTGCATGTGCTCTCTTACCTAAAACATGGTTTGACTGGTACATCCACAATTGGCATACTTAATTTACTTATAAGTCGCTAGTACAGTGCTCTACTAGTGTCCAGGGACAGTAAATTAAATGCTACCAATGGGACTGCAGCACTGCTTGTGCCACCCTCTGTGGTAGTCCTTAAACATCTCAGAGCCTGTATGTGCAGTACACACTGCCCTGTGGACTTGGCATTTAAAAACTCTTGCCAGGCCTGAAACTCCCATTTTATCACATATACATTAACCTTAAGGCAGGCCTTAAACAGCCCATAAGGTAGGATGCTATGTAATTAGAAGGCAAGGCATATACTTTTACGTTTCACATTTCTTGGTAGTGAAAAACTACCACATTTGTTTTTCAGTATTATGAGGCCTACCTCCCACCTAGGTTATCACTGGGCTTTCTTATTACATTTAATAAGCTGTAGTTCCTATTTGAGAAATTGAGGAGTAGATATGTAATATTTAGTACCTATGGAACAACAATAACAAACCCTCTTTAATGGTACAGTCTGATTTATTGTTACAATTTTGAAAATGCCACTTTTAGAAAGCTGCTGTTAGCCCTATGCACCTGCAGCCTATCTCCGATACATGTCTGGGCTTGGTGAAAGTTGGACGTTATGCATTCCCTCTAGACAGCCACACGCCAAGGGAGCTTAGGTGTGACTGATGGACCATCAGCATCTTGATGGGTCATCCTGGGCAGGATTGGAGGAAGAATCTGACAAACCTGAATGGGCAGTGTCCGGACCTACTCAAAGGGCTGCATACCCCCCTGTAGTGAGTCTGGAGTAATGGCAGGAAGAAAAGACCTCTGTGCACTTCAAAGACCCTTCTTTGAAGTCACCCCCACTTCAAAGGCACAACTGGGTATAAATAATGGACCTCTTACTCTACCAACTCAGTACACTACTGGACCTGTAAAGAACTTCTGCCAGGAGGAAGGACTTCTCCGTGCCAAGCTACCAGGGGATGAGCTTAGGTTCATCTACCATGTGTTTTTGAATTACCCTGACTAGGATTGTGGTCCTGCTTGGACAACTACATAACTCTGTAACCAGAAATCCAATATCTAACAGTGTGGATCAAGGGGGACAAGGATTGGAGAATCCCAAGAAAGTACCACCAGAACTGGATATTAGAAGTATGACCTCTAATTCAGTATTATCACCACTAAGTCTGCAACCCGCCTCCTTACCTGGGCTGATAAGCTTGGGACCCTTGAGAAAGGTGAAATGCAAATCTCCACTCCAAACTCCAATCTTGAAGTAAAGCGTCCATTGCCACCACTAGTGGATCCGGTCTCCTGCTGAAGAATCTCTCCAGTTTGTGATCCTGTATTGAAGTGAACATGTTTGCTGAGAATGGGGAACATCATCCTTCTATGGCTTTGAAGACCATTGGTTTCAATTTCCACAAGCTTGTGTCCTAGAGATGTCTGGAGTTACAGTCTGCCACTTCACTGGCCTTGTTGGGAAGGTGCTCTGCAATCACTGAGATATTGCTGTCCAAGCAAAAGTGCCAGATGTTTTTATCTAGATCCAACAGGTCTTTTAAACGTGTCCCGCCGAGGTGGCTGACATTCCTAACTGCAGAGACATTGTCCATCTTCATCTCCAACCCAGAACCAGAGTGACACCAAGGGCTTCCTGATTTGCCCCCTGTTCTGCTGAAGTCTCAGGGACACAAAAGAATTCCAACACATCTGCTATAGCTCCTGGACCTGTCTTCAAACAACTCATGACCCCCAAAAGGTGTCCATCCAGTCCAAGGTCCTTGAAAGTGGTTTTGTTGCTTGTGAAATCAAGTTTTTGGGCTCTTTACAACCACAAATGGGCCCGCTTGCACCAGAACCATGCTGCCTGTATGAAGAATCAGGATGAGCTAATGCAAGTCCATCTCTTTGCACAGCAAGCATCGCCGCTTGCGACCACAAGACTCCAGTCCACCCATTCGCCACACCTGTCTGACTCTTCGCACTAGCAGACCACCACCCGCAATGCACTCCTTGCTCCCGCAGAACTTCTTCTTTAGGAACGGGAGTCTTGGCTAAACTATGAGAAGGTAAAACTTCATCAGGACTTTTGTGGGACTGTATCACACTGGTGCTCCATTGCAGTCAGCATACAATTTTGGATTTCACCTGCTTTAGCGCATCCAGATAGTTCTGTTTGGTGCTTTATGCTTTTAAAGACTGTATTGCAGTTTAATCTTTTAAAATGTATATATTAACTTCTACTTTTTGGATTTGTGTTATTTTGGTCGTGTTTTACTCATAAAATTAAGCTCCGTTGTCCTAACTAAGGGCCAGATGTAGGAAAAAAACAAATTGCGATTTGCAATTTGCGAGTCCGTGCGACTCGCAAATTGCAACTCACAATTTGGTATGCAGAAAGGTGTCTCAGACACCTTCTGCAACTCGCAATGGGGTCGCAAGACCCACCTCATTAAAATTAATGAGGTGGGTCGCATTTTGTGACCCCATTGCGAGTATGGGCACTCATGGGGATGGTGGCCTGCTGGAGTCAGCAGACCACCATGTCCGTGACTGCTTTTTAATAAAGCACACTTCGTTTTAGGCTGCAGAAAAAGATTCACAATCTGGTTGAGACCTCTGCCTCAGATGTATGTTAATATACCTTCCTCTCCAAAAAGGTAAGAGAGAGGTACTTTCCAGGGCTACTAAAGCCATGTGTGAAATCTCACAGCATAACGCAGGTCTAAGAAACAGCGCTGCATCAATCCTCCTTTCCACCCACCTGAGGTGGATGAAGCTCATTGATAAACCTGTGCAAGGCCAAGCATTTTTATAATGTTTGAAAGGAGCAGGGAAATGGCTACAATTTTATTTTGCTTAGTAAATATGATTAGCTTCCAAAGCCCCTGAAGAAAAATGCATTGTTCTTAAATGGGAACATATGATTGTTGTCGGACAATGGGATCTGGAATAGACTGAAGGCTAGATTCATGAAGACTTTTTGCATTTAAAAATATCTGATTCACAGTATTGAATGATTTGTGGTAGGGAACTGTTCATCTTTCATTAAGGTTACCTTTATTACATTGAAAGCACATATGTTTTGTTAGAATGGTAGTTGCAAGATGGAGAATACATTTTACCCATCAAGAGCAAAGACAGCACAAAGCCACGCTTCTTCTTGATTTCCTGTACTATGTATTCCAACACCATCAAGAAGAAATATACTATGCTTCCTGCAATAGCTGGACCCCCGATTTTGCACTTAGCCATTTGCATGTAATTGCTGGTCACCACTTTACATTCTGGGATGTGAGCAGGGGATGCCTTTCTCAGAAACACCTCCAAAGCGGGGATAAAAGCCTGGCTTTAGCCTGGTTGCCAGGTTATAAACTTTTTCGAAATGTGCAAACTCAGATTACCAGTGAGCTCATGCCCAAGTGGCAGGATTTCAGAGTTTAAGTCAAGGCTTGCACCCATATTAGCAAGCATGATCATGGAAGCAGACATGCATGCACATTGGTAGTGACACCTCTTCCAGAACACAGAGCTGTGTGTTTCTCTTTTTCCTCCTGGACTGGATTATGCTGAAAACCTTGCTGTAGCACTGCTGGAGCTCCTTACTGCTAAACCTGCCTGCATAGAAGCCACCAACCGGAGAAGCACAGAAATGAAAAGTCAACTCTGCCCCACAGCAAAAACCAAAAAAGGGCTACATCAATAAAATAAATGACAATGTAAAAGAAATGCAACTGCTGCCCAGGCAGGAGCAAAAAGGGTAGCTGGTAAGAGCTGGGGAGCTGGGAGAGGCCGTGGGCACCTTGGTACTCCTCCCCACAGCCCCCAACAACCCCTTGCTGTGTTGGTGCCCCTGGTGGGCATAGGCAACCACTTAAAAATAGAAAAATGGCAGGCACCTGCAACGGAAGTGGCAAGGGCTAGGGGGTCCCAGTGACTCCCTTCAGAGCCCCCAATAATCCCTGCAAGGTTCCCCAGGTGGCATTGGCCTAAAAATAGAAAAATGGCTGGCTCCCAAAAGACAGGTTGGCTGGAGCCATGGGGACCCTGAGTCCCCACCCCCACAAACCACAACAAAAACAGAACTGTGACTGCCCCGGGTGGCAACCCACTTGAAAACCATGCCGGCTCCCACCAGCACAACCAATGTGTGCAGGGTGGGGAACTAGCATCGGACGTGGGGAACCTGGGCATACCCCGCATCCCCCAACTGAAATCAACATGTGGGTGTCCCAGGTTGGCACCAGGACACCCACACAATTGTTATATAAATCAGATACAGAGAATAATAACAGAGAGGCAGAAACCATTCACTTTTTCACTGCTCCTCCAAGGAGCGCCCTAAAATACCTTGCAAGGACTATTTATATATTTGTTTTAAGTTGGTGATGTCTGTAGAAGGGACAGGGGTACCACCAAACATTTTTTGTTAATGCTGTAGAGGATTGCAGGCAGTGTAGGAGCGCCCCGCAAAATTTAAAACAAACAGTAAGTCTCCTTAATCATTAAATCAGTGGCCGAACGAGAGCTTACCCTTTTTGAAGCACTCTTAGCTAGAGCTCTGTGCTCTTCAGCTAGAGCGCAAGACCCTTTTGTGGTTGTTTTTATGATTGTGTATTGTGGGCTGAAAAATGTTCTTGGTTTTATTTTTTCAAAAGAAAAGCAAAATATGTATGAGGCTTGTATTAACATTTTTCAGCCCACATAATGTAATCATAAAAACTATATTAAAAGAAAGGCTCAGACATGTTGGTTTAGGTTTTTTTAATTAAAACTTTATTAAACATTTGTTTAACAAACACTGCCATGAAACAGTGCACTGTGTGAATTACTAAAATATACATTTGATTTTAGGGTACTGCACCCAGACCCACGCCATGCTGCCTGCAAAGGGTTGAATGTCATAGGCCAGACCCTGTAGCCATTCTCATGCTATGCAGGGCGAGGGTTGTGGCTACCCATGGGAAGGCCCTGAGTCCAACCGAAGCGCCTCATGGCCAAATGCTGTGGGCAGCATGGGTTTGGCTTTACGTATGGTAATAAAGTATTCATTTATATTTAAAAAACTGACACTGTCTATATATATATGTATATATATATATATATTTACATATATATATATATATATATATTTAACACAATGGTGGTAGCCACCAGGCAATGATTGTTAAGACAGTCTTTCCATGGGAAATGCATTTATGTATTGCTAATCAGTTTGGTACCATTTGACAAATCTCCACAAAACTTTCCAGCCTAATTTGTGCCCTAAACACAAAATCTCCATGGTTTTGTCATTACCCTAGCTTATTTAGACAGAGTTACAGCAAAAACTGCTGAACGGAATTACACCAAATTTGGCAGTAAGCTAGGTCTTGGTACGCAGGTTGGGCCTTTTGTGATTTGGTGCAAATCTGTTTAATAGTGCTCTGATTAGAAGCCAGCAACATCAGAAACATGTAGATGGCAGCCATTACAGGACTGGGGGACATAGCCCTCTGTCCTGAAGTAAAAAAACAAATAAATCATATAAGAAGGCAGGGTAGGGATACCCTGGATACCATAGGTCCTTCTCCCCAAGCCATTGAAGGCCACCCCAGGGCACCGACTAATAAAACAAAATGAGTGGGTGTCCAGATGCCCTCGCAAGAAGGGGCTGCATGGCCACTCTCCCTGAGCCTTCTATAACCCCGGATCCCCATCCTCCAGGACCAGCTCACATTGCGTGTCCCAGGGAGCCCACTCAGCAGTGTTCACAATATACTTATAATTAGGATGTAGTTACTACAAGAAGTTGATTGTTTTGGTTTGGCAATAAGCAGGGCACCGTTTGATATGTTTGTACAAAACTTTTTATTAAAAAAAAGTTCTTCAAACTTAGCTCTAGGGATCCATAAAATGGGAGCTGAGAAAAAAGGGGTCCCAAAAAACAAATTCCCATGCATATACCATAGGAAATTTTAGACACCACTACAACAAAAATGGCAGAAGGAATTAGATCAGCTTTGGTAGAAAACTAGAAACTAGAACTTTACCCAGAAAATTTGTTTTTTTTGTGATTTGGTGTAAACTCGCTCATTAGTTCTTGAGAAATTAATCATCACAATTTATAGCTATTTGGATTGTTGAGTTCATGGAACTCTCGCAGGGGTCAGGGAGAACCCTTTGCTCCTATGAGAGTCCTGCAAGATCAAAAAACAATTAACAAAAAAATGTAAGTGGGGTCGGTGTTCCTTGGGGAGATCCAGCCCTGTTGACCTTCACTGTACACAGAGGGGCATTGACTGCCCTCAGGAGGTTGGCCAAAGGTTGTGCATGAGGGGGTGTTGGCAATGTTAGATATGGTAATAATATCTTAATTAAGATATAAGAAAAACACTAAAAATTAACTGGAAAAAACAAATATTAAAGTGACATTACAGTTGAGTATGGAAATAATATCTTTTAAAAATCTCAGAACTTCACTGAAAAAAGTCAACGGTTAAAGAAACATTGTTGCCTGGGAACAAGGAGGCGGCATGACGGCCTACGATTCCTGCCACTAGTGCGCTTTTCCGACCCAGTGCTCGTGGGCCATTTGTCACAGACGCTGACCGGTGATGCCGACTCTGGCACTGAAGATGCCGAACAGAGTCTGCTGACAATCGACATACTAAAACCAACAAGTAAACCATGGTAGTTACGCGGCAAAACAAAGCAAAAATGAGGGACCCCTGGTGGATCCCTGATCAGAGAACCAGGCGAATGGCGAGACGCCACGTGGCTAGCCTGTATTAAAGCCAACTTAAGAAACGATGAGGAGAGTCAACACACAATGCACCTTACAGAGAAGCTTCCATCCCCACCGGGTCCTACAGGTGAGAAGATTAACCTGCGCTGAGGAGTTGGGGCAGATTGGCTTTCAGGTCTCAGGCAATTCGTTAGCTTGACAGGTGCCCAGGAAACAACTGTTCCTCTCTATAAGTGCCTCTCCTTAGAAGCAACACTAGTATTCACTCAAGAAGCACTAAGAACTTTTTTCCTGAATTTGGTGATTCCTGAGCTTAGTTGCGCCTTTGTTTTCTGGCGTCCAAAGTATGGGCACCCTACATCGTAAAACAGCAAATGGCAATGGTGCTGGATTGAGCCAATGAACCCCAGTTTCTAAATTACGGCAAAAGGGCCCTCAGGAGAAGTTCTCCACAGCAACTTAAGCTTATCCTGACTCTCTGCAGAAAATAAGGGCCATATTTATATTTTTTGCCGCACAACTGCGCCAAAGCGGTTGTGTGTCAACAAATGTACCACCGGCTAGCGCCATTCCAACGCGCCTTGCGGGCGCCATATTTATGGAATGATGTTAGCCGGTGCTGCGGACTGGTACGCGTAAAAAAAAGACACACACCAGGCAGTGCCGGCGTATGGGAAAATGGGGGTTGTGCGTCAAACAATGGTGCAAGTCAGGTTTGAGGCAAAAATCAGGCCTCACACCTGACTTTTTTTTTGATGCACAATCCCCATTGACATGACTCCTGTCATAGCAAAGACAGGAGTCATGCCTCCTTGCCCAATGGCCATGCCCAGGGGACTTATGTCCCCTGGGCATGGTCATTGGGCATAGTGGCATGAAGGGGGGCCCAAATCAGGCCCCCCTATGCCACTTAAAAATAAAATAAAAAATATACTTACCAGAACTTACCTTTCCTTCCCTGGGATGGGTCCCTCCATCCTTGGGTGTCCTCCTGGGGTGGGCAAGGGTGTCAGGGGTGTCCCTGGGGGCATGGGAGGGCACCTCTGGGCTCCTTCCGAGCCCACAGGTCCCTTAACGCCTGCCCTGACCCAGGCGTTAAAAAACAGCGCCCGTCAGGATGTGTGCTGTTTTTTAGGGCCCTCCCCCTCCTGTGCGTCAAAATGACGCGGGAGTATAAATAAGGCGCACAGGCCTTAAAGTCATTTTTTGGAAGGGAACGCCTACCTTGCATATAGTTAATGCAAGGCAGGTTCACCCTTCCAAAAATGACGCACAATTTTGACGTCCGCGGGGTCGGGCGTCAAAGTATAAATATGGGGCAGGGTTTGCGCCAAACGTTTTGACGCACATTCGGCGCAAGCAGAGTATAAATTTGCCCTTAAATATGCAGCCATTAGCACCTATAGAAGATGCAAAGGCTGGAGTCCCTAATGGCCCAGTGGCCTGTGAGGAGGCAACAAGTCATATGGGGCTCAGGATATTAGATTAATCTGGTGTGAGCCTAGTGCTGGTAGGCTCCATTAATCTCTCTTAAGAGCCACCTATTGTTGGCATGTCCCTTTCCAACCTCAAACAGTACCTGAGAAGCTCAGGCAATGCCTTCAAATTCTCAAAATGGCAACTGAGAGGAAGGGCATGAAGTGGTCAAAAAGGGACTTTTGCACGCTAGTGGTATGGCTGGGGCAAGATCTTGGGTGGCAGCAGCAGCAGATATGGCAGAGGTGGGGCCCAAGACAGTACATCAGAAACTGGATATAAGTAATCCCGAAGAGAGGTTTGCACAGTCAGGATATTATTTTGACTAAAATCAGAGACTTGAAGAGCAAGCAGGCACCTGAGATAGCTATGATTCATGAGAGGCTGTTTAAGATAGAGGAAGCCATGGCTCTGATCCCAGAGGCATTAAAAAAGGCTGAAAGTCAAATTTAAACACTAGAGGATCAAGGCCCATATTTATACTTTTGTAGCACCGCATTTGTGTCATTTTTTGACACAAAAGCGGTGCAAACTTACAAAATATAATTGTATTTTGTAAGTCTGTGCCGCTTTTGTGTCTAAAAAATTATGCTAATGAGGCTCTAAAAAATAAAAATATGGGCCCAAGTTCTGTCGATGCAGCACGAAGTTAGGCAGTTGGAAAAAGGTGAAAACGCTTTGGAGAACAAATTACATGATCTGGAGAACTATAATAGGCACTCGAATCTCTGCATAGTGGGACTAGCAGAGGGAAGTAAAGGACTCCAAGTGAGGGAGTGGATAGAATCACCTTTGAAGCAGGCAATCCCTGAATTATCTAGTAACTTAACTATCACAAGAGCACATAGAGTCCTGGCTCACCACATTCCTGGGGCAAAGTATCCACACATGATCCTACTACACTTTGTTGACTAGCATGTAAAGGAGCTCATTTTGTCTAAGGCTGTTGCAAAGAAAACTCTCTCAACTTCGGAGGTGCCCCAATTTAGAATTTTCTTTGACATGTTAGCAGCCATGGCAAAGAAGCGTCAAGACTTTGTTAAGATGACTGAAACATTCAAAGCCAGGGGTGCTCAAGCTACTATTGTTCAATATTCCAAAATCAAGGTCTTAGCAAAGGGACAGTTTTTATCTTATTAATGATATGAGTCGGATTCAGGTGTTTCTTCAGGAGCTGTCCTGTAAAGCTTTCTGATATATGGTTGCACTATGGTTGTACTATTGTGAGTACATTTGAAAATTCTAAGGATGTCTTAAAGCATAAAAAAAGTTTTGCTTTCTTTTAAATTATCTAATTTCTTCAGGCAAATATCTCAAAAAGAGCACAAATAGGGCTATGGGGCAAAGTGATGCTTGATGATTGATAACTGCACTGGGAGGTGTTTTGTGTTTTGGTCTTTTTTTTGTAGGGAGGTAAGCTGGGTTGAAATCCACACAGGCCTAGGTCCTGGTGGGGGTTCTTTTGAGCGCAGCAGAGTGCAACAGAATGGCACCCAATGTACCTATTGGGATAACGGAGGAAATGTGGGAAATTCTTCCTTTGGGTAGGTACAGAATTGGGGAAGGGGTAGGTGGGGTAAGTGAAGTACTGCACGGTGGAAAAAGGGAGAATACCATAGCAATGTACAAAGGTTGGAACTATTCAGTTGAGTCGGATAAAGGTATAATACGATGTGTCACACGCTTTGCAGAAGGGAGAGACTGTTCGGCCTAGATTTGGCTCATTCAGGAGATATTATAACATTTCGTAACCTAGATGGTAAATTAACTATTTAATTTGAAACTTGTTGTGATTGCCAAATCTAGCTACCTTAGGCAATCCAGGCACTTTAGGCACTACAACACTTTATAATGCCAGGAAAAACTACTAATGCACTTAGCTGCTACACTACTCAGTCACCTCATTTGCTCTGAAATATGTTTTAGGTACAATACACATGCGGTTTAAATCAGGCCAAGCACACCGTAGGAACCAGTTGTATCAAAACAGACAATGGCGACACAAAGATTATATAAGAGTAGTTACATTCTATGAAAACGGACTCAATAATAAGCGTAAGGCTTGTGCCATAGATGTCTGCATAAACGGGCATTTCTCCGGATGTCGTGTTCCTTCAAGAGACACACTTTAGGGATAAGAGTAATGATCTATAAAAAATGTTTAATCATCGGGCAGGGTTCTGTGTTATGTCAAACGAGAATGCCGCATGCAGAGGGGTGACCACTTACATTAATAGGTATTTCTCTTTCCAGATCACGTTCTCCCAAGTTGACACAGAAGGCAGGTGGCTGTTAGTAAGTGGACTGCTTAATAAATCCAGGCTCACTATAGCCGCCATATGTACACCAATTTCAGATGATCCAATTCCCCTGAGCGAACTGTGCCAGACACTACTCAGTATCGGGGGCCTTTTGATCTCGGTGCAGGGTGACTTTAACTTTCTCCAAAATCCTGAGCTGGACTCATCGTCAGGCATACACAAGCAGAATAAGCCATGTATGGCAAACTGTTTGGTTCAGTATTCTAGACCACTTACTCTTACAGACTTCTGGTGTGATAATCATTTAGAAGCCTGGGATTTCTCATGTTCTTGGGCTAAATATAATTCTGCTTCCAGACAGAAATAGCAGGTATCAGGGGAGAAAGGGCAGGCAGTAGGTGGTCATTTAGCAAAGTCAACTTGGAAAAGGAAGAATGGTGTAAAGACATCGCCACTGAAATTACACATTACTTTAATGCCAATGCAATTTCAGGCTGAAAATATCTGGGAGGCCTTTAAAACAACTATCGGTAGTCACATCACCTATAAACTGCGTGGAACCTTAGCGGTGCCCATGGCAGAGCTAGGAATAGCACTGAATCTCGCATGCAGCAATGTCTCGCACAGTCGTAGTTCTGCGTAAAAGGGGTGCTTACACTGGCAAGAAGTCGTGTGCAGGATTACTATTACACACAGGGATGTATCGCCAACACTGTGTATGGTCAACAGGCTTAAGAAGAAAGTTAATACGTAGACAGCTTTCTTTCGCGGCAGCCGCGAGAGCGCTGTATGCAAAATAAAATTACATCTCTCACTGACTCAGGCGCTCACACCTCTATAACTGACCCTGCAGAAATTCAAAATGCTTTCCTCAAACACTATACAGAGGTATTCATTAATCAAAAACACGTATACGTCCGGCGACTAGTGTCGTTTTGAGGAAACTCCCTATCCCCAAGTTACAACTAAGTAAAGCTCAGGCTTTAGTGGACAGATTCTCATTAGAAGAGATAGATGTCACTGTGAAATCATTGGCCAAAGGTAAAGCAACAGGGGTGGAAGGCTTACCTGCTGAATCTTTTCAAGAAATGTGCACCAGTGCTAAACTCCGAATTAATTTAAATTAGCAAACCATATCCTGGAAGGGGGTGACATCCTGACATCCTTTCCTATGGCTGTAGTGGTTAGCTTACTAAAGAAGGGTAAGGATAAGGAAAACATTAATTCTTTCAGACCTATCAGCCTGCTAAATGTCATCTACAAAATTGTAGCTAAATTATTAGCAAATCGCAGGTGCAGGATTATGAGCCACATTATTCATGCCCATCAGTGTGGCTTTGTGCCAGATAGGCAATTATTTACCAACACAAATTTCCTGATTGAAGCTTTAGATTATTTCATACAAAATAAAATACCTGCTCAGATTATGGGAGTCATTAAAACATTGGTGGTAAATGCCGCTTACCGCCGTGTGGAACACCGCCAACACACCGAAGCGGGCGCGGAATTCCACCACAGCTATTGCGACCCACAGCTCGGAATCTGCCAAAATCCAGACACCCACACAAGTCCGCCACACCAAAGGTCAGTGATAAACTGGCGATAACAAAACCGACACCGTCACGCCAACAGGAATACGCCCACACTATCACGACCAACGAATCCACACGGCGGACTTTCAACCGCGGTATTCCATTGGCGGTACACACCGCCACGCTCAAAATACACACACATTCACAAAGCACTACCACATTGGACAATTCCAAATACACACACCTGATACACATATGCACACCAATCCCACACACCCAACACAAAATAAAACACACACCCACATCACCCACAAACCCTTACGACCAGAAATTTAGACAAAGGTCAGAGAGACAGCACAGCAAGGACAACTCCACCATACAGAGGCACACAACACCATCACACATCCACGCACAAAACAACACACACCCCTAAACATCACCCCACACATCACAACACACACCACCTCAGACATCACCCACACCACACCATGGCACCGCAAAGACACCCCAGGTTTTCTGAGGAGGAGCTCAGGGTCATGGTGGGGGAAATCATCCAGGTAGAGCCACAGCTATTCGGATCACAAGTGGAGCACACCACCATAGCTAGGAAGATGGAGCTATGGTGCAGAATCGTGCACAGGGTCAACGCAGTGGGACAACACCCAAGAACACGGGATGACATCAGGAAGAGGTGGAATGACCTACGGGGGAAGGTACGTTCCGTTGTTTCAAGACACCACATCGTGATTCAGAGGACTGGCGGCGGACCCCCACCTCCTTCCCCACAACTAACAACATGGGAGGAGCAAGTCTTGGCTATAGTGCATCGTGAGGGCCTCGCAGGAGTAGCTGGAGGAATGGACTCTGGTAAGTCAAAGCTCTAACTACTTCATCCCCCACCCTACCTGCATGCTATCACATACCCCCACCCTCACCCTTACCCCCATCACTCCAACTCTTCACATATGTCCCACTATCACAGACCACACATCCCAACATCAAGCCCTGGATGAAACAACAAAGCATGGACACCCATCACCAATGCATGGACACTGCACATACCCACACACACCCCTAAACAATTATCACACCAGGTCCTACACAAGAATGCAAGAACTGGGGTACAGGGTCACCCACCCATTGCACACCATGGCACACACAGATGCAATAATCATGCCTTTACACCCCTGCAGGACCCATACCCAACGTCACCGGACAGGAGGTTTCAGACATGTCCACTCCACCCACAGAAGAGGCCCACAGTGATGACAGCAGCTCTGTCCAACTGGATCTAGATGACCAGCCCGGCCCATCTGGGACCTCAGGACAGTCGGTTCCCCTCACACTGGCACAAGCCACTACAGAGCCTCCCTCTCTGGAAACACCAGCACAGCACCCACCCAGCGGGTCCATACCTCTGTCCCCAGGACACGTCAAGCAGCAGTGTGTCCACCACTACAGGGAACCCAGGCTAACCCACCACCCCAACAACAGCAGGGACCTGGGGGCACTGGCAGTGGGCACACGGTTCAGGAGACAGAGGCCTAGGAACACAGGGGAACTGGGAGGGCTGCTGTTCGACAGGGGTAGGACAGGCCCAGGGAACCCACTCTCCACGAGGCCCTCTTCAACATCATGGGAGCCTACCACCATTCCCAGGAGACAATGGCAACGGTACTGACCAAGTTTCAGGAGACCCAACGGCTGCAGGAGGAACAGTATTGGGGGTTCAGGGAGGAACTCAAAACCATCAATACCACCCTGGGCACCATTGTAGGGGTGCTGAAGGAACTCGTGAACACCAGGAGGGACACTGTGGCACAACAAGGGGCCCCTGACACTAGCCTGGATGATGAACTGCCCACCACCTCTGCCAGCCCTAGTGGACAGGAGGCACCGCCACAGGACCACGACACCAGCACCCTACCCCATGCAGATGGAGAACCACCCCACAAGCGGTCCCTGAGATCCAGGACAAAGACAGAGAACAATGCCAAGACCCCGCCAAAAAATGAGACCACCCTGATTGTCATCCTTTTGTCCCACTTTGTCACCCTGTCCATCCTTCAACTGCCCCAAATCCACTTCCTATGCCCCTTTGGACAATGCACCTGTGAGACTAATAGACTGGTCTCTGCCATGGACATTCCTCCAACATCACCCCTGACCATTTTACAACCCCCTCCACTATTTAGCACTTAAATAAACACCCTTAAATCACAAAACTATCTGGAGTCAGTCTGTGCTTTCGAAAATGTGAATTTGCAATAACTGAGGAGAAATGCAATATCCATTGTATTGTCAACATACCTATGCCACACAGCTCTAGTCCATGAGGAAACAAAGCAGATGTCAGACAGGGTGACCCACATCTGTGAAATTGAAAGGGAAAGTGAAAACTCTGGGTCCATACACTGGGTCAAAGTGACAGACAGATGAGAGGTAGAACAAGTGTATCAGATGTAGCAGGCAGTGATGTCTTCTTACCTGTGTCTCACTGGAAGTATTGATGAATTACTGTGTTTCTGTTGTCGAAATCCTCTTCTTCTACTTCCTCGTCTTCACTGTCCACAGGTGCCACAAGACCTCCATCTGGACCGTCCTCCTGCAGAAAAGGCACCTGTCATCGCAAAGCCAAGTTGTGAAGCATGCAGCAGGCCACGATGATCTGGCACACCTTCTTTGGTGAGTAGAATAGGGAACCACCTGTCAGACGGAGGCACCTGAACCTGGCCTTCAGGAGGCCGAAGGTCCTCTCTATAACCCTCCTAGTTCGCCCATGGGCCTCATTGTAGCGTTCCTCTGCCCTTGTCCTGGGATTTCTCACTGGGGTCAGTAGCCATGACAGGTTGGGGTACCCAGAGTCACTTGCAAATGTCGAGCAACAACTGTTAGACACACACTAACTCTTAGGGACAACCCCAGACCCAGATACCTAGTCACACTGTATAGGGTCCATGTCCTCACCTAATAGCCACACACGGTGCCTCTGGAGTTGCCCCATCACATAAGGGATGCTGCTATTCCTCAGAATGTAAGCGTCATGCACTGAGCCAGGAAACATGGCATTCACATGAGAGATGTACTGGTCGGCCAAACACACCATCTGCATATTCATCGAATGGTAACTCTTACAGTTTCTGTACACCTGTTCTCTGCTGCGGGGGGGGGTACCAAGGCCACATGTGTCCCATCAATGGCACCAATGATGTTGGGGATATGTCCCAGGGCAAAGAATTAACCTTTCACTGTAGACAAATCCTCCACCTGAGGGAAAATGATGTAGCTGCGCATGTGTTTCAGCAGGGCAGACAACACTCTGGACAACACATTGGAGAACATAGGCTGGGACATCCCTGATGCTATGGCCACTGTCGTCTGAAAAGACCCACTTGCCAGGAAATGGAGTACAGACAGCACCTGCACTAGAGGGGGGATACCTGTGGGATGGCGGATAGCTGACATCAGGTCTGGCTCCAACTGGGCACACAGTTCCTGGATTGCGGCACGGTCCAGTCTGTAGGTGACAATTGCATGTCGCTCTTCCATTGTCCACAAGTCCACCAGCGGTCTGTACACCGGAGGATGCCGCCATCTCCTCACCTGCCCGAGCGGACATGCTCTGTGGAGGAGAACAGCAAGCAGAGGGTCAGCCAACACTGAGGTACGAAAACACAACTTTATTGCACACATTTTTCAATCCGCTATGTCCTTGTCTTAATGTGTATGCAAGGCCTACATATGTGTGACGCATTTAAAATGAATGCCATGTGGCCCCCTGAAATGGCAGCTGTCTGACCTGTAATGTGTGACAAGGGGATATGAGGTAACTGCGCTGGCGTTGTACACCGTACAAGACGCAGCGCAATCCTGCATTGGTTAACATTGGACCCTATGGGTCCCAGGAGCCAATGACGATGTACGCCGCGGACGTCACTGCCATTTTCTCCCTGTTCACTCACTTGGTACCTGGTCTTCGACAGGAGAGGACCTGCACTGCAAGTGCTGCTGTGACCTCAATCTGGAAGAGACAATGGCTCATGTGTCTGAGGAAAGGGCCCCTGCCTTCACCACGGAGGAGTTGGAGAAACTAGTGGATGGGGTCCTTCCCCAGTACACGCTACTCTACGGTCCTCCAGACAAACAGGTAAGTATACTTTGAGCATGATGGATGGGCAATGCCTGTGTGGAGTGGTGTGGATGGAAGATGGGGGGGGGAGAATGAGGTGTGCATGAAACGACGGTGAGTGGATGTGCGTCATGGGAACGTGAGCCAATGACTGTGATGGTCCAGACGGTTAATGTTGTACCTTTTCCCGTGTACTATTCCTGTAAGTCAGCGCCCACTAGAAGAAGGATATTTGGCGTGCCATCGCCAAGGAAGTCCAGACCCTGGGGGTCCACCACAAATGGAGCACCCACTGCCGGAAAAGATGGGAGGACATTCGCCACTGGAGGAAGAAGATGGCGGAGGCCCAGCTGGGGATGTCCTCCCAATGTGGGAGGGGTGCCCGTCGCACTATGACCCCCTGATGTTCCGGATCCTGGCAGTGGCGTATCCGGAGTTGGATGGGCGCTTGAGAGCATCACAGCAGCCTCAATGGGGTGAGTACACCCTCATTCAGCTGAATCAGCGTGCATTACGAGGTGCCTGGGTGGGGAAGATGGGCTGTGGGTTCCCCTAGGCCAGGGCGAGTTTACTAGGCAAGGTCCCTTCGTGAGGCAGGCCATGTGGGACCCCACCCCACCAGTGTTCAGAGCCAACTACACCTAGTCAGGCTCCTGTGACTTCCATGCGTGCAGCAATCGGCCAAAGGCCTTGTACCCCATGTCCCTGGGATTAATTAGGGAACTCTAAGTGCACGGCGTAGTGCAGAGGGCTTCTGTGTCTGTAGTGTCGGCCAACGGTAGCGGTATTGCATGCACTCAAAATGTCTTTCTTCTGTCCCCCCCCTTTTTTTGGTCTCCCTGTTTTTGTGTGCAAAAGCATCATCGGGCGGAGGAGCAGTGGCACCGGAACAGGAGGGAGCTGCATCCCACATGGCCCTGGAGGGCGAGACAACAGAGTCTGAAGGCACCAGTGAGACAGAGGGCAAGGGGAGCTCCACAGCTGGGACAGGAGCTGAGACCAGCGACACAGACTCCTCCTCTGATGGGAGCTCCCTTGCGGTGGCGGGCTCCTCTGTGCCCCCCGCATCTACAGATACAGGCGCCACCCCCCTACCAGCGCCGCCCTCCCATCAGCCTCTCACTGTGTGCCCCGTGGCCGCTCACCCAGGAGGGTGGGCATCTCCTTCACCCCAGGCACCTCAGCCCCTGCCCTGACAGCCCTGCTGCCCTCAGCGAGGAGGCCATTGACCTCCTCAGATCCCTCACTGTTGGGCAGTCTACCATTCTGAATGCCATCCAGGGTGTAGAGAGGCAGTTGCAACAGACAAATGCATACCTGGAGGGCATTCATTCTGGTCAGGCAGTCCAACAGCGAGCTTTTCAGACTCTGGACTCAGCACTGATGGAAGCCATTGTCCCTGTGTCCAGTTTCCCCCCTCCAACTTTCTCCACCCAGTCCCAAACCCCTGTACCTCAGCCTATCCCAAGCACACCATCAGACCAGCATGTACACACCTCAACACACAAGGGAACCTCTGGCAAACATAAGCACCACACATCCCACAGGCACTCACACAAGCATCATACCCATGCAGACATACCAACATCCACTGCCTATAGTGTGCCCCCCTTCTCCTCGTCTCCCTCCACCCTCCCTGTCACGTCTCCACTCACACCTGCATGCACTACATCATCAGCCACTACCTCCATCACTAGCACGCCCATCACCACACACCGCTCACGTGCACTCACCACCCCACTACCATTCACACATCCCCTGTGTCCTCTCCCAGTGTGTCTGTGAGCCCACCTCCCAAGGTACACAAATGCAGTCACACACCCACCCAACAGCCATCAACCTCACCACAGCCTCCAGCCCATACACCTTCACCCAAAGTCAGCAAACGTACACCTCCTACAACCACTACCTCTTCCTCCACTCCCTAACCCCCTCCATCTACCTGTCCCAGTGTGTCTAAAAAAGTTTCCTGTCCAACTTTGACCTCTTCCCCTCACCTCCCCCACCCCTTCAGTCCCCTAGGGCACGCCTTTCCATGTCCCAACCCAGCACCTCAGCCCCCACATCAGAGGGAACAGTGGTGCCAGCAGTAACCGGCTTCTGGAGTGCGCCAAGCAGCAGGGCAGCCGGTGTGCCAAGGAGCCAGACCACAGACAGTCCCCCACCTCAGAAGCATAAGAAGTTGGCCACTGCCCAGAGGGAGAAGGGTAAAACACCTGCCACCAAGGGCTCTCCCAGGACTAAAGTTGGGAGTGGGAAGACAGCTGCGCCACCATCCAAGGTGGGGCAAGGGCACAGAAAGAAAGGGAAGTCACCGCCAACCTTCACGGCGGACAAGACCGCCACCAGCACCGCTGCCATGGACACCTCCGCCAGCAACCCTGCTTCCCAGGACACCGCCACCAGTAGCCCCGCTGCCCAGGACACCGCCGCCACCAGCACTGCTGCCTAGGACATCGCCGCCACCAGCACCGCTGCCAAGGACACTGCCGCCAGCAGCCCCGCTTCCAGGGACACCGCCGCCACCAGCACTGCTGCCCAGGACACCGCCGCCACCAGCACCGCTGCCAAGGACACCGCTGCCAGCAGCCCACGCTGTCCAGGTCACCGCCGCCACCAGCACTGCTGCCAAGGACACCGCCGCCAGCAGCCCCGCTTCCCAGGATACCGCCACCACCAGCACCACTGCCATGGACACCGCCGCCACCAGCTCCGCTGCCCAGGACACTGCCGCCACCAGCACCACTGCCAAGGACACCGCCACCACCAGCACCACTGCCCAGGACACCGTGGCCACCAGCACACTCATTGAGCCACCCACCAGCACCGCAGGCCAATGAGCGCCGCAAGCAACGCCGCTACTGAGGCCGCCACGAGCAGGATGAAGCACTTTGGGCACAAAGCCCCCTCCAGAACCAGTATAGTATCACATCCACTACCTCAGTCCTTGGCAGGATGAAGCATTCTGGGCACAAAGCCCCCTCCAGAATCAGTGGAGAAAGGCATCCACTACCTCATTCCTTGGCAGGATGAAGCACTCAGGGCACAAAGCCCCCTCCAGAACCAGTGGAGACTGTTACCAACTTGCAAGACTGTGGCTTTGCACACCCCAGGATAAAGCAGTGGGCAAACCACCCACTGGAGAGACTTAAGAGACTGTAGCTTTGCACTCCCCATGACACAGCAGTGGGCAAACCACCCACTGGAGAGACTTGAGAGACTGTGGCTTTGAACTCCCCACGACGCAGCAGTGGGCAAACCACCCACTGGAGAGACTTGAGAGACTGTGGCTTTGCACACCCCAGGATAAAGCAGTGGGCAAACCACCCACTGGAGAGACTTGAGAGACTGTTACTTGGCACTCCCCAGGATAAAGCAGTGGGCAACCCACCCGCTGGAGAGACTTGAGAGACTGTGGCTTTGCACTCCCCAGGAGGCAGCAGTGGGCAAACCACCCACTGGAGACACTTGAGAGACTGTGGCTTTGCACTCCCCAGGATACAGCAGTGGGCATAGACCCACCTCGTGGATCTGGCGTCGTGCACTCATCCGGCTGAGGTACCCCCCTTCCCTTCCCCTTGAGGTGCCTGTTGTATTTCTATCTGATGCCCCTACAGTGTTCTCTCCGTTTTGATAGGGTATCTTGTGTGGGCTTCGCCCATGCATTTTGGGCCCAGTGGTCCATGGACTATAAATGGTGCAGTACCTGGACTTGTATTCTAGGTGTATATATTTGTTAATAGTATATATATATATTTTTGAGTACTGGATTTTAATTGATTACAATTGTTACAATCATTTCCTTTTGTCTTTGCATTCTTCCGGGGGGGTTTGGGGGTGTAACTGTAATGTATCAACATGTATTAGTGTGTGTGTTGTAGTGTGTGGGGGTGGAGGTTTTGCGTGTTGCGTGTGTGTGTCACTCTCTTTTCCCTCCCCCCCTCCTCTGTGTCATAGGTGCAGTACTCACTGTGGTCTTCACTGCCGGCGTTCGTGCTCCTGGTAGAGGAGCAGGAAGACAAAGGCAGGTAGGATATGGAGTTCTGGCTCCATGGCGTCCTGGTTCCTCGTGGGGTGTGTAGAGGTGAGCATTTTCCCTTACAAGTCCTGTTTCCGCCGTGTTTTTGTTTGCGGTGAATCCACCCCGGAAAAGGTGGAGGATTGGCCTGTTGTAATACTGTGGGCGGTACATTGTCTTCCACCTGTCTGTTGGCGGTTACCACCGCGGTGTTTGTTTGTACCGCCATGGCGGTCGGAGTGTTAAAGTGGCTGTCTATGTTGGCGGTTTCCGCCATGGTCGTGATTCCATTTTTTTTTCCGCTGGCCTGTTGGCGGTTTTACTGCCGCTTTAACACCGACCGCCAGGGTTGTAATGAGGGCCTAAGTTTTTAGATGCTGAGAAGTCTGCTGGGAGAGTCTTTTTATCATTCTCAGGGAGTTTGGTTTTACCTCAAGATTCATTCAGATAGTAATACACCTCTACAGGGGTTCAATGCCAAAAATGATCATCTCAAGGTTGTCACATGCAAAGGGGGCAGGAGTACATGGTGAGGTTGTCTCCTGTCGCCTTTACTCTTTTCCTTGTTCACTGAACCAATAGCAATAGCTATTTGCTCTCACACGGAAGTGGCTCCTCAAATAAGGTGAATGACTAGTATAAAACTGTATGTGGATGACATAGCCTTGTCTTTAAAATCTGCCATAGCAACAAAAAAAAGGCTTTGTGATTTTTCAAGAATACCAAGAGCTTGAAGGTTATAAAACAAACAAGTCCAAAATAGACATTTTACTGTGCAATTGCGCGTCAGATATTTTACTCTCCAAGTTCCATATACTAATCAACCTTTATCCTAAGTGCTATTTTGGGGTGGTTGTATCTGAAAATATCAATGATCTATAGGTCTTAAAATACGACCCCTTAATCGCTCAAATTAGTTCACCTCTTACTAAATGGAAAAATCTACCTTTGTTAATTCTAGGCTCCATTGCTTTGATTCGTATGTCTATCTTCCCCTTATGTAATTTCCTGTTTGCTGCCCGTCCTTTGGCTCTACGGATGAATTATTTTTTAAGGAGCTTGAGGGACTCCTTACGGGCCAATAAAATTCATAGGGACATATTAAAGAGCACCTAGAGCCATTCCGACATCACATTAGCCTAATGTTTTTAAGCTAATGTGAAATTAGATGGCCATAACGTGGCACCATATTTGCATTGCGCCACTTTGTAACCCTTTGTGCTACATTATGCCTGCGGGAGGCATAATGTATGCAAAGGGGGTGTTCACCCCTTAGGGAGGCCAAAAAAATGACATTTCCTTGCACAATTTTTTTCACACTTTTAACACCTGCTCAGAGCAGGCTTTAAAAGGAGGCCTTTTTAATTGGTTACAATGGGCCTCTGGGTGCTTTGCAGGATTAACATCAATTTATTTACACTTATCCTGCAAAGCACAGGACTAGCATCAAAAATGTTGATGCTAGTCCCCTAACTACTGCCATGGTGCACCATATTTTAAATACAGCGCACACATGGTGGTATTAGGGGGGGCGGTAAAGGGCACAAGAAAAGTGGCTCTGCACTGTGTGCAGCGCCACTTTTCTTTAAAAATGTGCTGGAATGGTCTTATATTCAAATTCAACATTTTTTTAACTAAATTGATGCATTGTATCCAAATGCTCTGGATAAATGGCTGGCTAAAGAAGATCACCAGCTCACAGCCGCCTCCTGGAATGATGTTAAGTTTGACAGTTCTTTACTGAAGGGTGCGCAACTTAGGCACAATCAATTTTATACCCAATCGCTTTTGTATAGAACACCAACATTTTGGCATTAAATGTATACTAAAATTCCCAAAACGTGCTTTTGCTGCTCAATGGAGGACGCAGGCAGTTGGACTCATTATATGTGCTTGCCCCAAAATAAGGCCATTATGGGATGAAATTGCAAAGTATTGCTCTTGAACGCTGGGACTGGAACAGTTATTAGATGTTCATACAGGGTACTCAGATTTTCGAACAAAATTAAAATTAGCTCCCTGCAAGTAAAATGCCTTTATATTATTACCTTGAGAGCCAGATAGTTAATTCTTCAGAACTAGTGCACAGAAGCAGTTCTGTTGTTTCAACAACGGTGGTCTAAAGTGGGCAAAACCAAGGAGCTTGAAAGGAAATATTTAGGTTTCTATTATCAATTTTGGAAGCTGTGGGAGAGACTTCCATGAAGAAATGGAGGGGCATATTTATACTTGTTACACAAATTCAATGCATAACTAACTCCATATTTATATTTTGGCACTAGACCCGTCTAGCACCACATTTATGGAGTTAAAGTAATTTTTTGGACGTGGAAACCTACTTTGCATCAATGAGATGCAAAGTAGGCATTCCCGTGCAAAAAATGACTCTATGGCCTTAGCGCCATATATATCCCCTGTGCTAAAAACACGCACAGGAGGGAGGAGGAGGTCAAAAAATGGTGCAAAGCTTGCTTTGCACCATTTATTAACGCCAGGGTCAGGGCAGGCGTTAGGGGACCAGTGGGCCTATTTCCATGGTGGAACACCATGGAAATAGGCCCACAGGTGCCTTCCTCAGTCCCCGGGTACACCCCCACTCACAGCAGGGGGACAGCGGAGGATGGTGGACCCCATCCCATGTAAGTAAAGTAAGTACAGGTAAGTGTTTTATTTTAAAGTGCCATTGGGGGCCCCGAAATGCTCCCCCCTACATGGCACTGGGTGCCATGACCATGCTAGGAGACCCTGGTCCCATGTGCTGGTCATTGGGGTGGTGGGCATGACTCATGTGGATGGATGGTTTTGCGTCAGAAAATGGCTCTAGGCAGGTTCGAATAATTTATTTTTACTCTAACCTGCCTAACATCATCTTTTGGTGCAAAACACCCTTCAAGACAATATCACAGAATAAAATGATGGACGGAGTGTTGAAACTTTTCAAACACTCACCCTCAGTCATAGATCTGGGTTTAATCCATCCATACCCTAGCCACTTAGGGCAACTTTAGCCCGAAGTGGCTAGGGTTTGCCCAGACCATGGGGACCAGGCCTAACTCAGAGTAGCACATAAATGATGGTTAGACTGGGGGACCATTAGGAGTTGACATGGAAATTTATTTTTAACTTGCTGTTGTTGACCAACACCCTTATACCCCCAGACATCAACTCCATAAACCACCAGAGAAACACACTTATTTTTATAGATGTTAACCAACTCTTGTACAGGTTTATGAGGGGCAAAGCTAAATACTGACTCTACAGTTCTTTGGCAGGGATGTGGCCAAGATGGCGTGGGGAGCAGTCACCTTTCCATGAGGCTCTGCTCCACATTGGGCCCATCTGCATTTATCCTGTCACAGAGAAGTGTTACAAGTCTGCCAAACTGAAGGAGATCTTCTCCTGCATCATTGTGGATGGACAGGGATGTCCTGATTGACTCCTGATGGAGCCGATGAAACTGTGGGCAAGTTGACTGACATGCACAGCCTCGCAGCTCGGCCTATGCTTGACTCACGAATGGGTCTGAGGGCAGGCATGTTAAGCTTTGGGGCTCTGGAGAAGAGCAACCGCCACACTGAACCTTCCTGCAGGGGTAACCGGGGATCAGGGTGCAGATCCACTTGCTCCCTTGTATGGCACAATGTAGCAGGGCCATCTGCTTTAGCTGGCTGCTCACCTATGAGAGGCCCCATGCAACTGCAATGCTCACCCTGTGCGGCCGCTGAGGACGAGGCTGCGTGGCTGTACTGGATGTGGATGAGGCCACATTCCAATACACTGATGGCCTTGCTGAGTGAGGCCTTGGGAGGCCTACTGTGAACTGGGGTCCTGGCTGACACCTGCTCCTATGCTACCATCGGATCTGGTGACACCTGGAGGGCTGCAAACAGCAATGTGAGGCCCTGACTGCTACAGCGTCGAGTGTGGCCACTCTATGGGGATGATTCACACTGGGCCTCCCTTTGGTACCTGGAGAGACTTCAAGAGGGCATAAGGCATGTGGTGCAGTCTGCAGATACTCGTCTATCAATACCAGTGTGCTACTGAAGGGATTACGAGGCTGAACTGAACAGTCATCTCTTTCTTCCCTGGGCCCCTCTGATCCCACTGACCACCTCATCTGGGGATGGAGGTAAGATAGGTATCCTTGTGATGTTCCCAAGGGGGCCCCCCCGGTTGCTCCTGTGATGGCAATGCCAGAGAGGCAATAAAAGCATGGCCCTTGAACATGGCACTATCTTTCCTGACAGCTCCTTAGGTGGCACAGATGGTAGCTCTGAGGATCTAGGATTCTCCAGTGTCCGCAAGGCCAAGGCGCTGACTTCTGTGGGATGCCCATTTTCCATGCATGCTTCGTCCGGATCTGTGCCCCTTTGAGAAAGGGTGATGCAGATACTGCGACAGGGTATATGTATACTTTAGGCCTAGGCACATTCACATTGTTTACCTCCACGAGACACACCTCACTGCAATGAAACTAGACAAGGTGTCCAGGCACTGGAATGGGCAAGTATTTGGTACTGAGGATTCCGCCTATGCTTTTGGGGCCCTGATTTGGATTGCACCATGGGTGCCCTAGGTGCAGAGTAGAACTGTGGTGGACCCTGGTGACTGCTATGTGCTGCTATAGGGAGCACTAAATGCTCGACCCATCTCAGTGGTTTCATTGTATGCACCAAACATGCTACAGGGTGAGTTTCTTCAATCTCTGTCACTGGCCCTACTTTTGAATCCCCGAGCATCTGGTGCATGGAAGAGGATTTTAATTGTGTACATAACACAGACATAGATTGCTCAATACCCCCCTACCCATAACACTGGTGCCTCCAAATGACTTAATATGTTTGACAGTCAACATCTGCAGCGCAGCTACACAATATCTGGTGGATGGGTCACCCAGGGGAGGAGGACTACTTATACTATGCTCCGAGCCACCATGTACAAACTAGGATAGATTATTTTCTTTGTAAAGCAGAGTTCTAGGCTGTGGTGCTCATTTCTTAGTACTTAGGCTAGACAATATCTGACCACAGCCCTCCCAAAGTTGCCTTTTGCTAGGAAGAAGTCAGGACGCAGATACCAACTTGGTGCCTCCCAAAAGAGGCCCTTCTTGACACAGCATATAGAGACACCATTACCACACAGCTTGGTTAATTGTTTTGAGGAAAATGGGGGATCCGTGGGTTCCAAAGGAATAAAATGGGATGCAATGAAAGGTCACTGTATTAGGGCCACATGGGGGGAGTGATCCTCTCTTCTCTGTAGCATTTTAGAGCTGGAGGCATGCCTGCAAGCGACCAAGTTGGAGGCAGTGATGGTTGTTGAGGCTCTGGCACATCTGATGGAGCTTCGGAGACATAATAACATTGACTATAAGTCCCCTCTGGCTCGCAAGCATGTGGATAGTGACAAGCCAAGAGTCACTCTGGTGTGGCTACTGTGTTTGGCTGCCAAAAAGGACTCTCAAAGGTCAGATTTGCACTCCCGCTGGAGACATAGGAAACACACAGGAGGACATAAATTAGGTCTTGTTCAGTACTATGAGATCCCTTCCCGGGAGCATGTCCAGAACTATATTCTAGAGGTGAGTTCTTATCACCCATTATCGATGCTTAACAATAATTATAAGATTTTAAGCAAGATGCTCACCAATTGGCTGCTCCCACTACTTCGGTCACTGATTCACCCTGACCAGTTCGGTTTCATCCCTCACAGGGCAACTTATTATAATACACATTGGCTGTGTCACATTATGGGAGCAGTCAAAGAGGTAGAGGAACTCCTGGTGGTGATCTCCCTGGACTTGGAAAAAAACATTTGACACTCTAGGGTAGTCGTACTTGCTGCTATTGTGTGTGGCCCTGGAGATGGGACCAGTGTTTTTCAGGTGGGTCAAATTGCTTTTCATGGCACAGCGAGCCAGGGTGAGAACATGACACCAAATATCACGTCAGTTTGAGATCAGCAGAGGCACATGGCAGGGCTGCTCCCTATCACCCAGAATTTTTTCACTGGCCATGGAGCTGCTTGCTGCACTTTTGTGAGTGAGGTGCCCAGAATGGGTCACGGCAGTGGGATTGGATTGTCACACAGACTCCTTCTATGAGAATGACTTGTTTGTCTACCTATGTGACCATGAGTTTGTACTGCTGACCTTATTTGATCCATTAGACCTTTTTGGAGAAATGACAGTCCTCCAGGTAAACTGGGGGGAGTCTTGTGTTTTTTCTTTATGCAAGGTGGAGCTCTCAAACATGGATGAACCCAAATGTCTACCCTGGCACTTTAAAACATTCCGATTCCTTGTTACTACGCTGACAAGGACCTCCTGGATGGTAATCACGGCGGAACCCTGGCATCACTACGCCAGTCCCCGGGCTTCTAGACATGTCTGCCCTGTCACCTATGTGCCAGGCTTTCATAGCAAAGATGATATTGCTCCCACATTTTTTATGTATTTTTGCGGCAATGCTGGTGGTCCAGACTGAAGCGTTTTTCCGAGACCTGTGAGGGTTAGTCTCTGACCTGATATGGGGTGGGGCTCACAACCAAGTGCCTAGTCCAACACTCCAGCAGCCAATGATGTAGGATGGGAGAAACACCTGGAACTACGAGTCGTAAACCACGAAGTCGTGGAAAACGAAAGCGAAACAACGCTTGCGTTTTCCACGACTTCCTTGTTATAGGGCCTCAACTTTGAATGTTTGAACCACGTACATGCGTGGTTAAGGCACAGAAGAAGGGTGTCGATGCGGTCAAGGAGGAGATAAGTTGGGCTGGGACTGGGGCTGTTTTTTTGGGGGTGGGTTGGGGGCTCGGGGTGATTAGGGTTTAGGGGAGGAGGGTCAGGGTTTAGGTTTTAGGGGTGGGTAGGGGGTTTGGGATGCTTTAGGTTTTAGCGGCAGGGGTGGGGAGGAGGGTTATTTTTAGTTTTTGGGGGTGGGGTGGGGGGCTTGGGTGATTAGGGTTTAGGGGCGGGGCGGGGAAGTCAGGGTTTAGGTTTAAGGGGTGGGTTTGTGGGTTGGGGTGCTTTAGGCTTTAGGGGAGGGATGTTGGGATTGTGGTAATTTTGGTGCTGAGGTCCTGGACTGGCTGCTGACACAGGGGACCCACCCAGAAACCTGGGCAGATTGGCACACACCGCTAAGCTCTGCTGGAATAGGTATATACAGCCCAGATGCAGTTGACATGTTGGTGTGTGTCTGGGATGAGAGCCCTGCTGGGTCACATGCTGTGACATTCTGGCAGGAAGCAGGTGTGACCTTCATAGGTGACTTGTAAAATGATGGTGCCTTGCCCTCATTTCAAGAGCTGCAGGATGTATATGGGTTTGGAGAAGGTATATTTCTTGCCAGTAATGCACTCATCCTGGAGATGAGAAGTACTTGAGCTGTAGGGCAGGAGGAATTAACCCTCAATGATGGGCTACAGTGCATCGTTACACGCATCTTAGGTAGAAAGACAGTTACACTGTTATACATAGCTCTACAAGCTGCAGACACAAATCATGCACTATGCACTAAGATCCACTGGTAGAAGTGCCTAGGTGTTGTACTGGCAACCAAGCAATGGGAGATGGCAATGTAACAGGTGAAACTTATCTCCCGCAATGTTCACCTCAAGTTTACATAGTTCAACTAATTGCATCACACACCTCATACCACACTGGCTCATCAAGATGTTCCCAGGTGTGACCCAGCTGTGCCAGCACTGTGGCTGCCCAGATGCAACCGTTCCACACATGGTGTGGGGGTGTCCGATACTGCTAAAGGTATGGGTGCAGGAGATAGAGAGCATATCTCAGCAGTGGTATATGTGCAGGTGCCACCTGACCACTTGTTATGCCTCTTCTGGATTAACAAATGGATAAAAGGCACTAAAACCTACATAAAAGTAGTCAACCTGGCCATGACCCTTTTTAAATGCTTGATAGCAATGTCCTGGAAGGCTGCACAGCTGCCCTTGATTGGATGTTGATTACAGGTGGTACACAAATGGGCGGCAGCTGAGGAAACCCCGTGTCATGTGACCTGCTGCTCAGGGTGGAAGATGGTGCTGCTATGCTCTGGGACACATATGTGCTTAAACTCCAGGATAAAGTATGTGTGACTTTCGAGGATGGAATTCGGTGCTGAATGTGCACTCCGTGGTGGGATTTAAGTAAGTCAATATGCCAACATTACCAGCACCAAGGGTTCTTAATGGTTGGCCAAGAGGTGTGCACTATTCCCCTGTCTCTCTTGAGATATATTAGCCTGCACATTGTGTGGAAATCCGAGGTGGGGAAGATGCGTTGCAGAGTCTTCAAGGTGGTGAAGCTTGTTTGTGCTAATTTGTGCACTTGGGCATTCATTGTTAATTTGGAGTCCATGGTAATTCCAAGGTTTTTAACTTCCTTTGATAGTTGAGGAGGTGGTCTGAGATCGTCAGGCCAGACGCACAGTGGGTCATAATTTTTTCAGTCACCCCATGTGAGCATTCCTGTTTTGGAAGCATTTAATTTGAGATGGCTCCAAGTCATCCACTGATCAACGGCTCTGAGGCAACTAAAGACTTGTGAGTTTTCAAGGTCTTTGGGGCGTTCCAATCCAAGTCAGGACAAGTAACATACACAATAAAGGTTTACGTGTGCTCATCCTCTTGAGCTTGGCGCACAGAGCAGTCAGGCTAAGCTTAGGAGGCAATGTGTTAAGTATTTGTACACACAGTAACACAGTGCAAACACCATAGAAGGACTCAACACCAGTTTAGAAAAATAGGCAATATTTGTGAGTCAAACAAGACAAAAAAGACAGATATCCAACATACACAAGTCATGTTATAAATTTTCAAAGATTCAGTCACAATGCAGTGCTTAGAAGACAATAGCTCCAACCGGAACTATCTGGTCACGCAGGACAGGGGCAAATTCAAAAGTGCAGTCCAAACGCGATGGAGCACAGACCAGGTACAGGTGTCACCCAGACCCGCTGACAGTACCTTTGTTGCATTAATGCTCAGTGACAATGCATTGATCCAGAGGAGGGGATGTGTAGCGATGCAGGTGATGCGTCACTTCCCCATTGATCAAGTTCCTTGATACTTCGATGTCCAGAAGCAATGACTACTAGTTCTGATGCGTTGGTGCTGTGTCAGCCAAGCCAGGACTGCATTGTAAGTAGGGGTTGTTGTGTCACGCAATTGGCGAGTGCTGTCCATGGCTTCAGTGCCGGCAGTGGCAAAATTACACTTCTGCAGTGGAATGCATCGGTTCCAAATGACATGCCAGTGTTGTTGCATCAGTTCTTGTACTGCACCCCCACAGTCACATCCAAGGGCCCACGACTGGATTTGGCACCATGTGGTAGAGCAGTACTCTCATCAAAGGAATCCAGGTGCTCTTAGCAAGATGCAGGTGAAGTCTTTGATGTCCCTAAGACTTCTGAAACAGGAGGCAAGCTCGGTCAGGTCTTTGGAGAAACTTAAATTTCAGGATGAAGAGAGTTAGATCCAGTCCTCTCACTCACAGGCAAGAAGTAGCAGGCAGAAGGCCAACAAAGCAAAGCAAACAGCAAAGTGGTAGTCCCTCCTGATAGCCCAACGATCCTTCTTCCTGGTTGAATGTCCTCTGTCCAGAAGTGTTCTGAGCGTATGTTATCCGTTGCCCAGTACTTATACCCAAATGTGCCTTTGAAGTGGAGGAGACTTCAAAGAGTGGTTTTGAAGTGCTTCAGTTACCCTTCAGCCCAGTCCCATCTACCAGGAAGTCTTTGGGGGGTATCAGCTCGTTGTGTCACTACCCTTTGAATTGTGAGTGAGAGCCCATCCACCCTTCCTGCCCAGTAAAACCCAACAGTATGCAGATGGAATGAATGGGCAGCGGAGTGTCAGGTGTTGTTTATGGCTACCTGGATGTATTGCACAGATGCATCTGTCACTTAAACCTTACACATACCAGAGTGGATTGGAGGAGGCTAATGCACAGAATGGTTAAAGTAAGAAAATGCCAGCTTTCTAAAACTGAACACACTTAGGGGCAACCCAGTATTCCCTAGGAACTGAGTACAGACAATGTCTCACTTAAAAATGCTCCTAGAGGAATTGTTTAAATGCAGTTTGTGTACATATGATCCAGTCTTCAATTAATGAATAAGACAACTCCGTACTGTAAAAATCAAACATATTACTCAATAGGATTCAGGAAGTTCAAAAAATGTACAACAAATCCAACGAATGTTCATCTCATAAACAACAACACTGTATATGGTCCGCCTAGTTCACAAGATTGAATCCCAACAGAAGATCCAGGAAGGGATATTAACCCTCCTTGTGACACAGTCCTTCACAATATTTGCCTGGTTTACAGTCCCAGTTCAAGCAATATCATGGACTTTCAATTCAGCTTGTCAAATGAGAAGATAATGTTGATGTTTTGGCCTGTGGTGGCAGTCAGAGGTCTGTCAGACCATCATCAGGACTCAGGTGGTCATTCTGACCCTGGCGGTCTTTGACCGCCAGGGCGGAGGACCGCGGGAGCACCGCCGACAGGCCGGCGGTGCTCCAATGGGGATTCCGACCGCGGCGGTAAAGCCGCGGTCGGACCGGCACCACTGGCGGGGTCCCGCCAGTGTACCGCCGCCCCATTGAATCCTCCGCGGCGGCGCAGCTTGCTGCACCGCCGCGGGGATTCCGACCCCCCCTACCGCCATCCAGATCCCGGCGGTCGGACCGCCGGGATCCGGATGGCGGTAGGGGGGGTCGCGGGGCCCCTGGGGGCCCCTGCAGTGCCCATGCCACTGGCATGGGCATTGCAGGGGCCCCCGTAAGAGGGCCCCTACATGTATTTCACTGTCTGCTGTGCAGACAGTGAAATACGCGACGGGTGCAACTGCACCCGTCGCACAGCTTCCACTCCGCCGGCTCGATTCCGAGCCGGCTTCATCGTGGAAGCCTCTTTCCCGCTGGGCTGGCGGGCGGTCTGAAGGCGACCGCCCGCCAGCCCAGCGGGAAAGTCAGAATTACCGCCGCGGTCTTTCGACCGCGGAACGGTAATCTGACGGCGGGACTTTGGCGGGCGGCCTCCGCCGCCCGCCAAGGTCAGAATGAGGGCCTCAGTGTTGTAAAATAATATCTACACATAAGAAAAATTAATTATAAAACAGTACGTGCAATCTGCCAAATCAAACCATGTGTACCGCCTACCGCCTGTTGAACCCAAGAAAACACCACAAACACAGGTGTGGATACTATTATAAGCCACCTACATGACAATGAAAGTTCAAAAAATATTTTAAAAACATAGCAAACGTGCACCATAAAATACACAGTGCCAGGCTCCAAATCAGAATACCTACATTCTGCTATTTAAAACAGGTTACAAAAATAGACGCTGTAGCATCACAAAAGGGGACCTCATTCTACAAGTCCAAATCCACAAAGATTAAAATATTAAAATAGCTTAACCCTCATACAACATAAACTCAGAAGAAATGCTGCCTCCGTTGTAGCGTACTCATACCTTCTCAATATGAGACCGCTGGTGTCTGTCTCCATTAGCATCCGTTCAACCCTTGTGAGTCGGAATCAAACATTGCTAGCCCTACCGGTGACTTTAAATAAAAAGTGATAGGTCATGTGACCATTCCAGTGACCATGGCAGCCATCTTAAACTGGTAAAAATGCCTAGCTAATACCCAGAGTTTAGAGACAGTTGTAATTATGGTAAGTATACCACAATAATTATAACTGGCCTCCACAGTTATTGCATTGGTCATGTGACATTTTGCTACCTGAGTGCTCTGCAATAGGTAGACAGACAGCTTGTGTATCTTCCTTACATGGACTGAACTGATGGCCTAGATGGATATTTTATTTACTAAGTTACTGAGGTCCACAACAGTGTACTTACTGTAATTACAACTGTCTCTCAACTAGACACCAAACTCCAACTTTCTATCTTTCCCAATTGGAGATTACACTTAAAAGATGTTGTAAGGCAATCCACATACTAGTCTCTGGGAGAGCTAGTCCTTGCAATAGTGAAAAATAAATTTAGGAGTTTTTCACCACCTGGACATGTTAAACTTAAAAGGGCATGTCCAACATTTTTCAATACACTGCACCCAGCCCTTAGGGTTAACGAGGGCCTACCTTAGGGGTTTCCTACAATTAATAAAAAGGAAGGTTTGGCCCGGGCAAGTAGCTTAACCTGCCAGGTCGAAATGGCAGTTGAAAATGCACACACAGTCTATGCAGTGGCAGGCCTGAGGCATGTTTGAAAGGCTACCATAGTGGGTAGTGGGTGGTATAACCAGTTCCGAAAACCAACTAGCATTTTACTTACAGGCCCTGGGTACACATAGTGCACATTACTAGGGACTTACTAGTAGAACAAATATGCCAACCACGGAGAAGCCAATGTTACCATGTTTTAGACACAGAGCACATGCAGTTTAGCAGTGGATGTCAGTGGTAAAGTGTGCAGTCATAAAGCTAGCAAAAACAGGTTCAACAGTGATCTATTGTTGAGGTATAACTAAATGGCAATAAAGAACTATTTTAAAAAGGCATAGGCCTGGTGTTGAATAAACTGTTACATTTAAAATTACAATCTAGGGGAAAACCTAAGTAAGTGAAAGTTTTTACATTAGGAATTTAAGTCCCTCTGAGATGAAATAGGGGGTCATTACAACCCTGGCGGACGGTGTTAAAGCGGCGGTAAGACCACCAACAGGCCGGCGGTAAAAAAATGGGAATTATGACCGTGGCAGAAACCGCCAACAAAGACAGCCACTTTAACACTCCGACCGCCACGGCGGTACAGACAAACAGCTTGGCGGTCACCGCCAACAGACAGGCGGGAGACAATGTACCGCCCACAGTATCGCAACCTACCAATCCGCCACCTTTTCTGGGGGGGATTCACCGCGGATAAAAACACGGCAGAAACAGCCATTTCAAAGGGAAAACGCTCACCTCTACACACCCCATGAGGAATCCGAACGCCATGGAACCGGAACTCCAAATTCTCCCTGCGATAGTCTTCCTGCTCCTATACGACCATCATCAACGCCGGCGGCGAAGACAATGGTGAGTACTGCACCTAGGACATAGGGGAGGGAGAGGCAAAAGTCAGGGACACACACACGCAACACCCCCACCTCCACCCCGACCCTCACCCACTACAACACACACACCAATGCATATCCAAACATTACAGTAACAACCCCCCCGAAAGAATGCAAAGACAAAAGGAAATGAGTTCAACCATTGTAATATATCAAAATACAGTAACCAAATATATACAGATATATATACACATTCAACAAAATATACATCACGATTAGTAGTGCATGTAATGCACCATTCATTGTCCGTGGACCACTGGGCCCAAAATACATGGGCGAGGCCCACATCAGATACCTGATCAAAACGGAGAGAACACTGCCGGGGCATCAGATAGAAATACAACAGGCACCTCAGGGGGAAGGGAAGGGGGGCACCCCAGCCGGATGAGTGCACCACGCCAGATCCACGAGGAGGCTCCATGCCCATTGATGTATCCTGGAGAGTGCAAAGCCACAGTCTCTCAAGTCTCACAAGTGGGTGGTTTGCCCACTGTACCATCCTGGGGAGTGCAAAGCCACAGTCTCTCAAGTCTCACAAGTGGGTGGTTTGCCCACTGTTACATCCTGGGGAGTGCAAAGTCACAGTCTCTCAAGTCTCACAAGTGGGTGGTTTGACCACTGTTACATCCTGGGGAGTGCAAAGCCACAGTCTCTCAAGTCTCTACAGTGGGTGGCTTGCCCACTGTACCATCTTGGGGAGTGCAAAGCCACAGTCTCTCAAGTCTCACAAGTGGGTGGTTTGCCCACTGTTACATCCTGGGGAGTGCAAAGCCACAGTCTCTCAAGTCTCTACAGTGGGTGGTTTGCCCACTGTACCATCCTGGGGAGTGCAAAGCCACAGTCTCTCAAGTCTCTACAGTGGTGGTTTGGCCACTGTACCATCCGGGGAGTGCAAAGCCACAGTCTCTCAAGTCTCACAAGTGGGTGGTTTGCCCACTGTTTCATCCTGGGGAGTGCAAAGCCACAGTCTCTCAAGTCTCTACAGTGGGTGGTTTGCCCACTGTACCATCCTGGGGAGTGCAAAGCCACAGTCTATCAAGTCGATAACAGTCTCCACTGGTTCTGGAGGGGGACTGGTGCCCAGAGTGCTTCATCCTGTTAAGGACAGAGGTAGTGGATGCTGGTCTCCACTGGTTCTGGAGGGGGACTGGTGCCCAGAGTGCTTCATCCTGTTAAGGACAGAGGTAGTGGATGCATGTCTCCACTGGTTCTGGAGGGGGACTGGTGCCCAGAGTGCTTCATCCTGTTAAGGACAGAGGTAGTGGATGCATGTCTCCACTGGTTCTGGAGGGGAACTGGTGCCCAGAGTGCTTCATCCTGTTAAGGACAGAGGTAGTGGATGCTGTTCTCCACTGGTTCTGGAGGGGGACTGGTGCCCAGAGTGCTTCATCCTGTTAAGGACAGAGGTAGTGGATGCATGTCTCCACTGGTTCTGGAGGTGGACTGGTGCCCAGAGTGCTTCATCCTGTTAAGGACAGAGGTAGTGGATGCTGTTCTCCACTGGTTCTGAAGGGGGACTGGTGCCCAGAGTGCATCACTCTCACCGTGACGGTCCAGTTGCGTCACTGCCCCTGCCGCTCATGGTCTAGCGGTGCATGAGTTGGAGGTCCTTGCCCTGTGCAGCGGTGCTTGCCCTGTTCAGCGGTGCTTGCCATGGCGGTCTTTGCCCTGTTCAGCGGTGCTTGAGTCTGCAGTTTCTGACCTGTTCAGCGGTGCTTGCCCTGTTCAGCGGTGCTTGCCATGGCGGTCTTTGCCCTGTTCAGCGGTGCTTGAGTCTGCAGTTTCTGACCTGTTCAGCGGTGCTTGCCATGGCGGTCCTTCATTGCCCAGCTGGGCTGGGGCTGGCAGTCTTCATTGGGCAGCTGGGCTGTGGCTGCCGGGGCCCTCCTGGGCAGCTGGGCTGTGGCTGGCTGTGGCCTCCAGGCCACTGACGATGGGGCTGCCCTCCTGTGCACTGACTCTGGTGGTGGCCTCCTGGCCACTGACGATGGGGCTGCCCTCCTGGGCACTGACTCTGGCGGTGGCCTCCTGGCCACTGACGATGGGGCTGCCCTCCTGGGTACTGACTCTGGCGGTGGCCTCCTGGCCACTGACGATGGGGCTGCCGTCCTGGGCACTGACTCCGGCGGTGGCCTCCTGGCCACTGACGATCCTCCTGGGCACTGACTCTGGCGGTGGCCTCCTGGCCACTGACGATGGGGCTGCCCTCCTGCGCACTGACTCCGGCGGTGGCCTCCTGGCCATGGCCACTGACGATGGGGCTGCCCTCCTGGGCACTGACTCTGGCGGTGGCTTCCTGGCCACTGACCATGGGGCTGGCGGTGGCCTCCTGGGCAGCGGGGATGATTGCGGTCTTCTCCGCCGTGCTGCTCCTCCCAGACTTTGGCGATTTCTTCTGCCCCTTCCCTACCTTCGGTGGAGTCACAGCTGAGTGGACACTCCCCCCGGGACCCTTGTGAGCGTTTTTGCTGGCTGGAGTCTTCCCCCACTCCCGCCAGGCACTGTCCAACTTCTGGTGCTTCACAGGGGGGGGGGGACTGGCTGTGCTGTGGCTCTGTGTCACACTGGCTGCCCTGGTGCCCGGTGCACTCCACATACCTGTAACAACAGGCACCACTGGTCCCGGAGATTTTTTGGCTGAGGTGCTAGTACGGGACCTATGAATTGGATGGGGGGTGGGAAAGAGGTCAAGCTTGGTCAGGAAAAGTTTCTTAGGAACACTGGGACTGGTAGCTGGAGGGGGTCTGGGAGTGGAGGAAGAAGAGGTGTTTGTAGGAGGTGTAACTTTTGTGGCTTTGGGTGCAGGTGCATGCGCTGGAGGCTGTCGTGAGGTGGATGTATGTTGGGTAGGTGTGTGCCTGCGTTTGTGTACTTTGGGAGGGGGCGTCACAGACACACTGGGAGAGGACACAGGGGACGTGCAAATGGTAGTGGGGGTTGTGAGTGCAGGTGAGCGGGGTGTGGTGGTGGGTGTGCTGGTGCGGGACCTAGTGGCTGGAGTGGTAGTGCATGCAGGTGAGAGTGTAGACAAGATTGGGAGGGAGGAGGGAGACGACGAGGAGGGGGACACAGTGGAGGCAGTGGATGTTGCTGTGTCTGTATGTGTGTGATGCTTGCGTGAGTGCCTTTGGGATGTGTGGTGCTTATGTTTGCCTGAGCTTCCCTTGTGTGGTGAGGTGTGTGCATGCTGGTCTGATGGTGTGCTTGGGATAGGCTGGGGTACAGGGGATTGGGTCTGGGTAGAGGAAGTTGGAGGTGGGGAGGTTAGACACAGGGACAATGGCTGCCATCAGTGCTGAGGCCATAGTTTGCAGGGTTCGATGAAGGGCAGCCTGACCAGAATGAATGCCCTCCAGGAATGCATTTGTGTGTTGCAATTCCCTTTCTACACCCTGGATGGCATTCAAAATGGTACGCTGCCCAACAGTGAGGGACCTGAGGAGGTCAATGGCCTCCTCACTGAGGGCAGCAGAGGTGACAGGGGCAGTGGCTGAGGTGCCTGGGGCGAAGGTGATGCCCACCCTCCTGGGTGAGCGGGCACGGGCGAAGGCTGAGGGGCTGCTGGGAGGGCGGTGCTGGTAGGGGTGGTGGCGGCTGTACCTGTAGAAGTGGGGGGCACGGATTTTGCCACCACCACAGGGGAGCTCCCATCGGAGGACGAGTCCGTGTCGCTGGTTGCAGATCCTGTGACCGTCGTGAAGCTCCCCTCGCCCTCCGTCCCACTGGTGTATTCAGAGTCCGTGATGTGGGCCTCCATGGCCATGTGGGATGCAGCTCCCTCGTGCTCCGGTGCACTGTACCTCCACCTGATGATGCTGATGCGCACAAGAACAGGGAGACCACAAAAAGGGGGTGGGACGACAGAAGAAAGACAGGTTGAGTGCATGGCTTACCGCTAACGTTGGCGGACAATACAGACACAGCAGCCCCATGCACTACGCCGCGCTGTTGGGCTCTACAGATGCAGTTCCTGGGATATGGCCTACATGGCTATGGTGGACATCTGCACACATAGATGACACAGGGGCATATATACCTGTAATTGGCACTCTACAGAGGTGGGGTGGAGTGCCACATGGCCTGCATTACGGAGGGGCCTAGCCTACGGAACTCCCCCTGGCCTAGGGGAACCCACAGCCCTCCTCCCCCACCCAGACACCTTCACTGCACGCAAAGTCTGCATAATGATGTTGTACTCACCCCCTTGTGTCTGCTGTGAGGCCCTCAAGCGCCCATCCAACTCAGGGTAGGCCATCGCCAGGATCCGGAACATCAGGGGGGTCATGGTGCGACGGGCACCCCTCCCACGTTGGGAGGCCATCCCCAGCTGAGCCTCCACCGTCTTCTTGCTCCAGCGGCGAATGTCCTCCCATCTTTTCCGGCAGTAGGTGCTCCGTCCTTGGCGATGGCACGCCAAATATCCTTCTTCTGGTGGGCGCTGACCTACATAAAATGTACAGGGGAAGAAGAGAAGTCATTAGCAACTGCACCATCGAAGTGAGTGGCCCACATCCCTACCCTTGCCATGTGGCACATGCATTCACAGTCCTTCATGCACGCAGAACTGTGGCCCCTTCCTTCTTACAACCAGCCCTCTCCACTCAGGCATTGCCCATACAACGTGCTCCGTGTACTTACCTGTTGGTCTGGAGGACCGTAGAGTAGAGTGTACTAGGGGAGGATCCCGTCCACGAGCTTCTCCAAATCCTGTGCAGTGAAGGCAGGGGCCCTTTCCCCAGACGCACGAGCCATTGTCTCTTCCAGACCAAGGTCACAGCAGCACTTGCAGTGTAGGTCCCTGTCGAAGATCAAGTATCGAGTGATTGAACAGATAGAAAATGGCGGTCACGTCCGTGACGGTGACGTCCGCGGTGGTGCGTATCATCACCGCTGGCTCCTGGGACCTGTAGGGTCCAATGTTAACCAATGCAGCATTGCGCCGCGGTCTTCGTCCACCTACTGCAACGGTGTACAACACCAGCGCAGTTACCTCACATCCCATTGTCCCAGTTTAGAGGTCAGGCAGCCGCCATTTCAGGGGCCCACATGGCTTCATTTTCAACTGCGTCACACATACCTAGGCCTAGACTCAACACACATACAGGCACATTTTTGGATTATGTTTCGTGTTCTGTGTAGACTGTGGGTACGTACCTCTGAGTTGTTTGACTCTGTGGTCGCTGTTGTCCTTCCTAGGCACCGTCCGCTGGGACATGTGAGGAGATGGCGGAATCCTCCGGTGTACCGACCGCTGGTGGACCTGTTGACAATGGAGGAGCGACATTTAATCATCACCTACAGGTTTGACCGTGCCACAAACCTGATGTCAGCAGTCCGCCATCCCACAGGGATCCCCCCTCAAGTGCAGGTGCTATCAGTGATCCATTTCCTTGCAAGTGGGTCATTTCAAACAACAGTGGCTATGGCATCAGGGATGTCCCAGCCTATGTTTTCCAACGTGTTGTCCAGAGTGTTGTCTGCTCTGCTGAAACACATGCGGACCTAAAAGTTTTCCCTCAGGTGGAGGATTTGGCTACAGTGAAAGCTGACTTCTATGCCCTTGGACATATCCCAAACATCATAGGTGCCATTGATGGGACCCATGTAGCTCTGGTCCCCCCCCACAGGAGTGAACAGGTGTACAGGAACCGGAAGAGTTATCATTCGATGAATGTACAGGTGGTATGTTTGGCAGACTAGTAAATGCTATGTTCCCTGGCTCTGTGCATGACGCCTACATCCTGCGGAATAGCAGCATCCCTTATGTGATGGGTCAACTGCAGAGGCACCGGGTGTGGCTATTAGGGGACTCTGGTTACCCCAACCCGTCATGGCTACTGACCCAAGTGAGGAATCCCAGGACCAGGGCAGAGGAACGCTACAATGAGGCCCATGGGCGGACTAGGAGGTTGATTGAAAGCACCTTCGGCCTCCTGAAGGCCAGGTTCTGGTGCCTCCATATGACAGGTGGTTCCCTATCCTACTCACCAAAGAAGGTGTGCCAGATCATCGTGGCCTGCTGTATGCTTCACAATCTGGCTTTGCGATGACAGGTGCCTTTTCTGCAGGAGGATGGTCCAGATGACGGTGTTGTGGCAGCTGTGGAGCCTGTGGACAGTGATGAGGAGGAAGCAGAGGAAGAAGACATTGACAACAGGGACTTATCCAGCAATATTTCCAGTGACACACAGGTGAGAACACATTCCTGCCTACTACAAGTACTTTCACACTTCTACTTCTATCCTGTCTGTCCATTTCAACCAGTATATGGTAACTGAGTTGTACATTTCCATTACGCTTTCACAGGTGTGGTTAATAACGTGTGTCATCTGCTTAGATTCCTCATGGACTTGAGATGTGTGACATAGGTATGTTGACATTACATTTGAGAACGGATTTTGTCACTGTCATTGCTAATACACATTTTCAAAATCACAGACTGACTCCAGATTGTTTTGTGCTTCAAGGGTGTTTATTGAAGTGCTAAATATTGGAGGGGGGTGGTAAAATGGTGATGGTGGAGGAATGTCCATGGCAGAGTCCAGTCTATTAGTCTCACAGGTGCACTGTCCATATGGGCATAGGAAGTGGAGCTGGGGCAGTTCCAATATGGACAGGGTTACAAAGTGGGACAGTGGGATGACAAGCAGGGTGGTCTCATTTCTTGGCGGGGGTCTTGGCATCGTGCTCTGTCCTGTTCCTGGATCTCAGGGACCGCTTGCGGGGTGGTTCTCCGTCTGCAGGGGGTGGGGTGCTGGTGTGGTGGTCCTGTGGCGGTGCCTCCTGTCCACTAGCGCCGGCGGAGGTGGTGGGCAGTTCATCGTCCAGGCTAGTGTCAGGGGACCCTTGGAGTGCCACGGTGTCCCTCCTGGTGTTAAGTATCTCCTTCAGCACCCCTACGATGGTACCCAGGGCGGTGCTGATGGTTCTGAGTTCCTCCCTGAAGCCCAAATATTGTTCTTCCTGCAGGCGCTGGGTCTCCTGAAACTTGGCTAGGACCGTTGCTATAGTCTCCTGGGAGTGGTGGTAGGCTCCCATGATGGAGGAGAGGGCCTCGTGGAAAGTGGGTTCCCTAGGCCTGTCCGCCCCCTGTCGCACAGCAGCCCTCCCAGTTCCCCTGTGTTCCTGGGCCTCCGTCCCCTGGACTGTGTGCCCACTACCACTGCCCCCAGGTCCCTGTTGTTGTTGGGGTGGTGGGTTATCCTGGGTTCCCTGTAGTGGTGGACACACAGCTGATTTACCTGTCCTGGGTACGAAGGTATGGGCCCGATGGGTGGGTGCTGTGCTGGTGTTACCAGAGGGTGGAAGGTCTGTGGTGGCCTGTGACTGGGTGTGGGGAACCGACTGTCCCGAGGCCCACGATGGTCCGGGCTGGTCATTTGGACCCAGTTGGACAGAGCTGCTGTCATCACTGTGGACCTCTTCTGTGGGTGGGGTAGAGATGTCTGGACCCTCTTGTCTGGTGACGTTGGGTAGTGGTCCTACAGGGGTATAAAAGCATGATTATTGCATCTGTGTGTCATGGTGTGCAATGGGTGGGTGAGCGTGTACCCCAGTGCTAACATTCCTGTGTGGGGGCTTGTGTGATGATGGTTGAGGGGGGTGTTATGGGTATGTGCAGTGGGCATGCTTTAGTGAGGGGTGTCCATGCTTTGTTGTGTCATGCAGGGCTTTGTGTTGGGATGGGTGGTTTGTGTTTAGTACATATGTGAGGAGATGGAGTGATAGGGGAGGGGGTGAGGGTGGGGGTCTGTGATGGCATGCAGGTAGGGTGGGGGATATGATAGTTAAGATTTGACTTACCAGAGTCCATTCCTCCACCGACTCCTCTGAGGCCCTCAGGATGCATAATAGTCTAGACCTGCTCCTCCCATGTTGTTAGTTGTGGGGGATGAGGTGGGGGTCCTCCGCCAGTCCGCTGTACCGCGATGTTGTGTCTGGAGACCATGGAACGCACCTTCCCCCGTAGGTCGTTCCACCTCTTCCTGATGTCGTCCCGATTTCTTGGGTGCTGTCCCACTGCATTGACCCTGTCGACTATTCTTCGCCATAGCTCCATTTTCCTAGCTATGGAGGTGTGCTGCACCTGTGATCCAAATAGCTGTGGCTCTACCTGTATGATTTCCTCCACCATGACCCTGAGCTCCTCCTCCGAGAACCTGGGGTATCTTTGCCGTGCCATGGGGTGGTGTAGGTTATGTGTGGGGTGGTGTATGTGGTGATGAGTATGGTGATATGTAGTGGTGTGTGGTGTTTTGTGCGTGGAAGTAGTGTGGGTGATGGTGTTGTGTGCCTCTGTATGGTGGGGTTGTCTATGCTGTGCTATCTCTCTGGCCTTCGTCTAAATTTGTGGTCGTAGGGGTGTGTGGGTGATGTGGGTGTGTGTTTTATATAGTATTGATTGTGTGGGAGTGGTGTGTGTATGTGTATCAGGTGTGTCTATTTTGAATTGTCCAATGTGGCGGTGTTTTGGAGATGTGTGTGTATTTTGAGCGCAGCGGTGTGTACCGCCAATGGAATACCGTGGTTGAAAGACCGCCGCGTGGATTCGTGGGTCGTGATAGCATGGGCGTGTTTCTGTTGGCGTGACGGTGGAGGTTTTGTTTTCGCCAGTTTATCACTGACCTTTGGTGTGGCGGACTTGTGTGGGTGTCTGACTTTTGGCGGATTCCGAGATGTGGGTCATAATAGCTGTGGCGGATTTCCACGGCTGCGGCGGTGTGTTGGCGGTCTTCTGCACGGCGGTAAGCGGCTTTTACCGCCAATGTTGTAATGACCACCATAGTCTTGTTTTAGCATTTTTATGACATATACTCATCACAGAATATTTACTAAGATTGTTTTTTAAGGTCCATCCCCCCCCCTTAAAACTATAAAAAGCATCTAAAAGGAGTTGCAGACCATTTGCGGTTCTTGAATTTAAAACTGCATCATCTGCATAGAGTAAAACTGGTAATACACAAGATTTCATTTTGGGTAGGTCTTTCCTTATTTTGAAAAAATTATGTTCTCAGCCATTAATACAAAATGAGGAACTGTAAAGGGGCCATCACGCATCATTGCCAGACCCCGAAAGATGATTTAATTGTGGAGGAGAGTGTGCCATCTATTCCATATCCAATCCTAGCTATGGCATCCTTTGAAGTAAACCAATTAATGCCTGGTCAATTCCCATCGTTATCATAATATCCAAGAGCTACGTCAAAGGTAGAAAAAAAGTTCATTAATGAAAGATGAATGGATCCCCTCCTGACCTTGACATATTTACCTATAATCAACTGGAGGCTTAACCATTGTTCTACTGTGCCTACCCCTGGATGAAACCCATACTGCATTCCAGACAGGGCCTGGATTTTCTCCAGTTAAGCCTCGTGTTTGGCTGCCAAGACCCTGCCTAGTATGTTAAAGAACTATCCAGAAGGGAGATTGGGCGATGACAAGATGGAGAATGCCTAGCCCATTTTTTAAAATTGGGGACAACTATCACTTTCCTCCAGGATGGAACAAGACTCTCCTTCATAGCAGCCTAATTATGCTTCAGCAGATATATCAGTGACCAATGAGGGCTTCTCATACCTAAACAAAAAAGGTGGAATACCGACCTTCCAAAAAGTGGTACTATCCCTCAGTTTAGTTGCCTTTTCTAATTCCTCCCATGCTACTTCTCTGAGCATGATTTTCCTGCCCTCGAGGATATCTTTATAAAACGTCTGTGCACATGAAAGATCTTCTGTGGAAGGCAGCTTCTGGACAGTGCTGATTTTAACTTTTTATGAGCAGGTGTACATGCTTGATTAAACCAGCATAGTGCTTGTGGCGTTTTAGAAACTTTATTTAACGTCAGCCCCTTAGCCCTCAAAGTACATAAGGCCTCAAAGGCTGCTAATATATTCTCTGGCGATTTCTCAAAAGAGCTCAATTGTGAGATTGCCAGGCTATTAACTTTGTTAGGCTTATACATATATGTCTCCTTATTTATTCTGTCCCATTTTATCCTGATACCTTTGTTGCATGTATGTATTATTGACAAATTTGCCTTCCGCCCAATGTCATCCAAAAAATATAAGTCATGTACCAGGAGAAGTGGATTATGGTCTCTTACACAAGAAGCAGTGACATTCTATTCCAATTGTTAGACCTGACAGCCTTAGGGTGGTCACCCCTAACTTTTGCCTGCCTCATTCCACTTTTTAGATACTGTTTTTGCTGGTTTGTAGACTCTGTGCACTTTACCACTGCTAACCAGTGCTAAAGTGCCTATGCTCTCTCCCTTTAAACATGGTAACATTTGATCTTACCCAATTGGACTATTTAATTTACTTATAAATCCCTAGTAGAGTTCACTATGTGTGCCCAGGGCTTGTAGATTAAATGCTACTAGTGGGCCTGTAGCAATGATGGTGCCACCCACTTAAGTAGCCCCTTAACCTTGTCTCAGGCCTGCCATTGCAAGGCCTGTGTGTGCAGTTTGACTGCCAGTTCGACTTGGCATTTAAAACTACCTGCCAAGCCTTTACATGTCCTGGTAGTGTAAAACTCATGATTTTGTTTTTACACTGTTGTGAGGCATGCTCCCTTCATAGGCTAACATTGGGGCTGCACTCATACATTGTTTGAGTAGTAGCTGCTGATCTGAAAGGAGTAGGAAGGCCATATTTAGCATGACTGGAATGGTGATACACAATCCTGCTGACTGGTGAAGTTGGATTTAATATTACTATTTTAGAAATTACACTTTTAGAAAGTGAGCATTTCTCTGCAATTAAATCTTTCTGTGCCTTACAATCCACGCCTGCTGTGTTTAGTTGACAGCTCCTTGTGCATTCATTTAGACACACCCCAAACAAAGGACACTTAGCCTCACTTGCATACATATGCATTTTGAATTGGTCCTCCTGGGCTGGGAGGGTGGAGGGCCTACTCTCACACAAAGGTCTGCCACACCCTCTACTGGGATGGGACCCTGGCAGGCAGGATTGAACTGAAAGGGGACCTGGTGCACTTCTAAGCCACTCTTTGAAGTCTCCCCCACTTCAAAGGCACATTTCGGTATATAAACAAGGCCTCTGCCCCTACCAACTCAGACACTTCCTGGAGAAGAAACTGGAACCAGAACCTGCATCTTGCCAAGAAGAACTGCCTGGTTGCTCAAAGGACTCACCTGTCTGCTTTCTGTGAAGGACTGCTGCCTTGCTGTTGCCCAGCTGCCTTGCTGCTCTCTGGCTGTGGTGAAGAAGTGCTCTCCAAGTGCTTGGATAGAGCTTGCGTCCTATTCCCTGAAGTCTCAGGAGCAAAGAGACTACATCTCTACAAGAAGGACTCCTTGTGCTGCGAAATTCGACTCACAGCCTGCCAGAAACGACGCACAGCCTACACCGCAGTGAAGATTTCACTGCACACCGAACCAGAATTATGCAGCCTGACTTCTCAATGAGAAGATCGACGCAGCACCAGTGTAGCAACCAGAAATTCGATGCACGGCCCACTGGATCGATGCACAGCCAAGCCGGAACGACCCAGCCCGACTTCCAGAGAGGAATCGACGCAGCGCCTGCCGTGCAGTAAAAAATTCGACCACTGGATCGACTCAGCTCCTGTGACTTTGTCCTGCCAGCACAGGAAACCCATGCATCATCCCGAGGGCATCTGAAAACCCCGCAAACTGAAGAGGATCCATGACAGAGCGCCGGAAATCAACGCACAGCCATCCCTGTGTGAAAACTAAACGATGCATCACCGTGTGTGGCCCGAGAAATTGACGCACACCCCCTTTGTTTCCACGCATCTCCTCCTCTGCGGTTCTTTGCGGAGATTTTTCATGCGAACCAGGTACTTTGCGCTTGAAAGTAACTTTGTTTGCTTTTAAAAAACTTAAGACACTTTATATCACTTTACAGCGATATCTCAACATTTACTTATTGCATTTTAATCATTTTTACCTGCATTTATCCAGATATATATTATATATTTTTCTAAACACTGTGTCGTGTATTTTTGTGGTGCTATATGGTGTTATTGTATGATTTATTGCACAAATACTTTACACATTGCCTTTTAAGTTAAGCCTGACTGCTCAGTGCCAAGCTACCAGAGGGTGGGCACAGGATAATTTGTATTGCGTGTGACTTACCCTGACTAGACTGCTTGCCAACCAAAGACCCCATTTCTAACACCAATAATACAGTTAAATCTGAGAACAATTTTAAAAAGTCAATTTCACTACCAGTATTGAACTCATTATAAGTAGAGGGGGTGCTGCATCCACCCCATATTCTTTGCCAAAAAAGACATTTTTTGATACTAAAACCCTGTGCAAGGCTTCCCCAAAAAGGGCGTGCTCGAAGTGTTAAACGGCTGTCCCTTCCAGCTCTCTTATTCTGCATATAGAAGATTCACTGTTTTCACACGATCCTGTATTAAAACCACCTGATTAAACTATTAGTGTCACCTTTTTGTGGCTGTCATGAAAGTTCATCAGCTTGTTGTCAAGATCATAAATTACAGTTGTGACCCGTGTGTCAAAAATATTATTATAGAATTTTTACCAATAAACATCCAACGAATAGGGAATCTGCAAAAGCACCAGCAGAAAATTATACATAAAATGAATTATTCTAGCAGGGAGATCTAGTACTTTTCCAGAGAGCTGGATGGCTAAGCCCCCCTTGGCTCTTCCTCCAGAAGATGGAATAGCTGTGCTGCATTAAGTATGAAACTACACAAAAATCCTCAATAGATTGAGGGGTATATTTATGAGGCCCTTGTACCACCGTTGCATCATTTTTTGAGACGCAATGGCGGCGCAAACCTTGAACTCATATCTATGAGGCCATGCAAAGACACTTTGCATGGTTTTGAATGGCCTCATAGATATGGAGTGAGGCAAGGCAACGCAAATCGCTGCGTTGTTTTACTCTGAGCAAGGGAGGCATTCCATGGGTGCTGCGATGGGTGTTTACAAACAACACCCATGGATTTTGATGTATCCCCAGATTTACAAGACCTTGCAAACCAGGGGATGCACCAAAAGTATACGCATCCCCGGGGTGGGGCAACAAAGAGAAATATCCTTATTTCCCCATCTTTTTTTCTTCTTTCTGCAGCACACATAGAAAGAGGAAAAAGCATTTCAGGATTGTTTTTGTGCAGGAAAATGCCGCTTCCTGCATAAAACAATCCTGCCTACAACACAGACACCCTTGCACTATGGTGCTAGCAGCCAAAACAGTGCCAGTGCAGTGGAAAGGACATGAATGCATCGTATTGCATGAATACAGCACATTCTTGCCCTTTCCCTTTCACGCAAAGCAGCAAGAAAACAATGTCTACATTATTAATTGTAGAGAATCAAGTTTCTTGCAAGGAAACAATGTCTGCATGATTCATTGCTGAGAACTAGTCAGGGTTCAATAACTTAGAATGGATGCCCGCAATATTTCAGGACAAACTCCTAAGGCCTCGCTGCTCAGCCATGGTATTCCTTGGCAAATCCTTTGATCAGCTAGGTCCATCACAGGGCCACTGTCAAGGATCACCTCTTGGCCCAAATTAATTGCCCCTCCTCCCCCCCCCCTCTGTGGCATCAGTAATGGGGCAATTCTGGGCTTACTATCCCACGTTAGGGAAAAGTCAGTCCAGGTGTTTCAGAGTGACCAATACTTCAAAACAATTTTAAACTTTCACATTGCAGGTTGACCTATCAAACACAGGGTGGGCAACATTTACTACAGTATTGTTAATTTGGAGGACGTTTGGACTCATTAAGGTAGCCCAGGGGCAGCACCTAAATGGATCCTGGAATTTGAGTCCGGTAATAAAGGCAATTAAGGAGTGTTTTATCCATGTTTGGTGATTTAAAGTTGATAATCACACAGTCTCCATTTACTGCCTTTTGCCAGGGCCAATCCAGGGAGTTCTCCTTAACATTAATACCTTGGTTGAAAGGTCAAGGGGCCACCCAGAGTTTTCCTTAGCCAGTGAGCTTTTCATAGCTGAATAATCTTCCTGTGCAGATGAGTTAAAGTCCATACATCCTTTAAAACTATTAGATATTGCGTTCCATCCAGTAAAGCTGAAGAAAAGTGTTTTCTGAAGTTTCAAAGGCTCTGTTAGCATCACCAATGAGGTTTTCCCTCCAACTTCCCCTTAACACACTCAGTGATGTTTAACCATTCCCACTTGGTCACTCACAGCCACCTTAGATTAAACTACAGGCATACTGTTTAAGGGGTGACTTCCTGCTGACGCTGCGGCAGTGGACTCAGATGGAGTACACAAAGAGCTAGGTATCATGACCCCTGTGCATGAAACAACAGGTGGCACAACAGGTGGCAACACCACCGGCTGCTGGGCAGCAAAAGGTAAGTTAATATTGCGAAGTTTTAGTTCAATTGACTCCCAGCGTTCATAGCTTGGTTCAAATTTTCCCATTAAAGACTCAATGCATTTGTTACATAAGTCTTAAATTATGTCTGTTAGTTTGTCATTTTCGGCTACCCAAATGTCCCTGCAAGTGGAAAAAGTTGAATGGCACTGTCTCTTTGATTTAGATCCAGCTTACATTTTCCCACTTGGCCCCTAGTTATAGTTCCACATAGATGAGATTGGGGTTGTACCTCCTCTACCTTTACAATATGTATTTGTAGCACCTAGCCCCACATCTGGGTTGCTGACATCTGCTCTTGTGTCAGTAATAGGTACAGCTGGGGAGGCCAAAAAGCTCTGGGGGTTGTAAAAGAGGGAGTGGAGATCGACAAACTGCGTTTGGCTATCAATTTCTTTATTAATAACACCAACTGCCCTCAGTAGAAACCCATCAAGAGTGGTTCCAAGGACAATTTTAGGGAGAATCTCCAAGGGCTTATGCTTCCCCATTTCAGACACGCACAGTTAGTTACAACTATTTCAAAGAGAATAGCTAACAATACCCGGTGCGTGATGAAAGATGAGTGGCCCAGCCCAGCCTCCTCCATTCAAAGACAGGCCCCCCTCTTGGCCTGGTATTCACTGGGTCCTCGTCTGGGCCATGCCTGGGCATGTCCTATGCCATGGAGAAAAAGAGGGCCTTAAATGCACCAAGCTGGTGTGCTGGCACCTGCCCTGCCTCCTGGTCTCCTGACTCTGTGAAGTAAGGTACTGTGGGAAGTGGAGTCCAGCGAATGCGTCCTGCGCTGTGGGGAAACATAGGGCTTTATGGCTGACTCCATGAAGGATGGCACTGTGGTAAGTGGTTATATCCACTTCCCATAGTGCCATCCTTCATGGTTATAGATTGATCACAACACTTTGAAACAGCCAGTGAAGGCTACTGGACAGGAGGTATACAGGATAGGCTTCACTGTGTGTGTGACCAGAAGGGCCCCTATGGAACATTTGGCCTCCATTGCAGTAAACCTTAAAAGCACGAATCATTGAGGCACCTGAAGGATAGCCTACTTTTGGAGATGATTACATGTAAATAAGAACTGATATATAACACATACCCCTACGAATAAGGACTAACATACAACAAGGAACCAATCTTAAGTTGAGCTAAAATTTCCTGTATACACATCACCTTACAAGTGTTCATGAATGTCCAAAAATATTTGACCACCAGTGTCCTGTTCCTCCCCTTGTCATAAACAATTGTCACTGCCCTGACCAGGTGAGCCAAGTGGCACTGTTTCCTCTTCCGTGGAGTATGAGAACAGGATGCACCTGCAGGGCCAACAGGGGATGAATTAAAATCCCCATCACAAGCAGAGTCAGGCTTCCTTCTGTCTTTGTGTCCATGTAGCAGAATTGAATCAGACAGGTCAAGGGATTCCTCAGGTGCATTCATCTAACCTTTCCAGGTGAGACTGAAAGCATGGGAGCAACAATGGTGCAATGAGCAGTGAGACAAGCAAGGGAAATTGTCCCCTTCCACACAGTTGTTTAGCAAAAGATACCCTTAGTTTGGCGGCAGAGGGACCCTTCACACCCCATATTCCTTGTGCCACTGCATCTATAGCATCTATGATAGTTGCACTCCTGTGGGATAGAGGCAATGCAATCATTCATTGTGGGAGAAATACATGTGTCTGCCCAATATACATAACTAACACTAAAAACTGAAAGTTAAAAAAAGATATTGCCATTGCTGAACCTTCTTTATTTTATGCAACAATGTAGGACAAATACCTATGGGGTACTACGCAAATTCCTCTCATTAGGTGCTTTCCAGTCAGTGGTGCAAATATGCTTAAACAGTGTTGTTTCTATTGCAGGGGTGATCAGCATTTGAATAGGTTGTCAAACCGTGCAATACTTTAACTGTTGGTCAAAGAAATAAAACATACACTCAGGGAAGTGATGCTTAAAAACCTGGGAGTGGTGGCGGGACATGTAGTTATGTGTGCTTTGGGCAGTGGTGGCGTGTGGGAGGGAAACGGGGTGGGGTGGGGTGGCGCGGCGTGTGGTGGCGGATACATAAAATAAAGCACTATTAAAAAAAAAGTACCTTAATGCTGCACTGCTCCTCTGCTCCTCTGCTCCATCCTCGAGTGCAGGCACAGGCTCCAAGCGTGCCCTGCGGCCACTCCTGATGCAGCTCAGACACAGTACCGGGCTGGAGGGAGCACACTGTCCATGTGTGTTTGGACAGCTAGGTGACTTACATTGACCTGGTGAAGTGACCTATAGTTAAAAGGGTTCATGTACCCTTTCATGCAGGCTGCACTGGCAGGCCTGCAGATACACTTTACATGGGCTCCCTATGGGTGGCATTATACATGCTGCAGCCCATGGGGAACCCCTGGTACCCCAATGCCCTGGTTTCTGGGTTCCATATACTAGGGACTCACATGGGGGCACCAGTATGCCAAATCTGGGGTGTAAATCATTCAAGTAGCCAAGTTTGAAGGGAGCAAGCATAATCACTGGGTTCCCATTTAGGAGTATCCCAGTGAACACAGTCAAACACACTGACAACAGGCAGAAAATGGGTGCAGCCATGCCAAGAAAGAGGGTACTTTCCTAGAACATGTTTCTACATTTACGAGATAATGTGCTAAGAAGATACTGTACATTCAGCTTATTCCTAATAAGCGATTGCTGCCATGCAGTCGTACACTCTGTCCAAGGCTAGACACATAGAACGTGATACCCTTCTGTTATGTTTGTCTGTCGGAGACAGCTCTGATGCTACAGACAAACCATTGTGTCAGCTCTGCACCTTTGACACAGTGCGATATGAACAGTGCTTTTATGATATAAACTGCCTTTGTGCTACATTTGGCGCTTCTGCTGGGATCATCCTGGAATACGGTAAACTTTGACTGCGATACAGTCCTGCTCACTCTCACCTCCATCCTGTAAAGGACGATAGCCTTCTCTACATCAGACCGGCTTCCTTGCACATCATATCCTTGTATAGGGGGTTAAGATATCCCAATGGATCTGGCAGATGGTAGTCCCACTATGCTCTCGATAGTGCAGGTAACAACAGATAGGAGTGTGACAACATAGTAACATTACCATGGTTGAATTATTTATCTTTTTTACCATTCTCATCATGCTGGTTACAATGCTTTGTTTTATCTGCTTAATAATCACAGCTCATGCTTTCAATAGAAGAATATCATTCTTTCAATAAATGTTTGAAAAGCTATTTTCATATCTTTCTTGTGTTTACCTTGGGCATGGAAAGTAACAGCGAAAGGATAGACCTGTTTCTGCCATTTCCATGAGAATCAGAGTGGTTATGTTCGACGTTATTGATACAATCTGGTACCCTGGTAAGGTTAAGCATTCATATGGAGCACTGTGAGCTAACTAGCAACTGTATCAATATATCCTGATGGTATAGCTCGACCAAGTACATATATCCTGAAGTTCATGTTGACCTAAAACACAGTCCTACCTAATGTGTATGAACCATATAACAGCAGCGCAGCAAGCCATCTTGCTTCGCTGCGTGAAAGGGAAAGGGCAGGAATGCACCGTATTTAACATTATACAGCACACTCCTGTCCTTGCATGGGTGCCCTTTTGGCTGCCTAGCACTGACACAGGCATCCTTGCACCGTGGAGCAAGGTTGCCCACTTTGTGAGCAGGACTGTTTATGTGCAGGAAGTTGCACCTTCCTCCACACAACCAATCCTCAGCATTTTCCTTTTTTCTAAGTGGACCGCAGAATGTAGTACACTTATAAAGAGGAAAGAATGAGGAAAAATAAAGATATTTCACCTCATTGCACCTCCCCTAGGAAGATGTAGCATTTTCCTGTATTACCATTTTTACCAGTGTTGGTAAATCTGGGAATGTGCCAGAATCCAGGAGTGGATGCATGGGAACACCCATGCTCTACCCCTGGAGTGCCTTTCTGGAGCAGAGTAATGCAAGGCAGTGATTTGGCTGTCTTGTGTTACTCCAGATTTATCAAGCAAGTCAGGGCGATGCAAGGTGGCCTTGTGTGGCTTGATAAATCTCACTTTAGATTTTCATCACACTTGCACGCACCCTTTGCGGGGCACAAGGGTGACGTACAACCCTTGATAAATATTCCCCCAACTACATTGCTGAAAAACATTAACTGTAACAGACCTACCATTCCTCAACACTCGCAGACCAACAATCTACTCTCCTAAGGCCAAATTAGCTTTTTAATCATTATTGTGAGAAAGTAGATTAATAGTTGGGGTAGTTGTGAGACCTCACGAAGTAATAATGCCACTGTTCCGTATTAGGTTCAGTTGGGTTTCTTTAGATCAAAACTTATCATAGTCCTGGCTAACTGTGGCATAGAGCAAACTTTGTTAGAGAAAAAAAATTGTAAAGCATTTATCAGTATCAAAACGGTCAATACCTAAGAAACATCAAACATAAAAAATCCAACTCCAATTTATGAAAAAAAGTATACATGTTATCTTTAAATAGACACAAAAGTGAAAAAATTCAGATTAAATGAACCAGAGTTAATGATTTTTGCACAATCCTCTTAAATCTCAGTTTTTCACTCTGAAAAGCTTTTCAAAGTTTAAAAAAAAATTGTAAATCCCTGCTTTTCAGCTAGAGTCTATGAGCCTTGGGTGTGAGGGCTTGGGGCTAAGTTTTAGGCTGAACGGGATGGAAGTCGGGGTTGCAGTCAGGTCAGGTGCCTGGTTGGACCCAGTCAAGATTTTACCTTTGCTTTTAGAACATTTTCTGGTGTTGTTTCTCATTGATGGTAAGGTTGGAGGGGTCCTCTGCAGCTTGAGGACAGAGCTGGGCTCTATGTAAACAAACATGCAAAATCAAGCAGTATGATCAAGTCTTTGTTTCTCAATGACATTCGAGGCTACTCATGAGCTGGGAAGTGGTGGTAGTCAATTAGCCTCAACGGTGCATCCAAAAATAAAATATCTTTTGACTTGACTTTGGCTTGTAAGTAGCAGTTATTAAGGAGAAAAAGTACACTCTAGCACTAGCTAATGGTTCACAATCTCACAAAGTACCTGATGGGAGCTAGAATTGGATCTCACGGCTACACCAACAGAGTCCAGGATGAATCCAGGGGCTGATGGTTAACTGGGTACTTTGCAGGTGCAGGCTTCCTTAGCTTTTGCATCTCTTAAGCTTAACATAAGGCTTGCCGAATAGTCCTTTGAGTCCACTCACTGGTCCTTGGCACGAATGGGTACATGCTAAGTTCTTGGAGTCTCTTGTCAGTAAATCAATAGTAGGAGCAGCCTCCTTCTTCTGAAATCCTATCTTGGTTCGGCAGGTGAAGTAGGTGCAGTCTTCCTTGATGGAGCTTTCCTCTCTTTCTGAGGTCCACAGGTTCAGGAGGTGCAGCCATTCTTCTCACCTTTCTGAGTCCAGCAGTGTTCTGAGGCTGAGGACATGGGATGCCACTTTTATGCCAATTTCTAGTTTTTGGGTGTGGAGGACTCTGTAGCCAATGTAGCTTACAATTCCCAAGGGTCATTTCTACCCCTTCATATATAACGTCCAATGACATTGGCACTAAACAATCCCACAGTGCATCTCTCTTCCTAAATTCAAAATGTCCCTGGTCAGAGCTAGGGGTACATCAGTGAGGTATGTGCTGTACAATTAGCCACCGCTCCTGTGAAACTGGTTCTTCAATGGGATGCTAGATGCCAGCATGTCTACCTACTTAGAGAAGGGGCAGGCTAAGCTGTAACCTGCAGTTGCTTTTCAGAGGTGGGAGCCTCTTTGAAGCTCGCCTATCTGTGCCGCAGTCCTTTGACCATTCCGCTGGAGGAGGTCACACTTCCAACCATCTGTAGTCCCTTTTGTTTTCCATTCCTGGGAGTGCTTCAAACTCTCAGCAGGAGAGCAGCAGACTGTCTCGGGTGACAACTGCTGTAGGAAAGTTTGAAAGGCTACCAGAGCTGTGAGCAAGAAAGCCGTGACTTTCTAATGTCACCTTTCTAGTAAAAGTTAATTTAAGTCTCACTTTATAAATAAGTTGGGTTCAATGTAACAATTAATTTGATACCTCACAGTATGGTTTGGTAATACCAAATGGAAGTTAGCACTTAGCAGTTAGGCTAATGTAAATCTATGTTAGCGGATGTGGCTACTGGCCTTGCTACCGTGAAAGCAATAATTTTGGGTTTCCACTGTCAGGACATACAGAACATAACAGAAACCTGTCCTTTTCTTAACAATCAGCACCCTGCCTTGTGAGCAAGTAAGGCCTCTGAGGGGGCAGACTTCTACATGTTAAAAAGGAAGGGTTTGACCTAAAAGGTTTTTTTTGCCATGACGGGTTGGCAGCTTAAAAGCTGCTCTACTAGGCTATGATGGCAGACCTGGAGCCATGTTTTCATCTAGTCACTACAGCAGTGGCACAATAACCACTGGAGTCCACTAGTGACGCTTAAAAATCTATCCCTAGATACAGCCTTTACCATCTACCAGGGACTTGTAACTTTGTTAAATATGCTAATCAGGGATTAACAAATTGCACATACACTTTAAGGGGACAGAGCACATGCACTGTGGTCTGGACAGCAGGGACCCGTGCACGCTAGAGTCAACAAAACAACAGCATCAGTCCAAATATGTGGTGGGTAGCCATATAAAAAGAGATACCTTCTTACAGTTATTTAGCACCTTTTATTTTTCAAATAAGTAGTGATCTTATGAGGAATTTAAAACTTAAAAATGTGCTTGAAAATATGATTGATAGATACAGGAAAAAACATACAATATCTGGTGAAGTGAATCCTGAAATAACCTATGATGACATTCACTATATAAAAGTGTCACTAACTATAAGGTAGCACTTCACTAAACCTTTAAGATGCTTAACTGCCAGGTGTGGAAAAAGGTGAATTTTTAAAAAGAGATCCTGATTCACTAAAACAGAATTTGCAGGTCGGTATGTGGCCACAAATAGATTTACTCATGTAGAAATATATACCTTTTTGGGGAGGAAGGGATGGTAAGGTGCAGTGAGCATACAGACCCCTTTGGCTTCATCCAAATTATCTCGCCAGTGGAAACGTCAACAGACGTTTTAAGCTGAAAAAGAGGGAATCACTTCATCAATATTTGAGAAGGAAAGTTTCATACTGTCATGGGCTTCCAGAAAATTCCACTGCACTTCTGCATACTGAACATACATAGAATAAGGCCAGTTTAGTGAGCCTAAATCCAAAGAAGATTTCCAAATACCATTAGTCTAAAATTAACTAAGCAGCTGAGTTGAACACTATTGTCAGATGGGATTTTCATACAAAGTGCCTCCTCAACTTAATCATGTAACACTCTAGTGAGACTCTTTAATAATTTGCCCATGTAAATTGCAATGAGTGGACAATCCCTCTGAAGCATGAGACCTGTTGTAAGCCTCTGTAACAGACATAAGGCATCACCCCATATTTTTTGCCCACACCACTAATCCTAACCTGGTGGGGACTTCATCCTTACTACAATTTTCATCTGTGATGTAATAGGTCTGTCAAATAATTGTGGTTCACTATACCTTCTGTCTCCTTTTTCTGTTCAAGTACAGGAGAGATATTTGAAGACAGTATAGTCAAACAGTACCACAGCACCTGGGCTGTCATAGTTGACCTGAGATAGGACAAGTAATAGTAATACTATCTTTTTTTCCTCTAGTGAATGTTGTGGATCACCACCTGGATAGGTCTCAATTCAAATCCATGCCTCATGGGCCAATCTGGACAAAATATCCGGTCCTCTGTGTTCACACACACCAAAACCACACTTCCCTGTGCCAGGACATTAGTTAAGGAAATGTGATACCGCTACTTCTACACCTTCTCCTATCTTCACTTACTTACCAGAGAGGTCATGCAGATCAAATATACACATTCCGTATATGCGTCTCTGAGTAGAGATGGCACTCTACTCTACATGTCACACATATGCTCACTGTACCTAAGAGGCATAATCCCCACCAGGTCTCTTGACCTCAGTACTCTGAGCAAAACACACAACATATGTGTAATGAATGATGACTTTCCCATGTAAGAGACTAGCAAGATTCTCCCTATGTGTTCCCACCAGAAAACAACAACCCATGACAATCTATGCTTTATCATCCCAAGGGGTCAAAGACAGGTCTTCATATAGGAGCTCAATAGTAGACTAGTTCACTGAAGCTGGGTCACGTAGGCAAGCCCTAAGCCCTACCTTTCATCTGGAACCATCACGTCTCCAAGTTGACCACAAATGTACATTCCTGAAACCAGGTAGGTTTCTACCTCCTCTTTCAGTGGAGATCCACAGCCTTCTTCCGCTCTGCTTCCATCATAATCTGAAACTTCTCAGGGGTCATATCATAAGAGTAGTCTTACAGCTCTGGGGATGCCTAGAAATTATAAACTTGCCTGACTGTCAAGGACTACCAGGGCTGTCATAGAGAGTTAACACTTATGGGTAGAAATATTTGTCTGTGCCGTCCAGTTGTTTGCCTGGGAGGGAACTTTTTTGACTGACTAACAGATAGTCAATGCATTTAAGTAAGAAATGTTGCAAACAGTGTGTGTTGTGAGGTGCTCTCCTAAAGGAACAGGACCTGCACAGGCCACTGGCCTCACCTCTGCAGGTAGAGCATATCTGTAATCCCTCTGACCTCTTCACATTTTGATCCTCTTTGTATTGTGCATGAGGTATATACTTCTATGATCCCTAACTCTTCTACAGGCAAATCATTGCCTGGCATATACCTGACTGATAGAGCTAGTAGTTTTTATATTCATCTCTGAACCATTATCCCTCCAATCAGACAATGTGGGACATACACCATTACCTTCTGGTCATCTCAGGTTCATGCTCTGACTCACACATGGAAAGTAGGAACACACCACCCACCCTTTCTCCTCAGAGGAATACAGTACTTTATAAGGGGAAACCAGCAGAAACCTACTACCCTTTATCTCCTTATATTTACACAACACCATATCAGAGAAAAATAGCAATTCAGTCTCATCCTGTCTCCCTTCGGCACACTCATTTCACCAGCACTTTATCCGATAGCCACATGGGTATCCCATATACAGTAGGATTCCTATAGGAGATTCCGGCTCTTTTCTGATAACTGAGGTTACTGCATTTCCTCTTTTTCTTCAGGACAGTTGATATTTTAACTACCTGGCATATTCCCTCGACTTCCATAGGGTGCCCTTGGGACCACATCCCTTACACAAATTTTGGGTGCATTTTTTTTACAACAACCTGCATCCTGTGATTAACTGCTAGAAGCTCACCCCACTCATCTGAAACCACCAATGGGTGCTTACCTACAATCCATAGCGTGCATCCAACAGGCAGCAGTCATAGAGTATGCCTTCCCAGATGTCAAGATAAGAGAGCGATTTAAGCATTTACTGGTAATGTCTGGATGACATGTACAAATGCAAGCAGTCAACTCAGATTTTATTTCTTTTTGAGGGCTATAGGTTGAATACCATTAAATCATAGTAATAGTTACACTCTGTAATTGATGTAAATCCATTACTGTATTTTTTGAGAAATGTATGGAAATTCATATTTGTATATCTTTGGCCACAGGGAAATGCACAGCTCTGATTGGTTGTGAACACTTCAAACCAGGAAGTGTTGGTGGCCATCTTGGGGCACGGCTTGAGCTCAGTCCTAGCAAAAAAGAAAAAAATAAATAAATAATAGGGTCCACGGGAAAGACACCCTGGCCCTTTAGCAGTGCTGGGAGTGAGGGGGTCCCAGAGGGACACCCCCACAGCAAAAAACAATTGTTTTAAATTATTTTTTTTGCTGCGAGTTAACGATATCGTGAATTTGTGGCAAAAAATCTATGTGAAAAACAAGCAAGAGGTCCAGCGCTTGTTTTTTTATAGGCCCTGGGTGGGCCAGGTGAGTGGGCATTAAAAAGAGCTCTTATCGCCACTGGAGCGTCACTTTACATGACATTCCAGTGGCGCTAACCTCTGCTCCATATTTACAAGGAGGTGTATTGCCACTTTTTTGTGGTGTTACGCATCCTTGTAATATGGCCCCCTTCGGCGCAGTTTTCTGCATCAGTGGGGCATGTAATGGGCGTTAGCAAAGCTCAATGAGGAGGAATACTTTTATTCCTCCTCGTTTTTTGCTTTTTCTATGCATGCTGTTTTCTGCAGCACTCATAGAAAGAGCAAAATGCCAGAAATTGTTGTTTATGTGCGGGAAGGTGTCCATTCCTGCACATAAACAATCATTTAAAAATTACGCTTTGGCACTTCTGTGTGTGCTGCATTCTGCAGCACACACAGAAGTGCCAAATTACTATTAGTGATTGTTTATGTGCAGGAAGTGACCCCTTCCTGCACATAAACAATCACGCCCCTCAATGCAGACATCCTTGCACGATGGTGCAAGAATGCATGCATTGGTCCTGTCAGCTAAATTTAGCACCAGCACAGGGGACAACACAGGGGTGTGCCATATTCATTTAAATATGGTGCATCCCTGCATTGTGAAAGGAAGGTGCAGGGTGCTGCCAATTTTGGTGCAGCGTTGCGCTCTGTCATTTTCCTATAAATATGTGCCTTAGTGTGGGTGGGCCTCCCGGCTTCCCCCCACAGCTCCAGGGACCACCACCTCTCCAGAGCTTTCATTTTTTTATATGAAAGGGGCCTGCGCACCACCCGTTGTCCTGGGGACTGCCACCTCTCCAGGGCTTTCCTGTTTGAACATGCGGGGTGTGGTCCCCCACTGCCCTGAGGACAGACTCTTCCCCAGGGCTTTCCTTTTAAAATATGCAAGGTGAGCCCGTGGGCCCTCCACTGCCCTGGGGGCCACCACCATCCCAGGGTGTTCCTGAGTGTTGGGGGGGTCGAATCTAGGTGGACTAATTTCCATTTTTTTAAAAAAATATAAAAAACTAATTATTATATATTTTTGTTTATGTTTATTATTTTTTATTTATCTAATTTATTTTAAATTGGACACCTATAACTTATTCTAGGTATATCAGACATCATAGGCTAAAACACATTATCCCCGTCCCTCTCACTTTCTTTCTCTCTCTTTGTCTCTCTTTCAATCAATTCTCCCACTCACGCACCCACTCAGACACATATACACCCACTGACTCCCTGATGCACCCACTCACATACTGACGCACCCACTAAAAAGACTGATGTACACACTCTCACAACCAGACACTCTGACAGCCATTTGTACTCCCAGAGACAGCCTCTCACACCTATTCACACACCCAGAGTGGCCACAGCCAACTTCCTCCATGCATGTGCAAAGGGCTATGCACAGCATCGGGTTGGGTGGCTAGGGGGATTGGCCACAGGGACTGGCTGCAGGCCAGCCCTTGCAGGAAAGCCCTACTGCTCATGGAAGGAGGCGATGCATGGTGCAAGGCTGGGTGCTGATAGGGGGTTGGCATTAGGGCCTGGCCACAGGCCAGGACCTTTGGCCAATGCCACCACGCATAACCAAAGGCTGTGCACAGTGGTTGTTGGATTCACATACAGCAATGAAAATTTCTATATGTTAAAAAAAACATAGAAATTCACTGAAGAAAACAAAGATTACAGTGAAGTTATTGTTAGGTTATGAATTTACTTGTACAAAACCATGGAAATTCAGCAGTTATAGTTAGAGTTCTTTTAAGTAACTAAAACCCGCACCCGAAGGTAACTATAACTCGCGCCTTCACCATGCACAGCTAATTACTCCGCATATTATATAATTGATGACATAATCTATGCCATCTTTCATGCTCCCACTGCAACATTTACAATACAATCATTGATGAGACAACTGTGCATGGCAAAGGCGCAAGTGCTAGTTACCTTAGGGTGCAACTCTAACTATAACTGCTGAATTTCTATGGTTTTGTAAGAGTAAATTCAGAACCTAACTATAACTAATATAATAATAAATATATATTCACTGAAACAAAACTTTTAAGATGTCCTCAGTTATGTAAAAAAAGATGTCATTGAGCATGTCATGACATGACTGACATGTAATATGTGAGGTCATGAACAGTGCATGGTGAGGGCAAGTTATAGTTAGCTCGGCTAACTATAACTGGTGAATTTCTGTGTTTTTTTTTTTAGTTCAAAAATGTTAATGTTGTCACTTACATATTCATGATCTATGACATTACATTGTGTGTTTTTTCAGTGAATTTCTCAGTTTTTTTTTAACAAAAACATACTTTTTATCACACCTAACTCTAATGTTACTTTAACCTTTTGTTTTTTTTCAGTGAATTTCTAAGATTTTTTTTAAGAGAAAGAGATTTTTGTATTGCTACACTATATGTAGTGTGGTATCGCCATAAAACCGCTGGCGGAGAAAGGGGTCATAATCCCCAGGCCAGCTCTAGGACTGCCACCACCTTCAGTTGACCGGTATCTGAGATCCTGGCAGAGCTGGCAGTCAGACCGCCAGGGTTGTACTATGGCGGTCGGACTGCCACATTCGCAGCGTTCCAGACTGCCACCGTGAGTGTGGCAGTCTATTGACTGCCACACTCATAATCACCCCCAAAGAGTTGAATCTCCACAAAACAAGCATACCTCATCTTAATTATATGAAAGAAGTGAGTGTTTGTTTGGTGAAGATGTCCTCATATTCCTCTGCATCAAGAATGCAGCATCTAAATTGTCAGGAAACACTCTCCGGTCCCTTTGGTAAATTGAGGAGGTCATCAGCATGGAAAACTGTAGGAACACCATTTTGTACTTCAGAGAGAAGGAGTGCTGCGGGTTCCCTTCCATAGCCTATAATGGCTGCACAGAGCACATTCCCCTGGGCTTAAATTGAAATAAAAGGGAAGGGGGCTGTGTGGCCCCCTCCACAAGCCTTATTAGGGCCTGAGGACCCCACCCCCAGGGCTGTCTATACTTTAATGGGGAGGGTTCTATCCCCCACCCCAAACATTATGAGGCCCTGGGGACCCGACCCCCCTTTATTTATTTAGAGGGCAGGGAGTGCTATGTAGCCAACCTCTTCGAGCCTCATTAGGTTCTGGGGACCCTATCCCCCAAGTCCTTTTTTGTTTCCCCCCTAATCCTCATAGGCCTGGGGACCCCATCCCTCATCGCTGTTTTTTTTTTAAGTGGAGGCAGGTGTGAGGTCCCCTCCCCAAGCCTATTAACCTATCCACTAAGGATGTTTATATATATTAAAATGGGACATGAGCCATGTGGCCCACCTCTCCAAGCCATTTTAGGCCTGAGAGCCCAAGCACTTAGGCAAAACTTATAAAGAAGGGAATTGAGCCTCAAAAACACCCTGGTGACACCATCCCTAGGGCCTATTTTTAAAGAGGAGAGGGGCCACGGACCCCCTCCCTGAGCCATTATAGGCGCTAGGATGCCCACCCCAAGGTCAAAACTTGCACACCTTTTTTTAAAAAGGGGAGGTGTGCCACACAGCCCGCCTCCACAACAATGCAGGGATGTGTATTTTTTAAAGGGAGGAGCGCTGCAAGGCCCCCATCTGAAGCATTTTTTGCACCAGGGACTCATTTCCCAGGGCCTGCCTTTAATATGGTGGGTGCCCAGGGCACCCACCATACACTCAATGGGGGCTGTTGGGGAAGCCACTGAGCCCACATGGCTCCAGCTGGCTCCTCACATGTGGGAGCCAGTATTGCTCCTGTCCATGGGGAGCAGCTATTTATGCATGTTTAAAGCTCTCACCAGCTGGGAGTGGACTTTGGGCCTCATTATGAGTTTGGCAGTCTGACAGAAAGACAGCAGCGGTGGCGGCCACCAAAAGATCACTATGTTGGCGGTCATATAGACCGCCGTATTATGAGTTACACAGCCAAGCCTGCCAAAAGACAGCCAAAATCGCGACACTGCCAGGACTCTGGAGAGCGGGAAAGAAATGGTCCAACCACCAGCACCGCACGTCCGTTAAACATCAACCCAATCTATTATGAGCTCAAATCACAGATATAGTTCTTCCATGGCGGTAAACCAATGGCGGTGCGAACCGTGGCGGTCGGTCTTCACCACAGTAATACACAACACCACATTGGATAGTTTGAATTCCACACAGCTGACACACATCAACAACCCCAGCACACCTACAAACTGCACTATAAAGCACACCCCTTCACACCTCACAATTTTTTGCAACCAGAAAACCACACTCAGCAAGATAAATATCACAAATAGAAAGTACAAACCATAGATTAGGCATCCCTTCACATTTCAAATACCAGTCATACCACACCTGCACAACATACCTAACACACAAATTAGTATCCTACACATCAGGCACCAGACATCACCCACTCACAACACAGCACCCACACCTCACCATCCTTGTCATCCAGCACCCCCATGCCCCCACAAAAGAATCCCAGTTTCACTGACAACGAGTTGACCATCATGGTGGACTAAATCATCAGAGTAGAGCCACACCTATTTGGAGCCCAAGTCCAGCAAACAACTATCACCAGGAAAATGGAGATGTGGCAAAGAATAGTTGACAGGGTGAATTCTGAAGGTGGCTAGCCACGTACAAGGGAGAACAACAGAAAGAGGTGGAACGACTTGAGGGGAAAGGTCCATTCCATGGCTGTCTGGCACCAGCTGGTGGTCAGCAAGACTGGCAGTGGTTCCCCCACCTCCTCCCCAAAACATTCACATCATGGAAGAGAAGGTCTTGGCCATCCTTCATCCTGAGAGCTTGACAGCAATACCTGGGGGAGTGTAGTTAGGTAAGTCACAACACATATGATGTCACCCAAAGGTTTTGTCTTATATGCTCAATGATCACCTTTTGATATCTTAACTGCCAACCCACCCACCACCCCTGTGTCCAACTGTCCGACTACCCCTGTCTGGCATCCAATGTCAGCTAAACTCACCTGGGGCACAGTGTCTGTGTATGGGAGGGGTAGTACAAGGACTGACAGTACTACAAGTCCCAGAAGGCACTGTTCCACCATTAAGAAAACCAGAACAGTGTGCCACAATGAAAATTGCCTTGCATGCCGACTAAACAATCGACTAAACCCACCTGAATGCTCCACAATTGTACAGTCTATGGCAATTACAGCAATAATATGGGCATCCGCCAGTACAATACCACCAACACACAGCTACAGCTGTATCCTCTGCTAACCTGTCCCTTCCACCTCACCTATTGAAATATACTCACCTGGGGGTAACACACATATATACAGTGTGCTGCACATGGTGTAATCTAACACATACGTCCAGGTAGACTGGTTACTCCTAATTTGATGGACACGTCAGTTTCTAAATTATATTGTGCAGCTGTCTGTTGACTCAATACTGAACTTCTGCTAACTGGGAGTTAACATGAGAAAGATAAAGCTACACAGCTGCCAAGATATGAGTCTATGAACAGACATCCAATCTCAAGATACTCTGACATCCTGTAGCAAGGTGTATGATAAAGGAATTGTCTATATTCCACAAAGCTGTTCTCCAGATTTGAAAGCAGGTGTCACTGTCATATCAGGGGATCAAACAAAGTCTTTCTGTAAATGGCTTAAAGTATATCTACCTGTCAATGTTTGATACCACATGTTGCATTACAATCTGCAACTGTCTGTTCCACTTCTTCAACAGGCCTACTTGCCATTGGGACCATGGAGAAAACACCTGAGACAGCCACTTCCCCCCTGGATGAAGCCCTCAATGCTGAAAACACACTGGATGTGTGAACAATGAGGATGACTCTGGCCCATCTGGGATACCTGGTCAGTCCACAACTGTCAGCCTCACCCTGCGCACATTGACTCCATCCAGCCCTGTTGCATCTACACCACAAGCAACCATTTCCCCCCAAACCTGTGTCTCTAGGACAGATTCTACCATCATGTGCCCCACAGTACAGGTACCGGAGTCACAATTAGAAAACTCTGACAATTAAGGACCCGCCGCCAATGGTAGTGGGCAATCTGTGCCAATGGCGCAGGCACGTGGGGGTAGGGCGCATGGGAGGGATGGTGTGGGCCAGTGGACTGAGGTTGCTAGGGATACAAATGGCCAAGGCACCATCTCCCAAGTCTTGGGAGCTTACCAACAGTCCCAAGGTGTGATGGGCAAGGTACTTGCTATGATGGGGGAGATCAAGCAGCTGCAGATGGATAAGCACCAGGAAGTAATGCAACAGTGGGAGGCCCTCCAAGTTAACATGGTCTCCATAACAGGAGTGCTAAGAAACATCAACACAACCCTGAGCGGGTCTGTCTACAACACCAAACCCCTTCGACTGGCCATGTAACATCAGTCTCTTCTACATCTGTGGCAGCCAGTGGAATGGAGCCTCTGCCTCAGACACCCCTACCTCTGTAGCTGAAGAACCTCCCCTGCTAATGTGGACGTCCACCAAAACAACCAGGAGGAGCAGATGCCAAGACAACAACCACTGCCAGGTAGTGATCCTCTAATGACTGGTTCCCCTTGTGTGCCACTGATACACCCTGTTGACTCTTCTACAACCACTGTCCCTTTTTCACAGATAGTAGAACACTGGACTTGAGTCTCCAAATGTCATAGCAGATACCCTGATGATAAAATCTACCATGACTGAACCCTTCACTGTTTGCACTTTATTGCTTGGATCCCATTCATTTTAATTTCCTGTGCACTTGTAAATAAACAAAACTAAAACACAATAAATATTTGAGAGTCACATTTCAACTATTTTGAACATTTAACTCTGAATGTTCTTGCTTGAATTCACATGATATACTCAAATGTAGTAAATGTGGGAAGGGACAAGTCAGATGTACTTTTGATTCTGAGTTCAATGCATACACAATGATTCAAATGGACAATCAATCCCCATCTATAGCACTGTGCAGCACATAGGCTGACCACATGCCAATGATCGATCACAATGTGAAGTACATCTTAACAATGTATTGTATCAGCGTAGGTGTTAGTAACTAACATTCCACAGACCACTGAAGTAAGGGACATGTCAGACTTTGTCTATGCAAATTGGCAAACAGTTTAGTGCGATTTGTCATCAGCTAATCCCTTATCACATACCCATAGCATACCTATCAAATGAAAATACCCCATAATTTGAACAGAGGTCAATACAACTGTCCCCACTCTGGCACCCTTCCACTTACCATGGTCAGGCATCTGTAGACATTCTACTCAGCTATGTCAGTCTTGACACACATGCACAGTGGCCTGCAGGAGGAAACACAGTGACAGCTACATACAATTAAGATGATACCATAATCAAGCCAATGAGAAGGTTGAGTGAATGGATTGCACAGGAAGACATTTTTCATAGACCCATGATCACACACATGATACCACTAGACCCACATACCACAGCAAACAGGTCTATTGTGGGGAACAGAACACTGCCATCCCACTGTCCTGACAGCCTGGGCATGGAATTCATACACCACCAATATAATATCAGAGAGTTCCTGGATCAACCCATGTCCACTTCACGTCAGACAAGCTAAACCCACCTTCCAGTGACACAATTCAGAAATGTCCAAACGAGGATGGCATTGTGAAGAGATCTTGCTAATACCAATTTAAAACAAGGATTTTAGGCAGGTAAGAGCAAATGCAATGGTAACTAAAAATTTGCAATGTGACAAACACACACAAAAAAGGTCATCACAATAGTTTAAACCCTGTTTACTATTTTGCATTAAAAGCTGGGCTATGTTTGCAAACCAATGAATAGCATGTCTGATGGGCATAGAAAGACCCTATTCAAACATCCATAACCCCACCACTACCCTATTGAGTCAATCAAATTACAGAAAAATACATATTTAAGTGAAGTACTGATTGATAAGATCTGCCCAAATGTCTACACCTTCATCATCATCACTGTCATCCTCACTTGGCATTTCTACATTGTCACCCGGCGGAACTCCTGGCTCCCCCTCATCAGGGATGTATGGGATCTTATACCTCAGGGTGAAGTTGTGGAGCATGCAGCAAGCCACAGTGATCCAACACACTTTGGCGGGTGAGTAGAGGAGGGCTCCACCAGCCTTATCAATGTTACTGAATCTTGCCTTCAGGAGCCAAAAAGTCTGTTCCACAACAAGCCGTGTCCTTCCATGGGCCTCATTGAAGCAGACTTCCTTGGCATGGTTGGCTACCTCGCTGGTTTCTACAACCGGGGACTGATTGGGTAGCCAGAGTCTCCTGTAATAAATTGTTACATTTGTGCAGACATAAATCTTGGACATCCTTACATTTGGCAGCAGATATAGGATACTAACACACATGATATATGTGATTTACCAACCAGCCAGGCCTTCTCTGGGTACTGTTGTTTAATCAGTTCTGGGATGGCGCTGTCCCACATGATGAAGGCATCATGGATTGAACCCGGGTACCATGCACATACTTGGGAAATGTAGAGGTCTACCTAACAGACTACTTGGACATTAATGGAGTGAAAGTTCTTCCTGTTACAATACCCCATGTTCATTGCCATATAGGGGAACCAAGGCTAAATGGGTACCATCAATGGTTCCCACTACATGTGGGATGTGTGCCAATCCATAAAAAATCCGCCTTCACATGGACCAAATCTTCATGTTGTGGAAATCCGATGTAGCTGTCCAGGTGTTCTAACAATGCAGAGAGTACATCCTTCAAGACCAGACTGAATATAGGCTGGGCCATGCCTGCAGTTAAGGCCACAGTATTCTGAAAGAACCCTCCGGCTAGGAAATGCAGCACTGACAGGACTTGTACAATAAGTGGTATGCTATTTGGATGACAAATGGCAGGCATCAGTTTTGGGTCTAATTGAGGGCAGAGATCCTTAATTGTTTGCCTATCCAGGTGGTACATCTGAATGACATGTCGATTCTTCATGGTCTGCAGGTCCACTAGTGGATGGTACACTAGAGGTTATCTGACCATTATCATTCCAGGGTAACTATGTGAGGGAAAAAAAGAAGGTATGTCCATCACTCATTGTGTCCCTCGTACGTTTCTAAATATATGTCATAATGTGGCGCGGCACATGATACAGTAGGAACCTGGTACACAGCATAGACCAATGCTAATGATGTCAAATTAGTGGATCTCATCCCCTTTCCTAAATTATGACATGGAAATGTAAACGCATGATTCAGCAAGTATCTGTTATATGGAAATCCAGCTATGCATTGCATGAAAAAGCAGAAAAAACTATCTATTGCCAAGAGGGTGCTGGCTCTGCCACTAAAGATACCTTACTTTTATCTTATCCCCATGACAACATGTCACTTTAATCTGGACATCATACATGGGTAGATAATTCCAGCACTCAAGACTATGCAGTACATATGTTTCCAACCTTGTGATGCTTAAATGAAGGGGCTTAAAATGGCTACTGCCTGACCTACTGTACTGGACAAAAGGAAATGACCTGTGACCGCTGGTGGAAGTAGTCATGGCAGTAGTTGGATACTACCGCAGTGGACATTGCCATTGGAACACATTGCTGTCTATGGGGGTTTAGAGCCAATGGCGATGTCCGCCGCAGTGATGGTCCCTTACATGGCGGACCTGACTGTGATCTCATACTTCATCTCTGACTTGACTCCTGTCACTGCTGCCAGCAACACCTCCACGACCTGAGCTGTTGTGTACTGCCTCTGAGAGCAATCATGCCACGTCTTACAGGTGATAGGGCCCCTGTCTTCTCACCCAAGAAGCTGGAAAAGCTAGTGGAAGAGGTACTACTCCTGTATGGCCAGCTCTATGCTGCACCAGAGGGGCAGGTAAGTGCACCATGTGCACATATGTCTCCTTAGCTAGACTATTCTTTGATATGCTAAGTAAAGGCTGATGGGCAATGTTTCGTACTGTGTCCTTAAAGTTCTGTGGGTGCTAAAGTTGTGCTAGAACGGGTGACTTCCTGGGCATGTACTAATGTTTGGTGACAGAGTTAGAATCCTGAGACATTGTGGTGAGTGTGTCATGTATGTTCCCTTAGCGACCTTGTGACTGTTGTGCATGGTTAGTGGAGCTGTTGTGCCAGACTTTGCCTGCGAATACTTTTCTTCATATGTGTTGGGTGTCTGGTTATACGTGATAACATGACAGCTGATGCTGGAGATGCGTGTTGTCTGCCTGTTTCCAGCTCACGTATGCCCTTATTGTATATGCTCATCTATCAGTGGAGTGGGTGTTCAAGACAGTCAGTGTTTGGCTTGCTGAACTGACTTGTAAATTGCTCTGCTTGTTTTAGTGTGGTACATGTGGACAAGACATTCTTCCTGGTCTTTGTCATCCATGCAGGTCAATGCCCATCATAAAAAGAGGGTTTGGCGCGCCATCACCAAGAAAGTGTGGACCCTGAGGGTCCCCAGCTTGCGCAGAGCCCACTGTCAGAACAGGTGGGAGGGCCTGAGATGCTAGGCCCTGAGGATCGCAGAGGCCCAGCTGGGGATGGCCTCCCAACGAGGACTGGGTGCCCGCCAAACTATGACACCCGTAATGGCCCTTATTTTGGTGGTGGCCTACCCTTAATTGATGGGTGTTTGAAGGCAGCATAGCAGCCACAAGGGGGTAAGTACAGACCTGACAAATGTTTGACCCTTTATCAGGTGAATGAGTGAAGGAACCAATGGTTAGTTCTGACAATATGGAAAGTGAAAAGTGTCCCAGATCTTATGTGAACACATTGATGTACAGTAGCACACAGGTGTGCACCTCCAAATGTATTTTGAAACATGTTACTTAACTATGTTGTCTCCTCAGTACAATGGCACATAATGGTGCATATATGACTGTGTCATATGTGTAGCAATATACTGCTTTTTCTACCCTGTTGGTTGTCACTTCCCACCAACTGGTCAATCTGCCCAGTGTCTTAATGGTAAGGTGTGTAGGTCCTTGCTCTCTGTCCTCTGCAATGTCTCAAGATTCATGTCTATGTGCTACATAAAGTCAGACAAAGTGAAGTCATCTCCAGTTTTCTAATGGCTTCCGATAAGTGACAGCATCATGTGAGCCTGTGATGTCCATCTGACATGTCACATGACATACAAGATTAGCATCTTCAGACCTGTTGCAAATTAATCCCCCTTGGTAAGTGAAGGATATACATAGACGTTATGATGTCTCATCAAAGTGGACAATATGCACATTGGATACCATTGAGGTACTGCAACATTTATATAGGCATTTATATAGGTACACATATCTTGATATCAGAGGTATAAATGTACCCACTGTGCTGCTGTTATGAACGTGGAAACTCAACACACAGCTTTGTCAACAGGCATACTGTTGTCGGTATGATACATAGGCAATGGTAGCCTATTCACAGCTATGGCCGAGACAGTAATTTGTCAACATCATGTGTCAATGGAAAGGTAAAGTAATGACTCAACATTGGTATTTGTGACATGCACCTGTTGTTGTTGTGAAGGTTATGTCAAATGAGGCCTGCCTGTTTTGCAAACTCATGTTTCCCATGAGATCTATTTGGTGCAGTTGTGGAAGTTCATACATACCTGTCAGTACGCTGGTTAGTGTGACCAGGCTGTTGGCTTGCATCCCAGCTGGTGTACCAGTGATGAAACCATGACATATGCTTTGGCTCTAGGAATCCTCCACAGACAGATGTCAGGCATGCCATGTCTTATGTGTGGGTAATGTTGTTGTTGTTACTCAGTCAGTGGCCTATTCATGGACTGATTGCATATTTAGCTAGGTCTGGTTCTCACCTTCCTGCACAGTGCAGTAGCCCATTTGATACTTACACTTTATTGACTACTTGCTATTGTGTTGGGGACATTGGTGGGAGCTTACTTGGTCCTCACATGACTGATATTGTTTGAATTCTGTACACCATTTTCCTATATGCCTTAGTTCACATTGTATTATCCCTCCTTGGTAAGGCACTATTGGTGCATGTGTTTGTGACATGTGTTTTAACTCCTTGAACGAAATTTGACATGTGTCACAATTTGAGGTGTTACATATTGGCATGTGTCCATAGTGTATGGTAGAAACTATGTGACATGAAGAGGGTATGGCCTGATGCACAAGGCTTGCTTGTCTTTACCTTACAACATGTGTCATTGCCTGGTACATAACATCAGGGTAAATTATTTGTGTGTTTTGGACTAGTAGAAAGCTATTTTAAATTTCTGAACTATTGCTTGATTGGTGCTTGTCTATGTTGTTCTGGATAGAGAACCTGTATCAAGTGGCATAGTCACCTCATCGTGGCATGATCAGTGTGATTGGTCGTCTTAAATCATGGTATTATCGGTGTCTGTTGGGTAGCTTTGCTGATGTGTCACAATGTAGATTTTGAGGGACATACATTATATTTTGTTTTGACATGATGTTGGCACTATATTAGCACTTCATGAGGGTGTTAGTGAACAGGATGTTGAGAGACTTATCTGTAATGTATGATGGAAGTGTTATCTTGTGAATGTGATGACCCTACTTCACTCTCCATTTTCAGCATCAGCAACCGCAAGTGAAGGAGATGGGGCACAGCCGAGTGGGAAAGCTTCTAGCCATGGGACCTCCAGTCACGACACCACAGACACTGAGGAACTCAGTGGTGCAGAGGGCAAGGGAAATCCCACCAGAGAGACCGGATCCATGACATCTTCTTCCGAATCCTCCTCCAGTGGCCACTCCGTAGTGGTGGCAGACCCATCTGGGACCACCAAGTACTATCTCTGTCTGCCACCCCCCTTTCTATCACCGCCCCCGTAGCTCCCCACCCAGTTGGCCGTGCCCACCCATCCAAGAGGGTGAGTGTCTCCTTTTCCAAGGCACCTCTGTCCCAGCCCCGTTAGCCCGGCTGTCCTCAGTGAGGAGGCTACTGACCTCCTGAGGTCTATCTCCGTTGGTCAGGTGGCCATTGTGAATGCCATTCAGGGACTGGCAAGCCAGATTCAACAGAGCATTGCATTCCTGGAGGTCACCCACAGACACCACAACCACTGACACGCCTACATGCAGCACATCTACCATATCTGCAGTCACAACCTCAACACACAGCCACCTACCCACCATGGCATCCCCCAGCATCTCCACCTCCCTCAGCCCAAAACACATAAACACCCTTGCTTACCCACCCAACAGACACCCACAAGTACACCTCCCACAAACACACACCCAACCCACACATAAACATCAAACAACCACTCCCTCACCCTCCACACCCAAACCCTCTTCTGATGACCCTCCCTGTGTGTCAAAAAAACATTTCTGAGTTTAAAGTTTTCCCTACTCTTTCCTCCCCTGTGACACCCCTAGAAGAATGATTCCCTCCCCAAGGCCATCCCTTCTACCTCCAAGTCCTCCTCTACCCCCATGCCACCACCCATGCTCCTCCCCCAACCCAAAGGAAGTCCACCCCTCCCAAAAAGGTACAACCCCCTCCCAAGCCAAAGTCTAAAGGTGCCCCTCCCAAGCCCAAGCCCCCCCTTTCCCCACCACCCCCCAAGATTCTCTGAGGTGCCTGCCTGCCCCCATGATGCCCCTACCTATGGAGGTTTCATGGCACTAATACAAAAGAATACACTGTTCCAAAAAATCCACTAGGCATTTCTATATGTAGAAGCAAAAACACTCACACATCCATTGGATGTCATGCTTCATCATAGGGCTGGCTCCTTGTCAGACTGGTGCTGCAATGTCTGACGGGCCCCCAAAGGGGCTCTTTGCTGGAGATCTTCACTAGTAATCCGTGCCTTGGTTTAAAGAATATAGGGATGAGTTTAAACCTACAACTAAGGAGAAAGTAGGGGAGAGAAAGGGGGATAAAATTGGCTGAAAAGCCCTCCAAAAAACCTACAATTTATTGATCAAGGAAGGGTCTTGGTCAAGGTTAAAAGAATACTAGGGAGTGGAGAAAAGATAATGCTCAGCCACTCTACCAGCAAAACACAGGGATGGGTGAAGAAATTACCTTCAACCATCACAATAGGTCAACATGTTTCGCGCCTGAAGAGTCCATACGGATCAAGTGGCGCTTCATCAGGACCACCCAACAAAAAACACTTCTTCTCAACTACACTAGAAGACCACAGTGTGTCTGAGAATGTATGTGCAGAACCTTTAGGTCACTTACTCAAAAACTACAAATGAAATGTAACATGTAGAAGGAAACCTGTGGAAAAAAGGACACAATGAGTTGATCAACCAAAATTAGAGATTCAAACACATATAACAAAACATGATCTATACAAGGTGACATGGCACTCAGTGATCAAAGTGCTGCCATGCTCAGTGGAAGTAAAAATACCAGAGCATCACTGCTTACCATCCTCAAATAGGGACAAGGCTTCATAGGAACAAGCTTACATGGGACTGGTGTGGTATCTATGTAGGTATAGGAGAAAAATCATCAGACCAAATGGATACTCAAAAGATACATCCTGAGTTAGGTAAAAAGTCAACATGGGGATGTATAATAATGATGCACGCATGATGATAATGTACACGTTGAGATATCATCTCTGGTGCTAAAACATAATGAAGTCCAATACATCTATTCCCCCCTTAACTTGTCTAAATGCCCATAAAAGGACTATAGGGAGTCTGAAAAGCAGTGTAGTCAAATGGAAGAAACACAAGTAAACAACAGGCAGGATTCGTCCTTCAAGAAATAGACCTTACTCGGCCAACGTGCCTTGTCTCAGGCCAGTGTGTGAATCTCTGTAAATACGCTTCACCACAAACATCAAACTCTGAGTGGGAGCATACCAAAAACAACAAACGCTCTGTGTGAGTGGCATTACTTACAGTTTAGCCAGCCCTACCCCGAGGACACGTTTCCGGATCATACAAAGGGAACACATCCATTGGGGCAAATAGAGCAGACTTAAGCCGTAAGACCAATCAGTGACTCCGTTCGCTGATTGGGCGGCCGAGGGAGGGCACATCACTTGTGTAGGAAAATAAAAGAAGGACGAATCGGGAATTCATGCTAAAAATAGGAATAGGACTGCCTTGAGACGAGGGGGAATCAACAAAAAGCACAAGCAAATCAAACGTGAAACAACGCGGACAAATCCAGGATATAAAAAAACAGCAGAATCAATTCCCCTAAAGAGGGTAAAGGAATAAAATTAAACCACCAAAAGCATGATGTGTGTTTAATGTATGTTGCTTGAAATGTGATCGAGTGGAGGAACACATGAGTGCCCTCGTTTTAAACTCATTACAAGGGGGACCGTGTGTAAAATGTGTGGAATATCAGGGAAGCCACGAGTAGAAGAAAACAATGATAGATACCTCTGGCAGATGGTGTGTTAATGGATACGATCTGGCTTGTACCACAGATACCCAGGACGTCAGACCCATTAAGTATTAATAGCGAAGCTCATCCATGGAATGTAATCTTTTAATCCACGGATTTGAGTACCCAATTTAAACACCCAACTAGTTTTTTCAAAGTATTGGACAGTGTAGTGTACATGGAGACACACATGAGATGGGTGTCAGTCTCCTTAGGTTCAGTTGTAAGCAATGCCTCTCTAAGGTTGTTCCGAGCCCGTTTGCGGGTTGTATTAATTAAATTGACATGGATAATGTCTTTCATGCAGGCATACTGAGAGATCATTAGCTTGTGTATCAAAAGTCACAACATTACTGCATTTGCAACGTAGTCGCAAGAACTGTCCATATGGTAAATTGTCCCATAGTGCCTTTGGGTGGGGACTTTCATACAGCAATAAACTATTGAGATCAATCAATCAATCACTTGTTAAGCCCGCTACTCACCCGTTAGAGTCTCAAGGCGCTGCGGGGGGTTGCTACTGCTCAAATAGCCAGGTCTGGAGACATTTCCTGAAGGTCAGGAGGTCCTGGGTCAGACGTAGGTTGACAGGGAGGGAGTTCCAGGTTTTGGCGGCAGGGTGGGAGAAGGATCTGCCACCGGTTGTGGTACGATGGATAAGGGGGACGGAGGCGAGGACGCGGTTGGCGGAGCAGAGCTGACAGGTGAGTACGTGGAAGCTGAGACGATGGTTGAGGTAGGCTGGGCCTGCGTCATGTAGAGCCTTGTGAGCGTGGATCAGGAGTTTGAAGATGATCCTCTTGCTGATGGGGAGCCAGTGAAGGTCTCTTAGGTGGGCAGAGATGTGTTCGTGGTGTGGGAGGTTGAGGATGCGGAGGCGTTCTTAATGCACTAAAGTTTCCTCTGGAGCTTGGCCGTTGTTCCCGCTTTAAGTTCATTGCCGTAGTCCAGTCTGCTGCTGACGAGGGCGTGGGTGACCTTTCTTCTGGTTTTGATGTGGGATCCATTTGAAGGTCTTGCAAAGCATGTGGAGGGTGTTGAAACATGAGGATGAGATGGCGTTGACTTACTGGGACATGGTGAGCGATGAGTCCAGTATGAAGCCGAGATTGTGTGCATGGCTGGTGGGAGTTAGTGCAGCTCCTAGTATGGCAGGCCACCAGGAGTCGTCCCACTCTGTTCGGTTGGGGCCGAGGACGAGGATCTCCATCTTATCCAAGTTCAGTTTGAGGCAGTTTATCTCCATCCAGTTGGCGATGGCATGAAGTCCGCTGTGGAGATTGGTCATGGCGGTGGCGGGGTCCTTGGTGAGTGAGAGGATCAGTTGGGTGTCCGCGTAGGAGATGATGTTGAGGCCGTGGGATCGGACAATGTTGGCAAGCGGCGCCATGTAGATGTTAAAAAGGGTTGGGCTGAGAGAGGATCCTTGGGGGACTCCGCAGATGGTCTTGGTGGACTTCGACAGGGATGGAGGGAGGTGGACTTGTTCTGCTGGAAAGGAAGGATGTGATCCAGTCCAGGCCCTTGTGGCAGAATCCGGCGTCCTGGAGGTGTGTACGGAGTGTGTGGTGACAGACGGTATCGAAAGCTGCCGGGAGGTCAAGGAGGATGAGGGCCACAGTTTCACCTTTGTCGAGCATGATCCTGATGTCATCGGTTGCAGTAAGGAGAGCAGTTTCGGTGCTGTGGTTCTTGCGAAAGCCGGATTAGGAGATGTCGAGCAGTCTTTTGTCCTCCAGGAAGCGGGATAGTAGGCTGTTAACTATCTTCTCGATGACCTTCGCTGGGAAGGGTAGTAGGGAGATGGGCCAGTAATTCTTGAGGTCTTCGGGGTCTGCCTTGGGTTTTTTGAGCAGGGTGGTGACTTCGGCATGTTTCCAGTTCTCCGGGAAGGTGGCAGTCTTGAAGGAGCTGTGGATGATAGTGCGGAGTTGGGGGGCGATGATTTGGCTGGCGTTGTTGAATACATGGCGAGGGCAGGGGTCTGCGGTTGATCCGGAGTGGATGGTGCTCATGGTCTTGGTGGTGTCCTCGTCGTTGATGTGGGACAAGGCGCTCAGGAGGTTGGTGTGGTTGGGATTAGTGTAGGCTGCAGTGGTCGTGGGGATCAGGGAGGGGAAGCTGCAGTGGATTTCCATGATCTTGCGGTGAAAAAAGGTGGGAAGGGAGTCACAGAGGTCTTGCGAGGGGGGGGTCGATGGAGCAGGCGAGTTCTTTGATGATGCTGAAGTGCTCTTTGCTGTCGTGCACGTTGTCGTCGATTTGGTCTTATTGTAGAATGATCTTTTGGTAGTCCGGATGAGCTGGTGATACTTGCGGATGGCTGTCTTGAGGGCGGCGTGGTTGCTCTCGGTTTGTTCATGCCAGCAAATCTTCTTGATTTTCCGGCACTCCCGCTTGGAGGCCTGAAGGTCGGCGGTGAACTAGGGTGCATTTGTACTGGTGCGGGTGTTGGGTGGTTTCCTAAGTGGAGCGAGGGTGTTGGCGTAGTCGTCTGGCCATTGTTTGAGGTTGAGGGCGGCAATGTTGGGGTAGCTGGTGGTGGTTGGTGTGGCATGGGCGAAGGTGGAGATCAGCTGATCCTTCTAAATCTTGTTCCAACTACGGCGAGGGGTCTGTTGCGGGTGGTGGTGAGTGGTGGGTTTCTGGAAGATAAAGTGGACATAGAGGTGGTCGGTCCAGTGGAGTTTGGTGGCATGGGTGAAGGTCATGTGGCTGCTAGCGGAGAAGATGGGGTCGAGTGTGTGGCCAGCTGAGTGTGTGGGCGTTGTGATGAGTTGTTTGAGACTGAGGTTGGCGAGGTTGTCGAACAAGGCTGAGGAGTTGCTGTCGTTGGTGTTCTCTAGGTGAAAATTCAGGTCGCAGAGGAGCATGTAGTTCATAGATGCGAGGGCGTGGGAGCTGATTGTGTCGGCGATGGCATCGCAGAACTGTGGTCAGGAGCCTGTGGGTCTGTAGACAAGGGTTCCTCTAAGGGTGGTGTTGGCGTTGACGTGAATCTGGAAGTGCAAGTGTTCAGCGGATTCGATGGTGTCATGGGCGTTTTTTGAGATCCTGATAGTGCTCCTGTGGACTAAAGTGATTCCTCCTCCTGGTTTGTTGGTGTGGTCTCTGCAGGTAATCTTGTAGCCTTCTGGAATGGCTATGGCGATGTCGGGTTCCAAGGAGGGGTTCCTCCAGGTTTCGGTGAGGAAGGCGATGTCTGGGGAGGTCGAGGTGAGAAGGTCCCAGAGTTTGAAGGCGTGCTTGTGGACGGTGCGGGTGTGGAGGAGGATGCAGCTGCGGTGGTTGTGGGTAGAGCTGTTCTGGTGATTGGTGGCTTGGGTGGCTTGGATGGCTTGGGTGCAGGTGAAGTTGCACATCCGGCAGGAGAAGGGACCATGGGTGTGTGGCCCGGGGAGGCCTGGACACAGGCGGTGGGGCAGCCAGGGTTGAGAGCCTGGAGCTCTTCAGCGTTGTAACGGCATTTGGCGGTGTGGGGAGTACGTGGGCCAGGGGTCTGGCCTTGGGCGCGGTCCACGCGCAGACGGGCTTGCCTCTGGCGCACCTTCCTGCGTGGCCGTGCAGCGGCCGCCATTAAGAAGGGGAGGTGGAAGGGAGGAGCAGCTGGGAGGCGGGAGCAGTGGGCAAATGGAGGTGCAAGGGGGGAGGGGCCGCAGGGGACCAGCAGCGGGAAAGCGCAAAAATCCGAAAATGGCGAAAAAAGGCAATAAACGAAGGAAAAAGGCACAAAAACAGGTGAGAGAGGCAGAGAGCAAATAAAGGCACAAAAAGGAAAAATGGCCCGAAAAAAACAAATGACAGATTACAGAACAGACACACAATACTTACGGCAACCACTAGACACCAGGGATGAGGTGCAGGCGGGTGGTGGAGGGCCTCGAACTCGCAGCAGCAGCGAGGGCTGGGTTGGGGGCATGGAGTCAGACAGGAGGAGCTGAGTGGTGTGAAGAGTGAAACCTGGCCTAAAATCAAGTCAGGGGTCACTCTGCGCAACGCACACCTTCTTCGAAATTCGGTTCTACTGTCTCTTTAACTAAGATTCCTTTTCTGGACCTACTGATTACTATTAATCAGGGCAAACTGGAGACCTGCACTTATCAAAAGACCACAGATCACAAACGTTTATTGCTGTTTGATGTGATATTCTTGAATATAATGGTATCCAGTATATATTATGTTTTTGTTTAATTGTTCTGGACCATGTTGAACATTAATAAAATTTTATATTTAATATTCAATATTCAATATTTAATATTGAATATGTAATATGCAAGCTATTTAAATGACTACTAGGAATATAATTAATTTATGTTGCAAGTGAGTTAATAAGGTGGACAATTTTGTAACTGTATGATTGACTTCAGTATTGTGGATGGGTTACTCTGGGCATTCCAAGATGGGGCTGATTTTCGCACATTGCGGGATAGCCATGCAACCTGTTAGTCCTTCTTCTATTTTTTCTTATGTGTATGTTAGTAGTGGTATATAGTTGGTATGTGAGACACTCTCAAATGTTACGTGATCAAGGCTACGGCTGAAACGCGTTGTTCTGGGAGGAAGCATTGGTGAATAAAGCACTTTTGGACTTTCATGTGGTGTCCGGGAACTCTCTGTATGCAATAGGAGAATTGTTGGCAATAATATGTGGATGGCTAGGTCCACGCCTGGACCGCTACTGAATTAGCAGCCTCGGATGTCTGGCAACGTTGGTGTTTCATATATATATATATATATATATATATATATATAATTGCCACCAGTTGTCTTGCAGTTGCAGCTTGCATCTTCAAAGCAGTGCACATACTTCAACTGACACATTTCAACTGTAGCTTTTAGGCAGCAATAAAGAAGTCAAGTAAGTCTTGTGATTATGTTTCTGCTACAAACGGATCAGACTTTTGTCTAGTGGCAGTTTTAGTGCCATAAAGAAGCGCAGAAGGTGTATAGGGCTACTGCAAAGAGCAAATCTGTATTTTAAGTAAATATCTGAGTATGTTAGTAAAGTCAGACACTACCTGCGCTGTAATACAAATTAAATGTATGTGCGGGGTGGCTATGGAGAAATGAAGAGCACGTTTGCTGGGTGGTAATGAGGGAATCCGAGGAGAAGGACATGGGAGTGGTAGCACCAATAATGATTGTTGGACTGGGCACAGGAGGTGCTAAAGACTGTGACGAATGGTATGTGACAAGGTGTTTGAGTGTCTTGAAAGAACGTGCTGATTGAGGGAAGAAGCGCAGGTAAGGTGGCCTCTACTGTTGCACGTATCACACGCACACACCAGCAATTTTGTGACTGTCTATGTAGGCTAGTGTTTTAGAGCAACAGTTTAGCCAATAGCAGAGATAGCATCTTGATGGATGACTGCTGCTGACGTCACTCTGGTTATAGAGGACAGCTCTGACATAGGATCAGAGACTGAGACAGCAGATACTGAGACAGCATCTGAGGGATAGGACAATGACGCAGATTCTGGTGGTGATTTTTTAGTTGGAGGAGTCCCATTGGATAACTCCTTCCAGTAAATTGTAAGGGAGGTGATGAGGGTAGCCCTGTTTCCCTTCGCACGTACAGTCTGTGCAACAGGGCAATAGTGGGTTAGCCCAACCCAGAGAGCAGGTGAATGCTGGGCAAGCACAGAGAGGGTGCTCTCTTGGGAGCTCCCCAATTTAGTTCAGCCCCGAATTCCACTGCACAAATTGTATTGTGGAGACATCAAAATTATCTATCACAAAACAAACTGGTTTTGAAAGGCAAGCACCTGTGTTTTTGGTCCTGGGTTCGGCGGCTATATAGGGAAACATACTAAACCCAAACATTTCTAGAAACTAGACATCCGGGGGAGTCCACAGAGGTGCGACTTGTGTGGATTCCCCAAAGTTTTCTTACTGTAAAGTTGAAATGTTGAATTAAAACTCAATTTTTCTTGCATTTCTGTCACACAAACTACAGGAATATGCTGCGATCCACAAAATTCCTACCACTCAGTGATTCCTCACCTGTCCTGATAAAAACACTACCGCACTTGAGTGCCTATACCTAGTGTCTACGTAAGGAATGGATTACCCCAGGGTCAACAGTTGCCTCATGTAAGTACCAACATTGACCGTTGTGTGATCTATTCCTGTCGCGGGCACTAGGCCTACCCACACAAGTGAGGTACCATTTTTATCGGGAGACTTGGGGGAACGCTGGGTGGAAGGAAATTTATGTCTCCTCTCATATTCCAGAAATTTCTGTCACCGAAATGTGAGGAAAAAGTATTTTTTTGGCCACATTTTGAGGTTTGCAAAGGGTTCTGGGTAACAGAACCTGATCAGAGCCCCACAAGTCACCCCATCTTGGATTCCCCTAGGTGTCTAGTTTTCATAACTGTGCAGGTTTACTAGGTTTCCCTAGGTGCCTGCTGAGCTAGAGGCCAAAATCCACAACTAGGCACTTTGCAAAAAACAGCTCTGTTTTCTTTGTCAAAATGTGATGTGTCCACGTTGTGTTTTGGGGCATTTCCTGTCACGGGCACTAGGCCTACCCCCACAAGTGAGGTGTCATTGTTATCATGAGTCTTGGGGGAACGCTGGGTAGAAGGACATTTGTGGCCCCTCTCAGATTCCAGAACTTTCTGTCACTGAAATTTGAGGAAAAAGGGTTTTTTGGCCACCTTTTGAGGTTTGCAAAGGATTCTGGGTAACAGAACCTGATCAGAGCCCCAGAAGTCAACCCATCCCTGATTCCCCTAGGTGTCTAGTTTTAAAAAATGCGCAGGTTTTGTAGGTTTCCTTAGGTTCCGGCTGAGCTAGAGGCCAAAATCTACAGCTAGGCACTTTGCAAAAAACACGTCAGATTTCAATGTAAAAATGTGATGTGTCCATGTTGCCTTTCCTGTCGCGTGCATTAGGCCTACCCATACAAGCGAGGTACCATTTTTATCAGGAGATTTGGGGGAACAGCACAACAAGTGTTATTGCCCCTTGTCTTTCTCCACATTTTTTCCTTCCAAATGTAAGACAGTGTGTAAAAAAGACGTATATTTGAGAAATCGCCTGTAATTCACATGCTAGTATGGGCACCCCGGAATTCAGAGATGGGCAAATAACCACTGCTGCTCAATACCTTATCTTATGCCCATTTTGGAAATACAACGTTTTTTCTTGATACCTATTTTGCACTCTTTATATTTCAGCAAATGAATTGCTGTATACCCGGCATAGAATGAAAACCCATTGCAAGGTGCAGCTCATTTATTGGCTCTGGATACCTAGGGATCTTGATGAACCTACAAGCCATATATATCCCTGCAACCAGAAGAGTCCAGCACACGTAACGGTATATTGCTTTAAAAAATCTGACATTGCAGGAAAAAGTTACAGAGTAAAACGCTGAGAAAATGGCTGTTTTTTTCAGCTCAATTTCAATATTCTTTTTTTCAGCTGTTATTTTCTGTAGGAAAACTTTGTAGGATCTGCACAAATGACCCCTTGCTGAATTCAGAATTTCGTCTACTTTTCAGAAATGCTTAGCCTTCCGGGATCCAGTATTGGTTTCACACCCATTCTTGTCACTAACTGGAAGGAGGCTGAAAACACCAAAAATAGTAAAAATGGGGTATGTCCCAGTAAAATACCAAAATTGTGCTGAAAAATGTGGTTTTCTGATTCAAGTCTGCCTGTTCCTGAAAGCTGGGAAGATGGTGATTTTAGCACCACAAACCTTTTGTTGATGCCATTTTCAGGGAAAGAACCACAAGCCTTCTTCGGCAGCCTTTTTTCCCATTTTTTTGAAAAAAACAAAATTGTATGTGTATTTTGGCTAATTTCTTGGTCTTTAGAATCCCTAGGATGTTGGAAAAAAAAGGACCCAAATTTGGCGTGGATAGCTTATGTGGACAAAAAGTTATGAAGGCCTAAGCACAAACTACCACAAAAAGCCAGAAAAGGGCTCAGCACTGGGGGGGAAAAGGCCGAGCAGCTAAGAGGTTAATACTTGTTTGGTCTGATGGCCTGGGTATCTATGGTGCCAGACAGATAGTATCCATTAACACACCATACATCAGAGGTATCTATCATTGTTCTCTTCTACACATGGCTTAGTTGCCATCCTATTCCATTGTGATATTCTATCAATTTTACACACGGTCCCCCTTGTAATGAGTTTTAGAATGGGGGCCCTTCTGTGTTCCTTCCCTCGATCCCATTTCAAACAACATACATTGAAAATACATTATGCCTATTGTGGTTTAATTTTATTCCTTTCCTCTGTTTGGGGGAATTGATTCTGCTGTTTTTTGACATCCTGGATTTGTCTGCCTTGTTTCACGTTTGATTTGCCATTTGCTCATGCTTTTTGTTCATTCCCCCGGGCAGTCTTGTTTCCATTTTTAGCACGATTAGTGTGCTTCCCTGAGTTCCGGATTTGTCCTTCTTTTATTTCCTTACATGAGTGAGGTGCCCTCCTTCAGCCGTCCAATCAGCAAACAGAGTCGCTGATTGGTGTTACGGCTCAAGTCTGCTCCCTTTGACCCAAAGGACGCGTTCGCTCCGTATGATCCAGGAACGTATCCTCGGAGTAGGTATCCGAGCGGAGACTGGCGGTTAAACTGTAAGTAAGGCCGCTAGCACAGAACGTTTGTTGTTTTTGGCATGCTCTCACTGAGTGTTTGTTGTTGGTGGTACAGCGTATTTTAGGAGATCCACTGTAGGAAGTTGGCTCTGTATATACTATTTCAAGGTAAGAGATAGTGTTCACAGAGTCCAAGGATTCCCCTTAGAAGTAAGATAGTGGCAAAATGAGATAATTCTAATGCTCTATTTTGTGGTAGTGTGGTCAAGCAGTAGGCTTATCAGATGGTAGTGTTAAGCATTTGTTGTACACACACAGACAATAAATGAGGAACACACACTCAAAGACTTACTCAAGGCCAATAGGTTTTATATAGAAAAATATCCTTCCTTAATTTATTTTTAGAACCACAAGTTCAAGATTTGAGGAAATACATAAAATGCAAGGTACCCCACACAGGTAAGTTAGGAACTTTGAATTACAGCAATAACACATAAAGGGGCATATTTATACTCTGTTTGCCCTAAATGTGCGTACATTTTTTAACTTTGACGCCCGACCCCGCAGACTTCAAAATTCCACCATGTGCGTCATTTTTTTGAAGCGGGAAACTGCCTTGCGTTAATGATATGCAAGGTAGGCGTTCCCTTCCAAAAAATAACTTTAAGGCCTGTGCGTCTTATTTATACCTCAGCGCCATTTTGACGCACAGGAGGGGGTGGGCCTTAAAAAATGGTGCACAGCCTGTTGTGCGCCGTTTTTTAACGCCTGGTTCAGGGCAGGCATTAAGGGCTCTGTGGGCTCAGAAGGAGTCCAGAGGTGCCCTCCCCTGCCCCCAGGGACACACCCAGCCACCCTCGCCCACCCCTGGAGGACACCCATGGATGGGGGGACCCATCCCAGGGAAGTAAAGGTAAGTTCAGGTAAGTATTTTTTATTGTTTATTTTAAGTGGCATAGGGGGGCCTAATTTGGGCCCCCCTACATGCCACTATGCTCAATTACCATGCCCAGGAGACAGAAGTCACCCGGGTATGGCCATTGGGCAAGGGGACATGACTCCTGTCTTTGCTAAGAAGATGGTACAAGTCCGGTTTGAGGTCTGATTTTTGCCTCAGACCTGACTTGCACCATTTTTTTACGCACAACCCCCATTTTCCACTACGCCGGCGCTGCCTGGTGTGAGTAATTTTTTTTACTCAGACCAGTCCGCAGCGCTGGCTAACATCATTCCATAAATAAGGCGCCCGCATGGTGTGTTGGAATGGCGTTAGCCGGCGGTAAAATTTTTGACGACCAAAAAAAGTTGGCGCAGTTGTGCGTCAAAAAGTATAAATATGGCCCACAGTTTTTGTTAAAAATGGCAATAAGCTCATTTAAAAGTAGACACAGTGCAAAAATCAACAGTTCCTGGGGGAGGTAAGTATTGGTCAGGTTGTGAGGTAAGTAAGACACTTACAAGTCTCAGTTCCTGGGCATAGGCAGCCCACCGTTGGGGGTTCAAGGCACCCCCAAAGTTACCACACCAGCAGCTCAGGGCCGGTCAGGTGCAGAGGCCAAAGAGGTGCCCAAAACACATAGGCGCCTAAGGAGAACAGGGGTGCTCCGGTTCCAGTCTGCCAGCAGGTAAGTACCCGCGTCTTAGGGGGGCAGACCAGGGGGTTTTTGTAGAGCACGGGGGACACAAGTAGGTACTCAAAACATACCCCTCAGTGACCCGGAAGTCACTCTAGCTGTGCAGGCAGGCACAGGGGGGCTTCTCAGGACAGCCACCACCTGGGCTAGGCAGAGGGTTGCCGGGGCTCACTCCTGCACTGAGGTTTGGTTCCTTCAGTTCCTGGCGGCTGCAGGTGCAGTTCTTGGTCCAGACGTTGGGTCCCTTGTTACAGGCAGCCGCGTTCAGGGGGAGCCTCTGGATTCTCTCTGCAGGCGTCGCTGTGAGGGTCCAGGGGGGTCTTCTCGGGCTACTCACGGGGTCACATTCGCCGGGGAGTCCTCCCTGTAGTGTTGGTTCTCTGGATCTCGAGCCCGGGCATTGGATGCAGAGTGTGAAGTCTCATGCTTCCGGCGGGAAGAGTGAAGTTCTTTAAAGTGGCAAGAAAGTTGCAAAGTTGTTGAAGTTGAGCAGAGCCGCTGCTCACAGGAGGTTCTTGGTCCTTAGGCTCAGGGCAGCCCTCTGAGGTCCCTGTCGGATGTGTCGCTGGTTGCAGGTTTTCGAGTCAGGAGACAGGCCAGAAGGGCTGGGGCCAAAGCAGTTGTCGTCTTCCATCTTCTCTGCAGGGCTTGTAGGTCAGCAGTCCTTCTTGTTTTTTCAGGTTGCAGGAATCTGATTTCCTGGGTTCTGGGGTGCCCCTAAATGCTAAATTTAGGGGGGTGTTTAGGTCTGGGGGCAGTAGCCAATGGCTACTGTCCTTGAGGGTGGCTACACCCTCCTTGTGCCTCCTCCCTGAGGGGGCACATCCCTATTCCTATTGGAAGAATCCTCTAAAATCAAGATGGAGGATTTCTAAAGGCAGGGGTCACCTCAGCTCAGGACCTTCGGGCTATCCTGACTGGTGGGTGACTCCTCCTTGTTTTTCTCATTATCTCCCCTGGTCTTGCAGCCAAAAGGGGGGGGGGCTGTGTCCAGGGGGCGGGCATTTCCACTAGCTGTAGTGCCCTGGGGCATTGTAACACGAAGCCTGAGCCTTTGAGGCTGGCTGCTAGGTGTTACAGTTCCTGCAGGGAGGGAGGCATTGTTTCTGTCCTCAGAGGGCAAAAAGGCCCTCACACCATGGGGTCAGAAACTCGTCTCTCAGCAGCAGACTGGCACAGACCAGTCAGTCCTGCACTAAAGGACTGGGTAAAATACAGGGGGCATCTCTAAGATGCCCTCTGTGTGCATTTTTTAATAAACCCAATACTGGCATCAGTGTGGGTTTGTTATTCTGAGAAGTTGGATATCAAACTTCCCAGTATTCAGTGTAGCCGTTATGGAGCTGTGGAGTTCGTTTTTGACAAATTCCCAGACCATATCCTTAATATGGCCACCCTGTATTTACAATGTCTGAGAATGGACTTAGACATTGTAGAGGCATATTGCTCATGCAGCTATGCCCTTACCTGTGGTATAGTGCACCCTGCCTTAGGGCTGTAAGGCTTGCCAGAGGGGTGACTTACCTATGCCACAGGCAGTATTTTGTGTGCATGGCACCCTGGGGAATGCCACGTCGACTTTGCCTTTTTCTCCCCACCAACACACACAATCTGCAATGGCAGTGTGCATTTGTTAGATGAGGGGTCCCTAAGGGTGTCACAACACATGTTGCAGTCCTTAGAGACCTTCCCTGGTCCCAGGGCCCTTGGTACCACTGGTACCTTTTACAATGGACTTATCTGTGTGCCAGGGGTGTGCCAATTGTGGAAACAAGGGTACATTTTTAGTAAAAGAACACTGGTGCTGGGGCCTGCTTAGCAGGGTCGCAGCACACTTCTCAATCAAGTCAGCATCAATATCAGGCAAAAAGTGTGGGGGGGGGGGGTAACTGCAATAGGGAGCCATTTTCCTACATCCACACACAGGCCTGAGACAAGGCATGTTGGCCAAGTAGGGTCTATTTCTTGATGGACGAATCCTGCCCGTTGTTCACTTGAGTTTCCTCCATTTGACTACGCTGCTTTGCAGACTCTCTACAGACATTTTTATAGATGTATTGGATTTCATTATGCTTTATCACCAGGGATTAAATCTCAACGTGTACATTATCATCATGCATGCATCATTATTATACATCCCCATGTTGACTTTTTACCTAACTCACGCTGTATCTTTTGAGTATTGATTTGGGGTGATGATTTTCCTCCTATACCTATGTAGATACCACACCAGTCCCATGGCACACTTGTTCCTATGAAGCCTTGTCCTTATTTGTGGATAGTAAGCAGTGATGCTCTGGTATTTTTACTTCCACTGTGCATGGCAGCAGTTTGATCACTGAGTGCCACGTCACCTTATATAGATTACGTTTTGTTATATGTGCTAGAATCCCTAATTTTGGTTGATCAACCCATTGTGTCCTTTTTTACACAGGTTCCCTTCTACATGTTACATTTCATTTGTATTTCTTTTGAGTAAGTGACTCAAGTTTCTGCACATACATTCTCAGACACACTGTACTCTTCTAGTGTAGTGTAGGAGAAGTGTTTTTTGTTGTTTGGTCCTGATGAAGCGCCACTTCATCCGTATGGACTCTTCAGGGGCGAAACATGTTGACCTGTTGTGATGGTGCAAGGTAATTTCTTCACCCATCCATGTGTTTTGCTGGTATAGTGGCTGAGCATTATCTCTTCTCCCCTCCCTAGTATTCTTTTACCCTTGACCAATACCCTTCCTTGATCAATAAATTGTAGTTTTTTGGCAGTTTTTCATCCACTTTTACCCCCTGGTCTCTCTCCTACTTTCTCCTTGCTTGCAGGTTTAAACTCATCCCTACATTCTTTAAACCACGGCATGGATTACCAGTTAAGATCTCCAGCAAAGAGCCCCCTTGCAGCGACAGTCTGACAAGGAGCAAACCCTATGATGAATCATAACATCCAATGGATGTGTGAGGGCATTTGCTTCTAGATATAGTAGTGCCTAGTGGATTACTTATCTTTTAAGGAACAGTGTATTCTTGTGTATTAGTGTCATTATTAGGGAGGCTGTACACTGGACAACTAATCTCCCTGTCCCTCTCAACAAATGTATAGAGGTTACATGGCAGTCAGGAGTCAAGTAGAGGCAGCATTATGTGCCTTTGGTGCTAATCAAATGGACTATGGACTGGCCTATCACCTTGGATATTACTATTTATTGCAAGTTTGAACACATTAAAGCCAACCAGTTGTTGGTCTTTTGGTTAGATATCTGTCCTGCATTTTCTTTCCTAGCTTTGAGCTGAGCTGTCATTGGTAGTGTGCCTTTATTTGTGTGTGTGTGTGTGTGCTGTTTGTGCTTTGTGCATTATTGGAGCACTATGGGAGGTTGTGTGCAGTGCTTTTGTCCCCCAGGGATAGGGTGTGTATTGTATGATGGGTTCTGTTTATGTAGAAAATATGCTGTTGTCATGCTATTGTGTTGTGTTTGTGTTGATATGTGTTTGTAGTTGTGCTGTGTGGGATTGTGTGTTTTGACTGCTTGAGTCTGTGTGTATTGTGCATGCCATAATGGGTTTGATGTGCTCTGTGTGTGTGTGTTCTTGTGTCAATTGCTGGGTTGTATGTTGTTGTAATTGTGCATGTTCCATCACAGATGGTTGTTCATTGCGTTGTATGTGTCGAGTCCTTGGCCAGTGTTTGTTGTGAGAGTGTGACATGTGTTCATATTTGTGCGGTTGTAGTGTTGTCGTGACATGTCGGTATGTTGCATGAGAATGTGAAGGATGGGCCTGTGCTGTTTTGTCATGCGTAACTGTATGTTATTGACATGTGGTGTGTGTGTTTGTGTGCTGGCGCAGTGTGCCTGCTGTGTATGTGTGGGTGTCTTTGATGCAGTATGTGAGTGTGTGTGTCACTAAACTTTTACATGTGTGTGCAGCCCGCACAACCCCCTCCCTATGGCATGTTATGTAAATGTACATAATTTGACAATTTACAAATGTAACACATGAGTGTAGGTACGAGCAGAAGCTGCAGGATGACATCAAGTTGTGGTTCCATGGCAGCTCCGGACATGTATGGCTTCCTTGAGGAGAGTGTCTCCTTTTATAATGTTCGTTTCCGCCTTGGTGTTCCTTGGTGGTTTGACCGCAGCTGTTATGTTGGTGTTATGCAACCTCGTAATAGGTCTGGCTGAAATATAGTCTCTGCCGGACTGTCTGTGCCTCCTTTCAATCGCAGTGGTCTGTCCTGCCTGGCGGTGCTGGCATTGCTTTGGCAGTCTTCTGTATGCACTGCTGCAAAAATCATAATTTGGTGGTTTTGTCCACTAGTCCACTGGCCTGTTGACGGTCGGACCGCTACCACAAACGTGGCGGTCACGGACCGCCAAAGTGGTAATGAGACCATTTGTGTTTGGTCACATTTGGAAGGTGTATGCACCACTGCCATAGTCATAATTTGGTGGTTTTCTCCACCAGCCTGTTGATGGTCGGACCGCTACTGCAAAAATGGCGGCCACGGGACAGCCAAAGTCGTGATGAGGCCATTTATGTTTGGTCACATTTGGAGGGTGTTTTAAAAATGTTCCCACCAGATGAGAGCAAATGCAAGTTTCCTTGCCTTGCCTGCTTCCCGGGCACAATATGTGAGACAGCCCATATATATATATATATATATATATATATATATATATATATATATATATATATATATATATATATATATATATATCTCAATGATTAATAATTGTTGTACTATGTGATTAGCAGCAATGAAAGATCTGAAATGATTTATATTCTTCTATTTATATGGGATAACATCATAAGCAATACATGGTTTGATAATAGAGTAAGACAAGCTCGGTAATGATCCTATCCTCAAAAAATGAAAAACGATAAGAATATAAAAAGAAATACATATATATACAAATATGCAAGTAGGTATATGTATAACATTCTCATGATGAAAATTTAGCGATTGCAAAAATGAAGGCAACATATTTAAAATGCAGAAAATATCATTGGTTATAAGTCTCATTTATACTGAAGTAATTATTGTAATGTAATTAGATTTTTTATTGGACATTCTTTCAACTTTAGGATTCTAATTTGAGTGATATTTTTCATTTAATTTTTTAAGTTTCACTTTCACATATGCTTTCATATAATGTCAAACTACCATAACCAGAATGCAATGAGGCGGTAACAATGACATCACAATATTTAAGGGTGGTATGAAAAAAAACTCATTTACCATGAGCAAGACTCAAGTGGAGTTAAACGCGTTGGTGGTTGCTATTCAATAAATCTACCTAAAGGAACTTTGGAGTGCGGTAAATTACTTTTTGGACACAAAGGCCCATACTTATACTTTTTAAGCACTGCATTTGCGCCATTTTTTTACGCAAAAACGGCGCAAACTTACAAAACACAATTGTATTTTGTAAGTTTGCACCGTTTTTGCTTTTAAAAGCGGCGCAAATGTAGAGCTAAAAAAGTATAAATATGGCCCAAAATATCTTTCGAGGGTGGTCTCCTTTGTTACCGGCAGCTGAGTGAGCCTTTAAGAAAATGACTCTGACCATTTTGATAATATATATATATAAAGCAAATCCCTTTCAGGGTTAGAGTGATGCATAAATTGTGCAAAAAAGAATAGAGAACTCTGGGTAGTTCCCAAGTTTAGGTGGAGAGCAGCTCTAGTAAGGAGCACCCTGCAACACCAGCGACACTCTAGATTTGCTCACCTCAAATGTCTGTTTATCTAGCAAAGTTTTTAAGAATTGGATCAGCACAGTGCTATCCACGCCGAGCTAGATAGTGACAAAGGGGGTCATTCTGACCTCGGCGGTAAAAGGCCCTTACCGCCGGTCAGAAGACCGCCATCATACCGCCGCGGCCGCGGTAAACCGCCACGGTCATTCTGACCTCCAACTGGCAAACCGCCGAAAACCCGATATCCACGGAAGGCCGCCTCATCAGCGGGCAGCGAAAATCTGGAGATGACCAAACCTCCACCGCCACGCCAACACAAACACGCCCATGCCATTACGACCCACGAATCCACGCGGCGGTCTTTCAACCGCGGTATTCCATTGGCGGTACACACCGCCGCGGTCAAAATACACATACCCTTACAAAACACAGCCACATTGGACAATTCGAAATACACACACCTGATACACATACACACACCACTCCCACACACCCAATACAATATAAAACACACACCCACATCACCCACAAACCCCCACATATTGAAATTCTGAGAGAAGGCGCAATACACAGATAGAGAGCACAGGGAACGCAAACCACAACACACACAGGAACCCAACATCATCAACCACACCACATCTACGCACACATCACCACACACCACCACTCACATCACCACAAACACCACCCCACACCTCATCCACACCACTCCATGGCACCCCAAAGACACCCCAGGTTTTCGGACCAAGAACTCAGGGTCATGGTGGAGGAAATAATAAGGGTAGAGCCCCAGCTCTTCAGCACACAGGTGCAACACACCACAATAGCCAGGAAGGCGGAGCTATGGCAAAGGATCGTCGACAGGGTCAACGCTGTGGGACAGCATCCCAGAAACCGGGAAGACATCCGAAAGCGCTGGAACGACCTACGGGGGAAGGTACGGTCGATGGTCTCAAGACACAACATCGCTGTGCAGAAGACTGGCGGCGGACCCCCACCCACTCCACCCGAATTCACAGCATGGGAGCAAGAGGTCTTGAACATCCTGCATCCTGCGGGCCTCGCTGGAGTAGGCGGAGGAATGGACTCTGGTAAGTCTAATCTCAACCACTCCCTCCCCCCAACCACCAGCATGCCAACCCACACCCCCACCCTTACCCCCAAACCCCCAGCACACATCCTCCCTGCCAATGTCTCACCAGCACAACCCACCCAACCCCAAACCAAACCCTGAATGCCAACACAAACCATGGACACCCATCACCTATGCATGACCACTGCACATACCCATCCCCCCCCACAAACCACCCTCACAACTCCTCCCACAAGGGAATGCCAGCACTGGGGGACAAGGGCACCCACAAATCGCACGCCATGGAACACACAGAAGCAATAACCATACTCTTTTACCCCTGCAGGGCCCGAACGCCAACACACCGGCCAGGAGGGTCCAGATTTGTCCATCCCACCCCCAGAACAGGCCCCCAGTGAGGACAGCAGCTCTGTCGACCTAGAACCTGATGACCAGCCCGGACCATCGGGGACCTCTGGACAGTCGGTTCCCCACACACAGACACAGGCCACAGCAGACCTAACCCCCTCTGGGAATATCAGCACAGCTCCCACCCAGCGGGCCCATGCCTCTGTCTCCAGGACAGGTCAAGCAGCGGTGTGTCCGCCACTACAGGGCACCCAGGCTGACCCAACACCCCAACAACAGGGACCTGGGGGCAGTGGTAGTGGGCACACCGTCCAGGGGACAGAGGCCCGGGGAAACAGGGCAACTGGGAGGGCTGCAGTGCGACAGGGGGGGGAGGACAGGCCCAGGGAACCGACTCTCCAAGAGGCCCTCACCACCATCATGGGAGCATACCACCGCTCCCAGGAGACGATGGCAACGGTACTGGCCAGGTTCCAGGAGATCCAGGCACAGCAGGAGGAACGGTACATGGGGTTCAGAGAGGAGCTCAGGAACATCGTCCTGGCCCTCAACCAAATAGTCACCACATTGCGGGACCATGTGGCACCCCAAAGGGCCCCTGTCACCAGCCTGGACCAGGAACAGCCTACCACCTCTGCCGGCGCTAGTGGACAGGAGGCCCCCACACAACGACGGGCCACCAGAACCCCACCTCCTGCTGAAGATCAACCACCCCGCAAGAGGAACCTGAGATCACAAAGGAAGACAGAGTAGGATGCCAAGACCCCCGCCAGCATAAGATACCCCCTGATGTCATTCCACTGTCCCACATTGTCACCCTGTCCAACCTTGAACTGCCCCTGCTCCATCCTTCCACAGGCATATGGACAATGCACCTGTGCGACTGAGAACTGGACTCTGCCATGGACATTACTCCACCCCCACCCATCACCGTTTTACTATCATGGACCTATATGTAGCACTTAAAATAAATCACTAATTGCACTTAAAAAACTCAGGAGTCTGCTTGTATTCTTAACAAATGTATTACACATAACGGTTCAAAAATGTTCAGTTACATTGTGATGACAACATACCAATGACAATAAGCTGTAGTCCATGGGCAAACAAAGCAGAAGTCACGCTGTGGGTCATACAGCTCTGAAAAGGGAAGGGAAAGTCACAATTAAGTGTAAAGGAACTGGGGGGAAACACAGAAAGTAGAGATGCAGGAGGCCTGAAGTAAATGTAAAATGGCGTGGGGGATTCTTACCTGTGTGCTACTGAAAATACTGTTGTATAACTGTGTCCCTGTTGTCCGTGTCGTCCCCGTCGTCTTCCTCCTCTTCACTCTCCACAGGCTCCACAGCTGCTACAACACCACCATCTGGACCATCCTCCTGCAGGAAAGGTACCTGGCATCGCAATGCAAGATTGTGAAGCATACAGCAGGCCACGATGATCTGGCACACCTTCTTTGGTGAGTACATTAGGGATCCACCTGTCAAATGCAGGCACCTAAACCTGGCCTTCAGGAGCCCGTAGGTCCTTTCTATGATCCTCCTAGATCACCCATGGGCCTCATTGTACCGTTCCTCTGCCCTGGTCCGGGGATTCCTCACTGGGGTCAGTAGCCACGGCAGGTTGGGGTAACCAGAGTCACCTATTAGCCACACACGTTGTCTCTGTAGCTATTCCATCACATAGGGGATGCTGCTATTTCGCATAACATACGCGTCATGCACTGACCCAGGGAACTTGGCATTTACATGGGAGATGTACTGGTCTGCCAAACAGACCACCTGGACATTCATAGAATGGTAATTTGTTCTGTTTCTGTACACCTGCTCATCGTCTTTTGGGGGGACTAAGGCCACATGGGTCCCATCAATGGCACCACTGATGTTGGGGATATGTCCAAGGGCATAGAAATCACCCTTCACAGTGGCCAAATCACCCTCCTCAGGGAAAACAATGTAGCTCCGCATGTATTTCGTCAGGGCAGACAACACTCTGGACAAAATCTTGGAAAACATAGGCTGAGACATCCCTGATGACATGGACACTGTTGTCTGAAAAGACCCACTTGCCAAAAAATTTAGTACTGACAGAACCTGCACCAGAGGGGGAATCCCTGTGGGTTGGCGGATGGGGGACATCAGGTCTGGCTCCAGCTGGGCACACAGTTCACGTATAGTGGCTCTGTCAAGTCGGTATCGCAGTATTATATGACGTTCCTCCATTGTCGACAGGTCCACCAGCGGTCGGTACACAGGAGGATTCCTCCTTCTCCTCGCAAGTCCCAGCGGACGGTGCCTAGGAAGGACAACATGGAGTACAGAGTCAAGCAACCCACAGGTACGTAACTACAGCTTGCACAGTACACGAATCGCTATGCATTGAATGGCTTGTATGAGTGGCAATGCAAGGCCTAGACCTGTGTGACACAGTAGAAATTAAGCCATGTGGGCCCTTGAAATGGCGGCTGCCTGACCTGAGAAGTGTGACAGTGGGATGGGAGGTCAATGCGCTGGCGTGGCATACCGTGGCGGTAGGCGGTCGAAGACCGCGGCGCCAAGCCGCATTGGTTAACATTGAACCCTATGGGTTTCAGGAGCCAATGACGAGGTGCGCCGGCGGTCGCGGTACGCACCGCCGCGGTACGCACCGCCGCGGGCGTGACCGCCATTTTCTATCTGATTAATCACTCGAGACCTGATCATCCACAGGAGAGGACCTATACTGCAAGTGCTGCTGTGAACTCGGTCTGGAAGAGACAATGGCTGCTGCGACTGGGGAAAGGGCCCCTGCCTTCACTTCAGAAGAGTTGGAGAAACTTGTGGATGGGGTCCTGCCCCAGTATCCGCTACTCTACGGTCCTCCAGACCAACAGGTAAGTACACTGGGTGCACGTTGAATGGGCTATGCCTGGGTTTTGGATGGTGGATGTAAGATGGTGGGGTGGGGAGAGAATGAGGAGTGCAAGGCACGACAGATTAGAGCATGTGCCACATGGCAAGGTTGGGGGGGCAATCAAATCTAACATGCAGAGAATTAATGATATTTACTTTTCCACCCTGTACATGTCAAATAGGTCAGCACCCATCAGAAAGTCGACATTTGGCGTGCCATCGCCAAGGACGTCCGGAACCTGGGGGTCCACAACAGACGGGGCACCCACTGCCGAAAGAGGTGGGAGGACATCCGCAGCGGGACCAGGAAGACCGCAGAGTCTCTGCTGGGGATGGCCTCCCAACGTAGGAGGGGTGCCAGCAGACAATTGACCCCCCTGATGTCCCGGATCCTGGCGGTGGCCTACCCTGATTTGGATGGGCGCGTGAGGACATCACAGCAGACACAAGGGGGTGAGTACCAGTACATTCAGCTATCTTTACACGCAGTGGAGGCATCTGGGTGGGGGAGGAGGGCTGTGGGTGACATTAGGCCAGGGCGCTTTCTGTAGTGTAATCCCCTCCTTTAGGCATGGCCCTGTGCCCCTGCCCCCAACCTCTGTAGGGTGCCAACTACAGCAATCGATGGTCCTGCATTACCCATGTGCGCATTTGTTGTCCATTGACCTGTTGGCCTAGTCACAAGTACTGAGGAGTGTACCCCGATTGCGCGGCGTAGTGCATGAGGCTACTGTATCTGTCCTCTCCGCCAACGGTGTTGACAATGCATGCACTCAACCTGTCTTTATGTCTCCCCCCACCCTTTTTTTTTATCTTCTTGTGCATGTGTGCATTAGCATCATCAGGCGGAGGAGAATTGGCATCGGAGCACGAGGGAGCTGCAACTCACAAGGCCCCGGTGGGCCATGGTACAGACACCGAGGTCACCAGTGATACGGAGGGCGAGTGGAAGCACCACAACGGGGACCCGTGGTGACACTAGCGACACCGACACGTCCTCGGATGGGAGCTCCCTAGCGGTGGCGGCAAAATCCATGCCCCCCGCCTCAACAGGTACAGCCGCCACCCAGCGCACCAGCTCCGCCCTCCCAGCAGCCCCTCAGCCTTCGCTCCGTGCCCGCTCGCCCAAGAAGGCGGGCATCTCCTTCGCCCCAGGCACCTCAGGCCCTGCCCCTGTTACCCCTGCTGCCCTCAGTGAGGAGGTCATTGACCTCCTTCAGACCATCATTGTTGGGCAGTCTACCCTTTTGAATGCCATCCAGGGGGTAAAGAGGGAGGTGCATCGGAGCAATGCATACCTGGAGGGCATTCATTCGGGTCAGGCTGACCATCAACGATCGTTCAATGCTCTGGCCTCAGCACTGACGGCAGCCATTGTCCCCGTTTCCAGCCTCCCTCTACTAACTGCCTCCACCCTGTCTCTGTCTCCTGTTCCTCAGCCTATCCCATCCACACCATCTGACCAGCCTGCACACACCTCAACACCCAAGGGCAGCTCATCCAGACATAAGCACCACAGATCCCACAAGCATTCACCCAAGCAACACCCAGATGCAGACATGGCAACAGTCACTACCACCTCTGTGTCCCCCTCCTCCTCGTCTCCCTCCTCCCTTCCTGTGACGTCTCCACTCACACCTGCATGCACACCACCATCAGCCAGTACTTCCACCACCAGCACACCCTCCAGTACAGTCCGCACACGTGCAGTCACCACCCCCACTGCCATTTACACGTCCCCTGTGTCCTCTCCCAGTGTGTCTGTCACCCCCTCTTCCAAGACACACAAACGCAGGCAGCCACCCACCCAACAGCCAACCACCTCACCACAGCCTACGTCACAAGCACCTGCACCCACAGACAGCACACCTGACTCTCCTACAACCACATCCTCTTCCTCCACTCCCATAACCACTAAACCTACCCTTTACCTTGGTCCTAAAAAACTTTACCTCTCCACAGTTAACCTCTTTGCCCCACCTGACCCACCCCCTCCATCTGGGAAGAGTCCCAAGAGCACCTCAGCCACCATCAGCCCTGCTTCACGTCTCAACATTGTGCATGGGTTTTGGAGTCCACCCTTTCCCAGCACTGACACTTCGGCCAGCAGCAAGGGGACAGCCAGCCCCCCCCTGGTAAGAGGACCCGTAATGTCAAGGGCCGCCGCGAGAAGGCTGACACGGCTGCCCCCAAGGAGCAAAGTCCTGGGCCGTCACCTGCCACAACATCCAGGGGAGGCAAGGGCCAGAGAGCCTCATCTAAGGAGGGCAAGGGCAGCAGGGCGGAGAAGTCAGCCAGCAGGGGCGCGGAGCAGGAGGGCCCCACAAGCCCCATACCGGGTGTGACGGAGGACACCCACGAGCCCAGGACTCCGTCACAGAAGGGTCCTGCAACTGGACGGTCGGAGGGCGACTAAGCAGGGAGTCCTGGCCAGGTCAGGCTCCCTTGAAAGACACGACAAGCACCGCTGAAGAGGGCCCCGCCGTGCAGAAAGGCACCGCTGAACAGGGCCCCGCCGTGAAGATAGGCACCGCTGAAGAGGGCCCCGCCGTGAAGATAGGCACCGCTGAACAGGGCCCCGCCGTGAAGATAGGCACCGCTGAAGAGGGCCCCACCGTGCAGAAAGGCACCGCTGAACAGGGCCCCGCCGTGAAGATAGGCACTGCTGAAGAGGGCCCCGCCGTGAAGATAGGCACCGCTGAACAGGGCCCCGATGTGAAGATAGGCACCGCTGAAGAGGGCCCCGCCGTGCAGAAAGGCACCGTTGAACAGGGCCCCGCCGTGAAGATAGGCACCGCTGAAGAGGCCCCCGCCGTGCAGAAAGGCACCGCTGAACAGGGCCCCGCCGTGAAGATAGGCACCGCTGAAGAGGGCCCCGCCGTGAAGATAGGCACCGCTGAAGAGGGCCCCGCCGTGAAGATAGGCACCGCTGAACAGGGCCCCGCCGTGCAGAAAGGCACTGCTGAACAGGGCCCCGCCGTGAAGATAGGCACCGCTGAAGAGGGCCCTGCCGGTCAGAAAGGCACCGCTGAACAGGGCCCCGCCGTGAAGATAGGCACCGCTGAAGAGGGCCCCGCCGTGAAGATAGGCACCGCTGAACAGGGCCCCGCCGTCTCAAGCACCGCTCCGCTGGGCCCCGCCGTCTCAAGCACTGCTCCGCTGGGCCCTTCCTGTCAAGCACCGCTCCGCTGGGCCCCGCCGTCTCAAGCACTGCTCCGCTGGGCCCTTCCTGTCAAGCACCGCTCCGCTGGGCCCCGCCGTCTCAAGCACTGCTCCGCTGGGCCCTGCCGTCTCAAGCACTGCTCCGCTGGGCCCCGCCGTCTCAAGCACTGCTCCGCTGGGCCCTGCTGTCTCAAGCACCGCTCCGCTGGGCCCCGCCGTCTCAAGCACTGCTCCGCTGGGCCCTTCCTGTCAAGCACCGCTCCGCTGGGCCCTGCCGTCTCAAGCACCGCTCCGCTGGGCCCTTCCTGTCAAGCACCGCTCCGCTGGGCCCTGCCGTCTCAAGCACTGCTCTGCTGGGCCCTTCCTGTCAAGCACTGCTCCGCTGGGCCCTGCCGTCTCAAGCACCGCTCCGCTGGGCCCCGCCGTCTCAAGCACTGCTCCGCTGGGCCCTTCCTGTCAAGCACTGCTCCGCTGGGCCCTGCCGTCTCAAGCACTGCTCCGCTGGGCCCTGCCGTCTCAAGCACTGCTCCGCTGGGCCCTTCCTGTCAAGCACCGCTCCGCTGGGCCCCGCCGTCTCAAGCACTGCTCTGCTGGGCCCTGCCGTCTCAAGCACTGCTCCGCTGGGCCCCGCCGTCTCAAGCACTGCTCCGCTGGGCCCTGCCGTCTCAAGCACCGCTCCGCTGGGCCCCGCCGTCTCAAGCACTGCTCCGCTGGGCCCTTCCTGTCAAGCACTGCTCCGCTGGGCCCCGCCATCTCAAGCACTGCTCCGCTGGGCCCTTCCTGTCAAGCACCGCTCCGCTGGGCCCCGCCGTCTCAAGCACTGCTCCGCTGGGCCCTTCCTGTCACGCACCGCTCCGCTGGGCCCTGCCGTCTCAAGCACCGCTGGCTCATTGACAGTGCCGGATCCGTGTCGAGCTAGTGTTCACGCTGCACTCTGGGCACGATGCCTCCTCCAATACCTGTGGAGTCTGTAATCCACCTGATGGCCTATGTGTCTGCACTCCCCAGGATGGCACAGTGGGCAGCCCACCCACTGTAGAGACTTGAGAGACTGTGGCTTTGCACTCCCCAGGATGGCACAGTGGGCAGCCCACCCACTGTAGAGACTTGAGAGACTGTGGCTTTGCACTCCCCAGGATGGAACAGTGGGCATGGTGGACCCTTCGTGGATCTGGCGTCGTGGACTCATGTGGCTGGGGTGACCCCCTTTCCCTTCCCCCTGAGGTGCCTGTAGTTTTGTCATCTGATGCCCCAGCAGTGTTCTCTCCAACGGACTCAGGTCTCCTGTGTGGGCTTTGCCCGTGTGTTGATACACTTTGGCCCACGGACAGTGGAAATTTAAGTGACTGTGCAGGACTTATTGCCTATATTTATCGGTTTCGCAATGGTCTTACTTGATTTTGTTACATTTCTTTTTGCTATTTTACCATGACGTCAACGAACCGATTTTATAGATAAATTTTGTTTCTCACTTTAATTATGTCTTTGCATCATTCCGGTGGGTTTGGGTGGTGTCACTGTGACTTGGTGCTCTGCATTGGTGTGTAGATAGTTTGGGGGGTGTGGGTCGCATATGTGTGTGCCCGTAACCTTTCGTCCTCCCCCCTCCCCTGTGTCGTAGGTGCAGTACTCACCGTTGTCTTCTGCGCCGGAGTTCGTACTCGTGGTAGATGAGCAGGTAGACAATAGCTGGTAGGATGTTTAATTCGGGTTCCATGCTGTTCTCTGTCCTCGAGGAGTGCATAGAGGTGAGCGTTTTCCCATTCGTAGTCTGTTTCCGCCGTGTTTTTATCGGCGGGGCTCCCGCCCCGGAAAAGGTGGCGGATTGGTGAGTTGTGATAGGGTGGGCGGTACATTGTCTGCCGCCTGCCTGTTGGCGGTGACCGCCGCGCTGTTTGTCTGTCCCGCCGTGGCGGTCGGAGTGTTAAGTTGGCGGGCTGTGTTGGCGGTTCCCACCAGGGTCAGAATTCCATTTTTTGGACCGCCAGCCTGTTGGCGGGTTGGCCACCGCTTTATCACCGACCGCCAGGGTTGGAATGACCCCCAAAGTCTTTTGCCATTTGTACAGCAAAGTCCCTAAGCATAGGTTTGACACAGTGTCAACCTTGCCGAGTTGTAAAATGACAAAAGCCATTTACCACTCCAGGCACAGTATTACAGCTTTGGACTGGTAAAGTACCACCGAAGCCAAGTTTTTAAGCATTGGACCAGCACAGTGCTATCCACGCCGAGCTAGATAGTGACAAAGGCCCATATTTATACTTTTTGATGCAAAACTGCAGAACTGTAGTCGGAGGACAGCGGGAGCTGGCCAAGGAGGTGGGGGTGGGGATGCAAAATATGTCAGCCTGCCTTGAGGGGATGCATTCATGCTTGATGTCATCTGCAGATCAGGCAGCAGCCATGCAAGCACTAACATCCATCCTGCAAGGACTATAACAAACTGTAAAGGAGTTCACCACTGCAGTAAGGGAGTTGCCACAACACCTCGCACCCCAAACCTTCCACTGCATGCACGAATGCAATCATGACCCCCTCAGGGCCGACCTGGCTGCCTACAATCATGATGTGGCTACTATTCTTAAGAACCAGCAGATCCTCCTTGCAGCAGTACTGCCCTTAAGACCTCCACAGGAAGCAGCTACCGGGATGTCTGACCCCACGTCCACACACACTGAGGTGTGTGTTGCCCCTTCACAACCACCACCACCAAGGGCAGAGGAGGCAACACACACATCAGAAGATTAAGACATGGAACAGATCACCTTCACACGTAAAAGTACCCGGAAGCACTAGTCCCTGCCACATGGCCACCTATTACCAAGGTCCTGCGCTTCATAACATGCCAATCTTGCAACAACTGTACTCAAGCACTGTTCTGCAAACCACTATCTATCTTGTCAGCCTGCCTTGTGATTGTCTCTCACTAACTCATTGGCAAATCCTGTCCCTCTGCACTGTCTGACACTTCACCCCAGCATGTCCAATGAATTGTCCTTTAGCACTTGTGTAGGATCACAATGAAAGATGTCACTATAATGGACTAACAATGATGGACAATGTACATATAGCACTTTTCAATAAATAGCACTTACACAACCACTTTGTCTCTGTGTAATGTGACACATCAACCGTGCAGTAGACCACTGAATTTTGCCTCCTGTCAAATTACATAGCTTGTCAATACAACTGTCCTGAAATAATGTAGGCTGATAACTACGCACAGTGGCCTGGATTCTACCATACTCTGCCCTTCCTGAGGGTAATATCTGAGGAAAAGAGAAACTATACACCATAATGCTGTGTTGGGCAGAATAATGCTTAGTCAAGGGATATCTAAACCATTAAATAGTGCCTTCAAAATGTTGCCTCAATGCAAAACTAACACATGTAACATTGCCCACAAATATAAGCGAACAGTCACCAAACTGCATGAATGAAGGTGTATGAGTTTACATCCAAATAAGTAATCATGCTGAACAGTGTAACAAATGATCTATGTGAGTCATGTACACTATACTACAAGCAAGCTTACTACCACTCACCTTATAAGGGTTTCCTTGGACATGAGACTGCAGTCAGACATAACACAGTGTCCCCAATCATAAATCTGGAAGCACTGTATGTGACATTGAAAACATACTTAATGAAAAAAAACACGTTGGGATCCATAGTAACTGTGATTGGTGGTTGCAATGAATGGTCTAATCTTTGTAAGGTAGCTTTGGGGTAGCTGCCAATGTTACAGCTCAGTTGGGATTTGTTTGCAGCATAGGACACAAAATGTAATACAAAAGAAATATTGTACACTCATGCCAAGGCCCTGATCTACAAGCATGTCACACATACTGTAAAGGGTTTACTACATATTTATTAAACAGTAAAAACAGAAATGAAAACTCGGGGAAAAGCCTTTCCTACCCTAATCTACTCTAACTGCTCATTACCCACAACTGTCCCCAACTAACCTAAGCTAAACTTACTTATCACATTTAACGAAACGTTCTAAACATCAACCCCCACCCTCCTTATGAGACGGGACACATGGAGGACAACAGATACTAACCTAAACACATACTATCCTATACTAAACAAATATATATATATTTTTTTTTTTTTTTTAATTTTTTTGTAATTGTTTTAATTTTTTTTTTAAACACACAATAACCCCAACATTGCCTGCACACACACCCACCCACACACTCAAAAAGAAACAGTAGAAATATTGAGGACCCCCCACCCACTAACACTAACTAAACTAACATCCTATACTAACCTAACACTAAGCCCCCTAAACCCACAAAGTATAAGAATCAGGAAAGAGGAGGGAGGGAATCATGTCCGTCAATACTGCTACAGGTTGGCCCTCCGGAGGGTCCTCTTGATTGACCGCACCCGCCGGTTGACATGTCGCACCTCCTGCCGCAGTCGACTCATCTTACGCAGGACACGGTCCAATTTACGCTGCATATGTACAAAAGCAGCAGGGTCAATAGCTGCAGCTGGGGTGGTCTGGGTGCCAGCCGAGGAAGTGTGGGGCCGTGTAGTGTCCATGGCTGTGGGCTGCCCTGCAGGTGGTGCTGTGCTATGGCCTGGAGCACTTGCTGAGGTGGTTGCCGCAGCGGTCCCAGCTGCTGGTGGTGCCACCTGGGTGGTAGTGGTGGTGGTGCTGGTGGTGGCTGTGGTGAGCAAAGAAGGGCCGCGTTGTGGAAATGCCCTCCAGCCTCCGGAGGCCCATTCGTGCCGGTATCTGCGGGCCATTTTTCGGTACCAGACTCTACTTGAAGTATGTGCTGATACCTCATTTCCAGCCGTTGAAACAACCTGACCTGGATGGGTGTCATATTTGCAGCTGTGAAGACAAATAGAAAAACTAACATTAGGAACTGCATTGTGTGAAATGGCACAAGAAGTAAATCAGACAATACATCTATTGTACTTGTAACAGCTCATATCATCATACAGATCATGGATTGTCCCTGAGGAAGTACATGGCACGCCAGCCTACAAAGGTTCTATCACACATAGCTCATCCAGACCCTACAAGATGGGTAAAAACAGCCATGATTTTCCCATCTATGTTCTGCCAGTTGTCAGCTAACAATCATGCAGCACATCCTCCGCCAATGCCAGGGCTACAAATATCATTATGCTGGATGGAAATCTAGGGCCACATGATCTGCAAGTTGTAAATGGACTTGCTAGTATAGTACTCACATGGGAAACATGAGTGTTTATACTAGGTTCAGACAAAAGATTCACTGATTTACATGTCTATGTACCAAACTTGAATCATCAGTCCTAGGTACACTATTCACAAACCCATGCCTGTGTTTGAGGGTGGGGGGGTGGACTAACAGCAAACAATTTCAAACAAAAAGGACACCCAGGAAGCTTAGGAAAGCTGGACATGTGTTTGGCTCAACACACACACCACAGGTAAGGAGTATCTCCAAATAGGAGAGAGCAAACCCTTGACTAATCCCAGTGCCACACATGTCTGGAAATGCAGACCTTTGTCCACATCATTTACTACCAGTAAGCCATGACTTACAACAAACACAGAGATGCAAGAACACCCCTGGCCATGCATGCACACATAGGCCATTGCACTCAAGTGCCACATACTTGTAGCACTACATGTGGAGCTACATGCTGCTAGTGGAGAAGTGGTGGTGGTGGAGAAGTGTGGCACAATGGTTAGAGCAGCAGAGCCTGATGCAGAGGGCTGGCCCAGGACCAGGGTTCAATTCCTGCTTCAGTGGGTCTTGGGCTCAATTCCCTTGGACCAGATCATTCTTGCATCGGTGCCAAATCTAATTAATGGGTCCCACTCTGTAACTCTGGGCAATAGCTTGCTTAATCTCCACAACGGCCCTGATAGCGCTTGGATGCCTGGCTTCAGCCTGGGGGTTGCCCAGGAGTGGGTGCCTCACAGGGAAAAGCCAGAAGGGGTTCCACAGCGGCATGCGTACAGCACCTTGAGACCCTAACAGGTGAGTAGTGTGCAATACAAGTGCAAAGGTTTTTGCTAGGAAGTTTAACCTACAGTTTAATCAGTACATTAGTGAATTGGGAAGCAGAAGTCTGTGGGTATGCATTTTGCAGCCCCATTCTGGGAGAATTTGGGTCTGACTGGCTGACTAAATCACAAATTAGGTCCAGTGCGACTCTTTCTGATACAAGTGTTATCCACATGACTCATCCCTATTCACATTGTGGGGCCTACAAGACTGACTTAGAATCCCTAAAGACAATAGGATAAGGATTGGCCAACTCAAAGATGGTGATAAAATGAAATTCCACTCATGGAACAAAACAAAAGATTGGCCAGTGCATCACACCTTGCTATGTGTTCAACACACAGGAGTCCATCACACATCACCAGCAAACACAACACATAACAGACATATCAGCACTTACTGGAGTTGTCTGGGTCCTCGAATCTAGCCACCTCACCAACAGTGTAGGGTGCCGGTCCACCTGTAAGGCATGGAAGGGAGAAATGTGCTCAATGTCTGTGCACTGTACAGCAATTCCAAAGACAAATACTATGTGTAAAATTACATAAGTAAGTAAAGCCACTCATTTGATGTGGCCCAGCTATGATGTGTTGCACCAACCATAGAGATATGAACCCATGTGCATACCTTTGGCCAGCCACCCCTAAACGAAAGGTGGAACAACAAACACCAAATACCAGGCTAAGATGTTAGTTGATGTCAGCTAGAACTTGTTCCCTATGTGTCCAAATCCAGATCAGACATGTATCTGAAATGAAGAAGGGCCACAATAATCCCTAAGAATTTTTTTACTTCCGTGATCGCTTTCCTTACACACTCACCAGACACACATGAGACATGTGTTTGGGCCAAATTGCTATCATCAATTGACGTGAAGCCTGCACTCATTTTCAGCCTCATGTAGTGTTTCAAAAGTCAGTCTAGTTGTTTCGTCAACAAATGTTGGTAATGAATTGGAAATTTCTATACCTCACAGGCAAATGTGACATTGATCTATACATAATTGGCTCCTGATTTGTGTTGCTGTTTGACACAAAGGAGGCACCAACTTACAGAATGCAAAAAGTATTCAGTAAGTTTGCAGAGCTCTTGCTTCCTAACAGCTAGCAATTGTGGTCCTTAACATAGTACATAAATGACCCTGTATGTTTCCGAAGCATTTCACACACTCAACAACAGTGCCGGCAGATATTGTACAAATCATCTCATGTCACTACAGAGCATTTAAACGTGCACATTTATATGATTTGTACTCACCAACAGGGCCACCAATCACAATCCCCAGGTGGTCCAGCAGATCTTGCTCCCTGGTGATAAGGTCAGCCCAGCGGTGCTTCACCTGGTGGTCAGTGCTTGGTGTCCGATAAATGCGTTGCAGGTGATGCAAGACCTTTGCCCACTGGAGCCTCCGTGCCTCAGTGTGATACCCCTGTATCACCCGCCCACCTGCCTCAATCACAAGGGGTAGGAAATGGCACACCAGCCATATAAAACCACCCAGCTCCTCCTCACCCATCTTACCAATTCGAGGCCTACTCAACATCTTAGCAGCAAAATATAAATAGGGGAGAAAGGGGAACAAAGGAGAATAGGGGGAAAGTAGAATAGGAAAAACTTAAACTGTTCAACTAACACAGCCCAACTAGACCCAAACTAACACTACCCACAACAACAAAGACAATACAATACAACACAATTGTACACAAAAAACACTCAGACAGGATACAACAACAATTTTGTATTCACAAAAAGACAAGAAATAGACCACACAGGAGACAAAAGCACAATTTGACCAGACAAAACTCTCAACACAGCCACACAGTCAGGAAGCATCACAGACTGCAAAGTGAAATTGAAAGTACATCCACTGTACATAATCTGTAAACAGGATATCCTATTACATCACTTCCTTCCTAAAATGGCAACAGTTTTTATCGTTATGCATCAAAAAACTTTGACGCATACAATCTGGGCGTCATTTTTTTCGACGCACAGGAGTAGAAAGGAGCCCGCATCCATATGTTTGGAAATAGTTTAACACTTAACCAATTTTCTGAGGTACAGTGTGGAAGAGTCAATGGTGTTTTTAGGGCATTATGCGTCATTTTTCTGGCATAAGCGCCATTTTTTGACACTCGTGCGTCATTTTTTGACGCATATGCATCAAAATTTCAGGTCTTTAACTGGGTTTGGGTAATTTTACCATTTTAATGTTATATTACATTTGTGATACAACTGAGATAGGCTGATTGCACCCACTTTGGTCATGACGGTGTAAGGGCACATGTGAGACATCATACTACTGCGGACCATGATCCGCTACTTCAATTACAGGATTTTCACTCTTGTCTGATGCACTAGCTGGCCAAACGTGTGGCCTACATATCTGTATTGCACAAATTGGGCATGTTTGGCATCAGGAGAGGATAGCAAGGTGACGCACATAAGTACAATACCTCAATGCCTATGGCTCAATGTGTGTGCATTGGCTACTAATGTAGTTGTTGACCCACTGTGTGTGCATCACAAGATGCATCATTGAAAATATGCTTGTATGAATGTGAAGTCAATGTGTACAACCCTCAGATGCAAGTCAGTGTGGAAATGAGACAGGACATGTGTTAGTCATACATGTAGCAACATCTGTTGTGTGCACTTCCTAGTTTTTGGGTAATGTAAACACCACAAATGACAAAGCATGCACTGGATAGATGGCAGACGCTTGTTCATGTCAATGGTCCCAAACTTGCCCATCACATGTCCTGGAATTTTGAATACTGCTTCCTAGGCACTTGTTGGTGAACCCTCCATGAGTCAGGCACATGTACAGACTAAGTGGGTACCATGTTATTGACACGGAAAGGCAAAGGTGAACCACAAATGTAATATCACGCCACAGTTGTGGTCATATGACTGAGCCACAACTCTCCTGTGGCAGTGGTGGACCAGCAGACAAAGCAGCACGTGGCCACATATTTCCAGTGATCAATCTCACAGAGGTGTCTGGTTCATGTGTGTGGTCCAATGTTGATCCTGTATATTTTTATGGGTCTATGTTGTCACAGTTACGTCCAGGTCTCATCATGAGTCAGTGGCGGCTATTCCTGTATCTACTGAGTATCCTTCGGAGATCAATGGAAGTAAAGCCAATGAGGACATAAGAACCTACATGGGGATGGTCCCACCCTGTCACTGCAGATGTGTTATGAGACTGTCAACAGGGCAACCTTGGTGTGCTGAGTGAGATCATATCTCAGGAGTCATGTTCCGGTAGGTGTCATTACAACATTTGTAGACAGGTTGGCCTGTAAAGTTCCCACTGCATCTGGGAACATCATAGCCTCTGTGTTAATTAATCTTGCAGCTATTCAGCACGCACAGCCCATCAATATGTTGTGAGCAATGTGATTCCGCCTGTGAACTGTCAGGGTCCTAACATGTGTGGACTTTTCATGCACATTATCAGAGGTTGCTGTTTCTGCTGGAGGCACCATACCCAATCCCTGCATACGGCCATGGTACACTATCACACTGTGTCGCTCATGCATACATGAGACCCAGACAAGGGATAGGCCATGGTTTGGGTATTTGGAGACAAGTTCTCAATTATGGTACGATAAATAAGCAGATTATGCTATGCAATGTATTTGAGTATGCATTGATGAACCACCTGACAAAATACCCCCTGAGGAATGTGAGGGTTGGGAAAGCAAGTATGATACATATTTAGCCACAAGGAACCTTTAGGGTAACACACAGACAGGTGCCAGTCAGGCTGACAGGATGCAGGGTCAATCAGGATCCAGCAATTTCACAAGGTCCATACTCAGTGGTCTGACTGAGACTGGTCGGAGGACAGTTGACATGGAAAACTGTGTTTGTCCTGTGTTTTGGAAGGTGACACATAAACCCAAGGGCTGTGTTACACAGCTTATTTTTCTAGCAATCCATAACAGTGTAATCGGCAAAATGGCAGCTTCTATGCTGTGCCAAACAACTGCAAGGGGCAGTGCATGTTCAAATGGGTGGTCTGCATGGAGGCGCTCACAGGTGCGTGCTGCCTCAGTTTCTCACAAGTCCTGTAGGTGATATTTGAGTTCAAACGGCCAACAGTACCTTTCACATGGGAAGCAAACCACAGGTGAAAACAGGACTTAGAGACTACAAGCCAGTGCATTATTTAGCCTGACATCCATGCAGACAGATGTACTATGACTATGGCATACCATACGAAAGGGTGAAGCACACTGGATTACTATTGTTAGTCTGTGTGTGTGTAGAGGAGGGAATATCTGGGTAAACATATTACCATTCCAGGGACCTTTTAAGACAGGTGGGGTGAGACCAGGAGCATGGGTGTGTCAGGAGTTAGGACATGGGCTGACATGTACATGGAATGTCATGTGCGCAATGCTTGTCATAGATGTGACACTTGTGCTGTCTATGTTCTGCTTATTTGGAATTCTAGTCACAGATAGTCCTTGCAAAGATAGGTGCTGTACGACTTACTGCTGTCAAGGGTCTGGTCATACATTCCTGTTACCAATGCAATAGCACATCCACTGCCTCACGTATGAGGCATTTTTTCCCTTATTGACTGATGGTGTCTTATTTGTGTGCCATATGCAGCGATGAACCATGTTGCCAACATGTATGTGTGAAATAGGTGTGGTCCTCTGCTATTGCCCTTCAAAGGTGAAATGTACAGGATATATGTCATTTACAGTGTGTGTGAATGTGACTGTTGTATAATACGCATCACAATCGCTTTGGAAAATTCTGTGTCCTGATGGGTATGTCAGCAATGCTCCATGAGGCTACACTCTTATTCTGACAGTTAGAGATAAAGGTGAGCAAAAATGATTACCCAGGCCATGATATGGTGATTATTATAGGTGTTTATTTACATATGTTGATAAAGTGGTGATTGTGAGTTGTTTCAAAAGAAATTGTTGACAATATGTTGGCACCTACCCAATACATTAGCTGTGTTTTGTTGGTCCCCCTCATGTTGAAGGCCAGCATCCTCCTCTTCCTCCTCTTCAGGCATTTGTGGCTCTGGTTCTAATAGGGGAATGTTCCTTCGTACACAAATGTTGTGCAGGATGGCACATGTTAAAATGATCTTGCAGACCATTTCTGGTGAGTACAGGAGGCTGCCTCCAGTGATGTTGAGGCACCTGAATCTCGACTTGAGGATGCCAAAGGTCCTCTCGACTATGGTGCATGTCCTCCTATGTGCCTCGTTGTACGCATGCTCTGCTGCAGTGCTTGGGTTGCCAAATGGTGTCATAACCCATGGCTGGATCCCATAACCCTGATCAGCTGAAAGAGAAAATGATTGAGATCATGTTGATGTAGCTTGCCCAATTAATATCACCTGGCATGGCAGTAGTTGTCTTGTGTTGTCTGTGACTCTTTTGTGTTATTGTGTTGATTCCTAGGCTTCTAGGATGTACCATCAGCATTGTGTTGTTTCCTTGGCTTAATGAGTGTTTGCCTGCTGACCGGTTGTCAGCAGTATGTTTTGGGAGTTGCAGTACAGTGTGTACTTCCTAGCATTGTGACTTGTGATACAGGTGTTCCTGTATCTTCACTGGGGCTGAGATGATAGTTCCATACACAGATTCAATTTGACAGTGGTGGTAACACGTTTGCATCTATGTACCCTGGACATCCCATACTTTTAGACATATGCAATGGATTAATTTAAACATCAGTGAGACGCTTACATTTTGCAAGGTGACAATTAGACAAACCTCTCCATACATTGTGATCATTGACGTCTTAACATTTGTCTGTACACTAATTTCAGATGTGTCACAGGTTCACTGCAGACCTATCAAACATGCCTAGCGGTGTTACAACCTCAGTGTGTTCCTGTCTACATGTCGATGTGGTGTATGTGTTGTTTGTCCTAGAGGGTTGCTGTGCAGTGTGTATATAAGTAAGTTTCTGTACTTACCAACAAGTAGTCCATTGCCATATCGTCCATCCTGGAAGTGTTGATTGATGGTACAGTGACGGAAGATGAATGAATCATGGACACTCCCAGGATACTTTGCCACGATGTTGGTGATCAATCCTTGGTGATTCACAATGGCCTGCACATTGATGGAGTGTGTGTGCTTCCTGTTGCAGTATTGATGTTCAGTTGCAGCAGGTGGCACAAGTCGTACATGTGTGCAGTCAATGGCACCAAGGACTTGTGGGAATCCATTAATGAGCTAAAACCCCTGTTTTGTCTCCTGCTCTTCTGCTGTGTGTTTGGGAAGCAGATGTGGCGGGTGTGAGTCTGATGATGGCATCCAATACCTTGGGCAGGAAGGTGGAGAATGATGGTTCAGATATCCCAGCAACCAGGGTGCCAGTGGTTTGAAAGGAGCCACTTCCCAACATGTGTAGTACAGCTAGCAGCTTGGTTTCTGTTGGGATGGTGCGCGGTGTCTGCAAGCTGGGTGCCAACTGTGGCTCAATGTTGCACAGCAGCTGCTGAATGGCTTGACAGTTCAACCTGTACCTCTGGATGATGTCATGTTCCCTGAGGCCATGAAGGGTTGTCCTGGTGAGGCATATCCTCTCCTGCCTTCTGCAGTGCCTTTGGGGTCCCTGCTGGTGTTGTGGAAGCTGCTGTTGTTGTTGCTGTGCTCTATGTCTGCGTGCACGCTGGATGAGAAGCACCTCCATGTCTTCCTTTTGCTGCTCTGCTGTTGCTTCTGTGTGTTCTGATTAAATACAGGTGTGTTTTCCCCATTTTAACGCCTGCGCTGACCCAGGTGTTAATTTTTGACGCAAATTGGGCTGTGCGTCATTTTTCTACTCCGCCTCCCGCCCCTGCAGGATTTTTGCGCGGTAGCATAAAGACGACGCACGGGTGTTTGTGTCATTTTTTGGATGGGAACTCCTACCTTGCATATCATTAACGCAAGGCGGTTTCCTGCATTCCAGAAAATGACGCACACAGCGGGATTTTGGCGTCTGCGGGCGTCAAAGTTTAAATATGGGGCAAGGTTTGTGCCTAATGTGTGTCAAAAATTTTGACGCACATTCGGCGCAGACAGACTATAAATATGCCCCCAAGTTTCCTTGTTCATGGGTTCTGTTATTTACGTCTGTGGTGTGTCACAACTCTTCGCCCGGCCCGACTAATGGTTTTGGATTGATATAGTGGTGGTGTTGCAACACCGTCTCTGTCTGCTGCACCGCCAGTGAAGGATATGGCCATGCAATTGTTTCTTTATTATCTATCTATCTATCTATCTATCTATCTATCTATCTATATCTAAATCTATCTATCTATCTATCTATCTATCTATCTATCTATATATATGTATATATATATATATATAAATAAATATATAGATAGATAGATAGATAGATAGATAGATAGATAGATAGATAGATAGATAGATAGATAGATATAAATATATTTACGCCGGGGAATGATGGAGTCCCTGAGCCTATAATGGCTCAGGAAGGGGGGGCTGCGCTTCCTGTCCCCTTAATTAAATAATAGATTAAATAACAGGTACCCTGGTAACCACTTTTTTTTCATTTTGCGGGTGTCCAGTGGGATCATGGCAAAAATTACCAATTAAAAAAAAAAAATTGGGCCCGCTGTTTCTTTTAGCTCATAATACTATAATATTTACCACGGGTGCTAAAGGTGTGTAACGTGAAGGCATCTGCATGGTAATGGGTCCGTATAAAAGGCATTCACATCGTATTGTCATACTTCCCTGTCTGTCAACGTCAAGTGGCAATTTTTTTTTTTCCTCAGCACCCTAGGATGCCATGTTTCTTACAGCTTCCATTTTGAAATTTCCTCCTACTGAATCCAGATCTCAGCTGTCTGTGCTGTAGGGACTTTCACCACAGCCTTCTTAAAGGAAAGTGATATTGAAACTTGCCAATGTACAAATGAGATAGATAATACAATATAAAATACATAAGACTTTTGGTATTGATCTAACCATCCAGCTAGCCAGGCTCTTCACCTAACAACTCATTTATTGCTGACGGTTATGATCACAGGCATATTATTTAGTCTATTCGTCTCTAGTGCTGCAGGTGCTTACAAGTGGATTATTCACAGGCACACCCTTTTCTAGCACGATAGTACCGTTCTGAATTCGTCATCATTAAGCATGACAACGATTTAATGAATATTCAGAAACTAATAAATAATCCCAGAGATAATGCTGCTCTTCTGGGATTTCGGCAGCTGTTGAATCAGTGGTAAACGAGCTGGGCTTGGATCACCTGCGTAACCATCATGAGTGTATGTAATTGATTTATAGTGCCACAGCAGGTGGGCTACGCTACTTAATCACCCGCACCTTTGCCACACGGGAAGGAAGAATTCTTTCATATGAATGTCTTCGAAATAAATACTCGGTGAAAGAAATTCACCATTATAAGGAGCACAAACAGGGCAAATGCATTATTTGTCCCACGATTTGAGGCAAGTGAAACCTACCGCAAATTTGGGAGCTAACACTCACGATTTGTGCTCACATTAATAACTCCGTTTTAGAATTGTGTATTCTAATTAGTCATTTTGATTGGGGAGCATAGTCTGCAAGGTTTCTGACATTCTTACATTTCTTGTCAGGAGAACCACATGAATGAATGAATGATTACAAATGAATGAATGAATATGTCTCTGTTGTTTTATCTTTATAGCGCAAAAGCTGTCTAACTCTTCGTGGGCCTCGATTGCAATTACCCCTGGAAAAAGGGAGCTATTTATTGCACCAGATTAAATACGGGACTCAACGTTTTTGCTTTTAAAATAGGGCATAGCATGGGATTTTGGTGCTCTCCATGCCGAAATCAGCAAGTTCCGGTATTTTACAGATATTTTAGCCCCCATAACTTTCAGCAGGTTTAAGGGGCTGACATGTATGTGGGGAAAATGTCACCAATTCAGTGTTCCCCACCAGGCTCATAATTTCAGGTCATGCAGTAGCACCTAAACGAAGCTTTGATGTCTATCAATCAACTTTTCTTGCATCCTATACTAAAAAAATATTCACATAGATGAAAATCTTTAAAAATGTGTCATGTTTGGCAATGCTACTTGCTTGATAGAGATACGCCAATATTTTTATTATTCCTGCCTACAGCTGCATCTGACAGAAAACATTGTGCCCCCTTTGGTACGTGCTCATATATACGTCTGTTATCCCTTTCAGTCATTCTACGAGAACAGTAGGTGGTTTAGGTTAAGGTTTTCAGTTATTCTCTCAGTAAATACTCTTGACAACTGGAGGATATATTTCTGCAGCGACATATTTGATTTTCCTGGCAGTGAAGAGTTGTAAATATGACAACTGCGAAAAAGTTTCTTTGCACTCCGGTGACCAGTGTTGAGCTTCATGCAACTGTGCAAAACATTTAACACAATTACAGCTGATTTTTCAAAGTGTAGGCGGTGATATTTTGCTAGAGTAAAAATATTATTTTTTAAAAGCTCAATACCTGCAACAGAGGCTTGTAAGACAGCCTCACTTCTTCAGAGATCACTGTACCAGACTCCAGAGCAAACTCATGGAGCGACAGGTAAAAAGATGGATTTTCTATTGAGAGCTTAGGTTAGGGATAGGTGTAGCTCTACAACGTGCAACAGTTGTCTTCTTGGGGCTAAGCTCAGCTGCCTAACAAAACCCACACCATTAATGCTTCTGCTGCTCACAAGAATGTATTTTAGGAAGTAGACAAGCGTTCCCTTGTGTCTAATATCTCTAGAGACTTTGGGTGTGCTAAAATGATGGGTATGATTCTCCAAGGTTGTTTGAACATAAGTCAGGCACTTGCGACATTATCCAGTCTGCATGATTCGCAGCTTGACGCACTAAAAGCCCCTCACCTCCTCAAACACCCTGTGAGTTTTCTTCCAAGGAGTGGGGTGGTCATTATTGTTTGTTTTTGCTTTCATTATGGTGCAAATAGAAGAAAAAAAGGCATTAAACCGTGCACTTTAAATAGGGTAGCCAGCGAGATACCCTTACTCCGACAACTCCTACTCCTATGGGCCATTGGAGGAAGCTGGTGATTCTCAACACTCTAAATGAGATTGTCAGACTGAGGGTGAGACAGACAGATTACTCCATTGCAATAGTGTTTGAGTACCCTGTACGCCAAACTCAATATCAAGCCCTTTGTGTATTGCAATAATTCAATCCAAACTGTGATATTTCTAGGGAAAGACCATCTGAATTTTATGATTTAGATCCAGAAAAGAGTAAGGCCCTCATTATGACATTGGCGGTAAGTGCAGCTTACCGCCATGCCGACTGCCGCCAACATACCGCCGCCGCTGCGGTTTACCACTACCCATATTCTGACCCATACATAGCAATCCATCACTATACAGACACACACACAAGTCCGCCAGCCCAAAGGTCAGTGATGAACTGGAGGTAGCAAAACCCACACCGTTACGCCAACAGAAGTACGCCCACAGCATTATGACCCACGAATCACCGCAGCAATACACACACACATACAAAACTACACCACATTGGACAACTTGACTAACACACACATGACATACCTACACACACCACACCCACACCACTATAAAACACACACACACATTACCCACAACCCTTTAGGACTCAAATAAATTGACAACTGAGAGACACAGCAAGAGCACCCACAGAACCAGAGCCACAGACGACCATCACCCATTCACCATCCACGCACCTCACAGCACACACCCCAACACATCACCCCACACACCCTCACACACACCACACACACTACACCCATTGCACCACAAAGACATCCCAGGTTTTCAGAGGAGGAGCTAAAGGTCATGGTGGAGGAAACCATCCAGGTAGAGCCACAGCTATTTGCATCACAGGTGAAGATGACATCCATTGTCAGGAATCTGGAGCTATGGTGGAGAATCGTGGACAGGGTCAACGACGTGGGACAGCACCCCAGAACAAGAGACGACATCAGGAAGAGGTGGAACGACCTACGGGGAAAGGTACGTTCCGTGGTTGCAAGACACCAGATAGCTGTACAGAGGTCTGGCGGTGGACCTCCTCCACAACTAACAACATGGGAGGAGCAAGTCTTGGCAATACTGCATCCTGAGGGCCTGGCAGGAGTAGCAGGAGGACTGGACTCTGGTAAGTCAACTCTTTACTACTTTCACCCCCCCCCTAACTCCCACCCCTACATCCACCCCATCACTCCACCACCTCAAATATATCCCACCATCACAACTCACCCATCCCAAAACCAAGCCCTTCATGCAACACCAATGCATGGTTCCCCATCACAGACCTGCATGGACACCCATCACTAAAGCATGCACATTAGAGAGAATCACCTAACCCACAAAATCACTACTCACATAAGGCAAAGCTGACAGGGCAATCACAACCATACAGGGCAACACAACCATGCACAAGATGTCACACGCAGAAACTAAAACATTGCATTTACATCCCCACAGGCCTCCCTCCCAACGTAACCAAAGAGGAGGTGCTAGCAACATCCAGTCCCCCCCCAGAAGAGGCCACACAGTGATGACAGCAGCTCTGCTCGCCTGGATCAGGATGACCAACTGGGCCCATCATGAATCTCAGGACAGTCGGTTACCCAGGCACAGTCCCATACCACCAAAGAGCCTCCTCCCTCAGAAAACAACAGCACAGCATCCACCAAACGGGCCCATACCTCTGTCCCCAGAACACATCAATCAGTAGTGTGTCCACCACTACAGGGACCCCAGGCAACCCCACAAACAAAGGACGATCAGGGACCTGGGGTCAGTGGCAGTGGGAACACGGTTCAGGGGACAGAGGCACAGGACAACAGGGAAGCTGGGGGGACTGCTGTGCAACAGGGGGAGGACAGGCCCAGGGAACCCTCTCTCCACGAGGCACTCACCAACATCCTGGGAGCATACCATCATCCCCAGGAGACAATGGGCCAGATACTGTATTAGTTGCAGGAGACCCAGTGGCTGCAGGAGGGACAATACCTGGGGATCAAGGAGGACCCGAAGGACATCCATACCACCCTGGACTGGTCACCATTGCAGGGGTGCTGGCAGACATGGTCAACACCATGAGGGAGGCAGTGGCACACCACCGGGCCCCTGACACTAGCCACACAGATGTACAGCCCTCCACCTCCGTTGCTGCTAGTGGACAACAGGCCACCAGCACCCCTCCTCCTGCAGAAGGAGAACCACCCTGCAAATGGTCCCTGCAATCCAGACAGAAGCCAGGGAACATTGCCAAGACCCCCACCAGGAAATAAGACTCCCCTGATTGTCACCCTTGCGTCCCACTCTGTCACGCTGTCCACCTTGAACTTCCATTGCTCCCCTTCCTATGCCCCATTGGACAATGTACCTTCGATACAAATAGACTGGACTCTATCCTGGACTTTCCTCCATCATCCTCCAGCCCATTCCACATCCCCTTCTACCTCTTAGCACTTAAATAAAAATCCTTTGAAAAAATACAAGTATGGAGTATGTCAAATGATTTAACTATGCATTAGTTTAACAAGGTTTAAACACTGCAATACAACTGTACAGTAATGTATACATAGGAATAACCTGTAGTTGGCTGCAGTCAACACACCAGATGCCAGAGTGGGGCACAGATATCTGAAAATAGAGATGCCAAAGGGTACAGTAAGAGGCCATAGAACTAGGAAAATCCGCATGCCATGTACAATGTAAAATACAAAACTGTCAATGCAAAGTGAAGTTACAGTGTCTTACCTGTGTGTCACTGAAAGTATTGTCGTATAATAACTGTTCTGTTTTCCTCATTCTCATCCTCTGCCTCCTCATCTTCATTGTCCACAGGGTCCACTACTGCCACATGCCCATCTCCAGCCTCATCCTCCTGCAGAAAAGGCACCTGGTGTGTCAAGGCAAGGTTATGCAACATGCAGCATGCCATGATTGTCTGGCACACCTTCTTGGGTGAGTAGCACAGGGATCCACCTGTTAGATGCAGGCACCAAAACCTGGCTTTCGGGAGGCCAAATGTCCTCTCTGTTATTCTCCTTGTTTGCCCATGTGCCTCATTGTAACGTTCCTCTGCCCTTGTCCTCGGATTCTTTACAGGTGTCAGTAGCCATGAGATGTTAGGGTAACCAGAGTGACCTGAAAATATCGAGGGACAACTGTTAGACACACACTACCCCTTAGGGCCCACATCATACACATACACCAACATCCACTGGGTGGGAACCAGGGCTCACCTATTAGCCACACCCGGTGCCTCTGGAGTTGAGCCATCACATATGGGATGCTGCTATTCCTTAGGATAAAGGCATCATGCACAGAGCCAGGATACTTTGCATTCACATGGGAGATGTACTGGTCCGCCAGGCAAACTATCTGCACATTCTTCGAGTGAAAGCTCTTTCGGTTTCTGAACACCTGTTTTATTTCTCTTGGGGGGCGATGCAATATGTGTACCATCAATTTCCCCAATAAGGTTGGGGATATGTCCCATTGCATAGAAGTCAGCTTTCACTGTGGCCAAATCCTCCACCTGGTGGAAAACGATCTAGCTACGCATGTGTTTAATCAGGGCAGACAACACTCTGGTTAGCACTATTGAGAACATTGGCTGTGACATTCCTGCTGCCAAGCCCACTGTCACTTGGAAGGAGACAGTTTCCAAGAAATGGAGCACAGAGAGGACTTGCACAAGAGGAGGGATCCCAGAGGGGTGACGGATAGCAGAAATCAGGTCAGGCTCCAATTGGGCACACAGCTCTGTGATCGTGGCCCTGTCAAGTCTATAGATGAGGATAATGTGCCTGTCCTCCAGTGTTGCCAAGTCCACCAGTGGTCTGTACACGGGGGATGTCTCCATCTCCTCTTCATCCGCAGCGGTTGTAATCTAGGGGGCAAAACGGGAAACAGTTCGTCAGTATTCCACATTTCCAAACACTACACTGCATTGCATGTTGGGACAGTAACAGCATGTTGTTGGATAGGCCCAAATGGTGCCTATTTGTTTTGTGACGCAGTTAGGTGCTGTAGACTGCCCCCTCTGAAAATGGCGTCCACCTGTCCTATTTGGAGGAACAGGTGGAAATGAGGTAATTCAGCTGACGTTGTGTGCCGTTGCAGGAGGCGGTCGAGTACCACCGTACAACACCTGTCACTTGGATGAGTATGGCCCCTATGGGTTACAGTGGACAATGGTGATGTACGCCCGTGGTGATGGTATGCACCGCCGCGGACGTGACCACCATTTTCTATCTGTGCACTCACTTGCAAACTGACCTTCAACAGGAGAGGACCAACACTGCAAGTGCTGCTGTCACCTGTGTCTGGAATCGATCATGCCTCGTGTCACTGGGGAAAGGGCCCCTGCCTTCACCACTGTGGAGTTGGAGAGACTGGTGGATGGGGTCCTACCCCAGTACTGAATGCTGTATGGGCCTCCAGACCAACAGGTGAGTACACTGTGAGCACGATGCAAGGGGCATGGATGCATTGAGTGCTGTGTGTGAGGGCCTCATGTGGGGGGGGTTGGTGGAAGGTCTCTGGTCAGCGTGATGCATGTATGGTGGGCAATGTCTGTGCGTAAGAGGATGTGAGGGCTATGGTGGGCCACGAGTGTAACAGGCTGGACGGTATTACTGATACCTTTTTTAATGTATCTTTTTCTGCAGGTCAGCACCCATCAGAACAAGGGTATATGGCGAGCCATCTATAAGGACGTGCAGACCGTGGGGGTTCACGACAGGCGGAGCACCCACTTTTGCAAACGGTGGGAGGACCTGAGATGCTGGGCAAGGAAGACGGCGGAGGCCCAGCTGGGGATGGCCTCCCAACGAGGAAGGCGTGCCCGTTAAACCCTGACCCCCCTGATGGACTGCCATCTGGTGGTGGCCTATCTGGAGCTGGATGGGCACTTGAGGGCATCACAGCAGCCACAAGGGGGTGAGTAAAGTTTCACATTATACTACTTGTGCGTGGTGGGGTGGTCTCCGGGTGGGGGATGTCGGCCTGTGGGTGCCCCTAGGCCTGGCCGGACATTGCAGGGTAGGTTCCATGTTGGGCATTGGCTGATGAACACCACCTCCAACATCCACCACTGGGCAGGGCTCTGTGGGTCTCAAGTATGCAGCAATTGGCATTAGGTATTCCTGTCCATGGGCTGGTGAATAGCATTGTGACTGGTAGTGCATTGCCTAGTGCGTAAGGCTGTTCAGTGTGTGTGTGTGTGCGTGTGTGTGTGTGTGTGGTGTACGCCAAAGGTGGTGTTGTTGCTGCCATTGACCAAGTGTATCCTTTGTCTCTTCCCCCCCTTTTTTGATTTGTCACCCTGTCCATACATGCATTAGCATCATCTGGCGGAGGAGCAGAGGCACCGGCGATGAAGGGAGCTGCATCCCACAGGGCTCTGGAGGCCGAATCCACCTACGGTGAGGGCACCAGTGAGACGGAGGGAGAGGGGAGCACCATGGCAGAGTCAGGTGGGTAAAGTGAAACCTCCTCCGATGGAATCTCCCTGGTGGTGGTGTACACCTCAGTGCACATCCCTACTACAAGTACAGCCGCCACCTCCATACAAGCATAGCCCTCCCAGCCGTCCCTCAGTGAGTTTCCCATGCCCGCTCACCCAGGAGGGTTGGCAGCTCCTTCGCCCCAGGCACCTCCGGCCCTGCCCCAGTTAGCCCTGCTGCCCTGAGTGAGAAGGCTATTGACCTCCTGCGATCCATCTCTGTTGGGCAGTCAACCAAAGTGAATGCCATCCAGGACCTGGCAGGCCATTTGCAACAAATGAATTCCTGGAGGGCATTCTATCTGGCAGGACGGCCCAACAGAGATCAATCCAGGCTCTGGTCTTCTCCCTGCTGGCAGCCATTGTCCCTGTCTCTAGCATCCCCCCTCCAACTTCCTCTGCCCATTCCCCTCAACCCCAACCTATCCCAAGCACACATTCAAATCAGCGAGCACCCAAGACAACACACAGGAGTTGGTCAGGGAAACACAAGCACCACACATCATCCCACAGGCACTCACACAAACACCATCCAGAGGCAGACATAACAACACCCACTGCCTCCACTGTGTCCCACTCCTCTCATCCTCCACCGCCCTCCCAGTAGCAACTCCACTCACACCTGCATGCACTACATCCTCATCCACTACCACCATCACCAGCACACCTATCACTACCCACCCCTCACTGGCAGTCACCACCCCAACATCCATGCACATGTCCCCTGTGTCCTCTCCCACTGTATCTGTCCCCCCCCAAGGTACACAAATGCAAGCACTCAGACACCCAAAAGCCATCCACCTCACAACAGCATTGAGCCCATGCACCTGCACCCAAACACAGCAGACAGACACCTCCAACAACCACTCCCTCTTCCTCCCTCCCAAACCTTCACCCTCTTCCCATCCCAGTGTCCCTAGGAAGCTTTTCCTCTCCGCCGTTGACCTCTTCCCTACCCCTCCCCCCGTCCTTCACGTCGGGCCAGGGTGGACAGAACCCAGGCTAGCACCTCAGCCTCCCAGTCCACGGCCACAGTAGTGTCAGCACTACTGCAGGTGGGAGAGGCTCCAGGGAACCACCATCAGCACGGACAGTGTGCCTGCACCAGCTGCCAAGGGGAAGGGCAAGGAGGCACCACCAGCTGCCAAGGGGAAGGGCAAGGAGGCACCACCAGCTGCCAAGGGGAAGGACAAGGAGGCACTACCAGCTGGCAAGTAGAAGGGGAATGGCCAGGAGGCACCACCAACTGTCAAGGGGAAGGGCAAGGAGGCACCACCAGCTGCCATGGGGAAGGGCAAAGAGTCACCACTAGCTGCCAAGGAGAAGGGTAAGGAGGCACCACCAGCTGCCAAGGGGAAGGGTAAAGGGCCTGTACCTGCATGCCGGACGGACAGGAGGCCTGGTGCTGGGACTAATTCTGAGCACCACCACCAGCACCACTGCCAGCAGCAGCAGCCTCAGTGGGCAGCCTTCCGAGGCTGCAGTGGAAGGGCTAGAGCCTCCCCCCACCACTGCTAGCACCACCACAAGCACCTCCACCAGCACCGCCATCAATACCACTGGCAGCAGCAGCAGCCCAAGTTGGCAGCCGTCCTGGGCTGAAGGGGAAGGGCTTTGGCCTCCCCCCACCACCACAAGCACCACCACCAGTACCACTGCCAGCAGCAGCAGCAGCCTCAGTGGGCAGCCGTCCGAGGCTGCAGGGAAAGGGCTGGAGCCTCCCCACACCAATGCCAGCCCCAACACCAGCACTGCCATTGCCACCACTAAGCAGCGGTCACCACCAGTGGGCAGTGTGTAGTCCTACCTCCATGGGCTATAGTGTGTCCCGGACCCTGCAAATCCTGTGGGTCTGACACCCAGGTAAGAGACTGTGACCTTGCACTCCCAAATGATCTGCATCACATGGCACAATGCTCCCTCCAGAACCAGTGGAAGAAGCCATCCAATCACCCCCTCTTCGCCAGGATGAAGCACACTGGGCACAATGCCCCCTCCAGAACCAGTGGAAGAAGCCATCCACTCAACCCCTCCTTGCCAGGATGAAGCACACAGGGCAGAAGGCCTCCTCCAGAACTAGTGGAAGAAGCCATCCACTCACCTCCTCCTTGCCACGATAAAGCACACTGGGCACAAGACCCCCTCCAGAACCAGTGGAGAAGCCACCCACTTGACAGACTGGGGCCTTGCATGCCCCGGGACCAAGCAGTGGGCAAACCACCCACTTGAGAGACTGTGGTCTTGGACTCCCCAGGACCAAGCAGTGGGCAAACCACCCACTTGAGAGACTGTGGCTTTTCACACCCCAGGAGCAAGCAGTGGGCAAACCACCCACTTGAGAGACTATAGCTTTGCACTCCCCAGGAACAAGCAGTGGGCAAACCACCCACTTGAGAGACTGTGTCCTTGCACTCCCCAGGACATTGCATAGGGCATGTAGCCCCCTCCAGGACCAGTGGTGTAGTACCATCTTCTGGCTGATGTGCCCCCCATTCCCTGTCCCCTTGCGGTGCCTTTCTATTTTTGACCTGATGCCCCTGCAGTGTTCTCTACGTGTTGTTGCAGGAGTCAAGTGGGGCCTTGGCCTATGTGATGTGGCCCTGTGGCCCACGGACATTGAGGACTGGGCAGTGTCCCTCCATTTGTATATATGTATATACTGGTTTGATTTTGAATCACACATTTCCAGTACACTCACTTTAATCAATTCCTTTTGTCCTTGCATTATTCCTGAGGGGTACGGGATGTATGTATAATGTTACTGCATCTGTTTGTGTGTATGGTGTTGGGGGTGGGTGTGTTGCATGTTGCATGTGTGTGTCACTCTCTTTTTCCTCCCCCCCTCCCTTGTGTGCTAGGCGGCAGTACTCACCGTGGTCGTCTTCACCGTCATTGATGTTCATAGTGAACGAGGAGGTATACAATCATGGGAAATATGTGCAATTCGGGCTCCATGGCGTTGTGGTTCTTCCTTGAGTCTCCAGAGGTGAGTCCTTTGCCTTATATGTTCTGTTTCCGCAGTGCTTTTGGTGTCGTTGGTACCGCCCCAGAAAAGGTGGCGGATAGGCCTGTTGTAATACAGTGGGTGGCATATTGTCTTCCGTCTGGCTGTTGGCGGTTACCGCCTCAGAGCTTGTTGCTACCGCCATGGCAGTCGGGGTGTTAAAGTGGCTGTCTGTGTGGGCGGTTTCAGCCGTGGTCATAATTCCATTTCTTTTACCGTCCGCCTGTTGGCGGTATTACCGCCACTTTATCACCGACCGCCAGGGTTGTAATGAGGGCCTAAATGTGTTTATGGATTCTTGATGATAGAATCGTGTCTTCAAAATTTCTGCAACCTGTGGCACTAGCAAAAGAGTGAAATTAAAATTCCTTTACTGGGCATTGCCAAGGACACATCCCCAATATGGTGGCCACATCAGTACAATCACAGTTGAAATTTTTCTAACAAGTAAAGGTTTTGTTTTGAGTAGCATAAATATAAAGCAATTCCAATAAAAGGCACAGCCATTATACCCCACATCCCCTGCACTCACACAAGCACATCGATCACTCTGTACTCACATGCACACTCTTCATCCTGTGATTATGATTTACCCTGCACTAACAAATTTCAAAGCTCATCCCGCAGTCACACAGGCATATCTTCCACTCTGTGTTAAAACATACAGTACACTGACACAGATACACTGCACCAGGGCCGGCTTTAGGACTGGTGGTGCCCTGTGCAAATGTTTATTGTGGCGCCACCCCCACCCCATTACCTCCTCCTTGGTTTCACTCACTACCACCTGGCAAATGTGCCCATCATTTCTCTATCGCTCCCCTTTCACATACATTCATGTGTTTTACAGTACTTGTAAAGGCTGGCTTTACTAATCCACTCAACTAGCCACATAAAATACAGGGGCATATTTAAGAGCCCCTAGCGCCATTCTAACGCCACACTGGCATAATTTGTTACGCTAATGTGGTGTTAGAAGGCCAAAAACGCTGTGCCATATTTACAAAGTGGCACAATGCATGCATTGCACCACTTTGTATCCCTTTACGCTACATTATGCATGCGTCAGGCATAATGTATGTAAGGGAGGCATACCCCCATTGGGGGGAGGGGGCTGAAAAAATGGCGCAAAGAAATCTGACAGATTTCTTTGCTTCATTTTTTTTCTAACACTTTTAATGCATGCTCAGAGCAGGCATTAGAAGGAGGCTTCTGTTGGTTACAATGGGCCTCTGGGTGCTTTGCAGGATTAGCATCAACATTTTTTACACTAATCCTTCAAAGTGCCGGACTAGCATAAAAAATTCTGACACTAGTCCCCTAACTACCGCCATGTTGCACCATATTTTAAATACAGCGCACATGGAGGCGTTAGGGTAGCACTAAGGAGCGCAAGAAAAGTGGTGCAGTACTGTGTGCAACACCACTTTTTCAAATATGCCCCGAAGGGCATATTTAAGAGCCCCTAGTGCCATTCTAACCCCACATTAGTGTATCCATGCATTACGCCACTCTGTAACCCTTTGCGCTACATTATGCCTGCGCCAGGCATAATGTATACAAAGGGGGCATCCCCCCGTTAGGGGGCCAAAAAATGGCTTAGTGCAGGCATTAAAAGGAGGCTTCCATTGGTTACAATCATCCTCTGGGTCCTTTTCAGGATTAATGTCAATATTTTTTATGCTAATCCTCCAATGCTCTGGACTAGCATAAAAAATTCTGACACTAGTCCCCTAAATACTGCCATGGCTTCAGGATTATGCCGCCTCAGTATTCCGTGTTCCCACATTTAATTGCAGCAGCCGCATTGCTTGGGCACCTGCACGTTTTTATTTACAAATTAAGCACTGCCACAGGGCCTTAGCTATCAATGGTGCAGCAAGTGCTGTGGCACCAGGGCTCACAGCTGAGAGGAGGAAAAAGTGCCCCAGCTAGTTGAAATCAGCAAGAATCCGCACCTGCTTATTGAGCCAGAATTAAAGAGCTGCACTAAAGATGACTTGCTGCGAGTTCCCAGTGCCTTAAGTGAGAGTCAGGCTGTGATTGGCAAATAGTGGTTAATGAGGCTATCCTTCTGAACACTGCCAAAGGAAGGCTTGCATTAACCTGCACAAAATGTTTTATTTGGGGTTACTTTCTAGTGCAAAACTTGCTTTGAGGTGGAAAGTTGCCTGAAAGTTACATCAAGGGGTCATTCCATGGGGGGTACGTAGGCGTTTCCATGCAACCACAGATGGTTTTTGATGCAAAGTCCTGTCTACTTACAATAGTAGAAAGAGTTTTGTGGCAAAAAAAACACCACTGGAAAACAGGTTTTCAAAAGACGAAATGCTTTTATTTCTCCTACCTTTTTCCACTTTGCATGTGTGCTGCACTGTACAGCGCACATATGAAGTGAGAAAATATTTAGTTTGTCTAAGCATAGTATTTTGCACTGAAAAGACACCCTTGCAATAGAAAACCTATGCTAGACTCACACTGGTGCCTTTGCACAATGATGCAAAGGTGTGTGCGCAGCTCTTGGCAGACTTATTTTGCACAAGTGCTAGGAAGAGATCAGGATAGTGCCATATCTTTGTAAAGATGGTGTTTTCTTGCTTTCTCCATCTCACACAATGCAGTGCCTCATATTTGGGTGGTGTGCTACGTTGTGTAAAGGTTTTGTTAATCTGGGCTGGAGTCTACAGAATGTGCACTCATTGTACATGCACCGGCTGAGTGATAGACTGCATGCTTAAGGTGTATGCTTAAACTTATTACACAGTGATCAACGTGATCCTGATATCTAACACCCAGAGATTAGGCTAGCTTTGTCATGGCTACTGCACTCTGTCAGAGGAGGGGCGAAACAAACTAAGCCTCATCGCCAAGAAGAGGAACCCACATGATTTAGAAAAGACAAGTTATCTACTACTTGGGTAGCTTGCAGCACTGCTGTGTGTCTCATACCACCTCCTCTGTTTCTGAGGGAAGCGTATACTGAAGCTTCCTATGCTATACGTGCCATCTGTATGAAGGAAAGTTTTTTCCTTTTACTGCCCTTTTTGGTACCTGTTCTGTGTACAAGTGCAGCTTGCATCACAACTGCCTGTCCTGCACCTGTTCTGTGTAAAAGGCAAGCTTCTAATTGTTGCCCCACTTCCTCTTGGAACGTACTCAGCTAATACCAGCATGGTGGCCTTCAGTGGGGGCACCCCGTAGGCCGGTGGTGGCCAGGCTAATGAACTATAGAGACAAATAGGCCATACTTCAAGTGACTTGAACCACTGTTGTGCTCAAGTATGTAAACATTGAATATTTCTCTTCCTGGACTACACACTCCCGGTGCAACATCATAGGGCCTCCTTCCTCTGGGGTCAAGAGGAGACTACGTCATCCAGGTCCAAACTGTTAATTGATGTTCCAAGCCATACTAAAACTCATGGTCAATAACTAGCTACTTCTTCACCAAACCAGCAGATGCCTGGGACTGGGCAGAGCAGCACTGAAATGAACCCTCAACTCTGCTCTCACCGATGCCTCAACCCCGGACAAACAAGACCAGGCAGAGGAGCAAATGTAGGCATCGGGACAATGAAGTCATCAAAGTACACGGGGTCCCCACTATAGCGCAGGCTAAAGAGGAACAGATTCAAGCGCTGTAGACCGTGGCCACATTGTGGGCTGAGCGGTGTTCCCCACCACCTCAAGCCCTCGATGATATACCCTCAAGACAGACTCAAGTGCATCTACAAGCAGCATTGCATCAGTGGTTCTCCAAAACGTAACCCTACAGATGGCTGACATCATGATGTGAGGGAATTACAGGTAATAGAGAGGGACCCTAAACAGGTACTGTTTATTTTTGACACTCCGCATGCCTGATAGTGTTCAGCTGCCTATTCACATGCAGAGGCTTTATGATAGGGGTTGTTGCACTCCTCTTGCCACTCAGGGCCACCCGTACATGACTGGAGTGGGTGCCTGACCTCAATGAGCTCAGTTTCGATCCTTTGCATTCCTGACTTACACTATGAAGCAATAGGTCTACAGGCCCACTCTTGACACACTACGAGCATGGCTCGCAGTCAGACCAAGCCAGGCCACAATACTACTGCTACCCCTCTGTTGCTGTCCTGGGTAGACATTTTACCTACTGATGCACAAGCAGGAGGACCCCATCCATGGGACTATTTGTTGACGGTTTGAGTAGCCATGGGCTATGAAGTTTGCCTGGGTTGGGAGTTGAGGGTTCTGTTTCTTTTGTTTGTAAAGTCATACAGTGTGCAATTGTCTAAACCTGAAAGTTATGTACCTTCACTACCGGAGCACAAAGTGACTGTTATGAGGCCTGTCCCCTCCCCCTCCAGACAAAATGACTAGGTTGGATATACAAATATGGAATGTCCGTCGCATTGAAACAGCATGTAAGCGACACGCAGTGCAACAATATATCAGCATCATGCATTGCAACAATACATCAGAAGGCATGGCGTCCAGATTGCATTTATTCGAGAAATCCATATCACAGGAGGTGAGGACGAGTGACTGCAGAAACTCTGGTGGGGCCAGTGCTATTGTACCACATATTTGGACTTTGCCTGGTGAGGTCCTCATTGGGTTAGACTTGGAGCTCCATTCAGATGCTCAGCCCCAGAAGTAACAGAAGTACACCCAAAGAATACTACACCCTGGTGGAAGGGCAACTCAATGGCAACCCTTTTTACTTGGGTGTACCTGTGCACCAAATGTGGTACAGCCAGCCTTCCTAGCACTTCTCTCAATAATTCTCACGAGATGGATGCACATCCCTTGACTCATCAGGAGAGATTGTAACTGTGTCCTAGACCCACAGCAAGACCGTTCACATCCTCCCTTGCTCATTTACTCTGTTGCAGCAGTTGCCACCTGCCTTTTCCCAATGGCTTGCACAATGGTCACTACTTGATATCTGGCGCGCCCTTAATACAGCAGTTTGAGAATATTCCTATTACCCACCACTGCATGACCTACATTGTGATTAGACAGCATGCTCTGTTTCCCAGCCTCTCCTTTACAGGCTATAAATGCTGAATACTTAGCAAAAACATTCTCTAGTCACAACCACTCCAAATACACCTGGAATGGGGCGGGGGGTGCTGCACCCACCAATCCCCAAGTGCCATTTGCAGCCAACCATGCTAGAGGACCAGCTCTTCAGAGACGAGACACAAGAGACAATATCCTATTATCTGACAGAAAACTGTGGCATTGCCACCTCCAAACAAGTAGAACAGGAAGGTTGTAATTAGAGGTCATTGCATTTGTGCGGTGGTAGACCCTAGGTCAGGCCTGCATAGTGACATAGTGAACATTGAAACATTGCTAGAGGTACCAGCTCAGACAGACCCCATGAAACAGCAGCTTTGACTATAGCCATGGAGCTATAAGCCAATCTGGTCGGGCAGTTATGCTGCCTAGACTTTAGGGCCTATCAGACAAAGATGCATGTGAAAAGGGACAAATCTAGCTGACATTTAGCATTGCTCCTACTTAGCACAATACCTGCCTCTCCTATTACCATGGTCAGAACGGCTACAACACACCTGGTTACTAGCCAAGTAGACATATATGCAGCATTCACCACCCACTAACAAACTTTGTATGTCCCACCCCACTAACCGTCTATCCCACATTCATGACTTCCTCAGTAGGGTCACATTGTCTGTCCATGATGTCCTAGATAGGGAAAAGCTCAACACACCCATTACAGCGGGTCATAGTGGGGCTGCATGAAGAGGGAGATATATCACATGACTTTCACAAAATCCACCAATGTGATTGAAACATTGGTTCTGTGTGGTTTTTCAACCAAATGTTCTTCACATTTTCCTTTGCAATGGAATTTCGGAAGTTATAAATATTTTGCATTCAAAGGGCATTCCTAATTTTTACTGGGTTATTACTGTATGCATAGCATATATTGGCATTGCTGTTTTTGTTAGATAATCTTTATTTCTTCAACTGTACTGTTGCTTGTCTTGTATGTTTCCCATACTACATCACACAATTTCTCAAGGGGCTTTCACTCTATGTAATTTGGCTATCAAGGGTGAGGTATAGGATTCAATTGTGATGACAGTTAACTTCCAGAAAATCTTCTTTTTGGTTCGAGGGGTAGGCAGGGGTTCATCCACAGTTCACATCAAGACACTGGCATCTCTGCCTCACAGATTAATAAATGTTCCTACAGTAGGCCTAAAAGTGGTAACACTTCTAGCCTTGTAATTAAATGGTCCATTAAATAGCAGATTAGGTTAGAATCTACTTCAGGTGGCCTGCCCCACATATGCAGCCTTAACAGGCACAGCTCAGTCACATCTATAGATGACCATTAAAGTGTATGCTCACTCAAGATGTCTCAGAAATGCACAGTACTTCAATTTAAAAACCTTGCCCAACCTCAATGTATTTCGAAAATCAACTGACTATCTTTCCTTTCTCCTACACCCCATTTTCCAGGCTAGAATGGAATAAATAAATCAAATGCACTTGCAGAGACCTTTAGAGGCTTATTTATTAGGGTTTGTTCATGGCCACTCACTTGGTGCAAAGCAACATAATGCAATACGTTCATACACTTACTATTATAAAAGCTCACAGAGGCAGTGCCCACACAATCCTTAGTAAATAATCAAACTAATGTTGATTAGATTGACTGAAGTATCTAAAATAACTTCTGTGAAATGAAATACATGTTGAGGGAAATAGATTTGTTCATGGAATGCTATGTTTACCACAATCAGCCCCCAATTTATGCAGTACAATAAGAGATTGCCATAGCTTATCTCAAGATGAAATTAAATACAACCCTCTCAAGCTTAGGTTCTTAGTTTGGTCAAACTAATTTGCCAATCTGGCTAGATGTATCCTGCACAATATATCAAACTTGCTTTCCCCTTGTGCAATCCCCTGATAACATTATAATATGCTGGAGCTGGAAAAGATTGTCCGTGATTAATGCATGGGCAGCCTGAAACAATTTTGCTCTTCTGTATAGTGGAAGTAGCCATTCTATTCAACCAGTAGCTCTCAATCAATCAATCAATCAGCACCTGTTGAGAGAAGCTTATCACACGTAAGGGTATCCAGGTGCAGGGATTCTGGGCTAGCCAAAGAGCCAGGTCTTGAGTTTCTTCCTGAAGTCTGTCAGCGGGGGGAGATGTTTGGATGTGAAGGGGGGAGGGCGTTCTGGGATCTGGCAGCGAGGTGAGAGAAAGAGCATCCTCCACTGTGGTTATGGCAGATGCACGGTGTCTGTACCATGGTGAGGGAGGCAGAGCAAAGGTTTATGGATGGTTGGTGGAAGTTCAGGCAGTAGTTCATGTATGCTGGTCCTTAGTCGTGGAGGGCTTTGTCGGCGTGTGTCAGTAGTTTGAATTGGAATCTTTTCTGGATGGGGAGCCAGTGTAGGTTTCTCAGGTGCTGGGTGATGTGAGTTCTTTTGGGCAGGTTGAGGAACAGTCTGGCCGCTTAGTTCCGTATCATCTGGAGCCTTCTCATGAGTTTGGTGGTGGTATCTACGTACATTGTGTTGGCGTAGGCCAGGCAGCTGGTGATTAGGGCTTGGCATGACTGTGTACCTGGTGCTTATGGGGACCCATTTGAAGATTCTTCAGAGCATGTGAAGAGTGTGGAAGCAGACCGTGGAGACAGTGTTGATCTTTCTTTAATGGTGAGCTTGCTGTCCAAGATTATGCCGCGGTTGAGGCATGCACTTCACATGTGGGGTTGGATCTGAGTTTAGAGGGTAAATAGGTGTTGTTCCAGAGGGATGTATATATGCAAAAGATCTGCACTTTGATATTGAGCAGGCATTAAATGTGCCGTAAAAAATGATGCAAGGAAATCTGTTAGATTTCCTTGCGCCATTTTTTCAGCCCCACTAACGGGGAAATGCCTCATTTGCATACATTGTGGCTGGCACAGGCATATTGTTGCGCAAAGGGTTACAAAGTGACTCAATGCATACAACGCGCCACTTTGTAAATATGGCGCAAGGAATTTGACCTCGTTGGACCACATTAGCATTAAAACAATTACGCTACTGTGGTGCACGGTGGCCCCAGGGACTTACAAATATGCGCCTTAGTAACTATTTAAGTGCCTCAAATGTTTGTCCTATTAGAATAATTGATGAGACAAGGCTTATGTAATGTGTGTGATGTGTGAAGTTGCTTATTTTAACCACTAATTCTGTAATTGTAAGCACTACTTTATTTCTTTTGGTATGTTGTTTAATGTTTTAATTTACTGTGTTTTTAAGGTTTCAAACAAAATAATCTACATTTGATTGACATACTGACTGATGGACTGAAATCAAATAATAAAATGCAAACCTCCCTTTGAACATGCATTAAAAAGTTTTTGCTAAAATGAATGCAGAAATTCAAGAAAAGATACAGGGGCATATTTATACTCCGTTTGCGCCGGAATTTCGTCGTTTTTTTTTACGCAATTCCGACGCAAAACTAACTCCATATTTATACTTTGGCGTTAGACGCGTCTAGCGCCAAAGTCCATGGAGTTAGCGTCATTTTTTAGCGTGGACACCTACTTTGCGTTAATTATATGCAAGGTAGGCGTTCCCGTCTAAAAAATCGACTCCGAGGCATGTGCGTCGGATTTATACTCCCGGGCAAAATTCACGCCCGGGAATGGGCGGGTCAAAAAAAATGACGTACGGCCGCTTTTGCGCCATTTTTTAGCGCCTGCAAAAGGCAGGCGTTAAGGGATCTGTGGGCTCTGAAGGAGCCCAGAGGTGCCCTCCCATGCCCCCAGGGACACCCCCTGTCACCCTTGCCCACCCCAGGAGGACACCCAAGGCTGGAGGGACCCATCCCAGGGACATTAAGGTAAGTTCAGGTAAGTGTTTTTTTTTTTTTTTGTGTGGCATAGGGGGGCCTGATTTGTGCCCCCCTACATGCCACTATACCCAATGACCATGCCCAGGGGACAGAAGTCCCCTGGGCATGGCCATTGGGCAAGGGGGCATGACTCCTGTCTTTGCTAAGACAGGAGTCATTTCTATAGGGGTTGGGAGTGAAAAAAAATGGCGCAAATCGGGTTGAGGCGAAAAAATTGCCTCAACCTGACTTGCCCCATTTCTTGACGCCCAAGCCCCATATCCCCCTACGCCGGCGCTGCCTGGTGTATGTCGTTTTTTTTAACGCACACCAGACGGCGCCGCCGGCTAACGTCATTCAATAAATACGGCGCCTGCATGGCGCTTCAGAATGGCGTTAGCCAGCGCTAATTTTTTTGCCGCAAAACTGCGTTAGCGCAGTTTTGCATCAAAAAGTATAAATATGGGCCACAATATCATTATTCTATGGCAAGAAATAAAACATCCTAACAAGATACCTCTGAAAAATAACTTTTGGCACCTTGAGCCCTTTTCATAGGCATTCACACTTACCGTTACATTTGTTAAATATGTCTGTGCAATGTGTACACCAGTCTCCTTTGCCTCTTAATGACCTTGTTCTTGCTCCCTATATATACCTTCCCTCTGCGTCTTACCAGTGTGCCCCTGCAAGATCACCAGCTCACCTAATGCTACCACTTAGAGCAGAAACATTAGAATCTTGAATTATCTCCAATCCTTTTAAATTCCAACACCTAACATTCTACTGCACAACCCCATTGCCCTTTGTAGCTGTCGATTGATTGATTGATTGATTGAAATTCCTTTATTTCAATTATAAAAAAAATAATCATAAAAGTACAAAACATTACAAGTTACATAATTCATATGATGAACAATCAGACATGTTAAAAACCTTAAAACGTTGAAAAGAAACAAGGTCATAACCCGACCATAGATTCTTGAATAAAAAAATCATATATTCTATCTACAGAAGCCATAAAAATCTAAGGCCCAAAGTTCATAATCTTGTTCCAACGTAAGGCATTTTTTTTAAAGTTAGAACCTGCCCCGGAAACCATGGAATCATTCAGCAGCTGTAAATATAAGAAAGCAGGGCAATATTGATAAAAACCCTTAGTTTTAAGAATGGGCAGAAGAAATCTTCTTCTAAGAGAATCATAAAAATTACAGAACAAGACCAAGGCCCTCATAATGAACACAGCGGTAAACACTGCACTGCCGGCGGTGGCAGTAACAACAACGAACAGACGTGCGGTCTGAACCTCCAAATATTGAACCAACTGAAACACAGGCATCCTGAAAACCACTCACCGCCAGCAGAGGAGTGCCGACAACAACAGCAGAGTCCACCCACAGGCCGACGGAAAGGTCCTACACGCCCATCAAATACTGAAGCACTAGAATGCTGTGAGTTCCGGGGCGGGAACCACCACCACGCAAAGCCATGCGGAAGCAAACCAAATATAAGGAAGCACTCACTGGGGGCTCACACAACACGCCGAAGCAGACATGGATAGAGAGTTGCAGATCATGCCAGCCCTGCTCCTTGCCATATACCTCCTCGACCGAGACCGCCAATGAAGACAACAACAGTAATTCCCGTAACCTAACAAGAGAAGAAAGGGCACAGTTACATACCCACCCACTCCACCCACCCTGCAACGCTGCCACAACCCTCCACAGCAGTACAAGCCATACACCCCACAGCAAGAGGTACTTACCTGACACAAGGCAAATCCAACCTGCCCGAAGTACATACATGTGCCCAACACCCCCAAACAATTAACAGAGAGACCACGGATCCAGAGTGTGCCTCAAACAACACAGGCCACACATCAACCTTTATTGTGCTCACAGAGCACCAGAAGTGCATAGAAGGCCAATGGCCAGTCCATACTCAAAGAAGTCTGATGGGCCACAATGGCCCCAACTTGACTCCCAAAAGTGCAACGGTACTCCACCTAAGAGGGGCAACAATGGGGCATCCAGCACCTCAGGGAACAGGCAGGGGGTGGTGGGGGTGGGGATTTAGGTCTGGGAGGGGGGCTTAGATTTCCGTTTGGAAAGTGGAGGCGGCTTAGGTTTTGTCACAGCAGCTGGTGGAGCGGACTTGGCCTGGGGTGCAGCAGATGTTCCTGGGCCAGCACCGGATCTCTTCCTCACAGGGAAGGTAGCACTGGAATGGGAAGGCCGGACAGGGGTGGGCTGTGACGTGGGAGGAGTGGACAGGGCAAGGAGGTGAGCATGTTTAGTGACGAGACGGGGTGGGCCAGTGGGTGCAAATAGGGAAACACAGGATAGTAAAAGTTTCTTAGTTGCAATTGGGGTAGTACCACTCCCTCTACCTCCACTCCCTCTACCTCCATGGGAGTGGTGGTAGAGGGAGTGGTAGTGACAGGTGTAGCTGTGCGTGATGTGGGTGCAGATGACTGGACAGTATGCTGAGGTGTTGTGGATGTGTGATGGGTGGGTGTTTTGGTACGTTTGAGTGTCATGGGAGGAGGGGGGTGGACACAGTGGGACAAGACAGGCTGCCAGTGTAAACGGATGTTGTCTGGGTGTCTGCAAGTCTGGTGAGTGTGCTGCATGTATAATCTAAAGTCATTGTGGTGAGTGCAGGTGTGGTGTCTGGGGTGCATGAATGGATGTGTCCTATTGTGGTGACTGCTGCAATAGGGTCAGTAACATTGAATGAGGGTGCAGTGCCTGTGGGTGTGCATGTACAGGGAACAGACAGGGATGCGAAAGAGGTGGACACACTGGGAGAAGTGGATGTTGGTGTGTGTGCATGTGTATGTTGGCTGTGTGTTTGCTTGTGGTGGGAGGTGTGGTGCTTGTGTTTTAAAGTGTGCTTCTTGTGTGTTGAGGTGTGTGCCTGCGTGTCAGAATGTGTGCTTTGGACGGGTGAAGGGAGTGGGGTGCTGGAAGGGGTAGAGGTGGTTGGAGGGGGAACGGAATGACCAGAGACACTGGCTGTCGTCCAAGAGGAGGCCAGAGCCTGAAAAGATCTCTGTAGGCCAGACACTGCTCTGTGAATGCCATCCAGATAGGCATTGCTCTGCTGCACCTGTGATGCCAGCCCCTGGATGGCATTGACGCTGGTTGTCTGCCCTACAGAGATGGTTCTCAGGCGGTCAATAGCCTCCTCCGTGAGGGCAGCAGGGCTGGGGAGGAGGTGCCTAGGGTGCCTAGGGCAGCAGGGCTGGGGAGGAGGTGCCTAGGGTGCCTACGGTGAAGGAGAAGCCCACCCTTCTGGGTGAGCGGGCACAACAACTCGGATGGGAGCAACTGGGAGGGAGGTGATGGTATTGGGGGTGGCGGAAGATGACACAGTAGGGGTGGACCCACTAGGATCCACCACCGCCAGGGAGCTCCCATCAGGGGAGGGATTGGAGTCACTACCTCCAGTGGTAGTTGCCTCCCCCATAGTACTCCCCTCACCCTCCAACCCACTGGTCCCCTTGGCGTCGGACGACTCTGCCTCCGAGGATCTGCGGGCCGCTGCCTCACCACTCACGCTGCATCAGCTCCCACGCCAGATGATGCTGATGTACACAGAGAACACAAGAGAACAGGGATGGGGAAACAAAACAGGAAAAAAAACACTTGTAAATAGCTGAATGGAGGTAAATTAGTGGTTCACACATACACCACCCAGAAAATATTCCACCAGGCAGCACCTACTGCTATACACGTGGCTATGCCCCTGACTAGTGGCCAGAACCCTGTTCTACAGCCATTCCCCAACAAACTTAAGGACCTGACGTACTGCATACTTGACCCTTACACCCCTACTCCCCAAGGGGGCCATTATGTAGATGGACATCAGTCACAACCCCTGCCACTAGACAGCATAAATACGAACACACATGTACACATCCATCAAGGAGCCAAAATATAGTATATGTACTCACCCCCTTGTGACTGCTGTGCAGCCTTCAAAGCGCCCATCCAGGTCCGGGTACGCCACTGCCAGGATGCGTTGCATAAGGGGGGGTCAGTGCCCGATGGGCAACCCTTCCTCGTTGGGAGGACTACCCCAGTTGGATCTCACAGATCTACCTCGCCCAGCGCTGCATGTACACCCACCTCTTCCTGCAGTGGGTGCTCCGCTGGTTGTATATCCCCAGGGTCCGCACCTCCTTGGCCATGGCGTGCCAAAGTCCCCTCTTCTGGTGGGTGCTTACCTATAAGGGACACAGAGAAAAGTAACACTGAGGTCAGACACTGGCCAATCATATACAGCTGGCTATACCTCCACTATGGGACGAACATTTCAAACAGCCCAACAGCACACACACACGCAGCATGTCAGGAACCCTGCACCATACAGTGTCACAAGTGCACACATGTATGCAGCCAACACCCACCATTACACACATCCATGCACCCCAATCCTCCTATTACACCTGTACCTCTGCCCGACCGTAGAGCTTGGCGTACAGGGGCAGGACCCCTTTCACGAGCTTCTCCAATTCCTCGTTGGTGAAGGCCGGGGCCCCTTCCCCTGCAACATGTGCCATTTCCATGACCAGAAGCAGGACACAGCAGTACACTCAGTGGAGTACCTGCATGCACGAGATCAGGGAGTCAAGTGAAGTTGGGGTGACGAGTTTGCGTGTGCACCGTCACCGCCGGTGGTGATGAGGATACGCTAAGAATGCCCATTGACAACATTGTTAACCAATGAATTTACACACTGCAGTAAACACCGCCTTACGCTATTATGTCAACCGCTAGCAGTATGAGGTCACTTCCACCACAACACTTCTGGATTACAGGGGGCAGACATTTTGGCCTTAACTACACAGTTGTAAAACCCTCATCAGTACAATGCAGGCCCTATTGTCCCCTAAACATCCATAGGCATGTAACAATATACATTACCTCACAAACAATGTGTGCAGATGTATGTGTGTTCCTAACATGTGTTTTCAACTCCTCCTTGGTACAGACCAGAGGTCTTCAAACTGGAGGGCGGGCCCCCGAGGGGGGCCTCAAGTGATCCCAGGGGGGGCGCCAAACTCTGGCCAAAAGAAATATTATACAGATAACAGGCCTTTGTTGTAAGCAGAAGCATGTGATTGCAGTTTTAAAAAGGAAACAACACTATACTGCAATGTTTAAATAGGTTTAGACATATTTAAACATTGCCATCTTTATTACATAATTGTGAAAAATTCTGAGAGGGGCCCAATGAGTTTTATTTTTCAACTGGGGGTGGTGCAGCAATAAAAGGCTTGAAGACCACTGGTACAGACCCGTGTGGCAAGGGAGGGCCCCACCGGTGTACAGACCACTTGGTGATTTGCGGACCATGGTTGAGTGTCACATCATTATCAATTACAGACTCACTCGTGCTACTATTGATGAACTTTGTGCCTTACTGGATCCAGCACTGAGACTGGGTAATTGTAATCAGCATGCCATCCCTACCGAAGTGCAGGTGCTCTCTGCACTCCATTTCCTGGTCACGGGCTCATTTCAAGTGACAGTGGGCATGGGTGCAGGTTTTTCACAGCCAATGTTTAGCATTATACTTTCCAGATTCCTGCAGTCCTATGTGAGGTTTTCCCAAAGTGCTGACCTCCCTGCCATCAAGTCGGACTTCTATGCCTTGCTAACATACCCCATGTCATAGGTGCCATCGATGGCACCCACATAGCTACCATCCCCCCAAGAGTCAGTGAACAGGTGTACAGAAACAGGAAGAACTTTCATTCCATGAACATTCAATTTGTGTGTTCTGCAGACCAGTACATCTCACATGTGAATGCCATGTTCCCTGGATCAGTCCATGATTCCTTTGTGCTGAGGAACAGTAGTGTGCCACAGAAGATGGAACAACTACAAGAGGACAGAGGGTGGATCATAGATAGGTGTTTCTGATACTTATTGCCACATAGCAGACAGCCAGGCTTTCTGCCTCTGAGGGTTGTCAATGACAATCCTGTTTTGCACCATTTTCTAGGTGATTCTGGATATGCCAACTTGCGTTGGCTCCTGACACCAGTGAGGAATCCTGGAACAGATGCAGAGAGGAATTACATTGAGGCCCATGGACGTACTAGGAGGGTGATAGAGAGCACAATAGGTCTCTGAAGGCTAGATTTCATTGCCTACATATCTCTGGCGGTTCCCTAGCCTATGGGCCTGAAAAGGTGTGTAGAATAGTGGTGGCCTGCTGCATGCTGCACAACGTGGCTGTGAGAAATTCTATCCCTCTCTTTGGAGGACGAGGGTGCTGTATATCCAGACCAGCTTTCTCAGAGAGGGGATCAGAGTGATGGTGATGATGAGGAGCGGGAATATGTAAATACCAGGACCCAACTGATACAACTCTACTTCCAGTAACTTTGTGGGACAATTGGATGAGACTGAGTCTGTGCAGCATACTGTCAGTGTGCCTTGACATTTAGGGGGGTGTTGGGTCAATACTCATTGACACTGTGACCAGGTCTGCATAGGACAGGTGACAATATAGTGTAATAGTTAAACACATCTGTAGGCACAACAACATGTAATGTGTGTGGTGCATTTCCTGCTACTCAGATAATAATAAATGAGTTATCATACAGTTGCATCCATACTTCACTTTACTTAATGACAGGGGGCATTGTAACATGTGAACTGGCGCTTTATTTGGTGCAGGGATTAAATTGTGCAGATTACAGTGATGTGAGTGAGCTACTGGTGGTTGTACAATATGGCAGCATGGTTGCAGCATTTGTTGGCAGTAGTGGTAGGTCCATCAATGTTTACAGGAGTTTGTTGTAGTTTTCACACGGTTTGGTCATTGATTCTGTGGGACACTTGGAGGACAGTTCTTGCCAGAATCACTTCTTTGAGGGGGCCGTGGTCTTGGCAGGTTTTCCTGTGCCATATCTGGGCCTGATGGTCCGTTTGGGTGCCTGATGTTGGCCTGTACGGGTTGAGATGGATGTCCCCTATGTGTCCTGAGAGGGTGCTACATGTGCAGTTTGTTGCTGATGTTGTTGTTGTCCGGTCTGTATCCTGGCCTGTAGTACAGGCTTCCTGGTCTGTGTGGGCCTCAGGCTGAGTTGGGACAAGGTGCAGTAGTGCACCTGCTATGCTGGCCATTGTGGCATTGTGCAGTTTCCACTGCTCCATGGCCTCTTGGTGGTGTGCTAGCTGCATCCTTTGACTCTGCTCCAGGGTGGATACTATCTGGGCCAATCTGTTCTGGGTATGGTGATATGCTACCAGGACCTCAGAGATCACGTCCTTGGCTGCAGCATCCATCCTGTGGCCTCGTTCCTGGGCCACTGATGTCCTCCCACTGGGCCTATCCCCCTGTGCCTGTGTCCCCTGCACAGGTCTAGTGGTGTCAATTGTACTGAGTTAAACAAGACCAAAACAACAAAGATCCAACATACACAAGTCAAGTTCTTGATTTTTAAAGTTTAATTAAAAATGCAGTGCTTCAAAGTCAATAGCTACAACGGGAGCTATCTAGTCACTGTAGACGAGGCAAATGCAAAAGTTCAGTCCAATGGCGATGGAGCGTGGGCCAGGTACAGGAATTACGCAGACCTTCTGACAGGTACCTTGGTTGCTTCGATGCTTGGTAACAATGCGTTGATCCAAGGAGGGGATGCGTGCCAGTTCTGATGCATCAGCCAAGTCGGGACTATGTTAAAAGTCGGTTTGTTGCGTCATGCACGCGGTGAGCGGTGTCTGTGGCTTCGGTGCAGGCAGTGGCGTAGCGTACTTTCTGCACAGTGCGCTTTGGTTCCAAGTGACGTGCCAGTGTTGATGTATTAGTTCTTGTGTTGCAGCACAACATTCACCTCTAAGGGCCCAGGACTGGATTTGGCACCACTTGGCAGAGCAGGGCTCATAGCAGAGGAGCTGAGGTGCTGGTAGCAAGATGCAGGTGAAGTCTTTGATATCTTTGAGACTTCAGAAACTGGCGACCTGCTCAATTTGGCCCTTGGAGAAACTTTAGATTGCAGGATGTAGAGAGTTAGATCCAGTCCTCTCACTCCAAGGCAAAATGCAGCATGCCAACACAGCAGGTTGCCCTGGGCTGATGTTGTTGGCTGGGTGGTAGGAGTGTCAGTGGTATCCTGGGTGGGGCTGCTGGATGGTGTCAGTCCAGGACTGTGTGAGGGGCCAGGTTGATCATCAATGATCAGGGTTCCTTCCCCAGTGTCCTGCAAGATGCCTCTGTCTCCCTGTGGGGCACTGCCACTCCTTGTCCTGTCCGTCAGGGTGGCATGGGTGGTGGTGCCTGTTGGGCGGAATGCACATGTCTGTTACAATTGCATGATCGGATGGGGTGCACAGGACTGGGCGGTTTTGTGCAGGTTTTCACACTTTGGGGCCATGCAGGATGCTTTCATGAGGTTAGCATTGCTTTTTGCTTAGGATGTGGATGTGCATTGTGGGTGCCGTAGGCCATCGTGATTCCTTGCATGGGTGGGTGGCTGTGCACAGGGGGAGCGATGTGGGCCTGTCAGTGGGTTTGGGGTCATGCAGGGGGACTAGATGTAGTGATTGCCGCCTGGGTGGGGTTGTGGTCCTGGTGTCAGTTGGAGGGGTGAGGTGGTGCATGCATTCCAGGTGTGATGGGTATGGGGCAATTGTAGATGACTTACCCAAGTCCATTCCTCCAGTGAGTCCAGTGAGTCCCTCAGGGTGCAGGATTGCCAGTACCTTTTTCTCGGAGTCAGTGTAGTCAAGTGGTATTGGTGGAGGTCCTCCCTCAGTCTTCTGAACTGCAATGTGGTGCCTGGATGCCATGGACCTGACCTTCCCACACAGGTCATTCCATCTCTTGTGGATGTCGTCCCTGGTGCGTGGATGGTGTTCCAATGAATGGACCTTGTTGACTATTGTGTGCCATAGCTCCATCTTCCTGGTGATGGGAGTGTGCTGGATCTGTGCCCTGAATAATTGTGACTCGACATTCAGGATCTCGTCCACCATGGTCCTTTTCTCCCTTTCTGTGAAGCGTGGGTGTTTGAGGGGTGCCATGGTGAGTGTTGTGAATTGTGTCTTGTGTGGATCTAGGTAAGGGTGCTCTTGTGTGGTTGGGTGTATGTATCGTGTATTGTGGCGTTCGGTGTCTGCTTCTGGGGTTCTCTGCATTAGTTGGCCTAATTTTGTTGCTAAGGATTGTGGGGTGTGTCTGTGAGTGTTTTATAGTGTTGTGGATATATGTCAGGTGTGTGGGTTTCAAACTTGCCAATGTATGCATTTCTTGCTATTGGGTCCACTTGTCGCCAGCGGCGGTCCATACCACCAATGGTTGTTCGGCTTCCACTGACCGCGCGGTGATTTGTGCTTTGCTATTTGGAGGGCGGAGTATTTTTTGTGCTCGGCGTTGGCGGGGTTGGAGGTCCAGCATTTCCACCGACATGGTCCTGGCGGTGACTGGTGGCAGAGAGATTTTTGTCAGATTCTGATTTTTTCATCATTATATGGCAGGTTTCTGTTCACCGCCAATGGCGGTCTTCTGTTCGCCGTCGTCTGGGGCGAAGCGTTGTCACATGGGCAAATTTTTATCGCAGATGGCTCATATTGGCCAGGTGGGAAGCATAAATTGCAACGGATGGAAGAAATGGGGAGATTTACACTTTTTGCCACAAACCTGTGTCAGCGCAGGTTTGTGGCAAAAAGTATAGCACCGACTAGCGCCATTTCTAGAAGCCGGCCGGGTGCCCTATTTAAGGAATGGCACTACTGGGCGCTAAGGCCCTGTTAGCGTCCTTAGAAAGGACGCAAACAGGGCCTGGGACTCATAGTGGGAACCGGGGCTTGTACACCATATTATGGCGCTACACTGTTTAGAGGCAAACAAATTGCCTCTAAGCAGTGTAACACCATTTACTGGCACACAAGCCCCATGGACATGGCTCCTGTCTTAGTGAAGACAGGAACCATGCCCACCACCCCAATGGTGATGCCCAGGGGATGGATGTCCCCTGGGCATGGCCATTAGGGCCAGCACCATGGAGGGGGCCCCAAGTCAGGACCCAGGGTGGTCTTGGGGAAGAAAAAAAAATAACTACCCGGACTTACCTTCGGATGGGTCCCCCATCCGTTGGTGACCTCCTGGTGTGGGTAGGGGTGGGTGGGGGTATCCCTGGGGACAGGTAAGGGCACCTGTGGGCAATTTCCATGGTCTCTGACCATGGAAATCTGCCTACAGGTCCCCTTACCCTGCCCATACCCCGGCGTTCAATAATGGCACTAAGCAGGCTTAGCGCCATTTTTTAAGGCCCTCCTCCTCCCGTGCATGATTTTTGCACAGGAGGATAAATAGGGTGCTGGGGCCATTGAGACATTTTTTGCCCGGGAATGCCTACCTTGATTCTCATTGATGCAAGGTAGTTTTCCGCAGGCAAAAAATGTTGTTAACTCCAATTTCTAGCGCCAAAATATAAATATGGAGTTAAGTTTGCACCAATGACGCAAAAAATGACACAAATCCGGCACAGAGTATGGGCCATAGTCTGAACCTGGTGAGAAGGACTCTTTCCCATGGGTTTCTAACAAAGGAAAGACAGAGTTTTGGGCCAAGAGTAGTATTTAAAATCATCAGGGCCCTGGCTGACTTACTACCCAAGGCCGCGTTTTCTGTACTTTCACTGAGCTGTGTTATTAGCAGTTCCTTCACCGTCTTTTTGACAGCCCGTTTCAACGCTTCAGGATTAAAAAAATAATTCTGGGCAACCTGCTGATAAGACTAAAGTTCTAATATAGTGAAGCCATGGAATTTTAAGGCCTAAGTCACAACTGAGGCAGTCCTCAATTAATTCCCTGTTAAAAGTTGCCATTTCCCCACTCCAGACAGATGTCCACACCAACATAGGCGCGATCTTAGCATGACCTTCCGCAAAGACCAGACCCAACTCCTCATGCATAAACCGGCTTGAGCTAGCCGGTCCCATCCCTAATAGCTTTCTGCAAAAACAATTTTCTTTGCTCTGAATAGATATACAGTTGGAGTACCCCCCCGGATTTCAGCGCCATATAATAGTACAGGTAAAAATTTCATCTTGTAAATCTGCAGCACTGTTAAAACAGGCTTGCTCCCAACTAAACAAGCAAATCTAAAGAGCGCCCCACATGACTAGTCAAAGAGCAAACAGATGTTTGCGAGACATTTGGTCCATGTACAGTGCTCATCAAAGGTGGCACCCAGATATGAGAAGGGGGATACCCTTGTTACCACCTATCCTTAATTAAGATCGGTCTGAGTTTCGGGTTCCGCTTCCCACAAACCATAAAATGTGTCTTAGAAGTGTTAACATCCAGTTGCAGGTCGCCCATGTAATCAGAAAACAGATCCACCATAACTTTAAGACCATTCAGTGTGTGAGAAAGGGTGACAGCGTCATTTGCATATAATAAAGAGGGGACGGAATTATTTTTTACTTTAAAAAAATCTTTGCCATGGGTAACCAGATGTGAATTCAGGCCATTGATATATGATGAAAATAGGATTGGTGCCATAACACAGCCCTGCCTGACTCCCCAAGATAGTTTAAAGAGCATTCCTCTGCCTTTCAAATCGAACTGAGGCGTAATCATCTTGGTGGAGCGCCTGAAGGAAACTTACCAAAGCTTGGGGCAGCCCAAGACCTTCCAGGATTCACCATAGCTTTAATCGAACAACCCTATCAAAGGCACAGCTCAGGTCCATAAATGCCAGGTAGACAGCGCCCTTCTTGGCTACAACATATTTCCCCCCCAATAGATTAAGATTAAGGCACTGTTCCATTGTCCCTATGCCCTCTCTAAAACCATATTGGGCCGGGCAGATGATATTATTTGCCTGGATCTATTCTTTGATACGAAGGAGGACAATGCGTCCCACTATCTTAACCGTGGAGTCCAGCAAAGAGATGGTGAGGTAGCACGCTGGGTCCTGTCTACACCCTTTTATAAAAACCAGCATTATTACTGCTGACTTCCATGAGCTAGGGACCAGTTTGTGATGCAGCGTTAAGAACATTTGTCAGAAGCGGAGCCCACAGGGCAACGTTTTCCCTATATAAGTCCATAGGGATGCCATCTGAGCCAGGGGCTTTATTGGAAGGGCTATCCATGATGGCAACCTGAACTTACTCCAATTTGAAATCCAAGCGCAACGGAGAGGAAGCAGCCACGTCCACCTCCCCCAATTGTTCCACACTGTCCAGTGAGTAAACCCTCCCGATGTGGGCTACCCATTTTTGGGCTGATATGGTGGTCCCTACAATGTCAGGTGAAGCTTGATAAGCAGGCTTTCCATTCACTATTCGCCACAAGGATCTCGCATCCCTGAGCTTGCAGGCACCCACTAACTGCTCCCACCTCTCTTCTTTGAGACATTGCTTCCTCAGTTTTATTGCCTCCTTGTAAGCAGTCCTGGCTTCACTGATAGAGTGGGAGTTCCTTGGGTGGTCCTTGAGGACTTTGTGGAGGTGTTTACTGGCAATACTGCAATTCTTATCAAACCATCCATCTTTATGGTCTTTTATCAGTCCTTGAAGATCCAACATAATGGATCTGAGGCTGCTATTCAGAGACTGAAAACCACCCAGAATGGCCACTGGTGAGGCCTCAAATAATAGGAGGGAGCTAGAAAACACATTCCTGCATCTCTCAACAACCTCCACCAATAGGATGGGGATCAAAACTTTCCGCCAGCTGAGTCTCCTACCTTTTGGAATCAGCTCAAACACACCTGGAGTCAAGTTCACAGTCCCAGTAGTGGGAGCAACCATTCTAGCTTCTATGGCATTATAGTCACTAAACCTTTGGTTGTACATCAGCCCCTTGGTACAACACTCAGCAAAACTATTAGAAATATAAATATAATCAATTATAGTCCCTTTTCCCCATCCAACAAAAGTGGGTTTGAATAAGTCGCCGCTTGCCACGCTCTCCAGCATATTACAGAGACAGGCACGTCTCAGTTCAATCACCAGCAGTTTACATTAGGGTCCGGGGGTTCTGCGGACGATACCCAATCATCCATAAGGAGGGGATCTACACCCAAAGGGGCCGTTCATATCTTGGCATTAAAATCTTCCACTAAAAGGACATTAAAACACCCCAACTTAGGGGCCACCCTCTTTTCCAAGATCAGAAGTGCTTGGAATAGAGACCTGATCCGACACCCCAAGTAACAAACTGAGTTATAAAAATTTACAACAAAGAAATGAAACTTTTCAGAACAAACAACCCAAGATATCTGTGCACCAGATTCGGGGCCGTTCTGCAGTTCTTTTGGTGTTTTTTGTCTGGAGATGGCAGCTGACCTAAGAAGTTTCTGGCCCTCTGTTGAGCAGGCAGTACCCTGGGAGCTTGTAGAGGTCACTGGCCCTGCAGGATGCGTTGCCTTCTTACAGCAGGGGTCTTTGAAGCTGCAGACAGACTGGTAGGGCTGGGGCAAAGTCAGCTGTCAGGAGTCTTCACTGCTGGTGTCGGCTAGGCAGTACTTCTTCTTTCTTCTTTCTTGTGAGCTCACCAGGAGTTTGGTGAGGAAGGTTTAGGGGAACCCCTAAATACTAGATTTAGGGGCATTACAGAGGTCAGAGGGCAGTAGCCAATAGATACTGTCCCTGAGGTTGGTTACACCCTTCCTGTAACCACTCCCTTTGGGGAGGGAAGCACATTCCTAACCCTATTGGTCCCTATCCTGCAAAACAAGATGGAGGATTCTGCAAGGAGGGGGTCACTTCAGCTCTGGACACCATTAGGGGTGGTCCAAGCTGAAGTGGTCACTCCTTTTTGTTTTTACTAATTTTTCTGCCAGACTTGCTGCCAAAAGTGGGGCTTGGTCCTGGGGGGGCGGTGGGCATTTCCACTAGCTGGAGTGCCTTGAGGCACAGCAACAGGAGGCCTGAACCTTTGAGGCTCACTGCCAAGTGTTACAGTTCCTGCAGGTCGGAGGTGTGAAGCACCTCCACCCAGAGCAGGCTTTGTTTCTGACCCCAGAGAGCACAAGGCTCTCACCCCATGGGTTCAGAAACAAGTCTGTTCGTGGCAGGCTGACACAGACTGGTAAGCCCAGCACTAAAGTGCTGGGTAAAATACAGGGGGGCAACTCTAAGATGCCCTCTGGTTGCATTTTACAATAAATCCAACAATGGCATCAGTGTGGGTTTATTGTGCTGAGAAGTTTGATACCAAACTTCCCAGTCTTCAGTGAAGCCATCATGGAGCTGTGGAATTCGCAATGACAAACATCCAGTCCATATACTCAATATGGCCACACTGCACTTACAATGTCACATTGCTCATGCAACTTTGCCCTCACCTTTGGTACAGTGCACCCTACCATAGGGCTGTAAGTACTGCTAGAGGGGTGACTTACCTATGCCACAGCCACTGGTTTGTTGGCATGGCACCCTGAGAGGGAGACCACGATGACTACCATTTTCTCCCCACCAGCCCAAACAATCTGCAATGGCGGTGTGCATGTGTTTGGTGATGGCTCTCTTTGGGTGGCACAATACATGCTGCAGCCCTTAGGGACCCTCTGTTAGCACAGAGCCCTTAGTACTAAATGTACCTTTTACAAGTAACTTAGCTGGGTGCCAGGAGTGTGCCATTTGTGGAAACAATGGTACAGTTTTGGGAAAGACCACTGGTGCGAGGCCTGGTTAGCAGCATCCCAGCACACTCTATATCAGGTCAGCATCAATGTCAGGCAAAAACGTAAGGGGGTAACCATGCCAAAATGGGCACTTTTCTACAAAACCCCCTCCCAAATGAAAGAGGATGAGACTAACCTTTCCCAAGAGAGTCTTCATTGTCTGAGTGGAAATACCTGGAAAGTCCATCTGCATTGGCATGGACAGTCTTCAGTCTATGTTCCACTATAAAGTCCATTCCCTGTAGGGAGATTGACCACCTCAACCGATTAGGGTTCTAATCTTTGCATTAGCCATATGAGAGGTATGTGGTCAGTTTGAACAATAAAGTGAGTACCAAACAAGTACGGTCTCAACCTTTTCAGCAAAGGCCTTCCTCTCAATTGCACTTCAGTGCTGTTCCCTGGGGAGTATGCTCCGGCTAATGAAAGCAGCAGGCTGGTCATGGCCATCATTGTTGGTTTAGGCAGGACTGCTCCTGTACCATGTTCAGAGGTATATGTCTGCACAATGAACTGCTTAGAGATGTCTGGAGTTTTGAGAACTGGAGCTGAGCACAGCACCTCCTTCAGGGTGTCAAAAGCCTTCTGACAATTAACAGTCCAGTTTACTTTCGTGGGCCTATTCATAGAGGTCAGTTCTGTGAGGGCATCACAATGGATGAATACCCCTTCACAAACCCCCTGTAATAACCAGTCAAGCCAAGGAATGCCTTGACTTGAGTCTGGGTTTTTGGAGCTTCCCAGCACAGAATTGTCTGGATCTTGGGCAATAAGGGCTGCACTTGGCCTTCACCTACAAGGAGACCCAAGTATACAACAGTGCCCTGTCCTCTCTGGCATTTCGATGCCTTAATAGTTAGGCCTGCAGATTGCAGGGCCTACAAAACCTTCCGTAGGTGGACCAGGTGATCCTGCCAGAAGGAGCTTCAGACAGCAATATCATCAAGATGTGCTACACTGAAGAAGGCCAAGCCAGCAAAGACCTCATTCACCAACCTTTGGAAGGTGGCAGTTGTATTCTTTAAACCAAATGTCATAACAGTGAACTGGCAATGCCCATCAGGTGTAGAGAATGCAGTCTTTTTTTTGCTCCTATTGCCATGTCAATTTGCCAGTACCCTGCAGTCAAAGGTACTGAGAAACCTTGCTGCACCTACTTTGTACATCAGCTCTTCATCCATTGGAATAGGGTGAGCATCTGTCTTGATGACAGAGTTGATACCTTTGTAGTCCACACAAGACCTCATTTATTTCTTTCCAACCTGGGGATGAGGTGTGGGAACTAAGACCACTGGGCTGTCACAGAGACTGTCAGAGAGTTCAATAATCCCCAAATCCAGCATCTTGTTGACTTCAACTTTGACGCTCTCCTTAACTTGATCAGACTGCCGATAGGTCTTGGATTTGACAAGCAAGCTTTCTCCTGTGTCCATGTCATAGGTACACAAGTGAGCCTGTCAAGGAGTTAAGGAGGAAAGCTCTGCATACTACTGCAAGACTTGTCGTCAGCCTGCTGTTGGGCAGTGAGTATGTCTGAGTAGACAAGCCCATCAATTGACCCATCTTTAGGGTAGTGTGAGAGGAGGTCAGGGAGAGGTTCACTCTCTGCTTCCTGATCCTCATCAGTAACCATCAACATGGTTAAATCAGCCCTGTCACAAAACAGCTTGAGGCGGTTCACATGGATCAACCTTTTGGGTGCCCTGTTGGTGTCTAGGTCTACCAAGTAGGTGACCTCACTTTTCTTTTCAAAGATTTGGTAAGGGCAACTTCACTTGTCCTGAAGTGCCCTGGGAGCCACGGGCTCCAGAGATCATACGTTCTGATCTGTTTTAAACAACTCCACCAGTGCAGTCTTTTGGTCATACCACTGCTTCTAGAACTGTTGACTGGCCTCAAGGTTTTTGGATGTTTTTTCCATGTACTCTGCCATCCATGAGCGGAGGCCAAGCACATAGTCACCACATCTTGCTTAGGATCATGGAGAGGTCTCTCTAACCCTCCTTCACAAGTGCAAGTGGTCACCTAACAGGGTGCCCAAACCGAAGTAGAAAGGGGGAAAACCATCCTCCCTTCTGAGGCACCTCTCTGTAGGCAAAAAGCAAGCATGGCAGGAGGATATTCCAACTCCTTTTGAGTTTTTCAGAGGGTCCCATGATCATGCCATTCAACGTTTTGTTGAATGTTTTAAGAAGTCCATTGGTTTGTGGATGGTATGATGTGGTGAACTTATAAGTCACACCACACTCATTCCACATCTGTTTAAGGTAAGCTGACATGAACTTGGCACCTCTGTCAGAAACCGCCTCCTTAGGAAACCCTACCCTGGTAAAGATACCAAGAAGGGCTTTGGCTACTGCAGGAGCTGTATTAGACTGAAGGGGAACTGCTTTAGGATACCTGGTAGTGTGATCCACTACTACCAGTATAAATAGTTTTCCTGAGGCTGTGGGTGGTCAAGTGGGCCCAGTATGTCCACACCAACCCTTTCAAAGGGAATGCCCATCACTGGTAGTGAAATTGGGGTGGTGCTTTGGGTGGCCCTCTGCCTTAGCACTGGCTTGGCAGGTGACACAGGAGCTGCAAAACTTCACCTTTTGAGACATGTTTGGCCAGTAGAAGTGGCTGACAAGCCTATCCCACGTTTTAGTCTGGCTCAGATGCCTAACTAGGGGGATGTCATGTGCTAAAATGAGGATTAATTTCCTAAACTGCGGTGCTGCGATACTAGCACTCTCCTGGTTGCAGCAGGTTTGGGATCTCTGGCTTCAGTGTAAAGGAGTCTTTCCTCCCAATAGACCCTGTGGGACATCTTCCCTTCCTGACATCTTCCTTCTCCTGTACATCTGCTTGCTGCCTCAGGCCTTCAAGTGTGGGACAGGTTATCTGTCCTTGCTCAGCTGGTCCCTAGAGCATCCCCCTGGGCCCAAGAGCTCTACCTGATAAGGATCAAGCTCCGTGTGCTCAGTTCCATCAGAGGATGCTAAGACTTCTTCCTGAGAAGAGGAGTCTAGTGCTTGTTGCTGTACAGAAGCTGGTCCCCCAGGCCTTTTGCCCTTTCTCTTTGAAGTTTGGGCCATTATTCCGTGCTCCAACACATCTTTTTCACCATGGTCTCGGCTCTATACTGTACTCTTCACACACACCATCTCAGCGATTCCCAGAATGGGTGCATGGGTTTTGAGTTATACCTCAGCCCAAGCTGAGGACTCCAGGCCATTCCCCAGCAGACATTCAACTGGGATTGCAGAAGAGACCACTACCTATTTTAAGCCAGTAACCCCTCCCCTTTTTAAGGTCACCATAGCCATGGGATGGACCTTAGTCACATTGTCAGTGTTGGTGACTGGATAAGTTTGTCCAGCCACATACTGTCCTGGGGAAACCAGTTTTTCTGTCACCATGGTGACACCGGCACCTGTATCCCTCAGGGCTTCGACCTTATACCCATTATTCAAGGGTTGCTTCCTAGATTTGTTCATGTTAAAGTGGCAGACAGAAAGAGTGGCAACATCTACCCCACCTTCAGAAACTAAAGTAGCTTCAGTGTGAACCCCTATTTGTTCTGGGAATACTGTTGATCCCACCTGGAGACTGGCTATACCAGTGCTTGCTGGTGCAATACTACGGGGATTCTTTTGGGGTCAGACCATGTCTCCAGTTTGGTGTCCATTCTATGTACAGTTTTAACACCAGGTCTTTTTGGTTCAAAGTTTTTACTCTTGTACCCATGTGAAGATTGTGAAGAGGCTCGGGCCTACCTTTCTGTTCAGGTTTTTAGGGGCCTTTAGAAGACTCCTTACTTTTATCCTTAGGTGTCTCACCACCCTTCCATGGGGAGGCTTTGTAACCCCTTTCTTTTTGTCACCCCCAGTGGAAGTCTTGGTCACCCTTGTCTTGACTCAATGGTCTGCCTTCTTTCCCAATTCTTGGGGAGAAAGTGAACCTAGATCTAGCAGATATTGATGAAACGTGTCATTGAAGCAGTTACTTAAAAGATGTTCTTTCATAAACAAATTATAAAGCCCATCATAGTCATGCACTCCATTGCTGTCATTCAACCATCTAGTGTTTTCACTAAGTAGTCCGCAAAATCAAACCAGGACTGGCTTGAGGTTTTGTGAGCCCCTGTGAACCTAATGCTATTCTGTTAATTGGTGAATCCAACGCACTCAATAAGGTTAGCTTTCATGTGGTCATAGGATTCAGCATCTGCACCAGTGAGTGTGAGGAGTCTATCCCTACACGTACCACTAAAGCGTTCCCAAAGGAGAGCTCCCCAGTGAGATCTTTCTAATTTGCTGGTTCCATGAGCCCTCTCAAAGGCTGTAAGCCCGTTGGTGATATCATCACCTTTCTCATACTTAGGACAATCCCTTTAGGGATTTTAGGGGTATCAGAGTTCTCTCTGCCCCTAGTTATTAGGGTTGCTGCCACCATTAATGGGTGCTAAGCCCATTTCTCATCTCAACCTTTCTGTAGCCAGGAACTGCCTCTCCAGAGCTAATCCTTTGGCCATCCTTGCTAAAAGGAGGTCCTCTTCATTGAGGCTGCCCTCAACGTTACCAGAGGAGCTAGTATCCCATGTGGCAGATTCAGATCTTGTGAGTACTATTCTTGGAGTCAAGGGTATTTGTGCCCTGTCCTCCCTAGTTAGGTGAGGAGGAGGGAGTTCATCCTCCTGATCTCTAACAACTTGCCAATCTGAAGGAAGTCTTCCTCCTCAGTAGAGTGTTACTTTGCATACTCTTCCAAGAGCTCCTGGAACTAAATCTTGGTAGGGTTGGAACCAGTTTTAATTTTTCTTAAATCACAAAGGGACCTCAGCTCCTTCATCTTAAGATGGAGGTAAGGGGTGAGGTCGAGTTCCACCACCATGTCCTCTGACCTACTCATTTTGTTACTAAAGTTGGGGATTACTTTTAGAAACTAAAATCTACTTCTAGCTACTTACCCCTAACTATGGTAACTTTTCAATCTAAAACATAAATGCTAAAGGGAACTTAACCAAGTCCCTAGCAGGACTTTAAAAAATTTAGAAAAATTGTCAATTCAAAAATCAATTCAATCTAAAGGCAATTTTGGAGCTTAGTTGTGTGATCAGATATTGGCACAGTAATCAAGCGAATTCAAGGCGGTAGACCTCACCGCTGATACACCAATATAGGAAGCTGGCTCTGTATGTACTATACCAAAATGAGGTATAGTGTGCACAGAGTACAGGGGTTCCCCAGAGGCTTAACATAGGCTAAAGTAGATAATATTAATGCTCTATTTTGCGGTAGTGTGGTCGAGCAGTTAGGCTTATTAGAGAGTAGTTCAAAGCAGTTTTTGCACACACACGGTCCAGAAATGAGACACACATTCAATGAACAACTCCAGGGCAATTGTTTTTATATAGCAAAAATATATTTAGTTACTTTATTGCTAGAACCAAAGGATCTTTGTTGCAGGTAAGTACAGTTGCAAGCAAGTATCCAGCATATGTTTTCAGGGGTTAGGATGTCGACATGTCAAAGTTTAGTCTGACCCCAAAAGTGCACCACCAGCAACACGGGGCCGGCTGTGTGCAGAAGTCAAAATTGGCATAGGGTTTACAATGGAATTTTAAGAGGACTGTGGATGCTTTGGTAGAAAGCAGATTGCAGGTAAGTACCTGCACTTCCAGGACACAGGCCCATGGGGCTAGGTCAGCACCAGTAGGGCCACAGGATCACACCAAACACACACCCTCCGTGGCACAGGAGTGGTCAAGTGCAGGGTGCAAACACAGAGATGGGCACCCAATGCTTCTCAATGGGGGGACCCCAGGGGTCACAAAGGGTGCTGCAGGCTGGGTCCCCTGTGGTCAGTTCTGGGAAAAAAAAGGCTAGACAGACAGGAGAGACACTCAATGGATGTTACTGGACTGCCTGTCAGATTAGCCAAGGCCACTGTGCTGCGGATGCAGGGATACCTTTAGGTGTCGGGAATCTTCATTGGATCTGGTCGTGGTCGGGGGAGCCTCTGGATTTAAGCTGCAGGCGTTGTTGTGTTGGCCACGAGAGGCCAATCCAGGATGGACTCGAGGTTGGAATCACCTGGGGGCCTCCTTTGGACTGATGGGCCACCTGGACTTGGCCGGGAGCGTCAGGTGCAGAGTGGACAGGGCTTGTGAATCCTGGGAGGCTCTGGAGTCTGTTTGTTGATTTCTTCTGGACAGGGCCGCTGACCTTGGGAGTTCTTGGTCCTCTGCTTAGCAGGCAGTCCCCTGGGGGTTGCAGAGGTTGCTTGTCCTGTAGAATGCTTCACCTTCTTGTAGCAGGGGTCTTTGAACCTGCAGACAGGCCGGTAGGGCTGGGGCCAAATCAGTTGTCAACTGGAGTCTTCACTGCTGGGCCAGCTAGGCAGTCCTTCTTCTTTCTTCTGAGGTCACCGGGTAGCTGGTGAGTATGTTTCATGCGAGACCCTAAATACCAGATTTAGGGGCGTTAGAGGAACCAAAGGGCAGTAGTCAATGGCTACTGTCCCTGAGGGTGGCTGCACCCTTCCTGTACCCAGTCCTTTAGAGGAAGGAGGCACATTCTTACCCCCATTGGTCCCTATCCTCCAAAACAAGATGGAGGATTGTGCAGGGGGGTCTCTTCAGCTCTGGACACCTTAAGGGTGGTCCAAGCTGAAGTGATCACTCCTCCTTGTTTTTCCTAAGTTTCCCACCAGACTTGCCACCAAAGTGGGGCTTGGTCTGAGGGGTGGGCATCTCTACTAGCTGGAGTGCCCTGGGGCACTGTAACAGGAGGCCTGAGTCTTCTTTGCTCACCACCAAGTGTTACAGTTCCTGCAGGGGGGTGTGGGAAGCACCTCCGCCCAGAGCAAGCTTTGTTTCTGACCCCAGAGAGCACAAAGGCTCTCAACCCATGAGGTCACAAACTTGTCTGTTAGTGGCAGGATGGCACAGTCCTGCACTATGGGATGGGTAAAATACAGGGGGCACCTCTAAGATGTACTCTGGGTACCTTTTACAATAAATCCAACACTGGCATCAGTGTGTGCTAATTGTGCTGAGAAGTTTGATACCAAACTTCTCAGTCTTCAGTGAAGCCATCATGGAGCTTTGAGATTCGTAAAGACAAACTCCCAGCCCATGTACTCAATATGGCCACACTGTACTTACAATGACTAAGAATGGACTTAGACACTGTAGAAGCATATTGCTCATGGAGCTATGCCCTCCCCTGTAGTTTAGTACACCCTGCCTTAGAACTGTAAGGCCTGCTAGCAGGGTGATTTACCTATGCCATAGGCCAGAGGTCTTCAAACTTTTTGATGCCGGGACCCCCTCTTAAAAAAATGTAGGTGTAAGGACCCCCTCCTGATAAAAATGTCTAGAACCTGGTACTCCTCATCATCAACAATAATTAACATCCCCATTTTTACTGTGAGGAAATAATATTAAACAGTGTTTAGCAAATCAAAGATCAGTGAGTGTGGTGGCGTGGTCAAGGATGTGGCTAAAATCAAAGATCCTCATTTATTAGGAATTGACATGGGGCAGAGCTGCAAGTCTTCTCGCTACACTGCCACACTCCAATACAAAAGAGCAGGAATGGACCGTCTTTATGAAATACTGTACATTTCTGTCCTTTCCCCCTGTGCTGGTGCACAATTGCTGCCTAGTGCCAACATAGGCAGGATTGTATTTGTGCAGGAAGGGGCACCTTCCTGCACAAAAACAATCCAGAAAGGCATTGTACCTCTTTCTACATGTGTGGCAGGTAGCAGCACACATGGAAACAGAAAAAACAAGGAGAAATTAGAACATTTCTCCTCATTATGCGTGCTCTGGGAGACGTAAGGTTTTGGTACTGCTCCAGTTTACGTGATTTTGTAAATCTGGGGCAGTGTCAAAATCCATCTGTGTTGCATAGGAACACCCACCACTACATCCGTGGAACGCCTCCTTGACGCAAAGTAAGGCAATGCAGCGACTTGCACTGACTTGCCTTACTCCATATCTACAAGGCCATTCAATCCACTCAGGGTGGCTTTGAGTCAGCTCATAGGTACGATTGAGAGGCTTGTGATGCTGGAGCATCAAAAAAAAGTGATGCTCCAGCAGCGCAAGCCTCTCATAAATAAACCCAAAATATTCTCTACATTTTTTATTTTTTTTAAGTCTTTCACCGCCAGGTAGCTACATTTAAAATAATAGCCAGCTGAAATGAAAAATAAATAAAATAAAGTTGTTACTCATTGGGAAATGCACTGTAGTGCATTATGAAACCTCTATTACTTAATGCACTGCAGAGGTCTGTGTTTAACCGGAGAGCAACAGAACTAAATCTTTGTTAGTACAGTTGAGAATAGTGACTTGTGTATTTTTAGTGTCTTGAGGTCACAGCCTGTGACAGAAAGCACTGTGAATATATAAAAAGGCATTATTTTATACTTGCATTGAACACAGTATAATATAGGCCACTACAAAAAGGTTTATTATAAAACTGTGCTTCCAAAATGTGGATTTAAGTAATATCAGAGCATATGCAATACCTTTTCTTTTAAATAGCTGTCCCTTCAACACCTCCAGGTGAAGTGAGCGCTGTGTAAATACAATTACAATTAAAAGCATGCACTTCACAGCTCAGTTGTTAACTCTTCGCACTACCCCTAAAAAAAAAAAACGTTTGTCCTCACAAAGCTTTGATCGTTTAAAGCTGCTTCCATGCACCCTTTACATTTGCAGATCAGCTTAGAGTACATTTGCTTTTCATTCAGGTAGCAGAAGCCCTGGGCTGAAAGTCTCCTTAGCTGTCTGTGCGGCTTTCACAGCAGAGGAGACTCAAATTAAAGTTCAGCTGAGGCATTTTAAGGATCAGCTGGGGGAATGTGCGACCCCCTTTCCATGTCTTCACGGCCCCCCTGGGGGTCCCGACCCCCAGATTGAAGACCTCTGCCATAGGCAGTGGCTTGTGGGCATGGCACCCTTAGAGGGATGCAATGTCGGCTTTACTTTTTTTCTCCCCACCAGCACACACAATCTGCAATGGCAGTGTACATGTGTTTGGTGAGGGGTTCCTTTGGGTGGCACAATACATGCTGCAGGCCTTAGGCATCCTCCCTGGCCACAGAGCCCTTGTTACCACCGATATCTTTTACAAAAGACTTAGCTGTGTGCCAGGGGTGTGCCAAACAATGGTACATATTTGGGGAAGAACACTGGTTATAGCCTGCTTAGCAGGATCCCAGCACACCCTCCGTCAAGTCAGCATAAATATCAGGCAAAAGGTGTAGGGGTAACCATGCAAAATGGGCACTTTCCTACAATAGGTATTCTACATTTTCCTGCCACCCCCCTACCCCTCCCATGCTTACCACTAAAATATATACTTATGTGTGGGTAGACTCTGCAGTTGACCCAATGCTTTCTGCACATTAAAAGATGGGACAGGTGGAAGCCTATATCTCAGCATGTTGTTTGTGAATAGCATTTTGTAGTACATTTGAGGTATAACTGTAGTACTACAAAATGTACTGCAAATGCAGTTTGTGAATAGGTTCCAATGTCTATTGTCTCCTCAAGCATAAAAACCTCACACATACGAAAACTTCCTAATTCTCCTTTCTCACTCCCTAACAAAACACACTCTATTGTACCTCATGGCCATCCCCTCCAGTTTCTTCTGGTACAATATCTTTGTCTCCTGTTAGGTTTCTTGCCTCTGGTCTACCCCTATCTCTACACACTCTTGAAAAAAAGATTTTTCCACTTCAATTATTTTTCACTGCATCATTCTGCTTAAGAGGTTTTAGAAGAATTGTAATCTGTTTTCTTAGCATTTCACTGAAACATTGTCCAAACGGCAAGTGTGTGCTAGGGTTTTGTGCATGTCATCGATATGATCAATAGTTGCTACGTCTTATTGATATATTCTTTGAAACACATACAATTTAATGCAATGACAATATAGTGCTTGAGAAACATTTTCTAACTCATCAGCATGTCCTTAAAAACATAAGGTGTGATTTAGAGTTCAGAGAATATTCGGTCTGCCATATTACAAATGTGAAATTATATAAAGTGCTTATTATCAGCCATGCTCTAAATAAGCATTAGTCGTTCTCTCACCATCGTCTGGCTTGAGCCCTTCATGCTGCTCCGACTCCAAACAGTGCCATAATATTGTCTTAATATGTTGACAAATTTTTAGAACAATAGATTCTAAATATGTAAAGAGATGTCCGTTCCCTGATTTCTAAAACAAAAAACTGGGCTATCATCTCTGTTCTGCAGCATGTTATTGCTAATTATTAAAGTTGCAAATCTGGTGAATGCAAGCACACGGGTAATTACTGTAATAAAAGACAAACAAGTTCTGGTGTGTAGTATCTTGAATTCACATATGAAGAGACAGTTTTGCCTCTGGGTATTCAAGATCAATATGTCTACTTTTTCCTTAATTATTTGCCGATGACTTCCTTAACATTGGAGCATCATATGCATGCATTCTCTCTAATAATACTACCACACTGTTAGCATGTGCCAAACCTTGGCTTGTAGCAATCAAAAATGGCTTTAAAAATAAAACATTCACACACAACCTTGCCTGATAATCCTCACTTTTTAGGTAGGAAGTAGAAAATACTTCTTGTTGGCAAGGTTCTTATTATTTGTGACAACACTCAAGAGGAGAGTGTGGAATGCATTGGGATAATGGCCTAATGAAAAAAACTGTGTCGTTGCAGTATCTATCATCTCCATGAACATTCATTTCGGTCACGGGCTCCAGGTAACATGAATGAACATATGCACACACATTGATGTTGTCCTCAAGGGAACACCATGCAATTGTCAATCACACAAGTAGATGTTATTAGGAGCAACTGCAGGTTGATGGCCATGGCGTTCTACAGGCCCGCTTGAGCTCCACTGTGACCTTCACATTAGTTGTGGCAGTCAGAGCAATGGAAAGCTGTGTGAGGCTTTCAAGTTATCCAGTGGTGGCACTAACATGACCAGAGGAACAAAGGACATATGGAACAAGCCCAGAATAAGTGACTAGTCCTGGAACCCATTTTCAAACGAAAATCTTTGAGTTAGTTTCAAGTTTTGGTGATCTTGTCCAAGTCCTCATTCACAGCCCACGTCCTTCTTTGATTCAGTGTAGAATGATTTAAAGAGGCCAGTCTGGGAATTAAGTGCGCTCGTGCAGCAGTGTGATTCGTCCTAATAATAATTAAGATAGGACTTTTGTAACATTGCAGTTTTGTGCGCTTCACAACCCCACATCAATGCCCCTTGCTCATAGTACAATGGTATTGTCTATCAATCACCTTGGTGGAGGTAATCACTGGCCCTAATCATAAGTACCCTTGACATTTATAGTGCATACACAATTGAGCCTAGAGTCAGATCTTTCAGCTGTGTTTTCTCTTCTACTGTGCTACTCCATTCAGAACCTTAAAGAGTAAGTGGGATAAAATGTTTCTCTCTTTCCCTTAAATTCGGTATTTTGGGGGTATTCTTTGCAAGAGCTATGCCCATATAGCAGTGGCAACCAGTAATTCGAGCATATGTGGTGTTTCACAGACACACACATACATTCAACCATCTACATGCACACTCACTCACCACCTCATTCATTCACAAGAGTGCACAAATACACACACCATTCACAAGCCCATATGCACACACACCCAATCACAGCACAAACTCACAAATACACATGCACACACACAGACCAACAAAAAAAAGAATTACCGGATGCAGCGATTATGTCCGGTGGTATTCCTCATAGGATCTAGAGGATTGGGACTCCTGCCTTCTTTCATTGACTGACAATAGGTCAACCAATGAGAGGAAGTGAAAGTCCCTTACTGCTCACAGAGAAGGATGGGGTCAGTGAGATTGCTGACCCAGCCCACTCTGCGACAAGGCGTTATGATGGACACTCAGCCCTGTGCACTTTAGGGCTTAAAACTGAAGCACCCAAATCCAAGGCTATCAGTAATGCCCTCCCTCGTCATGAAGTGGAGTTCCTCCAAGCTCTTTGCTGGGCTGAGGAGGACAGTCCCACGGAGCTACAGACATCTTCACCCAGGCAAAGTTCAGCTCAGTCAACCAGGCATCTGCACATTAAGAGCCGGGTCACCGTACCTGAACATAAAGTTTGTCTGTCAGGCTAGTCTTTGCTCAGCCTGACAGGCATTCTTCATGTCTACCAAAAGGTGTGGTACGGGCCCCTCCACCCTTAAGGATGAGCCACTGTTGATGTTCAAATGTACAGCATTTTGGGGCTATCTTCCAGGATCTTCATTCAAAATGAAATTTGAAGGCATCCCAGTTGCCCTTTAAGCAAGAGGTATCTCATCAGGGGCAGCTCCTTTGAAAATGCAAACGAGTGTTGCCCCACTGGCTAAGCCAGGAGCTGAAAGATTAAATTATAATCCTTTATCGTTTTATCTTTCAGCTGCTGGCTCAGCACACAGCATGTGAAGGGTGAGGCAGGCTGGTTCACGGGAGGTGGAAGCGGGGAGGAGTAGAGAGTGCACCTGGGTGCTCATGTGTGTTTGGCCAGCCGTCTCAGGCTGGCTAAACACATGCACACTTAGGTTTCTCCAGCCCGGCTGTGTTGAACAGCCAGGCAGGAGAAACTGCACAGACCCCAGGGTCGTGGTTGAGCGGCAGTCCAAGCCACCCAGATCAATCCTGGTGCTGCTTTCATGCTAGGTTTAGAATGAAAGCGCCAGGATAGCTGGGGAGTCTGTGCTGGTGTCCAAGTGAATGGTGGGACACCAGAAGAGGACTGAGGTAGCAAGAGACGGCAGTGACAGCAGGAGGTATGTTTTTTTAATTATTTTTATTCAAAGACCCCCCCGTCACTCCCTCACCCTCGCCTGACCCTCCTTGAGATTTGCGGCGGCTGCCACTGTATCCTAGTGATAGCAGCTGTTATCACCCACCACAAATTCTTCAGTATTCATCTTTAGCACCCTTGAAAAGTATTCCCTGAGTAGTTGGATGGTGTATCATCTGACCCGAGTTGTAAAGTTGAAAAGGGGACTGCCCATCATGAGCCAACATCGATGGTTGAGATTTACTTTTTTCATCATGAATGGCAGATATACAGACACACACATCACCTGTATAGGTCTTGAATGCATGGGGGTAATAAACAAAAGTAGATTTCAATTTGAGGATATCCTACAGTCTCATGCATTTTGTGATTGGATTCAAAAGGCAGGTGCTGCAGGAAGTTGTGACCAAGCCCCTTCTCTTTCCCAGCCAAGGCCAGAAGTGATTCTTTAAACACCACAAGAATTGGCCTGGTTCCAGAGAATTACAATTTGCAGTGCATTCAAGATAGCGCTGCTGATTAATGCACTTACTTCAGAGAATTACGTTTGACGGACAATTAACATGTTTCACGCATAGATTATTGCAAAGGTAAATTAATCCACTTCAGAGATCCATGCACAAAGGTTCAGGTACGGTAAGGCCATCATAAATTTATATAAGGCATCAGTATCGAACCAGAGAGTTAAAGCTTTCAATCTCAGTAAAATAGTTCAAGGGATTAATGCTCTGTTTGCTGGTGTTTGCTGCGACCTTGCAGGTCAAGGATCCATTTCCATCATGATAGCTCACTGGGATCATGCACCTGCTAACATGCCTGTGTGAACATGCAGGTTAGTAGATATCTGAGACTTGAAGGTAAACTACTGTTCTGCCTACACATGATTGTTGCTATTCTTCCACTAATTATCATGTCTGTCTTCAGCTCGCCGTCGCTCTTAGTGTCCTGTCTCTTCTCTATTACCTTCTCTCCACTCTCACTTCTTTGCCGTACTGCTCTTTCTCCACCTTCTTTTTCTTCACGTCCTGGGTTTTATGATTCCTTTACTCGTTCCTCTCGCCATCTATCCTCATTTACTTCTGTCCTCTGTTTTATGTGCCTGTCTTTCTCAGTCTCCCTTTATGCTTATTTCGTTCTTTACCTACATCTTTTTCCATCCCCCTTCTGTCTTTGTGCACACACTTGCCTCTCTTTACACTGCAGCGTTTAATTTTCTCCACCTTCCTCTTCTCTTTTTTTAACTCCCTTCTTTCTCACTCTCCCAGCTTTTGATTTGCCGTTTCTCTATCACTCAACCTTTCACTTTGGCTCACTTGCTTCTTCTCTCTGTGAACAAAACTCAGTCACACTCTATTCCTTCCTATGTCTCTCTCTGACAGTCTCTCCACGGGTCTTACTCGTCCTCTTTTACCCTCCACCCCGCTTTCAAAATAACTTTCCGCGTCACTCGCCGCTCTATTTCTTACTTTTTTAATCTCTTCTATCTTTCTCTGCCTCTCTAATTTCATTCTCTCTCTCTTTCCACTTATCTCTGTCACCGCCCTTCTCAGCTATCCTGTATTCTACCCTCTTCTTGATCATTATCACAGATACATAACAACGTCAGTGTCTCTGAATGCGTTTTTCTTTAATCTCATCTGACCATTTGTTTCTCTTACCTTCTTTACTCCTCTCCTTCCCCGGGTTGGCATTGGGCTGGAAAGGCCCGGAACACTGTTCATGCTGAGGCCCTGTTGCCTGAATAGAAATGCAGGCTTTGTTTATTTTTATATGCCTTGCTCTAGCAGTGACTGGCTTTCGTGTTCTGAAAGTTGTGGGGCGTCCACGAACACCTACCTGCACAGACAAAAGGGGAGAATGCTACAAAAAAAAACGCTATTACCCAGAGCCTTTCTAATGTAGACATCCTCATTCAGCCATTGACAACTAGTTGTTGCCATCTATGCATTTTATTGTCACATTCTGAGCACTTTGGTAGGCCCTGCACAGTGGAAAAACAAGGTTTGGGTTGTGGGCATGTAATAGCATAGAATAAACCATTAATGCATAGGGTTCAAGCGTGAAATGAAGACCCTCCACCGGCAAAATGAAGGCGACTGGGCTCTCAGTTTCTATTTACTGATGTTCATAGTAGGAACATCAACCTGAACAGACTGCGATCAACAGCAAATAAAATGCTTCCCTTCATCTGCAATGCACGGGCAATTCTCCACAGCAGGACTTCTGGCTGGAGCAATTTGTTACTGATCAGCATTGGTTTACACACTACCAGCAAGGATAGCCTTAAGCTGTAGTGAGTAGCCCAGTGCTATTTGACTGCCTGAGTGCTCCCTTGGAATAAAATTACAGCTGTGCACCAATAATTTTCCTACCTGCTTAATGGGCTGGACATCTGGTTGTGTTAACTCATCTTGTGCAAAGCTATTTCTATGCAACAAATGGATGGATGACTTAATCCCTCATTAAGTCACAGGAGTGTTCACAAATTGTCTATGAACATTTGCTTGACTTTTTTTGTATTGATAATTTTGTTGGTTTTAGAATATTTTCTTCACAAAGAGATGCTCACAATTAGGCCCTGTGATGGGTAGAGTGTAAATATTGGCTTTTAAAAAAGTGCTGCTAAACTTTGCTATGAATGCCTGTTAAATTCACAACTTCAAATGCAAACTTAATGTTTTGATTTCTTTTCATTTTAGTCTTCTTTCTAGATACATGTTAACTCTGCTAATATTGTTTGCTTAGAAAAGGGTTCCTATTTCCACTTTCCATATTGCTGTAGCCCAAGATGTGTGTTCCTGAAGGAAATGCTAGGTGTTGCATCTCACATCTCACACTTTGTGATTCCACCTTCACTGGTAAGTGTGCCAGCTGTTAGACTACTGAATGCAGGTCTTTCTGCAAAGTTGTCTCCAACCGCCTGTCTTTAGTCATACCAAAACACACACCCACAGTTACACTATCATCTACCACATGGCCTCAGCTCCCTCCACCTATGCTCTCTATCCCCCCGCCCCGGTCACGCCCTTGCACTGCCTCTCATAAATGTATCCCTGATTCTCCCAGTAGCTCTGCTAAGAGAAGAGATACACCTACCATCCAGTCGTGGGATTTGCCTTTTTTCCCCATTTATTTCCCTTTTCACATTATCTCCTCTGTTTCTCTCTTTTTGCGTTCTTCGGGTTTCTGTTTGTCTTATTGTGTTTATTATTGAATTCTCTTGTGTTTTTTGTCACTGCTTCATCTTTTTTTAACACCTTGTTGATCTTTGTTCTCTCTTGGGCACCTATCCTGCTTGCCTGCCTTCCACCCTTGTAAGAAAAAATGCTTTTGAGGCCCATTCTAGTGTCTCCCCATTGCCCATTCACTAAGACCGGAGGACGGTGGTGAGGCAGCTGAAGAGTATTGTCCTTAACATGCCGTCTAAAAACAAGGATATGCTAAGAGAGGTGTCACCTGCAGTCAACATTTGAGCAACATACAAAATGCTGACCACAATTACCACACACTTCCACTAACAAAAAAACAGGCCTATTGACTTTATCGAGGTTTATTTGACATGCAAAAATTTTACACACTTGAGCTGAGAGTGTGCTTAATATTCTTTCTCACCCTGGAAAAGATTTTACTACTGTCCCTAATGTCTGTAAATCTCTGACCATTTTCTAGGTGAGAGAGGGTAGGAGAGGAGTTTGTGAATACTCGCAAACTAATTGTAGGAGGCTGGACTGGCTTGTAGTGAGTACCAAGGGGTACTTACACCTTGCACCAGGCCCAGGTATCCCTTATTATTGTAGAGGGGTGTCTAGCAGCTTAGGCTGATAGAAAAGGTAGCTTAGCAGAGCAGCTTAGGCTGAACTAGGAGACGAGTGAAGCTCCTACAGTACCACTAGTGTCATATGCACAATATCATAAGAAAACACAATACACAGATATACTAAAAATAAAGGTACTTTATTTTTATGACAATATGCCAAAAGTATCTCAGTAAGTACCCTCAGTATAGGGATAGCAAATATAGACAAGATATATGTACACAATACCAAAATATGCAGTAATAGCAATAGAAAACAGTGCAAACAATGTATAGTCACAATAGAATGCAATGGGGGCACATAGGGATAGGGGCATCACAAACCATATACTCTAGAAATGGAATGCGAACCACGAATGGACCCCAAACCTATGTGAACTTGTAGAGGGTCGCTGGGACTGTAAGAAAACAGTGAGGGTTAGAAAAATAGCCCACCCCAAGACCCTGAAAAGTGGGTGCTAAGTGCACCTAAGTTCCCCAAAGAGCACAGAAGTCGTGATAGGGGAATTCTGCAGGAAAGACCAACACCAGCAATGCAACAACGATGGATTTCCAGACGAGAGTACCTGTGAAACAAGGGGACCAAGTCCAAAAGTCACGATCAAGTCGGGAGTGGGCAGATGCCCAGGAAATGCCAGCTGTGGGTGCAAAGAAGCTGCCACTGGATGGTAGAAGATCTGGATTCTGCAAGAACAACAAGGGCTAGAAACTTCCCCTTTGGAGGATAGATGTCCCACGTCGTGAAGAGTTGTGCAGAAGTGTTTTCCTGCAGAAAGACCGCAAACAAGCCTTGCTAGCTGCAAGAGTCACAGTTAGGGTTTTTGGATGCTGCTGGATCCCAGGAGGGACCAGGATGTCGCCAATTGTGTGAGGAGACAGAGGGGGCATCCAGCAAGACAAAGAGCCCACTCAGAAGCCAGTCGCACCCGCAGAAGTGCCAGAACAGGCACTACAAAGTGGAGTGAACCAGAGCTCACCAGAAGTTGCACAAGAGGGTCCCACGAAGCCGGAGGACAACTCAGGAGGTCGTGCAATGCAGGTTAGAGTTCTGGGGATCCAGGCTTGGCTATGGACAAAGGAAATCCTCGAAGAGTGCACAGGAGCCGGAGTAGCTGCAAAACACGCGGTTCCCAGCAATGCAGTCTAGCGTGGGGAGGCAAGGACTTACCTCCACCAAACTTGGACTGAATAGTCACTGGACTGTGGGAGTCACTTGGACAGAGTTGCTGAGTTCAAGGGACCTCGCTCGTCGTGCTGAGAGGAGACCCAGAGGACCGGTGATGCAGTTCTTTGGTGCCTGCGGTTGCAGGGGGAAGATTCCGTCGACCCACGGGTGATTTCTTCGGAGCTTCTAGTGCAGAGAGGAGGCAGACTACCCCCACAGCATGCACCACCAGGAAAACAGTCGAGAAGGCGGCAGGATCAGTGTTACAATGTTGCAGTAGTCATCTTTGCTACTTTGTTGCAGTTTTGCAGACTTCCAGCGCGGTCAGCAGTTGATTCCTTGGCAGAAGGTGAAGAGAGAGATGCAGAGGAACTCTGATGAGCTCTTGCATTCGTTATCTAAGGAATTCCCCAAAGCAGAGACCCTAAATAGCCAGAAAAGGAGGTTTGGCTACCTAGGAGAGAGGATAGGCTAGCAACATCTGAAGGAGCCTATCAGAAGGAGTCTCTGACGTCACCTGCTGGCACTGGCCACTCAGAGCAGTCCAGTGTGCCAGCAGCACCTCTGTTTCCAAGATGGCAGAGGTCTGGAGCACACTGGAGGAGCTCTGGGCACCTCACAGGGGAGGTGCAGGTCAGGGGAGTGGTCACTCCCCTTTCCTTTGTCCAGTTTCGCGCCAGAGCAGGGCTGAGGGATCCCTGAACCGGTGCAGACTGGCTTATGCAGAGATGGGCACCATCTGTGCCCATCAAAGCATTTCCAGAGGCTGGGGGAGGCTACTCCTCCCCAGCCCTGACACCTTTTTCCAAAGGGAGAGGGTGTAACACCCTCTCTCTGAGGAAGTCCTTTGTTCTGCCTTCCTGGGCCAAGCCTGGCTGGACCCCAGGAGGGCAGAAACCTTTCTGAGGGGTTGACAGCAGCAGCAGCTGCAGTGAAACCCCGGGAAAGGTAGTTTGGCAGTACCTGCTTCTGAGCTAGAGACTCGGGGGATCATGGAAATGTCTCCCCAATGCCAGAATGGCATTGGGGTGACAATTCTATGATCCTAGACATGTTACATAGCCATGTTCGGAGTTACCATTGTGACGCTATACATATGTCGTGACATATGCATAGTGCACGCGTGTAATGGTGTCCCCGCACTCACAAAGTCCGGGGAATTTGCCCTGAACAATGTGGGAGCACCTTGGCTAGTGCCAGGGTGCCCACACACTAAGTAACTTAGCACCCAACCTTTACCAGGTAAAGGTTAGACATATAGGTGACTTATAAGTTACTTAAGTGCAGTGGTAAATGGCTGTGAAATAACGTGGACGTTATTTCACTCAGGCTGCACTGGCAGGCCTGTGTAAGAGTTGTCAGATCTCCCTATGGGTGGCACAAGAAATGCTGCAGCCCATAGGGATCTCCTGGAACCCCAATACCCTGGGTACCTCAGTACCATATACTAGGGAATTATAAGGGTGTTCCAGTATGCCAATGGAAATTGGTGAAATTGGTCACTAGCCTGTTAGTGACAATTTGGAAAGAAAATGAGAGAGCATAACCACTGAGGTTCTTGATAGCAGAGCCTCAGTGAGACAGTTAGTCATAACACAGGTAACACATACAGGGCACACTTATGAGCACTGGGGCCCTGGCTGGCAGGGTCCCAGTGACACATACAACTAAAACAACATATGTACAGTGAAATATGGGGGTAACATGCCAGGCAAGATGGTACTTTCCTACACAACCCCCCCCCAAACGAAGGACAATAAAACTAGCCATGACCTGATGTGTCTTCATTGTCTAAGTGGAAATATCTGGAGAGTCCATCTGCATTGGAGTGGGTACTCCCAGGTCTATGTTCCACTGTATAGTCCATTCCCTGTAGGGATATGGACCACCTCAACAATTTAGGGTTTTCACCTTTCATTTGTTTTAGCCAAAGTAGAGGTTTGTGGTCTGTCTGAACAATGAAGTGAGTGCCAAACAGGTATGGCCTCAACTTCTTCAGTGCCCAGACCACAGCAAAGGCCTTCCTCTCTATGGCAGACCAACGCTTTTCTATAGGGGTCAACCTCCTGCTGATAAAAGCAACAGGTTGATCCTGGCCCTCAGAATTAAGTTGTGATAAGACTGCCCTACCCCTAATTCAGATGCATCAGTTTGGACAATTAATTTTTTGGAGTAACAGGGGCTTTTCAGGACAGGTGCAGAGCACATGGCCTGCTTCAGCTCCTCAAAAGCTTTCTGACAGTTTGCTGTCCATAATACCTTTTTAGGCATTTTCTTAGATATGAGGTCATTCAGAGGGGCTGCAATGGAGCCATAGTTCTTTATGAACCTCTGTAGTACCCAGTGAGGCCTAAAAAGGCTCTCACCTGAGTTTGAGTTGTAGGGGGAACCCAATCTATAATAATTTGGATTTTCCCCTGAAGTGGTGCAATCTGTTCTCCACCTACCAGGTGTCCCAGATAAACCACCTTCCCCTGCCCTATCTGGCACTTTGAAGCCTTGATAGTGAGGCCTGCCTTTTGCAGGGCCTCAAAACTTTCCATAGGTGGACCAGGTGATCATCCCAGCTGGAGCTAAAGACAGCTATATTATCTAGATATGCTGCACTAAAAGCTTCCAGCCCTTGCAGGACTGTGTTCACCAACCTTTGAAAAGTAGCAGGTGCATTTTTCAATCCAAAAGGCATTACTGTGAATTGGTAATGGCCTCCAATGATTGAAAATGCAGTTTTTGCTTTTGCATCCTCTGATAACTTGATCTGCCAATACCCTGCAGTCAAATCAAAGGTGCTTAGATACTTGGCAGATGCCAGTGTATCTATTGGCTCATCTGCCCTGGGTATAGGGTGAGCATCAGTTTTGGTTACCTGGTTGAGACCTCTGTAGTCAACACAAAATCTTAATTCCCTTTTACCATCCTTGGAATGAGGTTTTGGTACAAGTACCACAGGAGAGGCCCATGGACTTTCAGAGTGCTCAACCACTCCCAGTTCAAGCATTTTCTGCACTTCTTGCTTTATGCAGTCTCTGACATGGTCAGGCTGCCTATAGATCTTACTTTTGACAGGCAAGCTGTCTCCAGTATCTATAGTGTGCTCACACCAAGAAGTGGTGCTTGGCACAGTAGAGAAGAGTTCAGAAAACTGACCCAGGAGATTTATGCAGTGGTCTTTCTGCTCAGCAGTAAGACAATCTGCCAGTACTACACCTTCCACTAGAGCATCTTGTTCTGTGGAAGAGAAGAGATCAGGGAGAGGGTCACTCTCTTCTTCCTGTCCCTCATCTATTGCCATGAGCAGGGTGAGATCAGCCCTGTCATAGTAGGGTTTGAGGCGATTGACATGGAGCACCCTAAGGGGACTCCTGGCAGTGCCTAAGTCAATTAAGTAGGTCACTTCACCCTTCTTTTCAACAATTATGTGGGGTCCACTCCATTTGTCTTGGAGTGCTCTTGGGGCCACAGGCTCCAAGACCCACACTTTCTGCCCTGGTTGGTACTGAACCAAAACAGCCTTCTGGTCATGCCATTGCTTTTGGAGCTCTTGGCTGGCCTGAAGGTTTTTACTGCCCTTTTTCATGTACTCAGCCATCCTAGATCTTAGGCCAAGTACATAGTCCACTATGTCTTGCTTAGGAGCTTTTAAAGGTTGTTCCCAACCCTCCTTCACAAGTGTTAGAGAACCTCTTACAGGGTGTCCAAATAGGAGTTCAAAGGGGCTGAAGCCCACTCCTTTTTGGGGTACCTCCCTGTAAGCAAAAAGGAGGCAAGGTAACAGGATATCCCATCTCCTGCGGAGTTTTTCAGGGAGTCCCATTATCATACCTTTGAGAGTTTTGTTAAATCTCACCACCAGTTCATTTGTTTGTGGATGATAGGGTGTGGTGAACTTGTATGTCACACCACATTCCTTCCACATGGCCTTTAAGTAAGCAGGCATGAAATTGCTTCCCCTGTCTGATACCACCTCTTTTGGGAAGCCCACCCTGGAAAAGATTCCCAGGAGGGCCTTTGCCACTGCAGGAGCTGTAGTGGTCCTTAGAGGAATTGCTTCAGGATATCTGGTGGCATGGTCCACTACCACCAAGATAAACCTATTGCCTGAAGGAGGGTCAAGGGGGCCAACTATGTCAACCCCTACCCTTTCAAAGGGAACCCCAACCACAGGCAGTGGAATAAGGGGTGCCTTTGGGGTGCCACCTGTCTTGCCACTGGCTTGACAGGTTTCACAGGACTTACAAAATTCCTTTGTGCCCTCTGACATTCTAGGCCAATGAAACAAGGGGTCAAGCCTGTCCCAAGTTTTCATTTGCCCCAAATGTCCAGCTAAGGGAATGTCGTGGGCTAGAGTTAGGAGGAACTTTCTGTACTCCTGAGGAATCACCAATCTCCTGGCAGTTCCAGGTTTTGGATCCCTTGCTTCAGTCTACAAAAGGTTATCCTCCCAGTAAACTCTGTGAGAGTCACTGACATCCCCATTTGCTTGTTTGACAGCTTGCTGCCTTAGACCCTCTAGTGTGGGACATGTATCCTGTGCCACACTCAGCTCCTCCCTGGCAGGCCCCCCTTCACCCAAAAGCTCAGCAGTGTCTGCTTCCAGCTCCTCTGGTGTAGGTTCTGCACAGGGTGGAAATTCTTCTTCCTCAGAAGTTGAATCCACTGTAGAGGGAGGGATAGTAGGTAGTGTTTTACCTTTACTAACCCTAGCTTTAGGGAGCACTTGGTCCATTCTTCCAGGATCCAAGTCACCCTGTCCTTTTTGCTTTTTGGCCTGAGCCCTTGTCAAAGCAAAAATATGCCCTGGAATGCCCAGCATTGCTGCATGAGCCTCCAACTCCACTTCTGCCCAAGCTGATGTCTCTAAATCATTCCCTAATAGACAGTCTACAGGTAAATCTGAGGCAACCACAACTTTCTTTGGACCAGTAACCCCCCCAGTTGAGATTCACAACAGCCATGGGGTGGCTAAGAGTGTTGTTATGAACATCGGTTACTTGGTACTGGTGACCAAGTAGGTGTTGTTCAGTTTCTCTATTACCATGGTAACACTGGCACCTGTGTCCCTGTAGGCCTGCACCTCAACACCATTTATTAGGGGAAGTTGCTTGTACTTATCCATGTTAAGGGGACAAGCAACCAAGGTGGCTAAATCAATAGCCCTCTCAGAGACTAACACAGCCTCTGTGGTCTCCCTAATCAGACCAACCCCAACTAAGTTACCAAAAGTGAGCCCAGCTACTCCCTTGGATTGGCTATTAGTAGGTTTGCTCCCACCACCACTGCTATTACTAGGAGCACTAGGTGTAGCAGCAGGGGTTGTAGTGGTAGTAGGTTTGGTGCTTTTCTTTGGACAACTGGGATCTGTTGTCCAATGGCCTTTTATTTTACATAAATAGCACCATGGTTTCTTTTCTTTGTTTTGATTTGAAGAGGATTTGGGCCCACCACCCCCACCAGAGTGTTTTTGTGGGCCTGATGAAGACTCATTTTTAGATTTGTCCCCACCCTTGTCAGAAGACTTACCATCCTTCTTCTTGCCATCCTTGTCACCCCCTGTATGAACTTTTCTGTTCACCCTTGTTCTGACCCATTTGTCTGCCTTCTTTCCCAATTCTTGGGGAGAGGTCAGATCAGAGTCTACCAGGTACTGGTGTAACAAATCAGACAAACAATTATTAAGAATATGCTCTCTCAGGATTAAGTTATACAGGCTTTCATAGTCAGAGACTTTACTGCCATGTAACCACCCCTCCAAGGCCTTCACTGAATGGTCAACAAAGTCTACCCAGTCTTGTGAAGACTCCTTTTTGGTTTCTCTGAAGTTCATCCTGTACTGTTCAGTGGTTAAGCCATAACCATCTAGGAGTGCATTCTTAAGAACTGTAAAATTATTGGCATCACTTTTCTTCACAGTAAGGAGCCTATCCCTACCCTTTCCACTGAAAGATAACCATAGGATAGCAGCCCACTGCCTTTGAGGGACCTCCTGTACAACACAGGCCCTCTCAAGTGCATCAAACCACTTGTTAATGTCATCCCCCTCCTTTTAAGGGGGAACTATCTTGTGCAGATTCCTAGAATCATGCTCTTTTGCAGGATGACTATTTGGAATACTGCTGCTGCCACCATGGGGTCCTAGCCCCAACCTCTGGCTTTCTTTTTCTAAATCAAAGGACTGCCTATCTAAATCCAGCTGTTGCTTCTTGAGCTTCAACCTGGATTGTTCCACTGTCAATCTATTGAGCTCTCTTTCTAACACTCTGTCATCAGGGTGGGTGGGTTGGGCATGCCTTGAAACAGAAGAATGGTGTGAATGAAAAGAGGGAGACCCTTCCCTAACAGATGGCACTCTAACATTCTGGCCTACAGAAGTAACACTTCTATTGTGATGAGAAACAATACTATTACTGTGATGTGAATTCAAATCAGTACCAGCTATGCTAGGTGTCCTGCTAAGGGGCAGGTTGGAAAGATTCCCTCCCAAATCTTTTGCTAGGGGTGCCCCAGAATCAGAGTGGGAACCATCAGCTAATTTCTCACCAGAAGTGCCACCTAAGGTCTTATCTTGTTCAATGAGCATATTAACCAACAGTTGTCTTGAGGGATTCTTCCCTACCCCTAAACCTCTATCAAAACAGAGACTCCTTGCTTCCTTCCAGCTAAGTTTGTCATAAGCGATGCTGGCCAGATCAAGAGTTTGGCCTGTACCAGACATGATAGAAAAGGTTTAAGGGACAGAAAAAGAAAGACAAAGTTTCATAACTTTTTAAAGAACAGAAAAAAAACTTTTTTAACTTTTTAAGAACTTTTGGAAAGTTTAGAGGTACTTTTCAGCACTTAGTAAAAGAAGTGAGAGAAGAAAAGCAAAACTTTTTGGTTAGGTGTACATACACTGAACTTGTTTTGTATATTTTTCTCTTATGAAAAGTACAATGACAAAAGTGGTAAGTAGTTGCAAAGTACTTATCCCACCGCTGCACAACCAATGTAGGAAGCTGGACTGGCTTGTAGTGAGTACCAAGGGGTACTTACACCTTGAACCAGGCCCAGGTATCCCTTATTAGTGTAGAGGGGTGTCTAGCAGCTTAGGCTGATAGAAAAGGTAGCTTAGCAGGGCAGCTTAGGCTGAACTAGGAGACGAGCGAAGCTCCTACAGTACCACTAGTGTCATATGCACAATATCATAAGAAAACACAATACACAGATATACTAAAAATAAAGGTACTTTATTTTTATGACAATATGCCAAAAGTATCTCAGTGAGTACCCTCAGTATGAGGATAGCAAATATACACAAGATATATGTACACAATACCAAAATATGCAGTAATAGCAATAGAAAACAGTGCAAACAATGTATAGTCACAATAGAATGCAATGGGGGTACATAGGGATAGGGGCAACACAAACCATATACTCTAGAAGTGGAATACGAACCACTAATGGACCCCAAACCTATGTGACCTTGTAGAGGGTCGCTGGGACTGTAAGAAAACAGCGAGGGTTAGAAAAATAGCCCACCCCAAGACCCTGAAAAGTGGGTGCAAAGTGCACCTAAGTTCCCCAAAGAGCACAGAAGTCGTGATAGGGGAATTCTGCATGAAAGACCAACACCAGCAATGCAACAATGATGGATTTCCAGACGAGAGTACCTGTGGAACAAGAGGACCAAGTCCAAAAGTCACGATCAAGTCGAGAGTGGGCAGATGCCCAGGAAATGCCAGCTGTGGGTGCAAAGAAGCTGCCACCGGATGGTAGAAGCTCTGGATTCTGCAAGAACAACAAGGGCTAGAAACTTCCCCTTTGGAGGATGAATGTCCCACGTCGTGAAGAGTCGTGCAGAAGTGTTTTCCTGCAGAAAGACTGCAAACAAGCCTTGCTAGCTGCAAGAGTCGCAGTTAGGGTTTTTGGATGCTGCTGTGGCCCAGGAGGGACCAGGATGTCGACAATTGCGTGAGGGGACAGAGTGGGCGTCCAGCAAGACAAAGAGCCCACTCAGAAGCAAGCCGCACCCACAGAAGTGCCAGAACAGGCACTATGAAGTGGAGTGAACCGGAGCTCACCCGAAGTTGCACAAGAGGGTCCCACGAAGCCGGAGGACAACTCAGGAGGTCGTGCAATGCAGGTTAGAGTGCCGGGGTCCCAGGCTTGGCTGTGCACAAAGGAAATCCTCGAAGAGTGCACAGGACCCAGAGTAGCTGCAAAACACGTGGTTCCCAGCAATGCAGTCTAGCGTGGGGAGGCAAGGACTTACCTCCACCAAACTTGGACTGAAGAGTCACTGGACTGTGGGAGTCACTTGGACAGAGTTGCTGAGTTCAAGGGACCGGCTCGTTGTGCTGAGAGGAGACCCAGAGGACCGGTGATGCAGTTCTTTGGTGCCTGTGGTTGCAGGGGGAAGATTCCATCGACCCACAGGAGATTTCTTCGGAGCTTCTAGTGCAGAGAGGAGGCAGACTACCCCCACAGCATGCACCACCAGGAAAACAGTCGAGAAGGCGGCAGGATCAGCATTACAATGTCGCAGTAGTTGTCTTTGCTACTTTGTTGCAGTTTTGCAGGCTTCCAGCGTAGTCAGCAGTCGATTCCTTGGCAGAAGGTGAAGAGAGAGATGCAGAGGAACTCTGATGAGCTCTTGCATTCGTTATCTAAGGAATTCCCCAAAGCAGAGACCCTAAATAGCCAGAAAAGGAGGTTTGGCTACCTAGGAGAGAGGATAGGCTAGCAACATCTGAAGGAGCCTATCAGAAGGAGTCTCTGACGTTACCTGCTGGCACTGGCCACTCAGAGCAGTCCAGTGTGCCAGCAGCATCTCTGTTTCCAAGATGGCAGAGGTCTGGAGCACACTGGAGGAGCTCTGGGCACCTCCCAGGGGAGGTGCAGGTCAGGGGAGTGGTCCCTTTGTCCAGTTTCGCGCCAGAGCAGGGCTGAGGGATCCCTGAACCGGTGCAGACTGGCTTATGCAGAGATGGGCACCATCTGTGCCCATCAAAGCATTTCCAGAGGCTGGGGGAGGCTACTCCTCCCCAGCCCTGACACCTTTTTCGAGAGGGTGTAACACCCTCTCTCTGAGGAAGTCCTTTGTTCTGCCTTCCTGGGCCAAGCCTGGCTGGACCCCAGGAGGGCAGAAACCTGTCTGAGGGGTTGGCAGCAGCAGCAGCTTCAGTGAAACCCCGGGAAAGGTAGTTTGGCAGTACCCGGGTCTGAGCTAGAGTCTCGGGGGATCATGGAATTGTCTCCCCAATGCCAGAATGGCATTGGGGTGACAATTCCATGATCCTAGACATGTTACATGGCCATGTTCGGAGTTACCATTGTGACGCTATACATATGTCGTTACATATGTATAGTGCACGCGTGTAATGGTGTCCCCGCACTCACAAAGTCCGGGGAATTTGCCCTGAACAATGTGGGAGCACCTTGGCTAGTGCCAGAGTGCCCACACACTAAGTAACTTAGCACCCAATCTTTACCAGGTAAAGGTTAGACATATTGGTGACTTATAAGTTACTTAAGTGCAGTGGTAAATGGCTGTGAAATAACGTGGACGTTATTTCACTCAGGCTGCACTGGCAGGCCTGTGTAAGAGTTGTCAGATCTCCCTATGGGTAGCACAAGAAATGCTGCAGCCCATAGGGATCTCCTGGAACCTCAATACCCTGGGTACCTCAGTACCATATACTAGGGAATTATAAGGGTGTTCCAGTATGCCGATGGAAATTGGTGAAATTGGTCACTAGCCTGTTAGTGACAATTTGGAAAGAAAATGAGAGAGCATAACCACTGAGGTTCTGGATAGCAGAGCCTCAGTGAGACAGTTAGTCATAACACAGGTAACACATACAGGGCACACTTATGAGCACTGGGGCCCTGGCTGGCAGGGTCCCAATGACACATACAACTAAAACAACATATATACAGTGAAATATGAGGGTAACATGCCAGGCAAGATGGTACTTTCCTACACTAATGTTTCCAGGCATTCACAAACTCGGAAGACTACCCACGCCTTCTAAAGCCGCGCCTGCTGGATGTCCTTTTGTGCATGCAAGGCTCGCAGACATGAAGCCTGTTGTTAACCTTGAAAATGGCCTTTGTGGATCCGGTTTTCTTTTAGCCTTAATAAGGAGCAATAGTTATTTTAGCTAATGTGGAGTCTCTCTGTTAAATATTTTTCTTCCATTAACGCGCTTGTTTTGATGTCTTTGTGAACAGGTGATGTAAACCATTCTTCATCAAAAAGCAGTACATAGACTACAAGCATGGCAATGAGACTATTCACTTTACATATTTATAAGAACACATTGAGCTCATTAAGGTACACTCGTAGCCAATCTAAGCTCACCTCAGTGCCAGAGGACTGCTAAAAAAGAAATCATTATGGTAACCTGCGTTGTTCTTGATGTACTTGATAAGACACCTACTGTTCCAATACAGCACTGTGAAATTAGTAACCAGCAGGCAGGCAGTTAGCGAAATAAAAGAAATACAAATGAAAGAGAGGCCTAACAAGGAAAAAGGGATATTTAAGGCGCCAACTCAGCATTTTCCCTTGACATCTCCGCCCCGTTGGCCGCTTTCTTTAGTAGCATAATCCTCTGACCTGCTGAAGCATGTGACACCGAGGCAGAGGCCTGATTTATGCCATCATTTGCAGATTCTCCTCTACGAATGACAAATGGTCCAGGAGCCAACATCCGCCTGCGTTCATACAGTGGAATCAATGAAATTCTGCAAATGCGTGTGATGAAAGACCCTTCTGCTCCCATTTGCATCAATTTATGAGTTCGTTCCCTTTTGATCAACTATTGACTCTTTCAGTATTGTTTGTGAATGTTTTTGTCCTTCATAAGGAGAGTAAATTCAACGTATAAAGAACAAAATGTTGGCATCATATAGTTTCATATATGTGGAACGATGAGGTGTTAAATGTGAATGAAAACCACCCACAATAATGTAAAACATCCCTTATTTTGACACACCTCTAAACCCTGTAGTTGGTATCTATTTATTTTGAAAGTTTTGCACAGCCCCACAGATATGAATGGCATTGGGGGCCCTAAACGACATTTTGTGACTAAGAGAAAGGTTACACAGATGCATCCAGGCAGCAGAGATCTGAAAGCGATTATGGAATACTTGGGTCCAATAGGCGAGTAGCGGCATATTCCATGGCGTGAACAGGGAACCAAAATCATCCCGTGCAAATTGCATCAAACCGACTACTTACTGTGCGAGAAAGCACGTGCCACGTGTGAACATGCCCACCTCAAAGGGACCTTGGAGAGCAGTCTTCTCTTCACGCCACTAGACTATAATAATCATAAAAACAACAGGACAGCAGTTTGCTCTTGCCACATTTTTTGAGACACGCCGACAAAATAACCACAGATGGTTCAGCATGCAGTGATCTCATAGTGCACATGAACTCCATTAAAAGCTGGAATTGAACGCACTGCAGAGACACACTGAATAACGTTATATAGTAAAGAAGTAAGAATTTAAGCTAATGAAGCATCGATTCCTAAATCACTTAAAATAAAATGCTTTAAAAAAATCAATAACGTCTGTAACTTTTCAAACATTAGAGGAAAAAAAGTTTGAGATAATTTGTAAAAATGATTTCCATTCCTTAATTAAAGAAAAAAAAAAAATCTTATAAAAAAGTGTTTAAAATGTTAGGAGCCTCAGAAAGATAAAAAAGGCCCATATTTATGGACCAGGGTCCAGCGTCAAAATATAAATATGGAGTTAGATTAGCACCATTCTAGTGGCAAAATAAATGGCACTAAGGCGCCATTCCATCTAACGCCATACCCCCAGCTAGCGTCTTTTTTTTCTATGCTAGCCACTCCTTAGCGCCATCATGCGTTATTCCATAAATAGCACAAGGATGGCTTTAGGGAATGGCGCTAGCCGGATCTAAGAAAAATGACAACTGCATGAGTGCAGTTGTGCATCTTTTTTCATGAATATGCCCCAAAGTTTGATAGAATTGCGGGCATTTTTCAAATAATGTATTCACATGCCATGCAAAAGGCTTCATTAATAGACAAATGATTGAAGACACGATTATTATCTAGTGTGATATTTAGAACTCAGTTTAACCGTGCGCTCACTAAAGATGCACAGTTCTGCCAAACTCATGGTTTTCACACCCCAGATGGAAGTCAGCTGGCTCTAATCGTAAAAAAAAAAACTTTACCTGATGACCTATCTCTCTCTCAGCCACCTAGCGATCATCACACTTTTTCTCTACCTAGAATCACTAAGTAAGACATGGTAGTCCCAGGTAGGAAAATGGTGCAAATGTCCCGAATGCAAAGGGAAAAACTCTCTGCACATCAAAGTCATTTTAGATTCGATCTGAAAGTATAAACTGCTATTTGCTGGAGAGCCTGGCATCTTCTTTCATCCCTACAAAATTTAACATAAGAGGGTGTAAAGTAGGTCAAAATATTTTACTACGAGTAAAATATAAGGTGTGGAGCTCAATGAATACAATATGTTAAGTAACATATCCATTTTTATAATAATCGTTTTCTCTCAATGTTGTCAGTCACCCACTAATCACAATCTTTCTGCATTAGAACCGGAATATGCCTAGACTGAAATAGGCAACCTTAAACAGATCAGGCACAATTTGTATTCACAAAAACATTAATATGTCCTCCTGCCTTGAAGAAAAGGGGGCCTAATATGTCCAATGTGACATACTTTTGCTAATTGTTGACACACAACTATTTAATTTTTAGCCTGAAATCAGAAATTATGATTCAATTAAATGGTCTTCATTTCTTAAGGGGTTTTCAGGGGTTGAAAATAGCAGTAACACATCATCGGCACATACCGATATTTGAAACACTGTAGAGTTTCAGGAGCTTGGGATCTTTTCTAAAGTGAAGGCAGAGGACCCTTTAATTTGGAGAGGTCAGTCTGATAAATCACTCATTCTGGTCTGCGTGTGTAGCACACATGGTTTAATCCACATCAACACATGCTGCTTCCTCATCCCTGGAGTACTCTTGAACCGTCACTGCAAGATCAATACCTATTTTTATTTTGATACTTCAGCCAATAAATTGCAGCTTTATATCATTAACAGCTATATCAATGCCTATATTAGTAGTTCTATCACTTGTACTGTAGCTTTCGTTTCGGTGCTGGTGCTTGTTGCAGAGCTGCTGCCTTCATGAGGAAGCACATATTAAACCTAGTAGTGTTTTTACATCATATTTGAACTCTCCCTTGTTAAGTTCCTTTTTTTATAAACAGTACAAACCCAATATGATGGAACCTTTTTAAAGTAGAAAAAAACTTATAAGATATTTAAAGTATGTTTATTCAGCATACATTAGGCCTCAGAAACCCTCTTCCTCAATACCGCACCAAAGTGGGTGGATAATCTGGCTTCCGCAGGTGGGGTATCTTACAGATGCCACCTATGCTGCACATCACCAACTTCAAGGATGGGACGGGGTGATGGTGTCATGTTTTCTCCCTGGGCCAGTGGCAGCAGCAGTGGAAAGTGATGTCCAGTCATATCCAATTGAAAACAGAAGTGGAATCAGGAAAAGGTAAGTTTGCCCCCCTCCCATCCACCAATCCGCCAACTCAGAGGTGGAGGTCAGGCTGCTATTTGTTTCTTGGGGGTAAGACACATCCAAATCTGCACAGCAGTAAGGGTGTCTGGGGTCCCATCAGCATTCACTTTTACCCTCTCCCACCGCTGAAGTGGGTGGTGTTTCCTGGCAAAGACGGCTGTTCAAATGCAGGCTTTCAGATATGGGTGTCATAGACTCCTGTTATAGTAACAAGACTGCTGGATTTTTGGTGGATCAAATTGTACCCCTTTCTCTCAGTTAAAAAAATTTCATACATACAAAGACAAATAGGGGCAGGATCTTGGTTCGATATATATTTTATTGAAGGAACTGCAATGAACGTAAAAAGGCATTAATTGTGATTATGAAGATAATCAAACACAGCATCATTATAGCAGTGACCAGGAAAGTGAAACACAAGAATAGCCCCACCATATTGTCACAATAGGGTGTCTAACATCCCCACCTTTAGTACTAAGTTTCTATATAAAAGCAAGTAGCAGTGGTAGCCGTAATCAGCCCTTCTGGTTCCAGGAAAGTAGCCCAACTCCCATACCTGCGTTCAGAGGTGAAGAAGAGGTCTGTTAGTCTGCTGTGAGTCCTCCTACGTAGACGAAGAAGAACCAAAAGGTTTCACCTAAAAACCACAATGACATGTAGCATGAAATGGCAAGCTGGCTGGAATATCTCCTCTAAGCTGGTGTGGACAGTGTGATGTTTTATAAATACATATCTATTATTCTAAGAACTTCCCTGACGTGACAACATATTTTTCTGTGAAGGGTAGACAATCTACTCTTTGGACCGGTAATACCGGGTAAATATTGTGTACAGGCTTTGCTTTAACACAGGATGAAAATGTTGTGCAAAGAAATGAATAACAAATTCTACATGGAAGAGCAACTACTGGAAGAATGAAAAACATATCCGCTAAAATGAGGCTTTGCTAAAATAACAAAAGGAATAAAAGTGAAATGTAACTAGGTGAGAGAGCACAGGCCACAGGCCCAGGGCTAAATAATGTGGCAGTTTAAATGCTAAAATAACCTCACCACATACCCCTCTAATGACCTTGTCTGTGTGAGGTGTATTTATACAGATCATGTAGGATCCCTGGCACGGGTATGTTCCTAAACATCTGATAATGTGGGGGACTTGTGTCTGCAATTGCATAAACAATCCCTAACAAGTGGGCATGATGTTCCTATCACACGTAAGTGATAAAGGGATATGATGACAATACCTACTTATATCACTGATAGTGACACAGATAATGATGCTTTCTCAGAATGGCATTGATAGTGAAGATCAAACCATTTCTCGTAAAATGTAAGCAATGAAATATGCTAAAGGAAATGATAAAATAAATGGAATAAAACAGAGCATGCTAAATGGGCAAAATGTCACTAGGTGACGGGGACGCAGGCTTGCAAGCCAGAGGCTAAGCTGACTCCTGTGTTCCAGGAGGAAACTAAAATGGATTCACCACACCTCCCCATTGTTGAAACATGGATGCTAACTCACTAGCGATGGTGCATGAGCCCAAAACTAAAAATGCTCTTAGCTAAAAGTCTAAATGTAATTAAAAACTAAGCTAAACACATACAAAAGAGATATAGGGCCTCATTACAACATTGGCAGGCGGCAGTATTTTGACATCCCTGCTGGGCTGGCAGGCGGCAACAGAGTTTCCGCCTGCCGGCCCAGCGGGGATGTCGGCCGCAACATGGGAGCCAGCTCCTAATGGAGCCGGCCGTTTTGCGGCTGTGCAACGTGTGCAGCTGCACCCGTCGCGCTTTTTGCTGTCTGCTGTGCAGACAGTGAAAAGCAGTGTGGGGCTGTGCCAGGGGGTCCATGCACTGCCCATTCCAAGTGCATGGGCAGTGCAGGGGCCCCCAGGGGCCCCGCGACTCCCCTTCCCGCCAGCCTTTCCATGGCGGTTCCTAACGCCATGGACAGGCTGGCGGGAAGGGGACTCGTAATCCCCAGGGCAGCGCTGCAAGGAAACCGCCAGTCCTGGCAGTGCGACCGTGGCATTTCCGCCACGGTAGTAATCGGCAAAATTGTACCACCAGCCTTTTGGCTGTACAATCGCCGAAACAGCCCTGGCGGTCTTTGACCGCCAGGGTTGTAATGAGGCCCATAATGTCAACCATGACAAGCAAGGCAGGCCAAATATGAGCCAAATCATTAAGGCAATTTGGGATCACAATTTATACTTTTGAAAAAAGCCAATGGACACATTTTTTCAATGATAGATATGATTGTGTTGAAGGTCTCCAAAGTCATCAAATGGGAGAGTGACCAGGAAGGACTCCACTGTGGCAGGTGGCAGATCGATCACAGGATTGGCGGAAGGATCCACAGAACAGAAGTGTTCAGAAGCCTCAGATGCAGGATCGCCTGCGTAGGGAGCACCACCCATGGTGGCAGATGCCGTTGGAGCCAAGTAGTTCACATGCAATGGCTCATAGGTGGTCTCGTGAATCAACCTCAGTCTAATGGGGCACAACCGTGAATGAACCCTCATTGAGTTCCTTATGCACAAGAGGCACTGGCTGTACAGCAAGACACACCAATGGAAGACACTTGAAGAGGCATCAGGTGCAACCAAGGACAGATTGCACGCACCACAGGACTGGTCGAAATGACAATGACCACCCATGACCCAGTTCTTCCATCACTGGAGCACCAAAGAAATGCATCATGCAATGTCGACACAGCTGGGATGATAGTAACTCCATCACTCTGCTTAGCTGAGGTAGCACAACCACTGCATATCAGGAATAGCAGTAGCAATATTCTGCCAATCAGTGCCAAAGTTATAGGAAATCTGCCAAACGCACTCCACAAGAGTTAAATGGATAACTGAAGGAATGACTCTGAAGACGGTCTGGAAGTTGGCCAACAGCCTTAAAGACCCAACAGCCTTAAAGAAGTGTACAATCCTTGTAGTGCAGGCCAGCTCTCCAAAGTGCTTGGGGAAGTTGTGTTTTTAAATAGAATTGTATCTCGGCTAATGATCTTGCTATCTAGAGAGTGTATGTCTCCTTGTCCGAGGGCAACACCACTTGCTTTTGGAACAGTAGCATTTTCAGTCTGCTCAGCTTGTCATTTTCATTAGTAATATCAATGTGAGGCCAAATTTCTGCTACTCTCATGTCCTGTTTGGGGGGAAATAAAACATGTCCACAACAAGTTACAATTTGAGACACGGAAATTGTGTAGGCATTTCATGATCTCATTCCGCAGAAACACTCATCATTCAGAATCACACAACTTCCATTTGAAAGTATATGAAATGCAGGATGAATCAAAAGGACAGGAGTACCCTTCAGAAAGTATGCCAAGAATGCGACCTCCACATTGCAGAAGCCGTGAAGCAAAACCTGCTTACAAATCACATTGAAAGACTTACAGTAGTCTCACATTCGCTTCTGTTCAGAGAGACCTCTGTTTCGCCGTTCAGATATTTGAACTCAATAGGCAACTCCCACTCTTCCTTAATATAGCTATCTCCTAGCCTCTCGTATCTGCCCACGGCAAAATGTTTCAAAAGGTGGAAATTGGAAGATTTATAACCCTATGTATGAGCCATACTGTTGGTGATGAATCTCTGCTATGGTGAAAGGCAGCTTTTCTAACTTTTCATTGTTAAGCATGGTGTAACTTGCTTCCTTTTTAGCCATTATCTGTTGCTCCCTAGACAAATTAAAAGCAGCAAACAAGTTAACACTCTTTATGTGTTTTCAAGGGCCGCAGACATTTTTCAGAATCTGCAATGTCCAACCCAACTCCATGATAGAACGCAGCTGACTTTGCTATGTTGTAAAAGGGACATGTCATTCTGAATTATGTCAATTTCAGGTGACACAATATTTTTAAGTGTGTATATTCTGTTGGACAGAGTATTCATGCCATTGTCGACAACAGATAAAGCCTTTTCCAAATTTTCTTTATCTATGTGCCTTAAACGTGCAGCTGCTTCCATTTGAGAAAGCTTTCAAATGTAATTTTATTGGCATTCAGGAATCATTTAGAGTGCGGTTTTCTTGAACCTAGCAAGAAATCCTGCAGGTCTACTTCCTATGATAGGAGACTAAGATGTTCTTTAAATGTTGTTAAGGTGTTATTGTGTATCCATTGTTGGCACAGTTTACCCACACTGCATGTATTAGCTATACCAGAGTACTGACGTGAGACATAGCAAGGGTCTGGTCGGCTAATCTTGAAATCACTTGAGGAATTACCAAAGCGTGACACCCATTTGTGACCAAAGGCAGCAATAACCACCAGCCGGGACTTGAAAGCGTGGAATTACCATTCTGAACCCAAACATTTAGTTCTTCTTCTGAGACATTTAGGAATATTTGCAAATTGGTGAATTTGGCTGGTATGGGGATACTGGGCACATTCAATTCCTTTATGTTCGCTACCTCTAAGCATGATGTTTGTTGAACTGTGACATTTAAAATTATAATTTGTACAGGAATGAGGCATGCTCTAAACAAAGCTTCCCTTCCCTTAATTTGCCAATCTTGAGTTCCCCATGCACTTTTCACATCTATAGTGCCCTTCCATTATTCATATTCTTTGACAGCAAGCCGGAAAAAAAGGACTATGAAGAGATTAAGTTGGTGTCTGTAAGCAAAGGCTTCCGCATTTCAGAAGGTGGAAGTCTAAAATAATATGACTCGCCCAGAAAAATATGCAAATTTGTCTACATATGTTTTGGAGCTCTCCACAGGTTGAGTTTAACAGTGTTCCCATTGTGTGTAGTTAAGTACTGCTCCATGTCTAGTTGCTTGGTGCAGAAAGTATTGTCCCCAATAATGATAACAGAACATTTCCCCATAATTTGCTGTGTTCATATGCCAGTCTTCACTTTCAAATACAGTGTAATCCTGCAGTTCAGACAGCATAGAATCACCTGTTTTAACATCACAGTCACCAGAAACAACTCCAGGTGTAATTACATTAGTCAATGAAATTATAAATACGTATGGAGTTTCGATAACCTCAGTAGGCCCATATACTTCAAATGGTACTTTATCCCAAGCAATCCCATCCAGAATTGGTACTGCTGAAATGTTCACAAGGGACAAGTCTCTTTGGACCTTATGTGAGGAAAGATATAGGTGGTCGTTATGACTATGGCGGTTAACATGGCGGTATCACCGCCAACAGGCTGGCAGTAATGACCGCCAAATTATGACCATGGCGGTGATCCATCCCATAGACAACCAATGTACCACACCAACCGCCACTGCAGTACAGACACCGAACACGGCGGTAGACACCTACAGACACACAGAAGACAGGGATCCGCTCACCATATTATGACATAGCACACCGGCACAATTTCCATGGCGGTAGCAACTACGCCTAAAGCCTGGTGGAAACACATCACATAAAAGAAGACACTAACCTCCAGGGACAAACAGGAGTCCGTAGCCTCCATGGAACCAGAACTACAAGTCTTCCCAATGCATTACCATGCCATGGCCGCCCTGGAGCACCAACTCCGATGAAGACGATGAGGGTGAGTACAGCTGCCTAGCACAAAAGGGAGGGAGGGGGGAGAGTGACACACACATGCACAACAAACACCATACACAAACCACACACCCAGAAACAGATACACAGGAAAATAACAGTAACAGAACCCCTGAGTAAAGAAACCCAGGACACATACACAGTTCCAAATACTGTATTCCAGTTGTAGGAATGTGTAAAATGCAAAAACATACACAACTGCAGAAAGTAATACATGAAGGCCCAAAGTCCAGTCCAAAGTCACAAATGCCCACAGGGCAAAGTCCAAGCCTCAACCTGACTCCTGACTCCTGACTACAACGGTACTCCCCTGTTCTGGGGCATCATGTTAAAAATGGGCAGGCACCTAAGGGTGTGGGGGGGTTTGTGGGGAGGGGCACCCATTGGGAGGGGGCCTGCCTGCTCACTGGTCCTGGAGGAGGCTTCCTACCCACTGGTTCTGGAGGGGGCTGCCTGCCTTCTGGTTCTGGAGGGGGCTTCCTTCCCACTGGTTTTGGAGGGGGCTGCCTGCCCACTGGTCCTCGAGGGACCTTCCTGCCCGCTGTTTCTGGAGGGGGCTGCCTGCCCACTGGTCCTCAAGGTGGCTTCCTGCCCACTGGTTCTGGAGGGGGCTGCCTACCCACTGGGTTTGGAGGGGGCTGCCTGTCCACTGGTTCTGGAGGGGGCTTCCTGCCCACTAGTTCTGGAGGGGGCTGCCTGCCCACTGGTCCTCGAGGGGGCTCCCTGTCCAATGGTTCTGGAGGGGGCTGTCTACCCACTGGTTTTGGAGGGAGCTGCCTGCCCACTGGTTATTGATGGTGCTCCTAGGCCTCTGGTTCTGGATGCTGCTCCTTGGCCTCTGGTTCTGGATGCTGCCCCTTGGCCTCTGATTTGGGATGCTGCTCGATGGCCTCTGGTACCGGATGCTGCTTCTTGGCCTCTGTTTCAGGATTCTGCTCCATGGCCTCTGGTTCTGGATGGGCCTCCTTTGGCACAATTTTGAGTGGGGCCGCCTTGGCCATGGTTTCGAGTTGAGCCTCCTTGGCCAGGGATTTTTATGGGACCTCCTTGGCCAGGGATTTGGGTGTGGCCTCCTTACCTTGGATTTAGCTGGGGCCTCCTTGGCTTTTTGTGGGGCTTTCTTTGCCTTGGATTTTTGTGGGGCCTCCTTGTCCTGGGATTTGGGTGTGGCCTCCTTGGCCTTGGGTCGTGCTGGGGCCTCCTTGTCCTAGGATTTCAGTGGGGCCTCCTTGGCCCTAGGTTTTGGAGGTGGCCCCATGGTCTTACCAGTCTGCTTGGGAGGGGGTGGCACTTTAGCCCTCTGTTTTGGGGGTGGAGGAGGGTCCTTGGTGCAGGGCGGTGGTATTGCATTCATGTGCCACTTAGTGGCAGCTCGAGACTTTGGGGGTGGGGCTCTGTGACACTGGGTGCTAGAGGTACTGGACTGGGGTGGTGGGACCTTCCTCTTAAGGGCAGGACAGGGGTGAGGGGGAGGGAAGAGGCCACAACAGGCAAGGAAAAGCTTTTTAGGGACAATGTGGGAGGAGGGATGGGGTGGAGGTAGAGGGAGTGGTTGTAGGAGGAGGAGGTGTGCTGGACTTAGGTGCAGGTGCATGGACAGTGTGTGTGTGTGTGTGTGTGAGGTGGGTGGCTGTTGGGGGTCGGAGTGCGAGCGTGTGTGTGTCTCTGGAGGAGTGGCAGACAGGGTGGGGGAGGACAAAAAGGACATGTGGATGATTGTTGTGGTGTTATCTGCAAGAGAGGTGGGTGTGATGCATGATGTGGTGGTGCCAGAAGATTACCCATTAAATCAAACTTCCAAAGGAGTAGATGCCTTTTACCCAACTCCCTCCAACAGATGTGTGCTCAGACTTTAACTGATTATCTGAACCCTGCATCCGCTAGGGGGAAAGGGGAATGGGAATAGAAAAAGAGAGACTGCCTCCAGATCCAGTTCCAGCCTGTGTTTCCAACCTGAAGATAGGATATTCAGTGTGTGTCTCTGAAAACCTGCACCTTTCTTCTTATTTGGATTTCTTTAAAGGAAGGACCTGTAGTCGGGTGATAAGAGCATAGATAAGTAAATTCCTACTGCACATTCAACTGTTCAACCATTCACATTCACTCAATTCTATCGTTCTCCTAACCTGGATCTTTTGAGAGACTAGCCTCTCTCTAAGAGAACATTGTTAACCTAATATATTCTTATCCCTAGGAGTCAGAGGTTTCCAAGGTTCTCTGGAGAATAGTTCAAAAGTTCACCAAAAATACAAACTACTAATGTCTTTTACAGGAAATGAAAACTCCTTCTCAAGGTTCGGTTTTCTCAATAACAATCTCTAGGAATTAGTCTGAGCACTGAGGTTTGTCTCTAAGACTGACAAGTCTGCAAAGCAAAGAGTTCTGAAATATATATGAAAATATATATATGGGCAAGTCTGGAAGTCAAAGAAAAGGATTACTTACTACAGGTGCTTGAAGTTCTGTTAAGCCAAAACAAATTCTCCTCAGAAAGCCGATAGCCAGTTGTTGGAAGAAGGAAATAAGTCAGCTTCTTCAAAAGGAAAAAGTAGCTGGTGTGCACACCGTAACAAGAAAAATAATTAATTACACAAATTCAGAAGAATTCTCTATGAAACGAAGCGCCTCAGGAACACTGCTCATTCTCCTCAGGATGACAGTTGAAGTGCAGTGCTCCCAGGGAGAAAAAGCTGGAGGGAAGCTTCAGCACGAGACTAAGGTAGAAACATTAGAGCGCTGACATCACAATGTATTGCATTGGAGTAATAAATGGCCACATCTTGAACAGTTTTTGTTGGTGAAGTGTTAACAGGAATTAGCAGATGCTCATTCTCTACCCTCTCCGTGATCAAGGAGGCATTTGTAGTATCATTGTACATGTTGGCATATTCAGAAGTGTTGTTGATACTTCTATGAAGAGGTATATCCTGTTGGGTAGTTAGAGGGGACCAGGAACTGCCCAAGGGACCTCATGGTCTACTGTGCAGAATCGGCCACATGATGCAATTTGATTGTTGTCAATGGAGACAAATCTGTTCTCTTTGGAACCTGCAGCAGTAGCAGAATGACAGTTCTGGTGCCTTGAATTCCCAGGACTAGAACCGGTGCGCTGTTCGATGGGCCAAATTCTTTCTTCTTAGCAATCTTCTCCGAAACCAGATCCCCAGTTTCAGGAATCCAGCCTGTAGCAGTTGTGTCAGGATTTCGGGGCCGTGCGGTCTCAAACGCGTCCCCCATGATGAACTTCCTGATGATATGTGCTTCTGTTACGCACTATGTATGCCAGCACTGGCAGTCCTTTCCTGCTGCAGGCCATGCTACTCTCACTATCCCTGTGGCAAAACTCATCTACCTGGGGGGAGCGCTCGGTGGTGGTTACAATGCCCTCACTATGGACCCTCACTTCCAACTGGGACTACAACTCCCAGCATCCTTGGGCGGCGGCCATCTTAGGGTGTGGCCAGTCTATAAATGCCAGCGACACCCCCAGTACCGGCGCTTACTATTCTGTAATTTCCCTGGAGTAGAGTTCTCCGCTTGGCTCTGTGTGTTCTCCTGGAGACCTGAACAGGAGATTTTTCCTCTAGTGAATGGTCAGACTCGCTTGCGGTGAGTTCGTTCCGATGGGGCTTCCCCCGGCGGCTTTTGGATCACTTGCTCTGAGTTGATACATTGTTTCCGCTCTTCCCCAGGTTCTCTGGGGGGGCTGAGCGGCCCTTGCCTACAGTTACAAGTTATTAGAGATGCTGGCTTCCACCAGCGCGACTATCTTTCATATATCGTTTTTCTGAATGTCATTCGAGAAAGAACAAGAGCTATGCAATGTTGATGTTTTACTAATTGTCGAGCTCGGCATTTGTTATGCCTTAAGGGGATACTGTGCTACAATTTATTCCCGTATATTGTGAAGGCCGTGAATTATCGAAGGGAAGACTTTCTCATGTTATTGACGTTTTGTGTCACTGGTCTGCAACATACTCAGCAGGAAGGTGTGTGTTGGTAATCTTTCTTCTCCTAGTGTGGTGCACACGTGTAGAATTTAGTGCTGGCGAAGCACAGTGGCTTCGGTGTAAATTCTCTCTCAGCTGAGGTTAAGCTGCTTTGGAGACTATTTTTTGTGCTGCTGTGAGTTCATGAATAGCACGTTAAAAGCTTCCTTTGAATAACACGACCTGTGTGTGATTACAGTTGATATATGTTTTCCATTTAACCGCTTCCTTTCCAGATCTCCTTCCTGGCTGTTCCCTTCCTGCTTTCCCTTCCCCCAGCCTGGCCCCTCTAATCCTCAGCATCACAACGGCATCTGAGTTGGTGTTGCCTGGAGATGGGCCCCTTGATTAGCGACATGCAGTTCCCGAGGAATTGGGTGCATGACAAGTTGTTGGCAAACCCTTTTTCGTAAGATGGCAGCACTGGCGGGTGAATTATCATTACAAAATTGCTGAAACTCCTATAAGACAGTAAGATGTTCTTTTATGTCAAAAGGTGTGTCTGCCGCCAACCTACCAGGGCCATCTAGATCTGGGACATACAGAGGTATCACAAAGAGGACCTCATAAGGAGTGCGACCACCATGGACCATCTTGGCAGATTATTCAGTGTTCTCTGGACCCCATTTGGGGGGTGAACCCAACTGCAGCCTGAACCTAATACTCTTGCTGTTAAGGACTACTTTAGATCACTATTCCTCCTCTCCACAACAGACGTTTTCTCGGAATGATATGGGCAAGAGTAATGGAGTTCAATACCCAATGTCCTTATGGTGTTCCCGAATGCTCTAGTCCAAGTGGAATGCTACAACCGCTTATGTACCGATAAAGACCAGCAAGTCTTTTATAACAGTTCAAGCATCAGCCGACACCTGTGGCTATACCCACAGAAATCTAGAACAAGAATCAACAGTGACTAAAAGGTATTTGTATGCACCCTCAGGTTATAAGGGACCACAATGGTCCAGGTCACACATTGTAGTGACCTATTGGACACTAAGACGGATGTCTGTGGTGAGTTTTTGATGTTGGAGCCCTTGGCAAATGTCACAGCAAAGGACATATTGCTTGGTCTGTTTGTATAGACCCGGACACCAGAAACGTGTCTGTAGAAGTGATATCATGGCTGCAACACCAGCATGAGTAGATGGGACACCCTCATGCACTGCTTTGATGAGATCTAATCTCTGGTCTTGGTTGGGGATCACTCAATTTCCCACCCCAGGAATTGTCGCAAAGGCAAAATTCTGTGCACTGATGTGGTAGTAGTATTTTGTAGGGTATATTTTTGGAAGAGTGTTGCCCCAAGTCGAAGCTTTCATGGCAGCCTGTATCTCATTATCCAATCTTGTACGAGAATGAGTCACTGCAGCAACAGAAGCATTAGTTACAGAGGATTTGGCCGCTTCATCAGTCAAAGTATTTCCCTACAGCGTGTACTCTTACACGTTGATGGCCCAATCTATGTACACATAAGCATCTGGTAACTTATTCTTTAGATCAGCCACCCTCCCCCACTGAGTTCTGTGTTTTATGGTGTTCCCTTTTGAGTCTCTGGACCTGTTCAACCACCAATGGTTGAGATAATCATTGTAGAACTGGACGTAAAAGTAGTGCTAACCTACTGCCATATTTATATTTTGATGTTTTGATGCTAGACCCGTCTAGCAACAAAATTGCAGAGTATGCATAATTTTTTGGGAGCACCAACCCACCTTGTGTCATTTTGTGACAATGATGTGTAAGGTAGGCGTTCCATTCCATAAAATTAAGCTAGCCCTCCAGCTCCATATTTACAGCCCAACGCTAAAATGACACACATTAAGGAACCAGTCCCAAAAAATGACGCAAATCCCGATTAGTGTCAAATTTTAACGCCTGGTCAGACCAGGCATTGAAATGAGGTCCACACACGACTACTTAAGGAAAACACCCAGAAGGAGCATTGGCAACCTCCTGTACAACATGGAATAGTTAATGCTCCAGATTGGTACACGCCACAAATGACAGCAACAACAACAGGACCCTCCAGCACCACTGCAGCAACCCCAAACACCACCACAGCAGCCACAAAGGCAGCACAGAAGTCAGGAGAGGATATTTAGACAGCACGGAATCATGCTTAGGCTATGGGAACAAGATGTCATCAGAATCTACCGTCTGAAACGGGAGTCCATTACACACCTGCTGCACCACATAGCACCAGACATCATTGCAAGGGTAGAAACTCCAACAACTATACCATCCATGACCAACCTCCTGGCTGTCCTCCATATGCTTGCATCAGGATCATTCCAGACAACAGGTGCACAAGTGGGTTGTATTTCCCAGCCATTCTTTTTGGCCTTCCAACCAAAGGTTCTGGATGCAATCATCCGCCTCACACCCCACCACATCTGCTTCCCCAACACCCAGCAACTTCAGCAGGAGACCAAGCAAGGTTTCTACCTAATTGTTGGTTTCCAGCATATGCTGGGTGCAAAGGACTGCACCCATGTCCAACTTGTGCCACCTGCTGCAATGGAACACCTCTACAGGAACTGCAAACACACCCATTTGATAAATGTGCAGGCCATTGTGGAACACCGTTGGCTCCTCACAAATTTCCTAGCCAAATATTCCGGCAGCATCCATGATGCCTACATATTCCGTCATTCCACCATCAATGAGCGGGTTGAAAATAGGCAATATGGCAATGGGCTACTCGTAGGTAGGCCACCATATCAATCATTACACAGACAACACACCAACTTTGTAGGGCAAACAATACATACACCACATTAATTAAACACACATTGACAGGGAAACACAGATGTTCAGACAACAACACGTAGGCCACATGCCACACTACACAGCATTCATTGCACATCACACACACATACACCCATAGCTACATAAAATAGCCACAACCTGACTGGCACACTACGTGAAGGACAGGTGGATCTATAGCCCCTTTGCATACAGAAGCTGGCCTCACTGTTCCCATATACATAACACAAAGGAACGAATAGCTCAGCCATGTGAATGACATTGCCATGTCAACGTAAAGAAAGCCCCACCATTGTCATTATGTTGAAGCCCCTGGCAGCACCAATACCAAACACCATCCAAGTGTTGCCATTACGAACTACATATCACCTAAACATACCTAGCATACCCGTTGTGTGAACCTTCACCTGCCTGCTGCATTGTGCTGCACTCATAGGATTACAACATCACCAGTCATGAAAGACCATGGGGTAGATTAAGGAAAAGTGGTGCACCACCTAATCCAGCACCAATTTACATGTGCCCCTTAGTGCCCCCCTAACGCCACCATGTGTGAGCCAGACACAAGAAACAGCCCACCATGGTGCAGAGTAGGTGCAATACTGTCAAGATAATGAGTGTCATAGTAAGACTCTGTAGGAGTATTGAGAACATACCTGACATTTCATGCACCGTACATAGCGACCCAGACTATGGTGTGCACCCTCCTAATGCCTGCTCTGTGCAGGTGTTGAATGTGTCTGTGATACATCATGTTTAGGAACCTTGGAGATTCCTTGCCCCAATTTTCCCAGTCCTCCAATTATGTGAGTCTCACCCTTGTATACATGTTGGCTGACACAGGCTTAATCTGCCACAAAGGGTCACTAAGTGTTGCACTGCATGCTTTGTGCGACATGGTAACATGGAGGCCTGAGTTTGGCTTTGTGGGGCTACCATGGTGTCAATACAAAGGACACCATTGTGGTGCAAGGAAGTGGTAAGTTCCACTAACAACAGGACACAGCCTCAAACATGGACAACCCAACACATACTTGGCATGGTGGAACTGTCATTTCAGATTTATTTTGACATTCACCAGGTCCCTGAGCCACAACCCAGGATAGTAATGTCCATCACCACACACCAATGCAACCATTCCACAGAACTGGAACACACACAATATCAAAAGCAAGTCTGAGTTACCACTCCACCTAAAACTAACATCTGCCATGGCACATACAAAACCACTGCTATGCATGACTGACACATGTTCTCTCATTCCTTTGCAGCCGTCCATGTTTACAGCATCCGACCATGGATGATGACTCCTTTTGGCAACCCAGCAATGGTAGAAGAGGGGGTATACAATGAAGGGCACAGAAGGACATGAAATGTGGTGGAGAGCACATTTGGGCCCCTCAAGTCAAGGTTCAGGGCCTCGCCCTAACAGGAGGAAGCCTGTTGTATGCACCACCCCTGGTTTGCAATATGATCCTTGTATGTGCTATCCTGCATAACATATGTATACAGACTAGGGTCCACTGGGATGAACTGGTAGAAGTCCCCAATGAGGCGGAGGATGACAATGGTGCAGCACAGGTGGAGGGGGAAATAAAAACACTGCTGCTGGAGTTCATAGGAGACAGCAAATTGTACAGACCTTCTACACCTAGACACTGTACTACTAATATCCCTTTGCAAATATCACCAATAAATCACCTTGCACCAGAATGTCCATGGTGTACTCATTCTCTACTACATACACCATTGGAATGTTACTCATAACTAAGAGAGCAGGAAAGAAACACAACAGTTACAAAGATGATTGGAACATAGGTTGTGATATAAGAGGGTCTAGCGCCTCCATGCCACACATCAGCGTCACATAACTCATGGCCATGTGGCTCTCGAAGGCCTAGATCTACGCACCAGGAAACATATGTGGTGTTAAGTAGGCATAGTGCAAATTCCTACACCTTTCCCTACATCATGTCCACACCAGGCAAGATGTATGCAAGGGGGGTATACGGTACATACGGTAGGGCTGTTTCAAAATGGTGCATTTGAAAATAAGGAACTAAACTGTGTCACATATCAGGCAGGAAGCTTTAACGCAAGCACTGAGCAAGTGTGACAAGGGGGAACACCATTGGTATCAATGGACCTTCATTGACTGTTTAGGGTAGGAACTATGTATATTCTAACAGACTTGCCACACAAATCTGTTGTCTTGATACATGCCTGCGGCTAATCCCGATATACATGCAAAGACTGATGAACGCGTGTTTGGCCTAGGTAGGAAAGGGCAGGCAATTACCTACAATGGTTGACGTGTCAGCAGGGTAACCCAGTACAGTTTTTATGATACCATCACACACCGCATGTTAAAACATGCCTGACCAAGGGAAAGTTACCTACTGTGACAAAATCCCTAAAATGTCTAGGTCACCAAAATGACAATCAGGTTTGGAATTTGTATGTATGTCTAGCCATGTCCAAACATGCCACAGACCCATTGTATAGTTGAAGATGGAGACAGATGTTGCGTGTGGTAACTCAACAATCCAGAGCTGAGATGCTTTCACACACTACCAAGGTACACGCAAGGTAACAGTGATATTCGTTGTGGAATCCAGATGTGAGTGCATTCTCATGTATGCCAACGGATATAAAAGGACAGCTGAGAGACTCCCACAGACACTTGGAGGTACAACATGGAGAGGTCACTTGGATACTACACAAGTGCTGTGGCTGGCGTACTGTCATGTGTGTGTGGAAGTCATGCAATCTCACAAAGTCTGGAAATGGGAAGGAAAATATCACGTAGCCAGTAGAAGAAGATGTGTACCTCTTCAAATTACAGAAGTCACATGTAGTATCCTGTCCATGTGTGACCGGACAATGTTGCAGTAGAAGATGTGTACAAAGTGTAAGCAGCCTAAAAATGGCCAGCATTGTAGGACCAAATCTATTCCAAGCAAGATATGCCATTAATGTTGGAGAAGGTTCACACATAAACCAATACTGGCAGTGCGACACAACAATGTCACCATGTTCACAGAGGATATCTAGGTCAGTACATTTCCCAATCATGTTTGCTACAACAACAACATTGTAGTTTCCCATTGCATACTATTCTGACAGAAGGCAGTGAAAGATGATATAATCTGTCCCCTGGGTCATAAAAAACGAACAAGTTACACTAGAAATACATGCCCTAACCAAGCTGCATATGAAAATTACTAAGAATCTAAGAATGTATAAACATTTCTGTCAAACCATGCGAAAGGATGAGACATGTCCCACATGTACAAGCAACTAGTCCCCTGTACATGATAGGGCACGTTTGACATCAAGTACCCCAAAAGGAAATTGTAAATCCAAGGCCATGTGATCACATTTGTGCAGGTATCTGTCTTCAGGGGACTGTGCATTGCTCTGCTCAAGAGCTACGATGATGAGACTAGATCCCCGCCTGTGAGACCTGACAGCCTTAGGGTGGTCATACCTAACATTTTGCCTGTCTCTCTCCGCTTTTTAGATACTGTTTTTGCTAGTTTTAAGACTGCACACTTTACCACTGCTAACCAGTGCTAAAGTGCATATGCGCTCTCCCTTTAAACATGGTAACATTGGATCATGCCCAATTGGATTATTTAATTTACTTATAAGTCCCTAGTAAAGTGCACTATATGTGCCCAGGGTCTGTAGATTAAAAGCAGCACTGATTGTGCCACCCACTTAAGTAGCTCCTTAACCTTTTCTCAGGCCTGTCATTGCAAGGCCTGTGTTTGCAGTTTCACTGCCACTTTGACTTGGCATTTAAAAGTACTTGCCAAGCCTAAAACTCCCCTTTTTCTACATATAAGCCACCCCTAAGGTATGCCCTAAGTAACCCATAGGGCAGGGAGCCGGGTACGCAAAAGGCAGGACATGTACCTGTGTAGTTTACATGTCCTGGTAGTGTAAAACTCCTAAAATTGTTTTTACACTGCTGTGAGGCCTGCTCCCATCACAGGCTAACATTGGGGCTGCCCTCATATATTGTTTGAGTGGTAACTGTTGATCTAAAAGGAGTAGGTAGGTCATATGTAGTTTGGCCAGAATGGTGATACAAAATCCTGCTGACTGGTGAAGTTGGATTTAATATTACTATTTTAGAAATGCTACTTTTAGAAAGTGAGCAGTTCTCTGCACTTAAATCATTCCGTGCCTTACAATCCACGTCTGGCTGGGTTTAGTTGATAGCTCCCTTGTGCATTCACTCAGACACACCCCAAACACAGGATACTCAGCCTCACTTGCATACATCTGCGTTTTTAATGGGTCTTCCTGGGCTGGGAGGATGGAGGGCCTGACACTTGCATGTCAAAGGGCAGTAGGCTGCACTCACACAAAGGACTGCCACACCCCATACTGGGACCCTGGCAGACAGGATTGAACTGAAAGGGGACCTTGTGCACTTATAAGCCACTCTTTGAAGTCTCCCCAACTTCAAAGGCACATTTGGGTATTTAAACAAGGCCTCTGCCCCTACCATTTCAGAAACTTCCTGGAGAAGAAAACTGAACCAGAACCTGCATCCTGCCAAGAAGAACTGCCTGGCTGCCCAAAGGACTCACCTGTCTGCTTTCTGTGAAGGACTGCTGCCTTGCTGTTGCCCTGCTGCCTTGCTGCTCTCTGGCTGTGGTGAAGAAGTGCTCTACAAGGGCTTGGATAGAGCTTGCCTCCTGTTCCCTGCAGTCTCAGGACCAAAAAGACTTCTTCTCAACAAGAAGGACTCCTTGTGCAGTGAAATTCTACGCACAGCCTGCCAGAAACGACGCACAGCCTGCACCATGGTGAAAAATTCACTGTACGCCGAACCGGAATGACGCAGCCTGACTTCTCATCGAGAAGATCGATGCAGTGCCAGCGTAGCAACTGGAAATTACACGCACAGCCCACTGGATCGATGTACAGCCGAGCTGGAACGACACAGCCCGACTTTCAAAGAGGAATCAACACAGCGCCTGCCATGCAGTAGAAATTTCGACACAACGCCCACCGAATCTATGCAGCTCCTGTGACTACACCTTGCCGGTGCAGAAAATCCACGTATCGTCCCCGGGGTGTCCGAAAACCCACAACACATAGAGGATCCATGACCGAGTGCCGGAAATTGACGCACAGCCGTCCCTGCGTGAAAACGAAATGACTCATCGCCGTGTGCAGCCTGAGAAATTGACACATACCCCTTTGTTTCCACGCATCTCCTCCTCTGCGGTTCTTTACAAAGATTTTGCACATGAACCAGTTACTTTGTGCTTGAAAGAGACATTTATAGCTTTTAAAAGACTTAAATACGTTATATCACTTTTACAGTGATATCTCAACATATATTTATTGCATTTTAATCGTTTTGACCTGCATCTTATCAGATAAATATTAGGTATTTTTCTAAACACTGTGTGGTGTATTTTTGTGGTGCTATACTGTGTTATTGTATGATTTATCGCACAAATTCTTTACATGTTGCCTTCTAAGTTAAGCCTGTCTGCTCAGTGCCAAGCTACCAGAGGGTGGGCACAGGATAATTTGGATTGTATGTGACTTACCCGGGCTAGAGTGAGGCTCCTTGCTTAGACAAGGAGTAACCTGACTGCCAACCAAAGACCCCATTTCTAACACCGCCCAACACCCTCTTACTCCCATGCTGAGACTACACTGACTCTTAACACAGTCAGGGGCCTGATGCATGTGCACAGTGAACTAAGCTGAGTGGAGCACCATCAAGCTGTAGCAAAACATGCAAACATGGGTCTGACTGGGCACAAAAAGTCCCACACTAGCAATGATGACTATGCTGCCATCACTGCCTGACTGGAGCACTGCTACACAGTTGAATGCCATTGTATGTGACAGTCATAACAAACATGTTGTGGTCGATTGTAAGTACCTAGTTTATGCATGCACATATATATCTGATTTCTCAGCACACATCTACCACTTAAATGGTACAGGTCTGGTATTGTGTATTGGAGTCTGCACACAAGTTAACTTTCCACTTATGAAAATGCATTTGTATCACATGATCAATGATAGACTCAAATGAATATCAGATGTGTTCCCATCTATGGAAACAAAGGTGGCACTGATATGACTACACATCCATTTATCAATGTCCAACATGTGTCCTTGCAGGAAGATAGATATATGAGGTTTCATGTCCCATGAACACACTGCTGTGACATTTTTTACACATATGACACTACATATGTCTTTCCACACACATGACACATACCAACCTTAATTGACGCATGTGAGTACACTATCTCCTGTATCATAGATGCATGGGGAACCATATGTTACACTTGAAGCATAGCTTCATGAATCCTGAACCAAAAAACACACAGCAGTGTGAACACACACGCACCACATCGCATGAAATCAACCGTAGTCCACTGCATCCCCTGAGTACAATTTGTCACATGCATAACCATGTATTGGACATAGCCCATCATATCTATTGTGCTGTTGTTAAACGTACAATTGGAAATCAGGCAAATTCTACCAACACCTGCATATATCCAAATGGTATAAGTCATTGCATGCATCACACACACTTACAAACATAATGGTAATACATATCGATATTATCATCAAAATAAGAACGCACATGCACATACAGGTAGCATACCGTACTGACTACGTACATGCATAGCTCCTGTGACATGGTATGTGAATCTAGTGCACTGTCAGCCTTGCCAAAAGAATCCACACATTCCCATTATGCGTCAAAAATTCTGACGCACACAGCAATATTCCATACTCCACTATTCCAAAAAATGACAGCTGGCCTCTGTGCACCAAACGCAAGTCCACAGGCCTTGCCACCCTTCATGGGAGGAATACCACGCATGACCATCATGCCTCAAATTGTTTGGTGTAAGCGCCAATACTCCGTACTTAACTAATAAAAAAATGACGCCTGGCCCCAGCGCATCAATCGCAAGTTATGAAGCCATATCAGCCACAATGGGAAAAAATCAAAGCGTGACATTCATGTGTAAAAGAAATGACCCATATCAGAAAACATGACACACACGCCCTTGAAGTGATGAAACAGGACTTCCTGGCTGCATAAATGGTACAGTGATTTCACTTTTGCTTCACAGTCTTTTTTTCTGTGACTGTGAGAGGATGTATGGAGCTGGTGCTGGTCGAGAGCGGTGTTTTGGAGAGTTTTGTGCTGTGTTCTGTTGCTGTTGTGTGCTTGTTGTCTTATTCCTCAGTATTGTGTAGTGTTTTTGTCCTGTTATTTTAATTGTATTGTTGAGTGCTTGTCTTGGGGTAGCATAGTCTGTTGGGGTATTTGTTGTTAGGTGGGGTAGTTCACTATTATTTTTTGGGGCTGTTTAATTTGCAGTTACCGTACACTGCAAAATGTCTGGGAAAGGGAGAGCAACTAAGATGAGTGGAGATACACATGGAGGGTTAATCTGGCTGGTGCAACATTACCTCCCCATGATGCTAACTTTGGGTGGCCAGGTAATCCAGGGGTACCCAACAGAGGCACAGAAGCTGCGATGGGGCAAGGTGCTCCACCACCTATGCAGAATTTTCGGAGTTGTGTGCACCGACCACCAGATAGAACACCGTTGGGCAGACCTAATAGCACAGGAACAGAGGATTCAGGAGTTGCATCAAAATTTTGGTGATACTCCTGCAGAGTACATCAATAGCGTCTAAATAAAATGATGTTATTGCCTCTACCATGCGCCATGGTGCACTGTATTTTAAATAGGGCACACACATGGTGGGGGTAGGGCGTGCCAAGGAGCGCAAGGAAAGCTGCGCTGCACTAGGTGCTGCACCACTTTTCTTAAATCTACCCCTTTCTGTCTTTCGCCAATGACATTTAAGAGAGCTTAGCTATGCACCGGGTCCAGACTATTTGCACATTCTTCTTTGTGTAAATTGGGTATCACATACACCCCATAAAGTGTCAAATATCAGACACATGTGCTGATTTTGTACCACAGGCCTGCCCCATATTACCAACAGTACAGGGCAGGCCTGCATCTGCGCCAGCACTGTCACATAACATAGGTATACTTGGACCACAGTGCAAGTGTGTCTTTGTAGAGGGGAGCGTCTATGCGCAGGTTGGTATCCCTTCCTGGACATAAATCGTCTACTATGGTGACAATGGCTGCTCACATAGTAGTGGCAAGACATCCGTAATATTATTCTGTTAATGTACAGGAAGGGACAACTATGTGAACATAAGGAGAATGCATGGCATTTTAGCTCTACTGTGTGTGCCTTCAAATGGAGCACACATATAGGAAGCAAGAAACAAGGAGGTATCAATGCATTCCTCAACCACTTTGATATGCTCACACCACCACTGGGCAGTTGTTAGTGTTTTGGCGCTGATAATGAGTAAGATGTCTTCAACATCTGGGGTAGGGTCAAAGGCAATGGGTGTTACAAAGAGATGACCACTGCAACAACAATTGCAAGACCCTCTGATGCAGAATACTGTGTCAAGCTGCCCAATATGTACATGGAGGTGTTACGCAACAAATGGCTTCATAACATTCCATGTACATATGGTGCAGTGAAATGCATGACAAGGGGGTCAGGGAAAGTTACACTTTGGTGGTGCCAAGGTCTCCATTATCTGACCCTTTGTCTTACAGACAGATGTATACTGTTTTGCAGTTGTTCTGACCTACCACTAAGTTGTCTTGTTTACTCAGCTTTACTAGTTGAATGTGTAACTGTTGTCCATGCACAGAAATTTTCAAAATTCACTAAGCTATGCTTTCCTGTCATGTATTGCATGTGGGCCTCCACCCTACACCATTGGAGAAGTGACCCAATTTGAAGACCCAAATGCAGCCAGTGTCACCTTGTGTGTTACGTGTGTTATTCAGGGTTTTGTGTGAGAGGGTATGATGTGTGCAATGTAATGATGAAAAGTAATGTGTGAACAAGGAGATGACCTCTTCTGAGTTAGGCTATGGCATCATGTCTGATGCTATGTTGACGATGGAGAATGAGTTGATTGTTGCACAAGTGCCAACATATGATACTATGGAAGTGTGGGTGTTTGGAAAAGGAAAGCATGCTCACATGCACAGTGATGTCAGTCAAGATATGTGCCAGAGGTGCTCTTATCTGAATAGCATGCCTGTTGCAAACATATTTGTCACAGCACTTTTTACAGCACTGTGTGCCCCATGTAGCTTGCAGTTACTAGGAAATGGTACAGATGATGTACATGTATTGAGGTCTCTAAGAGGTTTATGTAGGAGACACTTGCACCACCGGTGCTTCACTACTCTTCAGAATTTAAGTGAGACAGCGGCCGTGCAAGGAGCATTATTGTGCTGGCCAACAGTCAGTTGAGTACAGAATGAGAATACAACTCTGCTCCAGATGGATGTGGGACATGTCTACGGATTGTAGCGAACTAGGGCCCATATTTATACTTTTTGACGCAAACCAGAGCCTGCGCTTGTTTGCGTCAAAGATTTTACCGCCGGCTATCGCCATTCCAATGCACCATGCGGGCGCATTATTTAAGGAATCCATTAGCCGGTGCTGCGGACTGGTCTGAGTAAAAAAAAAATTACTCAAACCAGGCAGTGCCGGCGTAGGGGAAAATGGGGGTTGTGCGTAAAAAAATGGTGTAAGTCAGGTTTGAGGCAAAAATCAGGCCCCCCTTTGCCACTATAAAAAAATAAAAAAAATACTTACCTCAACTTACCTGTACTTACCAGGGATGGGTCCCCCATCCATGGGTGTCCTCCAGGGGTGGGTGAGGGTGGCAGGGGGTGTCCCTGGGGGCAGGGAAGGGCACCTCTGGACTCCTTCCATGGTCAGAGACCATGGAAGTGAGCCCACAGGTGCCTTAACGCCTGCCCTGACCCAGGCGTTACAAAACGGCACACATCAGGCTGTGCGCCGTTTTTTAAGGCCTGCCCCTTCCTGTGCGTCAAAATGACGCTGGAGTATAAATAAGGCGCACAGGCCTTAAAGTCATTTTTGGGCATGAATGCCTACCTTGCATGTCATTAACACAAGGCAGTTTCCCGCATCCAAAAAATGACCCAGACATAGGAATTTTGACGTCCGCGGTCTCGGCGTCAAAGTTTAAATATGGTGCATGGTTTGCGCCGAATGTGCGTCAAAATTTTTGACGCACATTCGGTGCAAACAGAGTATAAATATGCCCCTAGATGTGGCAGATTTACCAACATGGTCTACCCATCATGATATTTGTGAGTGATCTTGGTCACATCACGCGTGCATAGAATGTGAATGCTGGGTGTATATCTGGTACTTAGGAAATGTTTGACATGCATGTGCTCATGTAGTTCAATAAGTAGGAATACTGTAGCTGCACCAAGTGCAGTGCCAATCTTCCTGTGCCTCTTAGAGCACCCTTACAGCCACCATGTGTGTGCCTCCTAACACAATTTGCACACCATACCACAGGGTGGTGGACAATAAGTATAAAACCTGTAGACAACATAGATGTACATTTTAGGCTTTGGGCAAGCTATATGTGCACTAACCTTGAACTGTACTTGTGGGCCCATTGTGAGCAATGGTGTGTTCCCTTTTAACCGGTGGTCTGAGCTGGTGTTGACCCAAGCACACATGAATGATGCACTGGCAAACCTTAGAATTGTTGGTGGCAAGTTTCCTGTCCCCCTACTAGATGACTCCCACCTTGCATCCATAATGCCTGGTCAAGACTGGATGATGCACTAGGGGTGTCAAAGTGGTGAATTGCATACATTGTGCCACTTATTGACAATGGCAAAGGGATTTGATACTTGTTGGACCACTTGATCCTCATTATTATGATGAGACAAATGTTGCTCAAGTACGCCATACTCCACTTACCTCTGGGACCTGATAGTCAACAATTGATAGCTGTTACTCCAGTGATATGTACACGATACCGTGGATGGCTGGTAGGAAGTGCAGTATTTATGTGGAGTTATGTGAAGTTTGACAGTGTTGTGGAATGTGTGGTGGACAGCATGTGTCATCTGTGTACATTTTATGTTTGTTCTACCTCTACCCAATGCTGTATTTGATGCCATACTCTCCTCATGTTTTAGCTGGCAATATGACCACAGCACAGAAACATGCATTTGAGAAGATGGCTGAACGTTACAGACACATTAAGGAGGTACAGGTCGGCTACGAAAGGATGGCAAAGAAATATTGGACACAGAAATCCACTAGGGTTTGGCTTGCCTTTTCACATGGGGGACCTCCGCTACAGGCCACAACTATACAAGCCACATTGGGGAAAAAATCTGGGTTCAGGGGTGCCACCACTGGTCTCATCCCCTCTACATCAGCTGCACCTATCCACAGTCAGGCACTGCAACAGCCACCTGCACCAGCCAAAACCTCAACCTTTGAGGTGGACATAAGATGGGACATGGCAGTCCTAATGGCAAGATTGGACAGATTGGAAAAGGACAATGCCAGGAACTACAAGTTGCTGAATACTGCAAAAAGAAACTTAAGAGAATGCAGACATCCCAGTTCCTTCCCTTCTCCCCTTTTTCTATTGTACTAGTGGGTAGTGATAGGTTAGTTAAATAGTTTTAAATACTTGTAGGTTAGCGTAACCATAGTTGGGGGTGGCTTTCAGTATATTATTTATTTTAGGGGGTTGGGTGGAGGGTTATTTTGGGGTTTCTATGTTTATAAAAAAATATTTAAAATATATATATAGGATATATATGTAAGATATAGGTTGAGTTAGTACATATGTAGCCTTAGTAAATGTTGTCCAACTCGTACCTTGTCTCTTAAGGGTGGTGTGTAGGACAATGTTTAGAGTGTAGCTTTACATGTTTAAGTTAAGTTTAGATTAAGATAGATAGCTGTAGGGATAATTTAAGATAAGTTAGTTTAGGTTAGTTTAGTGTAGGGTAGTGTCTAGGTTAGGTGTTAATATGATGTTTGTTTAATGCTTTAATAAATCCTGTTAGTTTTAGACAATTATCTGTCCATGCTGATTGAGTGTCTGGGTGTTCTCATTTGTGGACTGGCCCAGTAGGAGGAATGTCTTAGGGTATGCTTTCTGTATTTATTTACTTGAATGACCATCTGCATCCACTATGACCAAGAAGCTGTCAGATTGGTTGTAATATGACATTAGATACTCAAAAGATTTGTAATCCCCAGTTCCAGCCATTCACATAGTGTATGTATACATAATCTTGGACAGGTAAGTATGGAACTTCAACTGTTATCACTGAGGCCTGTCAGAAATATTGGTGGAAAGTATTGCACATATTACATCAGCCATTTTCAGAGCATGTATTCTGGCACACTGACAGCTGCCTGTCAGTGATGAAATTTGCCTCTTGTGTCCCACACATATTAGTTGTACTGGTGCTCTCATCTGGGAAAATTCCAGACACTTGGGAGCATAGTTAAGAAAAGTGGTGCTGCACACAGTGCAGTGCCACTTTTCCTTGCACCCTTTAGCGCTCTCCAAACCGCCCTTTAGCGCCCCCATACCGCTACCATGTGTGCGCCATGTTTAAAATATGGCACACCATGGGGCGAGGTAGGGCACAATAGTGTAATTTTTTTATGCTATAGATATACTCTGCAGGAATAGTGGCAAAATAGGGTACCAGAGTACATAGGGGCCCATTGTGATTATTGGCATGCCTGCTTTTAACGCCTGCTCTGAGCAGGTGTTAAAAGTGCTGAAAAAATATGTTAGATCTCTTTGCGCCATTTTTTAGCCCCTTTGGCACAGGCATAATGTAGTGCAAAGGGTTATATAAATAAATATGGCGTGGCGTTTTCGGCCTCTAACACCACATTAGCGTACAAAATAACACTAATGTGGTGTTAGAATGGTGCAAGGGGCTCCTAAATCTGTCCCTTGGTTCTGACCCATACATGCCATTTATCAACTTGCATGGATAACTGTTCACTACGAGTATTTAAGACTCTGTAAGTTGCCTGTAGCCCACAACACTATCTGTCACCTTTTTCATATTAGATTCCTAGTGTGTGGCATTGTGTCTAACAGTAAGGCAGATATGTAATTTGGTTCTGATTTCATTCACATAGCTTCACACAATGCATAGATTTAGCTGAGTTGATGGATCACAGTAAACTTTGACATGATACATGTGAACATGGAGATTTATTTACATGTGCAAGTGTATTTTCCATTGTAATACATTCTCCAGCTCACGGACCCCACAAGAGAGTCAGAGCCTTTTGTACTACAGTCCAAGTCCATGGGTGAGGGACATGTCATGAGACATGGACAGGAGAAGTGTTCATTAGTGAGGAGGTGTCCAAATTGACAATAGGTAGGATTTGAGATCATGAGAGTCTATAGCAAATAAGTCAACAGTGATTGAGCAAAGAGGGAACATACGCAGCTGTCACAAAACTTTCATGATGTAAAGCCCAGAACAAAGGAGATACTGTCCATGTGTCACAGACTGGTGCCACCTGGTGGTTTTCCATGTTAATGTTGTTCCTTCCACATCTTCATCCTCTGATGTGTGTTTTGCCTCCTGGGCCATGGGTGGTGCTGTTGTTGAAGTTGAGGGGGGCCACGCACACATCAAGGGTTAGAGATGTGGATTCTAAGGTCCCAGCAGCTGCCATTTATGAGAACACATAAGGCATCACTGCAGCAAGGAGGAACTGCTGATTTTTCAACACCGCAGCTACATCACAGTGGTAGGCAGCCATGTTTTCCCTGATGGAGGCCACTTCCCGCTGTATGGACTCCAGGGCATTTTGTTTAGCCCCCAGCCTACTATCATGCTGCTGCCACTTTGGGAGGGCAATTGTTTAAGCCTATTCCTCATGACAGCAGCTATGTCAGCCAGGGACTGCTGGAGTCCACGTAGTGTGGAGTGGGAGCCACTAATGGAGGCTGAGTTGTCCTTATTCAGATTGAGACACCTCTGCACTACCTATAGGCTGCCTGTCATGGTCTCCATCCCCACCCACACCTGCTGTGCCAGCTCCTGCTGGACTCCTACCACTGTCCTCTGAAATGTGATGTCTGGGTTCTCGGAGTCCAGGGCCAAGGCAGGACTGATTGGTGCTGTGTGTTGGTAGTTGTGTGGCTCATGTGAAGACCCTACAACACTGTGGCCCTCATTACAACACTGGTGGTCGGTGTTAAAGTTGCAGTAACACAGCCAACAGGCCGGCGGTAAAGGAAATGGGATTACGACCACAGCGGAAACTGCCAACATAGACAGCTACTTTAACACTCTGACCGACAGGGCGGTAGCAACAAACACTGCAGCCGTCACCGCCAACAGACAGGCGGAATACAATGTACCGCCCACCCTATTATGAGAGGCCAATCCGCCAGCTTTTCCAGGGAGGTACCAATGACATCAAAAGCATGTTGGAAACAGTACACTGAAGGGGAACCACTCACCTTCCCACACTCCACGAAGAACCAGGACGCCATGGAGACCGAACTGCAGGTCCTCCTCATGTTGGTGTATCTACTAATAAACCAGGAAGTAGAAAGAAGGCGTTGATGACGGTGAGTACTGCACCTAGCACACAGGGGAGGGGGGGGAGAGAAAAGAGAGTTACACACACACGCGGCACGCAATACCCCCACCCTCACCCACAACACCATACACACTAACACATCCAACAACATGATAGATACACTCCGTCACCCCCTGGAAGAATGCAAGGACAAAAGGAAATGAGTTTAACTAGTGATATTTTTTAACATTCAGATATAGCAATCAAATAAAAATAAATCAGTATATACAAACATTTACATTATGTACAGAAGGCCGTACACTGTCCCTTGTAAATGTCTGTGGACCAGTGGCCCCAAAAATCATGGGCAAAGCCCACACAGGACACCTTCCTCAAAACGGAGAGAACACTGCAGGGGCATCAGGTCAAAAAAACACAGGCACCTCAGGGGGAAGGGGAGGGGGGTGCACCTTAGCCGGAATATGGTACTATGCCACTGCTCCTCGAGGGGGCTCCATGCCCACTGCTTGGTCCTGGGGAGTGCAAAGCTACAGTCTCTCAAGTGGGTGGTTTGCCCACTGCTTGGTCCTGGGGAGTGCAAAGCCACAGTCTCTCTAGTGGGTGGTGTGCAAACTGCTTGGTCCTGGGGAGTGCAAATCCTCAGTCTCTCAAGTGGGTGGTTTACCCACTGCTTGGTCCTGGGGAGTGCAAAGTCTCTCAAGTGGATGTTTTCTTCCACTGGGTTCTGGAGGAGGCATTGTGTCCAGTGTGCTTCATCCTGCCAAGGAGGGGGTGAGTGGATGCCTTCTTCCACTGGTTCTGGAGAGGGCTTTGTGCCCAGTGTGCTTCATCCTGCCAAGGAGGGGGTGAGTGGATGCATCTCTTCACTGGTTCTGGAGGGTGCATTGTGCCCAGTGATGCTGCACCTGGGGTGTGGCAGTTCCCATTCCCTCACCTGGGTGTCTGATCCATGAGATGTGCAGGGAACAGGTAGCATGATACTCCATGGAGGCAGAGCCACACTCCATCCTGTGGCGACTTAGGCTGCAAACTGCTGGTAGTGCCAGTGCTGGTGCCTCATGTGGTGTGTGCAGGGTCCAGGACTTCACCTGCAGCCTCGGACGGCTGCCCACTGCGGATGCTGCTGATTTCTGATGTGATGGCACAGGCTGGGCACGTGCCTGTGCAGATGGTGGTGCAGGTAGCGGTGGCTGCCGCTGTGGCAGACATGCTGCTGGTGCTGCCCCTGGTGCACGTGTCTGTAGTAGTGGAGGGAGACACCAGACCGTCTCCAGCAGCCTCAGACAGCTGATCACTGTGGAGGATGCTGGTGACTGACGTTGTGGCAGCGGTGGTGCAGGGGGTGGTGTAGATGGCGGGCCATAAGGCGGTGCAGGTGGGGGTGCAGATGGCGGTCGTTGCGGCGGTGCTGACCGTGGTATAGGTTGCTAGCCTGACTGGGGAAATGGTGGTCACCAGCCCCTCAGCAGGAGGCTTCATGCCCTAAGGTGACTTGCCCTTGCTTTTGTGTCCCTTCCACACCTTGGTAGTCGCTGCTGGGACCTTGGCACTGTCCTCTTTGGGTTTGGATGAGGCCTTGCTAGGTGGGTGGTGCAACTTTTCCCTGCTGCATGCCGGCTCCTTCTTAACCTTGGCAGGTGGCGAAATTGGGTGGTCCTTACCATCTGTAGGTGGCACACTGGCAGCCCTGAAGTGTACCCCCTTCAATCCTCCTGGACTTGCAGGGACCACAGTGGATGCCGATTTGGTGGCTGAGGTGCTGGCCTGGGATCTAGACATCCTGGCCCTAGAGGAATGACGGGGAGGGAGGTGTAGGGAAGTGGTCAACATTAGCTAGGAAAAGTTTTTTGACACACTAGGACAGGAAGATGGAGCGGGTGTGGGAGTGGAGGAAGAGGTAGTGGTTGTAGGAGGTGTACATCTGCTGAGTTTGTGTGAAGGTGCATGGGCTGAAGGCTGTTGTGTGGTGCATGGCTGTTGAGCGGGTGTGTGCCTGCGTTTGTGTACTTTGGGAGGAGGGCTCACAGACACTCTGGGAGATGACACAGGGGGCGTGTGAATGGTTGTGGGGGTGGTGATTTCTCATGAGAGGTGTGTTGTGATGGGCGTGCTGGTGATGGAGGCAGTGGCTGTTGATGTAGTGCATGCTGGTGAGAGTGGAGATGATACTGGGAGGGATGTAGAGGAAGAGGAGGAGGGGGACTCAGTGGAGGCAGTGGATGTTGATGTGTGTGCATGGGGATGGTGCTTGTGTGAGTGCCTGTGTGATGATGTGTGGTGCTTATGTTTTCCTGAGCCACTTTTGTGTGTTGATGTGTGCATGCTGGTCTGAAGGTGTGTTTGGGATAGGCTGAGGTATTGGGGATTGGGTCGGGGTAGTGGAAGTTGGAGGGGGGAGGCTGGACACAGGGACAATGGCTGCCATCAGTGCTGAGGCCAGAGTCTGAAATGCTCTCTGTTGGGCCGCCACGCCAGAGTGAATGCCCTCCAGGTATGCATTTGTTTGTTGCAAATGCCTCTCGACACCCTGGATGGTATTCAGAATGGTTCACTGCCCAACAGTGAGGGATCTCAGGAGGTCAATAGCCTCCTCATTAAGGGCAGCCGGGCTGACTGGGCCAGGGGCTGAGGTGCCTGGGGCGAAGGAGATGCCCACCCTCCTGGGTGAGTAGGCACAGGAAACATGCTGAGGGGCTGCTGGGAGGGCAGTGCTGGTAGGGGGTGGCGGCTGTACCTGTTGTTGGGGTGGGCACAGAGGTTTCCGCCACTGCCAGGGAACTTCCATCAGAGAAGGAGTCGCTGTCACTGGTATCCCCTCCTGTCCCCGTCATGGAGCTCCCGTCGCCCTCTGTCCCACTGGTGGCTTCACCCTCTGTGGATTCACCCTCATGGGCCAGGTGGGATGCAGCTCCCTCCTTCGCCGGTGCCTCCTTCCTCCGCCAGATGATGCTAATGCACACAAGGACAGGGTGACAAAACAAGAAGGGGGGATAGACAGAGGACATACATGGTCAATGCCAGCAACACCACTACTGTTGGTGTATACAACACACACTGAGCTGCCCTATGCACTAGGGCTTGCCCAACCACTCACTAAGGTAGTCACCAGCCCATGGGGTACAATCTCTAAGGCCAGCACCTGCACACACCTGACACCCACAGGAGCCTGCACACTAGTAGTTGGCCACTTGTACCATTGGGGTAGGTGTGCTACAGAGCCTGAAAACAAGGGACTTACCCTGGCATGATCGCCCTGGCCTAGGGGCACCCACAGCCCACATCCCCCAGCCATCTAGTTCCTAAAGCGCACAAAGTCAGCTTTCTGAAACTGTACTCACCCCCTTGTGGCTGCTGTGATGCCCTCAAGTGCCCATACAAATCAGGATAGGCTGCCGACCAGGATGAGGAACATCAGGGGTGTCATGGTGCGATGGGCACCCATTCCACGTTGGTTGGCCAGCCCCAGCTGGGCCTCCACCGTCTTCTTGGTCCAGTGGCGCAGGTCCTCCCATCTCTTGGAGTAGTGGATGCTCTGCCTGTGATAGACCCGCAGGGTTCGCTCCTCTTGGCTATGGCATGCCAAATACCCTTTTTCTGGTGGGTGCTGACCTAGAGGGTAAAGACAGCAGAAAATGTAATTACTCACCCGTCCGGACCGTCATACTCATTGCCGACCAGTTCCCACACATGCCCTGATGCACATACAGTGACCACCTCTCATGCAGCAGTCAGGCCAGGATGCCTTAGCACCCCCTAACATGTGGCTTACATCCACACCACTCCCAACAGGCATTGCCCACGCATCATGCTCACAGTGTACTCATCTGTTTGTCTGGAGGATCGTAGAGTAGCGTGTACTGGGAGAGGACCCCATCCACCAGTTTATCCAGCTCCTCTGCAGTGAAGGCAGGGGCCCTTTCCCCAGACACATGAGCCATTGTTGCTTCCAGACTCAGCTTACAGCAGCATTTGCAGTGTAGGTCCTCTCCTTTTGATGGTCAGGTATCAAGTGAGTGAATGGGTAGAAAATGGTGGTGACGTCCGTGGTGGTGCGTACCGTCACCGCTGACGTACATAGACAATGGCTCCTGGAACCCATAGAGCCCAATGATAACCAATGCGGAGTTGTGCAGTGGTTTTCGACCGCCTACCACGACGCTGCACAACGCCAGCGCAGTTACCTCATTTCCCTTTGTCCCTCCTCACAGGTCAGGCAGCCGCCATTTCAGGTGGGCACATGGCATGGCACCTAACTGCATCACAGCACATATTGGCACATATACTGACTGTCGATTTCACACACTGCTTCTGCAACATTAATTCAGACACAGTTGTGCTATCTACGTGGTAAATGACCTTCTGCTCACCGTTCTCCTCCATAGGCAGATGATGAGATGGTGGTGGTAACGCGTCCCTTTATGATTAATTTACTCACTTTGAGACTCGTTTTAGGCCAATAGTCTTTTGACCCTGATTGAAGACACCTTAAGACGAGATAATTAATCAGCATGTCAATCAATATGTCAATAACGTCATCAATATTTACCATAATAAGACAATTCAGATTAGTCAAAGACATTAATAAAACTCAGAAACCACCATGACCTTGCAGTCATGAATAACCACACCAGTTTAGTACGATTATGTGAAGTTTATTCCCTATTGATGACAATTCTGCTAGCAAGTTTATTAGTCTCAAAATTAAGAAACACATTAGCATAGTCCCAATATGGCAACTCTGATAAGATTTCATCAAAGAAAGAATCACGAATATTAGAATATAGCACGACGTCAACATAGGTTATACTTAGCAAAGAATCATTATCACATTATTCAACAAAGCATAGATTCAGTCATTGGTCTATTTGCGTCAGTTTAGTGAACCCCTCAACTATCCTCGAATTAGCATTGGCATGTTGGGCTTCATGCAAAACAATTTAGCAACACCAATTTAGGAAAATATCTATCTAGGGTCTCTGTCAAAAGAAGCAGTTGGTACCTAGAAAGGAAAAGCAAACATACAATTACAATTTCATTGTCATATAGTTACCCTCCGTATTGGGTCAGCATACAGGTTCGGACTTCGTCCTCAGGACATCAGTTGATTCGCCATCTGCCAGGAATTCAGCAAGTCGGGTAAAGGGGCACTTCCCTCATAAGGAGGTAAAGTGTAAATGGGCAATATAAGGGCAAGGATGGTTTAGAACCAAACAGCAAAGTCTCTATGCAGAGTAACAAAGTGTCTGGGTCATGGCAAGTCGCAATAGCATCTCCCTAGCTAACTAATTTCCTTGTACAATCCCCTAAGTTTTAATTGGTTGGGGTCAGCACCCCACTATCTCCCTCCAATAGGGTTTCAATGACTTCATTAAAATTGTCACCCCCATAACAGTTCTCACGTAGTTCATTGGTCCTGATTGACGTCTTCAGCGGGTAGAATGTCCGGTATGATTTCATACTCTCGTGGTCCTCTTTGCATCTTCAGTCAGTGGTTCCATTGTCTGTACCTGTTTAGGCGACCTTGTACCTGCGAATAGTCTACACTGTTGCATCCAGCAAGAATGTCTCACTAAGCAATTCGAATTTCATGAGAACGGTTCTATTACTGTTACATTCATCTTCTAGCTTTGAAAAAATAAGAGTTCATGTCCTTCAGCAAGTCAGCACAATGCACATTAGAAAAACACATTTAATATGAAACCAGGCAGCTAGGCCTTGACTCATGCTAACTAAGGCCTAATGATTTATTAGCAAAACATTAACATATAACCCTTTATATTAATGCAAAATCATACTTCAACATAACATTTCATCATTATTAATAAGTTTCATCAGTCATTGTATATTTTGGCGGCCACTCCCCGTGGACACATTTCAAGCGCACGTTTAGCAAAATAAATTAATAAATTTTCTATGCGGCATTATTACGCATTAGTTCATAAACATTACATGTTAATTTCTAAGTAGATAAGCTGCACTCTCTCAGTCCCTCCTCTGATGACACTTGTCATCACACAAAACCTTTCCTTTCACAACCTTTCATTTTCTTTAGGTTACGCATCTCAATTTCTTCCTCCCTATGTGATCTTTCCCACATTTCTTTGGACATTTTCTCTTTTTCTTTTTCTTATTTTCTTTTATTACGTTTTGCCAAATCTTTTTTAATTCTTTTATTAATTTTGCATGATAAAAATAATCCAAATAGACAAGTCAGGACAATCAATATACCCCCTAATATTTTTGCAAGAACCCCATTCCAAATACTACTAAAACAATTCCCTACTTTGGTAATTCCTTTCCCAACTTTTTCCCAAACTCCAGGTTCCTTCAGCTCCTTCAAATCTGCACTATCTCTTGTTAGGTTAGTAAGCTTACCTCTAATCTTTTTACTACTATCAGGAATGAATGCACAACAATGGCGCTCATTAAGCATTTTACAGACTCTGCCACTCTTTGCTAAAATAATGTCTAAAGCAAGCCGGTTTTGAAGAGTCATAGCTCTTTCCGCAGCAAGTTTAGTATCCATCAGGAGTATAGCCCCTGTGAAGTTTGTCAGCATGTTATCCACAATAGTAGACAACTTTCTAATCTTTATGGAGTTTAAGATAACCCCTACTGAAGGAATTATGGCTCCAAACATGTCACCAATGACAGCAGCCGCTGTCTCTCTCTTTTGTCTAGAACGCTGTAATACAGACACTTTAGGAATTTGTTTTAAGTCATCAATCTGGTAGATCTTGGGAAAAACTATTCCCAAATAACATGTCCCATACCATCCCTTGGGAAGACGTTAATAAGCATTAAGTCCACATATATAATAGATCCCAGGGATCGCTGGATCCTGTCCATTTAACATGAACGTCCATTTACTCTGAAACAAAAACACATGCCTGCACTCACTCGTTCCCACAAATAAAATGTCATGCTCAGATTTCGGCCTATATATACAAAGCCTTCCTACATGTAATGCATCTAAAGCTAATTTGCCCTGTGTCTTTATTGCAGTGTAAGCATAATCATTTGCAAGCGTGCGTTTTTCTAGTCCCTTTTCTAGTCTTTCCTTTAATGCTTTTTGTCTTTCATCAGTGTGAACTAAGAAGCTCTTTTCTACAGGTGTTAGTAAGCAGGTTAGATTATTGCGGTGCGCATAAACTGTCCCAAATGTCTGTGTCGGCTCATAGAAACCCCTAACTAATTTTATGCTGTGTTCTTTAGCTAATTTATTTAGAAACTCAATCACAGGCCCAAAGGAAAACACTACATCTAAGTTAGAATAGAAGTATTGAACATGTTCTTGATCATAGAATCTTGTTAATAGCAAACTACAGCTTATCCCATAGGTAAGTGGCAGACTATGATAAGTAACCCCTTCTTGTACTGATGAAGGAATCTTTGTGCACACATAGCAATTCTTCGCATCCATTGTGTCAACATACTCATTCAGCAATCGATAGAAGACATTAGTAGATAGTTCCCCTTTTGAATTAGTTACCTCATGCAAGTATTTTGTATCCTGCTCAAACTTCTCCCATGGTGTTAGTGTAGCAGTCTCAGGATTTGAAGCATTGTTAGTCGCTTTCTTATCCACCAGTGGCATTCCCACAATCACACCTATAATTATTATTGCACACACAATACCCAGAATAGCACTCAACCAACCACACATCCTACCCTTATTACTATTATCTCTAGTGTAACTCATGATCTGTAAAGAATCAGGTAGCAGAATAATAGAAAGCAAACAATCAACTTGAGGACGATATAAAAGCTCTTTTTTTTTCTATGCAAAGTCTCTCTCTTTCTCTGCGAGTATTTACAGTGTTTCACTCACTCCAGGACCCCTTTGTCAAATCAGGTTAGCAGCTTGTCATAATCTGTTTTTCAGAGTCAATTCAGGTTAACAGTGTCACATCCGGTAATTTATCAGTCTCTTTTCTCACCTTTTCAGCTTTCAATTTCGATTTCAATTTAACACAGTCTCTTTCTAAAGTTTAATTCAGGTGCCGTAGTATTGACCTGGAACCTCTCGATCAACACAGAACGCCAAGAATTCTTGTTGCCATTCAGCTGATGTGGCATACACCCATTCAGGACCTGCGTATCTTCTCTTTGCAACTCTCTTTCTTTTCAGTTTGCGATCACCCTGCAACTCTCCTTCACTAAGATCTTCTTTCCTGGTTGTGTCAACTTCTTCCTCTATTGTTTCGTTAGGGATCACTTTCTCTCCTGCAACTTGTGGCTCCGGGCAATTACCTCCTTTAAGTGTTTTCTTCCTGCTTGCCCTTTCAGGATGTTGAACAGCGCCCTCCTCTTGTGCTATGGCGTTTTCTCTTGATGACTCTGCAAGTGCCTCAGGAGGAGTCAGTACACCTCGATTTCCTTCTGCCTCACTCCCTTTGCCTTCAGGGTCAATTATGGGCTCAATTTCAAACCTGTATCCATCGGCTTCTGGGAGAACCTCTCTTTGTGTCAGTTCCCCTGTTGCCCCAGCTGAGATAGGCTCACTGTCACTCCTCTGGATCTCCTTCACGGTTTGAGTGATTAAGCCGTCCTCAGCTAGCTCTCCTTCAGTCTCAGTTCCCCTTTGAATACTCTCCGGCCCTGAGACTTCCTTCTCTGCAGCTGTTGTTTTGGACACTTCAAGTTCCTCATCAGTTGGACACGTCACCTTCTTTGTGTGACTGGCATGTATCCAAATTGGAAGACCTGCACATTTCACAGCAGTAGTAGTTGTCAGTATTACTTGATACAGCCCCTTCCAACGAGGCTCCAGACACGACTTCCTCACATGTTTCTTGACAACCACCCAGTCACCGGCTTTCAAGGTGTGACCTGGATCACTTATCGGTGGCAATGTGGTAGCCTCCACCTGGTGAGAAAAAGAGCAGACCACGTCAGCCAGACCCTTGCAGTAGTCCAACACCATCTGGCCACTTCAAATTGGTAGCTGCGCACATTTTTGCCATTCTCGACTTCAAGGTACCATTCATCTGCTCTACTAGTCCTGATGCTTCAGGGCGATAACTACAATGCAGCTTCTGCTCAATGTTTAATACAGCACACAAGAGCTTAATCACCTCGTTGTCGAAGTGTCTGCCCCTATCTGATTCTAAGGAGATCGGGAACCCGAAACGTGGTATTAACTCCCTAAGCAGCAGCTTTGCTACTGTGAGACTGTCATTCCTACATGTAGGGTAAGCTTCAATCAAGTGGCTGAAAATGCACACAATCACCAACACGTACCTCAATCCTCCACACACAGGCATTTCAATAAAATCCATCTGCATTCCGCTAAATGAACCTCCTGCTCTCCCAATGTGGCTCAAATTCACCACAGTCCCTTTTCCTGCATTCATCTGCTGACAGATGATGCACCTCTGACAGATAACCTCTGCAGCTTGTCTGAATTTTGGATTGAACCAATCGATTTTGAACAACCTGATCATTGCATCTCTTCCAACATGTGCTTGACCATGGTGAAACCTCGCAAACTGTGACAAAAGACTGTTTGGCAAAACCATTTTCCTTCTTCTGAAACCCATAAGTCATCAGATCTCTGTAAGGATTGCATTTTCTGCCAGGAACGTTTCTCCTCTTTGCTAGCATGTCCCTGTAGTGATTTTAGCTCATCTAATGTATCAACCACCCTTAATTCAAAGTTTAAGCATGTTTCATTTTCAGTTTCAGGTAACAATTCCCACTGATCTCGAAACGATATACAGTTCAATGCACAAAACCTTGTGACTTGATCTGCATCTCCATTTCCCATTGACACAAAATCTTGTGACTTATCATGAGCATTGCATTTCACCAGGGCAATTTCAAGAAGTAACTGAATTGCGTGCAACAAATCCTTAATCTTTTCACCATTTTTCACTGGAGAACCAGAAGAGGTCATGAAACCCCTCTGTGACCATAACTGGCCAAAATCATGTACAATTCCAAATCCGTATCTGCTGTCAGTATAGATAGTGACTTTCAGGTTTTCATCTGTGTGGCATGCACTGGTAAGAGCAATTCATTCAGCCACTTGAGCAGAGTACACTCTTTCTAAGATACCAGTGATTGTACACACCGCATATCCAGCTCTCAGTATTCCTACTGCGTCTCTCAGGCATGAACCATCAACAAAGATAATGTAATCATTTTCTTCAAGTTGGGTATCTTGAATATCAGGCCTTGGTTTGGTGCACAGATCTGATACCTCAAGACAATCATGTTCTTCCTCCTCGGCATCATCAATGTCTGCATTTTCAATAGGAAGTAAAGTTGCCGGGTTCAATACAGTACATCTCTTAAGGGATACATTCGGTGACCCCCATATAATTGTTTCGTATTTTGTTAACCTCGCATGTGTCATGTGCTGTGTCTTGGTTCGGGTTAACAAGATTTCAACTGAATGTGGGACCATTACTGTTGAAGGATGTCCCATTACTATTCCTTCACACTGGGTGAGGCTTTGACCAACTGCTGCAACTGCACGCAAACAACCCGGTAAGGCTGCTGCGACTGGGTCCAAAGTAGCTGAAAAATATGCTACTGGACGGTTTGCACCTCCATGGACCTGTGTCAGGACAGACAGAACAAGCATCACGTTCATGACAAAACAGTAAAAAAGGCTTTGTGTAATCAGGCATACCTAAAGCTGGTGCCCTGCACATACTTTCCCTCAATTCCATGAATGCCTTAATCTTTTTCTCGGACATGGTTATGGCACACAGGCCATCCTGAACTTCCTTAACAGTGAGTCTCACCAAAGGTTTAGAGATAATCGAGAAGTTGGGAATCCACTGACGACAGTAGCCCACCATTCCCAAAAACATCCTAACGTCTCTTTTAGTTGTCGGGGATTCATCTGCAGTATGGCTGTCACCCTTTCCTTGGATATTTTTCTCGACCCTTTCTCAATCAGGTGACCTAAGTACTTCACCTCTCTCTGACAGTATTGCTGCTTCTTTGGGGACACTTTATGTCCATTCTTTCCCAAATGGTTCAGTAAGGCAATTGTGTCATACCTGCAGTCATCTTTTGTTCTGGACGCAATCAACAAATCATCAATATACTGCACTAGTGTCGAACTGAAAGGCAACTCTAATGATTCCAAATCCTTCTTTAATATCTGATTGAAGATGGAAGGCGACTCAGAAAACCCTTGAGGAATTCTGTACCAACTGTAAACCTTATCCAGGAATTTGAAACTGAAGAGAAATTGGCTATCCTCATGAAGAGGCACCGAAAAGAACGCTTGAGAAAGGTCCACAACTGTGAACCACTCTGCATCACATGGAACCTGAAACATGATCACAGCTGGATTTGGCACTATGGGGCAATATTTTACCACTATCTCATTTAGTTTCCTCAGGTCTTGAACAATTCGAACTTTCCCACAAGGCTTTTTCAGACCCATTATTGGTGAGTTACACAGGCTACTCAGAACTTCTTTCAGAACCCCTTGCTTCACAAAGTCCGCAATTATTTGCGCTACTTGAATGAGGACATCTTGTGCCATGTGGTACTGGGGCACCTGGGGAAACACTGCATTTGGCTTCACCTCTACTTTAACCGGTTCTACTCCTTTTATTAATCCCATTTCCTTTCCTGTCAGGCCCCACACTTTCTCTGTCACTGTTCCCTGCAACTCAGGTGGTAAGTCAGTCACTGTAAGCATCGGGAATAGGGTTATCAAAGGGTATTCCTTATTTGCGGTCTCCGTCTCTAACTCTGGAAACTGACCATCGTCCCCTTCATCATCACCGTTTGTCTGCACCTCAATCCCTTCATTGGAACAGGTAATCGAACACCTCGTTTTGCACAATAAGTCTCTTCCCAGTAAGGATACGGGACTCAAGTCACAGACTACAAATTTGTGTAATCCTTGGAAGTTACCAATCTCAACTTGGACCGTATCTGTAATCGGATTTGTCAGGAACTGATTTGCTACTCCTACCACCCTTATGGTTCGCCCTGAAAGTGGTAATTTTGGAACCTCTGCCCTTCTAACTGTAGAGCGTGTAGCTCCTGTATCAACTAGGAACGTAACCTTATGACCCATCACCTTTCCCTCTACATAGGGTCCCCTCTGGTCTACTTCTAGGGACGCTGCAAGCCTGCACTCCCCACTGTCTGAACAATCATCCGACCATTCGTCATTTATTTCATCCTCACCACGCAATGGGAACTGTTGTACTGTGTTATTTTGACTCATTGTTTGACCTATGACCTGTTGAGGGAGCATCACCTGTTGCTGTCCCATTGGAGCTCATGGTATCTGCATTTGCTGTCTAGGTTCCATAGGAATCTGCTGTTGTGCCTGCTGCATTTGTGCTGGTTGAACACGTGGCATTTGCATCTGTTGCACGGGTTGGAGACCCTGCATCTGCACCATGTTATTCTGGAAATTCTGATTTTGACCCCTCATTTTTGGACCCATCACATTTTGAAATGTACCAACATAATTTCTTTGTTGAACAACACCATCCTGCACCACCATTGGGCATTCCCGCTTCCAATGCCCCACGCCCCCGCACGCGTGACATGGTGACACTTTTTTCATCCCCTGCACATCATTTTGAACCACAACAGTATTCAAGTCTGGACCACGGTTCACAAAACCTCCTCGTCCTCGACCTCTTGGTTGTGCCTGAAACATTCAATTCCCCTGCGGTTGCTGCTGTATTCCATTTCCCTGCATCCCTGTTTGCGCTGCCTTAATCTGCGTCACCATCTCCTTCTCTTTCAACTTTCTCTGTTTCAACTCAATCTCGTCACTACAGTATTTCGTATACTGCAACACCTCATCGATCCGCTTCGCTTGCCAACAGATCAAATGATTCCTAATCATCTGGGTAATTTTTGGTCCCAGCCCTTCAACAAACCTGAACACAAGATGATTCATGTCTTTCGGCTCAATGACCTCAGTGCCACTGTAATGCTTGAATGCTTTCAACAATCTCTCATAGCAAGCATGAATCGACTATTTGTCCTCCTTTGATGTTCAATCGATTTTCTGCCAATCAGTCACTTTCTGCTACACTTTCTGCTTCAAAAACTCAATCACTTTATGATAATACCTCATCACTTCTGCAGATGGTGCTCCAGTAACCTTATCCCTTGCCGGCTCCTCTGTCGGCCAATCTACGCCCCTCTTGCACTCAAGCCATAAGTCCTCCCAGAGACATTTCGCAAGCTTCACAAATCTGTCCGTCTGCTGATACCACTCTATCGGCTTCTCCCTCAACCTGGAGTAGTCAATTGTAAAGGACAGAATGTCTCCCCTAGACCACGGTACATGGACTAGAACACCTCCAGCTGTTTCTTTCATTGGTAACATTTTTATTGTCCCCGTGTCCAGTGCAGCTTTAGCCTGTTTTGGTTCCGGACCATCACCTTTCTCTTTATCTCTCTTCTTTGCCAATCTGCCTTCCCATTTCTCTAAGGCTCCCCAAGTATGAGCACTCTGCATCATTTCTTTAAGATGTGCTTTCATTCCGGTAGATCTCATGTGCTCAAAATCTTTAGGCTTAAAGTCTATTCTGTATTTTCTTTTCAAATGTTTAGTACTCTCAATGTCTATGCCATATTTATCCGCCAGGTTTGCCAACCTCTCATGCACCTTGCTCACTTCTTTAGTTATTATGGGGCACAGATACCTCAATTCTGCTTCCGTGTATGACTCTAGACTGTCAGTCTCACGAAATTCAGGTATTCTTCCCTTTCTGACCTCTCTGCGGTCACTGTAGTATTCTGTGGAGTGTTGAATTTGTCTAACCACTCGTTAAATTGTTGCGCTGTTAAGCCTTGCAACAAAATATTTCCGGACTGCACCATTGGTGTCTGTGTCGTATTTGTACTCATTACCTGTGGGGTTAGTGTTCTCAACCCTGCTTGCTTCATTGTCTCCAAAGGAACCCCAATCGGACTAAAGTCTAACAAGGATCTAGACCTTTCTACTGTCTGTTCTCCCTGCAGGTGTCCTGTGGACCCTCCTCTCATTGCCTCTTGGGTCATTACTCTTTGATCACATACACCAGGCTTACCTTGCACATACAGCGGTACTGGTGGACCAACAGTAATTGGCAATGATATGGCGGCTGGTGTCTGACCAAGTCCCAAACCCTGTGGAGCATTAACTCCCATAGCTTGATTCATCATTGGGGCTGTAGGTACTGACTGCGGTCCTGCAACTGAAGTGTAACTTGGAACCAGCTGTTGCTGTGGCTGAGGCAGCAATTGTGGAGTTGGCTCAATCTGCACTAACTTTGATCCCGTGTATACAGGATCAGGCGGCACCATCAGACTCGTAGTTGTTTTCAATACTGGGACATCAGGATAAATCCTCTGAATCTGTGGTGGCTGCAACTGTATCTGTGTGTCTGGTGCAGTGGGTACACTGACACCATTCTGTATCAAAACTGTATCACTTGTCTGCACTGTATTTGAGATGCCCTTATTTTGTGCCGGGTCTTCAGAACTCACGCTAGTGCTCTGTACGTTATCATTTATGACATATGGTGGCGTGCGATCATGTAACAACTGATTAAGAAACTCTTCATCGTCTGAATCATCTGCGTCTGCCCAAGACCTCTGAGTCTCTTTTGGTTTATTAGAACCCCTGTCTGTCTTACAAGTAGCCTTCTTTCCCTGTGTGTCGTCTTCTTGTGCTATTGCGGGAAACATTTTAAGTCCGTCAACTACTCCCCTTCTCCACATCTTGCTCTCATTATCCCATCTATCCTCAGCTAAAGTCTTTTCTGCTCTCTTCATTCTCCTTTCAAATTTCTGCTGTCCCTGTCGTATGGCCATCAAATCCCAGATTGATAATGCCTCATACTGAGCTGGTCTCGGAGGCGGTTTTTGTACACTTAACATCATTTGTAAATTTTCGAAAATTCTTACATTAAACGTCCCGTATTCAAGAAATGCCAAACATCCCTCCTTCTCTGTCAATTTGCACCACTGTTTTAACCAAAGACATGGCGCGACTCCCTTCTCTTCCATTACAATATAAGCAGGAGTACACTAAGGCGGTGTAGGCTCCCCCACACTTGCTGTAATATATGTATCTACCCTCAAAGCACTCTTCAGAGCCTTGAAACCTTCATTTTGCATTGTTTATTTTGTTTAAAATCTAATCAGGAAGTGACTTTAATTCCCAGAACACTCTTCACCCACATTTCTCAACCAATTGCCTCTCACGGACGGCTGCCAATCCGTGCGCGACCCCTCTCAGCAACTGACCTATCCCACCGCGGCATGACTGACGTCACTCTCACACACACTGCAGCTGACAAAGTCTTGCGGCTTCTCCTCTTCATACAAAACTAATGCAATATATTGCGAGCACCTTTAACAACAAAAACCCAAAATTTGCCGGTTTACTACAGGAAGGGTAAAACAGACACTTCAGAACTTTACAGAGATTTCACTTGAAGCCTCGGCCGCTACTCTATCCTTCTCAGCTCCCGCACTCTCAAGCAGAATTTGACCCGCAAATTCTAACCTCGACTTGTCAATGGTTTGTTCTAGTGCACTTTAGAACTTGCCAAATCTCCATCAAAGGTTTCACTCACACAATTTGACTCAAACTCGACTTGTCAACCACGCCCGATTGACCTATTAAACCGCACAAATGACAACATAAACCCAAGTGTCTCCTACACTTGTCAATATACTCCGGAGTCTTAGACCACGACGGGTCCGTACATCACCAACAACCACGTGGATAATTTTTTAGCACAAAGCGCCACACTCACATGAAGTTCGCCGACTTCCCTACTCTCATACTGCGGAGTACGCCCACTCCTACTAAAACAACATTACCTGACTTAAATCCACACAAACTTCACAAATCACCTGCAATATGCATGAGCTTAGCAAGAGCAAATTCTACACCACACATGCTAAAACGCAGAGAACATACCCAAATCACTTAGGCAAGCTCCGAGATTCCGGGAAAGTCATGGGGAATTTAGAAACGCATCGTACCTCCAATTTGCATTATTTTGAAAAACACTCTTAAACAATGGTCCCTCATCCTAGGGCCCCAAAGGGCCTAAACTCTCGCTCTGTACCAGAACTGGTAACGCGTCCCTTTATGATTAACTTACTCACTTTGGGACTCGTTTTAGGCCAATTAATCTTTTGACCCTGATTGAAGACACCTTAGGATGAGATAACTAATCAGCATGTCAATCAATATGTCAATAACGTCATCAATATTTACCATAATAAGACAATTCAGATTAGTCAAAGACATTAATAAAACTCAGAAACCACCATGACCTTGCAGTCATGAATAACCACACCAGTTTAGTACGATTATGTGAAGTTTATTCCCTATTGATTACAATTCTACTAGCAAGTTTATTAGTCTCAAAATCAAGAAACACATTAGCATAGTCACAATATGGCAACTCTGATAAGATTTCATCAAAGCAAGAATCACGAATATTAGAATATAGCACAACGTCAACATAGGTTATCCTTAGCAGAGAATCATTATCACATTATTCAACAAAGCATAGATTCAGTCATTGGTCTATTTGTGGTAGTTTAGTGAACCCCTCAACTATCCTCGGATAAGCATTGGCATGTTGGGCGTCATGCAAAACAATTTAGCAACACTAATTTAGGAAAACATCTAACTAGGGTCTCTGTCAAAAGAAGCAGTTGGTACCTAGAAAGGAAAAGCAAACACACAATTACAATTTCATTGTCATATAGTTACCCTCCGTATTGGGTCAGCATACAGGTTTGGACTTCCTCCTCAGGACATCAGTTGATTCGCCATCTGCCAGGAATTCAGCAAGTCGGGTAAAGTGTAAACGGACAATATAAGGGCAAGGATGGTTTTAAGAACCAAACAGCAAAGTCTCTATGCAGAGTAACAAAGTGTCTGGGTCATGGCAAGTCACAATAGCATCTCCCTTACTAACTCATTTCCTTGTGTCAAGGGTTTTTATCCCTTTTCTGTTGTACAATACCCTAGGTTTTAATTGGTTGGGGTCAGCACCCCACTATCTCCCTCCATTAGGGTTTCAATGACTTCATTAAAATTGTTACCCCATAACAGTTCTCACGTAGTTTATTGGTCCTTATGATTGACGTCTCCAGCGGGTAGAATGTCCGGTATGATTTCAAACTCTCGTGGTCCTCTTTGCATCTTCAGTCAGTGGTTCCATTGTCTGTACCGATTTAGGCGACCTTATACCTGCGAGTAGTCTATACTGTTGCATTCAGCAAGAATGTTTTACTAAGCAAGTCGAATTTCATGAGAACGGATCTATTACTGTTACATTCATCTTCTAGCTTTGGAAAAATACGAGTTCATGTCCTTCAGCAAGTCAGCACACTGCACGTTAGAAAAACACATTTAATATGAAACTAGGCAGCTAGGCCTCGACTCATGCTAAGGCCTAATGATTTATTAGCAGAACTTTAACATATAACCCTTTATATTAATGCAAAATCATACTTCAACATAACATTTCATCATTATTAATAAATTTCATTAGACTTGTATATATTGACGGCCACTCCCCGTGGGCACATTTCAAGCGCACGTTTAGCAAAATACATCAATACATTTTCTATGCGGCATTATTACACATTAGTTCATAAACATTACATGTTCATTTCTAAGTAGATAAGCTGCACTCTCTCAGCGGCATCCTCCGGTGTACAGAACCCTGGTGGACCTGTCGATAATGCAGGACAGACACTTTATAATCACATACAGACTTGATCCTGCCACAATCCAAGAACTGTGTGCCCAATTGGAGCCAGACCTGATGTCAGCTATCTGCCAGCCCACAAGTATCCCCCCTCTAGTGCAGGTCCTGTCAGTGCCCCATTTCCTGGCAAGTGCCTCCTTCCAAACTACAGCGGCCATGGCATCAGGGATGTCTCAGCCAATGTTCTCAAACGTGTTGAGCAGGGTGTTGTCTGCCCTGCTGAAAAATATGTGCAGCTACATCGTTTTCCCCCAGGTGGAGGATTTGGCCACAGTGAAGGCTGACTTCTATGCCCTGGGACATATCCCCAACATCATTGTGTCATTGATGGTACACATGTGACATTTGTCACCCCTTCAGAAATGAACAGGTGTACAGGAATAGAGAAAGGTATCATTCGATGAATGTGCAAATGGTGTGTTTGGCGGACCAGTACATCTCCCATGTGAATGCCAAGTATCCTGGCTGTGTGCATGATGCCTATATCTTGCGAAATAGCAGCGTCCCTTATGTGATGGGCCAACTCCAGAGGCATCGGGTGTGGCTAATAGGTGATCCCAAGGTCCCCACACAGTATGAGTAGGTGTCTGGTTATGGGGTTGTCCTTAAGGGCTAGTGTGTGTCTCACAATTGTCCCTCGATATTTGCAGGTGACCCTGGTTACCGCGACCTGTCATGGCTACTGACCCCAGTGAGGAATCCCAGGACAAGGGCAGAGGAACATTACAATGAGGCACATGGGCGAACTAGGATTAGGCCTCCTGAAAGCCAGTCCGGTGCCTCCATCTGACAGGTGGCTCTCTGTACTACTCTCCCAAGAAGGTGTGCCAGATCATCGTGACATGCTGTATGTTGCACAACCTGGCATTGAGACACCAGGTGCCTTTTCTGCTGGAGGATGAGCCTGTTGATGGCCTTGTGGCAGTAGTGGAGCCTCTGGACAGCGAGGAACAGGAGGCAGAGGAAGAAGATGTTGACAACAGAACAAACATTATCCTGCAGTACTTCCAGTCACACACAGGTAAGAGACTGTAACTCCTCTTCATATTTCAGTATACTTTAGGACATTGTACATGGCAGCCTCTTACCCTCTGTCTATGGACAATGGCTGTTCCCTTTGGGTTTCCTTTTTCAGATCTGTGTACCCCATTCTGGCTTCTGCTATGTGTACTGCTGCCCAACAACTGTCATACATTGGTATGAGTAAATGAACCTTGCAATGCTTTGCTAATGTTGTAGTAATACATTTGTGGATCATCAGACTGACTCCAGATTGGTATTTGTTTCAGGGTTGTTTATTTAGGTGTTAATAAGTATAGGGGTATGTGCAAGGGGCTGGGGTGATGGTGGGGGAAGGTCAATGGTAGAGTCCAGTCTCATGGCATCACTGGTGCATTGGCCAAGGGGGCATAGGAAGGGGAGCAATGGCAGTTCAAGGTGGACAGAATAACAGAGTGGGACAGAAGCGTGACAATCAGGAGGGTCCTTTTTCCTGGCGGGGGTCTTGACAATGTTCTCTGTCTTCTGCCTGGATCGCAAGGTCCGTTTGCGGGGTGGTTCTCCTTCTGCAGGGATGTGGAGTGCTGGTGGCCTGTTGGTCCTGTGGCAGGGCCTCCTGTCCACTAGCGCCGGCAGACGTGGAATCGGTTCATCGGTTTGGCTGGTGTCAGGGGCCCTTTGTTGTGCCACTGCCTCCCTCATGGTCTTGCCCACATCAGCCAGCAAGCCTGCTATGGTGACCAGGATGGTGTAGATTTTTATGAGGTCATCCCTGATCCCCATATGCTGTCCCTCCTGCAGCCGCTGGGTCTCCTGAAACTTGGCCAGTACCGTGCCCATGGTCTCCTGGGAATGGTGGTATGCTCCCATGATGTTGGAGAGTGCCTTGTGGAGGGTCCGTTCCCTGGGCCTGTCCTCCCCCTGTCACACAGCAGTCCTCCCAGCTTCTCTGTTGTCCTATGCCTCTGTCCCCTGAACCGTGTGCCCACTGCCACTGACCCCAGGTCCCTGATCGTCCTGGGTTAGTGGGGTTGCCTGGGGTCCCTATAGTGGTGGACACACTGCTGATTGACGTGTCCTGGGGACTGTGGCATGGGCCCGCTGGGTGGGTGCTGTGGTGGTGTTTCCTGAGGGGGCAGGCTCTGTGGTGGTTTGGGACTGTGGCAGGGTAACTGACTGCCCAGAGGTCCCAGATGGGCCAGGTTGGTCATCGTGATCCAGGCGTGCAGAGCTGCTGTCATCACTGTGCCCCTCTTCTGGGGCGGGGACTGGATGTAGCTGGCACCTCCTGTCCGGTGACGTTGGGTAGGGGTCCTGTTGGGATGCAAATGCATTGTTAATGCATCTGCGTTTGCCATCTTGGGCAATGGGTGTGTTTCCTTCCTTATAGAATTGTGCTTTCCCTGTCGCCTTGGCCTTGTGTGATTGCTGATTGTGTGGGCTGGGTGAGACTCTCTACTGGGTATGCTGTGGTGATGGGTGACCATGCAGGGCTGTGATGGGTGTCCGTGCATTGTTGTTGCATGCAGGGCTTGGTATTGGGATTTGTGGGCTGTGATGGTGGGGTGAGAGTGAGATGATGGAGTGATGGGAGTGAGGGTACGGGTGGGGGTATCTGATAACATGCAGGTAGGGTGGGGGGGATAAAGTAGTAAAGATTTGCCTTACCAGATTCCAGTCCTCCTGCTACACCTGCAAGGGCCTCAGGATGCATGATCGCCAAGACTTGCTCCTCCCATGTTGTTAGTTGTTAGGTGGTCCACCGCCAGTCCTTTGCACTGCTATCTGGTGTCTTGATACCACAGAACACACCTTCCCCCGTAGGTTTTTCCACCACTTCCTGATTCCATCCCAAGTTCTTGGATGCTGTCCTACAGCGTTCATCCTGTCAACGACTCTCTGCCATAGCTCCATGTTCCTTGCAATGGACGTCTGCTGCACCTGTGATCCGAATAGCTGTGGCTCAACCCGGATGATTTCCTCCACCATGACCATTAGCTCCTCCTCAGAAAACCTGGGGTGTCTTTGAGGTGCCATAATGTGGTGTGAGTGATATGTGTGAGGTGATGTGTGGGGTGATGTGTTGAGATGTGTAATGTGATGTGCATGGATGGTGTATGAGTGATGATGTTCTGTGCCTCTGAGTGATTGTGTGCTCTTTGATTTTTTCTCTGGGCTTGGTCTCTTTTTTTGGTTGTATAGGGTTATGGGTAGTGTGGGTGTCTGTTTTACCATGATGTGGGTGTGTGGGTGTGGTGTGTGTATGTGTGCCAGATGTGTGTATTTTGAATTGTCCAATGTGGTGTAGTTTTGTTAGTGTGTGTGTATTTCGAGCGCTGTGGTGTGTACCGCCAATGGTTTACCTTGGTTGAAAGACTGCCGCGTTGATTTGTGGGTCGTGATACTGTGGGCGTATTCCTGTTGGCAAGACGGTGTGGGTTTTGCTATCACCAGTTTATCACTGACCTTTGATCTGGCGGACTTGTGTGGGTGTCTGTATTGTGGCGGTATTCTATGTGTGGGTCATAATACCCATGGCGGATTACCGCCGCGGTCATGGTATGCTGGCGGCCGTAAGCACGGCGGTAACCGGCATTTATCACCAGGGTTGTAATGAGGGCCTGTGTGTCCTAACTACAACTGTAGGTGGTGTCTGGAAGGAACCTAGGACATCCTGGAGAGTCTCTTCATTGATGGTTGACAGCTGGTCATCAATGTCATCTGTAAAATCTAGGACAGGCAAGTTGGCAGGACTTAAGCTATCATCTTCTGCAATGAGATAGTGAAATGTCAGTCTTTGACTTTAGTGGCTGTTGTCATGGTTCATCATCAACTTGCTACTGGAGGATCAGTGACATGTTAGGGACTCCATATTGTAGTTGTTATTTATGTGCTGAAATGTGCATCACACGTTCGGCAACCTCTCAAGGTATTTTGTGCATTGCCCCAGCCACTGACACCAGTAGGTCATTTATCTTCTGATTCACCTTGGTGGACATTCCCAAAGTGGTGTAATGAGTGTTGTCACCCTTTTGGTGCTTTACTGCATTGGCACCATGTATGATGGCACTAGAGCAGTAAAGTGCAGGGGAGTCCATTACTAACACTGCTTGTGTTACTTTGTCATCTGCCTTTAGCTGGCCCAACACATGTGCTATTTGTATAGTACAGTCCAACCATTATAGATTGTCAGCCCCAGTAGTTTGTCCTTCCCTACATTAGAGACATTTCCTTGCATACAGCATATCTGCCACAGGCATGTGTTGGTGTAAGTATGTTCAATGTGGATCAATGCATAGACTTTGAGACTTTGATGATGTGGTACAGGGAAATGGGCAGCTTGGATCCACATGGCCAACATTTTGCATGATGGTACAGTTGCTATACAGGCTAGTGACATTGTGTCCGTAGTGCAACAATTATCTCACTTTTGCCAGTTCTTATGCATTAAGATGTCCCTTTATGCACAACATTAAACCATTATTGCAACACAGACAACATTGTTGTATGGTTAAATTGGAGCAACTTGTACTGCAGCACAAATTATGATCACAGACATGCCCCACATGTTGTATGAATTCACCTTTGTGCCCATTCTGAAATAGAACTTGGAGGTGTGTGGGAGTTGATGTTGGGCTACCCTGTGTGGCTTGCATTCCACATGGTGCGCAGTGAGGTCTTGATTTTTTTCATATGTGGTGCATCTCGGTGCAGCTGCATTAATAGTTGCACCCCGCTGTACTACCTGAAATGCAAGGATGCGCAATGTTTTCTGAAAGAAGGCAATCCACTGCACGTCCCCCAACACCTGTGCAAACTTGTTCTCCATGCACCAATGCAGGCATCATTGCACCATAGTGCAAGGCTGCCTGCATTGAGGGGGCAGATTTGTGACATGCAGGAAGGGGTCCCTTCCTGCACGTAAACATTCTAGTATGGCAAGGTGACATTTCTATGTGTGCTATGAGCCAGAAATGGACATGAGGAGGATGGGTAGCCTTTTGCGTTGTTGCGCCATCATGACGCTACCCCTGGGGTGGTAGTGACTTTAGTCACAGTTTCTGGTGAACATTTTGTAATGGATCTGGGGTAGCACCATTGTGCAATGGGTGATGTTGTGGCACAGCCAAAGCCACACTGATTGCACTCCCTTCCAGGCAAATTGCTGTACGTGTGAGGGGCCATATTTACACACAGTAAGTGGCTTTATACCACATTGTGTATATGTTCGAGTGTATAGCGCCACCAGAGTGTCACTAAGGCCGTCATTATGAACATGGCGGTCTGGGCCGCCATTGCCCGCGGTGGCGTAATTACCGCCGCCTGCGTGGAGGCCAAGACCGCCATATAATATTCGTGGTAGAACCACCACTTTTGTAACTCTGCCACCGCCAGGCTTCCGCCACCAGGCAGCCTGGTAATGGCAGAGTTACATATCCGACAGGGCAGCATTGCAAGCACCGCTGCCCGCTGGATAATGTTCCTAGTTCCACCAGCATTTCCCTGGTAGTTTACCCCGCCAGGGAAAACTGGCGGAATGGGTGCCTTAGGGCCCTCTTAGGATCCCCTGCACTGCCCATGCACTTGCATGGGCAATGCTGGGGCCCCCGTGAACAGCCCCATCGCGCATTTCACTGCCCGATTTACGGGCAGTGAAATGCGCAACGGGTGCTGCTGCACCTGCAGCACAGCTAAATTGCCGCCGGCTCCATGTGGAGCCGACGTCAATGTACAGGCGCTGCATTCAGCTGGGCCGGCTGGCAGAAACACTGTTTCTGTCCGCCAGCCCAACTGAATGTACATTAAGGGGCCGGCGGGGTCTTCTGCGCGCTGGCGGTCTTTTGTTGACCACCAGCGCCGAACTCAGCGTGTTTTCCTGCTGACCTCAGCGGATTTTCCTGCTGAGTCATAATGACACCCTAAATGTGAAGCTTGGGTAGGGATTGGACCTTTTGATTCTGGCCTATGTGTCACGATTCAACCCTTTGGTATGCATTCAGTGTGTCCTATGTGCCTCCCCCTTCTGCCACTTGTGAGATTCCAGATAGTCCCCCCTTGAAACTTACTGTGCATTTGTGGCAGTTCTTGGTAGTCTACGCTATCTTGTCTTGCAATTCCAGTGACCAGCTAATCCTGGATAATCGCTGCCACCAGCTCCTCCAAGTCATCCAGGTCCATCTCCTGTCTGCAGTGTTACCTTTTGTTTCCTGTCCAGTTTCTCCTTTGTTATGCACTTGCAATCGTGCCAGCGCTTCTTGCAATTGGTAACAGTCCTCTTCACCTGTGCCACGCAGTTGACTTTATCTACTATCGCCTGCCATATAGCCTCTCTCCTACCAATTGGCATTTTAGAGGTGATGAAGAGATGGTATTGGTGCTCTGTCATCTCTCTGACCAAGATGTCATGCTTCTCCACACTAAAGTGAAACTTCAGTTTCCTCTTCTCCTGGGACTTTTCTGGACCCTCCAGACTGGTACTTGACTGATTGGGATCCCCATGGAGTCTCTCCTGGCCTGAATTCTTCATCTTGTCTTCCCAAATGTTTTTTTAGCTTGTGTAATTGTTTTACGCTAATGCAGTTAAATATGGCCCTAACCCATTTTGCATAAAAAGACTTGCTGCAAAACGTTCTAACACCACTTTTATAGCATTATCGCCTTTTTACTTGCAGCACTTTTTTTGGAGCTAACCATAACTTAGCCCTCCTGTGTGTCATTTTATAAATATGGCGCATGGATGGAGCTAGGGAATGGCGTTAGCTAGCATTAACATTTTTATCACGCACCACTGCGCTAGCGCACTTGAGCGTAATTTTTTTTAAAATATGCCCCTATGTTGTTAATCAGTGTGGTGCTGTGTGCATTTTTTATTGCGTATGTGCCTGTGTAGTTGTTTAAGTGTCTGTAATCTGAGACTATTCTATATAAATGGTCTGGTTTTGCAACAGGGAATAACGGATTATTAATTGCAGAGACACAGGGCTCTATTACTCACTGGTACTCGAACTGAGTGAGGATATCTGTCACTGTAGCTTTAGCCTCATGTTTAACAGAATATTACAGCTGATGCTGAGGTGTAGGTATTATATGGTAGGGGCAATCCTTATCACACTCTCCATGGGTGTGGTACAGAGCAGATGCCTGCGCCAAAGCCCAGTCAACATTGTAGGTTTTTTTTACCGCATCCACAACAAGATCTGAGAAAGAAGGCAAAATTACATCTCTCCCATGTGGAAGCTTGCAGACATATTCTGGTGGCCAGTTTCTTTCTGCCAATAGGATATCACAATTAAGTTCTACCCCATAAATTGCACTAATAGTGCACTCTATGTCTCTCTCAATTTGGATATTTAAATCATAAACCTTGATGGGTTGGAGTATGCACCCGTCCACAATTACAAGACAGTCTTTAGTTGCTATCACATCCATATGATCTTTCAGACACTGGCGACATATTGTGACTTTTGCTGCGCTGTCCAGCAGCGTCACTTCCCAAGTCTTATTCCTCAGCAATATTCTTTAGTTTGCTGGTATGTTTTATTGAGATTGCTTCTTCTTTCTGAATTGTGGCTTTTGTTGTGGGGATTTGTCCTCTTTCTTGTCTGAGGAACGCTGTGAGTCTTTCTTCTGTTTCACGTAATCAGTGATTGTTCTGACTGGCCCACTCTCTCACTCCGTCTATCCGGTGTGTCAGGAGCCCTTAACGTTTTTCTATTTCTGAGCTTATATTTCCTTTTGGAGCTCTCCGAATGCATAGAGACTCTTCTCTGATTTAGTCTATCTTTATTTTGTTTTTCTTTATCTCAGCATTTTTAGAACCCTCTTCTGCTCGTTTAGTACCATCCTTATGGGTAGCACTCTGAATTTCAGGCTCCTTCGGCTTGACTGCCAGACTATCCCATCCTATACTAGTATAGGTTTCAGAAATAATTTTCAGTAGTTGAGGCTCTTGTTCCAACTGTGGAATCTTCTGAAGCCGCTGGTGTATAGCCAATGCTACTGTTTCCCCTTTAATGTTACTGAGTATTACTGAGGAGACTGTGTTGAAGTTACGCATCAGTTTCATTCCCAAATCCAGGTATGGAGCAGCCCTGTGCTCATTTTGAAGTTGTTTGAACACTTCCGGTAAGTTGGCAGGTGTCGGTGTACCACATGTGGCTGTGTAAATTGAAGCGAAGACTGTACCCCATGTGGCACAGTCATCCACTGAGGGAACCATTCCAAATGGACACCCAATAATCAGAATTCTATGTTTATCTTGGGTCCTGTATAGGGAAACAGGCTGGCGGTGCTCCCATGGGCATTCTGACCGCGGCGGTGCAGCCGCGGTCAGAAACGGGAAACCGGCGGTGACCCGCCGGTTTCCCGCTGTCCAAGGGAATCCTACATGGCGCCGCCAAGCAGCGCCGCCATGGGGATTCCGACCCCCTTACCGCCAGCCTGGTCCTGGCGGTTTTGACCGTCAGAACCTGGCTGGCGGTAACAGGTGTCGTAGGGGCCCCCTAACAGGGCCCCACCAAGATTTTCAGTGTCTGCCAAGCAGACACTGAAAATCGAGACGGGTGCAACTGCACCCGTCGCACCCCTTCCACTCCGCCGGCTCCATTCGGAGCCGGCATCCTCATGGAAGGGGGTTTCCCGCTGTGCTGGCGGGCGGCCTTCTGGCGGTCGCCCGCCAGCCCAGCGGGAAACTCAGAATTACCACGGCGTTCTTTTGACCGCGCAGCGGTATTCTGCCGGCGGGACTTTGGCGGGCGGCCCCCGACGCCCGTCAAAGTCAGAATGACCCCCCTAATCTCACAGACTGTATTACATGTGGTAGGGCACCATTGAACCAATTTTGACGTTCTTGATAGGAAAGCGATACCTCTATATACCGGTAAGCCTGGTACTGTTGTGGTATGTGTGCTATTTTGTATGTGTGAAATGTGATTGTTGTAGTGTCTTCTTCCGGAATAGAATGTTTCTGTTTGATAAACTTCATGAGCTTCCATGATAAATGTGACATCCCTGCCCTCATCTGTTAAGCCACGAGCTACAAGACTTTGGGCCTCATTACGACCCTGGCGGTCATAGACCGCCAGGGTGGAGGCCGGAGGTAGCACCGGCAACAGGCTGGCGGTGCTACATCAGGTATTCCGACCGCGGCTGTGAAGCCGGGGTCGCCCAGCCGGGTCCGGCGGTTTTCCGCCGGATTTCCCCCGGCTGGGGGAATCCTCCATGGCGGCGCTGCATGCAGCGCCGCCATGGGGATTCCGACCCCCTTCCCGCCAGCCTGTTCCTGGCGGTTTACACCGCCAGGAAGAGGCTGGCGGGAACGGGTGTCGTGGGGCCCCCTAACAGGGCCCCATTAAGATTTTCAGTGTCTGCTTGGCAGACACTGAAAATCGCGACGGGTGCAACTGCACCCGTCGCACCCCAGCAAATCTGCCGGCTCCATTCGGAGCCGGCTTCATCTTTGCTGGGGCTTTCCCGCTGGGCCGGCGGGCGATCTTTTGAAGATCGCCCACCGGCCCAGCGGGAAAGTTAGAATGGTCCCCACGGTCATTTGAACGCGGGGCGGTGTTTGGGCGGTTTCCGCCCGGCGGGTGCCGCCCGCCACCCGCCGGGGTCGGAATGACCCCCTTTGTGTTAATGCATGTCTGACATTTTCTGGAATGTTTATGACGTTAGCCATATTGAGTAATGGGTCTAGAGAAAAAACACCAAATGGGTAGAAATCCTTTTAAGAGGGTTCAAGCTTGAGCAACCTACAGCCTAATTAGGTGCTTCCTCTTTGGCTGAGGAGGATTACCTCTAAGACCACAAACGTCTCTGTATAATGGTACTTAGGGTGGTGTGTGTGCGACAGAGTTATTCGGGATATCCGTAAATTAGTGCCAAAACACCATTGTTGGTGGTGCATGACATATTTGGCTTTCCCTCCAATGTGAAACTGCTGGTTTAGGGATGACAGCACTTTTGTTCGTAGGCAGCTGAGTCACTCCTGCAACAACTCGCAACTGTCAACCCAACCCTCCCGGCTCACAAGCAGTACCTCACCAAAACTCAGAAAGCAAAGGTCATTTCTGGCAGCCTGAAGCATGGATTCTAGATGAGACCTCTGAGAGAAGTCATGGTGGAACAGAAGTTAACCTTTCCTCTCATAAGTCTCGAACACAAATAGGCAATGAAGAAGACGCATGAAAGTTTTCAATATATTTATTTGAAAAGACTGCAATCTACTTTAAAATGCATGTGCTGCAATGATTAGATATGAACAGAAATAAAAGCAGGATTGTGAAGAAGCGAGTTGTGAATATAAACCATCAATTTCAAAAAAGGAGGGGCAGAACGGGAGATTTGGAGAAAAAACGAATATCTCCTGGTCCAGTGTGTATTTCTCCCAATTATATACTCCACAAAGTTTACACACAGTTCCAAAATCAGAGAAAAAAAGAGATCGAGGGTTATAGTGGTAAAGACAGGTTTCCAGAGACAAAAAAAGGGGGGGGAAGCAATATGCTTGAAGCAAGAGCCCTCACTCACCGTCCGGTGACATGCTTCATCATAGGGCTATGCTCCTCGTCAGGCCGGCACTGCAATGCCTGACGGGCCCCACAAAGGGGCTCTTTGCCGGAGATCTTTTAGGCAGTTGGTGTAGAGCCGGTCAGATGAAAAAAAGAAAGAGGATTGGTATGGAAGAGATTAAAAATGACTAGCGGTAAAAAATGTATTTATTCAGATATTTAAACCCCTGGCATAGTTAAAAACATCGTTTTAGGGATATAGTAAGTTAATGTATACAATCCCTCGAAATTATAACAATTTTCACTAGAAATTCAAGTAAAAAAAGGGTACAAAAAAGAGTATACAGAATCACTGTGATACTCAATCAAGGGGTCAACATGTTTCTCGCTATATTGAGTTGAAATTTGATCTCATGCGATTCATCAGGACCTATTTACGTACCTAATCCTTTATGAAAACTGCTTTGTGCATTAATTTATTCAAAACCCTCCAAGTATTACTGGTGGGCTCCCTCAGGGAGGTGGCAGGCTCTAAATTCCATTATGAATTGATATCGAACCACAAAAGTTGGTTCACCTGTGAGCCGTCTCCTGTGTTCCGGGGAAGGAGACGGCTCACAGGTTTCATAAAGGATTAGGTACGTAAATAGGTCCTGATGAATCGCATGAGAAACGAATATCTCCTTTCTTTTTTGTACCCTTTTTTTACTTGAATTTCTAGTGAAAATTGTTATAATTTCGAGGGATTGTATACATTAACTTACTATATCCCTAAAACGATGTTTTTAACTATGCCAGGGGTTTAAATATCTGAATAAATACATTTTTTACCCCTAGTCATTTTTAATCTCTTCCATACCAATCCTCTTTCTTTTTTTCATCTGACCGGCTCTACACCAACTGCCTAAAAGATCTCCGGCAAAGAGCCCCTTTGTGGGGCCCGTCAGGCATTGCAGTGCCGGCCTGACGAGGAGCATAGCCCTATGATGAAGCATGTCACCGGACGGTGAGTGAGGGCTCTTGCTTCAAGCATATTGCTTCCCCCCCCTTTTTTTGTCTCTGGAAACCTGTCTTTACCACTATAACCCTCGATCTCTTTTTTTCTCTGATTTTGGAACTGTGTGTAAACTTTGTGGAGTGAATATAAACCCCCCATCATCTTACAATAAACATTAGACATAACATTCCTAACCAAGAAAGCCTAATTCTCTGCCCTAGTGATTGATTAAATAATGTATTGTACAGATAATACAATCCATTACAATTAAAACAGAAAAGAAAAGCGATCAGAAATACATCACAATCAAAGATAAGTTCATACTAAAAACACTCCAGGACTTAAACACACATACCATAATAAAAGAGAAACGTTCCTGCCTAATAGTATAAAAGCATCAATGGATATAAAAATAGAGCCAAACCGCCATAGCCCAAGACCCCACATGGTACGTAATAAACAAAGGGGCTCACATTACACAGTCCCTAAATTGCTTCAGTGCGTTGAATAATCATTAAGTTAAATACCAATGGTGGTTGGAGTCCTACATATGACGTTAGAGCTCAACAACCTAACCCATAGCAAGCCAATGAGGCAAGAGTGGGAAAATTCCAATAATACTTATCCATTGCTCGCAGTGCCTCTATATTTAGTTTGGGTGATTTTAATAAATTTAGTCAATAACACTTTCAGCATTAAACTCTCTGGGTCCAGAGACTGAATAATGGCCTATCGGCAGGTGCGAATTCTCAGTTTATTCCATTTACTCTGAAGCAGAGAACTATGGTACTTAAGTAGAGCTGGGCACAGACAGACCACATGTTTAATAGTTTTGTCTGCATTTCTAAAACTTCTGCACATCAGACCCTCCCCGGGAGATAACTGCTATGGGGGTAGATGTTTCAGAAAACCCCAGTCACGCGTTGTTGAGGTGGGTGTGTAGTTGTGGAAGTTGTTGTGGTTGTGTTGTCTGTGGGTGTCGTGTCAATAGTGTATATGTTGTGGCATGTTTGTGTGTCAATGTGTGCTTTCAGCATGTACAGGTTGGGTTGTGTTGGAATTGCAATGGATGATGGTGTGAATGTGGTGTGTGGTGTGTGGTGTGTAGTGCAGGAGGACATGTATGGCTAAGGGACAGTGTATGTCTGTCAGTTACCTCGTTAACATAGCCCCTGACATTGTACGAAGTCCATTGTGTCACTCCGTAGTCTCCCTCCATCAGGTGGGCAGAACACCATTGACGACAGTCTTTTCGGGTCTGCCGCCAATGCAGCTTGGCTGTAACATCACCAAGATTAAATCAGGTCCATAGCTATTTACCACCATTTTATATGAGGTAAAGTCTCACAATGCCCATTCGTCACCATAACATTAAGCACAACCTAGTATGCTGAAGTAAATGATTAGTGCTGTCTCACTTGGCCTGGTAGATCAAATGTCTATGTCCATCCCTGTCACGTTTCCAACAACCCTGCACAAACCTTACACCAAAGCACATTAGCGCATCATCACGGTAGGAAAATCCTACCAGATTGGGAATGGCAGCTACCCAGGCCAGAACATAGGCCCTCATTATGATATTGGTGGTAAACACCGAATATCACTGCGCTGACTGCCGCCAACATACCGACGCGGAGGCACACATCCACCAACCAGATTATGACACAAACACACAAAACCGACAGAAAACAGCCACAACCACAAATCCGCCAGACCCACTGAATGTGATAAACTGTCGCTACTACCACCACGACCCCTCACCCTGACCCCCATCACCCCACTCCATCCCACACAGTGCACTACCCCAATTACCAATATGAAATGCCAAGCCCTGCATGCCATACCCACTGCATGCACACCCCTTCCAGCCCTGCATGCTCACCCACCACCAATGCAAGTGCAGCATGTAGAATTAACAATCCCACAATCCTTCTTTATGCACAACCAAAAGTGGCAGGACAACTGCAATAACATTGGGAAAGCCAGAAATGCAGAATATGTCACAGACAAGTAGCATTGTACACCACTTACATCCCACGGTGCCCCAGCCAATGTCAGCAGCGAGGAGGTGCCACGGTTACCAAGTACCCCACCAGAAGATGCCCCAGTGATGACAGCAACTCAAGAGCTCTGGATCTGGATGAGCTCCCTGGCCCATCTGGGACCACTGGTCATTCAGCTACCCCATCCCACAGGTAGTCCACCACAAAGGCCCCTTCAGAATCTGACACCACAGCAGCCAACCAATGCCCTCACACCTCTGTCCCCAGGACAAGTCAATCAGCAGTGTGCCCACCTGTACAGGGACCCGAGTCCAAGCCACACAGGCAAGACAATGAGGGTCCTGGTGGCAGTGGGAGTGGGCACACAGGTCAGGGGACACAGGTACAAGGGGTCAGGAACAGTCGGAGGGCAGCTGTGCACCAGGGGGAGGACAGGCTCAGGGAACTGACTGCCCAGGAGGCACTTACCAATGTCCTGGGGGCATACCAACAATCCCACAACAGGATGGGTCAGGTGATCAACATTATGCAGGAGAACCAGCGGCTTCAGTGGGTACACCACCAGGAGGTCATGCAGCAGTTGCAGGGTCTAAATGCCAACATGGCCTCCATTGTAGGGGTGCTGGGTGACATAGCCAACACCATGCAGGAAGACAGAGCACACCAGTGGGCCACTTCCACTAGCCTCTCCACCCAGCAGCCATCACAATCTGCTGCAGCTAGTGGACAGGAGGCCCTGCACAGGACTCACAGGCTACCAGCACCCCTCCCCCTGCAGAAGGTGAACCACTCCGCAAATGTTCTCTGCGACCAAGACAGGCACCAGAGACAGTTGCCAAGTCCATTACCACTGCCAGGAAATTAGCCCATCCTGAATGTCCCCCTTGTGTTCCATTGTGTCACCTTGTCCACTTTGAACTGCCATTGCTCCCCTTCCCATGGCCCCTTGGACACTGGACCTGATCAACAAACAGAAACACTAGACTTTTCCCAACCATCACCCCACTCTATTGCACTTTGCATTGTATACCAGAATAATTAATAAACACACTTGGACACAATTTGAGTGATAGTGTGTTATCTGAAGTAAATATACAATGTTTTGAACTGTATTGAACTGTATGATCCTATGCAAATGCCCAGTAATATGTTCATACATCCTACATATGTGTCTCAGCAGTCTGTACACATCACAGCATTACACTGTTGTAACCACACCAACATCTGCTACATGGAAAGGCATAGGTGACAGTCAGTTCAGATGCAAAGGTAGTGACTGGCATTATGCTACAGCCACACACCACAACACTTAAATGGAGAAATGTTTAGTTCAACAGTTTTACCTGAGTGTCATTGGAGGTACTGCTGTATCATATGTGTTCTGTTGTCCACATCCTCCTCCTCTTCCTCACTGTCCTCAGTGTCCACTGGTGCCACAGGTGCATTGTCACCCCTTCCTCCTGCAGATAGAGCACATGTCATCTGAGGGCCAAGTCATACAACATGCAGCACACAACAAAAACCTTGCAGACCTTCTCAGGGGAGTAGCATAGGTATCCGCCTGTCAGATTGAGGCACCTGAACCTGGCCTTCAGCAGACCAAAGGTCCTTTCAACAATCCTCCTGGTACACTCATGAGTATCATTGTACCTCTTCTCAGCCCGTGTTCTCAGATTCCTAACAGGGGTCAAAAGCCAGGACAGGTTTAGGTAGCTGGAGTCACCTGCAAGAAGTGAGGGACGCACATTAGCCTTGCACAGTGGCAGGAGATATGACTTCTGAAGGCATACACTGAGACACATTAGGTGGAGACTCAGGCTCACCTATTAGCCACACTCTGTGCCTCTGAAGTTGTGCCATTAGCTGTGGGACGCTGATATTCCTCAGGACAAAGGCATCATGCACCGACCCACAATACTTGGCAGTGACATGGGAGATGTACTGGTCAGCAAGGCACACCATCTGGACATTGAGTGAGTGGAAACTCTTCCTATTCCTGTACACATATTAATTTGCCAAGGGGGGACTAAGTCAATATAGGTCCCGTCAATAGCCCCAACAATATGTGGTATATGTCCCATTGCATAGAATCCAGCATTCACAGTGGGCAATTCATCTACCTGGGGGAATGCAATGTAGCTGCACATGTGTTTGAGCAAGGCTGCCAAAACCCTTGCAAGTAGAATAGAGAACATTGGCTGTGACATTCCTGCAGCCAAGCCCACTGTCACCTGGAAAGAGCCTGTTGAATGGAGCACTGATAGTACCTGCACAAGAGGGGGGATTACTGTGGTGCAACAGATAGCAGTAAGCAGATCAGGCTCCAGTTGTGCACACAGGTCTGTGATTGTGACCTTGTCCAGACGATAGGTATGATGTGCCTGTCCCCCAGTGTTGCCAAGTCCACAAGGGGTCTGTTCACAGGTGCTTGCCTTCTACTCCTATTCCTCCACAGTGGTTGGTACCTAAGGGACCCAAAAATAAGAAGGGAGTGACAACAGGAACTATGGACACACTACATCAGTGTACACAGAGCATGTTTGTATGTTGAACACAGGATTGTCTAGGTGTGTACATTCAACACCAATGACGCACTTTTAAATCAGTACATGAGTACTAGCAGTATAAATGGAAATCACCTGTCCTGTATGCAGGAACAGGTGGAAGTGACCTCACACTGCCGGGTTAGGCATCATGGCGGGATGTGGTCTGCACTGCTGTACTATTCCTCATTGGCTAACATGGGGCTCTATAGAGTACAGGAACAAATGATGATGAACATCGGCGGTGATGGTGTTCACCGCTGTAGACATGACCACCATTTTCTGTCTATCTCTCCACTGTGTGTGCTGCTGTGATCTGGGTCTGGAACCTGCCATGGCCTGTGCAACAGGGGAAAGGGCCCCAGCCTTCACGTCGGAGGAGTTGGAGAAGCTTGTGGATGGGGTCCTACCACTGTATGGGCAGTTGTATGAGCCTTCAGATCAACAGGTGAGTACATCATCGGTATGTTGCATGCAACATGGCTGCATGTAGATGTGTGTGTGTGTGCTGGCAGAGTGTCTTTTGGGGGTATGGCTGGTGGCAGTGTTAATGCAGTGGTACGGGTCATATGTGTGCCTGATGAGGGGCAAATGCAGTATGTAGGCCATAAGTGTAAGAGTCTGGACTGTCTTGTTCATGGTGTCCCACTGTCTGTGTTTCCTCTGCAGGTCAGCGCTCATCAGAAGAAGGTGGTGTGGTGTGCCATCGCCAAGGATGTGCCGACCCTGGGGGTGCATAGCTGGTGGAGCACCCACTGCAGGAAACGGTGGGAGGAGCTGAGATGTTGGGCCCAGAAGACCGAGGAGGCCCAGCTAGGGACGGCCTTCCAACGAGGAGAGGGGGATCCAATCAGAACCTGGCCATTGCTGCGTGTTTCAGTTTAGATATTTTGGGTGTAATGCATATTTTAGATAGCTAGGTAGCTGGCTTTCTATGTCAGATAGGACTTAGTTGGTTCCAGTTGGTGTGCAGATGGCAGTGTGTGTCTCCTACCTGCTGTGGTACGTAGCCAATGTATGCCAGTGTGGTCCATACTGCCCATTTTAAGTCCCTGTGTGTGATAGTGATGTGTATGCTATCAGTGCTGTTCGTGCTGTGATTGACCCTCTGCTCCCTTTCTTTCTCCCCCCTCTTCTTTTGTCATCCTGTCCATGTGCGCATTAGCATCATCTGGCAAAGGAGCAGGGGCATCAGAGAGTGAGGGGGCTGCAGCCCATAGGACCCAGGAGGCAGAGTCCACCGACGCAGAGGAGACCAGTGGGATGGAGGGCTAGAACAGCAGCACTAGGAGGACAGGTGCTGATTCAACCGACTCTGATTACTCCTCTGATGGGAGCTCCCTGGTGGTGGCGGATCCCCCTGGGACAACCCCAGCTACAGGTTCTGCCCATACACCCCCACCAGCACTGCCCTCCATGTAGCCCCCCCCGTGAGTTGCCCGTGCCCGCTCACCCAAGAGGGTGGGTGTCTCCTTCGCCCCAGGCACCTAAGGCCCTGCCCCAGTTAGCCATGCTGCCCTCAGTGAGGAGGCTATTGACCTCCTGAGATCCATCTCTATAGGGCAGTCAACCATAGTGAATGCCATCCAAGGGCTGGCATCCCAGATGCAGCAATGCAATGCCATCCTGTAGGGCATTCACGGTGGCTTGGCAACCCTACAGAGATCGTTTTAGGCTCTGGCCTCCTCTCTGACACCAGCCAGTGTCCCTTTTTCTTCCGTCCTCTCTCCAACTACCACTTCCCAGTCCCAGTCTCCTCTCCCCAAGCCCATCCCACGCACACATTCTGACAAGCATCCACCCAAAACAACAGACTAGACTCGAACAGACAAACACAGGCAGCACACTTCAGGCCACAAGCACTCATACAGCCAAAACACTGGTGCACAAACACCATCATCCACTGCCTCCACCGTCTCCCCTCCTCCCTCACAGTCATGTCAGCACTCACACTTGCATGCATTGCATCAACTATCCCAGAACCGGCCACCTGCACAGCCTTTCCCACAGTCACTACAACAGCAGACCCACGGACATGGACCCCACACACCACATGCGCAGTCACCTCCACCATCACTACCTCATGCACCACACCCATCTTACTTGCAGACATCACCATAACATCCATCCACACATCCTGTTTGACCTCCCCATCCACATGTCCTGTTTCACCTTCCCAACCCTATCTGCCCCCTCCAAAGACACATAAATGCTCGCACTCAGACCCCCAACAGCCATCCACCTCACACTCGCACACTGTCCATGCACCTGCACCCAAGTCCAGCAAACTTCATCCTCCTACAACCACTCACTCTACCTCCACTCCCATACCTCTTCCCACAACCTATCCCAATGATCCTAAAAACCTTTTCCTTTCTCGCCTTGACCTCTTCCCTCCCCTTCCACTTCCCCTCATCCTGCCCATAAGAGTAAGGTCCCACCTCCCCAGCCCTGTACCTCCAGCACCAAGTCTAGCCCTCTTCCACCCCCAAAGACTTCAGCTGCCACTAACGGGCACATGAGTGTAACTCTGGCCCCCCGCCCCAAGCCAACTACTCCGTCCCAAAACGGAAGGTTAAAGTGCCGTCCCTGCCCAAACCCAAGGACTCCCCTCCCAAAAAGAAACCCCCCTCGCCGCCTGAGGTGCCTGCTTATTTCCAACATGATGCCCCTGACAATGGAGTTCTGATGTTGTCAAGAGTCAAGTTCATATTCAGATTTTGAACTGGCCACTGGCCCTGCATGTATATATGCAATTCTGTATTTGTTTGGATTTGGACTCTTTATCCTACTGGATTAAAGTGGTTGGAACAGAGGTATGTGTTCTGGTTTTCTTTGCTCTTGGGTTCGGTTACTGTCGATTAACTTTGTAGATGGTTCTGGTTTGTGGTGTGTGTGTATGGTGTACGTTGTACATGTGTATGTCACTCTCCCCTCCCTCGCTCCCTCCCTTGTGTGCTGGGCAGCTGGACTCATCATTGTTGTCTTCGTAGGCGTTGGTGCTCGAGGACGACCATGGTATAGTATCAGGAAGACTAGCAGTCCTAGTTCCGTAGCGGCTGTGGACTCATCTGTGTCCCTGGAGGTGGTTGTCTCCTTTTATATGATGTATTTCCACCAGGCTTTTGGTGGTGTTGGTACCACCCCAGAAATCCTGGTGCTGTGCTATGTCATAATATGTTGGTTGGATCCTTGTCTTCCGCCTGCCTGGAGATTGCTACTGCTTTGTTCAGTGGTCGTACTGCACTGGCGGTTGGGGTGGTAAATTGGCTGTCTATGGGTTTGATCACTGCCATGGTCATTATTTGGTGACAGTACTACCGCCATCACCACCAAGGTCATAATCACCACCATAGTCTTGGGGAGACCGAGGCATGGGTTAGCACAGCAATCATCTAAATAGGTCTTGCAGAAAGAAGCAGATCATGTGGCAGTCACCATATGTTTTATGTAGATTCCCATGTCCAGGTACAGTGCACAATTTGAATGATTTTATTCTGGAACTTGTAGCAATGGATTTTTAATGAAAACATACCGTAGCTCTGCTGCCATTGGATTTGCGAGTCACCTGCACTAGCTCCATAATGAAAACGGAGTTCCAAATTTACAAAATATTAGCGCAGTGCAGCTTGTCACTTTGCTGCACTGCTCTGCGTCTAAGGGAAAGGGCAGGAGTGTGTCGTATTTAAGCAATACAGCACATATCTGTCCTTTCTCCCTGTGCTGGTGCCATTTTGGAAGCCAAGTGCCAATACAGACACAATTGCACTGTAGTGCAAGGGTGCTTGCATTGCATGCAGGATTGTTTTTGTGCAGGGAGGGGCACCTTCCTGAACTAAACAAATCCTGGCAGGTTTGTTTCCTCCTTCTATGTGTGCTGCAAGCAGCATACTTTGAAAGAGGAAAAATAGGAGGAATAGAGATATTTCTACCTAGGTTTGCAAGGGCTTGTAAATCTGGGGATACGTCAGAATACATGGGTGTTGCAGGGGAACAACCATTGCAATGCCCATGAAACTCCTCCCTAGTGCAGAGTAAGGCAACGTAGCGATTTGCACTGCCTTGTCTTACTCCACATTTATGAGGCCACTCAAAGCCAAGAAAAGTGGCCTTTCCTGGCTTCATAAATATGATTTAGTAGTTTGTGTTACCATTGCATCACAAAAAGTGTCAATGCCATTAAGCCAAACACATGCATAAAGACACAACCTTATTGTCAAAAAAGCCAAGGGTAGCAGCTAGAGGCACGTGGCCATAAAGCAATGGCTCAGACACTGAAAGCAGACCATAACTGCGATGTCATTAAGGACACCGACATGTGGTAGAACCGAATTGTCATTAGAATTGCTGAGTTCTTTTTTTGGAGTCATAACTGTGGTTCAACAGTGATGGGAAATTTTTGACTCCATCATGTTTCAATGCTCCACTACCCAGAGAAGTATTGATGTGCAGAATTGACTGTGCAGTAAGAGGACAAACCACAAGAAGTGAAAGTATTTGACTGCTGGTGTATTGCTTACACAGGACTAACATTTCACCTTATTCCAGTGCCCCATCCCCTCTGTTAGCCCCCACCCATGAGCCTGTGGCCAAATCTCTACAAGCTCATTAATTTTCTCAGTATCTTCCACCATTAAGTCAGGGGAAGCGCTTGAGAAAGGGTAGCGGATCAGTGCTTGTGAAAAACATATGCTGGAAATGTGACTTGTTTTCTTGGATGCATTTCCAGACTGTCTTTGTTTGAACTCAAAGATGTTAAAGGTAAGTGCGGGCAGGTAGAAGGCTGATGCACCACATGAGAGCTCTGCGAAGGACAAGGGTCATGTTCAGGGTGTGAGCGCTATGACATAAAGAAAAGCAGATTGTGCTCCCTATGGTGAGGGAGGTCTACTCTTGCATTAGAATGCCTTGGTACTAAAGGACACTGGCAAAGTGACTGCCTGCCTGGCATTTTTTATTTTGGAGCCACGTTGGCTCATCTGCTTTAAGGAACAGTAGCCAGAGCGACAACATCTAATTTCCACCACCACTAGACACTCAGAGGAAATTCATTACTAAAAGTCAAAAGGTTCAACTGTAACCTAGACACCATTTTAAGACAGTGGCGTGTGCTCTTCATCTCTTTACGCTCTTCAGGTTAATCAGGCATTTTTGGTCTATATAAAATGAAAGCTGAATATTTAGAGGCAACTGTTGGGTTTTCTTATCGCTACAGAGTCCTTAATGTAGGCTGAGGGATCCAAACTGTTATCGAGGTATATATATGCAAGGTTGTTCACTTCGCCTATCTTTTTTTAAAACCGATAATCTTATGCGTTATGTCCCAGATCCTGGCAGCAATATAAACCCCATTATTAGAGAAATAGTGAGAGTTGTCCATTTCTCTTATTTGCAGACAAATTGAAATAAGTTGGAGGTATTCGCACTAATGTCTGCCATGGATAAACTGAGAAAACCTCTTACACTGGTGGTAAGTGTAGTTTCAGTATTTGTGAATCCAGGTTAGTAGAGATGTGAATTAATTGCTCCACCTTAACTATGGCAGACTAATATAAACATTGGTGATGCACGTCGAGAGCTGGATTGCCTTTCTCTTCTCAATAATGGGAAGAATTGCAGTTATGAATATGGTCACATTACCAGAAATTCAGGAAAAAAATGAGTGACACAGTCCATCAAGCTTATCTTCTAGCTTTGTGTTTTTTCTGTTGTTTGCGACTCCTCCCCTGGAAGTAATAATGGCGCTACCTCAGATCTTAGAGTGGGGGTTTGAGGAGAAGCTTGTCACGATTCACCCTGGGCTTACCGTCGAGGTTGGAGAGAGGTGGTGAGCGGCCCTGGTTCCTGCAAGTCCTGCTCTGGCCGAGGTAGGGGCGACCCCTTCCAGTAGCCACGGTGCTGTTTGACAATAGTAAGCCACTACAGTCCGTGCCCTCCAGAAGGCGTCCCAAAGGAAAAACCCCAAAAGGGTAAAAAACCTCCAACAGGAACTCTTTGAAACAGAAGGAGGACACAAGGACGTTAGGACTTAAGAGTCTGGAATTCAGGAATTCTGGAGACGGAAGACAGATCAAGAACAACTGGCGCCACAAGAGGAAACCAGCTGGAGCGTGACTACCAGCGCAGGAGTGTTGCAACACAATGAGAAAGAAGATAGATTCCCCTTATATACCCCTAGACAGGAAGTGGAAAACAGGAAGTAGTAAAACCACCATCTTGGTTTGGGGAAAAGGTCATTACTTAGAATAGAAAACATGCTCCTAAGAAAAGAGAAACAATGCATCCAGGGAAGAGAGGAAGTGAAAAGCATGCTGGGAAGGGGAAAAGTATGCATAAAAACGAGTCATGTGCAGGCATACGGCTTTTGGCTGTGTGAAAAGGTAAGTGATGAAAAGGAGGGGGTCCCGGGAATCCCAGGTGTGTTTATATAATTTTAAGCGCTGAGCGCGGCAAGGATCGAGACCTGATTCGGGGTCTCCTATCCTGCCGCGTCTGCCCTGGAACTTGCGGCCGGAGAAAAGGGCCACGGCGGCGGCCGCGACCCTGGAACCGAGCCGCGGCTTCCTGTGTTGCCTGCCGGCGGGCTGCCACACTCCCCAGAAATTGCGCTGCAGCGGCCTGTGCACGCGGCCGCGGCACAACAAAGCTTGGATAGGTCAAAAATGGGGTGGTTTGGTGGGCAAAAAAATTATAGATTAAACCCAGAACTTTGTGACTGTGGGCAAATGTTTGCATTGTTTAGCATTCCTTTCATCATCTGTTCTGTTTGCTTTTGTAAATGAAAAATTAGAACTTTGCAAGTAGCTGGAACATTTTTACACATGATAGCTCTAGTGACAAATGTGGTACATGCTGATCAGGAAGGTGATTGGGAGATGCATGTGAAACCTCTGGGGTCACTGATTTGTGAATTCTATTGCATATACTACCTGAGATATGGGTCCTGGTGTTTGGAAAGAGGGAAGAAGCTAGAGGTGGAAAAACCATACCTCTACAGAAAATTCATCCAAAGACATGTTGTGGTGAAAGTCAGAGAGGGAAGGTTCAATGCTGTGGTTCCAGATATGAAACTGGAACAGACGATCCAGAGACCACAGTAAAGGTCCCAGGGAATTGTTGGTCAGACACATAAAATCAAAATTAATGGACCATCGTGAAACTGTTCCTTACCACAAACTTGTGGGAAAGAGATGGGAACATTTTTATTAAACATGTTGACAGCCTTCTTCATTTCATTCAGAAGCAAAGAAACCCCTTTGAAATGACTGAGCCTGTGCGACTACACAACTTCATGACCAAACAATATGTGGATAACGATATAAAGACACATCTACTAGATTTCCTGGAACATGGATCAAAACTATACGCAGAACCGAAGCAGGAGAGATATGTGTTGAAAAGGAAAAACACGTTTGACGTAATCATTAAACTAAACTTCCATACATATAGTAAGAGTTTCGTCCGATCAGCCTCCTCAAAACAGGTTACTAAAAACAACTTTCAGAAGCAAATATAGAATAAATTACATGGACAATGGATGCAATAAATCACATTACTTGAATAACAATTAGAAAAATAAAATCCAGATCCTGATTAATGTGCTGACTGAATGTACTTTGGTATTAATCTTAGAGTTACAAACAATGCAATTACCACATGTTAGATGTCTCTGAACTGGTGGAAGATTCAAATAGGAGTGCGTGAAATTATTGTTGATTCTGGGTGTATACACCCATAACAAATGGTCTTTTAGGTTCCCTCCCTGTTTAAATCAAAACAGAGGTATCTCTAATGAATATCTGATGGCAGTTAGGACATTGCAGTGTTTTTTAAATGCTTTTCACCAATTTATTCTTTGTAGCGCAAACAGTAGTGACACATGATCTTTTTAAGAGGTGTGGTGTTTTGGTATTATGTTGAAGTCTCATGTCCCTGTGTGAGTTCCAAGCCCTTTTTCAGGAGTGTCTCACTATTCTTTTAGGGTGGGCACGTTCAATTAGTTTACTTGATGAGACATTTGCTTCTCTAAAAAGATCCTCTTTCAACTTACAGTCACGGCGGATGCATAAAAATTGACTGTAAGGAAGACCATCTCTTAGACCACGAGGGTGGTAACTCAAATATTGTAATAGTGTGTTCCTTTCCTTTGGTTTTCAGAACAAATTGGTGTTGAGTTGGTTGTTTGAGATCTTTACTGCAGCATCTAGGTGATCAACTTGATTGTTACTGGCATGGTAAGAGAATTCTAGATCAGGTTGACATTTATTAAGCCAAATCACATTCCTCTAGTTCAGACTCATTTCCCAACCAAATCAGAAAGACATCATCTATGTATCTAATCCTCAGATGGATCTTTAGAAAGGGGGGTTAAAGTCATTTAAGAATTACCTTGATTCCTAATTATCTATGACAAGGATCACAAAATTTGGGGCAAAAACTGAGCACATTAAAGTGTCTTTCTGTCAAAGATAATACTTTCCATCAAATAGATTTTTTTTTTTTCAATCAAAGCAATAACCAAAAGGGAGATACTGAAATCAGAAAGTACTTGTACTGGTGATGATTAGAGTTTAAGAGGTCATAAACTACAAACATTCCACCATCCTGGGGTATATTTGTATACAGAGACTCAACATCCAATGTGATTAAAAGTTCATTAGTAGGATCAAAACTTTGATCTTCAAATAGGTTAATGAAGTGTGTATTGTCCTTCACATAAGTTCTGGTCAATAGTACCATATATTTTATGAAGAAGTCAATATATCTGGCCAATAGTACCACATATTTTATGAAGAAGTCAATATATCTCCACAAAACGTTCCAAAATCGAACCACACATATAAACAATAGGTGTGCCTGCGGTGATTCCTGATTTTTGAAAATGTTAAGTAATGTATACAGGACAGGGGTACGCGGTTTTCTGTTATTAAGAAAGAGATACTTGTGACTTAGAAAACCACACAGTTCTGCTTTTTTGTAATTTCCTTAATAGTAGTTTGGATCTTGGGTAGAGGCTAATGGTCCAGTAGTTTCTTAATGAAGAATTTTATGGATCAGTCTATAAACCTCATTCTGACATTTAGTTTTATCCTGAATAACTGTTCCAACACGTTTGTCACAAGGTTTTATGACAAATAATGTTATCATTGTATATCTATTTCTGAAAGTCACTAAGGTCAATTAAAGCAATGTACTGTAACAGCTGTGATGGCATAGACATGACAGAAAAGGCTTATATAGCACAATCTAGCTCATTGTCATCTCAGTCACTGAAGGATAAACCTGATTGTCTGCCTCTGCTTTAGTTTCCAAGCAAAGCAGTATGGTGACTGTCCAGGCTGATATGAATGTGCAAATTATACCTCCACATGATGTTGCTCCATTTTCCTGCAAAATTATACAAAAATGTTGGGGCAAAAAGAACAAGATAACAGAGTTAATTGATCCACCTTCCCTTTCTTTGGTGATAGATGCTGGTCAGATGTCACATTTGCAGTCTACGACTAAAGAGAAGAGAGTCCACTTGAGTATGTGCCTGAAAATACTACACAGGTTGCTGAATTGTCAGTTGGCTTTGGAAAAACTGCAAATATAGGGGCAAATATAGATGCAGATTTTTGTTCTATTTTTGAAGACATTTTAGAAGAGATTAAGCAAATGAAACAGTATCAGATAGACTTTGCAGCTCAGGTTAAGAACTGCTTACATAAAAAGCACAATAAATTGGCTCAGATACTGCATAAGATTGAGGAAATGAGGAAAAGCATCTCACAAATCAAGGAAAAACTGCTTAAAGTATCATGGACAAGTTGTACAGTTTTAATAGAATTCGTTTTTCTTCTGAATCAGAAAGAAGAGATGGAAAACTATTTGAGACTCTCTAATCTGAGAATTGCAAGAGTTTCAGAACATAAAGAGGACATGTTTGGTATCATTGTCCTTGTTCAGGCATTAATCAGAACACATGTTCTACTAGAACGTACTCAAAATCTGACAACATAGTGTCCCCTCGCAAATTATATCACTTGATAAATACGTGCCAAAAATGATGCATATTCATCACCATTGTGGCGTTAAATATGTTGGCAGTACAATTTGTATGCTTAAAAAGAGAATTTTAGAACATATCAGAGCCATCAAACATAATGATTTATTTTATGCTGTCACCAAACATCTAAAAATTCATGGAAACAATGATTGGAAAACCTTATGGTATTTTGGCTTGGACCATATTCCAGAGCATGAAAGAGGGGGTGACAGGATTAGCGAACTGAGACAATTAGAATCAAGGTACATCATTAAATTAAGAACTAATTTAATAATACTTAAAGGCACCCCCCATGTTAACCTATGAGAGAGATAGGCCTTGCAACAGTGAAAAACTAATTTGGCAGTATTTCACTGTCAGGACATGTAAAACACATAAGTACATGCCCCACCTTTAACATACACTGCACTCTGCCCCTGGGGCTACCTAGGGCCTAGCTTAGGGGTGTCTTAAATGTATAAAAAGGGAAGGTTTAGGTCTGGTAAGTGGGTAGACTTGCCAAGTCAAATTGACAGTTTAAAACTGCACAAACAGACACTGCAGTGGCAGGTCTGAGCCATGTTTACAGGGCTACTAATGTGGATGGCACAACCAGTGCTGCAGGCTCACTAGTAGCATTTGATTCACATGCCCTGGGCACCTCTAGTGCACTGTACTAGGGACTTACTAGTAAGTCAAAGATGCCAATCCTGGAAAGTCAATTACACATACATTTTACATGGGAGCACTTGCACCTTAGCACTGTTTAGCAGTAGTAAAGTGCACAGAGTAACAAAACAGCAAAAACAGAGTCCAGCATACATCAACAACCTGTGAAACAGAGGCAAAAAGTTAGGAGAGACCACACCAAAGAGGCCAAGTCTAACAATATTTATTTAACATTATTTTACCACAGATGAATATGGAAACTGCCCGCAGGTGCAAGGAGTTTTAAAGCGTTATCACAATTTTGTGCAGCAGGTGGTCAAGCCTCTATAGTACAGCAAACAAGAAGAAAAGTTATATGTAAGGGACAATTTAATTTGTTTACTGGTATTAAGGAAATAGAGGTCTTTATGAGTAATCTGGTCACTCAGGTGCATGGTGATGATGATTAAGGCTCACAGGTTTCCATATTTGCTGATTATTAAAGATAAATATAGACAGAAAACAACATGTTTCCTGTCTGTTTTATTTTAAAAGCCATAAATACAGAAAATTGTGCGTCTTGTGTGTGGCTCTCCATGCTGTACTTCCTGTATTCCAGGCCAACTGCTGAGCGGTAAGACTTCATGGGGAGTTAAATACAGCAAGATGAAAGTTCCCTAAATACAGGAATATGTTAACATATATTTGTATATAATGGCAATAAATACTTGGGGAGTAGATTTTTGATTATGTTTGGCTGCTTTATTTGCTGAAAACTTGAAAGGCATTAAAGTATGAACCCATGTTTCTCAGTGAAATAAATGTGGAGGTATACCATTTGATAGCTCCCTTTATTCTCAAAACGCATAATGAATATGGAGAAATACCAATAAGATAGGTAAAAACTAAATATGGATAAATACAGATGGAAATGTTAAACAAAACTAAATTCCATAAAATAAGAAGCATTATTTATGATGTTATACTCATGTCTAGAGGAGGAGGGGTTGGAGTCTCATAGGAAGCACAGGAAGCAATGGCACTAAGTCATGGCACAAGATGCTCTATTAGGAGGTTCTGTTCTGGGGCAAGGATTAGAGTTGACCTTTTAGAACAGGTTGGGAGAGGGTTAAGAGGTTAAGGGGTTTTAGCATTTAAACACAGGGACCCTCCTCCTGTAAACTTTGATGGAGGACGAGTAGGATAGGTTTGGATTCATCAGTTGATGTAAGGTTAATGGAGTTGACTATTTGATTTTTCTTCTGATGAGTTTAGCACTCACAATTTTTTTTATTAAAAGGCTGGTCTGGAATAAGGAATTTTGAGAAAATTCATATTGCTGATATGTGTTCAGTACTTCATAGTTTTGCACTTCAATATAATGGGTTAAAAGTAGATTTCTTTGAGTTATTAGTTGTTTTTTAAATTGAAAAAGTACTGCATTCTATCAATGATTTGCAGGGACGATTTGGTAGGGCGTGAGAGATCAAATCGGCATTTTACAATTAATGGGAAGCAAGAACAGAGAACTTTGCAATTATTATTACATATGTTGGTATATCGCATTAAAGTCATAGCACTTTTAATTAATTAAGTATCTTCAATATATTAAGGACACACATATATATATATATATATATATTCACTGAATAAAACAAAGGTTAAAGTTACATATAGTGAGGTGAAAATGTCTGTTAAAACATAACGTTTTAAACTAATAAAAACAATGAAATTAACCAGTTGTAGCTATCTCAAGTAACTTTAACTTGTGTACTCAAGTAACTATAACTCGCTCCTCAGCCCATGCACAGTGTTATCATAAATTATGTGATTTCAGATATCCCAGTGCTGTCATCCTTGGTATTATAGATCACATCATGAGTGGTGTAATATTTGGGGTAATGAACGGTGCACAGCGAAGGTGTGAGTTTTAGGTACTTTATGGCGTGATTTATCGTCATATTTTGTAATATTTCTATCGAATTAGTTGCTTATCTCTCAAACTCAAAAAATCTTTTATACTCTTTCAAGTGTATAATCAAAGTGGTTCAGCAGTTTGAAAATGCATGTATCAAATGGGATTTATTAACAGCTCCTACAGTGAATGGTGGCGTATAGTTGCCAGCTCTTAATATCTATTATTTGGCTGCATAAGCACAGTTCCACATATTTTGGCTGCACTCCACCCCTTGACATTGTAATACCTGGCGATAGAGCAAATACTAAATGAATCCTGTTCTCTGCAACTCACTCGGTGTGAATGACCCAAGGCTAGAAGGCACCAAATTGATACAGCTGCCACCAAGCATTGTGCCTGGTTCGATATAGCAGCTCTCCTGTTTTTTGATTATTCATTTTGCTATTCAATGTTCTTATCAAACAACTCTAGGCTTCAACCGTTGTACAATAGGTTAGCTAACCATGTATTACACTCTTTTTGACCCATATTTATACTTTTTTTGACCCACATTTGCGTCAGCTTTTGACGCAAAAGCGGCACAAACTTACAACATATAATTGCATTTTGTATGTTTGCGCCGCTTTTGTGTCAATAAATGACGTAAATGTGCTGCTAAAAATAGTATAAATACGGGCCTTAGTCTCACCATACTAGGTAATCATTTTCCAGAAAACAACTTTCTATTGCTAACTTAACTTAAAGCATGTGCAGGAGGTTCCCCACTTGGACTCTAACTATGTTACAGGCTCAGACATGCTGCTACAGAAGAAAGACCATGTTTCCGAAGGGCCTCTAATCTGTAGCCCACACTTAGCTAGTGCAAAATGAGCGAGTGAAGAGGGTGATTTCCTGTGTTATTCTGAAACCAGTACAGCTTGAAGTGGTGAACCTTTTCCAGCTAAACACAAATAAGAAATGGACTTGGGCCATGAAATAAAAAAACACTGAAAATATTGTTGCTGTCCACTCAGATATACTCCCTTTATTTATCGACATTAGTTCAAACAATAAACAATTTTTCATCATCTGTAAGTCACCCTGGCTCAAGTAAGCAAATTCTCAACTCAGGATCCTATTACTTGCAAGAAGTCCCCTGCTAAAAATGTAGCTTTTTTTGCCCCGGGGGATGCCGTATTACATATACGGCATACCACCTTCCCTGTTTGTGCCACAGGGGACTTTTAAAACAGGGAAAGTGCAGTGTACTACCATGATGTGCTGCCCCTAGGGCAGCTGCAAACTCAGGCTGCCCAGTGATTAGCGGATTCAAGTGCAATATGGAGAAGCTGCTACACAGCTGCTCTGTGTTTCACAATATAGGCAGCAACCCACCTGCGCTTTATTGGGGGGAGGGATCCCCTTGCAGGTGGGTTCAGTGAGAGAATGCACCCTCCTGCAAGGGAATGTCTGGGGAGGCCATGGAACCCCTTTTTCCCATACCAGAGTGCTACCTTTAGGAGGCTGTTAAAAGGGGGTTTCAAGTTGGCAGAGTTATGCACCTGTTTAAACAGGAACCACAGTTCTAGTCATGGTAAGTCAGACACACACTAAAAGTTAACCTGTGCTCATCCTCTGGTAGCTTGACCCAGAGCAGTTAGACCTAATTCTAGAGGCAATATGTAAAGTATTTGTGCAACACTTCAACACTAAAACAGTGAAAACACCACACAAAAAGACAACACACTTGGTTATAAAAATACAACTTAATTTTATGAGGAAAACATGACCAAACCGCCCAAAATTTAATAATTAGAGTAGAGATATGAATTTTTGAACATTAAACTTAGTTATAGTTCCTAAAAGCCTAAAGCGAAAAATGGGGCTATCTTGTCACCCTAGACTGGGTGAAATCCAAAAGTTCAGGCCAACTGCGACTGAGCGCAGGTCAAATATAGTCCAAGACAAGCCCTGCTGAAGTTTTACCTTCTCAAGAGTTTGCCAAAGAGTCTCATTCATGGGGAAGAAGTTCACCGGGAGCAAGAAGAGAGTCAGTGGCAGTAGTCTGCCAGCTTGAGGAGTCATCAGGGGTATCACAGACGGGCAGGCTCGAGCCTTGTGGTTGTTAGTGGTAATAATTGCTGTGAGGAAGACAAATTTGTGGTGGCTTGTGTTGATTCTTCGATCTAGTGATGTGGTTCCGGCGTGAGCGTACCTGTTTGCATTCACAAAGAGCCCATAAGCTTGTTTTCAGGAGCCACAAAACAACTTTAATGGGCCCAGGACACAAGAGGTGCCTTTTGGGGGTCAGGATCTGTGGGGATCCTGTAAGGACCCTGAGGCTCACATCAGCAGGCTAGCACACTAGCCATTTGTGTCACTCTTTGGACCTGTGTTCAGGATACAGGTTGCAGGTCCAGTTTTCCTTACCTGGGCAAGAGGACAGCAGGCAGAAGGTCAACTCAGCAAAGCAGGAGTCCATCAGGGTAGCAACTCAGCAGGGTGTCAGTTCTTGCAGCAGCACAGCGGACCTTCTTCCTGAAAGAATATCTACAGGTCCAGAACTGTAATGAAGTGGTGGTATCTAAGGTGTAGTATTTATACTTTGGTGCTCTGGTTCTGGAAGGTGGGAGAAGCTTATAGACAGTGGCTATGAAGTGCAGGGAATCCCATTCTTTCCCTGTCCTGGCTTCAAGATGACTGGAGTGACAATACAGGTTTATTAGGCCTATTGTGTGTGGACAGGGAACAGTCCATTCATTTGTAAGTGTGAGGCTGTGCTAAGCTCTGCCCTCATCATGCCAGCTAATGGCACATCAGGGGCCATCAAGTCACACGTTAGCTCCCATTGTGTGTGACCGTCTAGAGGGAATGCACAAGCCCAGCTGTCACCCCACCCCAGACATGTATTGGAGACAAGCTGCAGGCACACAGGAGTAAGAGCAGGAAAATGGCAACTTTCCAACAGTGGCATTATTAGAATTGTAACAATAAATCCGATTTTACCATCTAAGAGGATTTATCATTATAATTCCATAGGTACAAAACATGATGGATATGCTGCTTCCCAAGCACGAATTACAGCTTATTAAATGTAATAAGGAATCTCCAATGTTATTCTGTAGGAGGAGTAGGCCTAACAGCTGTGAAAAATGAATTTGAGACTTTTTCACTACCAGGACATATAAAATCAAAAATATTTGTCCTTCCTTTCATTTGCACAGCACCCCTCCCTATGGGCATCCTAGGGTCTACCTAAGGGGTAACGTATATGTAATAAAAGGTGAGATTAAGGCTTGGCAAGGAGTATAAAATGCCAAGTCGACATGACAGTGGGACAATGGAACACTGCATTCAGACTGCAATGGCAGGCCTGGGACATGTTTTAAAGTGCTACTTAAGAGTGGCACAACAGTGCTGGAGGCCCATTACTAGTACTTAATTTACAGTCCCTGGGCACATGTGGTGCAGTTTTCTAGGGACTTATAAGTAAATTAAATATGCCAATTAGGCATATACCAACCAACCCATGTTTTAGGGAGAGAACACATGCACTTTAGCACTATTTAGCAGTGGTAAAGTGCTCAGAGTCCTAAAGCCAGCAAAAATGAATCCAGCAAAATGTGGAGGGAAAAGGCAAAACAAGTTTGGGGATGACCGTGCAAAGAGGGCCGTATCCAACAGAGATGCAGTGAAAGTGTGCCACCTTTTTGTGGAGCAAATGGTGAATTATTTTTATAATCATACTTTAGGAAAATAAACAAAGAGTGATAGTTGAAAAAAAAGTGATCCCCAAGTGAGAAAAGAGACACCACACCATAAAGAAATAAAGAAATCGCTTATATGTATGTGATCTTTGGTGTATCTCACAAAGAGAGCCTCTTATTAAGTTATAAAGCATGCTTGTCAATATATTGATTGATAATTCAAAACATAATCGAAGAGGTCTTGTCTGATTAACGTGTCAATAGTGATTCAACCATCAAGCTGGATACTAGGGTTTCATCCGGACAAAAAAATGACCTGGGGAATGGTGAAAGGTTGGAATCATTAAAGCCTCAGCTGGATGTTGAATATTGGTATCACTGTCTGACCCAGAATTGTGTCTACAGACTTCAGAATTAAGAAACTACAGCGTTCCTCACTGTGGGAAGATGCTGCCAGTCTACCTAGCTCTTATATTAAGGTGACAAAATAACAATTCTAGTTGTTCATAATTCCAAAAATCCAAAATGGCAAGTGAGGAGTCCTAAGACAAAGATGACAAAGAAAGGTAAAAGAGAAGTTCAATGAACTACACTCTTGTCTGCCACACCACCTGTGCACAGACCTTGCTGTGATATCAGTCCACGTACACCAGTCATTAGCCAAGTGACCTGGAGTAAACAGGCATGGACAGGATGTATTTGCAACCAATGAAGATGCTACTAAATCTTATGCAGCAAACAAAACTGAGAGTCATTTACGGTGTTCTTAAGGCTCTAACAAGCAGTAAGAGTAAAATGAGTCAGCCAGTCACTGCATTGGTGGACATGGGTGATCTCTGCAATACAAACATATCACCGGCACTTGACTGACATTCACCTACAAAATTAAGGGAGATCTGTGGAAAGACTTCCTCCCAGCACAGCAACGTTTCTGTGCAGATGCAGTGGGATCCCAGAGGTGATTTGGATCATTAGAGTGGAGGTGCCTCAAGGGGACTGGTGCTTGTCACAAATTCATTTGACAATCTTTAATCCTCCAGTGCTGGAACAAGGGTAGCTCTACCATGGGTAGGAAGTGAGGATGGCTGTAGCATTAGTGGTGTATAAGTGATGGAGACAGGCACAGCAAACCCTCATTAGTAGTCATGATAGGGACATTTTTGCACTGTACAGTGTACCCTAGTGAGATATCTTAGGCTGGACAGTGAGATGCAGATACGTTGAAGATATAATTATCGACAGTTATTATATGCTATTGTTTTCATGTTCTCATACAATGTGCTTTATCACTACTCACTTTCAACGTGGACAATGATTTCAGTTCATATGTTGCATGAGTGAATATTTTTTTGAACCAGAAAATAAACAGGCATGAGCATTGGATGGTATATGTTGTCAATGTCTATTTTCTATTACATTAAAAGTGTTGATCATCTTATGTTTAGTTGATGGTCAAATATGTCTTTCTGCAGATCTCATTGCATCTAGGTGAGTGTAGGAGGAGGAACTGAGAGATTATCATGAACTGAATACTTATTAGGTGTCTTAGAGCAGAAACAACTGAGGAAGTATTTTTCCTGCCTCAGGTTCAGAAACCTTGGTTCCGTGGGTGAGACATCATCAATGCTAACAGTAATCTTTCACACTCTGGAGGTTGATCTTTGGACTAAGTGAAGGAGGTAGTAGTGAGAAACATTCAATCACAAATCAATTACATTACATCATAAACAACTTTAGACACCATGAATAATTCTATACAAAATCATAAACTCCTAACTCAATAAATTTGCAAATCTTTAGTACAATCCCCAAATCAATGTCACATAAATGGTGCGCAGAACTAAGTTATTTATATACAGAAAAACCACAGGCTGACTGAAACGTCTGAAAAGATTCAACCTGCTAATCATCAATACTGTTAGACACTCCAAAAGAATTATATAGATTAACAACAACACAATTTCAGCATTATTACCAGATTTAAAAGGAGATGATGGTGACATCGGTAAATAATCAAAATACAGTTTTAGAAAACAATTTCAGAGCTGGGCCATTCCTAACACTAACCGGAATTTAGGCTTCCATGGTTGGGAACGGCCTAACACGTGCGGGGAACTGCCAAAATAAAAGAAGACAAAAATAATTTGGAAAACATCTAACAAGGGTAACTCAGTGCAAAAATATGCTGGTGTAAGTAAATAAGCTAGAAAGGAAAACAAGAAACCACATTTTGTTATACCTCTCCTCATAGGATACCATACTGAGTTGATTCATCCAGCAGAGCATTCACCCTCTTCTGGCATCGGGAGGCTGCAGCATCAGGATCAGTGGAGAACATGAACTGCACATAGGAAATATCAGCAGTTCAGAATTAGTTGGCCTTATTAGTAATGAATTATGTAACAGAACAGGACAGTTAACACTAGGATGAGAAAACTCATCAGGGGACTCAGAGTAGAAATGTGAGACAGCAGACTAAGCAAGCATAATAGCTGGCGATGAGCTGACTTCATGAAGGTTCAAGGCAGACTGACTACAATTCCAAAGTTCTTAACAAATTAAAATAAGCAAAATCCATTTGATTGGTCCTTCCAGTGAGCACACTCTGAACATTGATTTCAGCATCCAATCATTGTAGATGGCACATCCAAATTTTGATACATACAGAAATCTTCTCAGGAAAAGTAGGTTGTTATTTTCCTCCGGTTACAGGGTTCTGCCAAATTATTACATTTTCTAATAATCTGTTTCTAACATTTCCTTTACCAAGACACACAATAAACAAAGCTAAAATTCTCTCACGTAAGCTTCATGAATCTCTCTGTGCAATTCAGCAGTTGGAACAAATATTGTTACATTAGTAAACTTGAAAAATATTCAATAGTACATTTGCTGCCTAAAGAAACTAATTCAGGTTAAAGGGGAAAATGAACATCTATACAAATTTCCATTTCTGCTTGCAAAATAAATGTTCAGGCCTAGTCATGTTAAGAAAGCCTAATGCACATTAATACAATTAATACATCAATAAGATCTTTTTAATAAGCATCATAAGTGCATTTAATTTAAATTCATCTAATACTCAAAAATGCATTTCATTTCTACTGTTTCGACTTGAAAATAATACTTTCATGTTAATATTTATTAGGTGTGGTTCTGGTCCATTTTAATTGACCCAGTATTTCTCATCATCTGCTACCAAGCCTAAGCTGTAACGAGGAGACGAGGAACAGAAGCAGAATCCCGGAAGCAGTTGGCACAGTCCACACACCTCGTGCACTAGTGCTGGGGTGTGTTGCAGCATCTTGCGAGACCAGGGCCGGAGACTGGAGACCAACTCTCAGCCCAGCCCAAGCCCAGCCCATGCCCAGCCCCTTGATTCCAGGTACCAGCCTGACAAGGTTGGCCCCAGCTCCCAGCTTCTCCGCAGCGCTAGTCACTATTGGGTGCTTGCCTACCCGTCTCAGTGCCGGACCAGGCGTGCTGCCATACTCTGACCTGCTATCTCATCAGCCAGAGGCACCAGGGGGCCATGTTAGGAGGCCGACAGGGGCCACAGGCATTCCCTGCCGCCCCATCACTCTGCCACTTCTACCTGCCTTGCCCTGATTTGCCCTACCCTACCCCATCTTGTCGGGCCTCCAATCTGCCAGAGGTATTAGCGTGACCAGGAAGGGGCTATTTGTAAAAAACTGCAGCTACACTGCAGCAATATTGTTGATTAACCAGGGCCACTGGACACATGAGGCCTTCCTGCTTACCAGGGTTCTTGAGCCCTCCCCTGCTCCGGACCAGCTGGATTGGGTGCACAAAACCCCCCCCACCAGCATCTCCCAGAATCTCCCTTTTGCTGAACCCACACCAGAACCTTCCCATCAGATGCCCCTGCACAGTGCCCAGACCCAGGGTTTGGCTAGGGTTGGCAGTTGGACTAGCTGAGGCAGGAGGCAGAAGGGTGTTCTTTGAGTGAGAACTTGCCCAGTTGGGTCAGCGTTCGGTCAGTTGTCCTTTGGTCCCCCAAACCCCAGAAACCTTGGAACTCTTGGAACACTCTGGAAAACTCCTGATACATGGAATATTCAAAGCAGCTCCAAGGAACAACTTTGACCTTACTGACTGCCCTTCTGATCAGCTTTGTTAACCTTGAAACCTGGTGAATAGTAACTATGAGCACGGAAAGGAGATCCTTCTGCAGATACCACAGACTAGGCGGGTGCAGCAGGCAAGTGTAGTGACTGTAGGCAGTCACTGTGAAGGGTGTGCCCTAGGCCATCGCAGAAGCAGCCCGGCTAGGTGGGGTGCAGCTTGCGGGGGCCTGGTGAGCCTTAATTGCCTTACCAATTAGCCTTCCCCTAAACACTCCCACCCCCACTTACCTAACACTGATTGAAGTTGGTCGGGAGTGTCTGGGCAGCGCTGTGCCATGTGGACTTTCACAGCACCCTGCACCTTCCATCAGGTGATTTAAATGGAACAGGCCCAACACTAAATAGGTCCAACAATACGAACCACAAGAACTACAAGAAAGCATAAGAAAGCAACAGAAGGAAGGAATTATGTGGTGAGGAAAAATAAGAAAATCACCTCTTAACGAAACTGCAGCAGGAAAGCGGAAGAGGAAAGCCCAAGAGTCAGCAAACCACTCTAAAAATCAGGCAGCCCCCTCCGCTCATCGAGATAAAAGTGGACAAGGAAGGAGTAAGCCTCAGTGCCAGTGACAAATCAAACCAAGCAAAAAAATAAATGCTGTATTGCCGATCCCCAGCCAAAAAAGTTCTCCTTGAAAAACACCAGATCAGCCATTTACTCAAGTTACAGCAACATTCAGGGTCTGCAGCCACCGCTACAACCTTCAGTTTCTACTACCCACACGAAAGCTGGTTCCCCCTGGCAAACTCATACCACAATGGAAGACGTGTTAAGACCAAGACAAAGTCAAATTACAACTATAAATAAATCCCTATCATCTAGGCGGCAACATGAGCAAACTGTTCAAGCAGAGGTCCATGCAGCACTTGGGCAGGACTCAGAGGCCCAGGTGTTCAACCCCCTCCAACAAAATGAGAACTGCCATAATGCCTCAGTCCTTAGTGAACCCATAATGGTACTGACTGAGACCACTAAAGAGGAAAGCCTGTTGCCTCCAGGTGCTCAGGACATGACATCACACACAGACTTAATCTTGCAAGCAACTTCAATGATCAGCGCAAACCAAGCTCACCAATCATCAGTCCTCTCAGGGGGGCCAAAGGCAGTGGAAGTTTCCACAGCAGAGGACAAACTAATAGTCTTGTACGTAGGCACGCAAGAGTGGGAGGATATGCTGACTGCATACTCTCAAGACTCCTATCCAGCTCACAGGACTACTCCTGGCAAAGAACTCTGCTCAACAATTTATAACAATGCCAAGGGCATCCACGCAAGCCCAATTGGAAGGGTCACAACACCAACATGAATGGACACCAGCGTTAACTCTAGGGAATTAAACACTGATGGCACATGGGCATCCCTACTAAAAACCATGCAGCCTCTAGTTGAAGCTCTTCAATACCAATTAGATTAAATGGATGTTCAATTTACACTACTCAATACTCTAGTAGTGTTTGTAGCAGGAATAGATTGGAAATTAGGTGATCTGAAACTTCTATGTATGCAGGCACAATTTAATCTAGCTAGCGCACAGCCTAACTGTACATGTGGCCCAATTGTAGACAAACTATCCACATTACCTCCCATGCTCAGCAATCTGTGTGCATCCCTGAAACTGGGCTTTTTTCAGTAATCCTCCCCCATCCCATTTTAAAAGCGGTACTCCAGTCCAGGCCTTGGCCGAAAACAACCTAAGCACAGCAAAGAGCACAGAGGGAGTCCAGGGAGCAAGGGAACAGGTTTGGAAACTTAACTGGCACCACCTGGAGCAGAAGTACCAACTAGCCTGGGTCGGGAGCCAGTAATGCTCAACCTCTGAGAAACACCCAACCTATTGGTAGCCCTGCAGGTGGAAAAACAAATGCCGAGCAAAGATGGGCTCAAAGGAGAAAATAACTTAATAATGACCCTCCAGGATATAGCAAGGAATTGCTCTCATCTTCAAGCTTGCGACCAGCCCCAGACCCGGACCCCCAGAAACAGAGACCTGCCCCATGTGGTAGCATCTTCATCAATCCCAGAACTAAAGGGGAACTCTAACATCAAAAAATCCCCTAGCAAGGAACCAATAGCCAACACAGAGCAGACCTGCACAAATGCAGCTAACAACAAAAAGGTCATGTCCAATACAGATCATGTGCCTGTACAACATGGCCCATCCAAAAAGAGCAAGCACCCACTAGAAGCAAGTTGGGAGAAAGGGTAGCCCCCTTAACACCAACACTACTACAGTAAAAATTGCATCAGCTGCACTAGTTACACAGTAATAAGAATGGGTGGAGAACAACAGTACTGTCAAAACTGCGCAGGTTGTGAAAACTGCAGAGACCCCTACTAATGGAGCCCGCAAACCATTTGTATACCAGAACTTACCAGTCCCCATAGTCACACCACTGCAGGAACCCTCACAACCCAACCTTTCTATCCCTAAGGGAAGATCTCAGAATGCAATGACCTGTAATCAAATCAGGCACAAACAAGATACACAAGCTGCTGATAGCTGGCATGAGCAAAACAATCTCTGAGACCCGAACATCGGCAAAGTACTTAATCAATCACCACAAAAACTGGAGATGCCGACTGAGCATTTAGATACCAGTGTCCTTATGTTAAGGCAGTACTACAAATCAAGAGGCACAGATGACATTTTGAACAGGGGTAACATTCTTTGGCTGTTATCGCATATCCCAGTCACTGTTGGTCTGTGCACCATGGATGTCCCAGCTGTAAAGTTCACTCGCCCGGATGCATCATCATCATATGAAGCAACTAAAGCCCTCAGAGGTCAAGCTGAACAGTCCAAACAATTTTAGATGAAAGAGCCATCTTCGAGCGATGGGGCATAAGCATTACCAACCACCGCAAAGTAGAGTATCAGCTCCCTATTCTAATGGCTGGCTTTAAAATCAAGACAGAGACTCCAGTCAAACAAACCTGCCCTTTCCTCAAGAGTGCCCTGAGACACTCACCATGGAACTCAAGATCCATGATAATTACCACCTCAGATATTCACCTGAGTTGCCTAACACCAAAAGATATTCAACACCATAACAACGACCCAAGGCAGATCTCCAGAACGATTAACAATGGCAATGGGTCTTGGTAACAAACCTTAGACAATAGAAGGGGCACCTCAGGAACTAAGGACACTTTCTGTCTCTGCTCATGGAACATTAATGGCCTCCTCGCTAAAACCTCGGATCAAGACTTTCTTCAGTATATCACACCTTTGACATCATATTGATGCAGAAAACATGGCTAGATGAACCTTTCCATCTGCATGTGTGTTTTCACACTAGCAATTAGGAAGGCCAGGTATGGTCATCTGCCTTGCCACATATGTCTCCTTGGCTATGTCAGCCTCTTGCCTTTAACTTCTCTTTCATTAATACTATTAAAATTACTACAACTGAGAATACACCCACAGTAGAGGTAGTCATTGTAAACATTTAAATCCACCCTAAGCTTAAATCCAAAGAAACCACTGAGCTGGTGGATGAGCTTGAGAACCACATAAGCAGCGGATAAATATCAGAAAGTGCCCACATCATTGTCTTAGGTGATTTCAATCTGCACTTACTTGGAGCCTGCATGGACGAACTTGCAGCTGCTCTTTCCTCCATTTGGGGAACACCGATGCAAGGGAATTGTAAGCATGGGCAACTCACAACAACAAGTAGGGTGCTACTTAAAGGCCTGGAACAACTAGAATTAGGAGCCCTGAATGGAAGATTCCAGGATGACTCTCCACCAGCTGCCTCATACTTCTCAACAGCTACCTCTACAACAATAGACTACTCTTTTATCTCTCTTCCACTGTTTGAACGAGTCACCACCTATCGCCTAGGGGACAGGGGCGAGAGCGACCATTGCTCAAAGCAGCTAGCCCTTTTATTAACGGTCCCCAAATTTGACAGAACAAGAGTCTCCTTTAATACCACCTATTCTACAACTACAAATGGGTCTAATGTGTCCAATCAAACATAGAACGCTTATCCGACTCAGCAATGGTCTTGGTAGCTAAACTGGAAGAAAACAAGCAGCAGTAAGGTGGCAAAGTGGGAACTGCTAACTACTATGCTACACGACAAGTTTGAGGAGGCCACTCATACCCGACCACTCACAGCTCTATTAGTGACAACACGCATGTCACAGGAACAAAGGGTCAAAATATGAGAACTCACAAGAAAAATGAACACCACCATAGGGCATCTCTGAAGTAGGTCTTGCTAGGAACATTAAGGCACCAAAAACGGACATTAAGTGAGCTTAAGTGGTCAATTAACAAATCACGTAAAAAGGACCTCTGGGCAAAGTTATATATGGATGCAAAGTGAAACAACAGCGTGTTTCTGGCACACAATATGCAAACTTTCGTGCCCCTCACACAAAGGCATTACATCACAAATATCGCACTTAACTTCTGTCTCCAGTGAAATGCCTACACAAAGACTGAAAAGCATAGGAACACCCTGTCTCCACATGTGCTCTCAAGATCCTCCATTCATTACAACTGTAAAGTCTGTCCCGAACCCTAATGGAATGAAGTTGTTAACTGATCACATAGCCAAGGACTGGCGGGAAGGAGAAATGGCCTTTCTCCTGCAGTCTTCAAGCATAACATGACTTTCTGGGGTACAACCTTTCTACTCAGAAATCAGCCTCACTGGCATAATTCCATCTTCACCCATCTTCAAAAATGGGGACAGATCACTCTCAAAAAACTACTGCTTATAGCTCTAATTGATAATGAAGCAAAGTACTTTGCAGGACTCCTGCTGGAGCACCTGTATGCATGGATTGTTGAAAGGAGAATAATCTCCAACACTACTCAAACAGGGGTCTCAGAAGCAACTGGCACATTAACTAATATCATGGCTATCCTCTTCTCATCGATAAAGCAAATGCACAGAAACAGCAGCTCCATCTATGCTTTGTCTATTTTAGGGCTGCCTTTAATCCTGTGGAAAGGAACTGGCTTTAGAGGAAATTAATAAACTGGGGCATCCACAATCACTTTTAGACCTGATAATAGCCCTCCACACGGATCCCTGGGTACAAATTAAACTAAGCACAGGCACACCTCTCAAGGAGCATACCCACCACCAAAGGGCTGAAGCAGGGTTGTGTTCTGGCCCCCAGACTTTTGAATCTGTACTTAGCAGATCTGGAAGGGGCTCTTGTCCCCATAAACGCACATGCTCTGAAAATCGGCGACCAGACACTGCGGTGCCTTATGTACACAGATGTCCTTGGTTTGATAAGCCATGCCAAGATAGGGCTCCAGCAGTTAATAAATTCCACCCAGCTATACTCGGAAGCCAACATCGCAAATTTTGAAAAAACCCATACAATGTAACTTAGCAGCAAGGAGAAGCCCCCTCAGACGTGGTATTGGGGCAAGACACAGCTCCTGTAAGCATACAAATATAAATATCTCTGGGTCATCATTGACAAGTCAGGCAAATTTGTGCAACAATGAGGTAGCATCATGGGGAAAGGCCTGATCTTAGCAGTATCCTTAAAAAGACTAAAAACAGATCTGAACAGTCCATCATTCACTCCTTCCTACAGGTAATAAAAGCTAAGTTCCTACCCACAATAACTTTTGGGAGTGAAATACAAAGAGGAAGAGACTCGCAAACCCTAGATCGCACAATTGGCAAAGTGCACAGGATCATCTTCAACCTTCCAAAACACACTTCTCCTACTCAAATTAGACTGGAGTTTGGTCTATTAAATCAGTCTCTGGCAAGACGAGGTGTACACATAACCTTTTGGAGTAAAGGCCGGGGAGCCACTTCAGACTCCCTTAACTATCATCTATGGCAGGAGCGCCTGCGAAAGAGCGCCTCATCGGCCAGAGTCTATCTGGAAGACTCATTGAGGAAGACAGGGCTCACTGATCTATCGGGGACCCCAGCTTCACACTACGTCTTCAAAAAAGCTGTCTAGAGGTCAATCAGGCTCCAGTGCTCAGTGGAGGAAAAAGCAACCTTCTCAAGGAGGGCTCATGCCTGGATGACAGTGAACACCTACTCGACCTTGGGTCCACAGACATACCTTTGACTCAGCTTTTCAAGGCACACTAAAAAGCAGTTTATAAGGTACCGACTGCGGCTTCTACCATAATTATGAAACACAGAGCCTTGGTTGAGAGATCCGGCAAACACTACCTGCCGCCTGTGGGCCACTGGCATAGAAGATTTTCAACATCTGTCTTGCACTTGTGAAAAACTTGCACTGAAAAGAAAGCACTTTTAAAGAATCTATCTAGTGAAAGGGGCCTACGAACAAGGAGATAAGCGGTGCTGGCATGTTTTGCCCAGGGGACCTACAGCAAAAATGTTGACTGGTTAAATTTGTATTTAACCTTGGCAACTAAAAAGCAACAGGGGCCGCTATGACAATACTGCTAATGCAACCTGTTTTATGAATTTTTCCATGTCCTTATACAAACTTTCCCACATTTTTGCATCCAGATTAGTATCTGTGAAGGTTGCAACGAGCCACTAAGAAACCCAAATAAGTCAGCACAAACCTGTTACAAGACATAGGCATCGGCTCCTTATGCTATCATTTTCCTGCTGCTACCCCAAACAAGCATACTAGCTGATGGAGAGTCTAGATTAATTGAGTAGCAAATGATAATGTGCTCTTATGACAGTTCAGAATCTGCTGACATCTTTTAAATATCACATTAAATTGTGAATATAGGGGTGTGTGGTCTGGCCACTGACTGGAATGGCAACCGGAGAGACGAGCTCTGGTCGCCGGGTCGAGTCAAAGCCTGTGAGAGGGGTGCCACCTCCCACCGAGAGTCTCCCCCGCCACCCAGAGAGCCTTGAGGGTGACGGACTTGACTGCCGGGGGACTCAGAGGAGCACAGCGGTTCCTTCAACCACTTTCACTTGGAGGCCGACCACGGCCTGGGGAAACACGCCTAGCCACAGTCTCAATTGGAAGATGGCCCGACGGGAGCTGTGTCTGAGCAGGCGACCGTGAGTGCCTCTCCCTGGTCGCACATGCTGATTGGATCTCCACCCCTGCCGCGCTGAACTAGCTGACATGAGGAGGAGGTGAGGAGTACATGCTCTCCCCCTCTTTCATTGTGTGGAAGGAGAATCCCTACTGGGGCCCAACCATTCACCGTGAGGTCGTTGCGGGCCCCACCTTGCATCTTGGTCTGATTGGGGGTCCACATCTGGACTTCACGCGGCTACCATCAATAACAACGTGCCCTACATTGGTGAGTACGAGAGGGGGGCTTTGCTTTGCTTGGACTCCCCCGGGCATCAGCGAGGACCAGCGCTAGAGGCCGGGACAGGCGGGGTCCTTTCCTCATGTGTCTTGGCTTTTAGCCTTAGGGAGACACTTACTGGTTACCTCTGGAGAGGTACCTGAGGTCCTAGCTGCCCAGGCTCATGGGTGCTTCTTTATGGAACAGCCGCCATGCCATCTTCGCTTCTCCTACTTAGGATTTGGTTTAGTGCCTGGAGTTGGGCCTACTCTCTGGCCAGACTGCCTCTGAAGCCGCTGAGAGTGGAGATTGCCACTGGACTTTCTGTAGATGCTGCGGGAGCGCATCCTTGCACTGCAGCCTATTCCTGTTGGTGCCTACTCCCCTCATCGAGGATTACATCTTTTTCGGGTCCTCCGCTGCTTGGCTGATTAAGCCAGACAGTGCCAGAGGTCCTGACGACTGTGCCACATATACCTCTGCTCCTGCAGCAGGACCTGGGTTCAGCAGTTACATTTTGCCTTGGTGATTCCTCTTTGGGACGATGCCACGTGGGAAGCCCTCCGGCAAGCACTCTTGCCAATTATTATTCTCACATTCGCACAACCTAAAAACATGGCAGCACAGACGGCACCTTCATGCCCCACGTCCTTACCAGCACCGCTCCCCCCAATGGAGGCTACAGACCGTATACTGCAGGAGATTGCCGCGGTGAAGAGCCGTTGGGAGGTAATGAATGCAAAGATCTCCGACCTGACAGAGGCTTCTACCTCTATATGGGCTGACATCACCGGTTTCCAGGAGACCATGACCGACTTGGACCAACGTCTCTCGATAGTGGAGGATTGGGTCGCGGTGTTGCCTGACCTGGAGGCAGAGCTCAGATCGCTCCATGCGAAGGTCACTGACCTGGAGGACAGGAGTCACAAAGACAACGTCTGCTTTTTCGGCATTCTGAAATACACGGAGGGCTCCGATATTAAAACATTTCTCAAAAATACATTACCTGAGATCACGGGTCGTTTTTTTTTATACCTCCAATGGAGTTCCAACAAGCCCATAGGATTGGCTCACTACATAAGGCAACCCCTGATAAGCCTCGTCCCATCATTGTTTGCTTCCTGTGTCATGAACAGGCCCCTCAGATCATCTCGGCGGCCAAGTCCCAAGGCCCATTCTCCTTAGAAGGTGACGAGATCAGGGTGGCAGCAGATTTCTCCAGACTAACAAATGAAAAGTGGAAGGCATTTCTGGCCCTCCGCCCGCAAGTCAGAAACCAGGATGTTAAATATGGTCTTTTTGAACCAGCTCGTATGTGGATCCCACACAATAGGAAATCTAGGGACTTCCTTGAGCCCGTGGACCTCAGCTCCTTCATGGACAGTCTAGCTTCCTACCCAATGGAGATTACTGCCACGCACTCAGACCCAGATACCTTTGCTCCTGGAGATCTTTCCTCTGCACCATCCTCGTAGTCACAACCACATCGCACTGTCTTGCCTAAGAGATGCAGGGTCTACGATCTCCCTCTCAAATCACAGGAGGGTCATGATCATGCCCTTCAAGCAGTGATAGACCACACTCAGGACCAGGGCAGAGACAAGTCCTGCTCCCCCTTAAAACCAACATCTGATGACCACGCGTAAGGTTGAACCACACGGGGCCTCAGGATCTTTCTGGTCTATACCCGGCAGTGGCCTTGTCTTCAAAGGACAGCTAAGTGTTATGCTGGACCTTCATTTTTGCAATCATTTTATCTCTTCTTGGTGGGGAGGGACCGGGTGGTGGTCCGGGTTTGCTTCCATGCTTGGCCCAGTTTTGCTGTGGTGTGTGCTTATCTTTGATTTACAATCTTTTACTTGGCCAGACTCCACGTGCTTCTGATTTTGATTGTGTTCATTTTGCTTCCCTAAGTGCAATAGTCTATCAAGAACAATAGAGAGGCAGTGGCTCTTGAGGTATCGTTTCCGGGCTGTGCTGTATGTTTTGGGATGCACTGTGCCTGGCGCTCATTACTCTTTCTGTGTGGAACCGATTGTATTGCACACCCCGTATGCCTTGCCCCGTACCTTGAGAGGAGATTCCACCAACCAATTTCCCAGTTCTCCTTAGTGAATCCCCCCTACGTGCCCTCACCCCCACCTATTCTATGGATACATGCTCACGGGGCCACTGCGGTCGCGATCCCAGTGGAGTCTCAGTAACCCACTGATTTCAGATTCCAGGGATGGCCCCGTTCACCCACTACCCTTTTCTATATCAGGCTTTCCTTGTCCCACTACATATCGCCCCTCTTTAGTGGCTGGTGGAGCCTCTTGGTGATCCGCCTAGGCTGCATATCTTTCCCTTTGGCCCCCTCTTGCCTACCCCTGGCTCGCACGTTGCGCAGATCCTACAGGCTCCCACCCGCAGCATAGCAGGACCCTTAGCGGCAAGATATCTTCTCACGCGTTGTAGTTCTCGTTCTCTTTCATCATCCTTTTGTTCCTTTTTTTCCTATCTTTTCCTTTGTCTTTTTTTTTAGTCTGTTTGTTTTCACATTTCCTCTTTCTATTTCGGGGCATGGTTCTTTTTCCCCTTTATTCTCCTTCTTATCCTTTTCACACCTTATATCTTCCCCCTTCCTTCCTCTCCTGCCTACTGGGCTACTTCTTATTCGGTGGCCGAGGATCCCTCCTTCTATCCCCCCCACTCTTCCTATTTACTTTTTCCAAGCGCACGTGTGCACAGAACCTTGTTGCTTTTAGTCCGCTCCCCCATGTCTCATATTAAAGATTACAGTGTTTATTGCCCCGTCAGAATAGATCTTCATCACGTTCCACAATGGGGTCGACAACTCCGGTTACAGTTCTCTCCTGGAATGTGCACAGTTTGACACACTACATCAAGCGACAGAAAATCCTCTCTTATCTCCGGTCTAAAAGAAGTGACATTGCTTTATTTCAGGAAACATATCTCTCTTCAGCGGAATCTGAAAAAATCCGACCGGATTGGGTGGGCAGGGTAATCTTCAGCTGAGCACCATCCGTGCACTGTGAGGCAGAAGTGTGGGTTTGTGATACTTATACGCCGTTCTCTACAGTTCAGCCTTCTTTTTTTTTGTGTTGTAGTTTTTAATTGCATTTAACAGTAAAGAGCATACCAAACCAATATAGTGTGACATGTTACAACCTTACAAGGAAAAAAGAAAAATTAGTCGGCATGGATTGAATTAGCAAATAGCTATCCGGAAATAACATGTTCTTAGGAGAGGTATCGTCCAAAATAAGTCTATAGATACTTGTCACACGGCTCATTGATTGCGGGTCTCAACATTTATTGGGGTGGGGGAAGGAGGAGAGAAGAAAGAGAAAGGAAAAGGAAAAGGAAAAGAAAAGAGGGGGAGGGGTTGCGAAGAAATAGCAATAGGGACCCACTATAAAGAGCAGGGGATAAGAGCAATACTAATAATGATAGAGCTAATGCTTCAATAACAGTAATAACAATAACAACATCAAAGGCAATCGCTAATAAACAACAAATCAAAAAAATTATCAACACGTGCTGTGGTGGGGGGAAGGGGAATGAGAGGTAGGGGATGCTTTTCTGGAGTTTGTTTGTCCGCCCCTATCCCAGCATCTCCGTTTATCGTCTTCTCCCTGGCTTGATCAGATTAGGGAGATAGGTTTGTATTCGTTATAGTTGTGGTTTTTCTGGTAGTAGTTGCGGGGGCTATCCGAGACTGTATAAGTGGGGACAATAGAAGTTGTTCCCTATTAATTGGGTAGTGCAATAGTAAGGGGAATTGGTAAGAAGGATGGTATAACAGTAGTGCGGCCATGTCTTAGACTGTTAAGCAATTGGTAGGGAGAGAGAGGGGGAGGGGGTAGAATATGAGAAACGATACAATGAAGAAGCAGCGGGGAGAGTGAAGAGAAGAGGGAAGAGAGAGAAGAGAAGAGGGAAGAGAGAAAAAAAGAAAAAAAGGGGAGTAGGAGGGGGGAAGGGAGAGTGACTAAGGAGAAATCGATAGATAGGCAGGTAAGAGGGAATAGAGGGGGGATGTGGGAGGTGGTGCGAAGTCCAGTAAGGTGCATTGATCCCAGGGCTAGAAAAGCCAGGGAAAGGGGATAATATGAGATGATAGAGAATAGGTAAGTATCAGTTCAGCCTTCTTAAGTCATAGTGCGACCCAGAAGGGCGTTACGTCCTCGCCAAGTTTGCCTTAGGGTTTTCTACAATTTGTGTTGGGGCTATACATGGGCTCCAAGCACTCCTTTTTCCTCTCTCATAACCGCCTGTTGATCGAGATTGACGCCTCTCAGTACATGTTGGGCGGGGACTGAAACCTGGTGCAGGATACCATCCTGGACCGATCATGCAGTCTTGATTTACGTAACAACGCAGATCGGGCCTTCCTATGTGATAGTATATCAGATCATGGTCTGTTAGACCATTGGTGCCTATCCCACCCAACTGATAAAGAATACACCTTTGTTTCTATTGTCCACAGGACTCAATCCCGCTTGGACTACTTTCTGATCAGTCAGCGATTATTGCAGTTGGTTCGAACGTCTGACATTCTCCCGGCCGCCTTATCTGATCATTCACCGATACTGGTGGCCCTGGAACTAGGGATGGCCTCTCCTGGTTGCAAGCCCTGGCGCCTCCCAAACCCCAGATATAGAACCCCGAAGGGTAAAGAACAACTTAGATCCCATGTCGCTACGTATCTTCAGAATAACAAAGGCTCGGTCACCTCGCCACAGCTACTATGGGCTACGGCAATGGCAATGATTAGAGGGCAATTAATGAGGGATGCGGCCATATCCAATGCTCAAAGGAGGGATCAATAGTGCAAGTTGGAAGACTATATAGCACAGACCACTCAGGAGTACACTTGAACACCTACTCTACCTGTCCGTCGTCGCCTGGAACTAGCTAAAATGGAGCTCAACTTGCTTTATACTTCGCGAGTGGAATATGCCCTACAGCGACTGAGAGGTCGCCATTATGAACACGGAGAGAAGGCGAGTCGTTTGTTAGCCGCTCAACTTCATCAAAGAGAGGCAGCGATGGCCATCCCAGCTCTCCGCAGAACCGATGGCACGTTCCTTACCCATCCGCAGGATATAGCGGAGGAGTTTGGGCATTTTTACGAGACGCTGTACACCCCAGAAGTGATTGCAGATGCTGATCACCTGGATGCCTTCCTCCAGAAGGCAAATATACTATGTCCTTCCGATGAAGGTAGAGAGCTCTTAGAGAGTGACATCAGCAGGGAGGAGATACAACAGGCGATAGCTAATTTACCGTACCACAAGGCCCCCGAGGAAGATGGGTTCACGTCTGAATTCTATAAATGGTCAGGTGTGGATACCATAGATGCCCTCTATGAGGCGTTTCTGGGTGCTGATCAGACGGGTTCCTTATATCCTCTCTCTAACAAGGCATCCATTGTTGTCCTGCCCAAGCCAGGTAAGGATCCTCTCCTTCGTAGTAACTATCATCCCATATCACTCCTCAATGGAGATATCAAGATTCTAGCAGGGATCCTAGCGGCCCGTCTTAAAAAGGTCATTCCTGCTTTGGTCCACTCCACTCAAATTGGTTTTGTATCGGGTCGTTCGTCGAGGAATCATCTTTGCACGTTACTCCATGCTATTTGGACAACCCCGGATTCACCTGAGGATGCCAAGAAGGCATTTAATTGAATAGAATGGTGGTATCTCTACAACTCCCCGTCAGCTCAGGTGAATAGCTGTGGGATCTTCTAGGAGGCCTTCTCAGTTAACAGAGGGACGCATTAAGGCTGCCCTCTTTCCCCGTTACTATTTCTCCTCCTGTGGAGCCCTTAGCGGCAACAATCCGAAACTCTGATCTCATCTCAGGGATATCAATTCCAGGTGGCATTTCCACCATCTACTTATATGCGGATGACATCTTACTTACTAACACTGATCCGTCCAGCTCCCTCCCAGCTCTCAAAGATATTCTCTCAGAGTTCGAGCTCCTCTCAAGCTATCGTATCAACTGGGATAAGAGCGAAGCACTACCTCTCTCCCCATGAACTCTATGATCTTCAGTTCAGGGACTCCCAGTTAAGTGGAAACAATCACGTCTTCATTATTTGGGCATCGACATTAACAGAAGTCTAGGCAAAATGGTGGCAGAAAATTTGGACCCATTACTTATCAGTATGAAACAGGTTTTTGAGAAATGGTCCGATCTGGGTCTCTCAATGTGGGGCAGGGTACAGGCAGTATGTATAGTGACCTTACCACGGTTTTTGTATGTCCTGGGCATGCTACCTTTACGGAAACCCTTGTCGCTCCTTCGGGAGATAGATCGTCATGGTCGTACATTCGTTTGGGGGTCTATGCATCCTCGGCTGCCTAGAGCTACCTTACTTGCCCGACGGGAGTGCAGGGACTGAGCCTCCCCTCTGTGGAACATTATGCTTTAGCACTACATCTCTCACAGATCATTTTCTTACTCCCAGGGGTAAAGGACCTGCCGCTCTGGGTGAAGATAGAACAGCCGCTTTCGTGCTCAGCATCGGGACTCCAGGTTCTCTATGCGACAGATCTGTCATCCCACTGCACCACCAATCCCATGATTGGGGCCATGCGTAATGCATGGCGACAGGCACACCGTTTATTAAAGGTGGACTCCCAGATTCATGATAGGGCACCAGTGTGGGGCAATAGGGGCCTCCGGATCAGGGGACAGACTGTGCTCTGGAGGGAGTGGCATTCAAAGGGCCTTGAGAGGGTGGATCAATTTCTAACAGGGGACAGGCTGAAGTCGTTCTCGGAACTCAGAGAAGAATTCGGTCTCCCCGAACATCATTCGTGGTGTTTTCTTCAGATCAGACACTGCCTGATGAGTCGACTGGGGAACCCCCCCTGGCGCCTTCCTCAGGCCCCGATACTCAATTTCTTAGAAACTTGTGGCCGACTGACGGGGGCTATATAGGGATTACAAGCATTGCTTAATCGGCACCTCTTCTCACTTCCCCTCCTCCTTACCCATAGAAGCATTGAATACAAATTAGAGGACTGGGCAGATATCATTGAGGCGAGGGACCGTGGGGCGTGGGAGGCTCGATTAAAATTCTGCCTTTTTAAAGCATTACATGATTGGTACTGGACTCCCCAGAAACTGTGCACTGCAGGACTATTGCCCCATGCCTCCTGATGGAGATGCCCTCACACCTGCTGTGACTTGCCACACATCTTGCACGACTGCTCGGCCATTCAGGCTTTCTGGAAATCAGTGGGAGACACCCTCAGGGAAGTACTTCCCTTACCGCCCTCCCTCACCCCCTCCCTTCTATTGCTGCACGATATTGGAGAGCTCTGCGATCTCTCCCGACCACAACGTCGATTAATGCACACGGTTCTGGCCACGGATAAGGTATGTATCCTCAGGCATTGGAGAGCGGCAACTGTCCCCTCGCACGGGGAATGGTTCACGGCAATGTACCAGGCTACTTCCCACAAGCGACTCATATATGATTTGCAGGATAGAGCAGACGTCTTTCTCCAAACATGGTCACCCTTCCTCTCAGGGCCTACGGACTGACTGATCAGTACGGGGAGTGCCACACACTCACTCGGGCTGGATTACCTTTACCCTGTGTGTCCACTATTAGATTTCAGTGCATTGCTGTTTATTGCCTTGCTCTGCCCGCTCCTGGCCTCAGCTCAGTGTTAGTACCCTGCCTCTCCTGCCCTCTATTCCATTCTCCCCATCAGTGTCTTCTCTTTTCTCCTTCTAATAACTCAGTTCTTATTCTTGCATGCGTCTTTGTTCTCTTTCTTCTCTCAATTCTGTTTACTCTCTCTCTTGTTCTTCCTATCCTTCTATCTTTAACGGATATCCTCTCTTCCTTCTCGGTTTTTCCTCTTTTTCCTCTTTCTCTTTTTGTTTATTTTTGATTGAGTTTCTTTTTATGTGTTTTTTCTGTTATGTTTATTTCTCTTTCTTCAGATCCTTCCTCTATTGCGAATATTCTATCCAAACAAATCCATACTGTTGTCCAGCGACGCCTATTCTCCTGGCCTGCGTTATACCTAACGGAATACCATCTCATTTTCATTCCTTCCCCCCTCTGTCCTCATGGATTCATACCAGCAGATCGGGCCACATTCCCCCCGAAGCTCCCAACCCCTTGTTTCCAGTAAGCAAGTCCTGCCTGATGGCTCGATAGCCTTATGGTGTTGAGCTCCTTCCATACCTCGTTATCGGAGTGTGACACCCTGGTGTTCTCCATCCTCTTACCCTGCACACATTCTAGGAGTATTTGAACTTCACTCCACCTAAGGGGAGGGGGAAGTGGAATAATGGGTGTGTTAGTTTGTTAGAACTGTTAGGAAGTAAGTCTGTTAAAGGAATCTACGGAGAGTCAGGGAAATGTACGCTACTGTGATATTGCTGCACTACCTCCTTACTATGTTATTTTGTTGCAGATGTTTTGGTATTATTGTATTACGACCAGATGTTAATACATCAGTATACCTGCGTGCTCTGGTGTTCCTCAGTACCCTATGTTTGTATCGTTCCTTTAGTTCGGATACAGACACGCAATATCAGTGAAGTAACTATACAAATAATGTAACTATCTATCTATCTATCTATCTATCTATCTATCTATCTATCTATCTATCTATCTATCTATGTATCTCTCTATCTATCTATCTATCTATCTATCTATCTATCTATCTATCTATCTATCTATCTATATTTATTAATAATTCACACATTTATGACTGCAAAACATATTTATGGTAAACGTAGTGTCAGAAATAAGAGTAGTAGGCACAAATATCCACCACATTTTAAACTCGCAAGTTATAGTTTCTACATTATTTTCTCTGTTAGGCCTTAAAACTGCAGACTTATCAGCTGTCATATGCTAATTCTATCCCACTAATTTATTAATAAAATTAGATTTCTCTCAATCCATCCTCTGATGGCAATCTATGTCGCAACAAAGTAACATTTCTCATTTACAATGAGACAAGTCAAAACATTGTAGTTTGATAAGGCATTGATCTAGGTTTGCCATAATTGTTAAACCATTTCATTGACTGGTAATATCTATTCTCCATTTTCATTTCTTCCCTCCTCTGTTTCTTCTTTGCCTTTTGTCTTTTCCAGTAATTGTAAGCTTTGTAAAATCCAAGTGCACAAATTATGCAAAGTGTCACAATCAATAAAAGGTTTCAGGATCATTCTCACAAAACCATTTCCCTTGTTTCCCAACCAAGACCTACCTTAGAAAATGCTTCACCAATGGTTTCCCACAATATGTCTCTTTCAGGTCACTTAAGTCATTTTTTCAGACTTGTCAGGTTAGATAAGTATCTCCTCATCTCCTTACTATTGTTAGTAATGTACATGCAGCAGTGCTGTAATTTCAAAACTTTACAGACTCCACCCTCCTTTACTAAAAGAATGTCTAACACAAGGTGATTCCACAGAATCATAGACCTTGCAGCAACCATTTTTGTGTCTATTAGGAGCATTGCACCTATAAAATCAGCTGACAACTTATCTACAATCGTTGATAACTTCCTTATTTGTATGTCATTGGAGATCTGTGTCAAAAATATCTCCTGTAATTTCTGAACCACTTGCTCCTCTTTTAAATCTCATTTTGGGATGTCTCTGGATTGTCACTGTTGTCTACTTGCTAAATTTTGGGGAAAACCACTCTCAAATAGCATGTACAATACCAGCCTTTCATCAATATTTTAATAAGCATTCTTACCGCAAATGTAGTAAACACCAGGTACAGCAGGGTTTTGTCCATTTAGCACAAAATCCAATACACTCTTAAATAAAAACACGTCTACATTCACTCGTACCTATAAACTTATTGTGAGTTTTTGATTGTGTCCTATGTATACAAAGCTTCCCTAAATGTTGGTAATTTAAAGCTAAGCATCCTTCCATATTAGGTGTGTTGTGAAATGTTCTCTTATTGCTGAGTATTCCCTTACCTATCCTTTCTTTCTACTTGATTAATGAACTCCTTTTCTACCTGTGTGAAATACATGTCAAGTTATTCTGGAATGTATAAGCTGTGCCAAAGGTCAGTGTAGGCTCAAATAAACCTCCCACTATGACTTTGTTTCTAGCTTTTGCAATGCTGCTCAAATGCTGAAAAATGGGAACAAAAGAGAAAACCACATTGAAATTTGAGTAACAATACTGAATGTACTCCTGGTTGTACAAATGTGTTAATAATAGACTGAAACTAATCCCATAAGTTAGTGGTAAACTGTGATAAGTGATTCCTTCTTGTACTGATGTAGGTTTTTGAGTACACACATAACAATCACGCACATTCATTGTGTCCACATGCTCTTACCGCAAACTATAATACCCATTGGATAATAAATCTCCCTTTATGTCATTTAAGTGAAGCAATCCCTCATCTTTATAAAACCTATCCTGCTTAGATGTTGTCATCCTCAGCACTGGAGTTGCTGTACATTGCACCTCTCCTTTCATTGAAACACTCATTCCTCCAATCAACAAAATGCATCCAATCATACATACTATTATCAAACCAATACACACATATTTACACCTACTGTGTTTGCCCTGTCTAGGATTCATTACTTCTGTAGTATCAGAGAAGGACAGAAAAATAAAAATGTAAAAAGGCAAGTTGTGCAAAAATCAAAAACAAAAAAATCTTTTCAAAGTATTTTTGCACTATTTACAGCTTTTTTCAACCTTCAAGAAGGTTTTTCTTGAGCTCAGCAAAAAGTCATTAAAAATTAGTTCAAATGTTTTTTTTCAATAGAAAAGTCTGTTGATCACTAATAAGTACCTCCAGAGTGTAATAACTCAGTTGGTCAATTGGCAAGGTTATCTCAAAGTTCAGTTCAAATGCAATTTCACTTTCCAGAATATTCAAAACAAAAGGCCATAAACGTGTTCTCCTATTCATTTGTGACAAGGTTGATCCATTAAGGTGAAGAGTATCTGTGACTTGGGACTCTTTTTCTTTTCGTTCTCCTTACAGCACCATCTTCATCTTCAATTTGATTTTACTCTTTGACTGCTTCTGTTATTGATGGGAGTTTATCAGCAACCAATTCATGTTCAGCTGCAGGCCATGTGTCTGCTTTCACAGTTCTTTTTCAGGCTGCAACTGCATTTACAACGTTTCCTGTACTGGCAGGAATCAGTTGATGTTGACTTTGTTTTCCTGCACTTTTGTCTGTTTGCAGGCTAATTTCACTTTTGTCTGCATGTTTATCTGTGCTTTTGTCTGTGTTCTTGTCTGCAGACAGACCGCTTGTGCCTTCACCACTTTGCACGTTTTCTGCTTCCTCCACTCCTCAAGCCGAACACCTTCTTTATCAGCATTTGCTCTTCCAGGATCAGACTCTGTGTTTTCAAGAGGACACAGAACTTCCAAACGAGTTTGGAAGACCAGCACACTTCACAGCTGCAGTTGTCACAGGATGATTTGCTATGGACCTTTCTACCTTGGCTCCAGCAACGTCTTCCTCACATACATATTTTTTTAATCAATACCCACTCCCCAGCCCTCATGCTGTGGCCATGTTCTTGGGTCAGTTGAACTGTTGCTGCTACAACCTGATGAGACAAAAAGCAAACCACATCAGCTAGACCTTTTCAATAATCCAGCATTGAGTCATCTGTTATGTTCACAATTGCATTTGTTGGTACTGCTGGCAGTCTTAGTGAGTGACCCATCAAGATCTCATGGGGGGACAGACCCCTCTTCCTGTCAGGGGTGCTACGCCTGCTCATCAGGACAAGTGGCATTGAATCAGGCCATTTCAATTCTGTAGCAGCATAAACCCATGCCAATCAAGCTTTCAGTGCTCCATTCATTTGCTCCACCAATCCAGATGCCTCTGGTCTGTAACTGCAGTGCAATTTTTGCTCAATGTTTAATGCTACACCAAACAACTTTATGATCTCATGATTAAAATTAGTTTCTCGATCTGATTCCAGAGTTGTGAATCTGTAGCACGGTATTGGTTCCCAGAGAAGCAACTTAACTACAGTAAGACTATCATGTCTACGTGTTGGATAAGCTGCGATCCACTTCGAAAAGACACAAACAATAACCAACACATACTTCAATCCACTGCAGGCAGGCATCTCAATGAAGTCAAGTTGCATTCTGTTAAATGGACCTCCCGATCTGCCACTGTGGCTAAATTTAACCACTGTACATTTTCCTACATTTATTTGTTGGCGTGGAACACATCTGTGACAAACTGCTTCTGCAACCAATCTAAATCTAAGGCTGTACCATGTCTGTTTGAATGTGCGAATCATTGCATCTTTGCCGAGATGAACCATGACCATGAACATTTCTAGCCACTGAGTTCAATAAACAATCTGGCAACACAACTTCCTCTTCATTTGAAATCCAGACATCATCTCCGTCTCTTTGTGCGCAACCTTTTTTTATTCAACTTCTGTGTTCTTCCTTTGTTGCGTCTTCATGCAATCTCTTAATTTCATCCCAGGTATCAACCACTGGTAGCAAGAAATTTTGATTTCTCTCATTGGTGACACTTTCATTACTCCACTCTTTAAAGAAGGTAACCAAATAAAGTTCACAATATCTGGCAATTTGGTCAGCATAGGCATTACCCAGTGATACTTAGTCATTTGCTTTTACATGAGTGGTAGACAACTGCAATCTTCTCAGGTAACTGCAATGCTTTCAACAGATCTTGAATTATGTCACCATTTCAAAAAGGGGATCCAAAAGAGGTCATAAAACCTTGTTGGTGCCATAACTGCCTGAAGGCGGGCACAGCACCAAATCCATATTGACCATTGTCACTTTGAGCTTCTCTGAAAAGCAATATACTCTGGTAAGGGAAACCAATTTGGCTACTGGGACAGAAATGACTTGTTGAAGCCATGAAGGTTCTACTGCTCCTGAGGGTCTGCAAACTACATTATCTGCTCACAGAGTACCTTCTCTGTCTCTTAAACAGGAGCCATCAACAAAGACAACTTAGTCATTTTCCTCTAGAGGAGTATCCTAAATATCAGGTCTGGGTTTGGTGCACAGTTCAGTAACATTGAGGCAGTCATGTTCCATTTCATTAACATCAACTGTATTGTCAACATGTACAGGCATTAATGTAGCAGGGTTCAACCTAAAACACCTCTTGATCACCACTTTAGGGGAACCAAAAATAAATAGTTCATACCGTGCAAGTCAAGCACTGGTCAAATATTGGGTTTTGGAACTGGTCAAGGGAATCTCGACCAAGTGAGGGACAAATGCAGTTAAAGGATGTCCCTTCACAATGCCTTTGCATTGACTGATACTCACACCAGCCAAGGCCACAGTTTTCAAACTGCCGGGCAAAGCAGCATCCACAGGATCTAAAGTGGCAGAAAAATATGGCACTGGCCTGTTTCTCCCTCCATGAAACTGTGTGAAAACAGAAAGAGCACAACCATCATGTTCATGAAAAATCAGTGCAAAACGTTCCATGTAATCAGACATTCCCAAAGCTGCAGCTCTGCACAAACTCTCTCTAAACTCAATAAAAGCTTTGATGCACTCTTCATCGAAGGGGACTAGATCTGTTACTTCCTTGTGTGTCAGCTTCTACAACGGTTTGGAAATTACTGAAAAATTCAGGATCCATTGGTAGCAATAGATCACCATGTCCAAAAGCATTCTGACTTCTCTCTGTGAAACTGGGGGATTCATTTGCATGATTGCTGCAACTCTCTCGAGAGACACTTTCCTCATACTTTTCTCAATTTGGTGACTCAAAAACTTCACTTCTTTCTGACAATACTGTAATTTAGCAGGGGAAACTTTGTGTCAGTTCTCACCTGAATGATTCATTAGCGCTATGGTATCTTGTCTGTAAGCTTCTCCTAAATTGGACACAACGATCAGGTTCTCAGTGTACCGCACTAAAGCAGACTTAAATGGCATGTTCAAAGACTCCAAATTTATCTTCAGGATCTAATTAAAAATGGACAGTGATTCCGAAAACCCTTGTGGAGTCGGCACCATGAATACACATGGTTGCCGAATCCTAAACAAAAGAGGAACCTACTATCCTCATGTAATGACACTGAGAAAAATGCCTGTGTTGAATTGATAACTGAAAACCAATCTGCTTCACATGGAATCTGGAATACAATTACTGCTGGATTTGGCACTACAAGATAACAGGATACTATAATTCAATTCACCTTTCTCAAAACCTGAACTATGCAATATTTCTCAATTGCCTTTTTCAAACCCATAATTGGAGAATTACATGGGCTGCTCATCACTTCTTTTAGAACACCTCGATTAGGTCCAATATCTTTCCCAGAGAGAATCAAAACTCTCCATGTTACTTTCTCTTGCAATTCATCAGACAAATCTTTAACTGTCATGGCAGGAAACAATGTAATGAGAGAATATATCTCACAGTTTGATCAGAAGTCTCATCATTGCTATTGGTTTGAATTTCTATCCCTTCTTGTGTACAAGTAATGGAGCTTTGTATGTGCATAGTAAGTCTCTTCCTAACAAACTCACAGGACTTGAATGACAAACTACAAATTGGTGTAGACCTTCAAAGGTACCTATCTTAACTGTTATGGGCTCTGTAATGGAATTCACTAAGTGCTGATTTGCTACTCATACAACCTTAATTGTTCTTCCTGAAAGAGACCCATTTTGGACTTCTGCACACCCAACAGTGGAACGAGTTGCTCCTGTGTCATCCAGGAATGAAATATCATGACCCATCACACTTACATTCAGATAAGGACCACGCTGATCTACCTCCAATGAGGGAGCCGCCAAACATTCCTCTTCTTCCAAACTCTCACTCATGCATTCTTCACTCACTTCATCATCACTGAAATCAATCAATGTGTACTGTGTTAATAACTTATTTCCATTTTGATTTACTCATTGGTCCACCTTCTGCTGGGGAGCCAATGTCTGTTGCAGCGCTATTGGAGCTTGTGGTATCTAAATCTGCTGTGGGACATTAATTTGCTTTTTGGGAAATTATACTTGTTGCTGGGGAACCTGCATTTGGACTGCTCCTGTAGGAACATTCATATTTGGATTTCGGGGTCTTTGATCTCTCTGATTTTGAAATTGACTGTAAACCATCTTTAAAAAAACACCACGACCTTGCACCAAATTATTTACATTGCCATAGGGACACTCCTGCTTCCAATATCTGCTGACGCCGCATGCATGACAAGGCAGATTTTCTTCATGTTCTGAACATCAGCCACATTCGCATTCAGATTTACTCGAACTTCATGACCTCTACCTCTAAACTGAGACATCATATTGCCCTGCTGTTGCACCCCTTGCATTCCTTCAACATTCACCATACCCTGCGATCACTGCATACCTGCTGTCTGGGCATATTTATTCTGCATCACCATTTCCTTTTCCTTCAACCTTTTCTTGTTCATATCAATCCTATCACTACAATATTTGGCATATTACAGCACTTCATCAATCAGCTTTTCTTGCCAGTAAATCAAATGCCTCTTAATCACATTACTAAATTCAGGCTTCAATCCTTGAAATTATTCTGAACACAAAAGTAATCATGTCTCTCAGCTCAATAATTTCTATGCTACTGTATTGTCTGAATGCTTTCAGCAGCCTCTCAGAATATGCAAGATCAGACTCTTTTGCCTCCTGTGATGCCTTATCAAATCTTTGCCAATCAATGTCTTTAGGAGAAACTCTAGTCTTCACACACTCAATCATCTTCTAATAGTTATTTATCACCTCTTTAGATGGTGCACCTGTTACTGGATCTCTTGCCAGCTCACGCTTTGGCCAATCAACAATCCTCTTGTACTCAACCCACAAATCTGCTGGAACCACAATCTCACATAAAGTATTCAGATCTTCCCACAAGCACTTCACAAGCTTGACAAACCTCTCTGTTTGCTGGGACCACTGCACTGGTTTCTCCCTCAACTTTGGATAATCATTTGTAAATGACAGTATGTCAGTACTACTCCAAGGGACATAAACAAAATTCCCTTCCGGAATGTCTCTCATTGGAATCATTTTTACAGCTCATTCAGCCTCCTGTACATCATTAAAAGATGCAGTCTGCTTTTTCTTCTGATCTTTTTTCAATGGCCATCTACCGTTCCATTTATCTAATCCTCCCCATGTTTGAATGATTTAAGTTAATTCCATAATGTGAGTTTTCATTCCAGGAAATCACATGGTAGCAATGTCTCCCAAATTTATATATTTCAATTTGATATTTTTTTGCCAAATTTGCTAATTTCTCATAAGCATGTCCTGGTCTAAGAATAACATCTTTGCACATTAAGTGCAATCCATTTTCATTGTAAGAATCTAATCTGCCTAATTCAAGTGTCCCCTAATCATTTAATTTAATTCAAATTTTAATGTGGCCATGTTCAATGTCTTTTCTCTCTCTGGTGTGTTTCCTGCGACTGATGTCCTACTCAAATTGTCTAACCATTCGGTCAGTGGTTGGGCTGTCAATCCTTGTAAACTAATGCTGTTACCCTTCCTTCAGGCCACAAACTGTGGAACGTTGCATGGAGCTCTCATAACTTGGTTTTGAGTCATCACAAATTATCCCATTGAGCTTAAGGGACATGTCACATCAGTGAGTGGACCAACTCCATAATGTTTCTGGTTTGAACCAAAATAATTCATAGGGACCATTGCTGGCACAGTAGTCCTCAGTCTCTCCATTGCTGCATTAGTTCCAAAAGGTGAATGTATTACAGATACTGGATTCAAAATCTGGGTACCACTCTCATTTTTACCCTGGGCATATAACGGGACTACCGGACCTATGCTTACAGGAACTTTTAAGGCTTCTGGTCCTGACTAATTTGACTGACTTTGCAGAAACATTAACCCTTTACCAAAAGTCTGACTTTATTGAATCGGGACAACATTCTGCAGTGTAGTTATTGGGAATTCATTGGCATTGTCTGTCTCTGGCTCATGATTTGTCCAGGTGTCTGTACATTAGGTGTGGACTAAAACTGAGACATTCCTGCATTCTGAATTGGCTGTGGCATAACTGGAACTGAAACATTCTGAACGTTGTTAACATTTGGAACTGTAGGATAAGTTGCTGGCACCTGTACTACATTAGCACTAGGCGTATTTGGAAATATCTGAACTTGGCTTTGTTCAACTGGGGCAGTGGCAACATTCAGGACTACGTTCTGACTCACTTATTCAATTGCATTGTATGGTGGGGGACGATTCTGAAACAACTGAGTAATAAATTCATCATCTGAATCACTTTGATCAACTGCTATTCTTTTATATTCCCCTGATTCCTGTCCTCTATCTTCCTCAGATTTCTTTTTGGCTTTAGATTGAACACTTCCATCACCTTCTTGAGTAATTGTTGGAAATAACTTCAATGCATGTAATGTATTGCACTCCACAGTCTCTGCTCTGTATTCCACCTAGCTTCTGCTAGTGTCTTCTCTGCTTTCCTCATTCTCCTTTAAAATGTTTGAGCCTCTATTTGTCTTGAAACCAATTCCCAAATAGCAAGTGCTCCAAATTGAGCAGGTCTAGAAAGAGGTTTTAATTCATACCTAATCCTCCTCAGATTTTCTAAAATTCTCAAATTAAAAGTTCCAGAACTAGGAAAAGCTATGGTGCCCTCTTTCTCAGTTAATTTGCACCACTGATTTACCGAAAGATACACTGAAACTTCTCTATCTTCGATTACTTTGAATGCTGGTGTACCCTCAGGTGAAGTAGCCTCACCTTCCCTAACTGGAAAAAAGACATCTCCTCTCAATACACTCTTTAAAGCTTTGAAAATGTTAATTTTACACAAAATTAATTTACAAACGCTAAATCTACGGAACCAGGAAGACATTTTCAATCCCATTCATCCTATTCACGAGCTGTTCTCAGCCTATAGCAGCACAGTCTTGTCCATCAGTTCATGCACAGCTTTTCTCACTAACCGACTTATCCCAGCCCTGACCAAATAACATCACACTCACTCGGTTCAGCAGCTGAGACTTGCTTCAGAGCCGTCTCATAGACCTGTCACGCAAAACGTAAACACTAAGGCCCTCATTACAACATTGGCAGTAAATGCAGCTTACCGCCGTGCAGAAGACCGTCAACACACCGCTGCGGCAGCGGAATTCCGCTACAGCTATTACGACCCACAGGCCAGAATCTGCCAAAATCCAGACACCCACACAAGTCTGCCACGGTATTCCATTGGCGGTACACACCGCCGTGCTCAAAATACACACACATTTACAAAACACAACCACATTGGACTATTCAAAATACACACACCTGATACACATACATACACCACTCCCACACACCCAATACAATATAAAACACACACCCACATCACCCACAAACCCCTACGACAAAAATTGAGAAAGAAGCACAGAGAGAGACACCACTATCAACAATAGTAGCATCCACATGCACACACCATCATCACTCACACAACATCCACGCACCTCAGACAATACACATAAACACATCCCCTCACACATCACAACACACACCACCCTACACATCACCAACACCGCATCATGGCACCGCAAAGACACCCCAGGTTCTCTGAGGAGGAGCTCAGGGTCATGGTGGAGGAAATCATCCGGGTAGAGCCACAGCTATTGGGATCACAGGTGCAGCACACCTCCATAGCTAGGAAGATGGAGCTATGGCTCAGAATCGTAAACAGGGTCAACGCAGTGGGACAGCACCCAAGAACACGGGATGACATCAGGAAGAGTTGGAACGACCTACGGGGGAAAGTGCGTTCCATGGTCTCAAGACACCAGATTGCACTTCAGAGGAATGGTGGCAGACTCCCTCCTCCTCCCCCACAAATAACAACATGGGAGGAGCAGGTCTTGGCTATACTGCATCCTGAGGGCCTCGCAGGAGTAGCAGGAGGAATGAACTCTGGTAAGTCAAATCGTAACTATAACATCCCCCACCCTCCCTGCATGCTATCACATACCCCACCCTCATCCTCACCCCATCACCCCAACACTTCACATATGCCCCTCTATCACAACCCACACATCCCAATACCAAGCCCTGCATGCAACAACAAAGCATGTCCACTACAGATACCCACACAGACCCCAAACCAAGTATCACATAAGGTCCTAGACAAGAATGCAAGCACTGGAGTACAGGGTTACCTACCCATTGCACACAATGGCACACACAGATGCAATATTCATGCCTTTACACCCCTGCAGGACCCCTACCCAACGTCACCGGACAGGAGGTTCTAGACATGTCCACTCCCCCCACAGAAGAGGCCCACAGTGATGACAGCAGCTCTGTCGAACTGGATCAAGATGACCAGCCCAGCCCATCTGGGACCTCGGGACAGTCAGTTCCTCTCACACTGGCACATGCCACCACAGAGCCTCCCCCCTCAGGAAACACCAGCACAGCATCCTCCCAGCAGGCCTATCCCTCTGTCCCCAGGACACATCAAGCAGCAGTGTGTCCATCACTACAGGGAACCCAGGCAAACCCACCAACCCAAGAAAATCAGGGACCAGGGGGCAGTGGCAGTGGGAACACGGTTCAGGGGACAGAGGCACAGGATAACAGGGGAACTGGGAGGACAGCTGTGCGACAGGGGGAGGACAAGCACAGGGAACCCACTCTCCACGAGGCCCTCTCCAACATCATGGGAGCGTACCATCATTCCCAGGAGACGATGGCAACGCTACTGGCCAAGTTTCAGGAGACCCAGCGGCTGCAGGAGGAACAGTATCTGGGATCAAGGAGGAACTTAAGTCCATCAACACCACCCTGGTCACCATTGTAGGGGTGCTGAAGGACCTTGTGGACACCAGGAGGGACACTGTGGCACAACAAGGGGCCCCTGACACTAGCTTGGATGATGAACAGCCCACCACCTCCGCTGGCGCTAGTGGACAGGAGGCACCGCCACAGGACCACGACACCAGCACCCTGCCCCACGCAGATGGAGAACCACCCCGCAAACGGTCCCTGAGATCCAGGACAAAGACAGAGAACAATCCCAAGACCCCCGCAAGGAAATGAGACCACCCTGAATGTCATCCTTCTGTCCCACTTCGTCACCCTGTCCATCCATCAACTGCCCTAGCTCCACTTCCAATGCCACTTTGGGCAATGTACCTGTGAAACAAATAGACTGGACTCTGCCATGGACAATCCTCCACCATCACCCCCGCCCATTTTACAACCCCCTCCACTAATTTGAACTGAAATAAACACCCTTGAATCACAAAACAATCTGGAGTCAGTCTGTGCTTTCACAAATGTATATTTGCAGTAACTAAGGAAAATAGCAATGTCGATTGTATTGTCAACATACCTATGTCACACAGCTCTTGTCCATGAGGTAACATAGAAGAGGCCACACAGTGGGACCCACATCTGTGAAATGGAAAGGCAAAGTGACAAGTCAGGGTCCATACACTGGGTGAAAGTGACAGACTTATGATAGGTCTAACAATTGTATGGGATGTGTGAGCCAGTGACATTTTCTTACCTGTGTCTCACTGGAAGTATTGCTGGATAACGTTGTTTCTATTGTCGATATCCTCTTCTTCTGCCTCCTCTTCTTCACTTTCCACAGGCTCCACAGCTGCCACAAGACTTCCTTCTGGACCATCCTCCTGCAGAAAAAGAACCTGTTGTCGCAAAGCCAGGTTGTGCAGCATACAGCAGGCCATGATGATCTGGCACACCTTCTTTGGTGAGTAGTAGAGAGAACCACCTGTCATATGGAGGCACCGGAACCTGGCCTTCAGGAGGCCGAAGGTCCTTTCTATCACTCTCCTAGTTCGCCCATGTGCCTCACTGTAGCGGTCCTCTGCCCTTGTCCTGGGATATCTCACTGGGGTCTGCAGCCGTGACAGGTTGGGGTAACCAGAGTCATCTGAAAATATTGAGGGACAAACTGTTAGACATACACTAACCCTTAGGGACAACCCCAGACCCAGACAACTATTCACAGGGTAGAGGGTCCTTGTCCTCACCTATTAGTTACACACTGTGCCTCTGGAGTTGCCCCATCACATAAGGGATGCTGCTATTCCTCAAAATGTAAGTGTCATGCACTGAGCCTGGAAACTTGGCATTCACATGGGAGATGTACTGGTCGGCCAAACACACCATCTGCACATTAATTGAATGGTAGCTCTTCCGGTTTCTGTACCCCTGTTCATTCCTGTGGGGGGGGTACCAATGCCACATATGCCCCATTATTGGCACCTATGATGTTGGGGATATGTCCCAGGGCATAGAAGTCACCTTTCACTGTGGACAATACTTTGGACAGCACGTTTGAGAACATAGGCAGGGACATCCCTGGTGTAATGGCCACTTTATTTTGAAAAGACCCACTTGCCAGGAAATGGAGTACTGACAGGACCTGCACTAGAGGAAGGATTCCTGTGGGATGGCAGATAGCTGACATCAGGTCTGGCTCCAAATGGGTACACAGTTCCAGGATTGTTGCACGATCAAGTCTGTAGGTGAGTATTACGTGTCTCTCTTCCATTGTCGACATGTCCACCAGCGGTCTGTACAACAGAGGATGCCGCCATCTCCTCACCTGACCCAGCGGACAAACCCTATGGACGAGATTAGCGAGCAGAGAGTCAGCCAACACTGAGGTATTAAAAAAATGTTTATTCAACACATTTTTCAATCCGCAATGTGCATGCCACTGTGTGTATGCAAGGCCTAGATAGGTGTGACGCATTTAAAATTAATGCCATGTGGCCTCCTGAAATGGCGGCTGCCTGACCTGTAAGGTGGGACAAGGGGATATGAGGTAACTGCACTGGCGTTGTACACCGTTGCGGTAGACGGTCGAAGACCGCGGCGCAATCCTGCATTGGTTAACATTGGACCCTTTGGGTCTCAGTAGCCAATGACGATGTACGCCGGCGGTGACGGTACACACCGCCGCGGACGTGACCGCCATTTTCTGTCTGTTCACTCACTTGATACCTGACCTTCGACAGGAAAGGAACTACACTGCAAGTGCTGCTGTGACCTCAGTCTGGAAGTGACAATGGCTCATGTGTCTGGGGAAAGGGCCCCTGCCTTCACTTTGGAGGAGTTGGAGAAGTTAGTGGATGGGGTCCTCCCCCAGTACACGCTACTCTACGGTCCTCCAGACAAACAGGTGAGTACTCTGTGAGCATGCTGTATCGGCAATGCCTGTTTGGAGTGGTGTGGATGGAAGATACAGGGGGTGGGGGGGACTGAGGCCTGCATGAGCGGACGGTGAGTGTATGTGCGTCAGGACAAGGGTGGGAACGTGGGTCAATGACTGTGACGTCCAGACGGTTAAAGATTTTCCTTTTTTCCCTGTACTATTCCTGTAGGTCAGCGCCCACCAGAAGAAGGATACTTGGTGTGCCATCGCCAAGGACGTCCAGACCCTGGGGGTCCACCACAGACGGAGCACCCACTGCCGTAAAAGATGGGAGGACATTCGCCGCTGGAGCAAGAAGACGGCGGAGGCCCAGCTGGGGATGGCCTCCCAATGTGGGAGGGGTGCCCGTCACACCATGACCCCCCGATGTACCAGATCCTGGCGGTGGCCTATCTGGAGTTGGATGGGAGTTTGAGGGCATCACAGCAGCCACAAGGGGGTGAGTACGCTTTCATTCAGCAGACTCTGCACGCATTAAGAGGTGTCTGGGTGGGGGAGGTGGGCTGTGGGTTCCCCTAGGCCAGGGTGAGTTTTGTAGGCAAGGTCCCTTCGTGAGGCAGGCTATGTGGCACCCCAACCCCACCAGTGGTAAGAGCCAACTACACCTAGTCAGGCTCCTGTGACTTCCTTGTGTGCAGCAATCGGGCATTGGCCTTGAACCCCATGTCCTTGAGATCAATTAGGGAACTCTAAGTGCATGGCGTAGTTCAGAGGGCTGCTGTGTCTGTAGTGTCCTCCAACGGTAGTTGTGTTGCGTGCACTGAACATGTCTTTCTTCTGTCTTTCCCCCACCCTTTTTGTGGTCTCCCCGTTCTTGTGTGCACTAGCATCATCACGCGGAGGAGCTCTGGCACCGAGCAGGAGGGAGCTGCATCCCATATGGGCCTGGAGGGCGAGACAACGGAGTCTGAATCCACCAGTGGGACGGAGGGCGAGGGGAGCTCCACGACGGTGACCAGAGGTGACATCAGCGACAGTGACTCTTCCTCTGATGGGAGCTCCCTTGCGGTGGCGGGCCCCTCTGTGCCCCCTGCATTAACAGATACAGTCGCCACCCCCCTACCAGCACCGCCCTCCCAGAAGCCCCTCAGCGTGTGTCCCGCGGAAGCTCACCCAGGAGGGTGAGAATCTCCTTCACCCCAGGCACCTCCGGCCCTGCCCCAGTCATCCCTGCTGCCCTCAGTGAGGAGGCTATTGACCTCCTGAGATCCCTCACTGTTGGGCAGTCTACCATTCTGAATGGCATCCAGGGTGTAGAGAGGCATTTGCAACAAACAAATGCATACCTGGAGGGCATTCATTCTGGCCAGGCAGCCCAACAGAGAGCATTTCAGGCTCTGGCCTCAGCACTGATTGCAGCCATTGTCCCTGTGCCCAGCCTCCCCCCTCCAACCTCCTCCACCCAGACCCCATCCCCTGTACCTCAGCCTATCCGAAGCACACCATCAGACCAGCATGCACACACCTCAACACACAAGAGTGGCTCAGGCAAACATAAGCACCACACATCCCACAGGCACTCACACAAGCATCATACCCATTCACACATACCAGCATCCACTGCCTCCACTGAGTCCCCCTACTCCACGTCTCCCTCCTCTCTCCCTGTCTCGTCTCCACTCACACCTGCATGCATTACATCTTCAGCCACTACCTCCATCATCAGGACACCCATCACCACACAAGGCTCACGTGCACTCACCACCCCCACTACCATTCACACATCCCCTGTGTCCTCTCCCAGTGTGTCTGTGAGCCCTCCTAACAAAGTACACAAACGCAGCTACACACCCACCCAACAGCCATCCACCTCACAACAGCCTCCAGCCCATGCACCTTCACCCAAAGTCAGCAAACGTACTCCTCCTACAACCACTACCTCTTCCCCCACTCCCAAATCCACTCCATCTACCAGTCACAGTGTGTCTAAAGAGCTTTTCCTGTCTACTATTGACCTCTTCTCTACACCCCCCGTCCGTCCCCTACGGTCCGCCTTTCCAGGTCACAATCCAGCACCTCAGCCACCACATCACTGGGCACAGTGCTGCCAGGAACTGCGGGCTTTTGGAGTGCGCCAAGCATCAGGGCTGCCAGTGTTCCACGGAGCGAGGGCAAGGACATTCCGCCACCTCCAAAAGTCAAAACGTTGCCACATCCCAGAGGGAGAACACGAAAACACCTGCCACCAAGGGCTAAGGCAAAACAAAAGTGGATAGAGGAAAGACAGCTGCGTCACCATCCAAGGTGGGGAAGGGCCAGAAAAACAAGGCAGGTCCACGTCGACGCCAACCTGCACGGCGGGCAAGACCACCACCAGCACCGCCACCTGCACCGCCACCAGCACTGCAGTCACTGAGCCCGCCACCAGCACCGCAGTCACTGATCCCGCCACCAGCACCGCAGTCACTGAGCCCGCCACCAGCACTGCAGTCACTGAACCCGCCACCAGCGCCACAAAGACCAGCACCAGCACCACCGCCACAAAGACCGGTACCAGCACCGCCGCCACAAAGACTGCCGCCAGCACCGATGCCACAGAGCCCGCCGCCAGCACCAATGCCACGGAGACCACCGCTAGCACCAATGCCACTGAGACCGCCACCGGCACTGATGCCACTGACACCACCGCCAGCACCCCCGTGACATCCTGAGCCAGTGGCACCAACGCAGACATGGCTGCCATCCCCAGTGGTCAGTCGTACGATGCTGGTGGTCAGTTCCAGGAGTCTGGGCAGCTTGCATGTTGCACCACCGTCAGTGGAGTACCACATCCACTACCTCAGTCCTTGGCAGGATGAAGCACTCTGGGCACAAAACCCCCATCCAGAACCAGTGGAGTATCACATCCACTACCTCACTCCTTGGCAGGATGAAGCCCTCTGGGCACAAATCCCCCTCCAGAACCAGTGGAGAAAGACATCCACTACCTCACACCTTGGCAGGATGAAGCACTCTGGGCACAAAGCCCCCTCCAGAACCAGTGGAGAAAGGCATCCACTTGAAAGACTGTGGCTTAGCACTCCCCAGGATAGAGCAGTGGGCAAACCACCCACTGTAAAGACTTGTGAGACTGTGGCTTTGCACTCCCCAAGATAGAGCAGTGGGCAAACCACACACTGTAAAGACTTGTGAGACTGTGGCTTTGCACTCCCCCAGAATACAGCAGTTGGCAAACTACCCACTGTAAAGACTTGTGAGACTGTGGCTTTGCACTCCCCAGGATAGAGCAGTGGGCAAACCACCCACTGTAAAGACTTGTGAGACCTTGGCTTTGCACTACCCAGGATGGAGCAGTGGGCAAACCATCCACTGTAAAGACTTGTGAGACTGTGGCTTTGCACTCCCCAGGATAGAGCAGTGGGCAAACCACCCACTGTAAAGACTTGTGAGACTGTGGCTTTGCACTCCCCAGGATACAGCAGTGGGCTTGCAGCCCCCTCGTAGAGCTGGTGTAGTGCACTCATCCGGCTGAGGTGCCCCCCACTTCCCTTCCCCTTGTGGTGCCTGTTTCATTTCGATCTGATGCCCCTGCAGTGTTCTCTCCGTTTGAAGTCTGGTATCGAGTGTGGGCCTCGCGCATGTTTTTTGGGCCCAGTGGTCCACGGACTATGAATGGTGCACTATCCAGACTTGTGTAGTTGGTGTACATAATTGTATATACTGTATTTAAAGTTTTGACGAGTGGATTTTTATGTATTACACTCGTTCAACTCATTTCCTTTTGTCCTTGCTTTCTTCCAGGGGGTGGAGGGTTGTAAATGTAATGTTGCAGCATGTATTTGTGTGGACGTTGTTGTGGGTGATGGTTGGAGTAGGGGTTTTGCGTGTGTGTGTCACTCTCTTTTCCCTTCCCCGCCCTGTGTTGTAGGTGCAGTACTCACTGTGGTCATCGCCACCGTCTTTCGTGCTCCTGGTAGAGGAGTAGGAATACCATCGCAGGGAGCATTTGGAGTTCTGGCTCCATGGAGTCCTGGTTCCTCGTGGGGTATGGAGAGGTGAGTGCTTTCCCTTACAAGTCCTGTTTCCGTCGTGTTTTTGTTCACGTTGGTTCTGCCCCGTAAAAGGTGGCGGATTGGCCTCTAATAATAGTGTGGGAGGTACATTGTCTTCCACCTGTCCATTGGCGGTGACCGCCGCTGTGTTTGTTTCTACCCCCGTGGCGGTCGGAGTGTTAAAGTGGCTGTCTATGTTGGCGGTTTCCGCCATGGTTGTGATTCCATTTTTTTTACTGCCGGCCTGTTGGCGGTCTTACCGCCGCTTTAAGACCAAGCGACAGGGTTGTAATGAGGGCCTAAATATTGCAAGCACAAAAACCAAAAACCTGTCTGCTTACTACGGGTAGGGCTCAAACACTTTGGAAGCTTTACTGACATTTCGACTGTGCCCTTTTGCACAAACAGCTATTCTTTCGGCTGTGGATTTCTCACAAACGCAAGTAAAATTTGACCAGCAAAGCTCACTCTGATTAGCACGGATCCTCCATGTGCACCCAGGATTCACCTAATGCCAACCAACAACACACACACTCAAGTGAAATACTGCTGGTATTTTCAACAGCGATCAATCAACCAACACCTTAACTGCAAACAATAAATTAACTAAGTGTGTCCATATACTTGTACATACTCTGGAGTTTTAGGCATCGCAGGACTCGTTACCAACAACAACCACATGGACAATTGTTTAGCACAAAATGTGACATTCACTTGGAGTACGCTAACTCCCTACTCAATTACCTTGGAGTACGCAAACTCCCTGCTTCACTCATACATCATGCTTCACCTGTGATTTTCCAAAGCATTGCAAGCCCAAACCCTACTCAAAACACATATCATATACTTGGAACACAACGCTGAGATTTCATCAACCCGTACACTACACCAAAGAACATCCCACCATGTGGGAATATTCTGACTCTACTCTTCAAAAGGCATAACCATAGCTATGTACCAAAAACTGCTAGAGCCGAAACAACCAAGGAAGTCTTCTGCCCGCTTCGGGTTCAGAGACCTTGATTCCATGGATGTGACACCATCTACGCTAACATTAATCTCTCACCCTCTGGAGGGCGACCATATCTTTGGACTTGGTGAAGGAGGTAGTAGTCAGAAACATTCAATCATCAATCAATCACACTATATTGAACAACTTTAGACACCATGATTAATTCAACACAAAATCATAAACTGCAAACTTAATGAAGTTTCAAAGCTTTATTCCAATCCTAAAATGAATATCACACAAATAGTACGCAGAACTAAGTAATACACATACATAAAAACCATAGGCATAATTCTAATTCATTTAATACTCAAAAATACATTTTATTTCCACTGTTTCTACTTGAAAATAGCACTTTCATGTTAATATTGATTAATAATTGACACATTTAGGAATACAAAATGTTTTTATGTTAAAAGTGGTGCCAGAAATAAATATGATTAGTAGGTACAAATGTCCACAACATTTTTAAACTTGATGTTTCAGTTTCTACATTATCTTTTCTGTTAGGCCTTAAACCTGCAGACTTATTAGCTTCCATATGCTACTTCTGTGCCACTAATGTATAAAAAAACCATGATTTCTCTCAGGTGTTACAGGTGGAAGGCCCTTCTTGGTTGCAGTGTTATGTGACATTGCATATTTATCTGGCAACTATCTTGACACAACACCCTTCTCACTGGCTTTCAAGAAGAGCATACAATCTCTACTTTTGGAAGGACACTTGATGCACTGACTAGTTTGAATATGTATACAGAACAGCTATGGACTACTATAACAATCCTGGCTTTGCTGAAACTCCCTTAGCCGTACTTCTGTAACCTGTTTCTGGGGTGCTGGTTGCACCAGGCCCAGCTAACATTGTGGTAACACTTTGTTTGCTTGTTTTCCATGTTTTATCCCATACAGCACCGTGTTACCTCTGAAACATTTTTGTGCTTTAAAAAACTCTCAATAATTAAAAATAACTCATGTATCATGGACATACTACAGTGATCTTCCACTTTTGAGTAGACCTTGGACTATGCCCTTTCTGAGGTATAAAACTCCTGCTCAGAGGACAATAGCCTTACTCAGGATTAGAAGATGGTGACCAGGTAGGTGGGATTAGCGATCTGGGAGTGGACAGGATCAGTTGGCAGCACAAAGGACTGATTTATCTGCACCTCTTTTGACTTGGGGATACCACAGGCTTTTTCTGTTAATTCCCAGGAACCTCATAGATAGAGAGAATCCAGTCATAGAAGGAGGAAAAAACTGTTTTGATCCAGTCATGTGGGAGGTATGCTTATCTAGGGAGGTAAAGATAAGCCTATCTGGTGGCAGATGGGTTCAGCAATCTTGATACGAGAGCTCCAGGGTAACTTTCAGTAAGGCAAAGAGGAAGTGCTATTAAAGGAGATTAGGAAATGAAGAACAGAGATAGGATTGGGTGGTAGAATTTATCCAGTCACTGACTAGTGTACCAGATATACCTGCCACCTCAATCACTTATTCCTCAGAGCATTCCTAGACCTAATAAGACTCCACCTGAAGAAGAACACCCTGCTGTAAAAAGTCTTTTACCTCCTGCTGAAGGAAGGTGACCCACCCAAGGACTCCTAAATGATGCTGGCACCCAAGGACTTGAACTACTCTACTACTAGGGTCAAGAGGTTCTACTCCTTTATGTCTGCTTAAGTGACATAAAAAGCAAAAGTAGAAGGAATGCTCTCTCCAAGAGGACCTACTTGCCTGTGAAGGACTGGACCTTACTGTAAATGTGCTGGAGAGAGGCCTGGAAGCCTTCCCTGGGAAGCTAGGGGCTGTAGAACTGACTAATATAAACTTTCCCAGGAGCTCGAAAAAAAGTTTGACTTAGTTATTGTATCCACCTGTAGAGGAGTGGGACATGTTTTTGAGGTTTTCCCAGGACATTTGTACCATAGGCAGGCAGGAAAATCAGGTTTGCTTCCATTTGGAACTTTAAGCCATTGTGAAAAGTGGTTCAGCAGGACCTCTCTGGGATGGTGTGCAGGCTCAAGTAGCCCACCCAGCTACAGCTTCCATTTTTTTTCCAGCTGACGGAGTTTGATAGGCAAAAAACATTGAAGGTAAAACCTTGGACTGGGTGAGGTAACATATCCAGCTAACCTGCAAAGTAGCCTCAGCGGCTATGAAATCTAGGCTTGTCCAACACTGAGCTTTTGGGGTCAAAGCCAATGGTTTCAACAAGAGCTCAATGATGATGCATCTGTTTTGAGAGACCATGCCGGCCACACTTGCCTCACTAGAGGATATTGACTTCCATTTCAGAGATTAAATTAAAGGTAAAGATTTTGACTGGGATGAATTGTTTGTTGTATCAGACCTATGCTACATCGCAGTCAGACTGAAGTCATGCCTAGGTATAGGTCAACCTCAAACAGTGACTTTTAATTGACACTTTACTTTTTCTTGGTGCTTGGGGTTTTATTGTGCTGTGGTCTTTACTTTAAAATTGTTGGTACTGCTTTAATTTAACACAAACTTCAATGGGGATTGTCTGTTGGTCATGCCATGGCTAACAGCAGTTGAACAGAGATTCTTTAAAAAATGTGTATTCACCTAACTAGAGTGGATTTAGTAAGTTGGTACAGCTACCTCCTCACAAATTAATAACCCTATTCCTACACAATAATATGCTGCTGTTTAGTTATTCTATCTGTAAATTGTGTAATGTTTGCACCTTTATGTATTATGGTGTCTTGGACATAGCTTTAGGCACGGTTTGCGGTTTGTGATGTATTGCAACTAGCACAAGCTTTGTGCTTCAGGACCTAAGAAGTTTGTCAGAAGATGAGTATGCCATTGGTTTATAAAGGTATAACGATTCTGTTCTGAAAAAATCGTTGTTTACAAAACTTTAAAAATGTAGCAAACTTTACTACGTTTTAAAATACAGGAGTAAATATGGACAAATATTTACGTGTTAAAAGCCAATTATTATCCAAGAAGGCTCACACAAACAGGTTTTCAGGGAAAATGACTCTTTTTACAAGAATTGTTGAGCACAAGTAAAATGTTTGTAAAGTTGACAAAACTTTGATAACCTTCAATATGGGAAAGGTTGTAGACCCAGAATAAATGTGAGTGTACATATAGAATGTACTTATTTATATAATATTGGACCACAACTGAATTAGGTATTTCATTTTAAAAGGTCTTTGCTGGTAACTTATTTGTTGCACTTTGGCAAATAGGATGACTGACACAATCAATGAATAAGCAAACAGAAGTTCACGTCCTGAAAAATACGCAAGGGTATGATATCTTAAAATTATGGTGGAAGTGTCTTTCATTAGACATAACTGCAGTTTAAATCGGTGTGCTAGAATTGCACATACTAGTAGAACGTTTCATCCAGGGTAAAGTAATTCCGCTCCACCAATTAATGATTTTTCCAGAATATTATGGCCCAGATGTAGGAGGATTAGCGCCTCCAAATGCCACATTAGCGTAACTTTTTATGACCCTAATGTGACCCAAAAAGGCCAAATTTGCTGTGCCATATTTACAAAGTGGCGCAATGCGTGCAAAGCCACAGTCTCTCAAGTCTCTCCAGTGGGTGGTTTGCCCACTGCTTTATCTGGGGAGTGCAAAGCCACAGTCTCTCAAGTCTCTTCAGTGGGTGGTTTGCCTACTGCTGCATCCTGGGGAGTGCAAAGCCACAGTCTCTCAAGTGGATAACAGTTCTCCACTGGTTCTGGCGGGGGCTTTGTGCCCGGAGTGCTTCATCCTGCCAAGGACTGAGGTAGTGGATGTGATACTCCAGTGGTTCTGAAGGGGACTTGGTGCCCAGAGTGCTTCATCCTGCCAAGGACTGAGGTAGTGGATGTGATACTCCACTGTTTCTGGAGGGGGCTTTGTGTCCAGAGTGTTCATCCTCCCAAGGACTGAGGTAGTGGATGCCTTTCTCCACTGGTTCTGGAGGGGGCTTTGTGCCCAGAGTGCTTCAGCCTGCAAAGGACTGAGGTAGTGGATGTAATACTCCACTGGTTCTGGAGGGGGCTTGGTGCCCAGAGTGCTTCATGCTGCCAAGGACTGAGGTAGTGGATGTGATACTCCAATGGGTCTGGAGGGGGCGTTGTGCCCAGAGTGCTTCATCCTGCCAAGGACTGAGGTAGTCGATGCCTTTCTCCACTGGTTCTGGAGGGGGCTTTGTGCCCAGAGTGCTTCATCCTGCCAAGGACTGAGGTGGTGGATGCCTTTCTCCACTGGTTCAGGAGGGAGCTTTGTGCCCAGAGTGCTTCATCCTGCCCAGGACTGAGGTAGTGGATGTGATACTCCACTGGTTCTGGAGGGGGCTTTGTGCCCAGAGTGCTTCATCCTGCCAAGGACTGAGGTAGTGGGTGCCTTTCTCCACTTGTTCTGGAGGGGGCTTTTTGCCCAGAGTGTTACATCCAGCCAAGGACTGAGGTAGTTGATGCATTTCTCCACTGGTTCTGGAGGGGGCTTTGTGCCAAGAGTGCTTCATCCTGCCAAGACTGAGGAAGTGGATGCCTTTCTCCACTGGTTCTGGAGGAAGCTTTGTGCCCAGAGTGCTTCATCCTGCCAAGGACTAAGGTAGTGGATGTGATAATCCACTGTTCCTGGAGGGGGCTTGGTGCCCAGAGTGCTTCATCCTGCCAAGGACTGAGGTAGTGGATGCCTTTCTCCACTGGTTCTGGAGGGGGCTTTGTGTGCAGAGTGCTTCATCCTTCCATGGGCTGAGGTAGTGGATGTGATACTCCACTGGTTCTAGAGGGGACTTGGTGCCCAGAGTGCTTTATCCTGCCAAGGACTGAGGTAGTGGGTGCCTTTCTCCACTGGTTCTGGAGGGGGCTTTGTGCCCAGAGTGCTTCATCCTTCCAAGGACTGAGGTAGTGGATGTGATACTCCTGTGGTTCTGGAGGGGACTTGGTGCCCAGAGTGCTTTACCCTGCCAAGGACTGAGGTAGTGGATGCCTTTCTCCACTGGTTCTGGAGGGGTCTTTGTGCCCAGAGTGCTTGATCCTGCCAAGGACTGAGGTAGTGGATGTGATACTCCAATGGGTCTGGAGGGGGCGTTGTGCCCAGAGTGCTTCATCCTGCCAAGGACTGAGGTAGTCGATGCCTTTCTCCACTGGTTCTGGAGGGGGCTTTGTGCCCAGAGTGCTTCATCCTGCCAAGGACTGAGGTGGTGGATGCCTTTCTCCACTGGTTCAGGAGGGAGCTTTGTGCCCAGAGTGCTTCATCCTGCCCAGGACTGAGGTAGTGGATGTGATACTCCACTGGTTCTGGAGGGGGCTTTGTGCCCAGAGTGCTTCATCCTGCCAAGGACTGAGGTAGTGGGTGCCTTTCTCCACTTGTTCTGGAGGGGGCTTTTTGCCCAGAGTGTTACATCCAGCCAAGGACTGAGGTAGTTGATGCATTTCTCCACTGGTTCTGGAGGGGGCTTTGTGCCAAGAGTGCTTCATCCTGCCAAGACTGAGGAAGTGGATGCCTTTCTCCACTGGTTCTGGAGGAAGCTTTGTGCCCAGAGTGCTTCATCCTGCCAAGGACTAAGGTAGTGGATGTGATAATCCACTGTTCCTGGAGGGGGCTTGGTGCCCAGAGTGCTTCATCCTGCCAAGGACTGAGGTAGTGGATGCCTTTCTCCACTGGTTCTGGAGGGGGCTTTGTGCCCAGAGTGCTTCATCCTGCCAAGGACTAAGGTAGTGGATGTGATAATCCACTGTTCCTGGAGGGGGCTTGGTGCCCAGAGTGCTTCATCCTGCCAAGGACTGAGGTGGTGGATGCCTTTCTCCACTGGTTCAGGAGGGAGCTTTGTGTGCAGAGTGCTTCATCCTTCCATGGGCTGAGGTAGTGGATGTGATACTCCACTGGTTCTAGAGGGGACTTGGTGCCCAGAGTGCTTTATCCTGCCAAGGACTGAGGTAGTGGATGCCTTTCTTCACTGGTTCTGGAGGGGGCTTTGTGCCCAGAGTGCTTCATCCTTCCAAGGACTGAGGTAGTGGATGTGATACTCCTGTGGTTCTGGAGGGGACTTGGTGCCCAGAGTGCTTTACCCTGCCAAGGACTGAGGTAGTGGATGCCTTTCTCCACTGGTTCTGGAGGGGTCTTTGTGCCCAGAGTGCTTGATCCTGCCAAGGACTGAGGTAGTGGATGTGATACTCCACTGGTTCTGGAGGGAGCTTGGTGCCCAGAGTGCTTCATCCTGCCAAGGATTGAGGTAGTGGATGCCGTTCTCCACTGGTTCTGGAGTGGGCTTTGTGCCCAGAGTGCTTCATCCTGCCAAGGACTGAGGCATTGGATGTGATATTCCACTGTTTCTGGAGGGAGCTTGGTGCCCAGAGTGCTTTATCCTGCCAAGGACTGAGGTAGTGGATGCCTTTCTCCACTGGTCCTGGAGGGGGCTTTGTGCCCAGAGTGCTTCTTCCTGCCAAGGACTGAGGTAGTGGATGTGATACTCCACTGGTTCTGGAGGGGGCTTGGTGTCCCTAGTGCTTCATCCTACCAAGGACTGAGGTAGTGGATGCCTTTCTCCACTGGTTCTGGAGGGGGCTTTGTGCCAGAGTGCTTCATCCTGCCAAGGACTGAGGTAGTGGATGCCTTTCTCCAGTGGTTCTGGAGTAGGCTTTTTGCCCAGAGTGCTTCATCCTGCCAAGGACTGAGGTAGTGGATGTGATACTCCACTGTTTCTGGAGGGGGCTTGGTGCCCAGAGTGCTTCATCCTGCCAAGGACTGAGGTAGTGGGTGCCTTTCTCCACTGGTTCTGGAGGGGGCTTTGTGCCCAGAGTGCTTCATCCTTCCAAGGACTGAGGTAGTGGATGTGATACTCCTGTGGTTCTGGAGGGGACTTGGTGCCCAGAGTGCTTTACCCTGCCAAGGACTGAGGTAGTGGATGCCTTTCTCCACTGGTTCTGGAGGGGTCTTTGTGCCCAGAGTGCTTGATCCTGCCAAGGACTGAGGTAGTGGATGTGATACTCCAATGGGTCTGGAGGGGGCGTTGTGCCCAGAGTGCTTCATCCTGCCAAGGACTGAGGTAGTCGATGCCTTTCTCCACTGGTTCTGGAGGGGGCTTTGTGCCCAGAGTGCTTCATCCTGCCAAGGACTGAGGTGGTGGATGCCTTTCTCCACTGGTTCAGGAGGGAGCTTTGTGCCCAGAGTGCTTCATCCTGCCCAGGACTGAGGTAGTGGATGTGATACTCCACTGGTTCTAGAGGGGACTTGGTGCCCAGAGTGCTTTATCCTGCCAAGGACTGAGGTAGTGGATGCCTTTCTTCACTGGTTCTGGAGGGGGCTTTGTGCCCAGAGTGCTTCATCCTTCCAAGGACTGAGGTAGTGGATGTGATACTCCTGTGGTTCTGGAGGGGACTTGGTGCCCAGAGTGCTTTACCCTGCCAAGGACTGAGGTAGTGGATGCCTTTCTCCACTGGTTCTGGAGGGGTCTTTGTGCCCAGAGTGCTTGATCCTGCTAAGGACTGAGGTAGTGGATGTGATACTCCACTGGTTCTGGAGGGAGCTTGGTGCCCAGAGTGCTTCATCCTGCCAAGGATTGAGGTAGTGGATGCCGTTCTCCACTGGTTCTGGAGTGGGCTTTGTGCCCAGAGTGCTTCATCCTGCCAAGGACTGAGGCATTGGATGTGATATTCCACTGTTTCTGGAGGGAGCTTGGTGCCCAGAGTGCTTTATCCTGCCAAGGACTGAGGTAGTGGATGCCTTTCTCCACTGGTCCTGGAGGGGGCTTTGTGCCCAGAGTGCTTCTTCCTGCCAAGGACTGAGGTAGTGGATGTGATACTCCACTGGTTCTGGAGGGGGCTTGGTGTCCCTAGTGCTTCATCCTACCAAGGACTGAGGTAGTGGATGCCTTTCTCCACTGGTTCTGGAGGGGGCTTTGTGCCAGAGTGCTTCATCCTGCCAAGGACTGAGGTAGTGGATGCCTTTCTCCAGTGGTTCTGGAGTAGGCTTTTTGCCCAGAGTGCTTCATCCTGCCAAGGACTGAGGTAGTGGATGTGATACTCCACTGTTTCTGGAGGGGGCTTGGTGCCCAGAGTGCTTCATCCTGCCAAGGACTGAGGTAGTGGGTGCCTTTCTCCACTGGTTCTGGAGGGGGCTTTGTGCCCAGAGTGCTTCATCCTGCCAAGGACTGAGGAAGTGGATGTGATAGTCCACTCTTTCTGGAGGGGGCTTGGTGCCCAGAGTGCTTCATCCTGCCAAGGACTGAGGTAGTGGATGCCTTTCTCCACTGGTTCAGGAGGGGGCTTTGTTCCCAGAGTGCTTCATCCTGCCAAGGACTAAGGTAGTGGATGTGATACTCCACTGTTCCTGGAGGAGGCTTGGTGCCCAGTGTGCTTCATCCTGCCAAGGACTGAGGTAGTGGATGCCTTTCTCCACTGGTTCTGGAGGGGGCTTTGTGCCCAGAGTGCTTCATCCTTCCAAGGGCTGAGGTAGTGGATGTGATACTCCACTGGTTCTGGAGGGGACTTGGTGCCCAGAGTGCTTCATCCTGCCAAGGACTGAGTTAGTGGATGCCTTTCTTCACTGGTTCTGGAGTGGGCTTTGTGCCCAGAGTGCTTCATCCTGCCAAGGATTGAGGCATTGGATGTGATATTCCACTGTTTCTGGAGGGGGCTTGGTGCCCAGAGTGCTTCATCCTTCCAAGGACTGAGATAGTGGATGGCTTTCTCCACAGGTTCTGGAGGGGGCTTTGTGTCCAGAGTGCTTCTTCCTGCCAAGGACTGATGTAGTGGATGTGATACCCCACTGGTTCTGGAGGGGGCTTGGTGCCCCTAGTGCTTCATCCTGCCAAGGACTGAGGTAGTGGATGCCTTTCTCCACTGGTTCTGGAGGGGGCTTTGTGCCCAGATTGGTTCATCCTGCCAAGGACTGAGGTAGTGGATGCCTTTCTCCACTGGTTCTGGAGTGGGCTTTGTGCCCAGAGTGCTTCATCCTGCCAAGGACTGAGGTAGTGGATGTGATACTCCACTGTTTCTGGAGGGAGCTTGTTACCCAGAGTGCTTCATCCTGCCAAGGACTGAGGTAGTGGGTGCCTTTCTCCACCGGTTCTGGAGGGGGCTTCGTGCCCAGAGTGCTTCATCCTGCCAAGGACTGAGGTAGTGGATGTGATACTCCACTGTTTCTGGAGGGGGCTTGGTGCCCAGAGTGCTTCATCCTACCAAGGACTGAGGTAGTGGATGCCTTTCTCCACTGCTCTGGAGGGGGCTTTGTGCCCAGAGTGCTTCATCCTGCCAAGGACTGAGGTAGTGGATGTGACACTCCACTGACGGTGGGCCTACATGAAAGCTGTCCAGGCCCCTGGAACTGACCACCAGCTTCGTACGTCTGACCACTGGGGATGACAGCCATGTCTGTGGTGATGCCACTAGCACATGATGTGGCGTGGCCGCTGGCGGTGATTGCAACGTCCTGAGTAGCGGCAGTGCTTGCGGCGCTCATTGGCCAGCGGTGCTGTGGGTGGCTCAGTGAGCAGGCTGGTGGCGGCGGTGTCCTGGGCAGCGGTGCTGGTGGCAGTGGTGTCCTGGGCAGCGGTGCTGGTGGCGGCGGTGTCCTGGGAAGCAGTGCTGGTGGCGGCGGTGTCCTGGGAATCGGTGCTGGTGGAGGCGGTGTCCTGGGAAGCGGTGCTGGTGACGGCGGTGTCCTGGGAAGCGGTGCTAGTGGTGGCGGTGCATGTGGTGTGCCGTTGACGGTCTTGTCCACCGTGCAGGTTGGCGGCGACTTCCCTTTTTTTTCCCTGCCCCTTCCCCACCTTGGATGGTGGCGCACCTGTCTTGCCACTCCCAACTGTAGTCCTAGGAGAGCCCTTTGTGATGGGTGTTTTGCCCTTCTCCCTCCGGGCTGTGGCCAACTTCTTATGTTTCTGAGGTGGGGGACTGTCCTTGGCCTGGCTCCTTGGGACACTGGCTGCCTTGCTGCTTGGTTCACTCAAGAAGCTGGTTACTGCTGGCACCACTGTTCCCGGTGATGTGGTGGCTGAAGTGCAGGGTTGGGACCTGGAAAGACGTGCCCTAGGGGACAGAAGGGGTGGGGTGTGTGTAGGGAAGAGGTCAGCATTTAAGAGGAAAAGTTTTTTTGACACACTGGGACGGGTAGATGGAGGGGGTTTGGGAGTGGAGGAAGAGGTAGTGGTTGTAGGAGGTGTTCGTTTGCTGACTTTGGGAGAAGGTGCATGGGCTGGAGGCTGTCGTGAGGTGGATGGCTGTTGGGTGGGTGTGTGACTGCGTTTGTGTAGTTTGGGAGGTGGGCTCACAGACACACTGGTAGAGGACACAAGGGTTGTGTGAATGGTAGTGGGGGTGGTGAGTGCACTTGAGCGGTGTGTGGTGATGGGCGTGCTGGTGATGGACGTAGTAGCTGAAGATGTAGTGCATGCAGATGTGAGTGGAGACGTGACAGGGAGGGAGGAGGGAGACGAGGAGGAGGGGGACACAGTGGAGGCAGTGGATGTTGGTATGTGTGCATGGGTATGATGCTTGTCTGAGTGCCTGTGGGATGTGTGGTGCTTATGTTTGCCAGAGCTGCCCTTGTGTTTTGAGGTGTGTGCATGCTGGTCTGATGGTGCTTGGGATAGGCTGAGGTGCTGGGGATTGGGGCTGGGTGGAGGAAGTTTGAGGGGGGAGGCTGGACACAGGGACAATGGCTGCCATCAGTGCTGAGGCCAGAGTCTGAAAAGCTCGCTGTTGGGCTGCCTGACCAGAATGAATGCCCTCCAGGTATGCATTTGTCTGTTGCAACTTCCTCTCTACACCCTGGATGGCATTCAGAATGGTAGACTGCCCAACAGTGAGGGATCTGAGGAGGTCAATGGCCTCCTCACTGAAGGCAGCAGGGCTGACAGGGGCAGGGGCTGAGGTGCCTGGGGCGAAGGAGATGCCCACCCTCCTGGCTGAGCGGCCACAGGGCACACGCTGAGGGGCTGCTGGGAGGGCGGTGCTGGAGGTGGGGTAGCGGCTGTACCTGTAGATGCGGTGGGCACAGAGGGGCATGCCACCGGAAGGGAGCTCCCATCAGAGGAGGAGCCGGTGTCACTGGTCTCAGCTCCTGTCCCCGCCGTGGAGCTCCCCTCGCCCTCCATCCCACTGGTGAATTTGGAGTCCGTAGTATCGCCCTCCAGGGCCACGTGGGATGCAGCTCCCTCCTGCTCCGGTGGCACTGCTCCTACGCGTGATGATGCTAACGCACACAAGAACAGGAAAACCACAAAAAGGGGGGGAAAGAAAGTAGAAAAACATGTTCAGTGCATGCAATACCACTACCGTTGGTGGACACTACAGACACAGCAGCCCTCTGCACTATGCCATGCACTTAGAGTTCCCTAATTAATTACAGGGCCATGTGGTCCAAGACCTATGCCCGATTGCTGCACACATGAAATTCACAGGAGCTTGACTAGGGGTAGATGGCTCTGAACACTGGTTGGGGGGGGTGCCACATGGCCTGCCTTATGAAGGGACCTTGCCTACAAAACTCGCTCTGGCCTAGGGGTACCCACAGCCCACCTCCCCCACCCAGACACCTCCCATGCACGCTGAATCAGATGAATGTGACTGTACTCACCCCCTTGTGGCTGCTGTGATGCCCTCAAGCACCCATCCAACTCTGGATACGCCAAAGCCAGGATCCAGAACATCAGGGAGGTCATGGCGCGATGGACACCCCTACCACATTGGGAGGCCATCCCCAGCTGGGCCTCTGCTGTCTTTTTGCTCCAGTGGCAAATGTCCTCCCATCTTTTACCGCAGTGGGTGCTCCGTCTGTGGTGGACCCCAGGGTCCGGACTTCCATGGCGATGGCATGCCAAATATCCTTCTTCTGGTGGGCGCTGACCTACAGGAATAATACAGGGGAAAAGGAGAAGATTTAACCGTCCGGACTGTCACAGTCATTGGCCCACGTTCCTACCCTAGCCATGACGCACATACACACCGTCGCTTCATGCACGCCTCTTTCCTCCCCCCATCTCCCATCCACACCACTCCAAACAGGCATTGCCCATACAGCATGCTCACAGTGTACTCACCTGCATGTCTGGAGGACCGTAGAGTAGCGTGTACTGGGGAGGACCCCATCCACTAGTTTTTCCAACTCCCCCGATGTGAAGGCAGGGGCCCTTTCACCAGACACTTGAGCCATTGTCGCTTCCAGACTGAGATCACAGCAGCACTTGCAGTGTAGGTCCTCTCCTGTCGAAGATCAGGTATCAAGTGAGTGAACAGAGAGAAAATGGTGGTCACGTCCGCGGCGGTGAGTACCGTCACCGCCGACGTACATCGTCATTGGCTCCTGGGACCCATAGGGTCCAATGTTAACCAAGGATTGCCCTGCATTCTTCGACCGCCTACCGCGACGGTGTACAACGCCAGTGCTGTTACCTCATATCCCCTTGTCCCACCTTACAGGTCAGGCAGCCTCCATTTCAGTGGGCCACATGGCATTAATTGTAAATGCGTCACACATATCTAGGCCTTACATACACACTAAGACAGGCACATAGCAGATTGACAAATGTGTAGAATAAAGTTGCTTATTTCGTACCTCAGTGTTGTCTCACCCTCTGCTCGCTGTTCTCATCCATAGAGCACGTCCGCTGGGGCAGGTGAGGAGATGGCGACATCCTCCTGTGTACATACCGCTGGTGGACCTGTTGACAATGGAAGAGCGATATGTAATTGTCACTTACCGACTTCACCGTGCCACAATCCATGAACTGTGTGCCCAGTTGGAGCCAGACCTGATTTCAGCTATCCGCCATCCCACAGGTATCCCCCCTCTAGTGCATGTCCTGTCAGTCCCAGCCTATGTTCTCCAACGTGTTGTCCAGAGTGTTGTCTGCCCTGCTGAAACACATGTGTAGCTACATCATTTTCGCTTCGGTGGAGGATTTGCCTACAGTGAAAGGTGACTTCTATGATTTGGGACATATCCCCAACATCATAGGTGCCAGTGATGGGACACATGTGGCCTTGGTGCCCCCCGCAGGAGTGCACAGGTGTACAGAAACCGGAGGAGTTACCAATGTGCAGATGGTGTGTTTGGCCGACCAGTACATCTCCCATGTGAATGCCAAGTTTCCTGGCTCAGTGCATGACGCTTACATTCTGAGGAATGCCAGCATCCCTTATGTGATGGGGCAACTCCAGAGGCACTGTGTGTGGCTATTAGGTGAGGACATGGACCCTATACAGTGTGAATATTTGTCTGGGTCTGGTTTTGTCTCTAAGGGTTAGTGTGTGTCTAACAGTTGTCCCTCGACATTTGCAGGTGACTCTGGCTACCCCAACCTGTCATGGCTACTGACTCCAGTGAGGAATCCCGGGACAAGAGCAGAGGAATGCTACAATGAGGCAGATGGGCGAACTAGGAGGGTTATAGACAGGACTTTTGGCCTCCTGAAGGCCAGGTTCAGGTGCTTCCATACGACAGGTGGTTCCCTATTCTACTCACCAAAGAAGGTGTGCCAGATTATCGTCGCCTGCTGTATGCTGCACAACTTGGCTTTGCGATGACAGGTGCCTTTTCTGCAGGAGGATGGTCCTGAAGGAGGTGTTGTGGCTGCTGTGGAGCCTGTGGACAGTGAAGAAGAGGAGGCAGAAGAAGAGGATATCGATAACCGAAACACTGTGATTCATCAATACTTCCAATGAGACACAGGTAAAAAGACATCACTGCCTCCTACATCTGATACACTTGTTCTACCTCTCATCTGTCTGTCACTTTCACCCAGTGTATGGACCCTGATTTGTCACTTTGCCATTCGATTTCACAGATGTGGGTCCCACTGTGTGACCTCTGCTATGTTACCTCATGGACTACAGCTGTGTGACATAGGTATGTTGACAATACAATGGACATTGCTATTTCCCTCAGTTATTGCAAATACACATTTGTGAAAGCACAGACTAACTCCAGATAGTTTTGTGATTTAAGGGTGTTTATTTAAGTGCTAAATACTGGAGGGGGTTGTAAATTGGTCAGGGGTGATGGTGGAGAAATGTCCATGGCAGAGTCCAGTCTATTAGTCTCACAGGTGCATTGTCCAAAGGGGCATAGGAAGTGGAGCTGGGACAGTTTAAGGATGGACAGGGTGACAAAGTGGGAAAGAAGGATGACAATCAGTGTGGTCTCATTTCTTGGTGGGGGTCTTGGCATTGTTCTCTGTCTTTGTCCTGGATCTCAGGGACCGCTTGTGGGGTGGCTCTCCATCTGCAGGGGGTGGGGTACTGATGTCGTGGTCCTGTGGTGGTGCCTCCTGTCCACTAGCGCCGGCGGAGGTGGTGGGCAGTTCATCGTCCAGGCTAGTGTCAGGGGCCCCTTGTTGTGCCACAGTGTCCCTCCTGGTGTTCACGAATTCCTTCAGCACCCCTACAATGGTGCCCAGGGTGGTATTGATGGATTTGAGTTCCTCCTTGAACCCCAAATACTGTTCCTCCTGCAGCCGCTGGGTCTCCTGAAACTTGGCCAGTACAGTTGCCATCGACTCCTGGAAATGGTGGTAGGCTCCCATGTTGTTGGAGAGGGCCTCATGGAGAGTGAGTTCCCTGGACCTGTCCTCCCCCTGTCGCAAAGCAGCCCTCCCAGTTCCCCTGTGTTCCCGGGCCTCTGTCCCCTGAACCGTGTGCCCACTACCACTGCCCCCAGGTCCCTGCTGTTGTTGGGGTGGTGGGTTAGCCTGGGTTCCCTGTAGTGGTGGACACACTGCTGCTTGACGTGTCTTGGGGACAGAGGTATCGGCCCGCTGGGTGTGTGAGGAGTTGGAGTGATGGGGGTTAGGGCGAGGGTGGGGGTATGTGATAGCATGCAGGTAGGTTGGGGGATATGATAGTTAAGAGTAGACTTACCAGAGTCCATTCCTCCAGCTACACCTGCGAGACCCTCAGGATGCAGTATAGCCAAGACCTGCTCCTCCCATATTGTTAGTTGTGGGGGAGAAGGTGAGCCGCCAGTCCTCTGAACCGCAATGTGGTGTCTTGAGACCACAGAACGCACCTTCCCCCGTAGGTCGTTCCACCTCTTCCTCATGTCATCCCGTGTTCTTGGGTGCTCTCCCACTGCGTTGAACCTGTCCACGATTCTGCGCCATAGCTCCATCTTCCTAGCTATGTTGGTGTGCTGCATCTGTGATCCGAATAGCTGTGGCTCTACCTGGATGATTTCCTCCCCCATGACCCTGAAAACCTGGGGTGTCTTTGCGGTGCCATGGGGTGGTGTGGGTGATGTGTGAGGTGGTGTGTGTTGTGATGTGTGGGGTGATGTTTAGGGGTGTGTGGTGTTTTGTGCGTGGATGTGTATGTGTGATGTTGTTGTGTGCCTCTGTATGCTGGTGTTGTCTTTGCTGTGCTGTCTCTCTGGCCTTCGTCTACATTTTTGGTAGTAAGGGTTTGTGGGTGATGTGGGCGGGTGCTTTATATTGTATTGGGTGTGTGGGAGTGGTGTGTGTATGTGTATCAGGTGTGTGTATTTCTAATTGTCCAATGTGGTAGTGTTTTGTAAATGTGTGTGTATTTTGAGCGCGGTGGTGTGTACCGCCAATGGTTTACCGCGGTTGTAAGACCGCCGTGTGGATTCCTTGGTCGTGATAGTGTGGGCGTATTCCTGTTGGCGTGACGGTGGAGGTTTTGTTATCGCCAGTTTATCACTGACCGTTGGTGTGGTGGAATTCCACGGCCGCAGTGGTGTGTTGGTGGTTTTCTGCACGGCGGTAAGCAGCATTTACCGCCAATGTTGTAATGACCCCCATAGTATTCTTTTTAGGCAGTTGATAGAGAATTTTAATCGGATCCCCCTTTCCTCAGTTTTCCCCTTCATGTCTCCTCAACCTTTTGACGATGCCCTGCCGGCATTAGTGTATGCTTTAGCAAGTGCAGGATGGCCAGTGATAAAGTATGACACCCAGGGGGTATGTGAAGCCATCCCGTTCATTTTTAAAACAGATGCCTTTTGGGTCCTACCTGTGACTTGCTGGGATGGATATAGTGCCCATAAGAAAGGAGTCTCTCAACGTTGAGGTGGTTTGCACCTAAGTCGGTACATTTGTCATGGGTACATTTGTTTTTTGGTGTCTAGGAGGCCTAGGTGCCCAATCTGCTACACTAGAATTCAATGAATCCATTTATTGAAAGGCTGAGGAGTGGGGTGACCTCCCTACATATCAGGCTGAACCATCAACCCCCAAAAAATAACAAAATAATCATACATTTTATGTTTTCTACCCCATCTGCTTCTGGGGAGTAGAAAGCCCACTAGACCCAAGGGACTAGTATTTTTTGGAACATATTGAGGAGTGGGAAAGCCCACCCACATATCAGATTGAGCTCTGACCTACCCAACATAATGTCAAAGCAGTCTTTCTGCACAGATGGGGATGAATTTGTTTTTTTTCCTTCGAATCTGCAGTGGTCAGTGCCAATTCTATGTGCCAAAAAATGCCCCCATGGCAATGAGCTAGTCCTCCCCCTCCTCCCAGGCACAAGAGATGTTTTGCAGATAGGAGGTTTTTACATCCAGTATGCCCCCATAGAGGAGAAAGCCCACTAGACTCAAGGGACAAATAGGGCCAAAACAGAAAGGATAGGACTGGCTTTCCCAGACACCATGTCATGCGTCTACCCCAGGATGGATGCAGCAGTCTTTCTGCCCCTCCAGGGCAGATTAGGGGGTCAGAAAGCCCACTGGATACTAAGGATACTTTTTAGAAATTAATCTTGACATCAGCCCCAACTTGTAAAGCCTCAAAACCTTTTCCTGCTTCTCTGGAAATAAAGCATTCCCACTCCTATGGCAAGAGAGAAGACATTTCTAGGTTTGCAGGGGCTTCTGGGTTAAAAAAAAACCTCCTGGGATCCACATAAGTCATGCCATCCTGAACTCGCCCAGGTGTCTAGTTTGAAAAAAGTGCTAGTTTGGTAGGTTTTTCTAGGTGCTGGCTATGTTAGGGATCAAAATCCACCACTACCTAAATTGCAAAAAAAAGTTGGTTTTCATAGGAAATTTTTTCCATGTTGCGAATGGCACGGGCACAAGTGAAGTACCATTGTTATCAGGATTCTTGGGAGAACACTGAGTATTAGGGCATTTGTGACTCCCCGCTGATTCCAGATCTTTCTGTCTCAGACATATAAAGAAACAGTGCCATTTTAGACAATATTTGAGGTTTTCAAACGCTTCTCTGTAAGAAATCCAGGTGACAGCCATGCACATCACACCATCCTCTTCTCCCCCAGGTGTCTAGTACTCAGGAAAGTGCAGGTTTGATATGTTTCCCTGGGCCCATGCTGAGAAAAGGCTTACATTCTGCAGCCACCAATATAGCAGAAAAAGGTCTGTTTCTAGGTGGAAATATTTGATCTGTCCATGTTGCATTTTGGGAATTTTCCTGTTGCTGGCATCAGCCCCCCCCATGCAAGTGAGATAGCACTTTTATTGGGAGACTTAGCAGAACAGTCAGTATTGGAAAATTCATGGCTTCTCACAGATTGAAAACTTCCTATCACAGAAATTTGAGGTAAATGCACATTTTATACGTAGGGCCTGGTTACGAGTTTAAGGTTCCGAAAACACAACTGCCATGCCGGTGGACCACCTCAGCCGGGGCGGTCCGACCTCCACCGCAAGTCTGGTGGTCTTCAGGCAGCCAGACTCGTAATCAGGCCCTTAGTTTGAGGTTTCCAAGTTTATCTGGGTAAAAACTTCAATAGAACCACACAAGTCACACTCCCCAGGTGTTTAGTTTGGAGAAATAACAGGTGAGGGTTGGTTTTCCTAGGCAGTGGCTGAACCAGGGCCCAAAATCCACAGCTACCCACATCGTAAAAAAACTGGATTCTGCTAAATATGAAAGTGTTTTGGGTGTATTGTGTCACGGGAACCAGGCCACCCACACAAGGGAAGTACCATTTCGATTGGGAGGCTGGAGTTAACACTTGATTTTTGTTTTTAAAAAAACTATATTTATTGGCAATTTAAAAAAACAACAGACGTAGTGCAATTGGATATAGCGGATAACTGTAGTACAAAAGAGCTCCCATAGATGTTCAGAGTATTAGCACATAATACATAATACAAAAACAATGTATAATGGCATGATGTAGAATAGATAGTATAAAAACAACACCATATGTCAGTCATACAGCCCAACCAATGAGAGTCAAGTGAAGTTTGGGACCATCTACAGAGATTTCTTCTCCTCACCTTCCCCAAGAGAGCAAACAACCTTTCTCATTTTTAGCAACATAATGTAACCAAGCACAAGCCAGCTCGCCCCAACAAGGGGCAAACAAAACTGAAAAAACATTCTGTTCAACTGGTCATCTCTAGGCGGTCGACAAGCTCAGCCAAGAGTAAATGCGAATGTAAGAGGGGGAGGAGGAGGTGGGGCAGGAGACCTCAGGCTTACGATCTACAGGAGTTCAATGAGTAGAAGCTCACTCCCAGGCTGCTACTACACCCACAGGGAAGGTAGTCCAAGGTACAAGTGGCATACAGAAACAGGGGGCAAGAGCTGAAGGGTGAGTGGAGATGGGAGAAAGAAAAAGCAAAGAGGAGAAGCGAGGTGGGGAGGGGATGGGGGAAGACTTCATGTATTAATAATGGCCAGGCAGCCACAATGAGGCCCCGTTGCTAACCTCAACATCCTATACTGTCACTCAGTCACACTGCCACCTGCATCAGGGTCACCCCCTCCATCTGAGTCCCCGCTCCACCCCACCAGTCAGGTTCTCCCAACTCTGCAAGATTTCTGGTCACAGTCCCACTATCGGAGTTGCAGTGATCTCACCTCTGCTACTGCCCATGTGGACACACCTTTGGCTCATGTCCCAACTATGGGTCCATCTCTAGACTTTCAAGTTATTGCAATCCTACTTCAAGCCAGCGCAAGAGACAGGTCTAAGAATCTGCTAATCACTTTCTTGTTCTTGGTTCTAGGGAATTGCCCCAACAGCCACACATCCATAGACCATGCCAGCTCATGACCAAGAGTGGCTTTCAGCCTCTCCAACACCTCCCACTAGTAATCTGTACACTGAAATAGCCCCAACTTATATGTCAAAAGTCAGTGTTGAGCTAAGCACAACACAGGCAATCTCTAGGATCCCCACCTTAGATGGACTGGAGCCTTGGACAGTGTAAGATAGGTCCTGTGAACATATTTAAACCTTTAATCACGTGCTACAGGACTTTTTTATGTGGGTATTCTAGTATACAAGACCTCTCTGCATTTGTGAACTCTCTGCCCCTCACCTTCTCCCACTGTTGCTCGAGTACATCAGTAGGTGTTGTATTATCTCATTATGAGTCGTACAAAGCCAGATCACCAAATGCCGGGCCAACCCTATCATCACCAGGAGTTGAAAGGTGTCATGCATGGGGAAATCGTCCTCGCCATTGTTCCATAGGTCTCAAAACATTTGAACCAAGGCCTTGCATGATAGGATCTGACCCGGCTGCAGTTTCCCAAAAGTCATCAAGACTCACATCTGAAAACAGTCTCCCCTTGCCATCACCCCTCTTAGTCGTCGCTCAGCTGTGCAGCCAAAAGGTGTACAAGTGGTTCACCATGCAGGAGGCCGACCAAAGGGAGCGTGGGGCGTTAAGCACCAGACCAGCATCATTAACAGTGTAACGCCACTTCCAAGAGAGTATCTGGCCTCTGGGCCCCAACAGCAGGATCGAGCAGTCAGCCCATCAGCACTCCCTAGTTGAGCTCTCTGCCAAAGCAGCCAAGCCCCTCTTGATACATTTCAAACATCCAATGAGCTACACATTGAAGTTGAGCCACCAAAGAGTATAGTTTAAAGTCCAGCACCACCAGCCCACCCATACCCACTGGGTGCCACAAGGCAGACAAAGCCACTCAGTGCTGACCCTCATCCCAAACCAACTCTTGAAGCAGAGAATCCAGCTATTTGAACCAGGCCACCAGCACGGTAATCGGAAGGTTTGTAAAATAGTACAGCAGCCACAGGATCATCACCATTTAGAAAGGGCAAATCAGGACAACATTGGGAGCTTCAGTGTCCTCCAGAAAGAAAGACAGGACATAAAGGACCTCAAGACTCAACACAGATTCCTCTCTGCATGTCTCCTAGACAGTGGTAAATCCAGATTTCTAGATATTTGAATGTTTGTAATGCCCTTCCTAAGCCCAGTGGGACCACCGCGGGTTGCTCACGCTGTGGAGTCACTAGGAACAGGCATGTTTTACCTCGACTGACCTTTAGGCCAGAAAGGACACCAAACTACTCCATTAACCACATCTGAAGTCCAGCGTCTGAACCTGAACAGAAGTGAGGGAGAACAGCACTGTGCCATCTGATGCCTCCAAACTAGTAATGGGGGTGCCTCGCAACTATGGTTTGATAAGGTAGTCCAACAGTCCCCCAGCCTTCCCCTCTTCCTAATGGGCCCAAAAACATACTCCTTGTAATTGTAACAGCGGATTTGCTCCAATGCTCCCTTATAGCGATCGGTCGAAGGCCTCAATCTCATGTGTGTATCTGGGTCCGCACTCAATCTCTGGTCAAAAGGCTTCAGCTTAGCTCAGACCTTATGCAGCTCTCCATCAAGTTCTCAAAGCATACCAACTGATTGACTCAAGCAGTGTTCACAGATGACAACTTTAAAGGCCACTCATTTGGTCAAGCAGCTAGAGGCCATACCCTGGTTGAGATCAAGATAATCCACTATAGCTTCCCTCAGGGAATCTCTATAAGGGGACCTCCGCTAGGAGGCCATGTTGAGCTGCCACACAGGAATGGCCATGGAGCTGTCATGTGTTTGAAAATTCATTAAAAGTGGGCTATGATCTGAAAAGGTGCTGCTTAAATATTCTGTCTGTGTCACATAGCAACTCAGTTGAGATAAAAAAATGTAATGATCCAGGTGAGTGTGAAGTTGGTATGTTGCGTTTCCTGCAACAGAGCTATGTGAACCCCCTTGACATCTAAGATAGCTGTGTATGATGTGTTGCTTAGCTGTATATATATATATATATATATATATATATATATATATATGTACTCTGTTCAATGAAAAAACAAAAGTTAAAGCTTAGTTACAGTTAGGAAAATGTATTTTCCCTATGCAAATCACTATATATATATATGGCCGCCAAGATATATTGTAAAAAGCATGGTATGAGAGTCCTTTATCAGTGTGAGCATAGCAGCACACAACCGTTGCTTTTCCAACGTCTTGGTGTCTATGTGGGCTTGCCTTTCAAAAATCCTTTGTTATCAGTAGTAAATGTTTTACATTTGCCCCTCCTTGGGGCGGTTTTGTTGCAGCCTTGGTGACCGACTCATTTACATGGATAATTGCACGATTTGCAATATGTTTGACTGCAAGCAAACTTCTTTTTCATTTTGTGTTTCTCCTTCACAAACACACTTATGGTGGCTGTCACTTTGAATCGGCTTGCTCATGTCAACTGTTTTATTTTTCCTTTTGTGTGTCTTTTAAAGTTGCCAGACTGTAAACATTGTGCTTTTTGTATGTTTCTTTAAGTTATTCACATTTGATTGGCTAGCTTAAACGGTAAACACTACATATGTTTCATGTGTTTAACATTGTCAAGAAGGTTGTAAATAGTACTCTAACTGTCTCATGCTTAGTGATGCAAGACAGCATGAGTGGAAATGCTGCCTGTTTGTACAGTGTGCTCAGTGTGGGATGCCACATCACAGGCAGAAACACAGGACCATAGTATGGTGCTTAGTGTAGGCAGACAGAGACTGTAAACACTGGGAAGCCACAGAGTGGGAAAAGCACTGACCACAAGCTCTTCCATTCTTCACTGTATCATGTGCTTGGTACAGGCAGACACGCAGAAATGGAGGAGGCACTGCACTGTTTGCACCTTGTCCTTAACATGGACAGGAGCAATGAAAAGCAGCATTGGCTGCACAACCTGCACCGTATTGCTTAGTTTGGACAAGCACACAGGAAGGAAACACACACTATGCTATGAGCAGGTAAAATGGAATGAAGGAGCCAGTGCACAGGTTACACCATGGTCTTAGTCAGATAGGAACACGGGAAGGAGACACTGCATTGTGTGCATAGAGTTGTTATCTGCAGATATAATGGACCGAAGGAGGCAGTGCACAGGTTGCCCCATGGGCTTAGTCAGACAGTCACACAAGGAGAAGATAGTGCATTTTGGTGAGTGCTTTTGATTGGCGTCTATGAGACTGATGTTTTTACCTTGTGGATAGCGTAGGCCGACAGGAGAGATTGCACTGTTTGTAACATGTGGCCAGACACTCATGCATTGCATGTGACAGGCATCTCTCACTGTACTTACATTTTGGAGAAGTGTTGAATGTTATGTATCAAGCAGAGCTTTGTAACATGCTCTTAGATCCTAGGGAGATGGAGTACCTGCTTTGGAGACCATAGACTGAACCAACTTTGTTTTCTCAGCCTCTCCACCCCTCTCCCTCACCTCCCTAGGCTGTATCATTCTCCTCTCTCAGACTGAATTTCCATTACCAATAGTTCTCCATCTTTTTATCTCATACCTTTCCCTCTGGATCACCCGATCACCCCTCCAGCCTTTCTTCACCCCTTTCCCTGCTTAAACAGTTACTTTTCCTTCTCTGCTGCACCTCACCTGTTTTCCCCAGTGTGTCTCTTTTGTTGCTGTTTTCCTCTCTCTGTATAATTAGCCTTCTCTTTTTGTGTTTGTTAGAAATGGGGTGTTTGGTTGACAGTCAGGTTACCCACTGTTAAAGCAAGGACCCTCACTCTAGTCAGGGTAAAAGAGAACCCTCAGTTAACCCCTGCTTACCTCCTTGGTAGCTTGGCAGAGCAGTAGGCTTAACTTCAGAGTGCTAGGTGTAAGGTATTTGTACCAACACACACAGTAACTTAATAAAAACACTACAAAATTACACAACACCAATTTTGAAAAATAGGAAATATGTATCTAAACAAAACAAGACCAAAATGACAAAATTCCGACATAAACAAGTCAAGTTATGAAGTTTTAAAGTTTAAACTCCAAAATAGCGCTTAGAAACACAAAATGCTTCGATGAGGTGTTAACACAGCATCATTAAGGAGTCGTTCCCAACAAGCTGACACCAGCGGCACCGGACACGGACTCGCGTAGGCCCCCAAGTATAGTACCTTTGGTGAAGAGTGAAAACAAGTCGATGCGTGAAGTCGGGGATTGCGGCGTCTGTGTGAAACATTGAATCCCTGCACTTCGAGCAGCAACAGTCACGACGTGGTGTGGCGACTTCCATGGAGTCGCAGACTTCAGTGGGGCTGCAGCGGCGTAGGGTCTGCGAAGGTCGTCGCGTTCCAGAGTAGATCACGGAGTCGGTTGCAGGTGGCGTCACCGGATTTAGCTGCGGTGTTGGTCCGAAGTCGTATGAAGTCGATTTCCTTGGATTTCCACCAGCTTTCCTTTCAAGGGCCCCGGGACTGGATAGGGCACCACTTGTCAGAGCAGGATTCTCTTCAGAGACTCCAGGTGTTTGCAGATAGAAGTCTTTGCTGTCCCTGAGACTTCAAACAACAGGAGGCAAGCTCTAAATCAAGCCCTTGGAGATTTCTTCACAAGATGGAAGGCAAACACAGTCCAGTCTTTGCCCTCTTACTCTGGGAGAAGCAGCAACTGCAGGATAGCTCCACAAAGCACAGTCACAGGCAGGGCAGCTCTTCAGCTCTTCTCCAGGCAGAGGTCCCTCTTGTTTTCAGAAGTGTTCTAAAGTCTGTGGTTTTGGGTGCCCTTCTTATACCCAATTTCTTCTTTGAAGTAGGCCTACTTCAAAGTAAAGTCTCTTTTGAATGTGAAATCCTGCCTGGCCCAAGCCAGGCCCCAGACACTCACCAGGGGGTCGGAGACTGCATTGTGTGAGGACAGGCACAGCCCTTTCAGGTGTAAGTGACCACTCCACCCTACCCTCCTAGCACAGATGGCTCATGAGGAAATGCAGACTACACCCCAGCTCCTTCTGTGTCACCGTCTAGTGTGAGGTGCAACCAGGCCAACTGTCAAACTGACCCAGACAGGGAATCCACAAACAGGCAGAGTCACAGAAATGGCGTAAGCAAGAAAATGCTCACTTTCTAAAAGTGGCATTTTCAAACACACGATCTTAAAATCAACTTTACTAAAAGATGTATTTTTAAATTGTGAGCTAAGAGACCCCAAACTCCACATGTCAATCCACTCCCAAAGGGAATCTACACTTTAATCAGATTTAAAGGTAGCCCCCATGTTAACCTATGAGAGGGAAAGGCCTTGTAACAGTGAAAAACGAATTTAGCAATATTTCACTGTCAGGACATATAAAACACATTACTATATGTCCTACCTTAACCATACACTGCACCCTGCCCTTGGGGCTACCTAGGGCGTACCTTAGGGGTGCCTTACAGGTAAGAAAAGGGAAGGTTTAGGCCTGGCAAGTGGGTACACTTGCCAAGTCGAATTTACAGTTAAAACTGGACACACAGACACTGCAGTGGCAGGTCTGAGACATGATTACAGAGCTACGTATGTGGGTGGCACAACCAGTGCTGCAAGCCCACTAGTAGCATTTGATAGACAGGCCCTGGCACCGCTAGTGCACGTTACTAGGGACTTACTAGTAAATCAAGTATGCCAATCATGGATAAACCAATCAACATTACAATTTACACAGAGAGCATATGCACTTTAGCACTGGTTTGCAGTGGTAAAGTGCTCAGAGTTCAAAAGCCAACAGCAACAGGTCCAAAAAATTAGGAGGCAGGAGACAAAAAGATTGGGGATGACCCTGCATAAGCAAAAAATTCCAACAGTGTCTCATTCCACTTCTCTCTTCTCCTATCTCCGGCTGTCCTTTTCTGTCCCCTACACCCTTGCTGCTAAAGTCTTTCTCTATTTTTAGGTCAAGAGCTCAAGCGCTTTGACCTGTTGTAAGTATTGAGGGCTTTAAAACTTTACAACATATCCACTTCACGCCCATCACTTTCACTCCTTCGGGGCCTTGCCTTTCAAAAATCCTTTGTTATCATTGGAAAATGCTTTGCATTTGTTCCTCTTTGGGAGGGTTTTGTTACTGCCTTACAGAATGACGCTGTTACATGGATAATTGCACAAATGCTGATTTATTTGACTGTGAGCAAACTTCTTTTTCTTTTTGTGTCTCTTCTTCGCGTTCATGGATGCCATGGTGCTTTGAATTGGTTAGCTTTTGTCAACTAATGTTTTAATTTTCATTTTCAATTTATTTGGCTAGAAAAGTCCAGTTAGGAATTTACAGCGCCAATAGCTGTAATTGGAGCAAATACTAGACTAATTGCATTATAAATGCTTGTTTATGTTGTGCACTTTGACATCCTATTAGTATATTTATATGAGAAAGAGGGAAATGTAACCTGACCTGTAATCAAGAAGCGTGTAGCTCTGAATTGCAGAATCTTTGCTACATAGATGTTTTGAATCAACAAATAAGCTTAATTGGATTGAGCTATGGCCCGTTTTACTTTTTCTGAGCCAGATCGGATGTATGGAGGGATCTGGTATTGGTGGATAGCTGAAGTTTGCTACATCGCTTTAAACATGCTGTAACAAATGTTGAGGAAATTATTGTAGTTAGGGTCACAATTTAAATGTACCAACCCATAGAAATTCACCAGTTAAAGTTAGAGTTATCACAAGTATCTATAATCGTGCCCTAAGGTCACTATAACTTGTGCCCCTGCTATGCACAGTTTTTCCCTCAAAAATGTTACTGCAAATATTACACTGATATTATCAAAGATGTTATCAAAGATGTCATGAGTGCAGTAATTTGTGGGGTAATTAGCACTTCATTACAGCTATGGCACCTCAGGACATAGCAGGAGCTGGCCCTGAGGGGCGGTGGTCCCCACAGCCATCAGTGGCTCCAAAATGGGGCAAGTCATCCCACCTCCAACTTGGACATAGCCCTCGGGGGTGGTCCCTGTAGTGCAGCGGTCCCAAAGGGACCCCCTTTCCTATTTTATATATTTGCCACCGGCGGTGGTGGTTCCTGGGGCAGCAGGGGGGAGGCCGTATGGCCCCCTACAAATAAATTGCATTTTGACCCAGGGGTGCCAGTCCCCAAGGAAGTTAGAGGGGGCCAAGAGGCACCGTTCCCACTTTTTTTATATATAAGCCCCCAGGACTTGGCCTACCCGGTAGCATTATAGTAACGGAGCACTTCACTATTTAATTTTTTTTCCAGTGGATCCGCTGATCCACCACAGCTCCACCCATAAAATTAAGACCCTTTTGGTCACCAAACCATAGCTAAGGGTCAGGGTGCTCATGCCCTGGTCCCTTTTCTTTGTTTTTTACTTTTATTTTGGTTCAGCCGAGTCCTAAGATGGCTGACAACACTTCAACGTCTACTGTTGTTGAACTGTTATCAGCCAATCAGATCTCTGCATGAGATCGGGAAGGAGCACACATCCTTTGCTTCCCTAGATATGCAAATATGGATTTTCTTTAATTTCTCTAAAACTGCTGAACAGAATTACACCAAAACAAACAAGCATTCTTTTTGGACCCGGACATACCTTCCTGCCAAATTTTGTGTAATTCCGTCCACTAGTTTTTGTGATATTGCTGTTCACAATCCCTATGGGAAAATAAATGAGAAAAACATGTTTTGGGACCCCCCTTTCTCTCTGCCCCTCTAGATGGATCACCTAAAACTACCCAGGCAGCAGTTGACGGAACTGGCAAGTTTTTCTTGGCAAGTTTTGTGAAGTTTCGTCAAGCAGCGTTAATGATATCACAAGTAAAAAAACACTTTTTAAATAGAAGCTAGGTCCTAACTATAATTACTTAGGTGGCGACTGAAAAAGCACAAAGTTTCCAGGGACGTTATAGTTAGATTCTGAATTTACTCATCCAAAATCATAGAAATTCTACAGTTATAGTTAGAGTTTTTCTTTCAACTATGATTCATGCCCTAAGGTAACTATAGCTCACGCCCTTGCCATGTCAGTTGTCTCATCAATGATTTTATTGTAGATGTTGCAGTGATATCATGAAAGATGGGATAGAAGATGTCATCAATGATATAATGTGTGGAGTAATGAGCTGTGCATGGCGAAAGCGCAAGTTATAGTTGCCTTAGGGTGGGAGTTGTAGTTACTTGAAAGTTCTCTTATTATAACTGGTGAATTTATATGGTTTTGTACAAGAATATTCAGAACCTAACTATGAAGGTCTTGTAACCTTTGTTTTCTTCCAGTGGATTTCTATGTTTTTTTTAACATATAGTAACTTTCATTACTATGGGGGTCATTCTGACCCTGGCGGCCGGTGGCCGCCAGGGCCACTGACCACGGGAGCACCGCCAACAGGCTGGCGGTGCTCCCACGAGCATTCTGACCGCGGCGGTTCAGCCGCGGTCAGAAGCGGAAAGTCGGCGGTTCCCCGCCGACTTTCCGCCGCCCGTCAATGTCAGAATCACCCCCTATATGTTAATCCAACCACCATTGCTCTTGGCCTTCAGCCGTGTGCGGCGGTGGCTGGCCAGCAGGCCAACCACCATAAGCACCCAACCTTGCACCGTGCACGGCCTTCTCCTGTGTGCATTAGAGGTTGCCCACAAGGGCTGGTCTGCAGTCAGTCCCTGCTGCCAACCCACCTAACCATCCAACCCCATTCTGTGCATGGCTCTTTGCATGTGCACAGTGGAATTTAGTTAAGGCCTCTCTAGGTTTGTGAGAGGTTGTATCTGGGGGTGAGAGTGGCTGTCAGAGTGTCTGTCTGGGTGTGAAAGTGTGTACATCAGTGTTTTTGGCGGATGCATCAGTATTTGTGACTATATATCTATATAAATATATATAAAATAAAAAAGGTTTCACACAATAAATTGTTTTTGCATGCAGCCCTGTTTCAGCGTTCCTGGAAGGAGTTTTGCAGTGTGCTTATAAAAAAAGTTAAAGTTAAGTTATAGTTAGGAAAGCTTTATCTATTGTTTCTATGCAAACCCAATTTAGCCCCATCCCTGAAAGGCCTTTTCCCCCTCAGGTGCCAGGCATTTTTTGGCTATTTGGGGCAGTTCGCGCTTAGGCCCTCATAACTTGTTGTCCACATACGCTACCCATGCCAAATGTGTGTCCTTTTTTCTAACATTGTAGGCATTCTAGAGGTACCCAGAGTTTTTGGGATCCCCTGGAGGAGATCAAGAAATTAGCCAAAATACAGCAATTTTTTTATTTATTTTTTAAGTGGGAAAAAAGGACTGCAGAAGAAAGCTTGTGGTTTTTTCCCTGAAAATGGCATCAAGAAAGAGTTTACGAAGCTAAAATCACCATCTTCCCGGCTTTCAGGAATAGGCAGACTTAAATCAGAAAACCACACTTTCTAACACAATTTTGGCATTTTTCTGGGACAAACTAATGCTGGATCCCAGACAGTTAAAGATTTCAGAAAAGTAGACAAAATTCTGAATCCAGCAAGGGGTCAGTTTTGTAGATCCTACAAGGTTTTCCTACAGGAAATAACAACTGAAATGAAATCATATTGAAATTGAAGAGAAGAAAATAGCCATTTCTCTCCACGTTTTACTCTGTAACTTTTTCCTGCGATGTCAGATTTTCAAAAGCAATATACCATTACATCTGCTGGACACCTATGGTTGCGGGGATATATTAGGCTTGTAGGATCATCAAGAACCCTAGGTGACCAGAGGCAATAATGGAGCTGCACCTGGCAATTGGTTTTCATTGTATACCAGGAAGACAGCAATTAATTTGGTAAAATATAAAGACTGAAAAATAGGTATCAAGGAAACCTTTGTAATTCCAAAATGGGCACAAGATAAGGTGTTGTGAAGCAGTGGTTATTTGCACATCTCTGAATTCCGGGGTCCCCATACTAGCATGTGAATTACAGGGCACTTCTCAAACAGATGTCTTTTTGACGCCCTGTCTTACATTTGGATGTAAAAAATGTAGAGCAAGACAAGGAACAATAATACTTGTTCTACTATTATGTGTTTCCCTACGTCTCCCAATAAATATGATACCTCACTTGTGTGGGTAGGCCTAATGCCTGTGACAGGAAATGCAACATGGACGCATCACATTTTTTCATTGAAACCTGACATGTTTTTTGGAAAGTGCCTAGTTGTGGATTTTGGCCTCTAGGTGAGCCGGCACCTATGGAAACCTACAAAACCTGTGCATTTTTGAAAACTAGACATCTAGGGAAATCTAGAGTAGGGTGCCTTGTGGGGCTCTCACCAGGTTCTGTTACCCAGAATCCTTTGCAAACCTCAAAATGTGGCAAAAAAACACTTTTTCCTCACATTTTGGTGATAGAAAGTTCTGGAATCCGAGAGGAGCCACAAATGTCCTTCCACCCAGCATTCCCCCAAGTCTCCTGATAAAAATTGTACCTCATTTGTGTGAGTAGGTCTGGTGCCCACGACAGGAAATTCCCCAAAACACAACATGGACACATCACATTTTCCCAAAGAAAACTGACATGTTTTTTGCAAAGTGACTAGCTGTGGATTTTGGCCTCTAGCTCAGCCCGCACCTAGGGAAACCTTGCAAACCTATATATATATTTTTGAAAGCTAGACACCTAGGAGAATTCAGAATGGGGTGACTTGTGGGGCTCTCGCCAGCTTATGTTACCTAGAATCCCTTGCAAACCTCAGAATTTGGTGAAAAAACACTTTTTCCTCACATTTCGGTTATAGAAAGATCTGGAATCTGAGAGCCACAAATTTCCTTCCACCCAGCGTTCCCCTGGTCTCCCGATAAAAATGGTACCTCACTTGTGTGGGTAGGCGTAGTGTCTGCAACAGGAAATGCCCCAAAGCACAACACGGACACATCAAAATGATCTAATACAAAACTACCTGTTTTTGCAGAAGGGGAGGGGCACCTGCGTTTTTGGTCCCAGGTGCGGCGGCCATCTAGGGAAACCTGCAAAACCCAGACATTTTTTAAAACTAGACACGCAGAGGAGTCTAGGGAGGTGTGGCTTGCATGGATCCTCTAACATTTCTTTACCCAGACTCCTCTGCAAACCTCAAAAATAGCTAAAAAATCACATATCCCACACTTTTTTTTTGTAGGATCACTGTGCCGGTACAAATTTCCTCCACCCAATGTTCCCCTCGGTATGCCGATAAAAAAGATACCTCACTAAAGGTGGTCCAGGTGCATGCAACAGGAAAAGGCCAAAAACATGTACAGATTGAGGGGATAGCACAGCGAGTTGATAAGCACAATTTTTTTAATAAATTTTTAGGCTGACTCTGCTTTGGGGACCCACACAAATAATGTATCATTTTACTTGAGAGGCCAAGGGGAACACTGGGTGGTAGGAAATATCTGCCGGCATGGTGATCCTGCAAAGGAAAGTGAGGAAAATATGCTTTTTTAAGTACATTTTTAGGTTTGCAGGGTGTATGGGTGAGAAAATGTTGAGGGATCCATGCAAGTAACACCTCCCTCGATTCTACTGGGTGTCTAGTTTTTAAAAACTTTTTCAACTCTTCCAGATTTGTGGTAATCCACTGGCTAGCTTTATAGTATGGCATAGGTTTGGCAGAATTGTCCCTCAAATACTGCTCTGCATACAAATTAGTCTGCTCAATGATCTCTTCCAAAATATACATTGTCCATAAACAACTGAAAGAAATTGACACGCAAAACGTTTTCCGTATTCCCTCTACACCCTGGGAGACCAGTAAAGGCAGGCAACTCTGGCTGCTCCATGTTTGGGGCATCCCAGAATTCAGGTCTTCCAATGGGAATCCGTTCAGCCACTAGCTGCTGCACTATTCACACATCAGTGTTCTCCTTTAAAACAGGCACTTCATCAGCACTGAGAGTGGCTTCATCATCAGATGATTCCTCTCTGACAGAAAATTAACTTCCAGAATCTTGCACATCCTCCTCTGCCTCAGATGCAGAGTCAGTCTCATAAACATGGTCAGAAGATGACTCAAAAACCACACCAACAACCTGCTGAGTGGACATCCTACGGCTAGCCAGGATCCATCCTACGAAAAGTAACTGGACAAATGCACCACCAACAACCAGCACTGTGTAAGGCACGTAATAAACAACGTGTGGCTTTCTCAATAAGAGTTATAAACTTAAAAGCTATATGACTCACTTGCCTGAAAAAGCTAGGCTCACCAGCAACTACTCTGCACTGACACAGCAATCATCAATGATAACCCACTAAAAAGTAAAAAAGAAAAGAAAATTACACATAAGACAACACAAATAGGCGACTGATTCAAAGGGGAGACATGAACAGAGTAGAAAGGATGCATACATCTACATGATAGGGGTCCCTAGGTTGTCTGTTGGTCAGAGAGAGTCTTACGAATCTCTCACTAATAAAGTCATTTATAGGATTCGCATACAGAGGAAATGTCTGTCTGTTATCCATTCTGATATTCGGGAGGTACGCAGACATGTCCAACCAGAGTCAGATTTTGATTACATTTCAATTCTTTTTTTCGATACCTCCATGGTCGATAGTCTTATGGCTTTCAATTCACGGACCAGTTTTCTGAAATCTGGTAAAGACATCGGAATTGGCCTCCGTATGTACTCTCCGGGGGGTGAGACACGAAGGATTGATAGACCATCCAATGTCCTTGTAGGAGGGGTCCAGGGTCCACTCAATAGTAATCAACCAGTTTTGACAGAGATCCGTTCCCCCCAGTTATCTGATTTAGACTGACTAAATGCTGTCCCTTCCTCAGTGTTCCCCATTGCAGTTGCTACGGCCCACAGAGGCAAACGACCAAGGGCTTTGAATTTCACCGTACCCCAGAGAGCTAGGCCCACATTTGTGCTTTCTGAACTTAATATTATGTCTTGGAATGTGGCTGGAATAGAGAAAAAGATGGGAGATCCCGGTTGGGTCAACCTTATTACTAAGCAAGATATATGTCTTTTTCAGGAAACCTGGGCGGAAGAGATAATATATGTTGAGGGGTTCACAACATATTTTGTCGCAGCTCAACCTGCCTCTGGAGGCTTTGGTAGACCTATGGGGGGGCTTATGATTTTAGTGAATAAGAAATTGCAATGCGACCATTCTGCACTATCCCTTAACTCGTTAGATTTATTGGGTGTTAGACTGACATTTCAGCCTGGTTTTATAGTGATTATGGTCAATGTGTATGCGAGGTCCGTCCCCCGCAGCATGGAATCTAGGGTACTCGCTCAGCTAGCGGAGTATATGGAACTTTTGCATCCATCTAATCATCTGGTGATAGGGGGCGATATAAACTGTTCCTTCGTGTTCAAGAACCTTATAGGCAATTTGACAACTGAAGAAGATGAATCTTGGGGTATTCCCCAAACGAAGGACGATACTCTTAGCATCGGTTCTTGTGTTGCCACGCAGATCGCCTCCCTTTGTTTACGTTTTGGACTCAGAGAATGCAATGGTCGCACTAGATCCAATCCAAATCGTGCCCCCACTTTTAAGCGTGGGTGTTCTTCCAGCATTATTGATTATTTTTTGGTCGACATCAGGCTCTGGTCAAACACTCCGGATATGAAGGTGGAACCCCGCTATGATAGCAACCACCACCCCCTATGTCTTACTTTATCCAACAAAGCTTTTGGGAGAACCCAACATCTAGAGACCACTGAAGTTCCGATCCCTTGCCCAAACCTTAGGCAAACTTGCGTCAGTTGGGCAAAAGTTACATCTAATCCATTCCTGATCAAACAAATGTATTCTTCCTTTCTACAGCTGTTCTCCGGTTTTGACGAGCAAGAGGTCGATAGTATTCCAATCTTGAAAATCCACGTCAAATTGACAAACATCCTACAGAATTGTTTCTATAAAGAAACCACTTTTAGGTATACTCTCGATACCATCCTATCTAGAGAATGGTTCAACAAAGATAGTGACCTTGCGAGGCTCAATCTCAAATTGGGCATCCACAAGCACTCATAGGAGGAGATAAGGGCTGCTAGATCTAGTTACACCAAGGCCCTGGATCTAGCGAAGAAAAATTGGGAATTTGAGATCTGGCAGAAGTTGCTGGAGGCAGTCAAAAATCGAGACTAGGGCTCTTTTTGGAGGTTGCTGACCAACAGGCATAGAGAGGGTAATGTCACTTTAAATCTCCATATCCAGCCCGAAAGATGGGTGGCTCATTTCTCCGAGATCTACGCTTCATCCATACAGCAGGACCATGAGGACCATAGGGGCGTTGAACGCAGACCTCTCATTGAAGGACCTACGGAGGACATTGTTTTCACAATTGCTGAAACCACAGCAGCTATTAGTTCTCTGAAATCCGCTAAGGCTCCTGGTCCTGACAAGATACCGGGGGACCTGTTTAAGTCAGAACCCGTTATTTAGGCGTGGTATATTAATTCACTATCGAATGCCATCGCAGCAGGTGGCTCTATTCCGGATTCGTGGCTCGGGCCGAAATTATCCCTATCTACAAAAAAGGAGATGTGGGACTGCCCGTTAATTACCGCCCAATTAGTCTCATTGACAATCTAAAAAAAGATTTTCTCTAAGAAAGTCCTAGACAGGCTTATGGACTGGGTCCAAGCCAACCAGGTCCTATCCCCCCTCCAGGCTGGTTTCCGTTCAAGAATTAGCACTATGGGCCAAGTTTTTAGATTCTTCCGGCTATTCTGGAAATACGTTACTTTGGCTAAACAAAACTTGTATGTTGCTTTTTTTGACCTAAAGTCCGCTTTCGATCTTGTTCCAAGAGAGAAATTGTGTGAAGTCCTTAAAAAAATTGGTGTCCCAAGGAATTTGGTGCACCTAATCCAAAGATTGCACAAGAACACCAATGCTCGAGTAAGATGGGGTAGTCAGGGGGAACTTACCGATCGTATTAATATCAGGCGGGGGGTACACCAGGGCTGTGTCCTGGCACCCACTCTTTTTTCTTTTTCAGTAATGAGGTGGTGCAAGTTGTAACTGATTGTCAAAATGATGCCCCTTCATTGAACAACTTAAAAGTTCCAATTCTCTTACTTGCTGATGACTCCCTCTTGATCTCTAAAACACCTATGGGCCTTGAGGTTCTCCTGGTTAGGTTCAGTGTGTTTTGTGCAGACCATGGATTGGAGCTCAATTCTAGTAAAACAAAACTTATGATCTTTGGTCTTGGTTGCACCAAACGATGTAACATCTTATATAATGAGGTTCCTCTGAGCAAGGTGTGCTCTATTGATTACCTAGGGGTGAGAATCAGCAATGACATGAACTGGCAGGCCCAGGTAGGAAACAGTTTAGCTCTCCTAGCACACAGGTCAGGGGCAATTTTGGGTTTCCAAAAGTCCAATACTGTGAAAGTTGTTTCCCCAGCTATTAAAATTTACCTAGCAAAGGCTCAGAGTGCCGCGGTTTATGGCGCAGAGGTTTGGGGTTGCTTCAAGACTAGTAAGTTATCTGTGGGGGAAAATAACTTCGTTAGATCGCTCTTGGCATGCCCTCGTAGTACGCCCTTGGTTCCAGTGTTTTTGGACTTAGGGTTCCCCCACATTTCTGATGTAATAGCCCTAAGGCCTATAACTTTTGGGGTTCGTATCTGGACCACCCCTGAATTAGTTATATATAAGGAGTCCTTGCAAGATTTATTTGATAGACCGAACATACTTTCTATCCCTTGGGTTAAATACATTTCGGAAAGGTTTCACACCCTGGGACTTAGTGACTTTTGGAGCCAGCCAAATAATTTAAGGAGGGTTCACAAGGATCATTTAAAATCAGTTTACTGGTCCTATGTTAGGAAAAAGTATCTGTTATGCACTTCATATGGTAGGTTGACGTCTCAATTTCTCGATTACAAGTGGTTTCCCCACTTTGAACCCTTTTTAGACTTGATTACCGATCAACTAAGCAAAAGTTTGTATGTCCGGTTCAGGTATGGATGCCTCCCCCTGAAGTCTTTTACCAGTTCATGGTGCTCTACTCTGCTAACCGATCAATGCCCAAGTTGTAACGGCTCTATAGAAACTGTAGTGCACTGTATGTTTATTTGCCCTGCCTATGGCCTTGTACGGTGGAAATGGCTCCGTCCCGCTTGCAGGAACATGGGGTTGAGAACGTGCAAAGATGCCCTAAGGTTGATGTCGAGAGACTGCTCCCCCTTCCTAACTTGTGCGGTCAGCAAGTTCCTTGCGTCCGCATGGCATATACGTACACATTTCTTAAAAAATCATAGTGATTTGTTATTAATTGAACCCTGATCTTAACTTATTTAATTTAATTACTGTTCATACGATAGTTTTAACTCAATGAATTTTCTATCAAATTATCGATGAGGAAGTTAAAGGTAGCTAAAATTTGACGATTCCTCTTCATATATAGGATGGGAGACATATGTGAAGATTTAAATCAACACCTTTTTGTATATTCGCAGACCTCTCATTTTATTCTCCTTATTACTTTTAAACCTTGTTATTATATATTTATTATGTATAGATCATGGTTTTACTGTTGTAAGTTATTGCTTTGATGGTTTAATTAGACCGAATAAAGCTTTGTGTGACTGACTGACAACACAAATATCTACACTAATCTAATGACAATTTCACACACAATCCTGCATTTAGTACACCACTTACAAAATGTCATTCATGCATGGCAACAATAGTAATTTAGAGGAAATTGTTTTTTCTTACCTACAATATGCAACTACGCAAACTGCTGGTCAACCACTGCCAAAACCACAGAAGCAAAAGCTTTGAACTAGAGCAAAAAGGAGAAATAAAACATTATAATCACAAATGCAAATGCTTTGGTAGACTCAGAAATGGCATAAAATATATTGCCCCCTTGGAGGGCGAACCTTGCTCAAGGAGCTGCAACCTTCACACAAAACACACACACAGACAAGATCCCTGGTGCTAAGTGGATTCAAATAGGCTGATGGGGCAGAACTGCCAACTGTGCTTTGCCTCCTTTGGGGGTGGGGGGTGACCCTTGCCCAAGGGGCTGCCCCCACACTAAAAAACGCACACAAACACCTTGGGGGCAGATGCGTCTAAACAAATAGGCCTATCTGCCCCCAACGGGGACGGAAATGGCATCAAATATATTGCCCACTTTTGGGGGTGACCCTTGCCCAAGGGGCCACCCCCCACACAAAACACATACAAATGCAGTCAAGATCCCTGGCGCTAAGTGGATACAGCCCCCCCTTGGGGGAAGATGGACCCTAAAAAAATAGGCCAGGGGCAGATCACCCTAAAAATAAGGGGCTTATCTGCCTCCAAAGGGAGCAGAAATGGCGATAATCATTATGCCCCCCAAGGGGAGTAACCCTTGCCTATGGGGCCGCTCCCCCGTAGTAAAACACAAAATAATAAAAAAATAAACAAAACCCTGGTGTCTAGTGGCCATTCCTGCTGCCCGATCGTATTGCGATCGAGCAGCAGGAATGCTGATAGAGACAGTGAGGGAAAGGAAAACTCTTTCCTTTCCCCTGATTCCTCTTTCTTTCCAATTACCCCCCCCCCCCGGCCAGAGGGGACAATTGTTTCTCCTTGAATGCGCTTGAAGCAAATGGCTTCCAGCGAGACCAGCAGCCTCTGATGATGTCATTAGAGGGGGGGTGGTCGGTGATGGAAGGAGAAGTGATTCCCCTTCCATCCCTGCCCTGGGGGATGGGAGGGAACACTAGCACTCCCCCCATGAGCCAGCTCAAGGACAAAATGGTTACATCCAGCAGCAGTCAAGGGCGTAACCATTACGTTGTTCACTGCCAATGGGTGAAACTATACAAATTGGAGAATTTAGAAAGTTATAAGTAAAATTTCTAATTAAAATGCCACTATTTAGAACTTACATTTATACTTAATGCACCTTTTCAGTTTACTATTGATTACACATACCAGTACACATTCTTCTTGCATCAATCACCACAAAACATAAACTATTATTCTTCACACCATGCACTTTCTTCTTAGAAATGATGTAATTTCAGATATCCTAAATGTTAAAATCAATGCTATGACTTCTCATGCTTTAAGTTATATAACATGCAACAGTATAACCAGTGCATGGAAAAAGTTAAGCATTCAGTTTTATTAATAACCTCTACCTATTACCACTTTATTTATAGGTAGGCCAAATAATTTATGTTACAGACTACCATGCTAGTAACTAAGAAGTTTTAAAATAAAAATATGCTGTTTTTATTGTTGTGAAGTAGTGTGGTACTTTTTCAGTATTTCCACAGTACTTTTTGGTAAAGAATTAAGTATGAAAAAGTGAAAAAACTACACTACACTATGTTTGTGAAATATAGTGTAATGCAGTTTTTAAAAAAAATGTGCATATGTATTTTTTAAGTACTGCAATACTCAGTGACAGTGTTTACAGATATATAGAACTATATATATTTTCCCTACCTATTGCCACTTTAATTAAGTGGTAATAGGTACAGGAAAAGTATCAAACCTAATACAGCCCGATATCTAAGACCCTAACACAGAACACAGGAAAGGTGGGCTTACATACAAAATGGCTGCCATAGCCTTTTTTGAGAAGGCAGTCATTAACTAATCTCATAATGACTTGTTATTGTTAAATACCACAGAGCATTCACGACATATCTCAAAATTCCAGCAAAAACACATACCACCAAATTAAAGTAGGTCATAAAATTAAAAAAAGTACTTACCTGTAGTACATGAAAGAATGATCTTTACACCATACTCATTCAATTCATTCAAGCCTTTTTCTGACTACATACAAGTTCAAAGTCTATGGGAAATGCATTGGGGCCCAAACTCAATTTAGCACCCCTTTTCAATTCACACCTGCTTGACCAATATCCATGATACTCTGAATACTCTGCCAATCTAGAAAAATTGTTCTGTAAAAGTTTAGTGTAGATTCGTCAAATGGATGCAAAGTTATCAATTACCAAAATTAAGAGGTATTCCCATACCTAGGAATCCTAACAATAACTACAGAGTGGCAGAGCTGCTACCACCATCCACTTAGGTAGCCTTTTAAAAAGTCCCTGGGCTGCCATTGCAGCCTCTGTGTGCAGTTTTAAACTGTAATTTTGACCTGGCAAAAAAAAACTTTTGCCATGCTTACACCATCCTTATTAATACACATAATAGCTTCTCCAATTAACATTAGACGGGAATGCACACCGGAGGGTAGGTCCTTCGTGGAGGACCGCGGATACGTTATATCTATGCAGACCTTGGGCGCGCGCTTCTTATGGAGCTACTTCTCCTAATTGGGGTTGGGCGACCGTTTTAGATGACATTTAACAATTGATTACATGTAAGTGATTGCTTTATTCTCTTCTAATGTTAATTGGAGAAGCTATTTTCTGGTCCTGATGAAGCGTCAACGGATCCATCTGGACCTTTAGACGTGAAACATGTCGACCTTTTGGTAGAGGTACCATACTTTTTGGGATCCTCTCTGAGTGTTTTGAAAGTTGTTGAGCATTGCACTCATTTCTTACTTTCATTTGTGTTTTTAACCTTGGTTTTCATTTCCCTTTACTGATTAAAATTATGATGTGGGCTTGAAATGAGTAGCCAATTTTAAACTATCCTTTTTTGCTCTCCTGTTTTTGGATTGGTGGATTGCTCCTTCTTTCCACTAGTCATCACATTAGCAATTACGGCTGACAGCTCCCTTCTTGGGAGCACGTCAGGCATTGCAGCGCCGGTCTGACGTGGAGCAATTCCCGATGATGATGCCTGTCATCCAATGTGATGCGTGAGGGCTTTTGCTCCTGAACATCCAGGTTTCCTAGACCTTTTTGTTTTTTAGGAACAGTGTACTCTTTATGTCTTTATGATTAATTTGGGAGACCGTACACTGGACCTTTAACCTCCCGGTCCCTCCCTCTCTTTTGATTTTTTGGCAATACATTCCAGACAGTTCTACAAGGGGAAAACTCAATGAGCTTCTCTCATTTCAAAGGGAGCAACAGGTATAAAAATAGGACCCTCAGACCCATTCTTCAGTATACTCTTGTACCTATAGATACTACAGAGGAAGGATCACCCTGCTGCCTTGTTGTTAAAATCCTGTCCAGCTTGCTTAGAGCACCCAGCTGATTGATCTCTTGTTCTGTGCTACAGGGACAAAAGACGCCTAGTTAACCTGTTGCAACTGGACCTGTCTGGATCTACTACTGGACCTGCCTGAGCCCTTCTGGCCTCTGCTGAAGGGGGTTCCAGGTCCCAAAGAGGCGCCTCCCTAGTCCTGGACTCTTGTAGCGGCATCAGTAGAGCTCCCCTTTGAAGGAAAGAACAAATCCAGAGGTTTTTGAGTCCTTGCAACCACAAACGAGCCTGTTCGCACCCAGACCTTACTATTCACTCTGACCTCCACTACGATGCTCTGGTGAACCTGACTCTCTACTTCAGCGTCCTCAGTGATGTCATCAGTGATATATTTGAAATGTCATCAGTTATGTCATCAGTGATGTTTCTGACTATGTGTTGAGTGATGTAATTTGTGATGTCAGAAGCAGTGCATTACAGGGGGCACAAGTTATAGTTAGCTCAGGTAACTATAACTGATGAATTTCTCTGGTTTGGTGGGGGTAACTTCAGGGCCTAACCATAACATTCCGGTAACCTTTGTTTTTTTCAGTGGTTTTGTAAGTTTTTTAAATTCTATATCCTAACTATAACATCCTTGTAACCTCTGGGTTTTTTTCAGTGAATTTCTATGGTTTTTTAACATATAGTAATTTTCATTACTATATTTTATTCCAACCCCTGCCGCACATGGAGGATAGGGAGTTGGCTGTAGCTTATCTCTCTTGGTGTGAGAATAGGTGTAAAAGGGTGTATTTGGTGTGGGAGTGGCTGTGATGAACTCTGTCTGGGTGTGCAAGTGGTGGACACCAGCACTACAGCTAAGGGGGTGGGGCGACTCTACCCTGGCCCCTTGTATTTAAAAAAACAACTTTTTTAGTGAGACTCAGCTGAAGCTGAGTCCCAAGATGGCTGCCAATAGTTCCTGGTTTGAAGTGTTGGCAGCCAATCAGAGCTGTGCATATCCCTGCATGAGCTTGTCATTATTTATGAATACATCACAAAGAATATGCATCCCTAGACACACAAACTTATTTTCCTTTTAATATCTCAGAAACTACTGGACCGATTTACACCAAATAAGCGAAATCGTAATCTGCATACAAAAGCTAGCTTTTGTGCCAAATTTGGTGTAATTCCATCCAGTTGTACGGGCTGTAGCGCAAACACGGTCAGCTGGAATTTTATGAAAGTTGGTAGTATTACATGTTAGGGAGCACAGATGATTCTGTGGGGGTACTGAAGGTAACTAGGGCAAGTAAATGTTGAGTTATAAGGTTTCTCAACTTAGTGATATTTTGTACCACATTACTACTAAACATAGAAAGGAAGCCAAAAAAATAAATTAGACTGCATGCACAAAGTTTCAGATATACTACATGAACAACTAAAAAGACCCATTTATGGTCACATGCTAATGGAAACCTAGAAATAAACACATAGAAATAGAGTACATTTTAATATCACCCCCTAAGGTAACTATAACTCGAGCCCTTGCCATTCACTGTTTTTTCACAAATAATTGAATTGCAAATGTTGGAGTGATATTATCAATGATGTCCTAGAAGATATCTTGAGTGATGTAATATGTGAGGGATTTAGCAGTGCATGGCAAGAGCACAAGTTATAGTTATCTTAGAGCACGAGTTATAGGGGCAGATGTATCATGATAGGGCATTGCGAATCGCAAATAGCGATTTTTAAGAAATCGCTATTTCCGAGTCGCAATAGGCCATGTATCACTATTGCGAATCGGAATTTGCGATTTCTTAAAAATCGCTATTTGTGGTTTGCGAGGCCCAAATACCGAGTCACAATTTGCGAGAACGCAAATTGCGATTCATTAATTGAAAATCGCAAATTGCACTAACCCACACCTGGAGGAGCCTGATGACAACACAAGCAGGAAGTGAGTCATCCCAGGCAGTTTGCAGGTGCCACACCCAAAGTAGCACAGAGAGAGAGACAGCCCAGCCACAGTGAGCAACTCTGTGAAGAAGGCAGGACTGCAGAACCACCATGAACACCTCAGCACAGGGAAAGGAGAATGGAGAAAGGAAACTAAAGTTTAGTGAGCAAGAACTGGAGGTGCTCACAGAGGAGGTTGTGAGGAGCCATGACCGTTTGTTTGGGAAAAGCTCACTCCAGGTGCCTGAGAGTGAAAAGCACAGACTCTGGGCAGACATTCAGACCAAAATCTGCTCTGTTGGAGTAGCGCAGAGCTCTGTGGAGGAGGTAAAGAAGAGATGGTATGACCTGCGGACCCGTGCCAAAGAGAGGGTGGCAAGACGACTGCAGGAGGCCAGGAGCACAGGAGGCGGCCCACTCACAGAGACACCCTCCACCCCGATGGAAGACCTAGTGGAGTCAACACTCCTCCCAGAAGCAGTCAGTGGGGTCACTGACATTGACACATCCGGCACACCAAGTACCAGTAAAGGTAAGTGCAATATTGAAATGTAACCCCATATGTGTATGTACAAAAGCCCCTTAGGAATTATCAATTAGTGCAAAGCATTGTGATAAGTAGTCCATTCCACATCTTAGATGATACACAACAATGCCTTATGGGAGTGGTAGTCCACAAGCCAGAGCTGAAAGTAGCACATAGAAAGTAATGAGGCAGAGCGACACCCAGAAGAACACAACACCCACAACATTGTGATGAGAAGTAACTGTACATTTATTACCATTGTGGGATCTTTGGTGATACATACATTACTGACATGCTGCATATTGTCGTTGTAGGTGGCCCAGTCCCAACAGCTTCTGCAAGTGCCGTTGCAGGGGATACAGAAACCCACCCTGCATCTGACTCTAACACAAGCGAGTCACAGAATATAGCGCCCATCCGACGCAGGGCTAGGGCAGTACCACTACCGGAACTTAGCCAGGACTCTGATGACCTGAAGGATGACTCCCACACACCTTCCCCAAGTGGCAGATGCACTGGTATGCAGGAGACCCACCCACAGCGTAGCACAACACCCCGCAGGATGCCTACGTATGCAGGCGCACAGGCTTTCAAAGCAGGTGAGGAACCATCAGTGATCGGTGGCCTAGAATCTGCTATGTTAAAGCAGCAGCACCTGCAAAACAAGAAAATCTCTGCTTTACAAAGGCAGATGCAGGCACACAATACAAACATGGGGGGGCTGCATCACCAGCTGGAGTGCCTCAATGCAAACCTCAATAAACTGCATGAGGGACAGATCCAAGCATCGGAAAACACCAGGGAGCTGACTAGTGCAGTGAGGGAAATGTGTCATGAGCTGTGCCACAACAGAGTTAGCGACAGCAGGCAGGAGAGACGTTTGATGGGGACGTTTTGTGGTTTCTGTCGCTCTATCAATCGGCTGGCAAATTCAACAGCCCTCATATTGCGGCGTGCTGTGGCTGCACAGGTGGAGGCAGCGCACAGCAGTAGGGATGTGGCACAAGGACTGGTGTAGATCACAAATGTGATAGACAATATGATGGGTAACCGCTCCGCCACACCTAGTGAACTGGGACTGGGGGACACTGAGGACACATATAGCCTCAGCAGCGTAGCTGTGCCCACAACTGGTGCTCGACGTCGCAGTGCCAGGCACAGCACTGTCACTGATGCAGAAAAAAGAGGTGCCAGTGAGGCAACTGCACACTCGAGTGGCTTGCGTGGCAGGAGGAAATGAGAATATTGGCCACAGGGGACTGTCAGTGTTTGTGCCATACAGGAAACTATGAAGGAATAGTGAAATTCTGTTATGTGCTTTTGTTTATTGTTTCACTTATTTATTGTTGCTACTACTGAAATTGATATAACTTGACATTAAAGTAATACATTTACTTACTACAAGTACAAATGTCAGTGGATTTGTGTTGTTCATACTTACATCTGAAATGGTTGTGTGTGATGTCAGCATGCCTTTGCCTGCCCTCTGCTGCACTGGTCCTGTCTGCTGGCTGTAGGGGTGGTATGGGATCATCATCCTCATCAGATTCAGAATCACATATTTCCACAGGTATGCCCCTGGTGGTAGTTATATTGTGCAAGGTTGCACAAGTAGCCACTATTCTACATGTTGTCTCTGGGCTGTACTTTTGTGAGGCACCGGAAGCGACTCTTCAGCAGCCCATAGGTGCGCTCCACCACATTGCTGGTTGCCCTGTGTCCTGCATTGTATCTCCGTTCAGCAGGTGTTGTAGGATTGAGGTAGGGCGTCATCATGTAGGTGCGCACTGCATAGGCACTGTCTCCTGGAAGGAACAGAGGGTATAATGAGTAACTGAGCCATCTGATATCACCACGCCATCAATGTGCCAGTGTACAAAGGGTCAATACCTAGTAGATATCCTTCACCAAACTCCCCAGCTAGCAGTCTTGTGTGAATCCTGATGTGGCAAAAGATATACGAATCATGTGTGCTCCCTGGGTACCTGGCCACGAGATCAGTTATGATATAGGAGGCATTGTATATCACCTGTATGCTCATGGAATGTTGGTATTTACGGTTTTGGTACACATACTCTGTGGCTGATGGTGGACATATTGCAACATGTGTCCCATCTATGGCACCTAGGACGTGGGGGAACTGTGCTATCTGGTAGAACTCAATTTTTGTCTGCTGTATTTCCTGTGGGGTGTGGGGGAATCGGATGTACTGGTGTATTCTGCTCAGCATGGCGTTGATAAATGCATTGAAAAATCTGGAGAGGGTACTCTGTGAGACCCCTCCACCTGCTGCTATGACCCCTTGATAGCTCCCTGAGGCAAGTAGGTGGAGGGAGCATAATACCTGCCCATGGGTGGGTATGCTATGAGTCCTATATGTTGTGCGCTGCAGTATGGGTTGTAGCTCAGCTATCAGGTCAAGTATCATGGCTGAGTTCAACCTGTACTTCTCAAATATTTCCTCCTCAGTCTGGTCAAAAAGGGTTATGCGCACTCTGAAAATGCGCTCCTGTCTCCTCCTCCCTCTCCTCAAACCTGCCAAGATCCTCATTCTCTTCGTCATGACGTACAGTGCAGCCATTGTGGAAAAGGGTCTGAGGCATTCTGGGCCTCTGTATATAGGTTGCACCTGGTTACCACCTGGTTTCACTTTGTGGTATTTTACATGTGCAAAATGCCATTCTGCGAAAAATCGCAATTTGCGATTTTTTGGTGCATCGAATTGCGACGTGGTTTTGCGAGTCACATTTTGCGTCTCGTAATTTCCTACTTGAAATACCAAATTGCAAATTGCGATTCGGTATTTCATGTCGCAAATTGCGAGACGCAAAATGCGACTTGCAAAACCATGTCGCAACGCAAAAAAATCACAATTTTTGCGATTTCGTCTTTTTGGGCTGCGAATGCCTTTCATGCATCGCAGAACACATTTTTGCATTTGCAAATGGCCAAATTGTGTGATTCGCACCGTTTGCGAATGCAAAAACGTTTGATACATCTGGCCCGCAGTTACTTCAGATAACTATAAGTGGTGAATATATGCATTTTTTAGGTGTAAGACAATACATTGTTACTGAACATTTCACCTATCAGTGAATTTGAACATAAAGATATATTTTACTACTATAATAAAAGCCAACTCCTGCCGCATATGGCCTGCAGCCAGGCACTGCAGCGAACCCCTCATATGTAGCCAACCCCACGCTGTGCACAGCCTTTGTGCTGAGCAGGGATTAGAGGGGTTGGCTACAGGCCAGGCCCAGTGCGAACTCCCACAAGCAGTCAAACCTCACCTCCCCCTCGTCCTCCACACACAACACCCACCCTGTTTATAAAGCAACTCTATCATCTTTCTCCAGAAATTACCAATACATTTATTCAAATGTATATTTCAATGATGACTAAAAAATATTTAATAAAGTTTTTTGAACTATATATCTGTGACTCTTTCTTTTTACACTGTTTTCATTATTACTTTTAAGGGTGAAAAAGGTGAAAATAAATAGTGAGACACATTTTTTCTTTAAAAAAAAGAAAAAAAGAAAAAAAAAAAAAAAAAAATATATATATATATATATATATATATATATATATATATATATATATATATATATATATCTGTACTACCTTTTAACATTTTACACCCCATAAAATGCAATGGTAAGATAACCACATCAAGGATTTGCATTTCATGTGATAAAATATTTTTTATTCTGGTCAGGAAAAAGTGTTTGGTTCAGATACACCTTTCACAAAGAACTCTTTGATCGCAAGTCATAGGTAACAAACAACATGTGTAAAAGCTATGCCTTTGACCTTTTGCTTGTTAAGGAAAAAGGTCATATTTGTCACATTCATCATACAACAAAGTATTTTACATCACTTCACATTTACTACACCTGTCTTCATCTGTTTCCTTCTCTCCCCAATTGACTTTGAGTCCTGTAGTGAAAGGAAAATAGACAACAGGTTAGTGGTCCCTCCAGGGCCCCCAGTGTAAGGGTAAAAACTGTACCCCTTTGGGGCTTTAGGCTTTGTTGTCGCTGTCTTAGTCTGGTCCGCCAGTGCTGCATAGTCACACAGGTGGCTGTGGATCATCGTCCAGCATGCCAGGGTCAATATATCCTTATTCTCTTACACCAGGCAGTTTCTGGAAAATAGAAGAACATCTTTAAAACAGCACAGGAGCCTCCAGAAGTCCTGGAGGTCTCAGAGTGTGTGTGTTCATAAAAACACACCATACATTACCAAGTCCACTGAGGCCTTCAGCAGGTCCTGGGCATAGGTGCATTCCCAGAAGAGATGGTACAATGTCTCGTCTGTGGTGCATCCTCTCGGGCAGGACTTGTATCACTTGAGCCCTCTTGCAAGCACGAAGGCTTTCTCACTGGAAGACCTTATTGGATAGCCATCCAGTGGACATCTTGGTGGTTGGTTAGGCACTTAGAGGTGACATTCTCCCACATGTGGTCTGTTGTGGCAGAGGGGAGGGTACTGATCGTTTCACTTACGTCCCTTGCACGGATCTGGCATGGGACAATCTTTGGAGTCTAATAGTTCAGGGTGGCAGCCACCAGATCAAACTACTTAATGAACCTTTCTACTTCCTTGTAAAACCATGGAGTATCCCAGTTGTAGGGGTCGGTGCTCTCCCACTCTGCCCATCCGAGGTGCCTACACATTACCAACAGAAAGAAGCGTGCCATCAGAAAGCCAACATGGCTCTCATCTTCAGTCCTCAGGGTGTTCTGCACACAGCGGTGCACAAAGATTCCCCTCAGATGGTGGAGAAATCTGGCACTCCCATGGCTCCCTTGTCATGGATTTTGAACATCACATCCCTGTTTAATTTATCAATATTGAAGTTCAACATAAAGCAGAAGATCATTCTTGTGATGGCCTTGGCTGTTCAAGGCTGTACTGGCCACACTTGAGTGATGTACTGAAGCACTGGCAGGTTGTCGGTCCCCAGGACCAAAGACTTCCCTTCGATTGTCAGCATCCGGAAACTTCAGAGCCCACATTCTGTCTTGTCTTCACCAGTCTCTCTCTCCATAACTTCTCCACTGCACCTTCTCTGCTGAACCAGGATCCAAGGATCTTCAGGAAATCTTCCTTGGTAGGGAAAGGCAGTGGGTCTTTTGCTGGGGCCCAGTGGCTGAACAGTAGGGTTTCTTACTTGGCGCTGTTGATCTAGGCTTCTGACGCATTTCCAAACTTGATACAAGTCTTCTCTAGTTCTTCATGAAGCACCCGTGCTCCCAGAATACCAAGAAGTCATCCATGTAGAGGGAGCACTTCACTTCGCCCATCCCATTGCTTCCTGGCACTGTCACTCCACTGATGTTTCTGTTCTGCCAGATGTGTTTGGAGAGGAACTCTATAACACAAATGAACAGAAGATGTGAGAGTGTACAGCACTGCCTAACACCCGACAGGATAGGGAAGGGGTCGGTTTTCCATCCATTAACAAATGCCATGCTACAGATATCTCTATACCTTGTGGTTACCAAGTCACAAAAGAATTCGAACAGGTATCCCACAAGATTGGTCAGGGTGAACTAACTTTGTTATCACTTGCTTTAGGCGATTGGCCATTGCCTTCGCTAGGATTTTGTAGTCCACATTGGGGAGCAAGATGGGCCTCCAGTTCTTGAGGTCCTCTCTCTCTTCCCTCTGCTTGTACAAAAGCATTATCATGCCTTCATGCAGGGATTGTGGCATACTGCCCTTGCCCACCGTTTCCTCATAGAGGTCCAGCCAGTCTGGCCCAATCAGGTCCCACAGTTCAACATAGAGTTCCACTGGGAGAGCATTACTTACAGGGGTCTAGCCTCTTGTGGAGGTCGTTGCGGCCAAGTGCAGCTCTTCCAGGGGGAAGGGTATGTTCAGACCCTCTTTTGGACTCAGGGGCATAGTTATACTCCATTTGTGCCAAATTTGCATCATTTTATTGATGCAAATTTGGCGCAAAACTAACTCCATATTTATATTTTGACATTAGACATGTCTAACTTCAAAATAGTGGAGTTTGTACCATTTTTTAGATGTGTGAACCTACCTTGCCTCAATGAGATGCAAGGTAGGCATTTCCATCTTAAAAAATGGTGCTGACCCATAGCCTCATATTTATCCCCCAGTGCTAAAATGATGCATGGGTGGGAGGAGTGGTGAAATAATGGTGCAAAGCTTGCTTTGCACCATTATTTAACGCCTGGGTCAGACCAGGGATTAGGGGACCTGTGGACCCATTTCCATGGTTAAACACCATGGAATGAGTCCACAGGTACCCTCCTCAAGCCCCAGTGACACCCCCACCCACACCAGAGGGACGCTGGAGGAAGGGGACCCCGTCCCAGGTAAGTAGGGGAAGTGTGGGTAAGTAATTTCTTTTTAAAATTAAAGTGCCATTGGGGGCCCAACGTGGGTCCCCCTGCATGGCACAGGGTGAAATGGCCATACTCAGGAGACACTGGTCCCCTGTGCTGGCCACTGGGGTCTTGGGCATGACTCCTGTCTCTTCTAAGACAGGAATCATGTGGTGTGGATGGTTTTGTATCAGAAAATGATGCTGGAATGGTTAGAGGCATTTATTTTGCCTCTAACCAGCCTAACGCCAATTTTATTGGTGCAAAACACCCTTCTCCCATTCCGCCAGTCCCATCCAGCTAACGTCATTTTTTTTATGCTAGCCCACCCTTTGTACTAGCTTGCGCCATTCCATAAATATGGTACCCAACTGGTACTCAGGAATGGCGCAAGCCTTTGCTAAACGTTTTGGTGCAAAACTGCATTAGTGAAGTTTTGCATCAAAAAGTATAAAATGTCCCTCAGTGTCTTTGAGAGGTTCTCCAGGAAATGTTTCACTTGGGATCTCTCTGACAACTTTGGTGAGTAAAGTTCACCATGAAACTCAACCAGAGGGGTGTGTGCCAATTGAACTTTCTTGAGGAAGAACAAGTTACGTTTTTCATCCGTCTCAAGGTTTTCAGTTCTGGTCAGGATGATGATGCTCCTAGATTCTTCCCAGAAGTGCTCTGTGAGCCCCTTTCAGGTTTCATCCAGGTCATCATCCACGTCCCATTCCCTGAGATCGAGTTCATACAGTTGCTGCAGTCTGCTTTGCAGACTCCTGAATTCACTATTCTTTTCCTGTGCAGCAGCTCTACTTGCATCCTGGAAGTAGTTCCGGAACCTTCCCCTTCATGCATTCCCACCACTCACCAGCAGAGTGAAAGAAGTCGTTCATGCCCCTCCACTCTACATAGAGGACTCAGAGGTTTGTCATAAACTAATTTTCTAGCAATGAGCAGTTCAGCTTCCATGATCCAGAACCAGCGGGGAACTTCCGTTTATGTTCCCCCTCAAAACTGGCTGCTCTCTTGTCAGAGAAGTGGACGGCAACTATGGAGCTTTGCCCAGGCTTTACCGTTGGGGAGGTGAATGGGTGTTGGCTCCTATCCTGCTGTTAAGTTGAAACTGTTATATGGCTTTTCCTCTTTCTTCCCTTGGAAGAACTCCCAGTACTTTCTGTAGTGGGCTTGGGTGATGAAGCTCAAGAGAAAAATCCATCCTGATGGTGAAGCTTGGCAGCTCAGCACCTCCTTCACTGGGATCCCCGCTGGCTTGATGACCTTATCTAGAAAAATGTCCCTATCTACCGTGGGTCCAATCTTATCTTAAACCTCTGAGCACATGACCTGGGCTTACCTACAGGTGAGGTTGTATCCACTGAAGGGTTCAGGGGTTGTCCTTTGTCTGGTCTATACCTCAGGCTTCTCCTCGCCCCCTGATTTGGCAGCTGTGGGGTTATCACGTTTCCCCTGTTTTGGCCCTAATGCCTTCTGTTCATCAGCCTTCCATGTGCTGGTCTTTCATTTGAGGAGATTCGCCTTACTAACAACCTTGCTGCGCACCCTAAGGAGGTCAGTGTTGAGCTTCTGGATGCCCTCTTCTTGGTTGGTTATCAGGACTCTAGTGTCCATATCTTCTACAGTAGTAGCATAGGTTACACTGTGTGGCTGTTGGGTTTTCTGTGGGTTTGCCTTGGGGTTACTGGTATGCCTGTGGGTATTACCTATCCTGTGCACACAAACAGACATCAATTGCTTGCAGTACAAGAAACATTGTACAGTCACTGCTAAGAGCTGCAGTGAGTGTTATAGGTGTTATCACCTGACCATGGGTCCCCTCACCAGAGGTCGGAGTGGTGACAGGCCTGTGAAGGATGTTGGGGGGGTTCATCCTCCAGCATTAGTCATCCAAACACCAGGAAAGGTAGGGATCAGTAGGATCAGTAGGGAGTGCAACATTTCCGAGCTCTAATAGCTGACCATGCAGTCCTTGGGGTTTCTATTTTGTGCCCATAGTGAGCAAAATGACACCAGCAAGCTGGTGTCTTTCCTCTTTCTCTGTGTAGAGATGAGTGGGCCTTAGCAGGTTAAATTACATACATTTGCATACACAATACAAATGTATTTTGCCTTCAAGTAAAGGTCGTAGAGCCAGTAAACATTAAAATAACTCCCACTGAACAGTGATTTCACTATGATAAGAACAGATGCTTTACTTGACCTTAGCCAAAAAGGCAGAGGAGTGATACATTTGCAACATATAAAATACAGACAGTCCCTAGGTGACAATGCAATCCCAGCTGTGGAACAAAATCTCAAGCCTTGGAAATATCTTTTAGTATTTGGTATTTTCTTCTGAGGTCATGGTTTCAATGAACCAATGAATTATTGTTTTGTTTTCTATTGGTTTTGGGGGGGCTGCAAAAGTCTGTACAGCCCCCCACAACATTTACAAAAATGCTGATGTTCCTTTCCCTTCAAGGGACTTCACTAGAAACAAAATATATAAAAATAACCCTCACAGGGCATTATGGGGTACCCCTTGAAGGAGCAGTGTTCTGGGCTGGCTCTGTGACAGTGTCCTGAGGCCCCCAGCCCCTGAGGACACTGTCTATATCCCGATCCGCAAGAGCCCCCCTTCCCCTTAATTAAGTTATTGGTCCCTGGGGATGGGGTCCCTTGGACCTCATGGAGGCATAGGGAGGGGGGCTGCCCGCTGCCTCCCCAAAACATACTCCATACCTCCCTCAGCCCTGACACACCGGGGGGATCCTTTAAACCCACACTTTTATTTACAGTGGATTTGTCTGTGAGGATCCCCAAACCCACAACAAAATAAAAAAAGACGCATGGACTCCCGTCTTTCTTATCTAAAATCATTGGGGTGGACCAGGGCACAGGGGATGATGCAATGATTATTTTTATTTGGGAATGGAAGTGCATGGCCCCCTTACCAGGTATTTTTTGGCCTTGGGGACCTCATCCACAAGGCCTGAAGTATTTAATAATGGGAGAGGGGTACACCCAAACCCTATCCCTGGGTGCCCACAGTTATTCTTAAGTGGAGGGGGGCATACAACCCTCCTCCCAAGGCTGTTTTCAGTCTCAGAGACCCTATCATATTCATGATGTAATGGGGTTCTCGAAGTCCATTGGAATGCATTGTTTGAAGTTGCTGCAGTTGCAGCGAAAGTTGGTGAGGTCAGGTCACATTTGGCAGGTTGAATAAAGAAGCCAACAAAGATTTTACCTCAGTGGGGGAACCTTATTATTTACAATTTTGGCAACGATTTGCCAGCTTTCTACACATCAACCTGCTAACTGACATTTGTTGGAGGGATGTATGCATATCTCCTGCATGCCTGTTTATTTACAACATACCTCCATCCCCATGGCTAGCAATTATTTTGAAGGGAAGGAGGACGCATGGCCCCCATACCGAGGCCTCTTTCAGCCCTAAGGGCCCCATCCCTCATTGTCCACTGTATTTTTTAAGGGGAAGGGTCCTGCATGGGGCTCTCATGCAGCCCCCAGCAAGATGCATACTGAGTGCCTCAATGTGGGCCTCAGGGGATGGGGTCCCTGGGGCCAAAATGGGCTAAGGGTGGGGGGGTCAGATGTTCTACTATTTCAGCTACACTAACAACTGCAACATTGATGTCACACCATTCCCAATCACAAGGCCCACTACAAAACCAGTGACCAGCCTTTTACAATTAAACTTTGGCTGCCAGCCTCACAGATATATAAAGAGCTTACACTTAGCTGTGATCCTGTGGGCGTGTGATCTCCTAAAATTAGGCCAACGTGACATCAACTACCTCAGAGGTCGACTTGAACCTTTTGACTCAGTTAGGAGTAATGAATCATCAAATCAAATAATGAGAACTAACATCCATAAACAATCAAAATATGCAATGAGGAGCCAGTAATTTATACAAACCATGACCTATGTGGCCATGAATCACCACACCAATTTAGTAAAGTTTAAACGAGTATTGCCCTTAAATTAACAATGCTAAGGGCATGTAAATGTCACACAAAACCAAATGATAGCAATACAGAAACAACACAGACGGTCCAAAGCATCTGAAGAATCTCAATCTTATAAGAGCAATCAAAATTTTACGCCTCAAAAGAATTATGCAGAATAACAACAGAATTATTTGAAACATAACAGCAGTTTTTATTAGTTAAGCAGTTGAATCAATCATAATTCATAAACATTCAGATGAAATATTGGGTCAGATATCCTAGCTAGTACTGTAATTCGAAAAGCATGTGTGGGGCTCGGCTTTGCACATGCAAAATAAAAAATAAGACAAAATTAACTTGGAATATATCTAACTATGGTGTTAACAACAACATGCAGTTAGATTTCAAAAAGGGAAAAATCTGCAAAGGAAAAACAAATGCACATTGGTTGTACTTCTAGTAAATGAGAAAGCAGCCAGCAGATCCTTCATCAGCAGAGCACAGGAGCAGCAGGTCTTCAGCAGTCAGCATCAGGAACATAGGAAAGGGCAAGAGTTTGGTAATGTTGGGCTTAAGGTATTTGAACTGTTAGAGTCATAAGTAGCTATACAAGAGCTGAACAGCAGAACTGAACCGAAAGGAAACGAAACAGAATCTAAACCTAACTTACATCACCTAAAGCTTTGTTAAATTAAAGTCCCAAGAATCACTAGCTAGGCTTCTATTGGAGAAGACTATAAGGTTTGATAGTGAAAAATCAATTAGACTTTGTTCCTTTTCCATTTGTATCTTCCTTCATTCCTTCTTTAAGGTAGGATCACTCTCACATTCCTCTCTGGATAACAGTTTCCTCAAAGATATAACTTTGTAAAAACAGCAGTACAGAACACAACATTTAGCTAACATTTTTTCCTTCCAGAATCTGAACCTCGTTGTTAACACTTGCAATATTTATCACAGGGAAGTACAGAACAACAGCTAATGAGCAATGTTTTCAAAAGTGTTTCAGCAAAGTCAGCATAACATTTCAACATTGTGCTTCTGGAAAAATACTAATGCATAGGCTTTTTTACTAACGCTAATATATGATGAAATAATAATGTCAGTACATGTAATTATAATTCATCAAAACACATTGTAGGAAAGTACCCCCTTTCTTGGTATGATTACACTCTTTTTCTGCCTGATGTCAGTGTGTTTGACTGTGTTTACCGGTATCCTGCTAACCTGGACCCTAGTGATTTTGCTCTCTCCCAGGACTCTGTATTTCATCCCACAATTGGCACACTAGTGCCCCACTGTAAGTCCCTAGTATGTGGTACCTAGGTTGGGGGATCCCTATGGGGTGCAGCATATATTTGGCCACACATAGGGTGCCCAAGCAAAGGGTTCTGCAGGGATGCCATGGCAGCCTGTGTGAAAAGTTGCAAGCACCCTTTCACTGCCAATTTTCACTGCACCAGGTCACTTATAAGGCACCACTATGACAGGTCTTCTAACCCAGAGGGCAGGGTGCAAAGTACCTGTGTGTGAGGGCACCCCTGCACTACCAGAGGTGCCCACACAAACTCCAGGCCCATTTTCCCGGACTCAGTGAGTGTTGGGACACCATTCAACGTGTATACTGGACATAGGTCAATACCTATGTCCAGCTACCTAATGGTAACTCTGAACATAGGTATGTTTGTAATCAAACATGTTGGAATGCATTGGTTGTATTATTCCATGCACTCTGGGGCTCTTTAGAGGACCCCAGTATTGCCATTACAGCCTTCTGAGGTTTTTTCAGGCAACCCAAGCACCTACCACCTCACAGACAGGTTTCTGCCCTCCTGTTGCTTGAACAACTCAAGCCCAGGAAGGTAGAACAAAGGATTTCCTTTGGGAGAGGGGTTTTACACCCTCTTCCTTTGGAAATAGGTGTTACAGGCTTGGGAGGGGTAGCTTCCCCAAGCCACTGGTAATGCTTTGAAAGGCCCATTTTGTGCCCTCCTTGCATAAACAAGTTTACACTGGTTCAGGGACCCCCAGTCCCTTCTTTGGAGTGAAACTGGACAAAGGAAAGGGGAGTTACCACTCACCTGTCCATCACCACCCCAGTGGTGGTACTCAGAGCTCCCCCAGAGGGTCCCTGGGTTTTGCCATCTTGGATTCAAGGTTGGCAGGGAACTCTGGGAGCATCTGAGTGGCCAGTGTAGGCAGGTAACGCAAAACTGACTGCAATCCTACTTCTAGCATGGGACATCACCTGCATCCTCCAGGAACTCAACTCTGTCTTCTTGGGTGTAGTGCTGACTCTCCTTCATCACCGTCAACTCATCTCTTGCACTTTCAGTCTGGTGGGTAGACGCTCCTGCCCTTCCTGAACTCCGCTGTTCTTGTTGGACTTGGTCCCCATCTTCCACAGGTCCTCTTGTCCAGGAATCACCTGTTAGTTTCTTGCAGTCTCTTCTGGGCTTTGCCTTATTCTTCTTTTCTTCCAAGTGGGTATTCTGCGGAATTTACAGTTATTTACTCCTGCTTTCCTGGTCGCTGGGGGGTATTGTGGTACTTACCTTAGTGCTCCCAGCTAGTGCTCCCAGATCCCCTCTGCACACACCTCCTACCTAGGTGGGGTACTGACTCTATTCTATTTTTATAGTTTATGGTTTGTGCTCCCCCTAGGGTCATTATTCTCTATTGTGATTTTCACTATATTGCACCGATTTCTAACTGTTTAATGCCTATTTCTGCATACCAGTGTATTTAACTTGTCACCAAAATAAAGTACCTTACTTTTTGTAACACTGAGTGTTTTCTTTCTTGTGTCTAAGTACTGGGTGTGACTACAGTGATATTGCATGAGCTTTGCATGTCTCCTAGATAAGCCTTGGTTGCTCATCCACAGCTACCTCTAGAGAGCCTGGCTTCTAGACTCTGACTACACTACACTAATAAGGGTTACCTGGACCTGATATAAGGTGTAAGTACCTTGGGTACCCACCACACACCAGGCCAGCCTCCTACACACATTTTCACAGACGTTTATTATTTCACAGGAAACTCGTGGTGGCAGACACCATGTTGACCACATTTCAAACATGTACCTTTTATTTTTCTAACATACTTTTTTCTACGTTTGGCCTTTTAATACATGTTATGTGTTAAGAGTTGGTTACTCATATTTTAATAATAATTTTTGCTCTCTAACAATCTCTCCTCTTATGGCCATGTATGCCGTAACAAAAGAACATATACTAATGAGACAATTCAAAATTTAGTTAGTTTAGTATATCAACATTTAGGCTTTCTCCATTCTTCAAAATTTCTCAAATCATGAAAGTATATGCTTCTTGCCTTTTCCATTTCTATTTCTTTCCTCATCTATTTATTTTTCATCCTTTGTATTTGTATGAATCTATGCAGTTTGTAAAATCCAATTATACAAATGAGACACACAACCACTATTATTAATGGTTTCAGTATCATTCTCACAACACCCTGACCAAGATTTCCCAACCAAGTTCCCATTTTAGTAAAACTTTTGCCTATATTTTTCCACACACTTGGTTGTTTCAGGTATTTTAAGTAGAATTCAAAGTTGTCAAATTGTTAATGTAGCTCCTAATCTCTTTATTGTTGTCTGAAATAAAAGTGCAACAATGTTGTGTCTTGTTCATCCAACAGACTCTGCCTTCTTTTGCTAAAAAGATGTCTAATGCAAGATGGTTCTGAAGAACCATTGAATGTACCATGGCCATTTCTGTGTCCCTGTGAATTATTGCCCCAGAAAAATCTGTTAACATTTTGTCCACAATGGTTGATAGTTTTCTAATCTTCATGTCATTCAGAAGAACTCCTACAGAAGGAATAGTTGCTCCAAATATATCCCCAATAATTTTTTAATAACTTGCTTGTTTTGATCTTGGTCTTAGGTTCTAATGGGTATCATTTATGTTGTCATTCTGGTACATTTTAGGGCAAACCACTCCCCGGTAACAAGCCCCATACCAACCTCTAGGGAGACAATAATAGGCATTTCTTCTGCAAATATGATCTACTCGAGGATTCACAGGATCTTGTCCATTTAGTATAAAGTCCCATATATCCCTAAATAGAAATACATGTCTGCATTCACTCATTCCCACAGACTTAGTATCAGTTCTGGATTGAGACCTGTATATACAAAGCTTGTCTACATGCTGATAATCTAAAGCAAGCTTTCCTTGAATGTTCGCCACACTATATGCATGATCATTCTTATAATTGCGTTTTACTAAACCCTTCTCTATTTTCTCCTTCATTGCCTTTTTTCTATCTTCAGCCTGATTCATGAAACGTTTCTCAGTTGTTGAAAGCATACATGTCAGGTAATGTCTGTGAGCATAGGCTGTATCAAATATCAGTATAGGTTCAAAGAAACCTCCTACTATGTATTTGTACAACTTAAGTGTTGGTTAACTGGAACAAAAGAAAAGACTAGGTCAAAATTTGAGTAAAAATATTGCATGTATTTCTGATTATAAAACTTTGTTAATAGAAGACTACAACAAATCCCATAAATTAGTGGTAAACTATGATATGTAATCCCTTCTTGCACTGAAGGAATTTGTGTACACACATAACATCCTCTCACATCCATAGTCTCAGCATATTCATACAGCAAACAATAGAAAACATTGGAAGAAAGAGCTCCTTGTGAAGTGTCAAAGTGTAAGTAGCTCTTTTTATAAAACTCAGAAAGTTTAGTAGTCTCTTGTATTGGAGAAGGCGTTTAAGTAGTTTGAACCTTATCAGAAACACTCATGCTTACAATCAATTACAAGCTTATCAACACACATACAACTGCTAATCCAACACACCCATCCTTGCACCCACTGTTTCTATTGTGATTGGTATTCATGGCCTGTAAAGAATCAAAAAGTGGAAGAAAAGAAAAGTATAGACTTAATTATGCAACCACAATAAAAATCAAAAATAATCTTCGGTTTTCTTTGCGGTTATTTACAGCAGCTTTCAGGCTCTCCAGAAGTTGTCAAAATCTGTTTAGCATCTTTGTTAAAGTCAGTTTTAAATGGCTCTTGGTCCATCACAATCTGTTGATCACTAACTACGACTTCCAGTGTATAATGTCTTTTTTGGTCAGTTAACAATTCAATTTCAAAACTCAGCTCAATTATGATTTCAAGTTCTAAAATGTTGAATTGAATTCTCACAGTCAAAACAAAAGGTAATAAACTTGTGTTCCCACTCAGCAGCTGTAACCGACACCCATTCAGGAACTGATTATCTTCAGCTAGCTACTCTCTTTCTTTTTGATTTTCAACTTGCATTTCTTTCTACTTCACGCAGATCTGTTCCTTCTGTTGTTCCTGTTTCCTTATTTATGTTCGACAACACATCAGGTACTCTTTCAGTTGCATGCCAAGAAGGCCATGCATCTCCTTTCACAGTTTTTCTAGACAGTGATGGCACTGATGTATAATTATTCTTGGTTCAGCATGACTTTGACAAGCTCTTCTTTGACTTCGACTTACTTCACTTGCACCATCAGCCACTTCAGGAGGATTAAAATCTGAAGAACTTTGATTCAGCTCAACTCCACTTTCGGTTTCTTCAGGAAACAAGATTTGCTTTATCTCTTTTCGCCTGCTTCTGGGAGAGTCCTCCAGCTCAGGCTCAATTCTCCTTCTACATCCACTTCTATTTCTGCTGATAGAAGGGCTATCAGGATCTTCCTCAATTTCATCTTTCAGAGCAGTACTTGGATCTGAATCCTCACCAGTTTGCACTGTCTTTACTTCTGCAGTCTCTTGCTTTGTTTTTGACACTTGTTCTTCTTGAGACTGTTCAGTTTCTGCTGATGCTCTCAAGAACACTAGATCTTCATCATCCAAATGATATGGCACTTTACATGTGTGGCTGGAATGGATCCAGATTGGAATTCTAGCACAGTTCACTGTAGTTGTTTTTACTAAGATAACCTGGAAAGGCCCCTTCTACCTATGCTCCAAGCAAGTATCCTGCATGTGTTTCTTCATGACAACCCAATCCCCAGCCCGAAGATTGTGACACCGGTCATGGGATGATGGCACGGCTGTAGCTTTCACCTGGTGAGAAAGTACAAACAACATCAGCTAGACCCTTGCAGTAATCCAGCACCAAGTCATCCGTTATGCTTACAAGTGCATTTGCAGGAACAGCTGGCAATCTCATTGGGCTGCCCATTAGTATTTCATGTGGTGAAAGACCAGTCTTTCTGTCAGGTGTACTTCACATGCTCATCAGAACCATGGGTAAAGCATCAGGCCATTTCAGAGAAGTAGATGTCCACATTTTTGCCAATCGAGCTTTCAGTGAAGTGACTTCCTCTATCTGATTCTAAAGAGGCTGGAAAACCAAATTTTGGGATCTACTTTCTAGGTAACAGCTTTACTACAGAGAGGCTCTAATTTCTACATGTAGGTTAGGTTTCAATCCAGTGACTAAATATACAGACAATCACCAACACATACCTCAGACTATCACACACAGGCACTTCATAGAAATCCATCTGCATTCTGTTAAATGGACCATCTGGTCTTCCTATGTGACTCGAATTGACAGCAGTTTTCTTTCCCACTTTACTTGCTGACATAAAATGCACCTGTGGCAAATTGCTTCTGCAACCTGTCTAAGTTTGGGATTGAACCAAGATTGTTGAAATGTCCAAATCATCGCATCTCTGCCAATTTTAGTTTGACCATGTGTCAGTAAACAGTTTGGCAAGACCACCTGTCCTTCATTTGAAACTCAAATGTCCTCAATTTATCTTTGATTACAACCCAGTTTTATCCAGTTTCCTTTTTCATCACCTGGAACCTCATCTTCCCATTTTATAATTTCTTCCAAAATATCAACCATTGTCAACAGAAAACTTTGACTTGTCTCATTAATATTTCCTACATTTTTCCACTCTTCACTGAAAGGGGAACAATTAAGTGCACAATATCTAGCAATCTGATCAGCATATGCATTACCCATTGAGATAAAATCATTAGAATTTCAATGTGCAGTACATTTCGCAACTGCAACTTTCTCAGGTAATTGTAAAGTTTCTAACAATTAATGAATCCCGTCCCCATTTCTTATGGGGAAATAGAAGTCATGGATCCTCTCTGGGACCACAACTGCCCAAACTCATGTGCAACACTAAATCCATATTGGCTGTCTGTAAAAATCATAATTTTAAGCTGTAATGAAATACAGCATGCTTTAGTAGGAGCCACCAATTCGGCCACTTATGCATAAAATACTCCTTGAAGCCATGAAGCTTCATGAACACCGGAGATGGTGCACACGGTATAACCAGCTCTCAAGGTTTCCACATTGTCTCTTAGACAGGAACCATTAGCAAAAATTATTTGATTATTTTTATCTACTGGAGCATCCTAAATATCAGGTCTGGGTTTGGTACACAATTCAGTAACATTCAGGCAGTAATGTTTCATTTTATTTACATTTTCAGATCCAGCAGTATCTTTAGGTAGCAAGGTTGCAGGATTAAGTACTCCATACCTTCTCAGGGTAAAATTTGGGGACCCTAAAATCAGTGACTCGTAGCGAGTCAACCGAGTATTTGTCACATATTGTGCGTTGGTCCTGGTAAGCAAGACCTTAACTGAGTGAGGGACCAGAACAGTTAAAGGATATCCCATCACAATGCTCTCACGTTGGGCAAGAATCACACCCACCACGGAATCTGTTTCAGGGAGCCTGGTAGAGCGGCAGCAACTGGTTCAAATGTAGCTAAAAAATCTGCTACAGAATGATTTCCGAACTCTCACTCACAATTATATCTCTTAATTCATCCTCACTGTGTAACGGGAACTGTGCAATCAGTGGTTGACTGTTTTGGTTAAACATTTGACCCATGTTTTAGAAGGAACCTTTACCTGCTGCTGTGCTATTGGGGCTTGAGGTATTTGCATTTGCTTCTGCTGTGGCATAATTTGCATCTGTTGTTGTATTTGCTGTTGAGGTAGCTGAAAACGTGGCACTTGCTGCTGGGGAATTTGCACTTGCGGAATCTGCAATTGATTTTTCATATTCTCGATATTTACAATTGGATTCCAATGTCTCAATTCTCTCAAATTTGGAAAAATATTATGTTCATTCATTTACACAACATCTTACTGTACCATCATAGGATATTCCCGCCTCCAGTGTCCAAGACCCCCACATGCATGACAAGGTAACATTTTCTTCATTGTCTGCATATCACCTACATTAACATTAGTATTCAGATCAACATGTTTTCTATTTCCAACACCACCAAATCCTCTTCCTCTCGCCTGTCGCTGACCCTGAATCACTTGCATGTTTCCCTGTTGTTATGGAATTCACTGCTGCTCTAATCTGCATCACCATTGCCATTGCTTTCAATCTTTTCTGTTTCATGTCAATTTTGTCACTGCAATATTTTGCAAACTGCAATACTTCATCAACTGGTTTTGCTTGCCAGCAAATTAAATGACTCTGAAGCATATTACCAATCTTGGGTCTCAACCCCTGCACAAACCTGAACACGAAATTAATGATGTCTTTGGGCTCAATTGTTTCTGTCCCACTATAATGCTTGAATGCATGCAACAATCTTTCATAACATGCATGTATTTACTCCTTTGCTTCCTGAGCTAAGCCTATCAATGCTCTGTCAATCAATATCTTTAGGAGAATTTTTCGTTTTCAAAAATTCAAACACTTTGTAATAGCTTTTCATTCCCTTCAGGAGACAGTGCACCTATAACTTGATCTTGCGGAGGTTCTCTTGTTGGACAGTCAACACTCCTTTTGCATTCAATCCATAAATCCGCTGGGGGCCACTATTTCTAAAAGAATATTTAGATTCTTCCACAATTATTTAGCAAGTCTCACAAACCTGTCTGTCTGCTGATACCATTCCACTGGTTTCTCTTTCAGTCTTGGGTAATCATTTGTGAATGATAAAATATCACTTCTCCTCCAAGGAACATCAGCATAATTCCTTCCAGAAGTTCTCTCTTTGATAACACTTTTACTGGACAATCAGTCTGCTGAGTGTTAGTAGAGTTTGAAGTCACAGACTCTCTGTTCTTCTGCTCTCTTGTATTTACCCATCTGCCTTCCCATTTATCTAATGCTCCCCAGTTTTGAATACTTTGGATTAATTCTCTAATATGAATTTTCATTCCCGGCGATCTCATGTTTGCAATATCTTTGGAATCAAATTCTACTCTGTAACTCTTCTTTTATGGTTTGGATTTCTCAATATCCACTTCACATTTTTCTACAAGTTCTGACAATTTCTGATGTGCCAATCCTGCTCTGTCTGTGACATAATTACACATGAAACTTATTTCATCTTCAATATACAAGTCAATTCTATTTAATTCAAGTGTTCCCGCAATCATTTCATTTAATTCAAATTTTAATCTTGTCAGATTCAGTGTCATTTCCCCTTCAGAAACTGTTTTTATTGCTGATGTTCCACTCACTCCAACCATTCTGTTAATTGCTGAGTTGTCAAGCCTTGTAATGAAACATTATTATTCACACTAGGCACACAAAATAAAGTATTACATGGCAGGCCCATCACCCTTTCCGATGTCACTAGAACTGAATTTGGATTTGGATTTGGTGTCTAAAAACTTTGTAAAATCCTAGAATAACTTAAGTCTATAAGCGGACCTGTTTTGCAAAAGCCTGATTCATTGGAGACATAACTCCCGCAGCAGCATTGAGCTTCTCCATTTCTGAATTTGAGTGAAAAGGTAAAACATTGCAGCATTAACTAAATTAGGATTCTGCATACTGCTCTCAGTATTTCCCTGTGCATATAATAGAACAACTGGACCAATTGTAACAGGAACTGTTAATGCTTCTGGACTTGATGGAGTATTCTGATTTCTTGAATAAATCATTCCAGAACTCCGACCTGTAAATACTGAAGAACTTGACTGCGATATTGTTACTGGAGTATACCTTGACATTGTCTGAGCTTGACTAACAACACAGGAGTTACTGGATTAGGTGTAGACTCCACATGGACCATCATTGGTTTCTGAATAATCTGTGGTGCCACCAGTACTATAATACTTGGTGCAGAACTAACAACAGGAATGTAGAATATATTGCAGACTAAATCACAGGATCACACTTTGAATCACAGGAGTCTGAGTTACTGTAATAGCAGGAATATTAGTTGTGACCTGTACTTGACTCTGTGTTGCTACAACCAGAGGTGCACTTAGACTATCACCATCACTTTGATTTGCCTTTTCTGCTGCATATGGAGGAGGATGTTGTCTCAATAATTGTGTTATCAGTTCATCATCATCTGAATCACTATCATAAGTCAGTGATCTTTTAGCTTCATCTGACTTCGACTCAGTCACTACACAATTATTTTTCTTTGTCTTTGGTCTGACACGGTCACCTCTTTTTTTGTGAAATTGCAGGAAACATTCCAATACCTTGTATGGTTTCTGTTCTACATAATCTGCTCATTATCTCATTTAGCTTTTATCAATGTTTTTTGTCAGCTTTTCACATTCGTCTCTCTTGTTCTCTGGCCACTAACTCCCAAATAGCTAAGGCTTCGAATTGTGCTGGGTCCGGAGGGGGCTATACCTCTTGAAGTACTCTTCTCAGATTTTCTAAAATACTCATATTGAAACTTCCATGAGTAGGAAAAGCTAAACGTCCTTCCTTCTTCTTGTATTTTGCACCACTGTTTTAACCAAATACATGCTGATGGACCTTTCTTTTCAATTACTATGTATGCAGGTGCACCTTCTGGTGGGGCAATGTCTCCTATTCTAACTGGAATGAAAACATCTCCTTTTATCGCACTTTTTAATGCTTTGAAAAATTTCATTTTTACCTTTAAAGGGGCTTAAACTACAAATTAAATTCAGAACAGGAAGTATTTCAGTCTCAAGATTCTTTTTGCTTGCTACTCTCAACCAGAAGCTGTACATTGTTGTCCACCAATCCCATCAATGCCATGCATGGCTTCTTTCACCAACTGACCAATCCCAGTGCGGATGCAGTGACGTCACACTCGCTCACACAGTGGCTGACAAAGCTTGTCCTTCAAATCCAATTCCCACAGGAAAACTAACTGCAAAATATTGCGAGCACTCAAAAAATATGAACAAAAGCCAGCTTTACTGCTTAGTACAGGTAGGGATCAGTCACTTCGGAAGCTGTATGGAAATTTTGGTTGTGGCCCTTTGCTCAAGCAGCAACTCTACCGGCTGTGGTTTTCTCTTACGCACAAGTCAAATTCTACCTGCAAATGTCACTCTTGACTAATACCAGGCCCACTTTCTGCACTCAGGAATCACTTGGTACCTGTCAAACTAGCACTCCCCTAGCACGCACACTAGAGATATAACTACACCAACTGCAAACAAGTAAACAACAAAAAACAAGTGTCTCATACACTTGTACAATACTCCGGAGTCTTAGACCACACATTGTCTGTCAGAACAACAACCACATGGGCAATTCTTTAGCACAAAGCACCACATTCATTTGAAGTTCGACAACTTCCCTACTCTCCCTCTTTGGAGTATGCAAACTCCCTACTTAACTATGTTGGAGTATGCATACTCCCTATTTACTCACACATCACAATTCACCTGCAATTTGGCAAAGCATTGCAAGCGCAAACCCTACTTTTAACTCAAACAACACCCAGAACACTGGGAACATACCAAACCACATCTAAAGCACATTTCATCCAAGCAAGCATTGGCAAAACCAAATAACCAACAATCAGTATGGTTTCTCACCTAATTAGACAAAACTGCATTCAACCTAGCATTGGCAAAACCAAATCTTCAAAAATCAGGATAATCTCTCTATTGAGACAAAACCATCCTCTGCTACCAGATTCTGTGGGAGTGTGACCTCCTAATATTAGGCTAAGGTGACACGTAATAGGGCAGTGACATCTACTACCCTCAGAAGTCAACTTTAATCTTTTGACTCAGAAAGGAGTATTGAGATCATCAAATCAATCAAATTATGAGAACTAATAGTCAAAAACAATCAAAATTTGCAATAAGGAGTCAGTAATTTATACACACCATGACCTATGTGGCAATGAATCACCAAACCAATTTAGTAACGTTTAAACATTTACTGCCCTTAAATTAACAATGCTAAGGTCACGTATATGATGCGCAAAACCAATTGATAGCAATACAGAAACAACACATGCTGTCCAAAGCATCTGAATAATATCAATCTTATAAGAGCAATCAACATTAAACAATCTAAAAGAATTGTGCAGAATAAAAAAAGCATTACTTGAGAAATAACAGTTTTCATTAGTTGTGCAGTTGATTCAATCATAATCAATTAATAAACATTCAGATCAAACACTGGACCAGACATCCTAGCTTCTTCTTTAATTCGAAAAGCATGTGTGGGGCTGGGCTTTGCACAGGCAAAATTAAAAAGACAAAAAATTATTTGGAAAATGTCTAACTGTGGCGCTAACAAAAGTATGTGGTTGGATTTCTAAAGGGAAAAACCTGCACATTGGTAATACCTCTTGTAAATGAAAAAACAGCTACCAGATTCTTCATCAGCGGAGCACAGGAGCAGCAGGTCTTCAGGTGTCAGCATCAGGAACATAGAAAAGAGCAACAGTTCTGTAAAGTTGGGCTGAAGGTATCTCAACTTTTAGAATCATAAGTAGCTAGACAAGAGCTGACCAGCAGAACTGGATCGAACGTAAGCTAAACAGAATCTAAACCTGACTTACATCACCTAAAGCTTTGCTAAATTAAAGTTCCAAAAATTACTAGCTAAACTTCTATTGGACTAGACTATGAGGTTTGATAGTAAACAACCAATTAGACTTTGTTCTTTTTCCATGTGTATCTTTCTTCATTCCTTCTTTAAGATAGGGTCACGTTCATACTCCTCTCTGGACGACAGTTTTCTCAAAAGTATAACTTTTATTAAAACAGCGGCACAGAACGCAACATTTAGCTAACATCACGTCCTTCCAGAAACTAACGCCCATTGTTAAAAGTTGCAATATTTATTACAAAGAAGTACAGAACGAACAGCTAATGCACAAGTTTTTTAAAAGCGTTTCAGTAAAGTCAGCGTATCATTTCAACATTTGTGCATCTGGAAAAATATTAAAACGTAGGCCTTTTCACTAATGCTAATATATGAAGAAATACAAAATTTCTAATCATTTTAAACTATTAGTTTTGTAGTACATTAATAATAATAATTTTTTGTCAGTACATGTAATTATAATTCAGCAAAACACATTTTCACAGACCTTTATTATTTCACATAAAACTTGTTGTGGCTCACACCATGTCGACCACATTTTAAACATGCACCTTTTATTTTTCTAACACACGTTTTTCTAAGTTTGGCCTTTTAATACAAGTTATGTGTTAAGTTTTGGTTACTCAGATTTTATTAATAATGTTTCCTCTCTAACAATCCCTTCCCTGTAGGGTCAAGAGCCTGTGTTGCAAATGTGCAAGTTTAAAAAGACATGAGTAGAGTGAGTTGGGACAATCATCAAACAACGCATTTTTTCTGATAAAGGGATCATAATATTGCTTCTCCGCTGTGCTTGAACCACAAGGATTTGCACATAAATCTTTGCTAAAAGTATGCACTCTATCAGTGATAACCTCTAGCTTGTGGTCAAAGACATTCCCTCCAGATTTCCCGTCTACCAAACCTAGCCAGAAACCATCTGAGCTGCTCCTGCCATCTTCCACTTCCTAGAGATGGCGCACCTAGACATTACATAATCTGTAAAGGAAATGATAAAAATGTAACATTACACAACATCATCTTGTTTAAGGGAAAATAATACTGTGATTTAAAGTATTGACAATGCTTGGGTTTAGGTGCAAATATCTGGTTTCCAAAAAGGTAAACCTTGGCACACATATTGTGTTGGTATTTTTTCTGAATCCAAATGAAAGTTCGTTAAAGCTGTGCAGCTATGAACTACTGGGATCTGAAAAGGAGTCGGATTGGGGCACATGGCATAAAACAGGTAAAACATTTTGTGCTTCTTGTCTCGAGAGTAAATCTCACTCTGAGAGATTCTAAATTATGTTGTTTGCCTTCCAAACTACAGATAGCCAGACACAGGAAACCCCATTCCTCAAATGTGTCCTTTTCTAATAACAGCGCATAAGGAATCTCAACCTCAGAATATGTATTGTATAAATAATTGTCCTTACCTTTTCCTTCTCGCCTCAAGTAGTCTTTAATTTTGTATGTGTCGCCTTTGTGAGCATTTTCCGCAGCCTTCTTAACTCCCTCTTGTGGGGGAACTAACGCTTTCTGAACCATGCCATGATGACAGAGCTTAAGAAGAGAGAATCACTTCTTAAGGAACACAACTAAAAGCCGGAAGATTAAAGGGCTCATTACACTGCCTCCCCTTCAGCGCGCTCTGTATTCTCAACATTATATCATTTTCACTGCCTCACTGAGATTCCTTTTGGGCATTTTGTAGGTTACTTCTATTCCAACAATTTTTCAGCTATCCCCAACGGGTTATATGAATGCTTTTCCCAAAAGCACATAAGACATGAAAAATGCATCAAACGACTCTCCGTTTCATCTAGGGAGGGGACCAATGCATTTGGTATATGTAATATTTATTTTACACTATGTCAATTTAGCACCAGGGACATTTCACTGCAGAGATTACAAATCGCAGGGTGACAATCCATGGGGGAAAAACACAATGGAAATTAGCAACATGACAATTGCATAAAAGGCCAAAAAAATCTGAATTTCAACCTGCTTTGTTTGGAGAAGCCCTAGTTAAGCTGTTGTGTGGTTCATGTTTCCGATCACGAAGGACTGCACTATCCGAGGCTCTGTCTGGAAAGTATCTAGACACAACTGTAGAAACACTGAATATTCAATTATTTGCCAACCCGTGATGTGAAGAGTAGTCTCATTAACAGTGCATTGTTAGCATTGAAGATGTACTATTGTTTAAATTCGCAAATCTGGTAAAATAAATTCTCGTCCAAAAACAATTAGGCTACAAAACTAGAAGTGCATGCACAACGCCACTGAATAGATGTATGTTAGTGTATTGCTATAAAAATGAATGAAAACACACTTGCTAAGTGTTTTCTTCGTTGTCTTAATTTTATTTAGATTTTGGGGTTTTGCAAATGATGGATGAGTTTGAATTTTTTGTGTCATAATATTCAAATCAATTTTCCTCCTCATTGTTTTCTTGTCTGACAGGAAGAACCCATAGAAGCCTTTTAAATAGAAAATCTGCGTTTTCCCAGCCTCCGCATAGGCACCACTTCTTTAGGGGCTCCCCTCTTTTTTCTCCATTCCTTCTCTACCTTATCCAATCATTTTCTCTACTTCCTATCTTGTCCAATTCCCTTTCTGCCTTCTGTCTTGTGCAGTATCTTTCTTCTTCCACTCACCTGCCTAGTCACATTTCCTCCTCTTTTTTTCTCACCTCATTTTTTGCTGGATTTAGTACTTTGGACACTTTACCACTGCTAACCACTGTGAAAGTGCATGTGATCTCTCCCTAAAAACATGGTAACATTGGCTCATACTCAATTAGCATATTGAATTTACTTGTAAGTCCATAGTAAGGTGCATTACATGTGCCCAGGGCCTGTAAATTAAATTAAATGCTACTAGTGGGCCTTCAGCACTAATTGTGCCACCCACATAAGCATCCTTCGCATGGTCTCCCGTACCTTTTTGCCTCTGTTTCCCAGGTTGTTGATGTGTGGTGGACTCTGTTTCTGCTGTTTTTGTTACTCTGGGCACTTTACCACTGCTACCCAGTGCTAAAGTGCAAGTGCTCCTGTGTAAAATATATGTGTAATTGAATTTCCATGATTGGCATATTTGCTTTACTGGTAAGTCCCTGGTACAGTGCACTAGAAGTGCCCAGGGCCTGTAAATCAACTGCTACTAGTGGGCCTGCAGCACTGGTTGTGCCACCCACATTAGTAGCCCTGTAACATGGCTCAGACCTGCCACTGCAGTGTCTGTGTGTGCAGTTTTTAACTTCCAATTTGACTTGGCAAGTGTACCCACTTACCATGCCCAAACCTTCCCTTTTCTTACATGTAAGACACCCCTATGGTAGGCCCTAGGTAGCCCCATGCGCAGGGTGCAGTAAATGTTAAAGGAGGAACATGTACTTATGTAGTTTATATGTCCTGGCAGTGAAATACTGCCAACTTCGTTTTTCACTGCTGCAAGGCATGTCCCTCTCATCGGGTAATATGGGGGTTACCTTTAAATCTGATTAAAGTGTAGATTCCCATTGGGAGAAGAGGGACATGTGGAGTTTGGGGTCTCTGAACTCACAATTTAAAAATACATCTTTTAGTAAAGTTGATTTTAAGATTGTGTGTTTGAAAATGCCACTTTTAGAAAGTGAGCATTTTCTTGCTTATACCATTTCTGTGACTCTGCCTCTTTGTAGATTCCCTGTCTGGGTCCACTTGACAGTTGGGCTGTTTGCACCTCTCTCTAGCAGTGACACAAAGGGAGCTGGGGTGTAGCCTGCATATCCTGATAAGCCATCTGTGCTCAGAGGGAGAGGAGTGGTCAGTTACACCTGGAAGGGCTTTGCCTGCCCTCACACAATGCAGTCTCAAACCTCCTGGTGTGTTCCCGGGGTCTGGCCTGGGCAAGGCAGGATCTCACAAACAAGAGTGACTTTCCTTTGAGGTAGGCCTACTTCAAAGGCCAAATTGGGTATGAGAAGAGCACTCAAACCCCTGAAAAATTAGATCACTTCTGGACATTAAGAGGAACCTCTGTCAAGGAGAAGAGCTGATGAGCTGAGGAGAAGTGCTGCCCTGCCTTTGACTGTGCTTTGTAGAGCTATCCTGCAGTTGATGCTTCTGCCTTTGAAAGGGGACAAAGACTGGACTTTGTTGTGCATTCCTGCTTGTGAATAAATCTCCAAGGGCTTGACCTGAGCTTGCCTCCTGTTGTTGAAGTCTCAGGGCCATCGAAGACTTTCCCTGCCAGCACCTGGACTCTCTGCTTAGATTCCTGCCCTGCAAGTGGTGCCCTATCCAGTTCCTGGGCCCTTAAAAGGTGAAGCTGGCAGCCCAAGACTGAAAATCAATGCACAGACCACCGTTCTGGGAAATTCTTGACGCACCTCCTGAGACGCGGCTGAGAAACAACGTGCCACCGGCTTTGTGGCTGAAATCTACGCTCCACCGGCATCACGGCTGGAAGATCGACGCACGCAGCTGGAGAAACAAAGTGCAACAGCCACTGACAGAGGCTGTTAACGTTGCAACCCCACATAGTGCAGTTTTATGATACAGTGCGACTGGATTTTTGCTGCAAACCTTGCTGGGCACGGAAAACCAACGCAAAGCCTGCACGGACCCGAGGTGCCTGTGCGGAGAGGAAAAATTACACACGCCGACCCGAGCGAAGTAGGAACAACACACGGTCTCGCTTGCGAGTGAGAAACCGACACATCATGGGCCTTTTCTGATGCACACTCGCCCCTGTGGTGTTATTTTGACGTAACCCAGGTACATTTTCATGCTAACAGTGTTAGCATTGTTTTCTATGGATTGAAGACTCTTTTTTTCTTTTTAATTCATAACTTGACCTGTATATGGTGGATTTTTGTCATTTTAGTCTTGTTTTGTTTAAATAAATATTACCTGTTTTTCTAAACCTGTGTCATGTCATTTTGTAGTTTTTTCACTGAGTTACTGTGTGTGTTGGTACAAATACTTTACACCTAGACTCTGAAGTTAAACCTGCCTGCTTGTGCCAAGCTAACAAGGGGGTGAGGGTGATTCTCTTTTACCCTGACTAGAGTGAGTGTCCTTGCTTGGACAGGGGGTAACCTGACTACCAACCAAAGACCCCATTTCTAACATAGCCCCTGAAGCATCTCTCAGGCCTGCCATTGCAAGGTTTCACTGCCACTTCGACTTTTTAAAACAACTCACCAAGCCTTAAAATCCCTTTTTTCTCCATCTAAGTCACACCTAAAGTAGGCCCTAGGTAACCCATAAGACAGGACATGTACTTATGTGTTTTACGTGTCCTGGCAGTGAAAAACTCATAAATTAGTTTTCCACTACTGTGAGGCCTGCTCCTCTCATAGACTAGCATTAGAATTGCCCTCACATACTTTTGAGTTGCAGATTCTGATCTGAAAGGAGTAGCCCTGCCATGTTTATCATTGCCAGAATGGTAATAGAAAATCCTGCTTACTGATGAAGTTGGATTTAATATTACTATTTTAGAAATGCGACTTTTAGAATGTGGGCATTTCTCTGCTTTTACTGCCATCTGGGGCTTACAGCCTTTCTCAAATCCATGCCTGGTCTGTGCTAGTTGACAGCTCCCCTTGTGCATTCCAATCATAAACACAGGACACTCAGTCACATCTGCATTCATCTGCATACTGAATGGGTCTTCCTGGGCAGGAAGAGTGGAGGGGCTCACACTTAAATTTCAAAGGCCAGTGGCTTGCCCTCACACAAAGGACTGACCCCCCCCCACACACACACAGGGATCCTTGCAGACAGGGCTGAACTGAAAGGGGAATTTGTGCACTTTAAAGCCACTCTTTGAAGTTTCCCCCACTTCAAAGGCATTTTTGAGTGTAGAATCTGGGTCTCTGACCCCATCAATTCAGACACTTCTGGATCTACATCTGAACTCTGTCAGAGGAGCTGCCTGGCTGCCCAAAGGACTCATCTAGACTGCTTTGCTGAGAAGGACTGCTGTCCTGCTGTTGCCCTACCACCCTGCTGGCCTCTGACTTTGCTGTAAGGACGCTGCCTTCCCCAAATGTGCTCTCCAAGGGCTTGGATTGAGCTTGCCTCCTGATTTGAAGTCCTAGGGACAGCAAAGACTTCACCCACTAGCTTTTAGCTAGTTTTCTGACTTCAGCAACTCCAGAAACGACTTCAATGGCACCAGGAATGACTTCAGCGACGCCAGCACTGACGCCACAGCCTGCTTGCACTCCGAGGACATCGCTGCAGGTAATGACCGCGGCCTGCAACGCAAGTCTGATGCTGCTGCGACATCGCTAATGTCACACAAGGTCATCGTGATGCCATGAAGTTGACACATCACGTCTTGACCAACTGGATCCATTGACCCCGTACGGTCACAAGGGACTGACGCATCACCGGCGATGCTGCACCATCCCACACTGCAACTGGAAGGAACTGACATCCCACCTCCATATGCCTTGCAGTGCGGAACCATCTCCCCGGACGCTATAAGGGGCTGATGTTGCACCAGCTCCAGTGACACCTCATCTCCCCAACACTAAGCGACGTCTTTGTTTCTTTGTTCACAAAAGGTACTGTACCTGGGGGTCTGTGTGACTCCGTACCTGGCGCCTGTGGTGTCGGATTATTGAGAATGACTTCATCAACCACGCCGTGATAGCCCCAGTTAGAGCTATTGTGTTTCTAGGTGCTTTAGTGGGATTTAATCTTTAAAAATTCATAACTCTGCTTGTGTACATTAGATTTTCATTGTTTCAACCTTATATTTTTCAGATACGTATTATCTATTAAAGACTGGTCCAGACTTTGGCAGCCTGTCAGGACAAGGCACAGCTACCTACCCTAAAGTGACAAATTCTCTGTGTCACAAGACAATGAACAGCAAATATGACACAGTGTGCACACACATGAGGATCTGCTGTTGAAGAAAGACAGGTCCCCGTTCATAAAGGTTCTGTGACAGACACAGAGACACTTGAAGAGAGTTTCTATGGAAACTGGCAGCCTATGAAGCTTTTCCAACGTGATGCATGAGACCCCTATTGTCTGAGTCCCAAGATAGGAATTTCAGCTACATTCTGAGAAATGTCTGGTCTGCTTAAGCAAAGCAATATCAAGAGAATTGTCGTAGTCAATGACTGTCTGGACTGATTTTGAGCTAGTCAAGTTGTACTGAGGGAGGGATTTGTTTCAAGATTTCAGTGTCCTAATCTGTGAATCTGTTGATGTGAGGATTCATAGTCAGTTCTTTATAAATAATTAAGCTTCAGTTTCTCAGCGAATTTTCTCAGGAATAGGATTTGAGCCCATATCAGAAGGGCACTAAGATGCTGCAGGCCATTGGAATACCTGTTGTGGCATCCACAATTATAAATTCTTTCTTGCTTTTTATGGTTTGAAGGGCATTGGCTCTCGACCACTCAGTAATCACTATCATTCCACATGAATACAGATATAAATGGAAACCAAAATAATGACAAAACTATGAATAATACGCAAATATATTAGGTCCCTGAAACCAGCACCAGTATCAATTTATTAATATAAATTCTTAAGCAGGGGGCTTACTCATACAGGCATAGGATTTCAAGGCACCCAGGACCTGATGATTGTGGTTTGCTGAGAAAAAGCAGAAAATAATCTGCATAAAAGGCGATTTGGTCCTCCGCGCCCCTTCCCACTTCCATCCCAGAACCTGAGCATCACTTTGAATCAGGCGGGCCAGGGGCTCTATTGTGAGGGCAAACAACAAGGGGGGCAGAGGGCAGGAAAGGGACCCACAAGTTGATGGAAGTAGAAACCAAGGCCAGCCCGCCTCGGCATGGCCTCCAGAAGGTCCATGCGACCAGATCAAATGCTTCATGTATATCAGTTAGGAGGAGGGTCAAGAAGCCTCATAGGCATCCTGACTGAGAAACAGCCAGCTGCATCCTCGGTATGCAATGATAGGTGTTCCTGACCTTCACAAACATCTTGATGTCAACATTGATGAGACAAATTGCTCTTTATGAGGAGCAGCAATCCATAGGTTTGTCCGCCTTAGGCATAGATACAATAATGGCATTATCTAGATCGGGGGGAAAGACACGTGTTCAAATGCTTTAGTATAAAAGGTGTGGTATCAAATGAGAGCAATAGCGCTTGGAGAATTCAATGGGAAAACCGTTCGGGCCAGAGGTCTTGCCCTTTTGGAGATAAGAGAGAGCCAGGCCTATCTCCTTTGCTGTGAGTGATTAGTCCATTTCCCAAGCCAAGACACAAGGAATGGAAGGCAGGGGATATCTTGTATTAGTGGGGATATGACTTCCTGTGGAAGTGCAGGATTGCCACATATACGTCCTGATAGTAAGTCACAAATATCTGTGCAATGACAAGTAAAACCTCACAGAGGGCTTCAGAGGGGTCGAGAAGAGCTGACACTATCCTGTGGGAGAAGTCAAGAGTAACCAGAATATAGAGTAATTTTCTTGACTTATCCCCATATTCGTAAAGCCATTCCTTTGATACTCTTCAGCACTGCTTTACCTCATCAAGAGGGAACTGTCATAGCTGAGTTCTCTCCAGCACCAGCTGGGGCTCAGTGTCTCCCTGGGCCTGGCCCACGCCTGCCGCTCCAGGCTAAGGACTTGAGCCTCCAACTTCATGTCCTGCGTTAGTTGGCTCGCAGCCTTCCTCCGCATGTATTCCTTAATCAGACCCCTCAAGGTGCTTATTGCCCTTTTGGTCCCTGCAAATGACACCGAGTCACAAATGATTTTTAAAAGCTCCTCCTAATCAAGTTGTCACAGTCTTGGTCCATCAAGAGGCATGCATTAAAGTGCCACATTGGTCGATGGAAACCCCACTTGGGTCCCCAGTCCAAGAAGAGGGGTGCATGTACCAGCAGAATCCGTGCAGAGCTTAGTGGTAGTAGATCATAATCGGGAAGGTCAGATTTGATAGATTCTATATTCCGTTATGTGAGCCACAGATGCATTGGTAAAGAAATGTTGTGAGGTGTTACATGAGCGACATGCATCACAGAAGCCCATGGAGTCCGTCCAGGAGTTTAGTTGAGTAGAACATGCCATTTGACCCGGCCAGGGTGCGTCCGAGACATGTCTATCTGAGTCAGGGTCTGCAATTAAGTCTCCTCCTATTAGGGTGATTTCTGTGGGAAGTGCCAATACAAGAGATAGAAGTGCCTGCAAGGTCAAGTGTAACAGCTGAGGGGGAAGTAGGTCAAAATAATATTATAGTGCTTGGCCTGCAGGCGGACTTCAATCCCCATGAATCTTCCCTGTGGGTCAATGTGAGAAGAAAATACTGCCAGAGGAAACAATTTGTGCAAAAGGATCACAGACACTCCTGAACCTCTATAGAAGCCAGCAAGAAACATTTGATTGTATCCAAATCAGCCAAGGAAAGGACAGTTGGAACCTAGGAGGTTTGTCTTGTGGAGCACAACCACGTCCTGCCGATATCGCTCTATACAGCACAGAACCCCGACCTTTTGCTGTGATCAAAAAGATTGTTCACTTTTCAGGAGCTGATTATAACCATCAGGGGGCAGGGCTAGAAAATTGTGGATCAACCATGGGTCCCCCAACTATGTGGATAGGATGGTAAGCTGTTCCACACAGCCTAGCGTGGATATCTGTTGTGAATGATGTTTGCAGTGAGTGCCTGAAAAGAAAACCCATTGAACAGTCCAGAACAAAACAATAGTCCCCCCAACTACCCACAACCCATACTTCCAACTCTGACACATCTGTTTCCCAATATGTGCACAGGACTCAACTAACTAAGTGGAAAATCAATCAGGAGTCCCAATTGTCCTTAAGAAGGATGCTAATGCCTGACAGCAACATATAAGAAATGTGAGACACCAACACAACAAGACAAAGAATGTCTGGGGGAGACATCCTGCTCACCCCCACAACCCCTACAACACAACAGTAGGAGATACAGCACCTTCCATGAGATAAATGTCTGCTATGGACTGCAGTTCATCATAACCAGTACAGAGCACAATGTAATGCCCACCAGGGATCAAGTAAACTGTGCAGCCATACCATCCTGAGTTTGGAGGAGAGATGGGGTGTCAGAGAGCGATGCCTCTGGTTCACCGTCCCTGGGGCATTCCCTGAACAAGACAGGCTCAGTGATCCCTGTCATCTACATTGTTTCAGCCCGCCCTTCACAGAATGGGTTTGTGGTCTTTTGGGCGTCTGAGAAGAAGGAGACAAGGGATGTCCCATTGCCTCTGATTCGGTCAGTTCCCTTAGTCCCACCAGCCGGAGCTGTTGCCTGTTACCAGGTCTGAGGAAGAGTGTCAAAGAGGTATGTAGACGAACGAAGCACACCTTGAGGAGAGCTGGAAAGAGAACAATATACTGGATCTTAAGCGGCTAAGGTTTCTTTTCAATGTCCTCAAATGAGCAGCGTCCCTGTTGTACTACCTAGTTCTAGACTGGGAAGATCAAGATTTTAGCATAAAGGTAGCGCAGGTCTGCAGGTCTTGTTGACTCCAGGCCTCGCGAAGGATAACCTTGTGATTCCTATTGTTGAGAATACGAGCTATCACAGGATGGAGAGGCCCAGGTGGAGGCTTCCCAGTCAGAGTTTGGTCCATCCTGTCCAAGACAAAGTAATAAGACAGCTTGTCCAGTGTGACTTAGGTCCAGAACCACTCTTCCAGAAAGATGTCCATCCCAGGGGCCTCCACCCACTTGAGGAATCCTACAAAGTCCTGATTGTTCCTTCTGGACCTATTTTCAGTATCTTCCTCACAGTCTTCCAGGATGACCACCTTGGAAATCAGCTTGGAGAACTAGATCTCCATAATTTAAGGACGTATTTTAATGTAGGAGAAAATGGCTCATTAGCTAATAGCCTGCATGATCACATTAAACCTAGCATGCTTGACTTGGGTACACCTACCACTCAGAATTAGTTGTACCCATCTCTCTAAGGCCAGCAGGAGGGTGGACTTGATGGGAATACAGCGCAGCATATATATTGGTAATTGGACTTAGCAGGAAGAGGGGTGAATGGAGAAGTGAGGGATAAGGAAAAATTATTATTGAAGCATAAACAGGAAAGGATGACTAAATGAAAGTTTTCAGATATGATAGTAAAGGACTCATGGTGGCATGGCCCACAGAAACAATTAACAGATGTGGAAAAAGAAGAAAGCTTGACAGAAAAGGGGATCATTGACAGAACTGTGAAAAGGAATGGTGCTTATGTTTTTGTCTTTTGTTACCATTTCTATTCAGTGTCAGTGAGATAACAAGGGTCTGTCAGGCGCCTGTATCAGCTAGGACTTTTGAATTAGATATGTAGCCAGATTGCTATATGCCTCACCACTTTCAAATTTAAACAGTCACCACTGGCAGAGAAAGAACCCTGACGCCTCTGCCCAACAGAGCTAAGTAAGGGTTTACATGAAGAGCAGCCAAAAGAGAGGCAATGGATGCAGGATTTACACTGACATGATCACATACCCCTCACGGTCAGCTCAAGTCCTCTATTGTATACCAAAATTAGTCATCCCGGAAAGCTGGGTTGATCCTCTAGCCTTTTTCCCATTGGAAGCATATTATGAGACGATATCAGCACCTGATGGACCCCATTACTTCTGGGGTGAAGCCCAAAGAGATTCTGAAATGTCTATTTATTTTTTCCAAATACTTTGACAATCCACGGATGAAAAAGTACTTTTTCTGCTATATTATTTTCACAAGCAAGTTATTTCCAGCACCTGAATCCCTGAAGATGACAGCTGTGCTAACGTTACTACCCTTGATCACTTATCTGTAGTTGCCCAATATTTAAACATCCTCATTCAGTTTAAAGATGTTATTTAGCAGAATTCTTAGTATGGATGTGATGGAACAGTTTAGAGAACAAACCTATAAAAAATCATCTAATTGCAAGAGATCTGGGTTCCATTCATTGCAGAACCACACATTTTACATTTCATTTTGCCCTCGTTTAGAAGGGGTATTGAACACCTCGGACAGAATCTGAAGCAAAATGTCACTGTAAAAACTGATACTGATCGCTTGACAGTCTCTGGGAAACGGCGTGTTTTTTTTAGTTTGACACTCACAGATCAAAGTTTTGCAGCAGCTGGTGAACTAATTATTCACCCATTTGTGTCTCTAATTGGAATAGATTTCACAGACATCTGTATGTGTATTAAATTATTAATCCCTGCACTTCGTTTATCTTGAAGAAACAAGGAAAGTGACTGCATATCCTCTTCTACTGTTGCAGTTCCTATTGATATTTGCCCTTTTCTGGCACCATTGTCTAAATCAACCACTGTATTGCCATGCTTCTTTCATCTATTCCCAAATTATGTTGCTATGGAAATTTGGTACCACCTTGTTGTATGACCAGAACAGTGTCTTTGCCTAAAAATGAGACTTGCATGTTGCCGGCCGAAGAGTGCACCAGTGACCAGGTTCGGCCTACTGAAGTGTATCTTCTCAAATCCGTGCCAAGAATCCAGTTTTTGATGGAGAGGGCTGCAAGTAGCAGAGAGAGCAGAGAGGAAGGCTGTCAGCATGACGTGAAGAGCAGGATGGAGTCACTGGCAGGTATTGCTGGAGCTTCTCTTAGGAGGTCCCTTGCTAGTGGTTGGTGCTGTAGCAAGCTTTTCTTGCTGTGCGAGCAGTGAGGTCTTGGTGCAAACGGACCAGTTCACTGTTGTGAGAACCAAAATAGCTCGAATTCAGCTCCCCTTGCCACAGAAGAGTCCAGAACTTGAGGGGCACCACTTGTTGTCAGGAACTTACTGCATCTGTCTCTCAGGGCTGGTCCAGAATGCTTGAAAGCCTTTTATGTCCCAGATGCTCATATCAGGAGGCCAGAATACTAGCCCTTGGGCTCACTTTGGGGTCCTGAGTTACAATGTGAATTTGCAGGTCCAGTCTCCCTCACCCAGACAAGTGACAGCAGGGCAGCAGTTCCTTTAGGGCAGCAGTCCAGAAGAGTGACAGTCCTTGTAGCAGCACAGTATTCCTTCTTCCTGGCAAAACATCTGCAGGTCCAGAGGTGTACTGAAAAGCTGTTGAATAAGGTCTAGTAGTTATACCCAGTTGTGCCTTTGGAATGTTTTAATTGAGGCAAAAGTTTCTAGAGTTTCTCCTTTGAAGTCCCCAGGCATCCTGCCTTTCCTGTCCTGGCTCTAGACTAACTACAGTGGGTGTGCAGCCCTTTGTGTGGCGGCAGGGCACAGCCTATTCAGGTGTAAATATGGTTGTACCCAGATGCTCCCTCTCATCCTGCCAGTGATGGTCCATCAAGGCACATCTAAGCTTCCCATTGTGTGTGGCTGCCTAGAAGGCATACGCAAAGCCCGACTGTCAGCTACACCCAGTCATGTGACTGGAAACAGGCAAAAGGCACTAAATGGATAGGGTAGGAAAATGTACATTTTCTAAAAGTGCCATTTCCAAATTTGTAATTTAAAATTCAACAACCCTATAAGTTAGATAACTCCAAAGGAAGGTCCTAAACAGCCTATATGGTAGGATGCAGTGTATTTAAAAAAGTGGCCAAGTATTTTTAACGTTTATATGTCCTGGTAGTGAAAAGCTTTTAAATTAATTTTCCACTACCTCAATGCCTGCCCCTTCCATAAGATAATTCTGAGTTACCTTATTACATTTAAGTGATAACCTTCAAATGGCATAAGGGAGGAATTTCAAGTTTGGCGTATAAAGGATAGTCATTTAAAATTGTTATTCTTGTTAAAGTCCCCTTTAGAAGTTCCCATTTTCCAGTCCAAACTGTTTGGTGCCTGCAGCCTGTATCCTGTGTCACATGACTAGGAGTAGCTGGAAGTTGATTGTAGTGCAATACTCCCCGGCAGAGATAATCTGGAGTAATGGGTGCTGGCAGGGTGGTCCATCTCTTGCTTGATAGGGGGGCAGAGCTGTCACCTACCACACTTGCACATCAAAAAGACTCTGCCTTAGCACACTCACAAAGGGCTTCACACTAGTCTTTTGTGCCCTCAGACAAGTTGGGGCCAGAGCAGGGTGGTAGAGAATTCCAAACACTTCTGGTGGTAAAAACCTCTAAAAATTTCTACTACTTCAAAGATGGCACCAGGTACACATTTTGAACCCTCAGACCCAACTCTTCAGTACACTTCTGGACCTGTGGAAGACTCTGAAGAATGACTGCTGTGCTGCTCTGCAAGAAGGAATGCTACTCTGCTGCCCTAATGCCTGCGTGAGAAGGGACAGAGGCCAGAACAACTATGCACCCAGCACCTGGACTCTGCCTGCTGTGAGTCATGCCTCCCAAGTAATGTCACTCCAGTCCTGGACTGTCAAAGTACCATGATTCGATTTCCTCAGGAGCAGAAGATAAATCCTCAGTCCCAACCCATACTACCTACAACAAGAAAATAGAATCTCCGTTTTGAGCACGCTGGAGGTGGAAAGGGGAATGGGATTTATAGAGACTGCATCAGAGATGGTGTTTCTTCAAATACTGAGTCTGCCATTCACCTCTTATTTCAACTGGATAACAGCACCTGCAAAGTTACAATCACAATTACTAGGGACACACTATTGTAGCTACATCATCCATTTACATTTATTAATTATTAATTTCACAAACAATTATATAACACTCTCTTACCTGAGCTCCCTGAGGATTTTGTCTCTCTCTTTCTCTATTACTGTTGGATGTTGAATTAATAAGAATTAATAGTAAATGATTTTCTTAGAAGTTGTTCTGCGTTTTTTTTTTAAAGTGAGGATTAGCTTACTTCTCAACCTTTGTGCTGATATATACTTTGAGTTCATTTGACTGCACGTTCTTAAATAATTTTGAATAGTTGCTATATATATAGATATATATATATATATATCTATATATGTGCATATCTATATATATGGATAGATAAAAGTCAAGTATGGTGGTATAATGCGTTAAAATTGTATTTCCTGTTGTCTGTTTTATATAAAACTTTTCTGTTGATAATAATCTGTATGCTTCTTTAAACTCGTTGTGTTAATATTCTCCGGTATACTTTTTTGAACTCTGGTTGATAATATCTTTATATTCTTTGAATGTTCACAAGAGACAATTCCAGCCGGAAACTCTTTTAGAAGCTGCAAAAACCTTCTGTCCCTGCATTTGCTTCTAAGCAATTAAATATTATCTGTAGTTAACTCGAATAGTCTGTGAAATGCATGCGAAGCCAAGTTTGCCTCAGAAAACGTTAACCTCACAACAAGCTCCCTCTCAACACATCTGGATTCCTGTCAGGTCACAGTTGAAGTGTGAAGCTCTCTAGCAGCGTGAACGTATCATAGCAATGAGACTGAGTGCAACACTAGAACCACAACTTAGCATTTGACCTTCTCATCGGCCATCTTGGATTCCTGTCTTCTACATTTTCTTTGCAACGTGTGTAGCACAACTCAACAAACTTTCTTCCAATAAGGACATCGCTTCTTCCACTGTGGATACTTCTTTGCCAGCACTCTTATAGTTTTTCCTTTATGTTTCGCTGTTATTACATGGCAAGTTTGAGGGTTCTTGACAGTTACCCTTGGAAGTGGGTTTGAAGGTGCTTTGCCAGCTATGGTCCCCTGGGTTGAACCGATGTAGCGCAACACATCTTTATACAGCTCTGCACCAGAACAAACACTGCACAACACATCCCGATGCAGGACCTAACATGACAGTGCGAAGCTCCTCAGAACTGCAGCTCAGCAATGCATCCTCGATGCAAGCCTTTGTCAACAGCATCCTCGATGACCATGCAGGACCTCGTATTGCAAGCTCTGTTGATGGCTTCATTGGAACCACCAATGCATGCCACATCTGTGACATATTTCTGATGCATTTCTGATGTAGGAATTTGCATCGAAGCCCACAGCTTCTTTGGAACTTCCGCTGCGCAAGGCATCCTCAACGCAGGCTCTCACAGTGCTCTGAACCAGGATTTAAGGTACTTCATTCAGTGAGCTTAACTTGGTTCCTGTGTTCACCCCACTCTCCATTGTGGTTGGCCTGAATGTGTCACTTTGTCCCCATCCGGCGCGAACAAATATCCACAGGTGGAGTTTTTTACTTCTAAGAACTGTTTTGACTTATCCCTTTAACATTGCTAATCTCTTGTTCTACTAATTGGATTTGTTTGCTTTGATGTCAAATAATATTGCATTTTACTCTATTTTCCTAAATTGGTGTGGGATTTTTCTTGTGGTGTGTTATCACTTTATTACTGTCTGAAGTGCTGCATAAAAATATTAAACACGTTACGCCTGACTTCTATGTGGGTTGAGCACAGGTTAATTTGGGGCTTGCTTGTGGTTCTTCCTGGCAAGAATTGCGGTTGTTGCTTGAGAAGGGTTTTGTTGCAGGGCTGGTGCTTAGTCTCCATTTTAGATTTCCTTCTTAACTTGACATCTTCCTCGATGGTGACTTTTTACAGAATTTCTTCTAACACAAAAAAGTGCTACCTGGCATTTATTCTTGGTAGGCATTATCACCATGTAGTTTACACATTTAGGGTCAAATTTAAGAATAGTGGTGCAAAACCCCGTCCAGCACCACTTTTCTTGCGCCCCTTAGTGGCCCTCTACTGCCACCATGTGTGCGCTGTATTTAAAATATGGCGCACCATGGTGCAGAGTAGGGGACAATAGCGTCAAAATTTATGACGCTATTGATGTACTGTTCAGGGTTAGCACCAACGTTTTGGTGCTAACCCTGAACAGTACATAGGGGCCCATTTTAACCAATGGCGTGTCCTCTTTTAACGCCTGCTCTGAGCAGGCATTAAAAATGGCGCAAATAAATCATTTCGATTTCTTTGCCGCATTTTTCAGCCCCCCCTAACAGGGGAACACCCCCCCTCACATACATTATGCCTGGCGCATTGCACCACTTTGTATATCTGGCACTGCGATTTTGGCCTTGTTGGGCCAGATAAGCATAAAAAATTACACTAATGTGGCGCAAAGAGGTGCTAGGCCCTCTTAAATCTGGGTCTGAGTTCTAGAGTCTTACAATCAAACGTGATGCCCTTGTTGTTTTCTTTTGTTTTTGTCTGTGATCGTCGGACACAACTCTTTTATTTTAGACAAAATAACGAGCTGTTCTGCACCTCTGCTACAGTACGCTAAGGACGTTGTTTTATTATATACACAGTATCCCTTGCTTTACTCAGTGAGAAGAGCACTTCATGCTGAGATTATCGTGGAGCCGCTGTGCGCTGTTATGAGATGCAGTCCTGCTGACTATGACCTTCATCCCGAGAAAGAAGATAACCTGTACAGCTAGACTGATGCATTCATAAATGAACTGAGTCCTGATTCCTGACACATAATACCAAGGTATGGTGGTTAGACAAACCCAGCAAGTCTGTCAAAGGATACTCCTGCTATGCTCTCTTTAGTGGATAGTTATTAGTGACAAATAGGAATAAAATTCGTAACAACTGACATGGTTGAATTGTTTGTATTGTTCACCATTCTAAGTATGCTTTTACAACAATACATCTCATCTGTTTAATCATTGCAGCCCATGTCTTTATTACAAGAATACAGACTCTTCAATGAATATTTGAAAATTGATTTTCATATCTTTTTTGTTTTAACCCCTTCGCTGCCAGGCCTTTTCCCCCTCCTGTGCCAGGCCTTTTTTTGCCTATTTGGGGCAGTTCGCGCTTAGGCCCTCATAACCTTTTGTCCACATAAGCTAACCAAGCCAAATTTGCGTCCTTTTTTTCCAACATCCTAGGGATTCTAGAAGTACCCAGACTTTGTGGGTTCCCCTGAAGGAGGCCAAGAAATTGGCCAAAATACAGTGAAAATTTCGTTTTTTTCCCAAAAAATTGAAAAAGTGGCTGCAGAAGAAGGCTTGTGGTTTTTCCCCTGAAAATGGCACCAACAAAGGGTTTGCAGTGCTAACCTCAGCAGCTTCCCAGCTTTCAGGAACAGGCAGACTTGAATTAGAAAACCCAATTTTTCAACACAATTTTGGCATTTTACTGAGGCATACCCCATTTTTGCAATTTTTTGTGCTTTCAGCCTCCTTCCAGTCAGTGACAGAAATGGGCATGAAACCAATGCTGGATCCCAGAAACCTAAACATTTCTGAAAAGTAGACACAATTCTGAATTCAGCAAGGGGTCATTTGTGTAGATCCTACAAGGGTTTCCTACAGAAAATAACAGCTGAAAAAGAAAAATATTGAAATTGAGGTGAAAAAAACCATCAATTTTTCTCTACGTTTTACTCTGTAACTTTTCCCTGCAATGTCAGATTATCAAAAGCAATATACCGTTATGTCTGCTGGACTCCTCTGGTTGCGGGGATATATAGGGCTTGTAGGTTCATCAAGAACCCGAGGAACCCAGAGCCAATAAATGAGCTGCACCCTGCGGTTTGTTTTCATTCTATACAGGGTATACAGCAATTCATTTGCTGAAATATAAAGAGTAAAAAATTGCTATCAAGAAAACCTTTGTATTTCCAAAAAGGGCACAAGATAAGGTGTTGAGGAGCAGTGGTTATTTGCACATCTCTGAATTCCGGGGTGACCATACTAGCATGTGAATTACAGGGCATTTCTCAAATAGATGTCTTTTTTACACACTCTCCTATATTTGGAAGGAAAAAATGTAGAGAAAGACAAGGGGCAATAGCACTTGTTTTGCTAATCTATGTTCCCCCAAGTCTCCCGATAAAAATGATACCTCACTTGTGTGGGTAGGCCTAGCGCCCGCGACAGGGAACGCCCCAAAACGCAACGTGGACACATCCCATTTTTTTTTAAAGAAAACAGAGGTGTTTTTTGCAAAGTGCCTACCTGTAGATTTTGGCCTCTTGCTCAGCCGGCACCTAGGGAAACCTACCAAACCTGTGCATTTCTGAAAACTAGAGACCTAGGGGAATCCAAGATGGGGTGACTTGCGGGGCTCGGACCAGGTTCTGTTACCCAGAATCATTTGCAAACCTCAAAATTTGCCTAAAAAACACATGTTCCTCACATTTCTGTGGCAGAAAGTTCTGGAATCTGAGAGGAGCCACAAATTTCCTGCCACCCAGCGTTCCCCCAAGTCTCCCGATAAAAATGATACCTCACTTGTGTGGGTAGGCCTAGCGCCCGCGACAGGAAGCGCCCCAAAGTGCAACGTGGACACATCCAAATTTTTTGAAGAAAACAGAGGTGTTTTTTGCAAAGTGCCTACCTGTAGATTTTGGCCTCTAGCTCAGCCGGCACCTAGGGAAACCTACCAAACCTGTGAATTTCTGAAAACTAGAGACCTAGGGGAATCCAAGGAGGGGTGACTTGCGGGGCTCGGACCAGGTTCTGTTACCCAGAATTCTTTGCAAACCTCAAAATTTGGCTAAAAAAACACATGTTCCTCACATTTCTGTGTCAGAAAGTTCTGGAATCTGAGAGGAGCCACAAATTTTCTGCCACCCAGCGTTCCCCCAAGTCTCCAGATAAAAATGATACCTCACTTGTGTGGGTAAGCCTAGCGCCCGCAACAGGAAATGCCCCAAAGTGCAACGTGGACACACCCAAATTTTTGGAAGAAAACAGAGGTGTTTTTTGCGAAGTGCCTACCTGTAGATTTCTGCCTCTAGCTCAGCCGGCACCTAGGGAAACCTACCAAACCTGTGCATTTCTGAAAACTAGAGACCTAGGGGAATCCAAGACGGGGTGACTTGCGGGGCTCGGACTAGGTTCTGTTACCCAGAATCCTTTGCAAACCTCAAAATTTGGCTAAAAAAACACATGTTCCTCACATTTCTGTGGCAGAAAGTTCTGGAATCTGAGAGGAGCCACAAATTTCCTTCCACCCAGCGTGCCCCCAAGTCTCCCGATAAAAATGATACCTCACTTTTGTGGGTAGGCCTAGCGCCCGCGACAGGAAACGCCCCAAAGCACAACGTGGACACATCCAAATTTTTGGAAGAAAACTGAGGTGTTTTTTGCGAAGTGCCTACCTGTAGATTTTGGCCTCTAGCTCAGCCGGCACCTAGGGAAACCTACCAAACCTGTGCATTGCTGAAAACTAGAGACCTAGGGGAATCCAAGGAGGGGTGACTTGCGGGGCTCGGACCAGGTTCTGTTACCCAGAATCCTTTGCAAACCTCAAAATTTGGCTAAAAAAACACATGTTCCTCACATTTCTGTGGCAGAAAGTTCTGGAATCTGAGAGGAGCCACAAATTTCCTGCCACCCAGCGTTCCCCCAAGCCTCCCGATAAAAATGATACCTCACTTGTGTGGGTAGGCCTAGCGCCTGCGACAGGAAACGCCCCAAAGCGCAACGTGGACACATCCCATTTTTTGAAAGAAAACAGTGCCTACCTGTGGATTTTGGCCTGTAGCTCAGCCGGCACCTAGGGAAACCTACCAACCCTGTGCATGTTTGAAAACTAGAGACCTAGGGGAATCCAAGATGGGGTGACTTGTGGGGCTCGGACCAGGTTCTGTTACCCAGAATCCTTTGCAAACCTCAAAGTTTGGGTAAGAAAACACCCTTTCCTCTCATTTCGGTGACAGAAAGTTCTGGAATCTGAGAGGAGCCACAAATCTCCTTCCACCCTGCGTTCCCCCAAGTCCCCCGATAAAAATGATACCTCACTTGTGTGGGTGGGCCAGGTGCCTGCAACAGAATAAGGCCCAAAACTTGAAGAGATAGAAGGGATAGCACAGCGAGTTTATAAGGGCATATTCTTTTATACATCTTTAGACGGACTCTGCTTTGGGGACCCACATAAGTGAGGTGTCATTTTACTTGGGAGGCTGAGGGGAAAACTGGGGAGTAGGAATTTTGTGCTGGAGCGGTGATCCTACTAAGAAAAGTCAGGAAAATATACTTTTTTATGCAATTTTGAGGTTTACAGAGGAGTCTGTGTAAGAAAATGTTGGGGGAGCCACGCAAGCCACACCTCCCTGGACTCCTTGGGGTGTCTAGTTTTAAAAAATGTCTGGGTTTTGTAGGTTTCCCTATATGAAGGCCGCACCCAGGACCAAAAACATAGGTGGGCCCTCCCCCCCAAAAACAGGTATTTTTGTAATATATCATATTGATGTGTGCACATACGTCCGTGATATGCCAAACACTAAAATTGTGAAAAGAAACACACTTAGGTTATGTGAAGAAGACCCCTCACCCACCAACCAAGTTGGTGGCATGCTTCATCATCGGGGTCCCACCCGAGGCACCTAGCGTGTCACAGGTGTGCTGCGACGCCTGATTACAGCGGAGCAGGTTTTGTCATTTTTACCACACATACTGGTTGGATTTGGCACGAGGGTGAGTGATGGTTCAGTGGATCAAATTTTATTAACAAGAGATTTCACAAAAATGAAATGCACTGCTAATAACTGAAAGGCAAAAAACTGAACCAATGACTCACAGCTCGTGAGCTGTAAAGCCGTGACAAGGCACCAACCGCTTTACAGTCCATTCACACACCTTTCATACATGACACGCACAAGGCCATTCACACGGCCAGCCACGGGCCCAGCACATTACAACACTCACATCGACAGACCGCGCCACTCAAGGGCCCATCACTTACATACGCCCACATGCCTGATTCAAGAATCACACCAGCTGATGGGAGTGGCACCGCCAGCCAAGCGCCACCCCACGCACACCGCCAGCCAAGCGCCACCCCAAGCACACCGCCAGCCAAGCGCCACCCCACGCACACTGCCAGCCAAGCGCCACCCCACGCACACTACCAGCCAAGTGTCAACCCACGCACACCGCCAGCCAAGCGTCACCCCAAGCTCACCGCCAGCCAAGCGCCACCCCACGCACACTGCCAGCCAAGCGCCACCCCACGCACACCGCCAGCCAAGCGCCACCCCAAGCACACCACCAGCCAAGAGCCACCCCACGCACACCGCCAGCCAAGCGCAACCCCACGCACACCACCAGCCAAGCGCCACCCCACGCACACTGCCAGCCAAGCGCCACCCCACGCACACCGCCAGCCAAGCGCCACCCCAAGCAAACCACCATCACTTTTTTTGTTTATAAACAACAAAGAAACCACTAATTATAAAATAAGCACAAAACTACAAACACAAAAACTCTAACTAAATACATGACAGAGATGCCAACCGTGAAACATATGAAAATATAAAATAGACAGCTTACGCTCAAGGTATTTCCCAGATTGTTTTTTTGGTATGGTACCTTCTGTAACAGCCGGGCACACACAGCCCAGGCTTTGAAGGGCATTCGGGGCAGTACATCCGGCTCTCCCTCCGGATTAATCTCCGGGCACATACTCTACATTTCTTTGTGGGCATGTCTTTTTTGGGAGTGGGAGGAATGTGATCTGGAAAGTGCCGATCTTTCAATCTAGCCACATCCTCCACCACTTCTACTCTAGGAACACTTGCCGGTTCCACTACAATAAGGCTTTCTATCACCGACTCCTGAAATTTAACAAATGCCATCCTTGACTCAGATGAACAATCCTTGTATACAATAAAGGCATTAAAAGTTGCCAAATGAAATAAATGTAGGGCCAACTTTTTATACCACACATAAGACTTACGAAGAGCAGTGTAAGGTTCCAACCTCTGATCTACTCTATCAACACCTCCCAGGTGCCTATTGTAGTCCAAAATGCACGCAGGTTTGCGCACTTCCGCAACCTGACCCCAAACAGCCACAGGGGAAGTACTCTCATCATGGATGGTCGATAGCATGTACACATCCCTCCTGTCTGAAAATTTCAGAGCTAGCAGCTCATTATTCCGCAAGGCACTGCACTGTCCCCTCTCAAGTTTTTTACAGACAAGCTCCCTTGGATAGCCTTTCCGGTTAGAACGGATTGTGCCACAAGCAACAGTGTCCACCCTAAACAACTCCTTGAACAACTGCACTCCAGTGTAGAAATTATCTACGTACAAATGGTGACCTTTGTTAAACAGCCGTCTAGTAAGTTCCCACACAATTTGTTCGCTAACTCCAAAAGTGGCCGGACAACCAGGAGGGTCAATACTGGAATCCCTACCCGTGTAGACCCGGAAATTATACACATATCCTGTACTGCTTTCTGACAGCAGATACAATTTAATCCCATACCGTGCCCTCTTACTAGGAATGTACTGCTTAAAAACTAAACGCCCCTTGAAAAGGACCAAAGACTCGTCCACACTTATCTCTTTGCCTGGAACATAGACCTCTGAAAACCGATCCACAAAATGATCAAGGACAGGCCTAATCTTAAAAAGGCGGTCACAATCAGGGTGATTTCGTGGTAAGGCTAAAGCATTGTCTACAAAATGCAGCATACGAAGAAGAAACAAATACCGATTACGTGTCATAGTTGCAGGAAATATAGCAGTTGCCATCAAGGGACTAGTAGACCAATAAGAAGCCAGTGACGGCTTCCTGATCAACCCCATCAAAAAAGACAAACCTAAAAACCTTTTCATCTCTTCCAGATATGTGGGAACCCACTGAGTAGCTCTAGACTGAGGCTTAAGTCTGGCAGCGCTGTCCCGCAAATATTGCTCTGCATACACATTTGTCTGCTCCACAATCTCTTCCAAAAATACATCGTCCATAAACAAGTGAAAGAAATGGACAGGCAAAAAGTTTTCCGTATTAACTCTACACCCTGGGAGACCAGTAAATGCAGGTAACTGTGGCTGCTCCATGTTTGGGGCAATCCAGGTGTCAGGTCTTCCAATGTGAAACCCTTCAGCCCCAGGCTGCTGCACTCTTGGCACATCAATGTCCTCCTCTAACACAGGCCCTTCATCTGCACTGAGAGTTGCTTCCTCATCAGAAGAATACTCTCGGACAGAAAACTCACTTCCAGAATCTCCTGCTTCCTCCTCTGCCTCAGATGCAGAGTCAGTGTCGTAATCATGGTCTGAAGACGACTCGAAGAGCATGCGAACAACCTGCTGAGCGGTCACTTTGCGGCTAGCCATGATCCTAACAACAAATGGATTGCCAACAACAACTAGCACTAAAATAAGTAATAAACAAAGTGTAGCTTTATCACAAAGAGTTATGTACTACAAAAAACTATACCACTCAGTTGCCTGAAATAGCTACTCACCAAGCAACTACTCTGCACAGACACAGCAATCACCAATGATATCCCACTAAAAAGAAAAAAGAAAAAAGCAAATTAGACATATGACAACACAAACATCACTGTGCTCAAATCTAAGGACAATGTCAAACACACAATACTGCATTTAGTACACCACCTACAAACATGCCATTCATGCATGTCAACAATACTCCTTTGGAGTAAATTGCTTTCACTTACCTAAAACACGCAACTATGCAAACCGCAGGACAACTACTGCCAAAACCGCAAAGATCCACAGCAAAGGAAGCAAAAGCGTTGAACTAGAAGAAAAAGAAGAAATAAATTGTTATAATCACAAATACAAATACTTTGCCAGTTGACAAACACCCCACCACCAAGACACCACCAAGAACTTAGAAGTTGTCCCTGGTACCTAAGTGGATCCTGCCCCCCTCGGGGGTAGATGGGCGTAAAAAAATTGGCCAATCTGCCCCCAAGGGGGGCAGAAATGGGCAACACCTCTGTGCCCCCTTTTAGGGGGCGACCCTTCCCAAAGGGGGCACCCCCAGCACAACACAAAACAAAACAAAAAAATCCCAGCCGTATTGGTGGTTCTGCCCTCCTTGGGGGCAGATGGGCCTAAAAAAATAGGAGCAGAGATGGCCAATATGAATTTTCCCCACCTTAGGGGGGCGACCGTTGCCCAAGGGGTGCCCCCAAACACACACCACACACACCACACAATCCCTGGTGCCTAGTGTGCTTCCACCCCCCCGGGGGCCAGATCGTCCAAAAAATGGCTGGTCTGCCATCGGGGGGGCCGAAACAGAAAAAAAAAATAGCTCCCCAGAGCGACCCTTGCCCAAGGGGTTGCCCCCAAAATAAACAATAAAAACAAAATCCCTGGTGTCTAGTGGATTTGGCCCCCCCACCCCCTGGCGGCAGATCAGCCCAAAAATTGGCAATCTGCCCCCAGGGGGGGCGAAATACAAAAAAAATAGTCCCCCAGTGGGGCGCCCCTTGCCCAAGGGGTCGCCCCCCCAAAAAACTTTACAATAAAAATAAATCCCTGGTGTCTAGTGGTTTTTCCCCCCCCGGGGGCAGATCCGCCGAAAAATCGGCGGATCTGCCCCCGGGGGGGCGAAATACGAAAAAAAATTGCCCCGGGGGGCCGACCCTTGCCCAAGGGGTCGCCCCCAAAATACACACAAAAAATAACATCCCTGGTGTCTAGTGGTTTTCGCCCCCCACCTGGGGGCAGATCCGCCGAAAAATCGGCGGATCTGCCCGCGGGGGGGGGAAATACCAAAAAAAAAAAAACCCGGGGGGGGCCACCCTTGCCCAAGGGGTCGCCCCCAAAATACACATAAAAAATAACATCCCTGGTGTCTAGTGGTTTTCGCCCCCCCCTGGGGGCAGATCCGCCCCAGGGGGGGGGCGAAATACTAAAAAGAATTGCCCCCGGGGGGGCGACCCTTGCCCAAGGGGTCGCCCCCAAAATAAACAAAAAAGAAAATCCCTGGTGTCCTAGTGGAGATTCCTGCTCCACGATCGCGGAGCAGGAATCTTGTGAAAACAGGCACAGGGGGAAAGGAAAAACCCTTTCCTTTCCCCCCGTGTCTGTTTTCACCGCCCCCCAAAAACGGAAAGGACTCACCTTTTGGGTCCTTCTCCGAAGACGCGCTGGAAGCAAATGGCTTCCAGCGCGCCCGGCAACACTAGATGACGTCAGCACGCTGTGCGCGCGCTGACGTCATCGGATTGCCGTGGGGGGCGAGGTTACCAATAACGTCTATTTTCATGGTAAGGTTAGGGGTTTAGATGTGGTACTTTGAGCTAGCCAAAACAAACCAACATTTACTAATGATATAAGTAGACTAAGGGCCCTAATGTGAGGTATAAGCCAGCAGCTTCACCCTCGTTGTATTATGATGAATCCTCCTGGCTGACCAGTAGAAACTGTCAGTTACACTGTTTCCGCTGGTCAGCCCAGTGGAAATTGTGCACGTCATTGGCCTCTGCTCCCTTAGACAGCGGAGGCCAATGCCGTCCCACACAGCACCCTTGGAATGCACATTGTCTGCATTGCAGACGTTGTACATTCCGAGGGTGGTGACAGGGAGGTCCCTGCACTGCCCATGACATGGTCATGGGCATTGCAGGGCCTTCCTGTGGTCCCCAGCATTGCCATTCCACCAGTCTATTGATGGCGGGGACCCCGTCATGAAAAGGTTTGCAGAAAGGGAAGTTGTGATGGCTTCGACTGCCACCAAACCGTCAGGATCCCAGCAGAGGCGGTGTCTCCTGGTTGTTGAAGCTTGAACCTTTGAAAGGAATGCACCCACTATATGGATTCCTTTCTTTGAATACCATTCATTGAATATGGTGCAAGCAACAAATATTCCGGTTAATTGCAGACAGGTTGTTACCGCTCATTGAACTGCACATGGGCTTGACAATAGCGGTGGAGATGTTACCTTTGTGGCTGAGTCATACAAAGCTTATAGATGTGAAACTTATTATTTCTGGGTCAATATCCCTGCAGCCAATGCCAATTCATTCACATTTCACACATACACTGTAGCTCCAGTGCCAGCTGAATATACATCTTATCAATATTTAGAAATACTACTAACTTATCAGGAACATCAAAATTGGTTCCAAGACACCTTCCCACATACAGTTCGACATGCAAGACTGGGTCCTCTCAGTAATGAGGGGGCAACTCCGCCAGCATTGGCAGATTTTACGCCATATACAAATGAACAACAATTAAATTAGGCTAATGTGCTTGCTCTCCTAAACCACTTGGTCAGACTATATAGATGTCTAAAGTATTTTGATATGCATACATTAACCATTGCCCATGCAAAGGCACATTTAGCTATGTCTGCAACCAGTCCAGTCACTATGAATGCCATTATTGGTAATATTCCTAGTAAACAGAATGAAATTCTATTTTGGATAGCACAAAAAACAAATCACCTTGAAGCAGAGCTTCCCCATATGGGACCCCAAGATCAATTTAGAATTCTTACTATTTGTCTACCACTTGTTGTGTTTTCCCCAGTTGAATATTGTACCACATGGGTACTGTCTTTGCTGCCATGTACACCATTACACATGGTACCTCATCAATTGTTGTTTTGCCTGGGGGCTTGAGCAAATTCAAAATGAACATGAGGCGGCCCGTGTCCTGGACTTGAGAATGTGAACTAATTACCAACTTTGCCACAGTATCCTCAATATTTCTAAGTAATATTGAAGGGAATGCAGCTTCTTTGGCAATATGCTAAAGGCTCACATTTCTTCCCGTTGTGCATCAGGAATGCAAGTTACCCAAAATTATTTCTGAAACCTATGCAACGATAGGTAGTGATAGTTTGGGAACCAAGCTGAGTAAGTCATAACTTAAAGGCAATCTAACACAATAGCACCAAGCAGACATCTAAGTCTTCTAAGAAGTGCTGGGACAACAATGAAAATATAGAGAAAAACAAAACACGGACTAGCTCTCCACACTTGAAGTCTTTCTGAAAAATGTTTTAACCTAGGTAACCGTGATACACTTAAATAGCCAGATAGGTAAGAGTATTCTGATACACGCCTTTCTTGTGCCTTTCAGGACTCTACAGACAAGTGTTCAGGGAGAAGGGGATGGAGAGAAAGCAGACAGAGTATGTGAAACCGAAAATGGACTGACAACGCTATTCCGGTCTCATCATAATAAAGAGAAACGAAGAGAAACTTCTGCAACAAAAAGCACAATTTTAAAAGAAGACAGTGGCAGGAATTTCCACTAAATATCCCACAAATACTCAGAACTCATCTTCTGAACAAGATGAGGACTAAAACAATGCTCGACAGTTCAGGAGAGGTCACAATAGTTCGTCATATTCTTCAAGAGTTCCTGGCAGCGAGACCGACTATTGAAGTAATATTCTGGCAGAATTTGGCCAATGCGTATGGCATTCTCTTGGCTTGGTAGATTGGCTGGCTGAGATTGTTAGAAAATCCAACAGGGGAGGATGTAAGACTAACTTCTGTGTCTTTTCTTGTTCCTGAAGAAGTTACGGGAGTGTACGCTGCAGAATGTGCTCTTGCCCAGGCCCCAGCACTATATAGAAATCTAGCAGTTTGGGATAAGGACTTGCCTTATCATGTTATACCTAGAAGGTCCAGCCCGTAAGTGCAACTACTATACAATATTAAACATGAAGCTTTACGTCCTGTTAGGGAGATTCTATCACAATTAGAAAATCCAGGTGTTTATGCGTCTCGTGTCTCTCCTATGAATAATCCATTATTTCCCCTAACTAAATCAGACCATTCCTATCATATAGTTCTAGACTATAGATATTTAAACAGTCATACATAGAATTTTGCTATACAAAATTCCCTCAGCACAGCTTTAGTGAACAATATACTTACAAAACTACATTTAACATTTCTGGCTTTCAGCAATTTAGGAACCCAAGTGAGGTGCTTTCACATGAGCTCATGTCATTCACATATTGAGTCATCAAATTGGTGGTGCACATGTTGCAGGGAATGCAAAGGTAGCTGTTCAGACTGTTATAGTACCTGAGATTACTTGTTCACATACAAGAAATGATGATGACATTATGACTGTGGTCACTGTTTCAGGTAGTGATGCACCCCTATCTAAAAACTATCCAAGAAAATACCCTTGTCTATTGAGTCCTCAAAATATTCTTTTATCTCGCATTCCTGGGGTGGGTAATCGAGTGATAACCAACCAGGCCTGATGGTTAAAATTAATAATTGCTGCTCACAAAGGATTAGCATCTGCACATGCTGGTGTGGCAGCTACAGTTTCCTTGTTATAGAAAGGCAAGGTATTTATAAACAGCATAAAAAATATGTCCTTTGCTGCAACATTTGTCAACAGATTAAAAATTCCACCATGATACGCCCGACGCAGACACTTCTTTTAGTCTCAAATAAGCCATTACAATTTGTATAGTTAGATGATTGCGGACTGCCCCATATGGATGGTATGTTTAAATGTATTTTATTGTCTGTTGATTCATGTTCTTGATTCCTATGGTTAAGGCCACAACAGTCGGCTAATGCTCAAACTGTTACTGAAGATTTGCAGGTCCTTAACAGTACATATGCAGTGATGGTGTCAGGAACAAGGCTGTGCGCAGTCCAGGTTCCACCCAAAGGTCTGCTGCGCAGATTTGCGGTGCTTTATGCGCACCACTGGTCATCCCCGCTTGTTCCAAGAATGGCCAGCAACGTCGTTTACCCTGTGGTAAAGCTCACATAGCTGCAGGTTCAGGCCATTGGTGGTCAAGATGCACTTATCATTGCTATCTTATGAAGAAACTACATTTCCCATGTTTTTAGAGGCGGTGGCCAGTTTGGGGTGTGGCTGGCCTATAAAGCCCAGCCACACCCAAACCAGTGGCTCACTATTTTGAAGACTTCGATGCAGTCAGACCTCAAGGGACCTTCCTCTGGAGCAAAGCAGAATTTCTTCAAGGCAGCTTGGCAGTAACTCGAAGGTTCCTAGTTTTCCATTTGGAATTCAGACACGAGTAGGTCGTACTCGTGGGCGGTATGGTCGTGAAGAGCCCAAGTCAGAAGGGAGTTGTTTCTTCCTAACTTTCAGCATTCCCCTAGCCTAACGAGCATGGTGTTTTAGGCTACTTGAGTTTAGTGCTTCAGTTCACGGCAGCAATGAGCTTAGGAAAAGTACTTCAGTTCACAGCAGCAACACGCTTAGGGAAATCGCTTCAGTTCACAGCAGCAACACGCTTTGGTAAAGCGATTCAGTTCACAGCAGCAATGCGCTTTGATAAAGTGCTTCAGTTCACGGCAGCAAGTGCTTTGGAAAAGCGCTTTAGTTCACGGCAGTAACGCGCTTTGGTACAGCACTCCAGTCACCAAGAATAAAGCGCATCAATACAGCGCTCGAAACTCACAGGAATGACGCGCATTAGCATAGCGCTCCAATCAAGAGGAATAACGCGCATTGGTACAGCGCTTCAGTTTCAGGGGTGAAAAAGCACATTGGCCTCAATGTTCGAAAGCGCTTCAGTTCACAGAAAGTAAAGCACCCTTGGCTCAGTACTTAAAGCGCTTTTAATTTACAGGAGAACATTTATTGGAAAACAAGTTTCAAAGTTGAATGAATTGCAGTTTCATTGTCTTAAGATGCATGATATGTGAGATACATATTAAGATGTTTTATATTATGTGAAAAAACTCATTTAAGTATTTACCAGTTTCTAAACTGAGATCTAATATTTAGAGTTTTATCAATGCATACATGGTTCCATGATTGATATTTAAGAGAGTGGCCATAGTCTAAAAACTCTAATCTTCTGGGGACTCTGAGGTCTCAGTTCATTCTGGTTTCGTGATTTTCAGAAGGGGCTATTGCCCAATTGATAAAGAGTTCCAATCTGATGTTATAGAGATGCATGTACGCAAGGGCTCTAATGGTGAGTTAGATTGTCATGAATGAGTATATGCATATTTGTTCTAACTTTTTCCTTTCAGATCTCTCTCCCAGCTGTTCCCTACCCTAATTCCCTTCCCCCACCTGGCTTCATCATAACTGTGTGCTATTATAGCTTTCTGGGTTGGTGACGCCGAAAGGTGGGCCTTCTTGTTCTGCAGCGTGCAGATCCCGAGGAAAAGACACCGTGACAGGTGGCATTTCACTTGGAACAGAGACTGACTTGTGCCTCTAAAGCTTACTGGGATAACTTGAGCACCCTTAGTGTTGCTGTGAAATATTCCGTTCCCTATCATCCTGAGGGAAATTCAATAGTGGAACAAATGAACTGTAACCCAACACTGTACTTAACAGCTAGGGTATTAAATTCAGGTGGCAGTTCAATCTGTCACCTGAATGGAGTCCAGAGGGCTTTAAACAATTTGTCTGGAAGATATTTGGGTAGTCAGACTCCCTACGAAGTCCTATTCAAAGTCCAAATGTATGTTCCAGATCTTGATAACCCTGCCATTGTGGCAGCAAATATGCCCTTTGACAACAGTGTATATTTTGCTGTCTTACAGGAATTGCAAGACTTCTGAGATGAGTGCTCAAATTTAACTCCTGAACCTACTGCAACTGACAAACTGAAGGAGCAACCAGCAACTACTGGCTAGATTCCTAAAGTCAGTGATTTAGCCTGGGAGAAAATTGGAGACAGGAAAGGGTTTGGCCTGTCCTTTTATGCATAGTGCCTGTCCTTGCTTTTCAAAGTACTTGAACTGTAATTTTTCCACCACGTCCTGGCTGTAAACAGAAACAACAAGTTTCCATTGATTTGATTAAATTACATCATATGGGTGGCAGTTCTCCACAGTAGGCCACAAGGATATATTGGAAGTGCTTTGTCTCCTCTCCCTATCCTGTAAGAGATCCCCTACATGTGTTAAATAGTGCCTATTCATACTACTCCCCAGATGGAGACTTCTGATGCTGAACATTCACTTGTGCCTGTTGCTAATGCCAAAACATGATACATCTCTTATGTGAGTTTACAATTTTCCACTGCTGCTCCTTGCAATTAAGTTGTTTTTTGTCAACTACGCATGAAGGTATCTTCCGGCTCTCCTTTGATTACTGAGGTCCCTGTTTTTACTCAGACTACCTCTGATTTCTTTGTAGGAACTGATGATTTTTAAGTTCTTCACATACCTCCTTGCATGGTGCACATCTACTGTTCTTCTGGTTGAAACAGACTTACCTGACTACTCCATGGTCCTACCTTTGAATTTTTCTTCCTACTGCTGAATAGACATTACCTTCCAGATCAGTCTCTAGAACTAATAGTTGAGGTGCTCACACTCCATTTTCCTTCACATAAGTTCCAAAGACACTTGTCCCTTGTGAGCACTTCATTTCCAATCCATAATGGCATTGTTTGGAACAAGGTCCCTTATGACACTTTTGAGGCTATAGAGACTTTGAAAATTCCATATGTCTTTAAAATAGCTATAAAGGATGTCACTACCCAAGATTCCATTTCTGATCAGTGAGATGTGGTGACTGCTTTTAACATACTATCTGAATCAGAATCATATACAGTTTATGAGAATGAGGATTTGTATTTGTATGGTGAAATAGCATCATTATGCACATTACTATTTATAGAGAGCTACTACTCCACATGCTGTTTATATAAGCAGTGTAAACGCTGCCTCACACCACTGTGGTTGTCGTTCGAACCTATATTTTAACAAGTTCCCTTATTTTTTTGGTCTTCTCCCTACAAACCCAGTTTCATTTTATTATAGAGTTAATGTCTACACAAAGAAAAATATGCTTACACAAAAGAAATTGATTTATTCACATTTCTTTATTTCCTAGTTGGACCTAAAAGGTTATGATTATTAGAAAACCAGCACTGACCTAAAATCGTTTAGGGTACATGACATTGGCATTTCCAGAGCATTGATGCTTTATTCATGGCTTGTCTAATCCCTTGAAAGGTCTTTTTGAACAAAACAGTACAACAGATTGCCTGCCTTTGCTTGGATACTATCAAAAGAATAAATGCACCTAGCATTCCCTCAGTTGAACATTTTGATAATTGGCAAGAGCATATTAATTTCACATAAGAACAACTTAATGCAATGGAGCAAAGTAGAAAATACAAGTCTTTGCTTTATGGTTCAGAGGGTCATTAGTGTGGGCCATTGACTCTAATTGCTGCAATCCCAGATTTGTAAACTCTTCCACAGTGTTTAAAGCGAGCAGACCAGACCCCTGATATATTACATCACGATACTTTGAAAACATTTCATTTGTTTTATTCCCTTTGATTGTTATTTTGGTTCTATTTTGGTTGCTCTGCAATGTAAGTCCCACAAAGATGCCAAATGATGATAAAGTGGCACACAACCTACTGTGTTGTGAACATATGATACACTACTTTGGAGTGTCTTTGTTCCTGGAACTGAACAAGAACTGCTCTTTGTCCTTCCAGCCTGTGTGGTTTCAGAGTGTGCATCCTGTGTTTCGCCATCTGTGGTGCTCTTTCAATTGTCCACTAGACTTACACCTTACTATGCAATTGTCACAGTCTATGAATGTTAATCTGCTTGTGCTTCCTTTGCCAATGCACCAACAGTGTTGTCCTATGATGCTCCCTTAGCTCCAAGATGCTCATTATGGGCTGTTTTTACCAATTTTGATTGATGCTTCTGTTTGAGGTTCTCTGGCATCCTGGCTTCTCTTCTGAGGCTGCACTCTTGACACCAATGCCTTTAGCTTCTGCTGAATCAGCAGGTACTAATCATGTTTGTTCCTTGGATCTGGCTCTTCAGACCTCTGTTCATCTGTCATCTGTGGATGTCGGTTCTTTCCTGGACTTTGCTGCAACGCCACAGAATCCAAGCTATTACTTTAACCGAATAGTGGATTCTGCGCTAGAAGTCAATGGATCGAAGCAAGATAGATTTGAGGGGATGTCATCAATGTGGAATATAATCATCAACAGTAATCAATATAGTCAAAGATCTTGAACCTCAAACAATAATCACACCAGTTTATTAAGAAGAATTATAAAATGTATTTCCCTAGATTAACAAAGCTAATGTCATGAAAATAACTCTCAAACACAAATGGCAAGCATATAGGATTAATAATGGTTGATTAGAACGTCTTATATATCTGAGTTTAATCAAAACGATCAGACAAATAATCTCCAAAAGAATTACACTTATTAAAAACACTAGATCTGGTAATAATGGCAAAGTATACATTAATACAACACTCAAAAGATGTCAATATAAATCTTGAGCATTCAGAATTAATATCCTCACTCACCACAGATTAGCATCATCATGTTGAGCTTCATGTAAAAAGAATTTAGAAACACAAATTTAGGAAAAATCTCTTTAACTCGGGTTACTATAAAAAAATAATAATAATATGAAGCAGTCAAATTATAAAAGTCAAATTATAAATTGCAGCTGGTACCTGCAAGGCAAAATAAACATATAAAACAAACAAATCTCATACTTTACCTAATGATAACAACAAGTAGGACACCATTAGATATGTCTTCAGAAGAGTTGGGCCTAACATCAGCACACTGTTAATATGACTCGAACTATCAGCAGGAACACTGGTATCTAACATCTTCAATCCAAAGACTAGCATCTTCTCACTTCTAAAAAAAATCCTACACCAGTTGTTATACTAAATGGTCAGTTACGTTTCATCCAATAGAAGTTTTAATTGATAACCTAAAATACAACATCATCGCATAAACTAAAATATTTTCTCAACAGTAACTTTTTCTTTTCCGTCTCATCTGTAGCTCTGTTGTTCCATCTCATCTAATCTTCTCTTCTCAGGAAGAAACACTCTCATTTGCTACTTTTACTTTCATCCTCGAAGAAGAAATCACGTATTAGTAACATTCTCAAACAATGGAACATTCAACTTATTCAAGAATTCAGTTAAACATGACCTTGTAAAACATAATGCAGCAACCCACTAGGGCTAGCTGTGGACACATCTGTTAGAGCATAGAACACACTTTTATGTAAGCATTGAATCATGGAAAATAACCAAGACATTTAGTTAGAATTTTGCTCAGTTAGGAACAGAAATTAACTGTGGCGACCGTTTTCAAAAGTCACTCGTCTACACATGTTAATTCATTATGCACTTAGTATACCAAAATCATTAATAAACATGTTAGGAAATTCACACTCTCACAACCTTAATGACATTCTGGAGATGGTGAATATTTCAGGGATCCCACCCTGCAATTTGGGTGCCTCCTAGACTCTTTAATTTGGTTTACTTTTTTCAAATTTTTGTATTCATATTTTAATAGTTTGTGTGTTTTTTAAATGTGGCATTGTATTATGGCTTTCAGTGTCTGCTTACATTGCTAAGGTGTTTTAGTGTGAAATTGATTTTTATATTTTTTTAGTGCTACAATTTTTTTTTAATATACTGTAGAGTAGTCACCTTTCTGATCAAGGGTCGGGTGTTGCAGTGCCTGTGCTTAGACTCCATTTTAGATTTCCTTTTAAACTTGACATCTTTCTCTAAAGGTGACTTTTTAATACTTTCCTCCAACACGAGAATATGCTACATATGCCTTTATTATTGGAAGGCACTGATTCCTAGTAGTTTGCACATTTAGGTCCAGAGCTGTACATTCAGGACATGATGCCCTTGTTTTATTTGTATGTGCCCATTGGCGACAACTCTTTTATTTTATACAAACTATCAAGCTGTTCTTCACCTCTGCCACAGTACAATAAGGACAGAGTGCTTTTCATACAAACAGCATCCATGTTACACTTGGCGAAAGGAGCACTTAATAGTGAAGTGCAGCCCTGCTGACTCCGACCTTCATTTTGAAAAGGAAGATAAGCTGTACATCTAGACAGATGCACTCGTAAATGCACTGAGACTGGCTTTCTGACACATAATATCAAGGTATGGGGGTTAGGCCATCCTAACAGGTCTGGCAGAAGGTACGCCTGCTATGCTCTCTTTAGTGGATAGCTATTAGTGACAGGTAGGAATAATATTAGTAAAAATTAAAATGGTTGAATTGTTTGCCTTGTTCACCGTTCTAATAATGCTCATTGCAATGATGTCTCTCATATGCTGAATCAATGCAGTTCATGTGTTTATTACAAGAATGCAATTTCTGCAACAAATATTTGAAAATTTATTTTTCTATCTTTCTTGTTGATGTTTTGGGCATGGAAAGGAAACAAACAAAAGGGTTAGATCTGTTTCCACAAATTCCTTGGGAGTCAGAGTAGTCAGGTTCGAGGTTACCAATAACATCTATTAGTCTGGTCAGGTTAGGGGTTTAGGTGTGGTACTGTGAGCTAGCCAAAACAAAACAACATTTAATTATGATATAATTAGATGTAGGGCCTGATTTAGAGTTTGGTGGATGGGGTATAACGATTCCATTATTTACTCTGAAAATTGAATATGGTGGACAGGCAATCCAGCACATTGTGATGAAGTAGCCCATCCTCCAAACTCTAAATGAGGCCCTAAGTTTCTTTTCTGTGAAGTTTTTGTTGCCATAAAACACAGTCCCACTAAACTCATAGGAACTGTATAACAATTTCATCCCCCATCAACCAGTAATCCCGTTTCATACACTTATTAAAAGAAAAGCACATTAATATGCACATACTACACAATACTATTCATTCATTTACAAACATATATGTGATGGCAGGTGGAAATAGCTACAGTCACAACTGCCTAATAGTTCACACCAATAATGAATCCTGAATCCTATGACCAGAATAACCCTACATTTACTAGACACAATAAAATGGGTGTAGCTATCAAAAGGCAGGCCTATTGGCTTTGTCGGGCTGCCACCACAATAATAAAAGGAGAAATATGTCACAGCAAACCAATGGAACAGCATTCAAACCACTCAGGACTGTATCCTTTTAAAAGGACTTTCATTAATAGCTGTAATGAAAATTGCCTTTTACCCCTGATGATGCACTGCAGCCACCAGGAGTGATTTCTTCAGTCCTCCTGGCCTCCAAATTTTGCTGTTCTGGGGAGCCTGGTGTTTTACTTCTCTTCATCCTCACACAGGACCTGTATACCTTCTGGGTACCTAGCACATCCCCTTGGCCACGAGCCTTCAACAGCAAAATCCCCATGGCTCCAAGGTAAAGAGCCCTACCTGCCTGAATCCTCCAGGTTCCACAGTATCCTTTGCCACATTCAGAGCCCCTGGATCAGCAGATGTCAGGGTCTGATTCAGGAGAACCCTCTAGGGTCCCCCAGCAGGTCCATTGCTCTACTGTCCCCAGACATTATAGGGAGGCCAAGACTTTCAACCCACATTATAGGGGTTCCATCTTGCCTTTGGATTTAGCTGCCTGTTCTTACTCCATGCATTCCCTCTGTGCCAGATCCACCTCCCCATCCATTCCAGACCACCAGTACCTTTACTTCACCCTTTTCTTACTTTTCACAATGCCCAAATGAGCTTTGTGGCATAATTTCACTATTTTATTCTTATACATTGTGATGGCACCATTCTTTCACCCCTCAGTAAATTACCATCCCACACCAATAGATCCTCTCTTACCTTCCATAATTTATGACTCTCTTTGTCTACAAACTCTATTTTACTCCAGTGCACCCCTGCATCACATGTGCTCCTATATGCTGTAATAAAGCATCTTTGGGCAATGCTTCATTACATCCTTCCTTATAATGGCACTATTTGCATCCTCTACTGCCCAATCTACCCTTAAAACCCCTCTATTGCCATCCGGGACATCACACATTGGCAAAGGAAGTCTGTCACTTTGGGGGTCATTCTGACTCCCGCCGGTAACATTCTGAGTTTCCCGCTGGGCTGGCGGGCGACCGCCAGAAGGCCGCCCGCCCGCCCAGCGGGAAACCCCCTTCCACGAGGATGCCGGCTCCGGAGTGGAAGGGGTGCGACGGGTGCAGTTGCACCCGTCGCGATTTTCAGTGTCTGCCATGCAGACACTGAAAATCTATGTGGGTCCCTGTTAGGGGGCCCCTGCAGTGGCCATGCCAATGGCATGGCCACTGCAGGGGCCCCCAGGGGCCCCACGACACCCGTTCCCACCAGCCAGGTTCTGGCGGTGAAAACCGCCAGAACCAGGCTGGCGGCAAGGGGGTCGGAATCCCCATGGCGGCGCTGCTTACAGCGCCGCCGTGGAGGATTCCCTGGGGCAGCGGGAAACCGGCGGGACACCGCCGGTTTCCCGTTTCTGACCGCGGCTGTACCGCCACGGTCAGAATGCCTATGGAAGCACCGCCAGCCTGTTGGCGGTGCTTCCGCGGTCGCTGGCCCTGGCGGTCCATGACCGCCAGGGTCAGAATGACCCCCTTTGTTTTTTACTCCAGGCACATACTGTACTTTGTAGTTGTAATTCATAAGTCTAATGGATAATTGGGCTATTCTAGGTGTAGCAATTAACAATCCTTCTATAGATAATAATTGTAACAAGGGGATATGATTACATCTAATCAGTAGCTCAAAACCCCAGACAAAATTTGTATAATGCTTCAGTCCATACACTGCCGCCAATGCCTCTCTTTCCACTTCTGAAAAACATTCCTCAACTGAGGAAAGCACTCTGGATGCAAAGGCTACAGTTGTTTCTATACCACACATATCCTTTTGTGTAAGTGCTACTCCAACTCCCTTACAACTAGGATCTCTAGTGGTAATGCACATCATATTTGTGTCAAATCCATGCAAAGGGTTGATCTTATTTTTCTATTGAAAAGTTTCTTATACATTTTGCATAAAATTACACTAGGCCCAAAAGGACCTTAGTTCTTCCATGTTCATGGGTACCGGAGCATCTCGTATGGCACTTAGTATTTTTTTTTTAGGTTTTATCCCATCTTAACTCACTTTGTGCCCAAAGTAGTTCAGCTTTTGCACCCCAAATGTGCATTTATTAAAATATGTTGACTATCCATTCTCAGGCACTGTCTCTAACTCCTCCCTTTAGCACAGTCATGATAATCCTTGTCTTTGCCCATCACCAAGATGTCATCCTGAAAAACAACATTCCTTCATTCCCTCTTATTCATGATGTCAAGCTTTATTTTGGCAATAATATAATAACAGCACATACAAATAAAAATCACATTGACAATAGAAATCACATTTATTGATATAAGACACATTCATATTATAAAAGACAATCTAAAAGCATAATAAATATATCTTTATAACCTTTATGAAATCATGCATAATTCATAACAGTCACATACATTGATTAGCCCAATGGTTTGTGCATTGAGTAAGGACAATAAAGCAGATTTTGTAGATACATTCAACAGTGCTACCTTATATATCTGGCTCCAAATTGGCATAAAATATCAGAAGAGTGCAAAAGCCATCAGTTGACTAGAGTCAGACATCATCATTCTCAGGACCACCTTGTGTTCTCTGACAACCATTTTGGGCACAAAGGTAACATCCACGTCTTCCTACTGCTCTGATAGGCTTGGCAGAAAAATATAACATGTTCAAGTGTTTCTCTAGGATTGTCACAAGATGGACACAAGCAATCCTCTGCCCTGGTGAAATGCGGCCTTTTAGAAGTGAAAGGATGAATGGACAAGGTCCCATAGCGGAACTACAGAAACGGCCTCTTGGCTATGACAGGCTTTATCATATGCAGACATTGCTCTGTTATACTTCACCTTTACTCAGTTTGTGCCCCAAGTAGTTCAGTGTTTGCACTCCAAATGTGCATGTATTAAATTCTGCTGACAATTTATTCTCATGCAATGTATCCAACACCTTATTTAAGTGCCAGTCATGTTGATCCTTGTCTTTGCCGATCACCAAGACGTCAACCTGAAAAAAACAATATTCCTTAATTCCCTTTAAATAGTTTGTGCATATATTTAAAAAAATGCAGCCATCACTGTTAGGCCAAACAATATTCTCACATATCTGTAGTAACCTAAAGGTGTCATAAAAGCAGTTCAATTCTTACAAACCTGATACAAACAGGTATGGTATGAAGATGATAAATCCACCATTGAAAAACATATAATTTCTCTAGCCATAGCCAACATCTCAATTATCTTTGGCAATGGAAATCTCTCCACTACTATTTTATTGTTGAAATATCTTAGATCCACCCAAAGTCAAATTTTTTCATTAGGTTTCTTTGCCACTGTGACAGGAGCAATCCATTTGGACGCTTCTACCTTCTCAATGATACCAAATTCTAACCAGCTCCTAATCTCTGTGCTCACATCCTCCCTCACACTCTAAGGTAAGTTTTCCATCTTATGCACCTTAGGTTTAGCATCATCCTTTAGAATTACTTTGCGAGAGATCCCTTTCAACATTCCCACCTTCTCAGAAGACACTTCTGAAAATACCTTGAAAATGTCATTATTCATCTCCGTCCCTTCTCGGACCACTAAATTGTGTCAAGAACTCTTTGGTCTCTCTATCCTACTGGTTTGTCCCTAAATGTTTTTGTTAAATTGCATATGAGTTTTGAAGACATTTTTCCAACCCCATCTATACTCAACTCATACTCTATTCTTACTCACAGTCTCTTCCTCCATGGACTGTGAGTCTGAATCAGAGTTACTAATGTTGTCAATTAATTGCACTCTCATCTCCTTGTTTTTTTCTTTTATATACCTTGGAAAAATGACCTCTAAACCCACATGTAGAGCATTGGTGATTGATTGTGGGGCAATGTTTGCTATATGCCAGGTGTTCTGCACTGCCACACCTGTAAAATATTTTAAGCAAATTTCTTTCCCTAGATTTATTCTTGCCACACTTATTTCCCTTGGTATAATTTTCTCTGCTTTTTCTTCTATCATCTTTATTTTCTGTCTTTTTTCCCAGAGCCGATTCTTGACACTCCTTCATTAGAGCCTTCACCACCTGAACTTTCAAATGCTGGCTTAGCATAGCCATTTGATACCTCCACTTTCTTTACAATAGAAATTATTTTTCCCAATATCAAACCTCCATGTTCCCACAATCTTTCCTGTATATTTTCATTGTTAACATGCAAAATTATCTGTTCCATTATGAGTTCATCATGCAAGAGATCAAACTTGCAATTGATTGTTAAGCGTTTCAAAGCTGACACATAATCTTCAATGGATTTGGATATCCTTATTTCTTGTAGAAAAACGTAAATCTCTCTATTGCCACATAAACTGATGGTCAATAGTGACTATCGAGGCATTTCCAAAAACATACCCTTCTCCTGGATGCCTCATTTTTTAAAAATTCTATTATAACATTTAAACTTTTCAAAACAAGAGAATGCAATAGAATTTCCTTTTTCTTCTCCTGAGTCAATTCTTCGTCCACAATGGTTTCAATATAATTCAAGAAATATTCTTTCCATTCCTTACACTTTAATGATGGATCAACTTGTACTGCTAGAAACAGTTGTGGTGGTGTTAACTGGAAGGTTTCTGATGCCTACATTGTGAAATCCATGTACCTTTAGAATTACTAGTATATACATATAAAAAAGTTTTAAGCTAATATCTATAATGTACTCAATATTATGGTTGTTTGTATATTTTGTCAATATGGTTAGATTCCACATCTGAGGCACATACTCCCCAGCAATAATGTGATAAATATTGCTTTGTGCTAGCCAACCTAACATATGCTTGTTCCGATAAATATTGTTTTGTGCTAGATAATATACAGAGCATTTCACCTTAAATCAATCACCATAAATCAATGTACATACGTTGGTAGTCTTTCACAACTCCTTACTGTTCACAAAGGAATTTTAAAATTGTACGCATGTACACAACATTGTCCTCTAGGGCCCAGATTTACCAAACTGACACGCAGTGCAGCAGCAAAAAATGTTCTACTGTGCTGCACTAGGTGAGAACTAGAGAGCAGGAGAGCACCCTATTTACAGAAATATGGCGCTCTCCTTCCCTCACCATAGCGCCGACATACAAATCTGCTGCTGCATTGTGCCACGCACTCAATTTTGCACCATATTGCAAGAGTGTCTGCTTGAGTCTAGCAGAGTTTTTGTACTGGAAGAATATCCTTCTAGTACAAAATACTTACTATGCCTAGACACACTGTGTTTGTGTGATGTACAGTGCAGCACGCATGCACAGTCAGGAAAGACAGAAGAAATAAAAGTATTTCTCTGTGATGGTGTTTAGTTAATTTTTTTACACAAAACCCTGTTTCCTTTTTGTAGTAAATAAGGTATTGCATCAAAACTCCAATGCACAACCCATAGAATGCCGCCCTGGCACTAAGTAATACAAAGCAGCGCTAGACGCTGCTTTGTGTTACTGTTAAATGATTTTCCAATGCAAAAAAAGTTTTGCGCTGGAAAATAAATAAGTACAAAAAGATTTTTAATCGATTTGCGTCCCTTTTGTGTCACACTCATGAAACAAAATCATAGTAAATATATTCCAAAGTGTATTAACTCAGCTACGTGTTTAACCCAAAAGAAGATGGCTGTCTTCACGGTTCACTTTGCTGAAACTAATCGCACAGTTCACAAAGCGATTTTGTGGCATTTTGTTATACTTTGTATTTCGTTAATAAGGTTATATTTTAAGTAGCTTCTGTTCTAAGTATTGCTGTAGCGCAAGATGTTTTTATCCTTTGTTCCCATTGTGCTGCTCATGCATCGCATGCACCATTTTAAGTGTTATGTGACTGTTGTGTTTTCAACACAGAGTACAGTTGCTGCCACCTGTGTGAATGCATGTCCTGGCTGTTGGGGACCTTATTATCTAAAAAAATGTTTTTTTCTTCATGCTATGCTGTCTCGCAGAAGTTACTTCAAGTTATCTCATATTCTTTTTTAAGTAACTTTGTTTATTCAGCCCCTCTGGTAGAGGCATGTAATCTCTATCTTCACCTTCCTCCCCAACTGACTCTTCCTCCCATATTCAATCCTCTACATTCCATTACCTACATCTCATACAGGACACAAGAACTTAGAACACAACAGTGTGTTGATCACCAGCAGGGAGGCCAAAGTGAACAAAGGGAGGTTCCACACACATATTATTGGTGCACACCTCTCCTGTAGCTCTTTCTGATTGTTGGGGTGTCATCCTATCTAGAGATGGTTTTAGAATGCAAGAGGCTGGGGTGGAGTCACAGCCCCTGTCGGTCAAGGAGGCCTATCATTTATTAATAATAGCCTCTCTCTCAGTAGTCATGGGAGACAGGAAGGGTACCCCCGTGCTCAGCTATTTTTCAGTCCGTGCTGGAGAATAAAAAATGCAGAGGAGTAGTGGACCACAGCTTGGGGCCTAGTCCTAATTCAGGAGATTCAGTGTGGAATTCCAAAAAACTCAGTGAAGTGATGCAAAGCAGAGTTTTTTTCCTCTTGCTGCTTGCCACTGTTAAGTTGGCCACAGCCTGGGGCCTAGTCCCAATTCAGGAGCTTCATACAGCTTTGGTCATGCTTGATGGTGTCAAGCTCTGTCTCTCTCACTCAACCTTTTTTATCAGATACTGGTGGAATGTTACTGTCATTAGGGGTGGGTGAAGAATTGACTCAGGCAGCAGAGTTTGCAGAGTTTTACCCACTCTGTGTTTCGACTAGAGTGTGAAATTTCAAAACACTCAGTGAAGTGATGCAGAGCAGAGTTTTTCCTCTTGCGCTGCTCGCCAATGTGAAGTTGGTGAGCATGAGGAAGAGAAATCGGTATAACGGCGAGCGAGATTTCTGAATGCGGACTGGGGCGGCAGGTCGTGCATTGAGAAAGCTGACGCTTGCGCTTAGGAAGCTGCCACTCAAGTAGAAAATCTACTCAAGCTGCAGAGAGAAGTTAGCACCCTCTGGCATTGTGTGATGCCGTTCGCTCTGACTTTAGAGAAACTCCTGGCACTGAAAATCAGCACAAACAATGCGACTTACCCAAAGTCCAAGTTTAGCAGAACTCCACGTAGCGCAGTGGAGGTTTTTTGGCACTTCGCTGAGTTCTGCATAGCAGAACTTGCCAAACTCCACCTAGGCCTAACTGTCTTTCATAATACAGAGAGTTTTGCCTTTGAATGGTAAATTTGCATTTCACTGGTACAGGAGTCTGCAGACAGTGGGCCACACTCTATTTGTAAGATTTGACTTGCAGGAAAATGCTGTTTTGGATTGCAGTGAGCCTTGTCACTTGAAATTTAAGCAGTGCATTCATTTTCTTATATGCAGTGCTGAACATTCAATGTAGCAGTGAAGTCATTGCACTATTTATTCTGCTGGAGATGTGCACAGTTGTCTCTGGTCTGTTTGTGTTTTTTGTGTTTATGTGCCTTTATTTCTCCTTGTATGAGTGCTTGCGTGTGTTTCATCTTTTCCATGGTATGCCACCTGATTATCAAACCCACCATATCCCACCAAATCAGTGGGACATAATATTGAGGACAAAATATATAAAATAAACATTGACAGGTAAGTAAGTCTAGATTTTCTATACCTAACTTCACACCTATGTACCCACACAGTACACATATTTCGAAGTACAATGATTTGGAGTTAGGAACAGCAAATCTATTCTTCCCTATACGCACTCACCTATTTTTTTCCTTAAATATTCTGGAATCCATATCACTATACCATTATATTGTTGGTGTTGATATTTAGTAGTACATATCCTGTTTGAGCATTAAACTATATAGGACAGTATATAGCCATTAAAATAATATTACATGCAAAACTAAAAGAATACATACCTTTTAGTTTTGGCATTTCTTCATTAATTCATATGTCTTTGCCCCCCCCCCCCTCTTTAGGAGTACTTGCTTTTATGAGACGCTCACATGATATTCTTAAATTAATTAAGATGAACTCATAAATCTGTTAGCACAAATCACCATTAATGCAATGCTCGTTTGTTTGGCAAATGATGAAGTGCAGAAACATCATTTCGTTTTGCTACCTAAGTGGGAATTCTAATGCATTTTAAAAATCCAATAACCATTAAAAAGATGACAATATAGATAAAAATGTTAATACAGACACGCATTGTTGCCTTCAGATTTTTAGAGGATAAACCTCCTTTTTTAGATAAAACATTACATTATTCAATGCCGTGATAGATTTTGGTAACCAGAGTTCCATTTTTGAACCAGTCAGGTGTTACAGAAAAAGGTGTCCCCAAGGGTACCATGAGATTGAAAACCTTGACCTTTGGTTCCACTTTAGTTGAGCAAGTCACACCACATTGACTTGATGTATGAGCGTCAAGGAAACGTTAGAAGAAATAAGGACGTTTTAGTAGAGATAAATAGGCTTTGGAAGGCAGTAATATTCGACAATCTGAATTTACAACTAATTGAAAGTGCTCACAAATTAGGTGACTGGTGTAGACTCTTCAGATTTCTCCTCTTTGACCTAGCTTAGCAGGCCACTTCGTTCTAACTTGATGCACAAGGAAAATCATTTTTAAATTACTTTATTGGAAAATGTAAGATAAAAATGGACACTTAAACAAGGATTTGCGATGACAGTTTTCTGCATTACTTTAAACCATAATACACTTTTTGACATCCACGCAGAACAGGAGAAATAGTTTAAGACTACCTATGATTAAAGGAGTAATTGAGTAAACATGCAAATTAATCAGTATGAGTTATTGAGTTCATTGAGCAGAGTGTGGGTTTGCAGAATGAGTGAGTGAGTACTTTGGGCGAGTGGGTGCTTTTTGTGAGTGAGTGAGCATATGAGTTAGTGAGTGAGTGAGTGCGTAAGTGAGTAAGCAAGTATTCCGCCAATATGCCTTGAAAGTACACCTTATACCCAGAATAATTCAAAGAGGAGCATGTCTCCTCGCAGGAGAATTGATATTCTAAATGTGTGCATTTATTTACAATTATAGTGATGGGTAGTTTATATCAAACATAAATGAAATTGGTTTTTACTAGTAACAGAACCTTTCACTACCATATCGTTTTGTCACTTTGTTACATGTTATACATGGAGCTATTTATGGAGACATAGTGGGCCGAATCACATTATGTGAGCATTGGAAGTGCTAATTTAAGACAAGCCTCTGTCACACTTTGACCCTACTGGTGTCTTACATTCCTTAGGAGCAGAAGCAGCGTTTGTGTACCTCCATAGACAGTGGTAAATGGCTGTTTGTTTCTTTGACTTTAAAGGAACGAACTGCTTTTTGCAGGAAGTCTGCAACATGTGTCGACATATCCAATGTAATTAAACAGAACAACAGAACACAAAACAGTATCTAATCAAAAAGAGTCCCAAAAAGAGCAAAATAAGTCAAAACAGAATGCAATAGAAGGGAAGGGTGGTTTGTATGCCCGCACGATGGCCCCTCAAATTTAATGCTCCCGCTCACCGGGAATTTGTTAAGAAGGTTGTTGCATTTTTTCTCTCCCCTTCAGTTGAATCAGCATGCTGTGGCATTGGAGTGGCTCAGGAGTAGCAAGCTGAGCTCTGAGATTCATCCTTGGTCTCGGCTCATGTTTATTTTTTTGCAGCACTGTTCCTCATGCTGGGCCACCGTGGTCAGAATCTTATGCAGCTTTTCCTCAGAAAGCACATCTGTGATTTGAATACTGCTTAAAGGTGAAACAATGCAACACACGCTGTGTAAACACATTGATACACAGCTAAAATCTTTACCCTATAATTACCTGTTTTATTTTTAAGTGAACTACATTTTACCTGCAACTTTTGACAATCTATGAATAGCTGCAGCATTTCACTTAAATTCGCTGCAATTTTCCAACATTAAGAAAGAACAGATGAACAAACTAATGTAGAAAGAAATGATTTTTTGCACCTGTAAATTCTGTGCTTTGTATCAAACGAAAGATCTATATGTCAATGCTGATGTAGGTGCCATGTCTGACTCCACACCAATTAAAATGGACAATTAAGGCCCATATTTATACTTTTTTAGAGCCACATTTGCACCGCTTTTTAACGCAAAAGCGGCGCAAACGTACAAAATCCAATTGTATTTTGTAAGTTTGCGCCGCTTTTGCGTCAAAAAGTGGCGCTAATGCGGCGCTAAAAAAGTATAAATATGGGCCTGAAGGTTTTCTAAAACCAAACCTTTTTCCATCTTCCAACTTGGTTACCAATCATAGTCAAGAAAATTCTAGAGGTGGATATAAGAGACAAAAAAGACATGGGGATCATTACCACCCTGGCGGTCCCGGACCGTCCCACCGGTGGTGGTGGTAGTACCGCCAACAGGCTGGCAGTGTCTACCATGCGTATTATGACCATGGCGCATTTGCCAGGCGGTAGGCTGCCCTGGGTATTATGAGTCCCCATCCGCCAGCCTGTCCATGGCGGTAAACACCACCATTGAAAGGCTGGCGTTAAGGGAGACCTCCTCGTATACGCTGGCTGGGAGGTCCTGGTCAACTTTCTACGTTCGGACTTAGTCTCTTTTTTGGAGATTTTCTTCACCGGGACAAACCTGCAAATCAGGCCGGGTCGCGGTTGAGGCAAGCCGGCTAGAGTTGCCGCAGTGGCTCGGTCCCTCTATGGAGCTTTTTTTTCAAAAGTTCTCCAAACTTCTCCAAACTTCTGGATCTTCTCTCAGATGTTCCTTTGAGGTTCTTTTGGGATCCACAGCTCACCCTAAGGTTCCAGAAGCTCTGAGATGATCCTTGGGGGTGTGGACTACAACTCCCAGAATGCACCTGGCGCAAACTCCTTTTTGGCCACTGGACAGTGGTCAGCTGGTTGGTTTCTTCAGGAGTGGGTGCCGGGGACTCTGGTTAGCAATTTTTCACCTGTGGCAAACAGGGAGCCCCTCCTTGAACCAGTTGAAGCCAGGCAAAGTCCTTCTTGGGGTGAAGCACAAGTGTGCAGCTGGTGCAGTCCTTCAGAGTGCAGGTTCCAGGTCCAGGCCAGGGCTCCCGCAGGGGAGTCCTTCTTCTCCTTTGGTTCTTCCTTGTTAGAATCTGATGGGGATCTGAGGTGTGGGTGCAGGTCTGCCAGTTTTATCCTTGCTCCTGGGTGAAAAACAGGGGGGTCCTGGTTCTCCAATCAGGGGCAGGGTCCTTCCCCCTTTGATGACCACTTCCTGGGAAGTGTGGCAAAAATCAATCACAGGAGGCAACATTCCTCAAAAATCCTTCATGGCTGAAAGTGATTTTTGGAGGTTACATCTGGCTGAGCCCACCCACTGGTGAGGCCAAAAATCATAAACACACCCTTCTCCTGCCCTCTCTTAATCTAATCAAGGGGGCACCTAGTTGTCTGGGGTTGCAGGATGTGGGGGTGTTGCTGGGTTGCTCCAAATGTCCTTCTATGCTTTTGAAGACCAGTTTGGCAGCCCTCCACCTTCCTGCCTCACCATCTGCTGAGGGGAGATCCCCTCCAACACACATCTCTTTGTGTGAAGCCAGGCCACTTCACACCTCATCAAGGCAGCCTGGCCAGGCTGCCAGAGGCTGGCCAGTCAGAGCACAGCAGCAAAAACAATGCAGGGCTGAAGTTGGCAACTTTTCAGGTAAAGTTTAAAACTCTTTACCTGAACAAGTTATATTAAATCCCACAACTGGAAGTTGTGGGATTTATTATAACAATTAATTTGATACCAAACTCTTAGTATTTGTCACTTAAGGGGACTTTTAAAATTAAAATAGAGTCTCCCCATTCTAGCCTATGAAGGCCATTCACTACAATGAGGGAAAAACAAATTTGGCTGTTTTACCTCACCAGGGCTTATAAAACTATTTTCATAAAGTCCCTGCTTATAGTTACATGACACCCAGCCCTAGGGTCACATAGGGCACACCTTAGGGGTGACTTATTTGTAAAAAATAAGGTAGTTTAAGACTTTGGAACTACTTTTAATTCCAAAGTCGAATTTGCATATAACTTTAATTTAAAAGCAGTCAGCAAGGCAGGCCTGCCTTTAAAATGACACTGGCACCCCAGCAGTGCACCTATGGGTGCACTACCTATGATGTGGTCCCTAGACCTACATGCCCTACCATATACTAGGGACTTATAGGTAGGTTGACTTAGCCAATTATAATTAGCCTAATTTGCATACTGATTTTACACAGAGCACAGGCCGTGGGACTGGTTAGCAGTCCCCAGGGCACCATCAGAGTCAGGAAAACACCAGCAAAAAGTGGAAAATGGGGGCTAAAGGTTAGGGGGCCTCTGCAATCAGCCCTGTTCTCTCACAAGGACTAAGGAGATTTTCCACCTTAAGAAACAAACAGAAGATTTGGGAAATCATGAGAGAAAAAATAATTCAAGAATATATGGAATTCTTGAAGACGGAGGTTCATTCATGATATCCTTTCTTAAGATTACTATTCACATAATTGTTTAACTACCAGATGGCCTAAGTGTCAAATTATAAAGAGATTATCATGTTGTATCTAAACCCGCACCATCACACTCTTCTGCTATACCTTGTGGTATCACAGTTTTCTCCCTACAGTTTACCGATTTTATGAAAGCACTCTCAGCTGTTAAATAATTGAAAATGTATTGGGCTCATCAGAAGATGTTCTTTACTCGAGATGTTGCAAGAACAACAGCAAACAGGCAAAAGGAGTTTCTTCCAGCATCCAGCTTTAAGATCCATGACTTTTTCAATTTTTCATTTAAATATAGGCTATGGAAATACAGCACTGTATCGTTGGGAAGGTTAAATTATTCAATCTAGGGCAACCATATTTTCATTTTTAAAAAGAATATGTTTGGTTAACAAATAAAGGCTCGTTTAAAAGCCACCCTTTATTATGTCTAATTTTATTTTATCCTATATATTTTTTTTTACATTTCAATGCACACTGCTGTACTTTCCATGTACTTTTGAGAAAATACCACTGTACTTTATAACATTTGGAAAATTATATAAATGAATGAAAATACTTTTCCCTAACTCCACAGACTTTGCTAAATTACAAAATTTCTCCCTGTCAAAAAGAGTAATAAGCTATATTCGCTGTGAAAACAAAGGCTAAGTATAAGCTAAACATTATGGATGCGTTTTTATTTTGCAAGAGCTTGCATTAACCAATGATATTGTGTTTCATTATCGCCATGTACTGTGGTATGCTGCGAAGGTACTGCAGTATACCACAACCCAATATACCACTAAGTTTTTGTCCAGTATTACTCAAAAACAAGTGTGCAAATTCAGATCAAATAACAAAAAGGACCTTTTCCACACCATGATCAATATTCCTGCCTAATTTTTTATAAATCTGATCAGCCATTTTGTCAGTACATCTATTTAAAAGTCTATGGAAAATGCATTGGTGGAAAAAAATGTTTGGGACCCCCCCCTTTTTTCTTTGCACCCCTTTAACTAATCACCACAAAACTTGGCATCATTAACCAATGTAGAAAAAAGAATAGGTTTGCAAAACGTCTTGTAGATTGGTCAAATCATGACAAAGTTATTGGATAGCAAATATCTAAGGATTTGTTATCTCTCAGAATCCTAACTATAACTACTGATTAGTTACCACAACTCTGTCACTCTGTAATATTCTAGCATTCCTAATCATTCCTAATCAAACTATTCCACTGTAGGCCAATATTAAGAATGATCTTTTCCTTCCCTCCACAGCACTAGCTACAATCTCCATAAATACTTCCGGCCTCTGCAATCCATCAACATCATTAAAGTTAGGATAGATGCTATTAAAAAACTAAATCATAAATGCTCTGTTAAAATAATACGCATGTGGTTTGCCTCATTATGGCACAATCCTCTACTTAAAATTGCCTGCAAAAATGCTACACTGGCAGACTTGGACCTCTGAAACATATTCCATGTTAAACATCTAATAAACACAGTCAATCTGGTCACATTTGCGTCTCTGCAAAAAAACAGTCTGACATCCCCATTGAGGAATTCTATATCTTCCTAAAACCTAGAGTGACCATGAATCATAATCATGCCTTATTGAATCCACATCATCCGAGCAATATAGACCCTAAGGCCATACTTAAAATCCAGAGCAAATGGCCTGCCTCCTGCTCCAAGACATTTAATGAACCTCCGTCTGAGCCCTGTTGGACCCATATTTGGACTAAACTTAAGATCTGACCTCTCACTACACAGGGCAAATACTGGCTGACTCACAGGTCCTTCTGGACCCCAAACAAACTCTTCAAACTAGGACTGAGGAACTTGGATAAATGTTGGATCAGTTTCCGTAAAACAGGTGACGTGGAACACATGCTCTTCTCTTGCCTTTTGTTCCAATCTTTTTCGAAAGACATTAATAAAACTGTCAACAATATTTTTCACTGAAATATGGCCATTAATCCATTCCTCATTAGCCTAAGCCCATGGATCAATGCTACTGCACTCCCAATAAACAACATGGAGCTCCTACCATTAGACCTGGACCTGATGTACATATTTGCGCATGAGTTACTCCGTTACAACAGTGATGGATATCCCGTCTGCTGAAATCAGAATCCCATAGGATATAATGGTAACTCATCCGCCAATATCTAAATCAGGCCCTTATTCATTACACTTAGTGTGCTACCACCCGTTCTGCTTGTGTGCTGTGTTTCTGGGGGCTGGTTTCAGTGCAGGTATGACCCAGTATGCACATGTCCCTGGACAGGCAATTTTGATGCGCTCATTGTGAGCCATGGTTTTCTTTCTGGTGGAATGCATGCATGGGGATGTATACAAGAAGTGTGTGTATTTTTGTGTCGCAAACTCACCGCTCTTGTTTTTTTGTGTTCTCCATGCCTTGAATTCAAAATGTATGAGATCATGTGAAAACTCAGCATTATTTTCATTTCAACTGTAATGTGGTATGCATGTGTGCAACCTATATATAGCATGACCCCCGTTGACTTGTTGCTTGGCTTTGCATTCTCCAATTGGGAGAGGGATCTTTATGAGGCCAGCGCTGGCGGCATTGTCCTGGTTCTGTGGTGAAAATTGGTGTTGCTCTTCTGATGTTTTACTTCAGAGGGAAAAACAGCCCACTGAGGCTGCTTTCCTCAAGGAAATTCAGTCTCCCTTCACTCAGATTGCAATTCCCCACCCATGTTTTTGTCTTGAGAACTATTGGCAATACCTTCTTTTCATGGATGTCCTCTACCCTCACCAGGATTGTTTTACTGCCCGCATTTAATTTTTGGAACTCAGAGGCAAACCCCACCAGCTTCATCATTCTTTTTTCTATTTTTTTTTTTTTTTTAGGTATATCTGGTAGTACCCATGTTTCCTTGCTAACAAGACTTGATCTCATTTTGATTTCTACACCCTTGTATGGTTTTAGTTGATTGGCTGTCCTGGAGGTGTTATTCTCTAGAGTGACTTATTTCTTTTGATCCTGAGATATTCTGATACTTGATAATGTGTAAGACACATTCCAGTGGCCTCCTACCAAGGCTTTGTTTTGCTCCGTACTCAGTTGCCCTATGGTATCTACCAAATAGGATGGAAACTTGTTTACATTTTCTACTGTCCTGGACAATTATGGGAATTATGTTTTGATGATATTATGACAGGTGAGTGTGTCCCTGGATTTATATGGAGTAAATGTGTGCGATCACTGTATTGGCTACTGGATACCTAACTGTTTCTTGTGTTTATTGCATTATAGGGATGTGTGTACAGCTCAACCTATCAGAGAGTGGGGGCATCCTAAGAAAGAGCAAGACCTTCCATTATTGGTAGCAGTACCCTTGGTTGGACCCAACTCCTTCTCTCTTGTTTTATTACCCCTTTTCCCCTTTAGGGTTAATCAGACACTCTGGTGCTCTTGTCTGTGGAGGATTAGCCTGGAGGTGAAGGGACAGATTATCTTTGTTTCTGTGGATCCTGATTTTCAGGTGAGTGGGACCTTGACAGAGAGCCAAGCCCACGGTATACATATACCACACAAACAGAGATGGATCAGGTAGAAACCACTGATAGTTTAGCCTAACCTGTTGCTACTGAAACCAGCCCTACCATGCAGGACTTGGCCAACACTTTACCTATTATTCAGGCTGAACCACAAGTACTAAGACAGGAGAACCAGACCCTTAAAGGTGAACTAGAAAAAAAGAAAAAGGCAGGAAACACATGGGGTTACCTATCTGGTGTTATTCCTAAAACACAGATTCCTGAAATACAACCTTTCAGTTTGATAGAAACCAAGCGCCAGGTGGAAACAAACCTGTGAATCTCACAATAGTAACCCCCGTACCTGTTCCCTTGCAGTCCCAGAGAGATTCAATGGAGAAAGTAGCAGATTTAGGATATTCATGAATCAATGTCACCTACAGTTTTTATGTAAACCTGCCACTTTCCCAGATGATGTGGCTAAGGTGACTATTGTTATCTCTTATCTGGGTGGTACCACAACCTAGTGGTCAATACCTCTTGTAGAAAATTACAATTCTCTTCTGGATAACTTCCCCACCTTCAAAGAGCAAATTAAGTGGATACTAGCCAAACACATGTTCATGCAGGCTCGCGATACTGATCTTCTGAACCTAAGGCAAGGAAAGCATGACCTGTTAATGTCTACAACTAATTTCAGTAGATTAGTGACAGAAAACTGTTTACTCACAGAACAAAGGACCTTGTTGTTTTACCAAGGTCTAAGGGATGACCTGAAGGACGTTCTATCACAAATAGTTGATCACCCAGAAGACTTTGCAGACTTCATCAACTTCGTGGTTGTTAGACCATCAAACTAATAAACACAGAGGAGAAAGGGGGAGACCCAGAACCCCCTGGGACTATGTGTTCAAAGGGGAAAGGAAGGAAGACAGCAAACTGACTACTCCCCCATAACCCATGCAGATTTGGGGACTTAGGGGTCAGCTGACCAAAGAAGAAAAGGAGAAGTAGTGTACCCTGAACCAATGTATGTATTGTGGTAGAGGGGAGCATTACACTTCTGAATGTCCCTCCAAAGCCATAATCTTGAACCCCAAAAAGACCATTGCCTTAGTTAACCATATGGGTATGCCTTAAGGGTATTCATGTGTGCCTGCTACATCCACCATGCAAGTCCCTCTGCATTTTGACCATGGTCATATCGAACACCAACCGGTAGCAACTTTTTGGATATTAATCTGACCATATCTCTTGATGTCTCTTGTCTGAAGAAAAAGATACATGCACCTGTTAAAGCTGTGGATGGTTCAGATCTGTCTTCGGGACTGATCACTTCACACACTGAACCCCTTATACTGATCTGTGATAATGGCCATTCTGAAGCAATCACTCTTGATCTGATTGACACCCCAGCCTTCAGTGTTATTTTGAGGGTACCTTGGTTACAGCTACACAATCCTAGGATTGACTGGGTATGGCACACAGTGACTCTGGATTCTAAACACTGCTTACAGCACTGCTAACGAGAAGCAGTGGAACGTGCTTCCCTTCTCATATGTGCCTCATGTATCAAGGGGGAGAATCCAAGAATCCCAGACCTGTACTTGCCATTTGCAGATGTATTTCATAAAACCAAAGCCTTAGAGCTGCAACCTCACTGCAGTTTTGATTGCCAAATTGATCTGGTACCTGGGGGAACTCTCCCATGTAGCAGGATATATGTGCTGTCTGAACCATAAACCAAATATTTGAGGGAATATTTGGATGAGATGTCAGTTCGTGGGTTCATCAGACATCCCACTTCTCCTGTATCATCACCTCTTTTCTTCAATCCAAAGAAAGATGGAAACCTTCACACATGCACTGATTATAGGGTCATCAATAAATTGGCAATAAAAAACAAATGCCCTTTGATCCCTGTGCTATTGACCAGATATTCAATGCCACCAACTTGACTAAACTAGACCTTTTCAGAGCATATCACCTCATCTGTGTCCATGAGGAGGATGAGTGGAATGACCGCAATCCATACTAAGTTTGGATGATACGAATATTGTGCATTGCCCCTGTAGCGTTCCAGTTCTTCGTGAATTAAATTCTTCTGGATTTTCTGGACCTTTTCGTAATCGTCTACATAAACAATATTCTGATGTTCTCCATTAATCCCAATGAGCATTAATTACAACTCAAAAGGGTGTTCCAGAGGTCACGTGATAACCACTTGTTCGTGAAACTTGAGAAATGTATGTTTCACGTCCCTTAAGTGGATTTTTTAGGTTTTGTGACATCCTCTGCAGGCATAAAGATGGATGAAAAGAAGATTAAGGTGATCCTAACTTGGCCTGTTCCCTGTTATGTAAAAGAAGTACAGTCTTTATTGTGGTTTGCCAATTTGTATAGGCGTTTAAGCACATACTTTTTAGACATTATAACCCCTATCATGACTCTGTGTAAAAAAGGAGTCTGTTTAGTTTGGTCTCCTGAGACTCAAAAACCACTTGATCACCTGAAAACTAGTTTCATGTCAGCCCTGGTTTTAGTACACCCTGATCCAGGGGTTCCCTGTTATGTAGAAGCAGTTTCACCTCAGTGTGCAGTGAGGGTTTTTTCCACAAAGAGATACCAACACAGAGCAGATGCCTCCTATTGCATTTTTCTCAAAGAAACACCTGCCGGCAGAAGACAATTATATAGTCACTGAGAGAGAACTTGTGGTGAATCAAAGGCTTTTCTAGAGTGGAGACACTATCTTTGGGGAGCTAAACCTCCTATAATAATATTCCTAGATCATAAAAACCTAGTATATTTACGCTCTGAATGAGTTCTGAGACCTTAGCGGATATTTTGGGTATCCTTCTTTAGACAATTTGATTTTGTTATCACCTACAGGCCTGTATCACAACAAATAAAGGCAAATATCCTTTCTTGACTATGTATGCTCCCACGAAACAAAAGAAAGGCACATGATACCTCAGGAAAAGGTACTCCAATTTGTTCCTCTGAGGGATTCCCTGATGAGATCAAGAAAGCAAAATGGTGGTCCAGTCTCTCAGGTTCCGTGAAAGATGGCTTGTAGTATTACAAGGAACAATTGTTCATATCACCTGAAAACAGAGATTGGCTATTACAATGGGTTCATTCCTCCTCATTGGCTGAACATCCTGGCATGGATAAGACTAAAGACCTATGTAATAGATGGCTTTGGTGGAAGGCCCTGGAGCCTGATGTGCAGGAATTGTTAAGGCATGACCTGTTTGTGCTGCACATAATGCTTCTCATACTCCTTCTGCAGAGTTTTACAACCTCTCTCCATACCCCTCTCTCCATGGAATACAATTAGCATGGATTTTAGTTACTGAACTTCCTATGGATAAGGGTTATACCAACAATTTGCGGTGGTAGACTTGTTTTCCGAATTGGCTCATTTTTGTTCCCTTTCCTAAGTTCCCCAGAGCTAAGGAATTAGAATTTATTAAACAAGTCACATGACCTCTAGGTATTCCATCAGTGATCCCGCAAGAGCATGGTCCACAACTTGTGTCCATTTTCTGGTGGGAAGTTTCTTCTGCCCTGCAGAGAGTTCTGTGGTTAGCATCAGACTATCATCCACAAACTGATAGACAGACACAGTATAGTGACAGTACCTACAGCGTTTGTTGACCACCATAATGATTAGCTGGGTTACGGCATTACCAGTTGCGGAATTTGTCAACAACAACAGTTTCCATCCCGCTTTGGGAATGCCGTCTTTTTTCTGTGCCATGAGTTTCCATTAAAAGCCCAGGCCTATCCAACCAGTGCTTAAAGTTCCAGCTGGAAACACTCTTTGTACTACCCTTCTAGAACTCTGGAAATCCACACAGGCTCAATTACTTGCATCTAAAGTAGTGATGAAAAGACAGACAAATAAACACTGGAGTCCAGCTCCTTTTTATTCTGCTGGTGATCAAGTTTGCTGTCCACAAAAAAACTGCGGTTAGACAGCCCAGAGAACTCCAGCACTGGTTTATTGGCCCTTTAAAAATCTCTCAGATCATAAATTCTGTGGCCTTGAAGCTCCATTTATCTGACAATTTCCTCTTACTTCCTCTACTTCACACCTCCCGTCTTCAACCCTTTGTTCCCACCTCCCACATAATTACACTACCCACTTTGTCAATGATTGAGGATCATTTAGATTATGAGGCGAACCGTGTTGTGGACTCCCGGACAGATCAGAGAAACTATGCTATCTGGTACACTGAAAATGGTACCCCTTTGAGGGGAAGTCCTGGGAACCATCTACTCATGTACACGCCCCTTGTCTTGTACTCCTGGCTTATGCAAACAACCCCTCCAAACCATGGCCCATTAGTCAGCCTTTGGGGGGAAGTACTGTTATCACCTAATCTGTTTGTGTGCTATGTTCTGAGGAGGTTGGCTTCAGTGCAGGTATGACCCCTTAGGCACAGTCCCTCCACATCTCGGGGCAGGCAGTTTTGATGCGCTCATTAAGAGCCGATAGCTTTCTTGCTGGTGGAATGCATGCCTAAGTTTTTGTGTATTTTTGGGTCTCATACTCACCCCTCTTGTATTTTGCCTCTTCCGTGTCTTGAAATCGTAATGCATGAGATCTTGCAAGATCTTGGCATTACTTTCATTTCAGGTGTCATGTGGTACAGGGAAGCTGCTGATATCTAGTGCCTTCCCTTTTGTCTTGTTGCTTGACTTTGCATTCTCCAATCGGGAGAAGGATCTGTACGAGGCTATCTCTAGTGACATTCTTCCTGGTTCCGTGGCACAACTTGATGTTGCTCTTCCGTTGTTTTGGAGAGTTTTCCTGCCCACATTTTATTTTTTGGAAACCAGAGGCAACCCCCACCTCTTTCATTGTTCCTTTTTCGATTGTTTCCTTCCTCCTGCAACTTCAAGGTCAGTGCACTGGACCAGGGAATCATTTGTTTGCTTTTCTTTTGAGTACATCTGGTAGTATCCATGTTTCTTCACTAACATGACTTGATCTCATTTTGATTTCTACACCCTTGTATGGTTTTAGTTGATTCACTGTCCTGGTCAAACCCTAGTGCTCACAGTTGAAGGCTGAGCGCAATGCAGGTTTGGTTGGTTACAGGGGTTGGCCATAGGGTATGGTCACAGGCCCTGCGGACAACTCCCATTGTGCACAGGCAAAGACCATGCACTGTGTGTGGTTGGGTGGATATAGGGGTTGGCTGCAGGGCCTGGCCACAGGCCACTTCCTGTGTCAAACCCCTGCAGCGCACACCCAAAGGTCATGCACAGTGGTGGTAGAGTAATGTATAGTAAGGAAAGTTACTTAACCTTAAAAAAAACAAAGAAATTCACTGAAAACAACAAAGGTTACAGGGACATTACATTTAGGAAATAGAATTTAAAAAAACATTGAAAATTCAATAAAAGAACCAAAGGTTACAGGGATTTTTTAGTTAGACTCACATTTTAAATATACAAAACCATATAAATTCACCTATTTTAGTTAGAGTTATCAAATATAGATCATGCCCTAGGGTAACTAAAATTACTGCCCTCACCATGCACTGCTAATTACCTGCCAAAATTACGGCACTCATGACTTCTTTGATAGCATCATTGATAATATCAATGCACTATTTGTGGTAAAATGTTGGGTGAAAAAATTGTGCATGGCGCTAGGCACAAGTTCCAGTTACCTTAAGGCACGAGTTATAGCTATTTGAGATCAATCTAACTATGACAGGTGAATTTCTGTGGTTCCGTATGTTTAAAATGTGAGCTTAACTGTAACATCCATGTAACCAATGTTTTTTTAAATTGGATAGATATATTTTTTTAACAAAAGATTGGTGTATGCTAAACTCTGTCTATACCACTCTACCTGAACAAAGCTACATTATTATTTATAATGCTGATTTCATATACTAATCTTCCTATTCATTCATTTGAGGCTATTCAGCCCTATTCTCTTTCTTTTATTTTCCCTCCCCCTATTTCTTTTCTTTTAATCTTCTTAACCTGTTCAGTGCGGGTGTCAGCCACTGGCCGACTCCCACACTACCTACTTATTGCAGGCCAGTGGCTGACACCAGGGAGGGAGTTAAAAAATAATCTGGTGCGTTGCACTGGAGGATTTATTTTTATTTAAATACCCATGGGAGACAAGGAAGAGCTTCTGTGTCTCCCCTCACCCCCCACCCGCCCCTTTGTTACGTCAGTGCACTGCAAGGCTGCTTCCTGCTTCGGTGGGGAAAACGGGCCCAAACAGGCCTCCCCACTATTTAGGAAAGCCTTATTTGAAAGGGGAGATTCTCCCCTTTCAAACGAGGCCTTCCTGAAATGGTTTCCTGCTGCGATCGATGGCCAGGAAACCCCACTAAACACCAGGGATTTTACTTGGGGGGGTTGGCCCTCCCCTCTGGAAAGGGGCTGCCCCGCCCCCCCCCCCCCGGGGCATAGTTTAAAAAAAAAAGTACGTTTACCCTGGGGTGGGGGGTTAAAACATTTAAAATATATAAATATATATATTTTTTGTAAATTAAATTGACAGGGGGCAATGATTTTTTTATACTTGCATGGTTTCCCACTTTGGCCCCCAGAAAACTATACAGCTATCGCCCCCCAGGAAAACCACACCCACATTTAAAAGTGATCTCTTTACATATATATGTATATATGTGTATATATATATGTATATATATATATATATATATGCATATATATATATATATATATATCTTCGTCGCCAGTGTCTTGCAGTTGCAGCTTGTGTCTTCAAAGCAATGCACATACTTCAACTCACCTGTTTCAACTGTAGCTTTTAGGCAGTAATAAAAAAGTCAAGTAACTCTTGTGATTATGTTTCTGCTAAAAAAGGATCTGACTTTTATCTAGTAGCAGTTTGTTGCTAGAAAGTAGTGCAGAAGGTTTATATGCCTGTAAATCTGTATTTTATGTAAATAGCTGAGTGGATTAGTAAAGCCAGCCATTACCTGCGCTATAATGCAAATGAAATGTGTGTGCAAATTGGGCTATGGAGATATGAAGGCCACTTTTGCTGCGTGGTAGTGAGGGAATCCAAGGAGGAGGTCATGGGGTGGGAGCATGGGTCATGGGGTGGGAGCACCAATAATGATTGTTGGACTGGGTGCCACAGGCACTAAAGACTGTGACGATTGGCATGTGACAAGGTGAAGTAATAGTGTGTCTTTTTGGGTGGTTTTAAGTGTCTTGAGAGAGCGTGCTGATTGAGGGAAGAAGCGAAGGTAAGGTGACTGACCTATACTGTTGAACACATCACACACACACCCACCAGCAATTTTATGACTGTGTACATAGGCTAGTGTTTTAGAGCGAGAGTTTAGCCAGTAGCAGAGATGGCTTCTCGTTGGAAAGCTGCTGCAAAAGCCCTAACTCGGGTTATAGAGGAAAACTCTGATGTAGGATCAGAGTCTGAGACAGCAGACATACTGAGGGATAGGACAATGGCGCAGTCTCTGGGAGAGAGATTTCTTACAACTCCGCCTCCAGTGATTCTGAGGGAGTCTGAGTAATTCCAGTGATTCTGAGACAGTCCTGTTGTCCCTTCGCAAGCACAGTCTGTGCAGTGGGACAATAGCGGGCTAGCCCAACTGGGAGAGCAGGTGCATGTGGCAGAAAGGACAGAGAGAGTGCTCTCTTGGGAGCTCCCCAATTTAGTTCAGCCCCAAATTCCACCGCCCCAAATCGTATTGTGGAGACATCAAAATTATCTATCACAGAACAACCTAGTTTTGTGAGGCAGGAACTTGTGTTTTTGGTCCCCGGCATGGCGGCCATATAGGGAATCCCACCAAACCCAGACATTTCTTGAAACTAGACACCTGGAGGATTCCACTGAGGTGTGACTTCTCTGGATTCCCCAAAGTTTTCATACCCAGAATAATAAAAAGTCTATTTTTCTTGCTTTTCTGTCACACAAACTACAGGAATATGCGGGGATCCACAAAATTCCTACCACCCAGTGTTTCCTCACCTGTCCGGATAGAAACACTACCACACTTGAGTGCCTGTCCCTAGTGTATGAGTCAGGAATAGATCACCCCGTGGTCAACAGTTGCCCTCATGTAAAGACTAACATTGACGGTTGTGTGATCCATTCCTGACACAGGCACTAGGCCTACCCACACAAATGAGGTACCATTTTTATTGGGAGACTTGGGGGAATGTTGGGTGGAATGAAATTTGTGGCATATTCCAGAACTTTCTATCATTGAATTGTGAGGAAAAAGTGTTTTTTTGCCAAATGTTGAGGTTTGCAAAGGATTCTGGGTAACATAACCTGGTGAGAGTGCCACTTGTTACCCCATCATGGGTTCCCCTAGGTGTTTAGTTTTAAAAAATACACAGGATTGACAGGTTTATCTTTTTGAAAACGGTTCACACAGGTCCTGGAAACTTGTGCCAGCAGCAACATTTGAATCATAACCTTAGAAATGTCTCACGAATAAGATGTCGATTGCTCCCCAGCTTAATTCCATGATAAGTATGCTTTGCCCACTCTACTCTACAACTTTCTGTAAAGCAATAAACAACATCATTAGACATTGTTTTGGCATAATAAGAAACCCAGGGTCTCAACAAAGGTGATCACAATGGATAAAGTGAAAGGTGGAGTAGGATTTCCAAACTTTAGCCATCTCCAAGTAGCATTCCTAACCAAACAATTCCTGTGTGGGACAGTATTAAGAATGATCTTTTCCTTCCCTTCACACACCTAGCATCTATCTCCATGAAATACTTCTGGCCTCTGCACTCCATCAACATCATTAAAGTTAGGATAGGTGCTGTTAAAAAGTTAGATAATAAATTCTCTGTTAAAATAATATGCTCCTGGTTTGCTTCATTATGGCACAATCCTCTACTTAAAATTGATTGTTTAATTGTTTTTATTAAACTGCATAGTTAGTCAAAACCATTGCACCATCCAAGTAAGTAATGGAACTCATTAATAAAAAGGTTTTGATGTGAACCCATAAAATCAGATTACTCTTAAAATACATACATACTTCAATTTTGTGACTTTTAAAATGGAATAAAAGTAAATTAATTTACTTTATTAAACTATCAAATCATGCTATGGAAAAACTTGTTCAACTGCCTCGTTTGTGTTCATATTATTTTGAACATTACGTTTTTTTGACGAAAGGAGTAAGAATTTTATTGGTCTTGCGTGTAATATAGTGTCAGTTGGTTTAAAACTAGCAATCACTGATTGCCTACATGTTCGCATACTTCTCTAATTAAAGGCAACCTTCAAGAGTTTTCAACGTTCATGCAGTAATCCCCTACATAGACAAAACAGATGGGTAAGGCTCTCCACTCTGCTACTGCACCGAGTACAAGGGGTGTTTGCCTCGGAGTGACCGGGGGAATAAATTTGGGCTGCCTGGATGATGGCCGAAGCGATATTTAATATATAGGTCTTTATTTGCTTTTGTCCAGCCCGTCTCCAAATATAGCTGGAATTTCAGGATTTTATAATAATTTATTAGCATCCACGCATGGGATCTGCCCGCAAAGAGACCCTTATCCATAATTACAGATTTTAAAATACGTTGTACGGTAGACTTTAGTACCACAAAGATCGAGCATCGCAGGTATCCAGGACTTGATCAAGATATTGCCGAGCTGGAGCCAAAGGGTTCAGTGTCATCTCCTTCCAGAGTGTCTGACACAATTGATTCCCCTTCAATTGCTGAACATGATTCCAAGTCTTAATGTAGCTACTCTTCCTTGCTATCGTTTGGTTCAGATACCCAAATTCTAGCCTAATCTGGGCCTGCGAGGAGTTCCATGGAAGGTGGAAGAGTGACCTAAACACCTTTCTGAATATCCTATTTAAAATGACAGCATCTCTTCCTCAAAGAGATTCACTGCCATGAGTAATACTGCGTATAACTTTAGCACCCACTACTTGCAGCAGAAGGTGGTAACTGCAGCCATCTAACGATCTTTGCAAGGTGTGGAAAGCTAGCAGCAACACTTTTCCTTTCTGCTGTAAATCCAGTTTTTGGGAAATAAAAGATCCCCCCTCATCAAATAGTACACCCAGATATAGGTAGGTTTAAACTTTTTCTAATTCAAGCCCTTGAAGATGACATTTGGACATTTTTTTTTTTTTTTACTTACAAAATTTTAGTTTTCTTCTCATTTATTAACATTCCATTTTCGCCAGCAAATTCAGCTAATTTAGAGTTCAATTGCTGCAATCCAATTTTAGTTTGGTGTAAGAGGATTACGTTGTCTGCATAAAGCAGGTTTGAAATAGTAAATCTCCAATCTTTGGGGGTGTGGATTAACCTTGCTTAGCTCAGTAGACAGATCTGATAAGAAAAGATTAAAAAGATATGGCTCAACCACACAGACCTGTTTAAGGCTTTGATTAGTCTCAATTTTTCTTGATAGAGAGGAGCCGTCCCCTATCTTTACTTTAACCCTGGTGTCAGTATATAGCATCTCTATGGCTTTTAACAATCGAGCAGAAATACCCCAGGAGGTTCACTTTCCCCATAAAAGGTTGCGTTGAACCAGGTCAAAGGCAGGTTTAAAATCCACAAAGCACAAATACAGGGGTTGAGTTCTCTGCTTACGTTTATCTATTATGAGACAAAGATAGTATATTTAGTGCTGTTCCTGGCCCTTTAATAAGACCAGATTGATTTACCGGGATGATGTTATTTTCAGTTGCCCGGCTCTGAAGGTCCGCTAAAAGAGGCCCTGTGTAGTATTTTGCTTTGGAGTCCATCAGAGTAATTAGACGATAGTTCTCCGGACTGGAGCCACATAAGAATTCAGTAGCTCCACTTTGGCTTAAATTGGCCATATTAGTATCTATTCCTGGAATCGTGTCCCCCCCTGGCCTTCCTGCGTTAGTATCCTCAATTTTGGATTCATTAATTTGGTTAAAGTGCTGTGTCAAAAACGTAAACAAAGAGGCTTCTGCAATGTCTGAACTTGTCAGAATCATAGGGGCTCTGTTTAGATTGTTTACCATTTTCCAAAACCCCTCTGAATTGCTTTTCTTACTTAGGAATAATGCTTTTACCCAAAAGTCGTGCCTTATCTGTACCTTATGTTCCCAAATCTGTTTCCGATAGATGTTGTTAATAGTTTTTAAGTAGTTTTTGATTTGACAATCTGTTGGGTACTTTCTGGCGAGTCTTAACAGTTTATTCCTCTTCCTTCTTATTAAAGATATGGAAGCTGAGATTTTTGTTTTAGATTTAATTTTTACTTTTTCAAGTGCATAGCCCTGACATGGGTTTTGAGGCTTTTGAGTAAGAATTCTATTTGAGAATTTGTCTAGAAAACATGACCATATGGTTATTGGGTCATCAATTGCCTCGTTCCTACATTGGTTATACAGTGGAATAGAGTTTACACCGATAATGTCAATTGAGTCTTTGCACCATCAGAGTTTCATGTAATTGATAGAGGTAATGTCCCTAGGGAGCATAGCTGCACATTTGTGTCTGGGGATGTGATAATTTATCTCCATTCCCTGTTGACCATGGTCACTCTTATCAGTCTTTACTATGTAATAATCATTCACTAAAAGTTTAAAAGTGATAATGAAGCTACTGTGTAATCAATTGTTGATTGAGTTCCAGAAACATAGCAAGTTGCTGAAGAGGGAGTAACTTTTTTGAAATCTCCCATTCAGGAGTCATAGACCTAGAGCCTCCAAATTATTCAACAGGGATATCGGCTTTGCATCGATTGTAGCGGTCCCTATAGGCCACATTGATTGTTGTAGGACAGCCCACATGGAATCCTAATGCACAATCTGATCCTCCCCTTCATAAGCTTGCAGTAGTTTCATATTGAAATCGCCTGTTATTAGCAGCTCTGGCACGTCAGGATCTTGCAGGCATGTTAAAATTATTTCTATCAACCTAGAGGACATTTAATTCCTAGAGCGGGCATCAGGATGAATATAAACGTTGATAAGTAGAAGTGGTCTCCCTACCTTTTTGTGGCAGTCTTGCAATTTTAGTACCAAAAAATCAGTATTTTCCTCTTATATTTGTGTGCAGGATGTTCTTAGTCCTACGGAGATAAATGTAGCTAGGCCATCTTTTGTACGACTACATTTTTTCTACTTTTGTGCAGGGGAAAAGAACCCCAGGTAACCATTAAGTGTAAAGGGCTTGGTAGCCCAAATCTCCTGTAACAAAATGATTTGGGAGTCATTTAGTAGGGATGTCAAATCCTTTAGTTGATTATTACCCCAGATCCCATTTATGTTCCAAGATCAGATTTGAAGAGATTTTTGGTGGCTGTCAGGGGCTGCTTCCTTTGTGAAGAGCTACTGATAGCCATCCTAGATGTAATAGCCTGAGAAGACATCTGTTGTGGGATCAACAATATTTTGGACTGAAAAATGGCCCTAAATCCATTCCTCATTAGCCTAAGCCCATGGATCAATGCCACTTCACTCCCGCTAAACAACATGGAACTCCTACTATTAGGCCTGAATCGGGTGTACATATTTGCGCATTAGTTAATCCGTCACAACAGCCAAAACCCAACAGATATAATGGGCAGGTAATTTCGATGTGCCCAATATGAGCCATGGTTTTTTTGCTGGTGGAATGCATGCTTGGAGATGTATGCAAGCAGTGTTTTTTTTAATGTAATTTTGATTTGCAAACTCACTGCTCTTATTTTTTTCCTCCTCTGTGTCTTGAATTCGTAATGTACGTGATCTTGTGAAAACTCACCATTATTTTCATTTCAGATGTAATGTGGTATGTGGGGGCGGCCTATATCTAGCAGGACCCCTGTTGCCTTGTTGCTTGGCTTTGCATTCTCCAATTGGGAGAAGGATCTTTACCAAGCCAGCGCTGGAGGCATTTTTCCTGGTTCCGTGGTGAAAATCAGCATTGCTCTGCTGATGTTTTCTTTCAGAGAGAAAAACAGCCCACTGAAGCTGTTTTCTTCAATGAATTTCAGTCTCCCTTCACTCGGATTGCATTTCCTGACCTGTGTTTTTGTCTTGCGAACTGTTGACAATACTATCTTTTCATGGATGTCCTATACCCTCACCAGGATTGTTTTCCTGCCCACATTTAGGGCCATATTTATACTTTTTGACGCACAACTGCGCCAATGCAGTTGTGCGTCAAAAATGTTACCGCCGGCTAATGCCATTCCAACGCACCATGCGGGTGCCTTATTTATGGAATGACGGTAGCCGGCGCTGCGGACTGGTCTATGTAAAAAAAATGACTCACACCAGGCAGCGCCGGCGTATGGGAAAATGGGGGCTGTGCGTCAAAAAATGGTGCAAGTCAGGTCTGAGGCAAAAATCAGGCCTCAAACCGGACTTGCGCCATTTTTTTTGCTGCACAACCCCCATTGACATGACTCCTGTCTTAGCAAAGACAGGAGTCATGCCCCCCTTGCCTAATGGCCATGCCCAGGGTACTTATGTCCCCTGGGCATGGCCATTGGGCATAGTGGCATGTAGGGGGGCCCAAATCAGGCCCCCCTATGCCACTTAAAAAAAAACAGAAAAATATACTTACCAGAACTTACCTTTACTTCCCTGGGATGGGTCCCTTCATCTTTGGGTGTCCTCCTGGGATGGGCAAGGGTGGCAGGGGGTGTCCCTGGGGGCAGGGGAGGGCACCTCTGGGCTCCTTCCAAGCCCACAGGTCCCTTAACGCCTGCCCTGACCCAGGAGTTGAAAAACGGCGCCCATCAGGCTGTGCGCCGTTTTTTAAGGCCCACCCCCTCCTGTGTGTCAAAATGACACCAGAGTATAAATAAGGCGCACAGGCCTTAAAGTCATTTTTTGGAAGGGAACGCCTACCTTGCATATCATTAACGCAAGGCAGGTTCCCCCTTCCAAAAAATGACGACCATGGGGGGATTTTGACGTCCGAGAGGTCGGGCGTCAAAGTATAAATATGGGGCAGGGTTTGCGCCGAATGTGCGTCAAACTTTTTGACGCACATTCGGCGCAAGCAGAGTATAAATATGCCCCTTAATTTTTTAGAAATTAGAGGTAAACCCCACCACCATTGTCATTCTTTTTTTTATTGTTTCCTACCCCCTGCAACGTCAAGGTCAGGGTATTGGACCAGAGAATCATTTTTTTTTTGTTTTTTTGTCTTTAAGGTATCTCTGGTAGTACCCATTTTTTCTTCACTAACATGACTTGATCTCATTTTGATTTCTACACCCTTGTATGGTTTTAGTTGATTGACTGTCCTGCAGGATTTCTTCTCTTGGGTGCCTTATTTCTTTTGTTGCTCAGATATTACAGGACTTGATGTATGTGTAAGACATATTCCAGTGAACTACTACAGAGACTTTGTTTTGCTCTGTAGTCAGTTGTCCTATGATATCTACAAAATAAGACGAAACCTTGTTTATGATTTTTACTGTCCTGGAGGTATATGGGGAAGATGTTTTAATGATATTATTATGACTGGTGAGTGTGTCCCTGGGTATACATGGAGCAAATGTATGAGAGTGCTGTCTTGAGCATTTGTGTTTATTGTGTTATAGGGCTGTGTGTGCAGCTCAACCTATCAAAGAGTGAGAGCATCGTAAGAAAAGGCATGACCTTCCCATATTGATAGCAGCATCTCTGGTTGGACTCAACTTCTTCTCCCTTGTTTTAGTATCTCCCTTCCCATTGATGTAATTTAGGGGACGCCAGGGGTTTCAACTGCAACCCCTGGCTTCCCTTTACGACCTATTGCACTGCCTTTGAGACCCCTGGCCTCAGAGGTGGAAAAATCAGTGGCAGGGGCACCTCGGACATCGGTTGTCACACCACTGTCTTTGTTTTCTGTAATTTTTCATATTACTCTAACAATGAATAATATTACAAATAGCTAGAACATGACCTTCCCTGACAGCTGAGGTAAGTAAAAAAATGTTTTAAAATGTATGTTGTGTGCATTCTTGTGGATAAGAGTGTGTTTATGTAGAGAGAGAGCGTGTATGTGTGAATGTGTTTGTATGTGTAAGCGTGTGTGTGAGTGAAAGTGAAGTTCAAAGGGCATGTGATGTCACTTCTGCTACCCCTGGCAGTTTGGAGAATTGACGTTCATGCCCTTTCCCCTTTAGGGCTAATTGACCACTCTAGTGTTCTCATTTATGAAGGATTAGCCTGGAGGTGAAGGGACGGATTATCTCAGTTTCTGCTAATCCTGGTTTTCAGGTGAGTGGACTTTGGCATGGTGTTAAAATGATATTCTGTGATTGGAAGGATTTCAAATCCATTTCCTACCATAAATTTTGGACCTCAGAGCTCTGACAAAATTATTTTTTAACAAAGATTGCAATTATGCTGCATATACAGGGTTATGGTCTCCTATAGACACTTCTCTCCCGGAACCAAAACCAAAACCCTTGTGTAAATATATCCCATTCTACCCTTCCACTTTTCGTTGACTAGGGATGCCTTCTGATCTCTCCCCAGACTCACAACTATGACCATACCGAACCCTGATTTTACAGCTGACCCACCTTGCCTCCCTTCCCTCTCTTTGATTTCTCTCTTTCTATCCTTCTTTTTTCCTCTCACCCTCTTGCTCATGTTTTCTGACTCTTGCTCTCCTTCACTCTCACAGTACAGCCTTCATCTGTTGTTTGGAAGCTTTCAGAGGCAGCTCACTCTCCCAATAGCATTCAGTGGATCATTCTTCACACACCTCTGGTACAGAGTAATAGCATAATATTTGCTTGTGGCTTTCTATGTAGTATTTTGTATTTCCGTCTATATGAAAACATGATATGTCTCACAGTGTGTTCTTTACTCTACTGTAATATCGAAAATGCTCAATAAAATGTTAGATAAAAAAATGAATTCCTTATGAGTTCCTTTTTTGTATGCTACAAAGTAAATGAGTATATTCTGAGATGCAAACCTGAAGCCATTACCCCTACGAAGTTTCTGGGGTGTTCCTTACTCTCCCATGCACTGGAAAGAGACTATTTCAAGGGTGGAAATTAGTTCGAAAATAATTTGCGACACTTTCAGGAAACCCTTGCAATGGAAAGCCCACACGCATAACCCCTGTCTGAGTAGATTATTTAAGAGAGTAAACACACCAAAGTTTGAAAAGTGCCTTCACTCGTAAATGTAGCTGTTTGTAAAAGTCTATCTTGTGTGTGCAAATAGCTTTAGGAATGATACCAATATACTCAAACATCTCTACTTAATTGATCGAAATAGGAGCAATACATTTGGGGGCATATTTACTAATCATTCATGCAACGCAGGGCAACAAGCCAAGCTGCTGCACTGTATTTCGTGAAAGGGAGAACGCAGAAATTCTCCATATTTGCAAAGATATAGAGCATTTCTGCTCTCTCCTTGCTCTGGTGCACTGTGCGCTGCCTAGCGCCAATAAAGGTAGCCTAGCACAGTAGTGGCGAGGTGCCTGCGTTATAGACAGGATTGTTGTTATCCAGGAAGTGACACCTTCTTGCATGAAAACAATCCTTAGAGGCATTTTCCTCTTTCTATTCGTGGTGTGAAATGCATCACACATGCCTCACTGGAGAAGGCAAAGCATTTTGACACATTCCCAGGTTTATTAACTTTATTCAGGGCATTAATATGAGTTTAGCGGTCCCACCACTGACCAGCTATGATGGTGAAGTTCCCTCCAAGCGTGTTACTATGTTTCCACCCGGCTGACTGGCAGGAACATTGCAATACACGTTCTCATCGGGCTGACAGTGTTAGGCGAGGCCAATATCTTAACACTCCAGCACCTTCAGAATGTGCACTGTCTGCAAAGCAGACAGTCCGCGTTCCGATGGTGCTAGGCAGGGGGCCACTACACTGCCCATGCCATTGGCATAGGTAGTGCAGGGGCCCCCTGTGGCCCCCTGCACTGGCTTTTCACTAGCATTTTCATGGCAGGGTGCCCGGCATGAAAAGGCTGGCAGAAAGGACAGTTGTAATGAGCCAGGTGGTGCTGAGTCTAGTGCCGCCATGATGGGTTACAAGCCAAACTTCTGTCACCCAGTCGGGATCTTTGAGCATGGGTGGGACGAAGGTCTTAAGGCAGATCTGCCTGCCAATCTTGTAATGTGGCAGTTGGGCTGCATCATCCAGGGCAGTCCAACCATCCACCACAGGGCTGCCGGTCCTAGGACCGTCAGCCTTGTAATGAGGCCATAAATTATGGAATGCGCCAAACTCCATGGATGGATGCATGGGAACTCTGATGCTCCACCCAGGGAACACCACCCAGCTTGAAATGTAACATAACACAGCAAAAGTGTAGAGTTACATTTCTTTACAAAGCCTTGCAAGAAGACACAATTTGCCCCTTGCTTGGCTTACTGAAGCCTTTGTGTTCTGCTTGTAACACCTTGAACAACCAAGGACAACTCAAAGGCTTGATAAATCTGGGCCTTGGTTTGATGCTCCAATAGTGATGAGAATAATAGAGAACAAACACTGTGAATGACTGTTTCAATAACAGCATCTCTCAGAAATAATTTTATGTAAGTGGATCAACATCAACTTTCTGAGATGTACAGTAACAAATTATTATTCTCCTGCAAACTAAATGGACTACAATACTTCAATAAAATCTCTTCTTGAAACTCCTATCTAAATGGTGGCCTGTTTTAATTTTGAATTAGCATTAGCTGTGAGGAATTGCGACATGAAGGTAGTGCTATTCAACATGATAGAACAAACACTATACTTATTTTAATCAATGGTAAAATGTAAGATGTAACATGCGTGTAGCATTGTGCTCACTCACTGCACCACATCATCTTAAAAGCATTGAAAACTACCCTGATCCGAAATGAGAGTGTTAAAAAACAATCTAATCCACACATTGATGATTTATCACTCCATGTAGGGCCAAAATCATGCACCTCATAAGGGCTTGAGGCACAACAGGCTGACAAGCAGACCCATGTCTAGGGCAAATCTATTGGCCTGTTCATAGCCAAACTAATGAAATATTCACCTCCAACCAAATATTGGCATTTGGGTAATGAACAATATTCTTTGGATTGTCAAGTCAGGTTACAGTCTAGTTGTACAACAGAAGCCTACTTCATTGCCAAATGGAGTGATATGTAAACCAGTGTGACCCCAGATGCTTCTAGACCACTCCTTTTTCTGTGCATCACTCTGCACTGGTTTACAGACTTGATAACATGGGAATGTATGGAGCTGTTCTGCACATTATTGCATCCTAACTCACTATTCATCACCTCATTCTCTCCCTTTTTGTTTTGCAACATTCTCCTTCACAGCTCTTGCCCTCATGGATCCACCATTGATCCACTCCTTTTTAACTCATATCATGGACCTCTGCTCACCCTCATCATCTTCTCCAACCTTAATTGATGCAAATTTACTGCTGAATCAATATAGTTTTAAAAGTCAGCTGGTATTGACTCCTGCATCATTGGCCAACTCCTCTACGTTATCAGCCACTTGATGCTAACCTGCAAATTCTAGTTAAGCCCATCGAAAACAGAGATAATTGTATGTGAAAATGGACCACAAATCAGAACTTCACCATTTTTTTACAAGAAACAGGTCTACCCTCAATCCCGCCAACCCAACTGAGAGATTTACTCTAAGCTCTGCCTTTGGCACCAGTAACTCTTGTTATAGAAGAGACATTTTGTCATTTGATGCCCATGCCAAAACTCCCCTTGTTTAAGGTTCTCTCAGAGAGTACAAGTCACTATTGCCCGTCTCAATAATGGGAGTGTGCTACCCTTTGAAGGCCCTTTTCCTTGCTTAGTGGGATACAGAGAATCGAGAACAAAGCCAGAAGGTGACTCTTTATTCTATAAACCTTGAACTGCACCTCACTGATTGGGCTAAATGTTTCATATTTTAAGCGATGTGTGTTACACAATGAGTCCTTCATTGTACAGGATCACTCTTCCTTCATTCTAAATTTTGCATCTATTTCCAATCTAGGCTGATACATTTTAGAATGGCCAGTAATGACTAAGCCTTCCTTCAAAAAGTCTCACCCATCTGGAAGCTTTATTTCTGTCCAGAAGGCCAAGGTCTGAAACGTGATTCCTGCAAAAATGAGAATATTTGCCACCTATCTTGAATTTCAGAGATAAAAATGATGAATGGTGGACGGCTATAGAGGTAAGATACCTTCCACAAACATCCTCTTTCCAAGTGTAACCAGTCAATGCTATCTGCCTTGGCTAAGGTAGTCAAATTCTAACCTAAAAGGTAAGAGTAAGAAGTATAAAGTACATAGCACTTTTTATCTTGGACTTAATATCCACTAATAGATCTGTATTTGGTTCTAATAATAAGAATTCTTGATATATACATATTCCTACTGATGATAAATTCTTTCATTGTTTGTTGCACTCAGATGCAATATACACAGTTCCTTAGTCAAAGTTATAACACTCTTGTGGGCTCATTTTTGCCTAGGGATTTTTCAAGGCTGGGTAATAGCTGGGTAACTCACTATTAAAACAAGTGGTAAAAGTAGAATCAGAACATGGATGTCAATTCACCAAAATGCCTGGTTTAGTGTAAGGTACATCACACACTTTGACCTTAATGACTTTGCAGGAGGGTGTATGGTTCGAATAATAAGAATTATCGATATGTACATATTCCTACTGATGATAAATTCTTTCATTGCTTGTTGCACTCAGATGAAATACACACAGTTACTTAGTCAATGTTATAACACTCTTGTGGGCTCATTGTTGCCTAGGGATTTTTCAAAGCTGGGTAATAGCTGGGTAACTCACTATTGAAATAAGTGGTAAAAGAAGAATCAGAACATGGATGTTAATTCAGCAAAATGCCTGGTTTAGTGTAAGGTACATCACACACTTTGACCTTAATGACTTTGTAGGAGGTTACATCATCATGACCTCTGACCTTGAATCTTCCCCAAGCTGATGTTACATGATTTTGATTACATTACAATAATTTATATTGCTGAAGTTCCATAATAATTGCATGATTAATATAACATCACAAAGGTCTATTTTAGATAATGTCTTTATTAGGATGCTGATAGGATATGCCTGGAGAACCTTATTACTTTCTCTCTGTATAAAATGCAAGTTCTTGAGTTTGTTCTGCATTCGCCTGAAGAGTATAGAGAGCCACAAAAAACCAAACACCACTAGGAGCCTAAATTAATCATGACACAAATAACCTTGGTATAATAGTTCCCCTAGTGTTTACTGCAATAAGAAATCATAGAGAGAAAAAATGGTATTAAAAGTGGCATTTAAGTTCACATGAATTAATTAATAGACAACATGTACTGAATATGATGTGCGCTGTTACCTTATATTCCTTACTGTTAAAATGTTCAGAATGAGGATAATTTGCAAGGCACTATCAGTTGTGCAAAAAAACCTAAATAAAGGTTTTATTTAAAAACATAGGGCCTGACTACGACGTTTGCAGAGGGGATTACTCCTTCACAAATGTGATGGATATCCCATCTGCCATATCACAACTTTCATGGGACATAATGGAATTTGTAATATGGCGGGCGGGATATTTGTCACGTTTGTGACAGAGTAATACCCTCCGCCAAGGTTGAAATCAGGCACACCATTTTAACATATTCACAATAGTAAAAAATAGCAACAACTTGCTTAAAAATGTTTTTTTTTTTTTTATTTAATTAGAAGAGCATGCTTTGCATTGCAGAAATTATTTATTTTGCAAACCTAAAGTTTATTATCTTGTTCTCAGTGGCAGCTGCAGAAAGCAAAGCATAACCATCAAGACACTGTTTACCTTTTCTTTAAGGAGTGGTGTCTGATGGATCGTAATACTTGCCCTATATTTTAGCAAGGGAACGAGACAAGTGGGTCTGACCTGTTCGGGGCAGAGTAAGGTTCAGGTTTCATGGTGTACAAGGCAATGAATCTAGACGTTTTCCTTAACCTGACACCCTTTTTTCAAAATACGCTATGCGTGCCACCATGTGTTAGACATTACCTCCATTATGCCTGGGCCAGTATTTTTTCATGGATCTACCTACCCCCATACTATAGTTGCCTTCCTATGCCCAAGGTAACATACAACATGCCAGTGCCAGACTTTTGCCATTATTGCTGTTCATATGGTATGGGCGACCCCAGTGTCAACAATTAATTATCGTATGTCAGGGCAAGCATTTTTTTGCTTGACTCCAATACGCCACAGTTCTGCTGGGCCAGTATTTTGCCATTGTACAGTATTTTGCTATAGGTGCCCTGATGCAAAGAATTTGCTTCAGCATGACAGAGTCAGAATTTTTCCATGGGTGTCCACATATGCCATGTATTTTGCCATGACTGCCTCTAGAAGCCAAGAATTATCTTCAGGATGTCAGGTCCCACAACGCAATCACATAACACAACATTTTCACTCATACTCACTTATATGCACTCACTCATTCTCATTCATTCTTACTCACTCATCCTCTTGCACTCATTCTCACACCGTCATTCACACTTGTCACACTCACTCTTCCTTCGATTCTCACACTCGCTCACACTAACTCATTCTTTCTCACTCACTCTTGCTTATTCTCACTTATTCATTTGCACTCATTCTCACTCAAATTCACACTAACTCTTGCTTACTCATACTTTCTCACTCACATTCAGTTGCACTCACTCTTAATCTCATTCATTCATTCTCATTTAATCTTACTCAGACTCATACATTTGCACTTATACTTAGTGCCACCCACTCATATTCATTACCGTTCAGACTCTCTAACACTTTCTGCTCTCATTCTTATTCATTCTCACTCACTGACACTCACATCTAGTAATTCTTTCTCTCTGACTCAATCATACTCACTTAATGAGATATGGCCTCACTCGTTCTCACTCACTACCTATTATTCACTCTAATTCATTCACTTTCACTGTAATTCACAACTATGCTCAAACATACAAACAGGTACATGCTCACACATGCACATGCTGTCTGTGTATCAAGCACTCCAGCAGGCAGAGATTCAACATACATGTAAAAGCATTTTATTTAACTCACCTGAGCAGTGAATGAATTTCCTGTTCCAGCTGCTGGTGCTCCATGCTTATTACACCAATAATGAATTATAGACTTTTAATCATTAGTAGTATAATACAAATTGGGCAGTAAACAAAAGGTGTGGACCTCCACCATCCTTAAGGGTGATCGCCCATGTGTTCTTGCCATCATTTGTTTCACTTCAGAGACCAGAGGATCACGAAAGCAAGGCCAGGGTTTGCAAAGGGCAAAACAGAATTTGCAAATGCGACCGCTGGCAGCCACTAGTCTACACCCATTTCTCCATTCTCCCAACTCTCAACACTTTCTATCCTATTTGTCTCACTCCTTTCTCCACCATGTGCATCCATATCTCTATCTGTCTCTCCCTGATTTCCCTCACACACGATCTCTCTGTATTACTTCTCTAAGAACTGTCTTCTACTCTCCTGCTCTGTGTAATTTAGGCCCTCGCCCCGGTCCGTTAGAACAAAGACACGGACACAGTAGTTAGTGCACACGTGGAGTCTGCTCTCCACAGCCCCAGCTTTACTTTTTATAACTTGTCCCCGGAGGCCCGCGCTCACGCCCTGCAAGGGCAACAAAGTATAAAAGAGCCTGGGTGGCTCTCTACATCCCTCCCATTTTTCCATGAGAAAGACCAAAACAGTAAACTATAAGCGAAAAACATAAACAGATAAACAAAACTGTATCAACACAATTACTTTCCTGAACTCAGCTGGTGGTATGGTTCAATGTCTGTATTCTGGCGGGAAGGCTATACTGTCCAACGGCCGTTGCTCAACAGATGAAGTCTCTCAACTGATTACTCGGTGTAGATTGGGTCGGAGATGATACCTCTCACTCCGACTGACCATTCCCCTGTTGTCCATGTCACTGGATCGGTTGGCCTCGTTAGGGGGCAGTGTCTCTGGGGTACCAGCCGGTCCATCGATTCTGCATTTGGGTGCACCGGTGCCCTCCACTTCTTCTTCCTCACATTCAGCTGTCGGTATGACACCAGCTCTTTTGAAATGCGAGGCATTTTTTGTCACTCGTCGTTCGCCCCGACAGGCGGCCACCAAGGAGCCTCGGACTGCCACTACCTCCCACTACTCCGGCTCAAATGGTGTCTGAAACTTTCCTCCTAAACGGCAATTCTTCACCACCACACGATCACCCACTCGAAAACCACGCCCACTGGTCCGCCTTCTTTCATTGGCCTTTTGGATCGTCAGCTGCCAGCATTGTTGGGTGGCTTCCACGTCCAGTTCTGGAAATTTCCAGCGGGGACCTGCCGGAATGCAGTCTCGCGGGGCTGTCTTGAACAACAGGGCTGCTGGAGTGCAGCCAGTTGTGCTGTCTGCCGATAGGCTCTTAAGAATTGGTGGAGGCATTGTTCTCCATCTTCCTTTTGTTGACACCAATCCGTAATGCGCGGTTGAGGGTCCTCATAAATCTTCCCACGTCACCATTGGCCTGGGGCCAATACGGCATGATCTTGCGGTGGCATATCGCAAGTTTATCAAAGGTACGATCTGAACTCTTGTCCATGAAAGGGGGGCCCGTTGTCATTTCTGATTTCGTCCGGAAGCCCAAAGACTGTAAAAGTCTTGTCCAGCACTGGTCTCACATTCTCGAAAGAGGTGGACACCACTATCTCTACCACATGAAATTTTGTGTAGGAATCCAGCACGGCCACAGTCAGTCTCCAGTCAGGAAAACTTCCAAAGTCCATACTCAGCTTGGACCATGTCTTCTGGCTAGGAGGTTCAGTGATTACTGGACAGACATGCGGTTCCACTGAGTTGATGATGCATGAATGGCAGCTCCCGACCATGGTGTTGACTTTGGCATCCATACCTGGGAACCACACGTTGGCTCTGAGCTGCGCCTTCATCTTAGCAGCTCCTTGATGACCTTGATCAGCGAGTTCCACCACTCAATGCCATAGATGCTGAGGCAGCACTATTCTTCTCCCCCTAAAAACCAAGCCTTCACTGCCCACAGACAGCTCGTCCTGCACTCTCCACATTCCTTGCATCGCTGTCTTGTCTTCCAGATCGGTCATTTTGGCTCTTCCTAGGAAGTGTTTCCACTGCCTGCTACTGAGCGCTTCCTTGACTCGGTTGAGCACCGGATCTGTTTCTGTAGCTTGTACGATGTCTCCCACTGTCAAAGTGGTCGAGTAGGCAGACTGGATGGCCATGCTCACAAATACCTCAGTGTTCTCCTCGTCCCCTTCTTGGGAATCCTCCTGTGTACCTGCAGACAGGTGTCTGAACAGATAATCGGCCGGGTTTTTCATGCCAGGCCGGTAGATGACTCTGAATCTATAAGGTTGGAGCAAAACAGCCCAACTTTCGATACTCGGTGGGGCCTAACACGTGGTCCCTTCAAACAGCGACACCAGTGGTTTGTGATCCATCACCACCTGGAATTCGTGCCCATAGACATATAGGTAGACATTTTTACACGCCCATCAGATTTCCAATGCCTCCCTTTTGATCTGGGCTTAACAGGTCTCTACAGCTGATAGGGCTCAGCTGGCATATGCGACGGGGACCCACTCCTGATGACGCTGCTCCTGCAGAAGAACTGCTCCCAGACCTACCGGGCTGACATCCACCACTACCTCAGTTAGTTTTTGGGGGTTGAAATATGGTGGACTTGTCCAGTAGCACTGCCTTCACATTGTGGAATGCCTTATCCGCAGCCGAGCTCCATTCCCATCATTGAGACACTTTGGTGAGCTATCTGAGGGGCTCTGCCATCGTGGCCAGTTGGAGTATGAACCTGCCACAGTATGGGACCATACCCAAGAAGCTTCTGACTTCCGCAGCGTTCTGCGAAATCTGGACTTGGCGAATGGCGTCCGCCTTGCACAGGTCCACCGGCAGACCTTCCTTCGAGAAGATGGACCCAAAGAACTCAATGGATGTCTGGTAGAACACACATTTCCATTTGTGAAGTGTGACACCTGCATCCGCAAGCCTCTGCAAGGTCGCTCTCAGGTGTTGATGGTGCTCCTTACGTGCCTTAGAGTAAATTAAAATGTCATCACTGAGGTTGATTAACCCCGACAGTCCTGACAGTGTTTCTTGGATGGTGTTCTGGAACACCTCAGCTGCTGAGGACACCCCAAATCTTAGCCTTTTGTAGCGTCTTAGCCCTACATGTGTCAAGAAGGTTGTGATGTTCCTGCTGTCCGGGTGGAGCTCTAACTGGTGAATTTAAATCTAGCTTAGAGAACCACCGTGCGCCATTTAGGTCCTCAATTATGTCATCCATGGTGGGCGTGATGTGTCACTCTCTTTGGATGGCTCTATTTGGTAGACGCATATCCACGCAGAGATGTATGGCCCCTGGTTGCTTGGGCTTAGGTGTAATCAGAAAGGGCGAAACCCACGGGGTGGGCCCATCCACCTTTTCAATCAAGCCTTTTATCCTCCAACAGCTGCAATTCTTTCTCTACAGCCGGTCGTAGATGGAAAGGCACCTGATGTGTCTCAGCACCACTGGCATCACATTCAGATCGATGTGTAGCTTGACACTCTTGCCTTTGAGTTTCTCCAACCCAGCAAACAGCTACGGGAACTCACTGAGAAGGGACTCTGTATGCGACTCGTACACCTGACGTGCAAAGAATACCAGTTCTAGGTCTTCTGCCATGTGGCATCCCATCAGGGTGCAACGATCGCCTGCCACCACGTAGAACTTCGCCCCAGTAGAGAGCTGGCAGTTGGTCACAGATACCTCAATCGTACCCTTCAGGGGAAGCGGGTCGCATCCACCGTAGGTGTATATCTTGGTGGTACTCAGAGTTAGACATGGTTTGGGGGACAGCTGCCAATACATGGCATTATCTATCACGTTGACTGATGCCCCTGTGTCTATGAGCACCATTGCGGGGTTGTTGTTGATCCTCACCGTACTCATGGGGGTGGTCACCTTTTGTGCTGCCTCCACCCAATAATCGAAATGACAAAAATGTCCTCTTCCTCGCCCTTCTCAAAAACTGGCATTCTGGCGGTCAACTGCCCTCTAGGTGTGTTGTCTTCTGTGCTGACACTCCTGACCTTGGCTTCTTTCCCTTTTGACTCCCCTGCCTTTTCCTGTCCTGCACATCTTGGAAAAGTGATTGTTCTTGCCACACCGGTTACATGATTTTACTCTTGCCGGGCACCCACTCGCCGACCTACGTTCATATCCGCAGTTGCCGCAAACCCCTCTCCTGGCTTTGAGGTGGGCGGTCGAGGCCCTGACGGTTGGCGAGGCTGGATGGCATCCACCTGTTCCTCCTTCACCTGGGCTGGGCACGCTGCCGACGTGGCTGACATGGACTGCCCCCTCGCGGCGGCTATGGCATCCGCACGGACGGCAGACAGTTCGTGGGAGCATGCCAATATCAGGATCTTGTCTAGGGTAATACCTGGTTGGCGCATGATCAGCTTCCGGCGCATGTTGGACCAGCACTCCTGGATGATCTGGGCTCTGATCTCCTCGTACTGGTTCAGGCCTACACACATGCTGGCTAGCTTCCTTAGCCGGGCGTGGAACATGTAGACTGACTCAAAGTCTGTTTGCTGGGCCTGGCGCAGTTTGAAGCGCTCGTAATCTGGGTTCAGTTGGGGGTCAAAATGCTTGTTCAGCACAGTCACCGCAGCTTCAGAATCCGTTCTGTCACCCGTGTCAGGGAGTGAGTCAAAATGTTAGTGGAGTTCATCGCCTCCCATCAGTAGCATAAGGGACCTGCGCACTGCCCCATCCGTCTCTCTTGTGGTGCAAAAGTAATTGTCCAAACGACCTAACCACAGGCGCTATCGTGGCGCTGCCGTGGCACGTCTATTAGCTGACTGAATGGGGGTAAAGCAGCAAGCGATGAGTGGGCACTGGGGGTGGTGGGTGCTGGACGCTGTTCATTCTCCTGCTGTGGTGCGCTCATGTTGCTGTTCACTGTTGTGGTGGTTGTGAAGTGAAGTGCACTATGCTGCTACTCTGCCTCTTTCTCCAATTTTTTATTTTTTTATTATGATGCCCACTGTGATAACAGGCTTGAGTGGCAGGAGTAACAAATGCAGGGTCTGTGTGCTGGTCTGCAATATGAGTGGGCACTATGGGGGTCATTCTGACCCTGGCGGTCCGAGACCGCCAGGGCTAGTATGACTGAACGCATCGCCAACAGGCTGGCGGTGCTTTTTTCCCCACCGCGGTCGGACCGCCGGGGCCGGCGGTTTTCCGCCATTTCTGCCCCGGCGGCGATAATCCGCCAGGGCAGCGCTGCTTGCAGCGCTGCCCTGGGGAATATGACCCCCTTACCGCCAGCCTGTTTCTGGCGGTTTTCACCGCCAGGAAGAGGCTGGCGGTAAGGGGTGTCCAGGGGCCCCCTAACAGGGCCCCGGCCAGCTTTTCACTGTCTGCCTAGCAGACAGTGAAAAGCGCAACAGGTGCAACTGCACCCGTCGCACGGCCGCAACACCGCCGGCTCCATTCGGAGCCGGCTTCTGTGTTGCGGCCTCATTTGGTATGCGCCCGCCGGCCCAGCGGGAATGTCGGAATGGGGGCTGCGTGAGTGCGGCCGCATTGGCGGCTGCATGGCAGTTTCCGCCTGGCGGGCAAGGTCGGAATGACCCCCTATGTCTTTTCAAAAGGCCAGCCACCTCCCTTCACTACTCCTTACTGTTATTTTTTTCACAGTGACTCCAGGAGCATGGGGCCCAGCCTCTATCCATGTGGTGCAGCTTCTCTCCTTGTGCTGCCAGGAGAAATATGCCAGGTCGTGTGTGGCCGTTGGATCCGAGCAGTCTTCGCAACAGGCGCCCTCATGGTCCTCTCACCTTTTTATAATAGCCTGGGTGCTGAATTCCTCTCCGAGAGTCAGTGTCGGGTGAGTAGGCACCGCGCTCCTCACCTGACCTGGCGAGCGATCCAGCGCGTCTGCATCGAGGACACAGATGCCTTGCACACGGTAGGTCACCTCCTTCCATTCGCACTGCATGTCATGTGCCTTTGGAGGACGAGGCACACTGGCGCGCCGCACACTGCGCCTTGCTGCTGGGGAGAGAAGAAAAAAAACAGCACCGGAGGAGGTGAGGTCGTATGCTATGGGTGCGTCGACCGGAGCATGTGTTCGTTTCTTTTCCTTCTTTCCGATCCCACTCGTCGCCAGTGTAATTTAGGCCCTCTCCCCGGTCCATTAGAACAAAAGACACAGACACAGTAGTTAGTGCACATGTGGAGTCTGCTCTCTGCAGCCCCAGCTTTACTTTTTATAACTTGGCCCTGGAGGCCCACCCTTGCGCCCTGCAAGGGCAACAAAGTATAGAAGAGCCCGGTGGCTCTCTACACTCTGCACCTTTCAAATGGCTCTTTCTCATGTCTCTCACCTAGCTCTCCTGTCTTTCAGATTCTTATTTTTCACCTCTATACCTATCTAACCTGCCTTTTTATCACCTATATCAGCCTTTCCTCCCCATCTATTTCTGTCTTTCTTCGCTGCATCGTTTTCATCTGTCCGCCTCTCACATCTCACTCCTGTCTTCCTCTCTCTGCAATCTCTTTTCACGTCTTTCTCACTACCTCTCTCATCTGTCTGTCCCTCTCTCACAGCAGTCTGTCTCCAACATCTTTCTCTTCATGTCTCTATTAAAGCTGTTTATGCCCCTCTCTTACACACGTGCACACACACACCTACGTCTTTTTCTCTCAATTTATGTCTGTCTGTCTGCTGTGTCGTCTTGCTGCCCCTGGTTGTTAATTCTTCATTTTCCATCTCGTCTTTTGCACCCACTCAACTTGTAAACATAGATAATTATGTTGAAATTAGTATTTTCTGGTTGAGCACCCACCTTCATAATATGCTGCAAAGGCAGCCCTGGCCAGAACCCGCATGTCATGAATAGTGGCAACATTCTGTTTCATTGCAATGTGAGCGTCACTGCTAAATTTATTTATGACAACCAAAAACCCTCATTTGCTGCAGAATGAAAAGGGTTTAAAAAGGCTTGCAGATGCCCATTTTAACTTCTATTTATGGCACTCCTTTAGCTAAGTCTTAGGCAAGGGGTCACAATGGCAGTGCCTAAGGTCACAAAGGGGGCAACCCCTAAATTACGTCCTTTGAAGCGGGAGCAGTAGCAGTCGTTGCCAGATTTAAGACATTATTTAGTCAGTCAGAGGCAGACCATTCATCCTGGTTCTTTTATGGTCTAATAGTAACAAGGCAATTGATCTGCCTCTGACATTTTGACTAAGGAACTCTGGATATTGCATGATATAAACAAAGTTAAGCGGTTTCTAGTTCCCCTGCTTATATGAATGGGAGACTTTTACTTAATGGGACTGATTCACCACGGTAAATGCACACTTTTTACTATTTTTTTATATTCATAAACTGCGAGTTTAATTCGACTTATAGTAAATTTAAACTGTGGTGACTCCACATAAAAAGTTAGGACAGGCCCATGTGTGGGCTGAGTGGAGCATCTGCAGTGCAGAGTCTCCACAGTTGTAAAAGGGGTTTATGTACTAAAATGATGCTCACATTTTAATTGCATAGCTGCATATTGATGGGAGCAACTACTTGGGGACTTCAGCACTCACAAGCCAATGCTAAATGACATCCTGGAGCTCAGGAGGTGGGGCCCATTGACAAAGTGCTCTTTTTTATAACTGTATTTATAGGATTTTACATGTTCAACAGTAGATAGCTTGGTTTCGTAGTTATACAATTCTCATGGTAAGACATATATAACACATCTTCCACATTTATATTGCAGGCACCCATGCAGTTCTTGCCAGATAGACCACCCTTTCCCTTACATGCACAGCTAAACAGTCACTTTGCCACTGCAAATTATGATCCTGGCCTTCACTATAACAGAATGTCTAATGCCTATTCTACGCCCTAGTGGACCAATAAAGTATCACAATTCTGTAATTCAACAATTAACCAACTAACATAACATAACATAACATGAACCTAACATAACATAACATAACATGTGCATTTGTAAAGCACACGTTCACTCGTAGGTCTCTTGGCGCTGAATAACAGATGTTTATTGTTATCCAACTCAATGGTACTGATTCTAACTAACTTCCCCATTCTTGTGTGTATATATACTGGTGGTGTCTGCAGGCCAGGGACTGTGTTACGGTCCTCTGTGTGCATATACCTATAACCAAAGTTGTGGTTCAGAGTGTACAGATAAGTATTCATGCAACACCAGAATAAATTCACACAATTTGCCAACCTGCAATCCACCTGTCCTACACCCCACAAGCTGAATGTGATATTAAACACAATTGGCAAGGGGACGTGGCATAGATGGCAGCCGGAGCGGACGCTTCATAAAGAGCTCCGCTCGCGGCCCGATAAATATTTGTTATATATCCATCCCTGCGCCGTCCTGGTGCCTGCCTTTTATTGCGCGGTGACCCCCGTGGACAGAAGGGGTCTTGTGGATGGCCGGGAGCGAACTTCCGTCTGCATGAAGGTGCGGACCCTGCGGTTGGGTCCGCGAGTGTCGGGGGACCTCCAAGCGGTGGTGAGACTCACCAGAGTGGAGGAGGTGCCGCCTGCGGGGTGGTGTAGGAGACGCTGGGCCTGATTTTTTTCGGGCCGTGTGGGCCCAAGGAAGAAGGAGGAGGAGTGCGCCGGCGGGTCGGCCCACACCCTGGCGTGCAGAAGGAGAACTACCGATCGAATGAAGATCGGATCGCCCAGGCCTCAGGGGAGCGCTGGGGCTCTGCCCTTCTGGCCGGGCTAGCTGAGAGTCTAGCGGGTAAGGGGCTGGCTGCGAGGAGGCTGGGGTGCAGCTGGTGCGCTGAACTGCCACTCCGATGGGGGGTGGAGGGCCCAAGCTGAATCCAAGGAAGAGGAGCTCCCCTTGGGGGAGCAATGGACTGCCGGGCTGGCTGGATGACTGATTGACCGGTCGGAGCTACAACAAGGCCTACAACAGTAAGAGCTGACTCCTCTGGGTCCTCGGGGGCACATACTTTGCACATGGCACAGGGTAAGTGGAGAATATTGGGCAGGACTGGCGTGCAGTCAAATGGAGCTGACCTGTCCCCAATAGTGACATTCGGAGATGATGGCAGTGGCAGGGTTCCCCCCCTCCAGCAAGACTGGGAGCCTGGACTGACATTATGCCCACAGAACAGTGAGAAATAATCATGGACATCACTGCAAGTATGACGCTGGGGGAGTGAAGTGAGATTGTGGGGGCCCGCTTTTACTGCCACACAGACTACCGTAGAAATATAATTTCACCACAAGTGATAAAGTGTCCACAAGAAAGATAGCGCTACTGGCAAAGCCTTTCTTGAAATTACCCAATGCAGGGGCCGGCTGACGAGGCAGCCCGTCCAGGGAACTTGAAGGAAGGGCCCTGGGAACACCCTAACTCAAACTGACGGAGCGAGGCCTGGAATGGTAGAAGAGTGAGTGCTAGTACATACTCCGCTGGGGGGACGCGGGTTGCGCTATTGGTTTGACTCTCCTCACCTGGGGGCTGACATCGGAGCACCAGAGCTCAAGGGCAGGAGCCCTTTAAATTCTTCCTTTGCGCTCCCGCTCGCGGGGACGCGGGTTGCGCTATTGGTTTGACTCTCCTCACCTGGGGGCTGACATCGGAGCACCAGAGCTCAAGGGCAGGAGCCCTTTAAATTCTTCCTTTGCGCTCCCGCTCGCGGGGACGCGGGTTGCGCTATTGGTTTGACTCTCCTCACCTGGGGGCTGACATCGGAGCACCAGAGCTCAAGGGCAGGAGCCCTTTAAATTCTTCCTTTGCGCTCCCGCTCGCGGGGACGCGGGTTGCGCTATTGGTTTGACTCTCCTCACCTGGGGGCTGACATCGGAGCACCAGAGCTCAAGGGCAGGAGCCCTTTAAATTCTTCCTTTGCGCTCCCGCTCGCGGGGACGCGGGTTGCGCTATTGGTTTGACTCTCCTCACCTGGGGGCTGACATCGGAGCACCAGAGCTCAAGGGCAGGAGCCCTTTAAATTCTTCCTTTGCGCTCCCGCTCGCGGGGACGCGGGTTGCGCTATTGGTTTGACTCTCCTCACCTGGGGGCTGACATCGGAGCACCAGAGCTCAAGGGCAGGAGCCCTTTAAATTCTTCCTTTGCGCTCCCGCTCGCGGGGACGCGGGTTGCGCTATTGGTTTGACTCTCCTCACCTGGGGGCTGACATCGGAGCACCAGAGCTCAAGGGCAGGAGCCCTTTAAATTCTTCCTTTGCGCTCCCGCTCGCGGGGACGCGGGTTGCGCTATTGGTTTGACTCTCCTCACCTGGGGGCTGACATCGGAGCACCAGAGCTCAAGGGCAGGAGCCCTTTAAATTCTTCCTTTGCGCTCCCGCTCGCGGGGACGCGGGTTGCGCTATTGGTTTGACTCTCCTCATCTGGGGGCTGACATCGGAGCACCAGAGCTCAAGGGCAGAAGCCCTTTAAATTCTTCCTTTGCGCTCCCGCTCGCGGGACGCGCGCGGGCGTGCCCGGGCGAAGCCCGGGCCAAGGGCGGGCCCGTCCGTGCCCGTCAGAGGCTGAAGGAGGCCGGGCTGGGCCACCTCTCTTGGTCCTAAGGCACGGCAATTGTCCCTCCTGCATAGGGAAGTACTCCAATCTCTCCTCTACATTGTGACATAGTACCATTCGACAATGGGGAAGCGTAAGGCCAAAGACAGCCCGACTTTAGGCTCTGGCAAATCCAAAATACTCAAAATCAATAAGACTATGTTACCCCACACTAGCCATGTTGCCAAGGAAATAGATGATTTAATAGAAGAGGTAGAACAGATTCTAAACAACAAGGAGAAGCCTAGTCGAAAGGGCTCAAAATCTGGCACGCTTATTCCATTTCTAACATCTAGTTCACATACTGTTGTTAACTCTCATTCTGTCGCCTCATCTCACCAACCACTCCAACAGTCGTTGCCTTGCCAAGATCCTATTGCCCTCCCTACACTCTATTCCGATGTAGATGCTCTTAGAGCCTGCACACCTCACCCTTCAATTTTATGCTCTAATCGTTTTTCTCCGCTGGCATCCATTGACTCGGACAATCAGCAACCAGCCGTCTCAGCTCTGCCATGTATAGTGAGTCCTCCTCTACAAAATGATTTGTTCACATTGGTGTGTAGCCTTAAGACTGAAGTTAGCGAGTTGAGAGCATTATTGCTTGAGATCACCACCCTTCTTAAAAGCAAATATCCTTCCCCTATTAGCGAGCCTAACTCAAACCTTTTGCCTACCAAGCATCCACCTGCAAAAGGCGTTTTTCCAAACGGGCCTCTTCTGCCACTAGCTTGTGCTGCAGGTCCCATAGACGATCAGTGTCCTGCAAAACAGCTTACGTCCTCTTTTGGAAGAACTACCCCTCTCCTTCCTAATGTTCCCTTCAAATGGGATACTACCAAAGCTTTATACCACAATCATAAATTAATTAGCAATAACTACATATACATGTGCAATGTTCCACCTTTGCCCCCAAACGTGAGAGAAGACAAAGCCTCACTAACAAACAAGGTCTTGCACTGGGTGAGACATACCAGGGGTTGTGGCTCAATCATCCATGATGACATTGTATCTGTCGAGCGATCTAATGGTTCCCCTGGTCTCTCTGGTCCTAGTGACTTTATAACACTTAGTCTTAAAAGCCCACATTTGGCAGCAGGCCTCATGGAAATGGAAGCACGGTCTATACGCAGGAAGTCCTCAGCAATTACTCTTTCAGCTAGCTGTCCTATTGCTAGCTATATGCGTTCGAATCCTTCCACTAGATCAGCCAATTTGGCCCCGAACCATTTTACAACTACTCAAGACATAAGACCAACAGGCCATCAGGTCCAGAGAGATCCACTCCCTGATTTGGCCCCTAAGTTCTGTTTTGGCCCTGCTTCAAGGGCCCAACTAACCCATGATCCTGGGGCTACCTCGGATATTGACTGACTATGTTTCACCAACCTTTGCACAGCCACAGCAGCCATGAACTTTCCATCTAATTCACCCTGCCCAGCCTCTCTTCTTTTATCGGACTCACAACCTGGAACTATTAATAATACCACAAGTTTATTCAAGGGGAACCCCGTTGCCAGTTACGTCCAAGTTGATACTACCACGAACTCAAACATTTCTTGTGTCCAGCACACAGCAAAACTTTTATCCTGGAATGTGGCTGGCATTAACAGCAAACTTGTTGACACTGAGTGGGGGGCACTCGTTGGAAATTTTAACGTCTGCATGTTCCAGGAAACATGGGCAACGCATTGTACATACAAACAAGGGTATAGTTCCTTTTTCAAGCCTGCTAAGCCATCTTTAGCTGGCAGGGCGGCAGGGGGTTTAATCACATGGGTAAAATCTATAGAGGGGAGTGGTACAAAGGAGATATATGTGGATTCCCATGATATTTTGGCCGTTGCTATCTACCCACACTCAGGCACTCCTGTCCTTTGTCTAAATATTTATAGCAGACCGGGACCCTCAAATCACCGATCTCCCATTGTCGAGCTACTGAATATCTTAATCTCAGACCTTCGCCTCAAATATCATATCATAATAGCTGGTGACTTTAACGTTCTACTTGAACTTAATGCAGATCACATAGAGGTCATGCAGTCTGAAGATAGTGTATGGAATATCCCTCCTCCTGTGACTTTTCATTCTACCCAGCAAAATTCATATAAACCAAGCGTTAGGGCCTCACAGATAGTGGACCTCATGATATCCCATGGCCTTCGTTTGGGTAATGGCCGCTTTCCAGCGGACATTCCGGCCAGATCAACCTTCTTCAGGGGCTCATATAGTAACAAATTGGATTATATCCTCTTTGACTTAAGACTATGGCACCATATTCTAGACTTAGAGGTGGGTCTTCCCCATACTAGTGATCATGCTCCCCTCCAGATCACATACAAGAGTTCTCTCCTAGTAGGGGTCGCACTTCCCCCTGTCTCCTCTACTGCTATGGAGCTGTCCAGTAATAGGCGTACAGTCAGGTGGGACTCCTTTGTGCAATCAAACAAGCTTCAAGGAAAATTGCGTGCCCTAACCTCTTCCCACCAGTTATTTGATACCAACCTTATTCTGGCTCCATTAGAAATATTGCCTCTTCATTTGGACCTTTTTTCTACTTTGAAAGAGCTGTTTACTAAACGTCCAAGGCCACTGACTATTTCCTGTATTCGACCACATACTAAATGGTTCAACAAGAGGTGTAGGGAGGCCAAAAATACTTTGGCCATCGCGCTAAAGACCAAGGACAGATCAGGCATCATCATTGCTAGACGTCATTATGCTTCTACTTGCAACAAAAGTAAATTCGAGTACGAAGAGGGGCTATGGAGCAATTTACTTGAGGCAGCTACCGTCCATGATTCAAAACGGTTCTGGCTCCTAGTTTCCTGTGGTGATCAGAACCGCGCATCTCACCTGGAGTCTTATATTTCTCCTGACATCTGGCTCTCCTACTTTAAGGAATTGTATGGACCATTGTTGGCAAGTCATATTTCTGACATAATTTCGGAGGAGCCAACAACTTTTGACGAGTCTATGGCTTTCTTGCCCCCTTTTACACTGAACGAAACTGTGTCGGCCATTGCAGCTCAGAAAGCAGCAAAAGCCCCTGGGATGGACGGGATCCCCTCTGATATGTTTAAAGTGGACCAGAACACCTGGGGCCCATATATTAACAGACTTTCTAATGCCATCTTGACTAGCAGAATTTATCCTGACTCATGGAAAGAGGCGATTATAGTGCCCATCCATAAGAAAGGAGAGAGGAACAACCCGGGTAATTATAGACCCATCAGCCTCCTCGACAACCTTCAAAAAAATTTCTGTTATCAGTTGTTGAGCAGGCTGAACAAGTGGCTAGTTGAAAATCAAATCTTAAATCATCTACAAGCGGGCTTCAGAGAAAAAATTAGCACATTAGATCAGATATTTCGTTTTACTTCTATTAAATGGAAAGTTGTCGATGTTGACTTAGGCCACCTATATGTAGCATTTGTAGATCTAAAATCGGCCTTTGATCTAGTACCCCGCCACAAACTGTGGGAAGTTCTGTCTAAAATAGGAGTCCCGTGCTCTATTTTAAATATTATCAGGGATCTTTACACTGGCAACTATGGTAGAATTAGATGGGGCCCACAAGGTGAATTAACAGAAAAATTCCTTACTGCCCGAGGTGTAAGACAAGGTTGTGTTCTTGCCCCAACCTTATTCCTTCTCTTCATAAACGCATGCATCCCTTATCTTATGGAGTGCTCTAACGACTCGCCTAAAATAGGAGGGCAGAAGATCCCCTGCCTTCTTTTTGCCGATGACACCCTGCTGGTTTCTCAAACAGCCACAGGCCTTTCAACCCTGCTTTCAAGATTCATTGACTATTGAAATGATTATGGGCTCGAAATCAACCGATTAAAAACCAAGTGCATGGTGTTTGGCGATAGGAAAGGCAGAATGAGACGACCTATCTATTTAGAGGGTGCCGCGCTGGAAAGAGTCAGCGATTTTGATTATTTAGGCCTGAAACTAGAAGACTCGCACAAGTGGCAGCGCCACATCCAGAAGGCAACTTTACGATTGCAACAGCGAGCGAGTGGCATTGCAAGATTTGCAGCTAGATCTCCTAGCTTTGCCATGACGCCCGCAGTAGAAATTTATAAACTACAAGCAAGAGGGGGAGCAATCTATGGAGCTGAACTGTGGGGCCACTGTTGCCTGGATGATTTGATAAAAGTGGAGAACTCTTTCATAAGGTCATTGCTAAGAGTTCCTTCCAGTACCCCACTGCTCATGGACCCCAATACGCATGGACCTAAATCTCCCTTCTATCAGCCAGATCGTTGCACTCAAGCCCCTGTTGTACTGGATTCGCTTATGGTCATCAGATTCTCTTGTCCATTATAGATGTGCGCTAGCTAACTTGATGGCCAACAACACTAGCTCCAAAATCAAGTGGTGTGCATATGTAGAAAGGACCCTCTCGCTTCTTGGTTTGGGGTCCTATTGGAAGGAACCATTATCTATCCCTAAGAACGCAACCCAGACACTAAAGGATGCTTTCTGGCTCCACGTTCAACTTTCCCAATTGTCCGCTGTCTCGTCATCATCCATGACGGGAAACTTTTTATATTTTAAATGCCATTATGAATTTGCACAATATATGGATATAGTATCTTCTCCGTTTGCTCGTTCATTATACATTAGATTCAGGGTGGGCTCTCTTCCTTTGCGTTCCCTCACTTATAAATGGTCTAATTTTAGTTGTTCTTCTAAGATGTGTCCGATGGGCTGTGCCAGAGAAGAATCAGTAACTCATATTCTCTTCCAATGCCCCGCATACTCCAAACAAAGAGCCCGTTGGATTATTCCTCTGTGCAGAAGTAAGGGTTTTAAAAACTGCTTGCTAGCTTTGAGAATTTTTAAATCTGATTCATCGGTTTTAGTGGTTTGTTGTTTGTCAAAATATTTAGACTCAATCTGGCGTATCAGACTGAACACGCTTAAAAAAGCAGAGGGAAATTTAACAATGAATGTGGTAAACAACAATTGATGGATTTATCATTGTATGCACATATCACTTTTATTGGTTCAGATGCATTCCCTACCTGCTGTTTTTATTTTTCTTAGATATTTTTTAAATAGAAATGTCCTTTTTATCTGATATGGTTTGCCAGGCTTGTATTTTATTCTTTTACCTATAATGTGCTTTTACATAACTATAAGGTGCGATTTTCCATGAGGGAACTGCTTATGTGTAAATATTTCTCTTTTCTTTTTTCTCTCCTTTTCAATCTTTTATGACTTAAATTGTTTATCATGTAGCTTGCCGTTCCTTTTTTGTGTGATGTGCTTTTATGGTATTTATATTTACCGAAATAAAGCTAATAATGAAATGGTGAGTGCTAGTACATACTCCGCTGCACAGCGAGATGGGAGGCTGGAATTTGGTGTGGGGTCAGGGCGGTGTGAAGACTCGCAGCAGATCGGAACCACAAGCAATCATGGTCAAACCAAAACCACCCCTGGTGCAGCAAAACGCTGAAGGGGAGATGCCACCTCCTGCGCGAGCTACTGATGACCAGACCATTGCGCTGCATCAAGTGAATGAAACATTGCGCACTCACTTGGCAGAGTTCGATAAGCTCCTACAAGCGGTGTTGGATACCAAAACATAATTGGAGGAGTATATCTACTCATGTGGCACTGGAAGTAAATCTACTCAGAACGGATCATCGTAAACTGGTGGATAGAGTCACCGTTAATGAGACAGCGCTTAGTACAGTTCAACCTGACATTGGTGAGATGAAAAACCAGCTACAGCGAATGGAAGGGGAGATCTCACACCTGCAGCGCAGGGCAGAAGATGCAGATATCTGGGGTTCCCGGAATGGGTAGAGACACCACATGTTGAAGTGTTTTAGGAACGATGATTGAATTACACAGTGCTGTTACACAATGCGCCCTCATCGCTGCTGGTGGAACGGGCCCACCGGATACCGGGCAGACCGCCGCACCCGGGGGCTCCCCCCTGACCATTAATTGCATGTTTTCTCAACTACCACGACAGGGACCAGTTCCTTCAATGCTTTAGATCCCTAGGCTCCATCCAAATGGACAATAATGCCATCACGGCTTATCCTGATTATACTGTGGAGGTACAACGTAAACAGGCCTCTTTAAGGAGAGTTAAGCAATTACTGCGCGAAAGCAACATCACCTTTTCACTTCTGTTCCCAGCACGCCTCCGGGAGATGGACGGGGAAAGGACCCTCATCTTCCAGACCCCAGAGGATGCATGGATCTGGTTGCACGCCAAGGGTCTGGTGGACCCAACTAAGGAGGACACTAAGCAGGAAGGATGGCTCACTTCGTCCCCAAAGGAAGAAAAGAACTGGGGCTGGGACACGCCCGTCAAGATAGGAAGCAGTGGAAAGTCAAGCACAGGCCTTAAAAGAGGCTAATTTGTTCATAGCAGCAGAGTCCTCAACTCTTCGAGAGGACAGAACTACTGACTCAAGTTAACCGCATAGTCGCTCCAGTCCTCCTACCTCTCCATTGATATTTGGCCCAGAACTTACCCCGCGCACAGCTGATGACATTTAAAGCTGCCTCTTGCTGTGGGTTGGGTGTAATCTAGCTGGATAGCTTATGGGCCAGAGGAGCATTATAGTGGAACACACAGATTGGTGCATGCCTGCCCTTGTGATTGCGGGCGAGAAATGTCAGCTCTTATGTTCAAGTGCTACGGGTCATGTCTGCTGGCCTGCATAGTCGCACCGCCTTAAATAGACTTGGTCATCTTCACTCACGTGGGCGGTGGAGCGCCTGAGAGTTTGCAGGAGGGCAGAATATCCAGAGCGGGCCATGGACTGTGGTCCTTACATCTTTTCCATCTACGTCTCCCTATACCCATATGGGTCTCCGAAAGGAACTAGTTCGGATAGTTGTCTCTAATGGCACCGGTTGTGCCAAAGTGTTACAAGTTGGGTTTAGTCACGTAAGTTCTCTTTTCTCTCACACTCTTTTCTTATGTACAGTTTTTTCTTGCTCAGTGGGTGGGTTGGGCGGGGGGCGGAGGATGCTGGGGGGGGTGGATGTTAAGGATTGTTGTGATGTTTCCAACGCAGAGTTGACATTCATCGGCACATGCTATGCCGCGCTCTCCTGCACTTAAACTGACATGGCTACATATGTTATCTTGACATGGAATGTGCGGGCATGGCTAGTGCCGCTAAGTGTTGCAGAATATACTCATATCTTAAGCGACATAAAATACACATAGCTATATTGCTGACTGACCAGTCTTAATAGCAAATGGCCTGGATTGGCATATGGCACCAAGACATCAGCATACGCGAAGGGGGTGTTAGTGTGGATTGCCCCAGGAGTTCCTTACACTGTGTAGCGCAATACAATAGATGAAGGGGACAGATATGTCCAATTGGAGGATGCCCTGTATGGGAGACCGCTAGTTATAGTGGGGCTATATGCCCCAAATGCAAAACAGGGTGACTTTCTATTGTCAATCACCTCTCAACTACTACAGGACCCGTCGCTACCAAGTATATGGTGTTCTAAATTGTGTGCCAAACATAGATATGGGCAGATCTCACCCCCCCACTTGCAGGTGCCCCTAGTAGGAAATCTTCTCAGGTGCTGCAGTCTTAGATGCTAGAAAGGAGAATTAATGATGTGTTGAGATATCTACATCCATTAGATAGGGCTTATATTCCTTTTTCTCTCTGGTTCATTGCCTCCACACCCGAATAGATTTGCTGCTTAGCTCTTACGGGCTGACTCACACCTTTGTCAGGGCTTCATACTTAGTGAAAACCATATCAGATCACTGCCCTTTGATGGCCTCCATTCAGTGGGGCAGAACGCTTACACGCGTCCCCTCCTGGTGCCTACAACCGAGCCTGTTGCTGGATCCCCCGTTTCATACAGAACTATCGGAACACATTAACACTTATTTTACACTTAATGGGGGGACAGTTTCCTCACGGGCAATTGAATGGGACGCACACAAAGTGGTGGTGAGGGGCCTGAGTGTGTCCGCAGCGGGGAGTGCGACGCATGCTCGCACGTGAATTGCAACAGAATGAGACAGAGCTCCGTGAGGCGGAATATGAGCTGACGTCGGGCACAGTGAAGCTGGAAGATCTGGGCACGACACGTGTGAAATGGGCTGAGGTCGATTCGCACTTGCGGCGGTTTGACTGCCATCATTATGTAGCCCGGATGCACTCCGAGGCGGACCGCTCTAGCAGGCTGCCTGCCTGGTTAATAAGTGGTGAACAGTGCTCTCCCATAGGCGCCATTCGGCTAGAATCTGGTGTCATAGTTAATACACCATCAGAAATAAACAAAGCATTTAGGCCATACTATAGTACTTTGTACACGGCACGACCCACCCCAACATCATGGCCATTGAAGGGCTTTTTTACGGCACTCCCCTTGACTCACCTCTCTGCGTTACAGATGCTGGAACTGGAGAAACCTATAGACCTGGAAGAGATCCAGCATGCTTTACGCCAATTAGCCCACAATAAAGCTCCGGGCAGCAATGGCTTGCCAGCAGAGTACTACTGTATATTCTCCGCACAGATACTTAAACCTTATCTGGAAGTGTTAAACAAGGCCTTCATTGGGGGTCGGCTCCCAGAATCACAACACAAAGCGATAATAGTGGCTCTCCCTAAACCTGGTTGTGATCTACTAGACGTCTGGTCGTATCGCCCCTTATCACTGTTGAACTTATGCTGTAAATTATTGGGGAAGGTATTGGCGTATCGCCTTCTTCTGCTGATGCCATCCCTGGTTCACGCGGACCAATCAGGCTTTGTACCAGGTCGCAACACCTTCATTAATATACAATGCCTATTAAGGCTCATGGCAGAGACCCCATAACTGGAGTACGGACGAGTAGCGGTATCGTTGGATATAGAAAAGGCATTCAATACTCTAAGCTGGCCCTTTTTAATGGAGGCCCTGAGGCACATGGGTTTCGGCAAAACATGTATGCGTTGGATAAACGTCTTATACTCGGATCCGAAAGCAAGGGTTAAAACAGGCTGGATCATATCAGACGGGTTTAATATAAGCAGAGGCACAAGGCAGGGCTGTCCCCTCTCACCGATATTGTTTGCGTTGGTGATTGAAGCACTGGCTGCGCGGCTAAGGAGTATGGCACCAGAATGGGGCATACTAGATGGGTATGCATATTGAATCGTCTCCCTAATTGCAGATGATGCACTAATATACCTGCGCAATTACTCTGAGCCCCTTCTGGACTTATTACAGCTGCTGGACATATTTGGAGTCCTCTCTGGTTTGCATGTGAATTGGACAAAGTCCTGTCTATTTCCGATGAGACTGGTTCCGGAGTCTCGACAGTCCACGGCCTTGACATATGCTTTGCCATGGTGTTATACCACCTTCAAATACCTCGGGATACATATATACCATAGTGCTATGGATCTCGGAGAAGGCAACCTGGGACGAGCGATCAGATCCATCAGAGGCTCCTTACCCTTCTGGTGCTCATTCCCGTTGTTCCTGTTAGGGAGAGTGGCGATCACAAAGATGATCATACTTCTAAGGCTATTATATAATTTTTCTGCACTACCTTTGATACTTTCTTGTGCTTTTTTTGGGACTCTGACCAGCCTGTTGACTGACTTAGTGTGTGGCAATGGACGACATTGGGTGGCTCTAGCCAAAATATATTTACCGCCAACGCGGGGAGGACTAGGCGCCCCGCACTACGAGCTGTATTATGCAGTAGCGCAGATACACTGGATTTTGCGCTGGATGCAGGACCCCTAAGCTCAGAAGCTCGGTTGGTAAATGCTAATGTGCTGAGATGGCTGCTAGACCACGGTGGCTCATCGCACCTATATAATATCCTGTTGAACGCAGCTCAATGGAATTGGCATCGCTACATGTTGGTGGGGAACCGGGCCACATTATACTCACCTAGGATTCCCTTGATATCCATCCCAAACATCTGGAAGATGGACGGACAGCACAGACTGTCTTCTTGGCCCACACAGGGCATACAAACAATAGGGGAAAATTTTGAGGAAGGTCAATTCCTGTCCTATGCAGCACTTGCGAGTGCCCATGACCTTGGCCAAGGTTGGTTTATAACATACGGTGCTCTACACCAGCCCGTACGTGCCACATGGAAATGCGGGGAACGAGAACCCCCGACGGCACCTATTTTACACAAATTACTAGCTGGTTTGGGCACACAGTTTAATACATCTTGGATATTTATAACTCTGCTGGTGAACCCAGAGGAGGCTCAGGTACAGGCGAAGGCTAGGTGGGACATGGTTCTCTCTACACCACTGACACAACAGGCATGGAACACAGCACTTAGTTTGACACATGAAGTATCACGTAATCCTAGATTCCGATACACGCAATTTAATTACTTATATCAAACATACCTATCCCCACATAGGCTCCGGCACATGTCCTCACAAGCTAGCCAGGAATGCCCGAGATGTGGTGACCCAGATGCCACTTTCTTTCATATGACGTGGGATTGTCCCCCGGTGCTGCAGGCATGGAAAAAACATAACTTCAATGACGGCTGAATGGTTGGGTCATCCGTTATCTCCCACGCCCGAATCCTGTTTACTAGGGATCCACCCGAGACCCAAAGGAAGGAAACAGATTCACAGGTGTATTGACCTGGCGTTCGTGTTATTTAAACGCCTCCTGGTGATGCAGTGGAAGGCACCGAGTGTGCCGGACGCACACCGTTGGACAGGCGAGCTGTTGCACTGGGCTAGAGCGGAGGCGCAGGTACTGCATTCTCTCCAAGACAGGAGAGTGACGGTCAAGGGGGTGGATACGTGGGACTCCCTCATTATCCAAATGGAGAACAAAGATGACACTCGGCCACCTTGAGATTCCAGCAGCTTTGTCTTCAACACATAGTACGCACACTCATGAGGCGGTGTAACACTAGGACAAAGAAGAAAACATATGAGAAGCTACTTCAATACCATACACACACTGCTTTAAATCTCACATGATGGGAACTAATGTAATTGATCGTATACGCAAAAATAAAATACAAAAAATAAAATAAACGCCTCCTGAGGAGCTGCCTATAACTCCAACATGGGCATGCATGATTTGTTGGCCACTCTGCCGCCTCGACCTGTCCTGCCCCCTTCGGTCTCCCCTCACCCAGCTTCCCTCTTTGTCGTCCCTTCTCTCCCGCACAGGGCCACCCACGGGCAGTTTCTACACTACATTTTTGTATGTTTCTATTTCTCTTTTCACCTTCAGATCTTTGAATACAGTTACTCTGCTTACCTCAAATTGTATTAATTCATGTCAGTACAATTATGGAAGCAGTAATGTTTTACCCGGATGCATATCTGGACTGTTATGTGATATAAATCAATAAAAAAATATTTTTTTTTTAAACACAATTGGCAAAGCACTCTTGAGTGCAGGAGGGTGCCCGCTGCATGGCAAGACTGCTTGGGAACTTCATCCCCCAAAAGCCAAGGTGAGGTGACATCGCAGTTCCCCGGAGGCAGAGCACATTGGCAAAGCTCTCTTAAGAGCAGGTGGGTGCCTGCAGTGTGGGACATGTGCAGGAGGCACCAGGCAACTGACTGAGAGAAGACCGGGCCATGAGCAGGCCCATCAGCACCCGTCAGAGCCCACAGAAGGCGGGGCTGCATCACTGTTACTTGCAGTGACATAAAAATCCTAAGCTTGTTGCCATCCTTTGAAGATATTAGAGGGAAAGTGAATTGCTGACAAAATGGGTAAGAGGAAATTCACTAACTTTACAGGGGGAGTTCAGAGACGGGACTTTGTTTATAACACCAATTTTCTCATTAGTGCAATGAGTGTGATAGACTCAGAAATTAACTTGGTCAGGAGAGGGTAGAAGCTCAATCCACTCACCTTTTTGCAGAGATTAAACCTCTGACTCTCACTAATCCATCTGCCATGTCTTCAGGAAAACTGGCTTCTTTGCCCAAAGAATTACAAATATTCCTTGTATATTTAATGACTCCTTATCAATTACGACAGATAGTCAGCACACTGGTAATTCCCCCTATCAAAGAAAAGAAGTAGAATCATACTTGTGTTACATTGATTGTCACTAAATGTCCTGTGGTCAAGAAGCTGGTCAAGCCATTGGAGATTACTGTGGGGAGGGGAGCTGTTGCTTACTAATACTCCTAAAATGTAAGACTTTAATGGCTTGTATAAAGCCTTATGGAATTATCTTAATAGGAGTTTATCAGCATTCAAACATAACATTACATGTATTTGTGATTAAATCTTGAAAATTCTAGGGGCCAGATGTAGGACAGCCTTTTCCCTGTCGCAGAACCGTTTGCGACTGAGAAAAGGCTTTTCCACATGTAACAATCCTATTCTACGAGTCGGAAACCTCTCACCGACTCACAAAATAGCGTTGCGAGTCGCTATTAGGAAGGGGCATGCCAAGGGTGTCCCTTCCTCATAGCAAGTCGCAGAGAGATGTAAGATTGTTTTGGAAATGTGAACGTGGTTGCAAAATAATCACAGTTAACACCAATTTCAAGCTGGTGGTAAACCATTCACAAATGGGAAAGGGTCCCCAGGGGACCCTTTCTGAATGGAAGCAAAAACATTTTTTCAGAGCAGGAAGTGGTCCCATGGACTACTGCCTACTCTGAAAAAATGAAAAAAAAAAATGTTCATGTCTTTGAAATACAGTCCATTTTCCTTTAAGGAAAATGGACGGCGTTTAAAATAAAACAGCTGTATTTAAAATCAGTCACAGACATGGAGGTCTGCTGTCCCCAGCAGGTCGGCATCCCTGTGAGTGCACTCATTCACAAGGGGTCACAAATTGTGAACTACCTCACAAATATTGATGAGGTAGGTAATTTGCACCCCCACTGGGAATCGCAAACAGTGTTAAACACACTGTTATACATCCTAGTTTCTGGTTTCCTAATAGCAAGTTGCTGAGATTTGCTAGTAGGAAATTGCAAAGCCAAACCTAAATACATCTGGCCCCTGATAATTTGGAGAATGGGATTCCAAGAAGTTTGCCAGCCAGGTAGAGGTTTGAATGTTGATATTGTTCCCACCATGAAAGAAGAGTCTTGTAGACAAAGGCCCAGAACAGCTGAGCAGTGGATCTCCCAGAAAAAAGGATTAAAAACAGAACCATCACCTGGAGAAAATGACTAACAATTTGGTTTCTTGGGAACCACTGAAAACAAAGGATGCCATTTCCAACTAGAGATAAGGTCAGGAGGGTGTCCCTAAAACATCTATCTCCAACCGATCTTTTAAATGCTTTCATGCATCACCACTTTGCAGGGGCATTCTACAATTTCCTCCTACATCTACCCCCTACGTCATTGTTTTTGAGAATGTCCCTCTGAGTCAAATGAAACAATAAAGCTGGAGAACTTTACTTAGTAAAGTAGTGTACTGTCTTAAGCAACACTCAGACAATAGACTTGACCTTTTTGAGGAGATTAACATGGCCAGGACAATGGTTTGGGTGGGCTTAAGACCCAAAAAAGTAAGGGGGATTGTATTGTGGTGAATTTTAAGAACACCATTGTTCTCTCCCATGGTTTTTATTATCGACCTAATAACTGTCTATTACAGATATATAAGGCCCCAGGTTTGGAAGTTACAAGTTTGATTGCTATGGAACATAATATTGAAGCTACAAACTCTTTTTCCCCACTTGGTAATTTGGTGGAGAGTGATTGACTACCCAGTGGCATTGCTGATTGCAATAGTTGCAGTAAGGGGACATATTTTTGTAGGCTCAGGGACACTTTCAGTATCTACCAAAATTGTCCCACATGCAGGAATATGATTATCTCAAACAAAGGGCTGTACAAGCAATCATGCATTTAGTCTCCTGGAATGTTGCAGGCATTATCTCTAAATAAAAAAACCTTGATTGGATTTGGGTTGGTAAGTTTTATGATATAGCCTGTTGTCAAGAAACCTGAGCACTTAAACCTTTCTATTTAGATGTTTTTATCATTCTGCAAGCCCGCTGAAATATCACAGCCTGGAAGAGCTAAGGAAGGACTCTGTATTCTCATCTCTACCACTAAAAAATAAATAGCAAGATGAAAATTATTGCTTTTTCTCCTTATTTTCAAATGCTGTATGTTCAAGTCGAAGATTTGTAAAGCAATGTAATGATGAATCCATATTTCAATAACTTTAACCCAAGAAATCACCCTATAATAATAAATGAGTGAGAATTTGAATTAGATAAGTTCTTTTCAGTTAGTAATTCCGCATGCAGTATGATTTTAGTAGGAGATTTGAACATATCTGTATGTACACACACGATAGCCGCTGCCTGTGGGTTGGCTGATACAGAAGGTAATAAAAACGTGCATTTTAAACAGCATTGTTATGGTGAGGTTCTTAATTGAGTGCTGATGAAAGATAATTGTGTTTTTGCTGTGGAAACATGTCCAGCATAGGAACTAAATATACAGACATTTACTGTTGGAGCTTTGGCACTACTATTATTTATATTTTATTTGCCTACCAGCTGTCGTCTTGGATGTATGATTTCTATATTGCTGAAAATTGGCCTAGTGACCATAACCCACTCTCTACTGAGTTGAAAGCATCTATAAATAATGTCACAGTTGACCCTGCTCCAACAAACCAATATTACTCTAGGGGAAACACCCAGAACAACAACTCCGAAACCACAAAGTTGTGGAAAACGAAAGCAAAACAACGGTTTTGTTTTCCACGACTTCCTGGTTTTCGTACCTTAACGACGCATGTCTGAACCATGTACATACGTGGTTAAGGCACAGAGGAAGGGAGTCGGAATTGACGCGGTGAAGGAGGAGGTAAGTTGGGCTGGGACTGTTTTTTTTTGGGGGGGTGGAGTGGGGGCTCGGGGTGATTAGTGTTTGGGGGGAGGAGGGGTCAGGGTTTAGGTTTTAGGGGTGGGTTGGGGTGTTTAGGTTTTAGGGGCGGGGTGGGGACTCGGGGTATATTTAGTTGTCGGGGGTGGGGTGGGGGCTCCGGATGATTAGCGTTGGGGGTAGGGGGAGTCAGGGTTTAGGTTTTAGGGGTGGGTTGGCAGGTTGGGGTGCCTAGGTTTTAGGGGCGGGGGTGGGGACTCGGGTATTTTTAGTTTTTGGGGGTGGGTTGGGGATTGGTGTGATTAGTGTTTAGGGGAGAAGGTGTCAGGGTTTAGGTTCAAGGGGTGGGTTGGGGGGTTGGGGTGGTTTAGGTTTTAGGTGAGGGGGGTTGGGGTTGTGGTAATTTTGGGGGTGGGGGTTGGGGTGGTTGTGGGGGTCGGGGGTAGCGGTAATTTTTGGGGGTGGAGGGTTAGGGGGGAAGCATGCTAGAACCGTGCATGCTGATCACTAATGCCTTTACCAGGAATGCGTTTACAACGAAAAATCATTGTAAAGGCATTTATGGTAAAGGCATTAGTGATACCAACGAGTTTGTTGTTCTGAACTCGTTGTTGAGCCATGGGTGCTTGAAGCACTCGTGGTTTCGAGATATAACCTTACTCTAGTAATACGGATGTCTTGATGAAATGGAGTAACTTGAATTCTAGCTATGTACTTCGAGAGTTGATGCAGATTAGTGGGGGCCTTGTGGAATCTGCCTAGATTTCAAAGCAGATCCCACTGAGATAATGACGTGCCAGCAAGGACACCTCCGACAGAGCAGCTTTCAAGACCTCCTTCATCCACTACCACAGCGCGCTGTAGGCAACAAAGAATACAGCCCTTGCTGAATACACCAAAACTAGCACCAACATCTCCAAGGAACTTTTCAACATCGTTAAGGAACTCTCTAACCCAGCTGCCAATGAAAACAGCTCCCTCACAGCAGCTGTGCAACAACCTAACCAACGTCTTCCATGACAAGATCACAACCATCTTCAGAAACTTCGAACCCCAACCTACACCTACGGACTTCCTCGACAGATACGCAACCACTGTAACTGACTTGAACCACACAGTGACCACCTGGTACATCCTTTCCACCCAGGACATCACCTCCACCATGAAATCCATCCACTCGGGAGCTCCCACAGACCCATCCCCAACACATCTTCATCTTTAGAAACCAAAGGATCAGCCAAGAACTCACCACCCTGCTCAACACCTCTATCACCACGGCAGCATTTCTCGATGCCTGGAAACATGCCGGAGTCAGACCACTACACAAAAAAACACCTGCCAAACCCCAGCAAAACCAAAAACTACTAGCCAAACTCCCTGCTCCCATTCCCAGTGAAGGTACTGAAGCTACTGGAAAAGAACATCAACAAGCAACTCATGACATACCTGGAGCAGAACCAACTACTGAAGGCCTCCGAATCCGGCCTCCACAGCAATCACCGCACCAAAACTGCCCTAACCACAGACCTCAATGACATCCGATCCCTCCTTGACTGAGGAGAAACAGTAGCTTCGATCTTTCTCAACATTTTCCCTGCCTTCAACACTGTATCCCACCACATGCTGATCAAAAGACTCCACCACATCTGCATCCCAGGGGGTGCACTCAGATGGATCACCTTCTCCCTCACCAGAAGAACCAGACCTCTGAATACCTTTGACCTATGAACCCAAGGAGCTCACCTGCTGTGTTACCTAGGGATCATCCCTCAGCCTCTTGCGCTTCAACATATACATGACCCAACTGCCACACTTCCTCAGATCCCACGCTCTCAACATAATTTCCTACGCAGACAACACCCATCTCATCCTCTCACTTACAGATGATCCCCACCCCACCACCAGAACCAACTTCCACAGATGCATGACAAGCATCACTGACTGGATGAAGAACAACTACCTGCAGCTCTAAACAGACAAGACGGAAGTACTGATCTTTGTCAACAGCAGCAACACATGGAATGACACATGGTGGCCATCAGACATAGGACCCACACCCACTCCCTCCAACCATGTGAAGAAACCTTGGAATCATCATTGACAACAAGCTCACCATGAAATCACAGATCAGCACCATCCCCTCCGCCTGCTTCCTCATTTTGCACATGCTGCATAATATCTTCAAGCTACTACCCCTACACATGAGATGCATCGTGACACAGATCCGCCTCACCAGCTGACTGGACTACAGCAATGCCCTCTACATAGGAATCGCTGCACACCTCCTACAGAGACTTAACACCATACAGAACGCCACAGATAGACTCATCTTTGGGCTTCCCCAATTATCCCACAACACACCCCAACTCAGGCAACTTCTGGCTCCCTATACAGAAGAGATGCCAATTCAAGCTGCTGACCCACGAACACAAGGCTGTACAGAACCAAGGACTAGAATACATTACCCGCCACCTGAACTTCCACCAGCAGTTGAGAAGACTACACTCTACCTCTCTTTTACTTGCCCCTACTCTCCACATCTACCAAAGCGGAAGTGGAGGACTCTCCTTCTCACACATTGCAGCAAAAACCTGGAACAGCCTACCCATGCACCTCCGGGCCATAACTTCAACTCCAGAATTCCAAATGGCCCTCAAGACATGGCTGTTTGCATAAACCTCCAGGACCTGCAAGTGCATGGATACCCCATCAGGTGATGAGCCGCGCTTTATAAATCGTAATTGCTTCATTGGGATAATTAATGCATACATAGTGCTTTGTGCAGCTGTAAAAGAAAATTGATGACCACTGATATAGTTTCTAGGATTACGAAGCCTTATACGTGGTTCAATAGAGCCTGCTCAGTGGCATATAGAAAACTATTGGGGGCACTTAAGAAGAAACCTTGGATTCAAGAGGAGGTACATGAAAGCTGAAGGTTCTTTGAGGAGGCGATAGTCCATAGAAAGCATAACAATAGAAACTAAGCATGCTCAAAACTTCTATTAGCAGGTGAATGAAAAGATAGGGGAGCATTTTGGAGGATTATTAACAAAACTTATTTTTCTGATACTGCAGCTCCAAAGGTGAAAACTCTGATCCCAGCTGAAGATTGAGTAAGTCACTTCAGTCAGTTCTATTTTTCCACACAGGACAATAATGAAAGACCTGTGGAGGACAACAAGGCCTATGTAAGTGACTCTAGGCCTTTCACTCTGGCATTCAAAGTGGCAGAGATAGTTCTAGCCATTTAGGAGTCCTCCAGCAGTAAGACTTCAGGTCCAGACAGAACATTGACAGTAGTCTTTAAGGACAGTTTAGATTTTTGGGGCACCCAAAAAAACTAATGTAATAAGGTCAGTGACCAAACATCCATGTTCACCCATATGGTTGGAAGCCGGTATTCTACCAATATTTAAAAGGATGGAAGAAATAATTTTTCCTGTTATTGCCCAATCTCATTGTTGGACTCTACTTTTAAGATCTTCGATAGGGTCCAATTGGCTAGGCTTGAATTGTGGGCTGAACAGAATGTTTTATTGAATGATGTACAATATGGTTTATGTCAAGGTTTAGGGGCAGTAGAATAGTTCCTAAATCTATATCTTTTAACTGTTAAATATACTAAAGTCAAGGGCATGGCCACTCGTAAGGCATTTATAGACCTGACTAACGCTTTTGACACTGTTAATCACTCTAAGTTCTGGTTCATAATGTTGGAAATGGAGGTAGAAGACTCATTGATGAGTTGCTGAAAGATATGCATAAGGATACCACAGCAAGAGAAAGTACTGAGCCTATGCAGTCTGATAGAGGAGTTCACCAAGGTTGCATTTTAGCAGCTTTTTTCTTTACACTTTATGTCAATGAGTAACCAGAATACTTGTTTAAACATCGAAAGGATCTCCTATTTGTGGATAACCACATAATTCCAGTGCTCTTGTATGCAGATGACACCATTCTTCTTCGAGGACTGCTAACAGCCTTTAAGATCTTCTGAATCACTTTACCAAGTTTATGAACAATTTGGATCTTGAAGTAATTCTCACAAAGACGTTCACTATGATTTGTGGCCCAAAGAGTACCAAAACTTGCTGGCACTTAATACCGGTCCCTCAAGTAGGGCAGGTCAAACGTTTTACTTATTAAGGCATCCTACTTGGCTCATCACATGGCCCTACGGCATTACATTTAGATCTCAACAATTTGTGATATTGGTGGAAGTCATTTAGATTCGCACAGAAACTTGGCCATAAACAGGTGAAGGATATTCTTACCTTGTATAAAAGTAAATGCCTGTCCATCACAATACATGTGTCGGTTTATGGGGATGCTGGACTATTGACAAGCTGCAGAATGGAGAGAATTGATTTACTCAAAGACTTCTGGCAGTTTCACAAGACTCTTCTACTTATCTGTACCATGGTGAGTTAGGTTTAGCATTTTTAGAGGATCAAGTGAAGGTTAGCCTAGTTTTAATTCTATGTGGCAGAAACGGGAGATGATCCTCACATGCCAAATTATAAAGGACAGCCTAACTCTCGAAAAGGTTGACCATATTCCATTTATTTCCCTTGTGAAAAAGGCATTCTCTGAATTTGGGTGGAATTAGATTTTCAATAACCCTGAACAAGTAATGTCACTAAGTAAGATGATGGTAAAAGAACAATATAGGGCAAACCTAGAGCAGGCTAAGCTATCTGAGGAAGTAAATAAAACTACGGTTTGCTACCATTTTGATCTGCTTTCAGGGGGAGTGATGGAACCCTATCTGTGTAGGGTTATGAACCCCCAGTATAGATTTTTCTTAACACGATTTAGACTGAACATCTTGCACTTTCTGGTGTGGTTTCCAAATTGTGGAACTTGGACAGTAGATCTTATTCCATGTTGCTGTCACAACTATTCTACACAAAATACCTTGCACTTAATCATTTTGTGTAACATATATTCTGAACCTAGCACAGAACCTTATGCCTTTCAAAATAAGGAGGGCCCACCAACCAAACAAACATTAAGAGCCTTGCAATAACTGTCTTCTGATAAGATCTGTGTAAACATTATGAATTTCATTTTAAGTCCTTTGAGAATAAGAAAACTTTGTTTTCTTAGCATGATAAGTATTGTAATTTATATATGGAAATTTTTTCTTTCAACATCTGTCCTTGAAACACTCTTCTATCTCTCTTTTTATTGTATTATACATGTGTATTGTGTGTTTGATGTACTGGATGTTTCTTCTTAACATGTATTGTGTCTGCTGTATCAATTACGGTTTGAAAATAAAGAATGCACTTTTATAGCTGGTATTTTAAGCCGAATAAATGTACTTGGACGTGACTTGATGAGAACAAATAACTCAATTGGAAGACCATTTCTGTTATCCTGACACATTTCCAGTAGCATTTGGAGATCAATTATATCATTAGCAGTGAAGCTTTTAATTAAAATTAGATCTTCAGATTGTCCTGAGTCCAATGAGGCTATTAACTGATGGAGGCTATTGTGGATTCTTCCTCTCTCGAGACTGTCTCTCATATACAATGAAGTTAGATTACACAATTCTTGTTGTTATCAAGTAACCGTGGCTTTTCTGAGGTTACTGATGTAAGGAATATTGGAAACATGTCTATACTTAGCTTGTTTGAGTCAGCTTCCCAATGCTTTGTTAGTCATTTCTTGATCATAAATATTCTTAGAGCACGAGAAACCATACGTTGTTGGAGAGAGGCATTTATGGCTCTGTTCATATCTAGGCCAAGAGTATGAGAAGAATTGTAGCAGCCAGAAGAGCTCGGATGAGGTGCTGGTAGCTTTTAATTTTGAAGATATTTTCACACTTCCTTTTTGATTCAAAACTGTGCTAATGGAGAATATCTCATGGCGGTAGGTGGATGGAGTTTTAGTTTTACTGATACCTCGGACCAGATATTAGTAATCTTATTTTTGAAGTACAATATCAGATTTTCACTTAATTCTCATGCAGAATATTCTAAATAATTTGCTAGTTCAGTTTAACACGTGCTTGATTGTGGATATAGCATCTTCTTTCTTTGTCTTAGAAAGTGCTCCATGATCTAAAGTCACAAAGCTTACCTATCCACCTGTCTTTGGGTTTTTTCACTTTTTCAGCCATTACAGTTCAAGTTGATAGCTCGGTATTAAACCGTGTGCTGTTCACCCACCTTGGTCATTGTTTGGCAGATATATAGATTTGCTGTGGTCCACCATGTGTTTTTTGGCTTTGAAGTGGTTACTTTCAACTTTTGTGTAATTGTCATCAGACAAGTGATCACTCCAAGAACTGGGATTTACTGTTATATATGCTTTCTGGACGCTGCAGTTGAAGACCGGAGCCCATATGTATGAATAAATTTAGCATTTCTTAGCAGTCGGAATCGCTATTTTGCGCCATTAACAGAATGTTAAATTGACTTTCGGTATGTGTGGAAGGCATATGCAACGTCGAAAAACGCTGTTCCTGCCCAGTAGAAATAGCATTTTGGGAATCGCAAAATAGTAAATCGCAAATAGGAAATTGCTATTTGTTATTTCCTAACCTCATGTACATAGCATTTCTTAATTGTGAAATGAGCATGTAAGAAATGTTATTACCATCGATTCTGAACTGAGGGTAGCCAGGTGCAAAGTAAACAAATGCACCCAAATTGCATAAAAGAATGTCCCTAATATGTCAAAACTAATCTGTAGAAAATGATAACGCATTTTGAAGCAGGCAGTGAATTGCTTGGCAGTAAAAAGTTGTCCCAAGTTTGTTGTCTTTCACACATCCCTTTACTATGAATGATTCCATGAGATGGTGTAAAAAAGTTGGAGGGAAGTATAGTAAATTCAAATAAATGAATATGTTACTTAGCATACACTTTTCTTTCAGAATATAGACACAGAAAAAGCACAGGACTATTCAAGGCATCAATGCCAAAACAAGTCACATTTTGATCAGAACATTTATATGCATGTGATTTTCTCTATAGCCATGTATCCGGCCGTGTGCTCGTGTGAGTATCAGAGGCGCTGAACAAAAAAGCCTATTTCATGTATAGCACCTTCCAGCAACAGCATCCTGCCCGCTGAACAAGAAAGACAAAAAATGTTCTTTGCCTTCCAAATCGCCTTCCAAAATGTCAGTAAGTTGCTTGCCTGATTCCAATATATTTTTCTTTGCATTTTGGTGCCTGAGACCTGCATTTATAATGGCAAAATATTATAAATTCCCCGATGCAAAGCTAAATTGTTGACTAAATGAGCGGGTCACATCAGGCATGGGGCATCAAACGACCTCTCTGACATCACACTGCACCTGTTGTACATCACAAAGTACCACTTATGGTGCATCCCATTTGTCCAAATGATACACACGGCTCTGTGCCCCAAACAGTACAATAGCTAGTGTTCTTGCGAGGAGTGTAAACCAGTGCTCTCCTGCTGTGTCCTTCCCTGTGCACATCACTCCACTGGTGCAAATCACCCTGTCTTGCTTTTCTGCACATCACTCTGTGCTTATCTGATGCACGTCACACTGCCTCCTACTACACCACACAGATCATATATGACTAGAGGTCTGTGTGTATTGATGTCTGTTGATCTGGGGTATGGGGACCTGTATGTCAAATGGATGGCTGGGGGTGACTTCCATGTATAAACTCGTTGTGTGTGCCCATACATTACATGCCTCATAACACCTGACAAATATAAAAAGCCAAATATAGTAGTAATGGCAAGGCATGTTATTATAGCACTCTCACAGTGAGGTTAAGGTACGGAGGGTCATTCGGTTGGCATAATAGACTATATTAGTACTTTCCTCAGCACCTAAAGCCACTGCAGTATTTGGAGATGCCATGGTCCATATGCGTAACTTGTGCAATTTCCAATTAGGAAATTGTTAGTTAGCAATTTCCTAACAATTAGGAAATTGCTACTTAGCATTTCCTTATTTGCAGTTTCCTAATAGCAAATGCAAACCTGTAGGAATCGCTATTAGGAAATCACACATTACAGTCCTTCTGTTTTGCGATTCCCAATTGCGATTCCCACAGATTTGCTATTTGGGAATTGTAAAATCAGAATTTCATACATATGCGCTCAGATCTATTATTTGTTCTCTCAAATGTCAGGCAAACAAATCTTTTGGTTAAAAATCTAAATACTCTTTACATCCCAAGCCTGCTTGTAACTTGGGATAGATACCGAGAGATTGAAATCATGCAGGATCAGGGTCTCTACAACAGGGCTTGGATATATAAGGTCAGATCCGAATTTTTCTTACTGTACAGTACATTGCATCCTGTTTTAAATAAATTCAGGCATTGATGAATGACAAGTTAGGACCAGAGAAATCTGTACGGTAAATATGCCCTAATGAATTGTAGTTTGAGTCAGACCAAAATAACACTTCCTATTGTTGAGAGCTAGTCAGTTGCATTTGCTGCATGGTCTGACCCTCATCATAATGTTGAGATTTGATAGTAGTAGGGTACCAAGGAAATGGAGCTGTATTTGTTGAGAATCATGGCTCCATTGCCACACAAATGGCACATTCCTCCTAAGAAGTTGTATTTCTCATGAGTGTTTAGTAGCTGAATGGGTGTGCATTCCTCCTAAGAAGTTGTATTTCTCATGAGTGTTTAGTAGCTGAATGGGTGCTGTTTAGCTGATCTTGAGTGTATTGCTTAGTGGATGAATGGGCCTTGTACAAGGCGATTTATCTGAAATAGGGCCTAAAAGCAGGTATTTGTTATTCATCTTGAACTGTTCTGGCACAGTGTGTCGCACAATGTATACTGTTACCTATATTTCATTTCAAGTTGGATTCTCTAGTGTGCGTGGTGGTGTTAGAGAAAGATAAACTGGGTCAGACTCACAAATATGCCTCCTGTGGTCAAGAATATATATAGTTGAAACCATCCTGTCAGGAAGAGGATGAGTTGGGCATCTATTGCTTAGGAAATGGTGGTGATGCCTTGTGAACAGGGTCAGGCTGAGGGACAAACCCTGAGGGACTTGACGTGAAGGGTGTCGATCTGAGTCTTTGGATTTGTCCTATGAGGAAGGAGCAGATGCCGGGCACTCTTTCTCCTCGGCCCAGTATTGTCCTGATGTAATCAGTGGCTGTAATGAGCGCACTCTCTGTGCTGTGGTTCTTTCTGAAGCCTGATTAAGTGCTGTGAAGTGGATGGTGGAGCTCAAGGTTGTTTGTGAGTTGCTCGTTGGTGGTCATCTTAATCACTTTAGTTAGTAGGGGAGCAGGGAGATAGAACAGAATCTGGCCAGCTGGGTTGAGTCAGCTGAGGCTTCTTGAGGAATGTGCTGACTCCTCCATGCTTCCGGTCTTCCTAGAAGGTGGTGGAGGTGATGGAGGTGTTTGATGATGTGGGCTGTGCTGATTAGTGTTAGGTCAAGGTTGTAGAGATAGTAGGGTCATGGATCTATAGTGGATGGTCTGCATGACTGTGGCTCTTTCTTCACCGGTGAGTTTCTTCCATGTGGTCACATGGTTGTCATGGCTGTCTCTGGGCAGTTTGGCAATAAGTTTGCAAGGGTCTGGTTGGTCTATGAAGTTACTGTAGGTATTTGTAATTATGGTGTGGAAGAAGCTCGATAGGTCATCACAGAGATCTTGGAAGGAGGATATGTTGATGATAGAGGCTGTGGATGTGATGAAGTCCTTGATGATCAAGAGGATTTCCTTGCAGCTGTTGAAGCTCCCTTCAATGCTTTCAGCTAGCGTTCTTTTCTTGGTGTCACTTAGTTGCTGGTGGTAGTTTCTGAGTGGAGCTTTGTTGGTGGTTCTGTGAATAGCTTCTTGGCTGGCTCTCCATTTTCTTCTTATCTGTTTACATTGTCACTTGGAGTCCCGAAGGTTCTCTGTGTACCAGCTAGCTTGCTTATTGGTACTTCTTTGTTGAATTTGAGGGCTGAAAGGGAATCTGTGCTGCTCTAGATCCAGTCATTAAAACTGGCTAGGTCATTGGTGATGTTGTCTGTGGATTTGGGTTGATCCGTGCTGAGGGCATTGAGCAAATCTGGTTCTTAGATTTGAGCATGCATGTGAGTGAGTGCTGGGGTGTGGGTTTCCTTTAGCATGTGATGTTGTGTGGGGGTGATGAAGCTGTTGCTGGTGCTTGTGTGGGATGGGTAGGTAGGCTGCTACAGGTAAAACGGTAGTAGTTGCAGGTGAGGGCTCCTACCTTTGGGGTATGGTGCAGTGTGGCAGCAGCAGAAGGAGAGCCATCCTGCCTCAAGCAATGGGAGGAGCAGAGTGGTGTATCGCTGGGGGCGTTTGGATTAGGGTTTGTGGAGCTCGGCATGGTCCAGTTGTGGATGAACACAGATTGACTTACCTATGGGGGCACCTGTGGCACACCCCATTACGAAGGTCATGGGAGGGGAGAACATAGATGCGGAGGGTAGGGCTAGGCGTGAGCCAGAAAAAAGATGCAGGAAGAAAATGCAGGAGGAAGAACCAGATAAGGAGCAGGTGAAGAGGTTCGGGGGCTGAGGGTAGTGCACAGAGGAGAGAGGCGATCTAACAGCCTGAAATAGAGAGGAGCAGAAAGAGCTACAGTGTAGGCAATAAGCGGGGTGAGGCAGAGACAAAGAACTTCAGTGGAGGCAAAGAGCAGGGTGAAACAACCACTAAGAGTTTCAGTGGAAACAAAAAATGGAGTGAAAAGGGGAAAGGACTTAAGTGGAGGCTAGTAAGAAAGCAGATTCAAGAGAGCTGAGAGATTCGAGAAAGGACCAGGAGTGAGGTGGGAACTTTGCGGCAAGAGATGATCTCTCTGGCAAAATATTGGAAGGGTATCTGCTTTAAATGGCTAAATTGCATTATTATTATTATTGATAGATGAATATTATATAGAATGATTTCACTATGTGGGAAAAATTCCATTAGTAGATAGGTATTTTTTATTGGCTCAGTATCCTTACTGATCACTGAGAATCCTGGTCTTCAATGGCTCACTTTCAGCTGTGGCTAAATATGGTAGTCAACAGTGAGTCTGTTTATTCCTAAAATTGTTATTTCTAGATTATTAATAGAGATGTCACCATCACTTTAAATGTTGTTCTACATTTAAAATAAATATGTAACATTAATTTATATTAATGTTGAACAACACATTTGTTACTATATTTTCAATTTTTTTTTAACCTTTCCTTTTACTTTGAGAACTCCATCCTGATTTCTAATAAGGCAATCACTACAGCTGTAGCATGATTGGAAAGACTAAGGGGTAAGAGATTGGGAGGGAGGTGTGTGAGGTGGGAAGGAGAGATGGCTGACTGGCCATGAAAAAGGCCCTTGAATTTTAGATATTTCTTGGGTGTTTACCTTTCTAAATACGACTGAAAGTAACAGCTTGTTTGCTGCTTTCATATGCACATGACACAGAGATTATAGAAAAATTCCTAGACATTGAATGAAAATGCACCATTTGTGCAAAAGGGACAGATTTTGGGCAACAGACCACAGTCATTCTTGCTCACCTATGTTGCACTGGTAGGTCAAGTTCACCTTTTTTACTGGTGATCATTCCGAGGCCTGGGTGGAGTTCCGTGGAATTTTGCAGAGTTACAGAAAAATTCAGCAAAATTCAATGGAATAATGCAAACAGACAGAAAAATCCATGTTTGGGCGTGCACCACCCTTTTTCAGGCCAGCAGTGCGCTTTGCACTGAAACATCAGCACTAACAGCACCATGCAGTGCATAGCTGTGCTTTGCCTGCTTCTGTTCCTCTCTCCGTGCTGGATGCCGTTTCCTCTATCCAACCTAATCGAAATTCATCTGCTCTTCCTCATTCCAAATCTCAACTTTTTTGTACTTAATGTGTAACTGTCTCACTTTCTACGTGTTTATTTTTGTTTTTATTTTACATTTCTGTGACTTTTTTGTACTTTAGTCTTTGTTTTTCCTCGTTGCGTGTCCCCTCTGTCTGTCCTCCGATTTCTTTGCTTTCTGTTCCTATCGTGGTCCAACACCCTCCCGACTCCAGTGTCCATGTGAGTGACGCAACAGACAGAGATGCAGCCCTCTCCCATCTTCAGCAAGGCAGAGAGGGTCACACTCATATTTGCACCACCTCCCCCTCATGCTGGCAGCACGCAGGAGCGCTGGTAAGGGCTATAGCCTGCCACACTCCATGTGAGCAATGCAGAGATATGCCCTGCTGCCCTGCATGCAAGTAATGCGGGTGGGCAGGGGTTTGACCTCACCCCATTTTCAGTGAGGCAAGGTAGAGGTAGCTGCACTATATTGTCTGGGTGCCACACTACCTCCCCTGCATTCTGGCAGTATGCAGCAGACCCGGAAAGGGCTATGCCCTGCAGACGCATTCGGTGCTCTGGGGGAGAGTGTGGTGGTGTGTGAGCTGCTGCACTGCCATCACACACATCCCACAGCAGATGACACACTGCTGGGAAGATGTCCTTGACTGGGAGCAGGACATGCTTGTCCTGCTACGTGCCAATGTTGCAGGGCCCTTGATGAGTAACACATATTTTTGTTTTCTAAAAATTATATTTTATATATATATATATATCTAGATATATATATATATCTATATAGATATACATATATAGATAGATAAATAGATGGATAGATAGATAGATAGATAGATAGATAGATAGATAGATAGATAGATAGATAGATAGATAGATAGATAGACAGATAGATAGATATGATTTATTTCCCTTGGGCCATCCCACTTCCTAGGAGGCTCACACTAGAGCGAGCATTCTGATTGACTGTCAGACTGTCAGCAACATGCGAGAAATGTTGTTGGTAGCTGTTACAGGACCGGGGGACGTAGTCACCTGTTATGAACTTATTAAAAAAAGATGTATGAGGGCAGGGTGTAGATACACTGACCCTCTAGGCCCATAGGGGGGGCCTAGAGGAGCCTTCCGAGGGGCCAAAAGAAAAAACATCAAGAAAGGCTGCGATTCCATGAGACTCTTGCGGGATCAGGAAAAAAATGATGGCCGAAGGGTGCATTTAAAAGCCCTGGGGAGCCTACCCTCAGGTGAAAAACAACTTATTTGAGGGGATGCAACTGCAAGTCATAGAGACCGTGGTGGACCCATCCCCAGGGCTGATGATTTTTATGGGGGAGTGGCCATCCCTTCCCTAAGCCTCTAGGGGCCTGAGGGAGCCTAAACTCAGTGCCAACATTTAGTATTCTGGAATAGGTCTGTGCTGCAACCCTTACAAAGCCTTGAAGGGCCAAAATATATGATAATGGGAGAAGGGCTTTGAGACCCCCTCCTCCCTGAGCTTAGAAAGGCAATAGGGAGGCCACCCCCAGTGCTGATTATTGTACGGCCAGTGTCACTAATGGCCCCAGAGAGCCCTCTCCTGGGGCTCAAAATATATAACATGGGGAGACGTGCGGAACCGTCCCCTCTCTGAGCTTTGAAAGGCCCCAGGGAGCCCACCCCAAGCCAATTCTTTATAGGGAGTAGGTTGTGTGGCATCTCTCCATGAGCCACTTAGGGCCCTGAGGACCCTACTGCCCTAGAGGGGCTCACAGGCTTTGTCCCGGGGTGCCTACCTTTAGGACATTGAGCTTTTCCTGCACTGGTGTGGGCTGGGAAGCCTTTGTTTGCTCTCACATGTCGAGAGCAACTGCACATCTAACTCCAAGCGAAAGCAAACACGAAGTCCACTCCCATCTGGCAGGTGCTTTAAAAATGTTCCGCCAGCTGGAAATGGACTGTTCCCTGCCTGCAGTAATCACAAATTATGACTGAGGGACTGTATAAGACTTATGGCAAACAACTCAAAAGAAATTCTAACAATCCCTCTTGTTTAGGACTTTCTCATCAGAATATAAGGGATACCATGGAAGTCCAATTACCTGATGGCCACAGTTGATGTCCCTATATGCCTCCATCTAACATATAGATGGCTTGAAGGCTTGTGAATTCTTCCTGAGGTCCCCATTCAATATCCCTATTGAAACACTCCAATATGCCATGGGGGAGATGATGGATTTATGCCTCCGTCATAACGTATTTCTGTGATAAGGGCTTTTTGCAAAAAACAAGATACAGCAATGGGCACGTATTTTGCACTGACCTATGCAAGACTCACCATGGGTTGGTAGGAGGCAGACTCAGTGTGATGTGACCAGAATAGAATAAAAATGGATCAGATCATCCTATGGGTCTGTTACATCAATGACCTGTTTATTGTGGGGGAAGGAGAAAGAGAAGGTCTGGCACAATTTGTTGAATCCCTAAATGACAACCAATTGAAATTGAAGTTCACTTTTAAAATCAGTGACAAACAGTCAATTTTCTATAAAATGGTACATAAATCAAAGAAGGTAGAATCTGCATGAAAATCCACAGAACGGAAACAAGCAGTAACAACATTCTCCATGTCAACAGTGGGCAACCGCATGCCCTAAAATGAAGTGTTATGTATGGAGAGGTTCTCTGTGTGAAAAGGAACTTGCTCATAACAATAGGAGTTTGAAAAACAAGCAAAGAAGGAGTATGAAAGAATTGGCTAAGAGGATACCCCAGAAAGATTTTGAATGATCCTCTCAAAACAGTGAGAGAAAAAAGAAGAGAGGAACTTTTAATGTTAAACTGAAAACATCAAGAAATCAAGCAGGGCAAGAGAGCCTCAGGTATGTTATAGACTATGGTTTCAAGCTAGCTTGGCTGATGATACCTTGAAACCGGTCCCAAGATGCTTGTTTCTGGTCTAGGGAAGACCAGGCCCAGCAGTTTGGGCCAGACTCTTCTCATGGGAAACAGGGTCAAGAATGATTTGCATGTGGCTGGGTCCAAACTGGGGTGGCATGGTGAGCAAAAGAACAATGGATTAAACCCAGATCTGTGACTAGGGGTGAGTGTTTGAAAAGTTTCAGCACTCCGCCCATCATCTTTTTGTGATATTATGGACTATGACATGCCAAACCTGGAGGTAAAAGAGCTTTTAAAACAAAATTGGGGGATCCTCAAAATGAATGGACCTCTTCTTAAATCCTTGACAGGACATCCATGTATCAACTACAAGAAAATACCCTCACTTGGAGACAGACTAATAGTCACATGAATTCTAAAGGGCATATTTAAGAGCCACTTGCACCACTTTAGCACCACCTTATCATAATTTTTTTTACACTAAGGCAGCGTTAAGGTGGCCTTTTCCCTGCGCCATATTTACAAAGTGGAGCAATGTACGCATTGTGCCACTTTGTAACCCCTTGTGCCACATTATGCCTGCACCAGGCATACTGTATGGAAGGAGGCATTCCCCTGTTAAGAGACCTGAAAAAATGGTACAGTGAAATGAAAAGATTTTATTGCGCAATTGTTTCAGTCATTTATAACACCTGCTCAGAGCCGGTGTTAAAGTGATGCACCCATTTAAAACAACGGGCATCCTTGCATTTTGCTACTCTAGCGTCAAATGTATTTACGCTAGTTATGCAAAGTGGCACAATAGCGTAAAAAATTTTGACGCTATTGTTCTATCTACCACCATGGTGTACTGTATCTTAAATACGCCACACACGTAGTGGTGTTAGGAGGGTGCAAGGGGAGTGCAAGATAAGTGGCCCTGCATTAGATGCAGCACCACTTTTCTTAAATTCGGCCCTAAGAATTTGGGAACCTCCTAACTGGTTGGCTAAAACCTTAAAGGGCTTCTGGAAGCCGCCGAGGTGCTAATCTTGCCCAGATGCCTGAAACAAAACCAAATTTGAATTACAACATGGGCGGGAAAGGGATATTAAGGAATGTCTCACATGTGAAACATCTTTCATAGTATATGTGCAAAAATGCGGAAAGATATATGTGAGCAGTACAGTAGCCTTGTTCAAAGGTACTTTGGGAGTTAACATGGGAAACCCAACTTTTTTGGACTCCCTTTTTCTCAGCCCCGGCCTGACGGAACAATCCAAGACTTTGCCCCAAGGTAACTAAAAATTGGTCTCTGCAGGCATAATTGATTAAATTATGCATCATTTCCATTGAGCAGTCAGTACTGTTTATTGTCCATTCCTGTGGTAGTTCTGGCAAGGGATTTTCATATTAAGGAGCAGACAGGATACACAAACCTCTGGGAACCCTGCCACGTGCTATGTATTTCTCTAATGTTACAGTTTCCCATCATTTTGTGATTTCTTGTTTCATCAGTCTCTCCTATTTATAATATTTCTGTTTATTCATCTTATTGTTCATAACTGATTTATCCAATTCTCTTTGAGAATTGTTTGAGGAAAATATTTGAAAGTAATCATGAGAAAGTGTTACCTGTGAGCAAGGACTGGAACACCAAAACACGTTGGGATGTTTCTTGGTGCCAATCTGTGACTATGGAGATTGAATAAAACACGGTGCTACATGCTACTGAGTTTGTGTATATCTTCAAGTATCTTGGAAGAGTTTTTGTGGATATTTATAAGTACGGGGCCTTGACCCAGACACGAACTGCCATCGTGGGAAGTCGTCAATATCGGGAAATGGAGTGGATTTACATACATATATATATATATGCATATATTAAGCATGTGTGTGTGTGTGTGTGTGTGTGAAAGATTCCAGGCACTCCATGTGCATATGAAAACAATTATTTATTCCAGTGCAATGAAAATAACAGTTGTTTCCATCGCACTGGAAAAAATAATTGTTTTTACACACAGACTTTTACGCAAATAGTAGATACTGAAGTATTTACAAGGCACAAGCGGCGTAGCACCATTGGAGGCACCTCTGGTGGTTTGATGCTGAACAACACTCAACTCCAGTACCAGAAAGCTCTCATGCACTCTAGCACTATTGCTCATTTGCTCCACTTCAGGCCTTCAAGTATGGAGCAGACACCGTACATGTTTCAGCTTTCAGGGTGCCTGGATCACAGGTGAAAAAATGAAAAACCTACATTTTCCCATCATTTTTTAAGTAAATACCAATCCCTTCCCGGAACTGCAAAATAGAAAAAGGACTACCTTATGGAATACAATCAATCACACAGTGGTGGCCATCTTGAGTTGTACATTAAAGCCTTATCTTAACTCTTGTACCAGGTAACATTTTCAAAAAATCTAACTGGAAGCTATGTGTTGCATTGTACACATACCCACTGCCTCTAATATAGGCACAATCAAGATAAATATTGTCATATTTGTCATATTCATCATTATCAAATACACCTCGACTATTACACCTATTATTATTATATATTTGTCGATTCACACCCTAATAATGGATCCCCCAGCATGTCAAAAACAATACATTCAGGCACAATCTATGAACAAAAAAGATAGTGCTAAAAGATTTTTTACTAAAACAAAACTGTGCCTAAGTAGGCAAATATGCTCATTCCATAACAATTTTCCACTCTGCAGTAGCACAATATTAATCCATCAAAATCACATAATGAAACCCCAGTGGATCCCTGGGCAAGAAATGGCATTCCATCCTGATAAACATTACTCTACAATGCCCAAGTGGGCCTATGCTCCACATTACACACAGTGAGCCATAAGAAAGTGGTTATTAAAAGTTCTTGGTGGCTGCCAAAAGAGAGTAAGAGTTACCATCTGTACATTATGTAGTCCTGAAGAAAATTTAAAAAAAGATGAAACCAGTATTAGAAAGTGAACCCGAGTGCCAAAAAAGGACAATGAACAAATAAAGCATTTCGACAAAGACTCTAAATCCATTACACTCTCGCTATTAGAAAGAGAACAACACGGAAAAACTCTTGCTACCTGCCTGAATCATAGGAGAGGGAAACACCCTCCTCATCCCAGATGGACAAGTAGCTGCATCTACCAGCTAATCAATCTCACAACTGCCATAATAACATTTAGCCAAGTACATGCATCATGTAGCATCTCCAATTACTAGCAACAGGTCCCCCGATCACAGCCACATAAGAGCAGTTTCCCATTTGAACCAGCACACACAATCTGCAGTATTTCCTGAATCAACACACATCTCTCCAGTCCACAGAGCTGAGTGAGCTCCATAATCATCATAATCATGGTTTTCATTTGTAGTTGATAACCTGAGTCTTTCCATCCTTCTCCTGAGTACGAGTAACACATCAATCCTACTACACTCGGACCTGAGCAAGACAGACCTGTAGTGCACTGCTGTTGAAGAACAAGAAGAGAAATAGAATTTTAGTATTTTTGTATACATTTGTATTTGTTAACTAAAGTGACTGGACTGGTCCATGAAGAACCAGAGAAAAGGAATGTATCCTGAAAGTAAATTTCACTATGTGTGAAAGGGCCAATCACCTTTGATTGAGGTCAAATTTTATTAATACATTATTGGCATAAATGTTTGCATATGATGACTAGTTAACCTTTATTTAGAAGACTAACAGATAAATTTACAAATTATCATGGAAATGTAAATTGTGCAAGTTTAAAACGTGGCAGACCATGTGGTCGTCATTTGTATTAAACACTGCATTTTAACATGGGCGATGTTTTGCATTCATTTTAAATGAAATACTAAAATGGGTTAGCTTAAAAAGTGTTTTTATGAAGGTGAATATTAGAATTGAAGTATTAAATAAATATGAATTGATCAAATGAATTTTATGAATGCGAGTTACATGTGTGGAGGAAAATAAATGTATGTTTAAAACTGTTCTAACATGTCGTAAATAATGATTGCAATGAAATAATTTGCTTTGTATATTTGAATGGAATTGTAAGGTGCACAATAGGTTTATTACTGTATTAATTACATTAATGTGCATGTAGGCTTTCTTACCTTGACTAGGCCTGAAAGGTTCATTTTGCAGCAGTAGTGGATAATCACATATTTATTCTGTTCCTTCTGACCTGAATTCTTTTTCCTAGTTTGCTGATGTGATGTTGTATGTCCTATTGTATTGAAGGCATAGAATATGTTTCAGAATTAATTATGTAGCAATATTTGTAATATTTGCTTTAGCTGTTGACCAGGACAGGAACCTAATGATTCCTATGTGAAACAGGTCTTGTGTATGTTTTGTGTTGTGAGAGAACACTTTCAAGTAACACAGAACTAGAGAATGTAATATTTTAACAGAACTGCATGAAATCAATGAAATTACAACACACCTTTGCTGAGAAACCCCAGAATAGTTACAAACTTGGTGGTGCCATTGACAACCATTGGACACTGAATCTGATGCCTGAAGTGAGCCCACCTGAAGGACCAATCAGGAGGACTGTGGTTATTTTATTAGTGAGGAAATTTAGAAACTGAAATTCATTTGAGTTGTTTCACTCCTGCCTTCAAGCTGTCCAGAACCCTACCAGAATCTGTCTTCTGCTTGAAATATGTTGCTGTCACCTTCTGTCCCTCTCAAAGCCTCTGATGAGTTTCCTCCTTGTCTTAATTGTCCTACTTGTTTATGCTGTTCAGTACTAATATGCCCAGCTAATTCTAAACTGCTGATCCATCCTATGTGCAGCTTGTGGTCTGCACTGTCCTGATGCTGCTGTCAACTGATGTTGGGGAAATGTGCCCGCTCTTGCCGACAAAATATTGTTGTCTGCTGTCCCATGAAGAGAGGTATAACTAAATGTTGTTTCTTGTTTCCTCTTCAGCTTAGTTACTTACACCAGTATAATTTTTATAGTGAGTTGCCTTATAAGATTTTTCAACATTATTTTGACCTTCTTTTGCTTTTGCCCGCATTTGTTAGCCTGCTCCCACACCTGCAAGACCTAATTTGTGTCAGAGATAAGGATAGCCCTGCTCTGAAATTGATTGTTAAAACTGTATTTTGATGATTTACTGATGTCACCATCATCTGCTTTGAAATCTGACATGAATGTGCATATTGTAGTTCTGCGGATCTATGTTATTCTTTTGCAGTGTTTAACAGTATTGATGTTTATTAGGTTAAATCTTTCTAAACGTTTTGGTCAGCCAATGGTTTTCATGTATGTTTATAAACTATTTTTTTGCACCATATATGTGACATTAATTTTGGGATTATAATAAAGCTTTGAAATGTATTCAGTTTTGAGTTTGATTTGATGTTAAGTTGTCTAAGGTGTTTAGGATTGTTTATGGTTTTATGCTATTGATTTGTGATTGAATGATTCTGACTACTGCAGTCCTTGCCAAGTCCAAAGATTTAGTCAACCTCTATTGGTGAGAATAGTGATGGTGTCTCACCAGTGCATTTGTGGTTACTGATCCTGAGGTAGGAAGAAGACCTTCAAGAACCAGCACCTTGAGGAAAAAAATAATCCACTAGGCTCCAAACATTTCACATCATCAAACTCAATTTTACAAATTAGTTAAACACCCTCCCTCACTGTCTGCCACCATGTGAATCATCAATCATTACTGACAATCACACAATAGCATATCATCACTTATTGGTGCAATAGTTTCCTCTTCCAATCCCTGCACAGTGGTAGGTACACAATTGTATCTTCTCTTTGATACAAACAACATATCTTGTAAATCAAATGATCTTTTGGGGCACCCCAGCTGGGTGATACAAAAAAAGGCTTATTCATGGGAGGAGACAGGCATTGTCTCCAATGTTCTGAAGGGAACAGAGAAGCTTTTTCACTGTACACTGACCCAACTGTAATCCTGTGATACATGTGCCTAAAAATGGTGTGGCTGCTTTAATTAGACACAAACCTATTGTTCCACTAGCTATATCCTTTTTTGGTGTTATTGTGTGGTTTAAAGTGTTGATTCATTTAGATTATGGTCAATCCCTCCACATTTTGGGGTGAGAGACTGGTCTTTCTCACTGTGACAGCTGCACAAGCTGCACTAAACAATCTCTCAGCAGACACACTGGCCACCAGACAAGCCAGATACTTTTTTGCCAGCTTCCTAAGCTCTGGCCATAGGCACATCTTCCCATTCCAATTCACAAATGGGTTTTGATCCACGTTGACCTCTTTTTGGTCATCCAGACACTCCTTGAGCATCCTCTGAATGCTCATTGGTGTTGCCACTTGCTCAACCTCTTTTACCTTTGACTCTGCACTAGACTTAAGACCTGCTACTTGAAACCAAGCCAGTGTAGAGGTTGGGGCCATTTCTTCTGTTCCTGTTGTAGGTGTTCTTGTTGCTGATGTTGGCTGCTGTGAGATAACAGGACCTCCTTCTCATAAAACCTGAAGGTGCCACCCTAGAACGTCTGCCCAGGAGTGGGACTCTAATTTCCAGCTGTTCTTCGTCCAGTTCTCTGGCTTACTCAAAAATCCATGTCCTGTATCATGAAATTTCCCCTTCTGAAAAATGAATGAAAGTGGCCAGTATTTTCTTGTACTGAGGATCAAGTATTGTGGTCCAGATATCTCTTTGCAGCCTTGTATTAATAGCCAAACAAATGACTAAGCTCTTAACCAAGGCATGTGCTTCTGCATTTTTGTTCTTACCTGCAAACCTGTGAAACACCTTTATTAACTGATCCTATAGAAGATGAAACAGTGGGATAGCTTGGCCCATCGTACTGTCTTCCTTGCTGACTTCCTGTGTGAAAACCTCAAAAGAAAGTAGCATCTCTGTCAGGCATTTGACTTAGCCCCATTCCTCTGCATCCATGGTCATGATTTTCCCAACTGCATCCCATAATCTTTGAATGACATAGTCATTAATCAATCTGTACTTCTCAAACAGATGTTGTAACATGTAATAGGTCGAGTTCCAATGTGCTGGCACCTCCTGTATGAGGTCTTTAACTGGTACTCTATAAGCACGCTGAATGATCCTCAACAGCGTCCCTGATTTAAAAGAATGGCTGAAATGAGTACAGATTCTTCTGCACATTGTCAGTATGTTTCTGTGTTGATGCAATGTGCCAAACACTGGGTCTTTATATAACCACCAACTGCCACAGCCTTAACTATATTACTGCTATATTACTGCTATTGTTTGTGCCAACACATCCAATTCTGAGACCTCTGGGTCACAGTCATTCAAACATCTTGTTGTTAAAGTCAATCAAGATGTTTGCAGCTGTATGGGGTTTCTCTATGGCGAGCATGGCCACTGTTGCATGCTGCCGCTGCCGATTCCGAGCCAGCGTCAATGTTAAGGCCCTCTTCTCTGCAGGGCCAGCGGGCGGAAATGCTGTATCCGCCCCCGCCAGCCCTGCAGTGAAGTTGGAATACGGCTGGCGGTGTCCTGATGGCACCAGCGGTCAGGTGGCGGGTTGAGTTTGGCGAGCGGCCTCAGAATGAGCACCAGAGTGTCTTCTTAGGGCTGCAGGACTGTTTGTGCCACTCTTTGTGAGACAAGGTACAAAACTGCTCCCTGCCTGCCACTGCAGACTGGAAGGAAAATGCTTTCACTGCCAGTTCGACTTTCTCACTTAAACTAATGGCAACGCCACTCTGTCCCTTAACATTATACACGTCTCCGCTAAAGAAGGACTGTGGAGCCCAATGACAAAGAGCTGTATTTTGTTAAATAAGGCATATGTTTTTCGATATGTTTTGGCAGCAATACTTACAGATTGTTATGTTGCTGTGGGTAAAGTTGGAAGGCCTATTAGCTAACATTGAGTTATGGGTGGCATTCCAACCCAACTAACGTCTGTCTGGGACTGCCTAGCTCGGTCATGTAAGGTATCAAATTAAGCATGGCATTAAAAACGACTTGATAGTCAAATCAAAATTATTGTCACTTTTAAGGTTATGCCACTCCGTACCTCTGCTAGTCCAGTTGCCTCACAAAGGCATACACAGAGACAGCTTTCTGCCCGCCTGGGGATATGTGTTGATGACTCCCAGGCTCAAGAACAAAGCAGTTGCAGTAGAGCAAGGTATCACCTCCTCTGCCAGGGTGGCCACTTGAGGGGTTAGCCCAGAATGTGAGCCTCAAAGGGAAAACTGACGATGATCGGGCCCCAGCCACATCACCCCTAAGCAGTGTGCCTTTTGTTCTTGTAGATAGAATAGATACTGGGCCAGACTGGGGAAACTCGCCTCAAAGCAGTTTTACCATGGGCGTGTAGCCTTCAGGTAGCCACACCTCTAGAGTGGATTTCCAAGCTCCTGACGACCAAGGAAGGATTGTGCCATCTTAAAGGAGCAAGAATGTGGCCTCTGGGAATAACAGATGCCTCACGCCACAAGAAATTTGTCACTAGATAGGAGGGAACCCAGTAGCTCATTGGATAATGACAGTATGGTCCCTTCAGGGTACTTTCTCGGGATAAATATGGTACACCTGACAACCTGACTCTTAAATCAAACCAGAATCGGAGAGAGGAATAAAGAAGGACTGCCTAGCTGTCCTTGGATCCCCAAAAAGAGAGGCTGAATGCTCGGAAGGACTCACCTGTTGCACTTTGAGCTGGCAAAGTGTGGAGTGTGGCTATGACTCCTGTCTCAGAGAAAGGTTGAATCCTGACATCCAATAACAGCAGTGGCTCCAAGGATCAGTCAGTTGATATCCTGGAACCAGCTCCAGGGACAAGAGCTGAAACAATCCTAACCGACATGTTGGAGCCACCGCAGAAGTTTTTCCACTACCAGTAGCTGGCCATCCAAGAAGGTAAATCTGAGATAGCCAAAACCTGCTCCTGTGTCTGCCAGACCTGGGAGTGATATCAGAGAACAGATTTGTCATGCCTAAGGGACACTACTCACACCAAAGGGTTTAGCTTCAACCACTGTGCAGAATGACCAGAAGCCCAACATCAGCTATCCTGCTACTGCTTTGTAGAGGACCCTAGCCTCTTTAGCCAAGTTCACCCCACTTCACCTGTGGACCAAGGACTGCCACAAAGGCACCTCCATTGACTGCACCACAACTGAAATATCCTTGGAGCATCTTTTTGTATGCCTCCCTCATTATCAGAAACACTCCATTGATGTCTGCAGTAGTTGTCCTGTAAAGTTTGGATCTTGCTTTAAAGACACTCTGGTGACCAGACAACTGTCCTTGGTATCCTTTCTTGCCCCCTAGACCTCTGGCCTTAGTCACACAACTTGAGTCGGAGTTGCCAGACTGATTGTTTCAAGCTTTTTAAAAGTTTCCAAACTTTTTGTTGGCCAATGCTTGCTTGCAGTTGCTATAAAAGTTATTTATCTCCTCCAAAATCTGTATCTTCAGAACCCTCTGCTGGATTTTGATAATCAAGGTGTCGAAAAATTAAAAGAAATATTAACTATTTTTATAAATCGGTATCCCATTTATTTCGTGTTATGTAACTTTCTTAATTTATTGTTTGTTGCTGCTAAATGCTTTACACATTGTTCCTTTGTTAGGCCTTAATGCTGGCAGCCACAGCAGGGTTGAGTTTAAGGTTAACTAAACAAACCTGAAGGGACCCAAGACAGTGTTTGAGAGTGTACTGCATGATAAGGCTTTTCAGCCTTATCATATGTTACACTCAAATCCTCACACTACCTAAAAAAGTAAGGGCCAGATTTAAGAAAAGTGGCACTGCACCCAGTGCAGCGCCTCTTTTCTTGTGCCCCTTAGCACCCCCTAACGCCACCATGTGTGCACCGTATCTAAGATAAGGTGCACAATGGCAGTAGTTGAAACTAGTTCAGCGCTTTGAAGGATTAGCATTAAAAATGTTGACGTTAATCCTGCAAAGCCGAGTAAGGCCCATTGTAAACAATGGTGTGCCTCTCTTTAACACCTGCTCTAGGCAGGTATTTAAAGTGTAAAAAAAATGATGCAAAGAAATCCCTTAGATTTCTTTGCACCATTTTTTCAGCCCCTTAATTGGGGAACGCACCCTGTGCAAACATTATGTCTGACGTAGGCATAAGGTAGCAATAAGGATTACAAAGTGGTGCAATGAATGCATAGCGCCACCTTGTACACTTGCTATGGCGATTTTGGCCTCCTTGGGCCACTTTAGTGTAAAAAATAATTATGCTAATGTGGTGCAAGGAGGAGCTAGGGCTCTTAAATATGCCCCTAAATTCTATCTCATCATGTGATATCTGTGCCACATTTCACTGCCCAAGTGAAGTCATATTTCATCCTGCCTTCCATTACAAATTGGCAGTTTCAATATTTTTTCTCCCATCAATCAATGTGACTAAGCAGCAAAAGAGTAGTACATGATCAGTGATACCCAACCATTTCATAGCTAAACCTCTACATAGCCCAATCCCTATAAATTACCTCCCTCTGGACTAATTTTCCCCACTGCCAAGTGAAGGTATTTCTTGAGACTAATCTGTTTGGAGGCCTGGGTATAGTATGGGACTAAGGCCACATGTGCAAATATCCACTTTTGTGACTCGCAAACTGAGAGTCTTAGCGACTCGCAATTTGTGAGTCACAAAATCGGATGTACAACAGTGTACTTTACACTGTTTGCGATTCCCAATGGGTTCGCAAATGTTCTACCTCATGAATATTCATGAGGTAGGTCACAATTGGGAATGGCCGCCCTCACAGGGATGGTGGCCTACTGGAGACAGCAGACCATCATGTCTGTGACTGCTTTTAAATAAAGCAGTTTTTATTGTTTGAAATGCAGCCCGTTTTCATTAAAGGAAAACGAGATGCATTTCAAAATCAAAAATGAAAAGTTTTCTTTTTATTTTTTCAGAGCAGGCTGTGGTCTGTGGGACTGCCATTCACTTACTGTGATTGTTTTGTGACCGCATTCGAGGTCACAAAACAATCATACATCCCATTTGGATTCGCTATTAGGAAGGGATGCCCTTGATATGCCCCTTCCTAATACTGAATCGCAAAACCCAAACTGCGATTCGATAACAAGTTACCGAATCGCAGTTTGGGTTTTGTACATCCCAAAAAGCATTTTTCAAGTCGCAAATGGACCGATTCTATGAATCGGCCCATTTGCGACTTGAAAAATGCTTCGTATATCTGGCCCAAAAGGCCTGATTTAGAGTTTGGCAGAAGGGATAGTTTGTGACAAATAAAAATATCCCATTCACTGCACGACAGTTCATCATTTATATCCTTCTAAATACTGTCTACAGCAATACAGAGGATGGGATATCCCTTATCTGCCAAGTGTATCCCATCTGCCACACGCTATTAGCCTAAGCCTTTAACCTTAGTTTGGACTAGGGTAGTAAAATTGAAGAGGGAGCTGGAGAAGAGCAGGGCTATTGTAATTATTAACATGCTACAGCAGTGATACCCCAAAAAATGCTGGAAAGTAAGCAGACATGGAAGCATGGCTCTGTTACTGTTGCATAGTCAGCATACGATATATACACATATATACATTTCTATATATACCTTGATCATTAATGGCTGGTAATTCATTTTTAACACACATAAAGGGGGTCATTACAACATTGGCGGTAAAAGGCGCTTACCGCCGTGCAGAAGACCGCCAATACACCGCGGCAGCGGCGGTATTTCGCCACAGCTATTATGACACACATCTTGGAATCCGCCGAAATTCAGACACCCACACAAGACCGCCACACCAAAGGTCAGTGATAAACTGGCGAAAACAATTCCTTCACCTCCACGCCAACAGAAACACGCCCATGCTATTGTGACCCACGAATCCACGCGGCGGTCTTTCACCGCCGCGCTCAAAATACACACACATCTCCAAAACACTGCCACATTGGACAATTCCAAATACACACACCTGACACACATACAAACAACACTCCCACACACCCAATACAATATAAAACACACACCCACATCACCCACAAACCCCTACGACTAAAAAAACACGAACGAAGGACAGAGAGAGAGCACAGAATAGACAACCCCATCACACAGAGGCACACAACACCATCACCCACACAACATCCACGCACAAAACACCACACACCACTACACTCACCACACTCATCACCACATACGTCACCCCACACATCACACACACCACCCCATGTCACGCCAAAGACACCCCCGCTTCTCCGAGGAGGAGCTCAGGGTCATGGTGGAGGAAATCGTACGGGTAGAGCCACAGCTATTTGGATCACAGGTACAGCACACATCAATAGCCAGGAAGATGGAGTTATGGCGCAGAATAGTGGACAAGGTGAACGCCGTGGGACAGCACCCAAGAAATAGGGATGACATCAGGAAGAGGTGGAACGACCTACGGGGGAAAGTGCGTTCAACAGTCTCTAGGCACAACATCGCGGTACAGCGGACTGGCGGCAGACCCCCACCTCCTCTCCCACAACTAACAACATGGGAGGAGCAAGTATTGACCATCTTGCATCCTGAGGGCCTCGAATGGAGTCGGTGGAGGATATGACATTGGTAAGTCAAATCTTAACTATCATATCCCCCACCCTACCTGCATGTTATCACACACCCCCACCCTCGCCCCATCCCCTATCACTACAACTCCTCACTAATGTACCCATGACACAAACCACCCATCCCAACATCAAGCCCTGCATGAAACAACTAAGCATGGACACCCCTCACTAAAGCATGCCCACTGCACATACCCAGAACACCCCCCCAACCATCACCACACAAACCCACACACAGGAATGCTTGCACTGGGGTACACAAACACCCACCCATTGCACACCATTACACACACACATGCAATAATCATGCTCTTATGCCCCTGCAGGAACACAAAGGATCTTCACCACACCAGAGGGTCCAGACAACACCACTCCACCCCCAGAAGAGGCCCACAGTGACGAGAGCAGCTCTGCCCTACTGGATCCTGATGACCAGCCCGGACCATCGTGGGCCTCGGGACAGTCGGTTCCCCTTGCACAGGCACGGCCCAACACCGACCTTCCACCCTCTGGTAACACCAGCACAGCACCCACCTAGCGGGCCCAAACCTCCCTACCCAGGACAGGTCAATCAGTGGTGTGTCCACCACTACAGGGCACCCAGGGTAACCCACCACCCCAGCAACAACAGGGACCTGGGGGGCAGTGGTAGTGGGCACACCGTCCAGGGGACGGAGGCACAGGAACACAGGGGAACTGGGAGGGCTGCTGTGCGACAGGGGGCGGACAGGCCAAGGGAACCCACTCTCCACGAGGCCCTCTCCTCCATCATGGGAGCATACCACCACTCCCAGAAGACGATGGCCACGGCCCTGGACAAGTTGCAGGAGACCCTGCGCCTGCAGGATGAACTGTATTTGGGGTTCAGGGAGGAACTCAGAACCATCAGCTCCGCCCTGGGCACCATCGTAGGGGTGCTGAAGGACATACAGCAGACCTTAAGGGACACCGTGGCACTCCAAGTGGCCCCTGACATTAGCCAGTACGATGAACTGCCCACCACCTCTGCCGGCGCTAGTGGACAGAACGCACCGCCACAGGACCAACACACCAGCACCCCAACCCCTGCAGACAGACAACCACCACGCAAGCGGTCCCTGAGATCCAGGAACAGGACAGAGCAAGATGGCAAGACCCCCGCCAGGAAATTAGACCACCCTGATTGTCACCCCACTGTCCCACTTTGTTACCCTGTCCATACTTAAACTGCACCAGCTCCACTTCCTATGCCCAGATGGGCAGTGCACCTGTGAGACTAATTGACTGGACTCTGCCATGGACATTCCTCCGCCATCACCCATCCTCATTTTACAAACCCCTCACATTTCAGAGCACTTCAATAAACACCCTTGAAACACAAAACAATCTGGAGTCAGTCTGTGATTTAGTAAATATGTATTATCAATGACAGTGTCATAATGGGTTTACCATTGTAAGGCTAACATACCTATGTCACACATCACAAGCCCTTGAAGGATGCAAGCAGTTGACACGTAGTTAACCACACCTGTGAAACCGTAATGGAAGGGTACAACTCAGTTACTAAATAGTGATTTAAATCGAGAAACAGGATATAGGTAGACGTGTGAAAGTTAATGTTATGGTAAAAATGAAAATGTTCTCACCTGTGTCTCACTGGAAATATTGCTGTATGACTGACTCCCTGATGTCGTTGTCTTCTTCCTCAGCTTCCTCCTCATCACTGTCCACAGGCTCCACAGACTCCACAGCTGCTACAACACCGTCATCTGGATCATCCTCCTGGAGAAAAGGCACCTGGCGTCGCAAAGCCAAATTATGGAGCATGGAGCAGGCGATGATGATGTCGCACACCTTCTTCGGTGAGTAGAATAGGGATCCACCTGTCATATGGAGGCACCTGAACCTGGCCTTCAGGAGGCCGAAGGTGCGTTCGATCACCCTCCTAGTCCGCCCATGGGCCTCATTGTACCGTTCCTCTGCCCTGGTCCTGGGATTCCTCACTGGGGTCAATAGCCAGGACAGGTTGGGGTAACCAGAGTCCCCCAATAGCCATACACGGTGCCTCTGGAGTTGAGCCATCATATCAGGGATGCTGCTTTTCTGCAGGATGTAGGCATCATGCACTGAGCCGAGGGAACATAGCATTTACCTGTGAGATGTACTGGTCTGCCAAACAGACCATCTGGACATTCATGGAATGATAACTCTTCCTGTTCCTGTACACCTGTTCACTCCTGTGGGGGGACCAGAGCTACATGGGTCCCATCAATGGCACCTACGACGTTGGGGATATGTCCAAGGGCATAGAAGTCACCTTTCACTGTAGGCAAATCCTCCACCTGAGGGAAAATGGTGTATCTCCTTACGTGTTTTAGCAGGGCAGACAACACTCTGGACAACATGTTGGAAAACATAGGCTGGGACATCCCTGATGCCATGGCCACTGTTGTCTGAAAAGACCCACTTGCAAGGAAATGGAGTACTGACAGCACCTGCACGTCAGGGGGGATTCCAGTCGGATGGCGGATTGGTGACATCAGGTCTGGCTCCAACTGGGTACATAGTTCCTGGATAGCGGCACGGTCAAACCGGTAGGTGACGATGACATGTCTCTCTTCCATTGTCAACAGGTCCACCAGCGGTCGGTACACCGGAGGATTCCGCCATCTTCTCATATGTCCCAGCTGACGGTGCCTACGAAGGACAACAGCGAAGAACCAGTCATTATTCCTCCAGGTATGTACCCACAGTTATACACAAGACTACATCACTCACAAAACCCTTCCTGTATGTGTGTTGAGTGTAGGCCTAGCTATGTGTGACGCAGTAGTAAATGAAGCCATGTGGGCCCCTGAAATGGCGGCTGCCTGACCTCTAAACTGGGACAATGGGATCGTGGGGTAACTGCGCTGGCGTTGCACACCGTCGCGGTAGGCGGTCGTAGACCGCGGCGCAATGCTGCTTTGGTTAACATGGGACCCTATGGGTCCCAGGAGCCAATGAACAGGTGCGCCGGCGGTGATGATGCGCACCGCCGCGGACGTCACCGCCATTTTCTATCTGTTCACTCACTAGATACCTGACCTTCGACAGGAGAGGACCTACACTGCAAGTGCTGCTGTGACCTCGGTCTGGAAGCAACGATGGCTGCTGCGTCTGGGGAAAGGGCCCCTGCCTTCACTGCACAGGAGTTGGAGAAACTGGTAGACGGGGTCCTCCCCAGTACACGCTACTCTACGGTCCTCCAGACCAACAGGTTAGTACACAGGGAGCACGTTGCATGGGCTAGGCCTGGGTGGAGAGGGCTGGCTGTAAGAGGGAAGGGGGCAGAGTGCAGTGAACATGAAGGACTGTGAATGCATGTGCCACATGGCAAGGGCAGGGATGTGGGCCACTCTCTTCCACGGTGCTCTTGCTAATGACTTCTCTTCTTCCCCTGTGCATGTCATGTAGGTCAGCGCCCACCAGAAGAGGGACATCTGGCGTGCCATCGCCAAGGAGGTCCGGACCCTGGGGGCCCACCAGAGACTTGGCACCCACTGCCGTAAGAGATGGGAGGACATTCACTGCTGCAGCAAGAAGACGGCGGAGGCTCAGCTGGGGATGGCCTCCCAACGTGGGAGGGGTGCCCGTCGCACCATGACCCCCCTGATGTTCCGGATCCTGGCGGTGGCCTACCCGGAGTTGGATGGGCACTTGAGGGCATCACAGCAGACACAAGGGGGTGAGTACAACCTCATTCTGCGGACTTTGCGTGCAGTGGAGGTGTCTGGGTGGGGGAGGTGGGCTGTGGGTGTCCCTAGGCCAGGGCGAGTTAGGTAGGCAAGGCCCCTCCATAATGTAGGCCGTGTGGCACTCTACCCCACCTCAGCAGAGTGCCAAGTCGAGGTATAGTTGCCCCTGAGGCATCCATGTGCGCAGATGTCCACCATTGCCATGTAGGCCATATCCCAGAAATTGCATGTGCAGAGGGCAGGAGCACAGCATAATGCAGGGGGCTGCTGCGTTTGTCTTGTCCGCCAACGGTAGTGGTATGCCATGCACTAAAACTCTCTTTCTTCTGTCTCCCCCCCTTTTTCTGCTCTCCCTGTCCTTTTGTGCATCAGCATCAACAGGCGGAGGTACAGTGGCACCGGAGCACGAGGGAGCTGCATCCCACATGGTCATGGAGGGCCACACCACGGACTCTGAATGCACCAGTGGGACGGAGGGCGAGGGGAGCTTCACGTCGGCCACCGGATCACCAAGCAACGACACGGACTCGTCCGCCGATGTGGGCTCCCTTGTGGTGGCGGCACCATCTGTGCCCCCCACTTCTACAGGTACAGCCGCGACCTCACCTACCAGCCCGCCCTCCCAGCAGCCCCTCAGGGTTCGCCCCGTGCCTGCTCACCCAGGAGGGAGGGCATCACCTTCGCCCCAGGCACCTCAGGCCCTGCCCCAGTCACCCCTGCTGCCCTCAGTGAGGAGGCCATTGCCCTCCTCAGGTCACTCACTGTTGGGCAGTCTACCATTGTGAATGCCATCCAGGTGTAGAACGAGAGTTGCAACACAGTAATGCATTCCTGGAGGGCATTCATTCTGGTCAGGCTGTCCTTCAGCGAACCCTGCAATCTCTGGCATCAGCACTGATGGCAGCCATTGTCCCTGTGTCTAACCTCCCCCCTCCAACTTCCTCCACCCAGACCCAATCTCCTGTACCCCAACCCATCCCAAGCACACCTACAGACCAGCATGCACACAAGTCAACACACAAGTAGCTCAAGCAAACATAGGCACCACACACACCACAGGCACTCACGCAAGCCTCACCCACATACAGACACAGCAACATCCACTGCCTCCACTGTGTCCCCTCCTCCTCTTCTCCCTCCTCCCTCCCAGTCTCGTCTACACACACACCTGCATGCACCACATCTACAGGCACCATGAATCGCACCAGGACACCCAGCACCACAAGCCGCTCACCTGAACTCACCACCTCCACTGCCATTTACACGTCCCCTGTGTCCTCTCCCAGTGTGTCTGTGACGCCCCCTCCCAAAGTACACAAACGCCGGCAATCACTCACCCAACATCCATCCACCTCACGACAGCCTCCAGTACTTGCACCTGCACCCAAAACACCTAAAGTGACACCTCCGACAACCACCTCCTCTTCCTCCACTCCCAGACCCCCTCCAAGAACCCATCCCAGTGTTCGTCAGAAACTGTCCCTCTGTAAAGTTGACCTTTTTGCCCCCACCCCCCCTCCAATTCATCAGTCCCGTCGTAGCGCCTCAGCCAAAAAGCCTCCAATACCAGTGGTGCCTGTTCAAGGTTTGTGGAGTGCACCGTCCACCAGGGCAGGCAGTAGGACCCGGAGCCAAGGCACTGGCAGCCCACCCCCTGTAAAGGCTCTAAAATTGGAGAGTGGACGACGCGACCGTGTTAAGACTCCTGGTGGGAAAACAACTGACATGGGTTCCAAGGGGATTGGAGAGTCAGCTGTGACTCCACCAAAGGTGGGGAAGGGCCAGAGGAAGTCTGGCCAGCCTGTTGTGAGTGTCACGGCGGAGAAGTGCGCCATCATTTCCGGCGGTCGAGACACAACCGCCAGCACCGTCGTCACTGGTCCAGAGACCACCGCCGGAGTCAGTGCCCAGGAGGGCCCAAGTATTGTCACTGGTCCACAGACCACCGCCAGAGTCAGGGCCCAGGAGGGCCCAAGTATCGTCACTGGTCAGGAGACCACCGCCGTAGTCACAGCCCAGGAGGGCACAAGTATCGTCACTGGTCCACAGACCACCGCCAGAATCAGTGCCCAGGAGGGCCCAAGTATCATCACTGGTCAGGAGACCACCGCCAGAGTCACAGCCCAGGAGGGCCCAAGTATCGTCACTGGTCCAGAGACCACTGCCAGAGTCACAGCCCAGGAGGGCACAAGTATCATCACTGGTCAGGAGACCACCGCCAGAGTCACAGCCCAGGAGGGACCAAGTATCGTCACAGGTCAGGAGACCTCCGCCAGAGTCAGTGCCCAGGAGGGCCCAAGTATCGTCACTGGTCAGGAGACCACGCCAGAGTGACAGCCCAGGAGGGCACAAGTATCGTCACTGGTCAGGAGACCACCGCCAGAGTCAGTGCCCAGGAGGACCCAAGTATCGTCACTGGTCAGGAGACCACCCCTGGAGTCACAGCCCAGGAGTGCCCAAGTATCGTCACTGGTCAGGAGACCACGGCCGGAGTCACAGCCCAGGAGGGCCTAAGTATCGTCACTGGTCAGGAGACCACCGCCGGAGTCACAGCCCAGGAGGGCCCAAGTATCGTCACTGGTCAGGAGACCACCGCCACCACCGGAGTCAGTGCCCTGGAGGGCCCCGGCTGCCACAGCCCCGCTGGGCAATGATGGAACGTCATGCCACACACCAATGTCCAGTGTAGAGAACGCCATGTCAAAGCACCGCTGAACAGGGCAAAGACCGCCATGGCAAAGCACCGCTGAACAGGGCAAAGACCGCCATGGCAAAGCACCGCTGAACAGGGCAAAGACCGCCATTGCAAAGCACCGCTGAACAGGGCAAAGACCGCCATTGTAAAGCACTGCTGAACAGGGCAAAGACCGCCATGGCAAAGCACCGCTGAACAGTCCTGAACCACCATGTCAAAGCACCGCTGAACAGGGCAAAGACCGCCATGGCAAAGCACCGCTGAACAGTCCTGAACTGCCATGTCAAAGCACCGCTGAACAGGGCAAAGACCGCCATGGCAAAGCACCGCTGAACAGGGGAAAGACCGCCATGGCAAAGCACTGCTGAACAGGGCAAAGACCGCCATGGCAAAGCACCGCTGAACAGTCCTGAACCGCCATGTCAAAGCACCTCTGAACAGGGCAAAGACCGCCATGGCAAAGCACCGCTGAACAGTCCTGAACCGCCATGTCAAAGCACCTCTGAACAGGGCAAAGACCGCCATGGCAAAGCACCGCTGAAGAGTCCTGAACCGCCATGTCAAAGCACCGCTGAACAGGGCAAAGACCGCCATGGCAAAGCACCGCTGAACAGGGCAAAGACCGCCATGGCAAAACACCGCTGAACAGGGCAAACACCGCCATGGCAAAGCACCGCTGAACAGGGCAAAGACCGCCATGGCAAAGCACCGCTGAACAGGGCAAGCACCGGGTAGGACTGAATGGACCGCCACATCAGGCATCCTTATCCCATGTGCAGCTGGGACAGTGACAGGACACGACCTTTCACGGGGAGACTCATCCAGTCTGGGCACCAGTCCCCCCCAGTACCAGTAGAGACCTGCATCTACTTGGGAGACTGTGGCTTTGCACTCCCCAGGATGGCACAGTGGGCAACCCACCCACTGTAGAGACTTGAGAGACTGTGGCTTTGCACTCCCCAGGATGGTCCAGTGGGCAACCCACCCACTGTAGAGACTTGAGAGACTGTGGCTTTGCACTCCCCAGGATGGTCCAGTGGGCAACCTACCCACTGTAGAGACTTGAGAGACTGTGGCTTTGCACTCCCCAGGATGGTCCAGAGGGCAACCCACCCACTGTAGATACTTGAGAGACTGTGGCTTTGCACTCCCCAGGATGGCACAGTGGGCAAGCCACCCACTGTTATCGAGTTGAGAGACTGTGGCTTTGCACTCCCCAGGATGGCACAGTGGGCAACCCACCCACTGTAGAGACTTGAGAGACTGTGGCTTTGCACTCCCCAGGATGGCACAGTGGGCAACCCACCCACTGTAGAGACTTGAGAGACTGTGGCTTTGCACTCCCCAGGATGGCACAGTGGGCAACCCACCTACTGTAGAGACTTGAGAGACTGTGGCTTTGCACTCCCCAGGATGGCACAGTGGGCAAGCCACCCACTGTAGAGACTTGAGAGACTGTGGCTTTGCACTCCCCAGGATACATCAATGGGCATGGAGCCCCGTCGTGGATCTGGCTTTGCAGTCATCCGGCTGAGGTGCCCCCCCTTCCCTTCCCCCTGAGGTGCCTGTAGTATTTCTATCTGATGCCCCGGCAGTGTTCTCTCGGATTGTGGTCAGGTATCTTTTGTGGGCCTCGCCCATGCTTTTTGGACTGTTGGTGCACAGACATTGTTATGTACATATCTGCACTACTTCTCGTATTGTATATAATTATGAATGATTTTCAAATATATATCTGTATATTTTTGGATGACATGTATATTGGCACATTACAATGTTTGACCGAATTTTGCTTTGTGTTTTCATTCTTCCGGGGGTGTGGGTTGTTACTGTGATTTTTTGTGAATGCGTTGGTGTGTATGTTGTAATATGCGAGGGTGGGGGTGGGGGTGTTTGGTGGGTGTCCCCCTAACTTTTGCCTCCCCTCTCCCCCGTGTCGTAGGTGCAGTACTCACCATTGTGTTCGGCGCCTACGTAGCTGTTGGTCATAGAGGAGCAGAAACACAAGGGCAGGGAGTATTTGGAGTTCCGGCTCCATGGAGTCCTCGTTCCGCGTGGGATATGTTCAGGTGAGCGTTTTCCCATAGCAAAAGCTGTTTCCGCCGTGTTTTTATCCACGGAGAATCCGCCCCGGAAAAGGTGGCGGATTGGCGGGTTGTAATACTGTGGGCGGTACATTGTCTTCCGCCTGTCTGTTGGCGGTGACCGCCGCGCTGCTTGTCTGTGCCGCCGTGGCGGGCGATGTTTTAAAGTGGCTGTCTATGTTGGCGGTTTCCGCCAGGGTCATAATTCCCTTTTTTTGTCCGCAGGCCTGTTTGCGGTATTTCCACTGCTTTAACACCGTCCGCCAGGGTTGTAATGACCCCCAAAGTGTCTTTTATTAAATACTTTAAGCAAAAATCATGTTTTGATTATGCTGGTGTTAAATCCATGCAGTCAGTGCTATGATTGTTTACCTAGATATGATGTCATTCATGGGCAGGAAACACTAGGCCCTGGCTATGTGTCTAATCAATAGCAGCTATCATCACATCCAAATTAACTTTCAATGGCCCTAGGGGACCAGTAATGTTCAGCTACTCTACTGTGCTACCATAGACAGTATTAACAAGTATTTGAGCTGAACATCACAATTCATGTTTTTGTTGTTTTTCTTTCTTTCTTGAGATAGCTACTTCTGAAATGGAGCTGGACATAAACATCAATCGCTGGTGCTATCGTAGGAGGTGATAGCTGTTCGGCAGCAGACGTTGAAGGAAGTGGCTGCTGGTTATCGCTGCTGGTGTCTGTGGAGAAAGGAGAGGAGAATGCACTGGCCCAAAATTCTGTGGGACATCAGCCAGGCTCACCTCAAACTTGGGCACACCACTACCAACTGCAGTCCACATCTACTGCTGCCTGTACCATCACCAGTCTTCCCTCCTTGAACTCAAATCATGTCTCATGCACCATGTCCTATGCAGGCATAAGGAGGCAGCATTCCAGTGTGGGCAGCAGAGCTGGCCAAGAAGATGGATGCCCTCCAGTCCTTTTCCTTTTTAATTCAGTCAATCAAACCAATCAATCAGTATTTGTAGAGCGCACCCACTCACCCATGAGGGTCTCAAGGTGCTGGGGGGGAAGGGCCTCATCGAAGAGCCAAGTCTTGAGGTTCTTCCTGGAGATGGTGAGTGACGGGCTTTGTCTGAGGTGCAGGGGGAGGTTGTTCTAGCTTTTTGCTGCAGTGTAGGTGAAGGATCTTCCTCCGGCGGTGGTTTTAGAGATGTGAGGGATGGTGGCCAGGGCCATCTGGGTGGAGTGGAGGGATCTGGAGGGGGTAGAAGGAGACGCTGGGGTTCAGGTAGGCTGGTCCTGCTTTGTGTATGGCCTTGTATGTGTGGGTGAGAAGCTTGAAGGTGATTCGCTTCGTGACCGGTTGATATTGATTTTTGGTTTGGTGGGAGGGTACTTTGCAGGTGGAAAGAGTGGGAAGGGAGGAAAGTTGGGGAAAGGGTTTTGGACTTCAGAGCATTTTTTGCTTCAGGACGATGGTGGGCCTCTTGCGGGTGGAGAGGGTTGGTTTGAAAAATGTATAAATAAATAGGTTATACATTTTCCTTTGCCATTATTATCTGTGTTTCCATTGCTAGTTGGCATAGTATAGCACTGTTGCAGTCCAGTAATTAATTATATTCTGCCACCAGAGTGACATTGTCCTGGAACAGAAAAGTGATTCATTTAATTCTGTCGGTCTTGCAGCATCCAGCCACCAATCAATTATACTGCATTGTATAGTAGTTAGTATAGTTGCTGTCCTTCTTTCCCTCTTTAAATGTTTACCAATAAGGGACCTACCACCATACACAAAAATATAATATTATCTCTCCCTCCAGAGGACAACTTCACTACTAAGTTATTACCTAGTCTTTCAAATTCTTACCGGAATGGATAAAGCAATGTTTCCTCTTGCAATCTTCCCAAACCTTAGTGCAGGGCATCCCGAGGGCATTCCTATTACAGTGGTGGTATTTGTGTTCTTGTGCTACCAGAGAAGACATCACAAAGCGATGTCCCGCTCCTACCTATTCCAAATAAGGTAAACTCCAAACTGTTGGATTATTCAGAAAGGGTATTTCTCACAAGCAACCAGACTGAAAGAAAACACAGAGTTAGTGTGTTAATAAAGACTACAACCATACCATCATGACAAAAAAACTTGTTACAAAAGCTAGAAGTAGTAACTTCTAAGCAATCCTGGGTTTAATTTATAAAAAAGAATAAAACGAAACTTACAAAATCAGTGAATCAAGATTTAGGAGGAAAAGGTTTGATTACTCCACGTTGCATAGATTTTGTACGTAATACAGGGAGGTCCAGATTCACAAAGGTAAAGTTACACTTTTGGTTTTAGTTTACTAAATCTTGCAATGTTAGTTTATGACTAGACTCTTTTCTATCAGTAACTTTGTGATTAGTAACTTTGCATGTAGTAAGTAATCCCAATCACTTTCAAAGGAGTTATACTTACTACTACTAGTTAGTTACGACTCATAAGGTTACTACTTATAATGGTAAAGGTCCGGTAGTTCAGTTAAAATGCAAGAGTGAACTTACAGCAAAAGTGCAACTTTACCTGTGAATCTGGCCAGAGAGTGCACACTAGTACCACCTGTTTTGGAAAAGACATTGGCCCTCATTACGACCTTGGCGGACGGCTTGCAGCCGCACCCCCGACGGGGCCATTTGGAGATCCCCGCTGGGCCGGCGGGTGGAAACCTAGTTTCCGCCCGCCGGCCCAGTGGGGATCTCAGCCGCAACACAGGAGCCGGCTCCAAATGGAGCCGGCGGTGTTGCGGCCGTGCTACGGGTGCAGTTACACCCGTCGCGCTTTTCACTGTTTGCATAGCAGACAGTGAAAAGCTGCACGGGGCCCTGTCAGGGGGCCCTTGCACTGCCCATGCCATTGCCAGTGGCATGGTCAGTGCAGGGCCCCCCCAGGGGCCCCACGACTCCCCGTACCGCCAGCCTTTTCCTGGCTGTTCAAACCGCCAGGAAAAGGCTGGCGGTAGGGGGACTCGTAATCCCCTGGGCAGTGCTGCGGTCGTAATGCCCTGGGAAGCACCACCAGCCTGTTGGTGGTGCTTCCTCCGAAACAGCACTGGAGGTCTTGGACCGCCAGGGTTGTAATGAGGGCAATTGTTTTTACTCTGCACTCTTATGATGTTATCCCATTCGTTCTTTGGCAGGTAAGTAGGGGTGGCATAGGCTACTGTGCAGCGAGTTGGTGCCGCTTTCACCACACCCCCTCTCCACCAGGTGTGTGATCCATTTATACTGTCATTTCTTAGGTTGCACCTCAATATATCACACAGCCCGGGAAAAGAGGGTTAGGAGTTTTATGAATGTGCAGGAATGGAAAGCTGGGGAAAGGTGTGATGAAGACAAACACTACACAATAATAATATTCATCAGTTCGATGAGTAGCACATCATTACCATTATCAAATCTGTTGTGGAATGAAATTAAGGTATGAAACAGTTCACTTAATGGCAATGTAATCTGTCCTTCAGTACCAAAAACCCAGGCTATTATCTAATTGTTCTGTTATTTAGGTAGGAAAAATACAAATTAGGAAGGAGTGAACCCACACAGTTCTAAAAAGTATGACTGTTCAAAGAAAAATAATCCCGTTTATAAATGCCAAATTGGGTGGTGCATCTGCATTCTTCTTCTCGGGATGTCCATCTTGGGTGCATGACTAAACTGGTCCGGTAAGGTAAGGTGGAGTGTTATGGAGCTTTCATGCAGAAGAAAAGAAGGACTGTGGACTGTAAAACTTTAAATGTTGACATTGTAGAGTCAAGGAGAATGTAGACTTCATGAGGGTGAACCAAAAGGGAGAGCAGGAGCAGAAGTTGCTGCAGTGCAATCATGATAACTCATGTTGGATTACATGAGAAGCGAGAACAATTTTAAAATCAATCCCAGACAAGTAGCTGCATGTACCTGGCTGATCATTCTCACAACTGTCATAACATTTAGCCAAATGCATCCATCATGTGACATGGTTGTCTCCAGTTACAGTCCCCATGACCACAACCACATAATTACGGGAGTTTTACATTCGAGCCAGCACACTATTTAACATTTCCCAAATCAATGCACCTCTCTCTAGTCCACATGGCTGAGTAGGCCTCTGTAAGTCATGTTTTGTTCCCTTTGAAGTAAATAGGCATTGTTCATAACTTCTTCTGGTTGCTGAGATATTCCTGCCCAGAGTCCTTACTCCAAATCCTGACTCCTTCTGACTCGGACCCAAATGAGATTGAGAGACATAGACCTGTAGTGCACTGTTGTTGATGAACAAGAAGAACAAAAAAAATTGAACATTTTATGTAGATTTGTTAACTAAAATTAATTGTCTGGTCTCTGAAGAGCCCGAAAAAAGAAGTACAGCAAAGAGTGGACCAAGCAAGTAAAGGTAGCCAAGTGCACAAAATGGCAATCATATTCAGGCAGAATCACCCATCAGCCCCCAACCATCGTCAAAATCAAGTCTTTAAATTAGTTGAACACCCTCACAGTCTGGCATCATATGACTCATCATTAATCACACTCACTCAATATGTATCACTCATTGGTGCAATAGTTGCCTGTTTCAAGGTAAAAATGTGTCTATTGTAATTGTTCTTTTCCCATGGAAGCAACAAACAATGGCAGGCTTGTAAATTAATGATATTTACCAGGGCAGTCCACCAAGGGAATGAAAAAGAACTGTGTGAGGCTTTGTCTTTGTGCCCTTGAAGGGAATGGTCCCATTCCAATCCAGTCATTAAATGTGAATAAATGGTGGGGCTGCATAAGTCAGAAACTAAATATATAAATGTTCCTCTAGCTATATCCGTTTTTTCTCCAGTTCAAATATAATGCCAAAGTTCTATTTTGGCCTACTCAGCCAGGGAAGTAGAGTTAATCAAACTCAGGGGTTCAACCAGAAGTCAGTCAGCTAACACACTTGAATCTGACCAATGACCCTCATCTTCCTTCTGTGCTGTTTAAGAAACTGTGTAATCTTGAGATGTAATGTGTTAGTTCATTTTAATCATGGTCAATCTCTTCACTTTTTAATGTTAGAGACTTGTCCTTCTGACTGTGACAACTGTGCTAGGTGCACTGAACACACACTCAGCAGAAACACCGGCTACCAGTCAAGCAAGATACTTTATTGCCAGCCTGCTGAGCTCTGGCCATTGGCACAATTTCCCTAATGAATAGACCAATGGGTTTTAATCCAGATAGTCTTAGACCATCCTCTGAATGGTCATTGGTGCTTCCACTTGCTCGACCTCTGTTGCCTTCGTCACTGCACTTGACTTAAGCCCTGCCACTTGGAACCAAGCCATTGCAAAGGATGGGTCTGATTTTCTGTTGCTTGTGTTATTGTTACTGATGTTGCTGTTACTGACTTTGTTGCTGGTGTTGGCTACTGTGAGACAACAGCACTGCCCTCTGTGGAGGTTGAAGACTGCATGCCAGAGCTGTAAGAGGGCTTTAACTGATACTCTAGTAGCATGCTGAATGATCCTCAACTCCTCCCGGGCTTTAAAAAAATGACTTAAATGAGTGCAGATTCTTCTGCACTTGACCAGTATATTGCTGTCTATATCTGCTTTTTTTTTAGAAAGTCTGGGCCAATTAGGTTAATATTAGGTGCCAAACACAGGACCCTGAAACATCCACCATCTACCAAGCCCTTGACTATATTACTAACATTGTCCTTGGCAACAAATTAAGTTCTAAGACCTCTGGGTCACAGCCATTCAAACACCTTGCTGTTAAAGTCTTCCAAGTTGTTTGCAGCTGTCTGGGGTGTCTCCGTGAAGAACGTGATTACCGTGGCATGCTGCCAAACAACTTTCTTCAGCACTTAACCCTGCAGATAGCTGTTGCCTAACCCCCACAAAAGAGAACCAGTGTGCAGCTACACATATGCAATCAGTTGCTTGACAACTGGTCCACATGTTTGTCTTGAGGTGTATAGTGTAAACAGCATTACTTTTTGAAGGTGCTCCTCCAACTGGATTGTGTGATATTTTTCCATAAGGGACATTTATTTTCTAGTATTATAGTGAGATCCAGGCTTAACTCGATGAACATTCATGTTGCAAATTGAGTATCTTGCAATGTTATCCTCATGCTTGCTAATCATAAAGAAATCCCAAACTGGGGAGGATAACTTTTTTAGTGTGCCACTGTCAATAACTGAAGAGCTCTTGGTAGGTGAGTGTGTCATTTGTCTCTCTGCAGAATGTTCTTTGACTGAGGTAGTGATGGATGCAGGTCTCAGCGGGGCCCAAAATATGGAAGCTGGTGGTCAAGGTATTGGAACCAGAGCCACATCCCTCTTAGCAGGCTGAATAGGAGGAGTTATTTCGGTGTCCTCTGAGCCGCCTTGGATACTGACAAAAACAGGTTAGTCCTCATCACTGTCACTTTCCATAACTCTAAGGCTTTCAGGAACTTTCCTTTTCCTTGTCTATTGTGTTGGGCTTGGACTTGGCTGGGATCCAATCCATGTTCAGATCATCAGAAGGGGGGCTTGGAGACTTTCCTTTTCCTTGTCTATTGTGTTGGGCTTGGACTTGGCTGGGATCCAATCCATGTTCAGATCATCAGAAGGGGGGCTTGGAGACTTTCCTTTTCCTTGTCTATTGTGTTGGGCTTGGACTTGGCTGGGATCCAATCCATGTTCAGATCATCAGAAGGGGGGCTTGGAGACAGTGGTGGAGTACCCTTTTATTTCTTGCTTGAGAAAGGGAAATCAATGGTTTTAAGAGCTACATCTTGCTTAGCAGGAAACCCAACCTCCTGTTCTGCTCCTACAGGAAGAATTGCTGCTGGCTGCCTCTCCAGATGTCCACTTTGCTCAGTTTCCTGTAACGATTGGGTATTTTGGAGCAGATACAGATTACAATTCACACTCACTGCTCATCACCATGATTGTAGTGGCTGCTTTACTGAGAGACATGATCTTGGGCTCAGGTTGGGGTGGGGCCTTTGAAGTTGGAGTGCTGCTCCCAGCTTGCTGCCTGAACAGTGGTGCAGCAGGCACACCATATTTTCTGAAAAAAAGTGAAGGGCAGCACGAAATTGGTCAAAATCTTCTTCTCTTCCTCATGTATCACTTTCTTGGCAGGAACACATTTCTTTGGGGCCATTGGCAAGCTCTGTAAGTTGGCACTCAGCTGCACAAGTGGTAGCGAGCAGTGGAAGACTCAGATGGTATAGTGTGTATCACTTTGTGTCAGCCTTCTGTCTAGTCTAGCAGTACTGTTGGTAATACCTCGTGTGCACGTAAGCAAACAAACAAGAAAAATATTCAGTGAAACTTGCCATTTTTGCAGTTTGAATTATTATTCATACAGACAATAGTGAAGGTATCCCAAATAATAAACAATAGTGTATCAATTCCAAACCAAAGCATATAATAATATTGCAATTAGAATCACAACAACATACAGATTGAAAAGTTTGCTTTAAGTGACTCCAAGGTGAGACATGTGGTATGCAGGCAGTGGCCACGGCCTAGGAGACCTATGACAGTCAGGGAGTGCAGGGAAAATAGATTAATCCATAAAAAGGTGAATGCTGATGTGCACTTAAGTCTCAGAATCCATGGCAGGCTTGGGGTGTGGGGAAAAACAGAATAATCCTTAAAAAAAGTGATGCTGGTATGCGCCAAAAGCCTAAGAGACCTATGGCAGGCAGGGGATGCAGGAAGAAATTGAATAACTCTTAAAAAAGTGAATACTGGTGAGTGCTTATGGACTAAGAGACTTATGACAGGCAGAAGGCACAAGGAAAAATTGAATAATAATCCTTAAAAAAGTGAAAGCTGGTGTGCACCTATGGCCTAGGAAACCTATGGCTATCAGAGGGTGCAGGGAAAAATGGAATCATCCATAAAAAAATGAATGCTGCAGTGCAACTATGGCCTAAGACTCAGAGATCTCTGGCAGGCTGTGGGTGCAGGGAAAATGGAATAATAATCTTAAAAAATAGTGAATGCTGGGATGTACGTATGGCCTAGGAGACCTATGGCAGGCAGGTAGTGTGGAAAAAATGTGAATAATCCATAAAAAAGTTAATGCTGGTGTGCCCCTGTGTCCTAAGACACAGAGATCAATGGCAGGCTGGGGGTGCGGGAATAAATAGAATAATCCTTTAAAGAATTGATGCTGGTATGTTTCAATAGCTTAAGAGACCTATGGTAGGCAGGGGTGCAGGGAAAAATGGAATAATCCTTAAAAAAGTGAATGCTGGTGTGCGCCTAGGGCCTCAGACGCAGAGACCTAAGGTAGGCTGGGATTGGTGGGAAAAATTGAATATTCCTACGGCCTAAGAGACCTATGACCTCCAGGTAGACAGAAGACAATGACATAATCCTTAAAAAATGTGAATGCCAGTGTATGTCTGTGGCCTAAGAGATCTATGGCAGTTAGGGGGTGCAGGAAAAAACAAATAATATAAAAAAGGCATTGCTGGTGTCTCACTGGGGACTATGGGCCAGATGTATCAAACGTTTTTGCATTCGCAAACAGTGCAAATCGCTAAATTTGTCCGTTTGCGAATGCAAAAACGTGGTCTGCGATGCATGAAAGGCCTTCACAGACCAAAAATAAGGAATCGCAAAAAATTCGATTTTTAGCGTTGCGACCTGGTTTTGCGTGTCGTATTTTGAGTCTCGCAATTTGCGACATGAAATACCAAATCGCAATTAGCGATTAGCGATTTGGAGAATGATAGCGACTAGGTATTGACACTCTGTACAGTGGCGCATTGATGGCGTGGTGACGTCAGATGGCTGAGCTACTCATCATTCCCTCTGTTCCTTCCAGGAGACAGTGCCTACGCAGTGCGCACCTACATGATGACGCCCTACCTCAATCCTACAACACCTGCTGTACAGAGATACAACGCAGCACACAGGGCAACCCGCAATGTGGTGGAGCGCACCTTTGGACTGCTGAAGAGTGGCTTCCGGTGCCTCCACAAAAGTGGAGGGGCACTACAGTACAGCCCAGAGACAACATGTAGAATAGTGGCTACTTGTGCAATCTTGCACAACATAGCAACCACCAGAAGCATACCTGTGGAAATATCTGATTCTGAATCTGATGAGGATGATGATCCCATACCACCCCTAGAGCCAGCAGACAAGACCAGTGCAGCAGAGGGCGGGCAAAGGCGTGCTGACATCAAGCTCAACCATTTCAGATGTAAGTATGAACAGCACAACTCCACTGACATTTGTACCTGTAGTAAGTAAATTTATTACCTTAATGTCAGGTATCATCAGTTTCACTAGCAGCAAAAATAAGTAAATGAAACTAAAAACAAAAGCAGATAACAGTATTTCACTATTCATTCATAGTTTACTGTATGACACAAAGATTAACAGTCCCCTGTGGCCATTACTCTCATTTCCTACACGAGCCACTCGAGTGCGCAGTTACCTCACTGGCACCTCTGTTTTCTGCCTCAGTGGCAGTGCTGTGCCTGGCACTGCGACGCCGAGCATCAGTAGTGTGCACAGCAACGCTGCTGAGGCTAAATGTGTCCTAGTGTCCCCCAGTCCCAGTTCACTGGGTGTGGCGGAGCGGTTACCCAGCATATTGTCAAGCACATTTGTGATCTGCACCAGTCCTTGTGCCACATCCCTACTGCTGTGTGCTGCCTCCACCTGTGCGGCCACAGCACGCCACGATATGAGGGCTGTTGAATTTGCAAGGCGACAAAAACCACCAAACATCCCCATAAAACATCTCTCCTGCCTGCGGTGGCTAACTCTGTTGTGGCGCAGCTCAGTACACAGTTCCCTCACTGCACTTGTCAGCTCCCTGGTGTTCTCCGATGCTTGGATCTGTCCCTCATGCAGTTTAGTGAGGTTCGAATTGAGGCACTCCAACTGCCGATGCAGCCCCCCCATGTTTGAATTGTGTGCCTGCATCTGCCTTTGTAAAGCAGAGATTTTCTTGTTTTGCAGGCGCTGCTGCTTCAACATAGCAGATTCCGAGCCACCGAACACTGATGGTCCCTCACCTGCTTCAAAAGCCTGTGCGCCTGCATACGTAGGCCTCCTGCGGGGTGTTGTGCTATGCTGGGGCTGGGACTCCTGCATACCAGTGAATCTGCCACTTGGGGAAGGTGTGTGGGCGTCATCCTGCGGGTCATCAGAGTCCTGGCTAGGTTCAGGTAGCGGTACAGCCCTAGCCCTGCGTCGGATGGGCGCTATATTCTGTGGCTCGTTGGTGTTTGAGTCAGATGCAGGGTGGGTTTCTGTATCCACCACAACGGCACTTGCAGAAGCTGCTGGGCCTGGGCCACCTGCAACGACAATGTGCAGCATGTCAGTTATGTATGTATCACCAAAGGTCACACAATGGTAATAAATACACAGTTACTTCTCATCACAATGTTGTGGGTGTCGTGTTCTTCTGGGTGTCACTCTGCCTAATTAAATTTTATGTGCTACTTTCAGCTTTGGGTTGTGGACTATCACTCCCATAAGGCATTGTTGTTCTGCTTCTAAGATGTGGAATGGCCAACTTCTCACAATGCTTTGCCCTATCTTGCTAATTCCTAAGGGGCATTTGTACATTTACATATGGGGTTACATTTCAATATTGCACTTACCTTTACTGGTGCTTGGTGTGCCGGATGTGTCGATGTCAGTGACCCCACTGACTGCTTCTGGGAGGAGTGTCAACTCCACTAGGTCTTCCATCAGGGAGAAGGGTGTCTCTGTGGGTAGTCCGCCTCCTGTGCTCCTTGCCTCCTGCAGTCATCTTGCCACACTCTACTTGGCACGGGAACGCAGGTCGTACCACCTCTTCCTTATCTCCTCCACAGAGCGCTGCACAACTCCAACAGCGCAGATTTTGGTCTGAATATCTGCCCAGAGTCTGCGCTTTTCACTCTTAGGCACCTGGAGTGAGCTTTTACCAAACAAATGGTCATGGCTCCTCACCACCTCCTCTGTGAGCACCTCCAGTTCTTGCTCACTAAACTTTAGTTTCCTATTCCTTTCTCACTTCTCCTTTTCCTGTGCAGAGGTGTCCATGGTGGTTCTGCAGTCCTGCCTTCTTCGCAGAGTTGCTCACTGTGGCTGGGCTGTCTCTCTCAGAGTGCTCCTTTGGGTGTGGCACCTGCAAACTGCCTGTTATGACTCACTTCCTGCTAGTGATGTCATCCGGCTCCTCCAGGTGTGCGTTCGTGCAATTTGAGATTTTCAATTACCGAATCGCAATTTGCGCTCTCGCAAATTGCGATTCGGTATTTGGGCCTCGCAATCACAAATAGCGCATTTTAAGAAATCACTAATTCTGAATCGCAATAATGATACATGGCATATTGCGACTCCGAAATAGCGATTTCTTAAAAATTTATTTGCGATTCGCAAAGCCCTTTATTGATACATCTGGCCCTATGAGAAATCCTTTGGGAGACTAGGGGGAGCAGGGGAAAATGGAAAAATGCATATATTATATAAACACTGCACATGCATAAAACAATAATTGACAAGCACATTAAACTGATATTGGGAAAAAAAACTTTAATAAATGACCAAATAACAAAAAGGCATAGCCCTCTTCTGTCAATGTCCTTAGAACATGGCTTTGAAAGCTGAAAATGTGATTTAACACACTAAATGGGGGTGATTCCAACCCTGGCGGTCCGAGACCGCCAGGGTTGGGGACCGCGGGAGCACCGCCAACAGGCTGGCGGTGCTCCCTTGGGCATTCTGACCGCGGCGGTACAGCCGCGGTCAGAAATGGAAAACCGGCGGTGTCCCGCCGGTTTTCCGCTGCCCTGGGGAATCCTCCATGGCGGCGCAGCTTATTATAGCTTAAACTAAGAATGGAGCACACTTAGAAAGTAAATGAAGTTGCATTGTCTGTTCAAGTCCATGTGTTCTGAGTTCTATTATGAAATTTGGTACAAACTCATGATATAGTCAAAGAAGAAACAACAGCATAAATCTATGGCAATGGTGTAGGTGTGCAATATCTCAAAGACTGTACTATTACAATTATATTTTTAATACAAAAGAAGACAGTTGCAGATATATTATACATATATAACAGTGAAAATGTACAAAACAAAACAACACAAATACAAACCATATATATGTGACCAAGTTAGAAACAAACATGAATACCCCACATTTATCCCAAAACCTCTGATCTAATCAGAGCCTCACAATATTCGACAGTCCCACTGTCAAGTCATCATGCTCCAATAAGTCCATAATGAAAACAGATAATGTCCAAATCATTAGCTTGTAGCACTGAAATTTCTTATCATCCAATGTCGAGGATCAGTGTATAGATTAATAATCCAATTGAATCCGATGTGAAAGGTCAATTTGTAGATTAGTGATCCAATACAGCCGACACGTGTTTCGTCCCCAAAGGGGACTTTATCAAGGCTTATTTCTCTGTACTAATGAGAATTAAGATCCCGTTTCCAGGTTTATAATGGCCAAAACGTACGCACCAACACTGTACTCATTTAACTTTTTTCTTCAATCGTACCATTTCCAAAGGTGACACAATTCACGCAGTGCCCAACCTTATCAGGGTTTCATTATAGTCAAGTCGAACGCCTTTCCGTATGGATAAAGGTTGGTGCGTACGTTTTGGCCATTATAAACCTGGAAACGGGATCTTAATTCTCATTAGTACAGAGAAATAAGCCTTGATAACGTCCCCTTTGGGGACGAAACACGTGTCGGCTGTATTGGATCACTAATCTACAAATTGACCTTTCACATCGGATTCAATCGGATTATTAATCTATACACTGATCCTCGACATTGGATGATAAGAAATTTCAGTGCTACAAGCTAATGATTTGGACATTATCTGTTTTCATTATGGACTTATTGGAGCATGATGACTTGACAGTGAAACTGTCGAATATTGTGAGGCTCTGATTAGATCAGAGGTTTTGGGATAAATGTGGGGTATTTATGTTTGTTTCTAACTTGGTCACATATATATGGTTTGTATTTGTGTTGTTTTGTTTTGTACATTTTTGCTGTTATATATGAATAATATATCTGCAACTGTCTTCTTTTGTATTAAAAATATAATTGTAATAGTACAGTCTTTGAGATATTGCACACCTACACCATTGCCATAGATTTATGCTGTTGTTTCTTCTTTGACTATATCATGAGTTTGTACCAAATTTCATAATAGAACTCAGAACACATGGACGTGAACAGACAATGCAACTTCATTTACTTTCTAAGTGTGCTCCATTCTTAGTTTAAGCTATAATTCGTTAGTACAAGATTTCTTGTTCCTTAATACATGTTTGACAACACGCATGTTTAGAATGTGTTGAGCACCACTACTACACTCTATACAAATGGGAATGTGAGGCGCTCTAGTAAGGTTTTCAGTTGTTGTTGAGTAAATGGCGGTGCAGCTTGCTGCGCCGCCATGAGGATTCCGACCGCCATCCTGTTCCTGGCGGTTTTGGCCGCCAGGAACAGGATGGCAGTATGGGGTGTCGTGGGGCCCCCGTAACAGGGCCCCACAAAGATTTTCAGTGTCTGCCATGCAGACACTGAAAATCGCGACGGGTGCAACTGCACCCGTCGCACCCCTTCCACTCCGCCGGCTCCATTCGGAGCCGGCATCCTCATGGAAGGGTGTTTCCCGCTGGGCTGGCGGGCGGCCTTCTGGCGGTCGCCCAGCAGCCCAGCGGGAAACTCAGAATAACCGCGGAGGACTTCTGACCGCGTAGCGGTATTCTGCCGGCGGAACTTTGGCAGGCGGCCTCCGCCGCCCGCCAAAGTTAGTATCACCCCCTAAATGGCTGGTGGCCACATGTTCAAACACCAACAATCAAGAAGGCATGGACAACAAAGTATACATGTGGGCCCATGGCAAAATCACAGTAGCAGACAACATAAAGTGGCCGCTGTCCTCATGGTCAAACAACAACAAGCAAGGACAACAAAGAACACATGCAGGCCTATGGCAAAAGCACACAGGCTGACTACACAAAGTGGCTGCCGGCCACACGGTCAAACAACAAAAAGCAACGAGGCATGTCAACAAGGAATACATGCAGACTTATAGACACTGACTAGACAAACATTATTACCCCACCAAAATACACATTTTGCAAACAAAAAGTGGAATACAAAAACACATTGGCGGTCATTCTGACCGCGGCGGGCGGCGGTCGCCACCCGCCATGCGGTTACCGCCGAATGACCGCCCCGTGGTCAAAAGACCGCGGCGGCCATTCCAACTTTCCCGCTGGGCCGGCGGGCGACCGCCAAAAGGCCGCCCGCCGGCCCAGCGGGAAAGCCCCTGCAACGAGGAAGCCAGCTCCGAATGGAGCCGGCGGAGTTGCAGGGGTGTGACGGGTGCAGTGGCACCCGTCGCGATTTTCACTGTCTGCAAAGCAGACAGTGAAAATCTGTATGGGGCCCTGTTAGGGGGCCCCTGCACTGCCCATGCCAGTGGCATGGGCAGTGCAGGGGCCCCCAGGGGCCCCACGACACCCGTTCCCACCATCCTGGTTCTGGCAGTGAAAACCGCCAGAAACAGGCTGGCGGGAAGGGGGTCGGAATCCCCATGGCGGCGCTGCAAGCAGCGCCGCCATGGAGGATTCCCTGGGCCAGGGGAAAACCGTCGGGAAACCGCCGGTTCCCCTTTTCTGACCGCGGCTTTACCGCCGCGGTCAGAATAGCCCAGGAAGCACCGCCAGCCTGTTGGCGGTGCTTCCGCTGCCCTCCGCCCTGGCGGTCAGAGACCGCCAGGTTTGGAATGGGGGCCATTGTGCATTAAATCCTTTGCAATCCCTGACATAAATCATAGATGTTTTAAAACAACATGCATCACAAAAACAGTTGTTTCATGTCCACAATGCCTAGTATTGCCTAGACGGCCCATGAGCAGACTATGCATTCAGCTTCAATTCAATTTTATTTATTTATTATGTTTTGGAACTCAACTGAGATGCACTTAAGGTATTCAGACATTACATCCATAATACATTATTAGTAAAACAGCATAAAAACATTCCCCCAAAAAATATTTTGAACAACTAAAATACATATTGCTACAGTAATAAAAGTCACTGTTTCATCCATTGGAGTAGGATTACAAAAATCAACATGCATAACCAGCAAAAGGCCTAAATGTATAAGAGTAACAAATGTAGCTAACAAATATAGTGCAATATACCATAATGATAACTGCAAAACCATTACAATGTGCAAAGACATAACATCAAGACAAAATAAACTACTGTATTATAAATCGCAAAAGCCTTAACAGAGCTAATTCGCAGAAGCACAGCAAGTACATGATTTCATCCATCCAGAATTAGTTTATAGAGAACCCATCAACATAAGCTAAATCTGGATGCATGACAAATATAGTACAGCACTCAGATACACTAGGATATCAAACCTTACTCTGTGCAAATCGCAAAAGCAATAAAAAATACAGTATTGTATTATGAAATACGGAATTCTTAATAGTACAATAATAATGATATACAGATTCTCAGAACAAAACCTAATACATCCTGTGTTACAGTGCAAAAACGCTAAAAAGAAAAAGTGCAAATACACAGGTAAGATGCTAAAAAGACAAGTAGCTGCACTAAAGAAGTAGATTGCACTGCCCAAATCGAAAAAAGTGCACTAGTTCCAATATATACTTCAGACATCCAATTAAGCTCAAAGCAGATAAAATGCCAATAAAACATACAATTAGAGTTTTGAATTTGCAATCCTCATTTAGTCAAATTAAGTACATAATGCAATTGCACATGTCCTTCTGAAAACTAAAACACATTTAAAGAATTTGAATATTTTTGTGCAAACCATTTCATTTTGGGGGGTTTAAAAAAACATTGACGAGCTTCAGCTATAAAAGTGATATTATGGCGTAATTTTTTTTACGCTAATTCGGCGCAAACTTAACACCATATTTATACTTTGACTCTAGACTTTTCTAACATCAAAATATCCCAGTGTGCGCCATTTTCTGGATGCGTGAAACCGCCTTGAGTCAATGAGATGCAAGGTAGGCGTTCCCGTCTAAAAAATTACTTACACACCTGCGCGCCATATTTATCCAACCGCACAAAAAAGGGGCACATCTGGTAGGCGGAGCCGGAAAATGGCACAAATCCCGATTTGATCCAAAATTTAACGCCTGGGTCAGGGGAAAACTGACACTACTACTTAAGGAAAACTCACAGAAGCAACATCAGAGCTCAAAAAGGAAGACATGGAGGTGCTATTCATCCCGCATGCACGAAGACTCAGAGCACAGGAGCAACAGCAGCAGCTACCACCACACCAACAGGGACCCCAAAGGCAATGCAGAAAGCAGGAGAAGATATTCAGGACCAGGACAACCCTTCAGGGCCTCAGGGAACATGACATCATCCAGAGATACAGACTAAACTGGCAAGCCATACAGCAGCTGCTGCGCCACATTGAACCACAGTTGGCACCCACCTTGCAGACACCCCACATCATTCCACCGGAGACCAAGCTGCTAGCTGTCCTGCACATGTTGGCAAGTGTCTCTTTTCAAACCACAGGTGCCCTGGTTGCTGGAATCTCACAGCCCTCATTCTCTGGCTCCCTTCCCAAGGTACTGGATGCCATAATCTCCCTCACACCCCGCCACATCAGCTTCCCCAACACACAGCAGAAGCAGCAGGAGACCAAACAGGGGTTTTATCAAATTCATGGCTTCCCGCACGTGCTTGGTGCCATTGACTGCACACATGTACGGATTGTGCCACCTGCTGCAACCGAGCAGCTATACCGTAACAGGAAGCACACACATTCCATCAATGTGCAGGCCATTGTCGATCACTGTGGATTGTTCACCAACATCATGACAAGGTATCCTGGGAGTATACATGATTCATTCATCTTCCGCCACAACACCATCAATCAGCACTTCCAGGATGGACGATATGGCAATGGCCTACTTGTTTGTAAGTACAGAAACCTAGTTATTTACACACAGCACAGCAACCCTGTAGGACACACAACACATACACCACTACAATGACATGTGGCCAGGAAGAAACTGAGATGTGACACTGTTAGTCAAGTTTGATATCCTGACCCAATGGGATTCATACCTATGGGCAAATGACAGATGCAAATAACAAGCGATGCCACTCTAGAGTCACACGGGACCAATTGAAAACCACACAGTGACAATGACATTGCCTTAACTGGCAGTACAACTTGGAAGATGAACCTTTCAATATTACATCAATAACACTCAATCCCACACCCTTCCAACCAATATGTCCTGTGTAAGGGGTGTGTAATGTGTTTTGCTGCAGGTCAAACACCATGAGACACATAGCATGATGATGCTGACTCTAATGAAGGTGACATGGAATCATTGAGGCAGTACCAACATCTCACATCACTCCTGTGGTCACACTGCCAGCTAGCAATAAGGAAGTGGACTCTGCTAAGAAAACATGTGGATGTGACACTAATGAAAAGTGCACACTGCTACACATACAGATTGAGACAATTCCCATATACATAACAGATGTACAGGCATATGGACCTTCTGACACTAAAACCTTCACCCCCACAACCAAGTTAGCTAGCTTACCTGGAGCAGGTTCAGTAGTGTAGGTTCACGTTTGCGCATGAGCCAACTTGGTGAGGGCACAAAAATAGGTTTGCATAGAAATTGTCACACATTGGGTAATTGTGCATGGTCAATTGTGAACACTTCAGTGCTGCCAACTTATGGAGATGTGTTGTGCATTGTCACCGAGCCAAATCAAAGAGCCTCACTGTTGCATTTCACCTGCAATGATATATGTCAAATTGGATAGGATGTTCAGGCCATATAGTGCAACTGTGTTACCACCCCGGTGGAATTGATTGTGTGTGTGGAAGTATCATGTCACCTCCAGTGAAGGCACATGGACACTTCTTTCACATTACATAATGCAAGGGAGATACACACTGAACTGAAAGTTTCTAAAAATACCACTGATATCATGTCAATCATCCAAACACCAATTTTGATAGCTAAACAAGCCAATGCAAAAAGAACATCACAGAAGCTTAGGATCCCACATAATACCACAAACACTGATGAGTCACAGACAACACAAGATATTAACTTCCATGCAAAGTGACAATCACGGTGCAACCAACAACAAAATGCTTACCCTCATTTTCTCTTTCAGCTGATCAGGGTTACGGGATCTAGCCATGGATCATGACCCCAATTGCAAACCCAAGCACAGCAGCAGAGCGTGCCTATAATGAGGCACATCGTAGGACACGCACTATAGTTGAGAGGACTTTTGGCATCCTGAAGTCCAGATTCAGGTGTCTGGACATCACCGGAGGCAGCCTCCTATATTCCCCTGAAATGGTCTGCAAGATCATTTTGACATGTGCCATACTGCACAACAATTTTGTGAGGAGGAAAATTCCCCTCTATGAACCAGATCCACAAATGCCTGAAGAGGAGGAAGAGGAGGATGCTGTCCATAAAAATGAGGGGGAACATCCAAACACAGCTGCAGGATTGCATAAGAGACAACACATCGTACAGAACTTCTTCTAACTATAGTCACAATCACCACTTTGTTATTGTGGTTCTAAAAATTCTGGACCCATGTAATTTACTTTGCCACAGCAGTACGATTTTAGTATCAAAAGACCGATAATGACTAGTACACTAAGCATGAGCATTTTCGCTCAATTCCAGCAGCGTTCTCACCTCGAAATCGCCATTTTCGTCCTGCACTCGTGGCTCCCATTTTATACACGGCAGCCATTTTAAAAGTTGCCCTCACATAGGCTTATAATACAGTCAGATTTGATTCCAAGGACACGTACACCTTGATTGACTTTTCTCTGACCTGGGCAAGCTGGAACCATTGCCTCAGGCCAAACCTGTTTGGTCAGTCCCTCTCCCAGTGGCCAAATCAGATAGCATCAAGGCACACCATGCCATAAAACCCTTATTATCGCTCACACACCCTGCCTAACTTGCTCACACCTGCACCTGCTCTTTTCTTCTTCTTACTTTACGAGGGGGAGGTGCCCGTTTTTATTAGGGGTCCACACTTATCTGATGTAAAATACTAGGCCTTGCCGGGTAATTTATTATGGGTTGGATGACATGAAATATGAGGTTTCATCATGACACTGTTTTTTCCTTTGTAGTGAAAACATGTGAATGACCAACCAAAATGTCAAGAATGTTTGCCTGAAGCTTAAAAAACTGTATATAAAGAAACCTGACTTTGCATTGAAACACAGTCTCCTGAGAACATACAAACCGTGCTGTTGTACTTCTAGGACGCTTGTCACTTGGTTGCAGCCAATAAATTCGATCTTTGACTTCACCTAGAAGACTCTGAGTTTCTGTGGTCTGAATCAGGAAAGTACCCGAGGTCTTTGGGTGTACCCTGGCACCGCTGGGTTACCGGATCAGTACCGGTTCTGAAAAACCCAGTACCTCAGTTGACGCCCAATGTGGGGCGATACCAGCGGTACCGGTCCAAGCCTGAGGTCCATGGGGAGCTTTGTGTGAAAATTCTGGAGGAAGGCCGCCACTTCATCGACCCCTGCATGTCGACGTGGTCTGAAAGTCTTTGCTGCGAGGTTCCCCGCTTCCCGACGGCTACGAAGGACTGCTGCCCTGGCTATCGCCCTGATTTGGACCCTTGATGTTTGGTAGAGCGAAACGATAAGACGAGTCTTCTGGTGACGTCATCAATATTTTCAGTTAAGTATAAGTGGAGCGTCTCCCAGTCCTTAGTTGGACACTTGGTTTGGTCCTTAAGTTGGACATTTGGTTTGGTATCCCTTTGGGATCACTTTGATTTGGAACTTGCAAGTACCAAAGCCGAAGGACTCGTGTATTCACGAGACTATCGTAAACGATAATCCTTTGAAGTTTGAAGCTAGACTAGTGAGCGAAGATGCCTGGTCTTAGCAGACTTGGAAATTTGTTTTGTCTTGGTTGTAAAAGGGACTCCCGGTTGGAGGACTCATGTCCGGTTCCTCCGATTGGAACTCCAACCTATGAACTATATGTGAAGCACGGAGTAGGCCCCATCACGTTTAATAAAGTATGGGTCCGCTATTCTTGGAAATAATTGAGAAAAGTTTTCTTTTCTCTTGTAAATATGATTTACAACTAGGATCTGCAAACGGTTCTGTAAGTAAATTGCGACGGCGCTATTTATGAAAAATGGCTAAAGCGTGCTGTATTGAGTGTTTTCTGTTTATATTTGAAATGAGCTCAATGTGTGTTTGTGGGTCTTCTTGATGTTTACAGTTTGTTAACCACTTCGCTGCCAGGCCTTTTCCCCCTCCTGTGCCAGGCCTTTTTTTGCCTATTTGGGGCAGTTCGCGCTTAGGCCCGCATAACTTTTTGTCCACATAAGCTAACCAAGCCATATTTGCGTCCTTTTTTTCCAACATCCTAGGGATTCTGGAGGTACCCAGACTTTGTGGGTTCCCCTGAAAGAGGCCAAGAAATTGGCCAAAATACAGGGAAAATTTTGTTTTTTTCAAAAAAATTGGAAAAAGTGGCTGCAGAAGAAGGCTTGTGGTTTTTCCCCTGAAAATGGCATCAACAAAGGGTTTGCGGTGCTAAACTCAGCAGCTTCCCAGCTTTCAGGAACAGGCAGACTTGAATCAGAAAACCCAATTTTTCAACACAATTTTGGCATTTTTCTGGGACATACCCCATTTTTGCAATTTTTTGTGCTTTCAGCCTCCTTCCACTCAGTGACAGAAATGGGCATGAAACCAATGCTGGATCCCAGAAACCTAAACATTTCTGAAACCTAGACAAAATTCTGAATTCAGCAAGGGGTCATTTGTGTAGATCCTACAAGGGTTTCCTACAGAAAATAACAACTGAAAAAGAAAAATATTGAAATTTAGGTGAAAAAAACATAAATGTTTCTCTACGTTTTAGTCTGTAACTTTTCCCTGCAATGTCAGAATATCGAAAGCAATATACCGTTACGTCTGCTGGACTCCTTTGGTTGCGGGAATATATAGGGCTTGTAGGTTCATCAAGAACCCGAGGAACCCAGAGCCAATAAATGAGCTGCACCCTGACGTGCGTTTTCATTCTATAACGGGTATACAGCCATTCATTTGCTGAAATATAAAGAGTAAAAAATTGCTATCAAGAAAACCTTTGTATTTCCAAAAAGGGCACAAGATAAGGTGTTGAGGAGCAGTGGTTATTTGCACATCTCTGAATTCCGGGGTGACCATACTAGCATGTGAATTACAGGGCTTTTCTCAAATAGATGTCTTTTTTACACACTCTCCTATATTTGGAAGGAAAAAATGTAGAGAAAGACAAGGGGCAATAACACTTGTTTTGATAATCTATGTTCCCCCAAGTCTCCCGATAAAAATGATACCTCACTTGTGTGGGTAGGCCTAGCGCCCGCGACAGGAAACGCCCCAAAGCGCAACGTGGACACATCCACATTTTTGGAAGACAACAGAGGTGTTTTTTGCGAAGTGCCTACCTGTAGATTTTGGCCTCTGGCTCAGCCTGCACCTATGGAAACCTACCAAACCTGTGCATTTCTGAAAACTAGAGACCTAGGGGAATCCAAGGAGGGGTGACTTGCGGGGCTCGGACCAGGTTCTGTTACCCAGAATCCTTTGCAAACCTCAAAATTTGGCTAAAAAAACACATGTTCCTCACATTTCTGTGGCAGAAAGGTCTGGAATCTGAGAGGAGCTACAAATTTCCTTCCACCCAGCGTTCCCCCAAGTCTCCCGATAAAAATGATACCTCACTTGCGTGGGTAGGCCTAGCGCCGGCGACAGGAAACACCCCAAAGCGCAACGTGGACACATCCTAAATTTTGGAAAAAAACAGAGGTGTTTTTTGCGAAGTGCCTACCTGTAGATTTTGGCCTCTAGCTCAGCCGGCACCTAGGGAAACCTACCAAACCTGTGCATTTCTGAAAACTAGAGACCTAGGGGAATCCAAGGAGGGGTGACTTGCGGGGCTCGGACCAGGTTCTGTTACCCAGAATCCTTTGCAAACCTCAAAATTTGGCTAAAAAAACACATGTTCCTCACATTTCTGTGGCAGAAAGTTCTGGAATCTGAGAGGAGCTACAAATTTCCTTCCACCCAGCGTTCCCCCAAGTCTCCCGATAAAAATGATACCTCACTTGCGTGGGTAGGCCTGGCGCCGGCGACAGGAAACACCCCAAAGCGCAACGTGGACACATCCTAAATTTTGGAAAAAAACAGAGGTGTTTTTTGCGAAGTGCCTACCTGTAGATTTTGGCCTCTAGCTCAGCCGGCACCTAGGGAAACCTACCAAACCTGTGCATTTCTGAAAACTAGAGACCTAGGGGAATCCAAGGAGGGGTGACTTGCGGGGCTCGGACCAGGTTCTGTTACCCAGAATCCTTTGCAAACCTCAAAATTGGGCTAAAAAAACACATGTTTCTCACATTTCTGTGGCAGAAAGTTCTGGAATCTGAGAGGAGCTACAAATTTCCTTCCACCCAGCGTTCCCCCAAGTCTCCCGATAAAAATGATACCTCACTTGTGTGGGTAGGCCTAGTGCCGGCGACAGGAAACACCCCAAAGCGCAACGTGGACACATCCTAAATTTTGGAAAAAAACAGAGGTGTTTTTTGCGAAGTGCCTACCTGTAGAGTTTGGCCTCTAGCTCAGCCGGCACCTAGGGAAACCTACCAAACCTGTGCATTTTTGAAAACTAGAGACCTAGGGGAATCCAAGGAGGGGTGACTTGCGGGGCTCGGACCAGGTTCTGTTACCCAGAATCCTTTGCAAACCTCAAAATTTGGCTAATAAAACACATGTTCCTCACATTTCGGTGACAGAAAGTTCTGGAATCTAAGAGGAGCCACAAATTTCCTTCCACCCAGCGTTCCCCCAAGTCTCCCGATAAAAATGATACCTCACTTGTGTGGGTAGGCCTAGCGCCCGCGACAGGAAATGGCCCAAAACACAACCTGGACACATCACATTTTTTCATAGAAAACAGGGCCTACCTGTGGATTTTGGCCTCTAGCTCAGCCGGCACCTGGGGAAACCTAGCAAACCAGCGCATTTTTGAAAACTAGAAACCCAGGGGAATCCAAGATGGGGTGAATTGTGGGGCTCTGACCAGGTTCTGTTACCCAGAATCCTTTGCAAACCTCAAATTTTGGCTAAAAAAACATGTTTTCCTCACATTTCAGTGACAGAAAGTTCTGGAATCTGAGAGGAGCCACAAAGTTCCTTCCACCTAGCGTTCCCCCAAGTCTCCCGATAAAAATGATACCTCACTGGTGTGGGTAGGCCTAGTGCCCGCGACAGGAAATGGCCCAAAACACAACGTGGACACATCACATTTTTTCATAGAAAACAGTGCCTACCTGTGGATTTTGGCCTCTAGCTCAGCCGGGCCCAGGGGGGGGCAGAAATGGCCAAAAATAAATTTGTCCCCCACCCCTCAACCCCCTTGCCCCCCCGGGAGCGACCCTTGCCTATGGGGTCGCCCCCCCTTGCGTGACATTGGTGCCAAAAAAAAAATCCCCGGTGCCTAGTGGTTTCTGCCCCCCTTGGGGGCAGATTGACCTACAATCGGCCAATCTGCCCCCAAGGGGGGCAGAAATGGTCTAAATACAATTTGCCCCCCAGGGGAGCGACCCTTGCCCAATGGGTCGCTCACCATCTCTACAAAAACAAACAAACAAACAAAAAAAAACCACAAAAAAAACAATTTGCCCTGGCGCCTAGAGGTTTCTGCCCCCCCCGAGGGCAGATCGGCCTAATACCAATAGGCCGATCTGCCCCCAGGGGGGGCAGAAATGGCCTAAAATAAATTTGCCCCCCTAATCCCCCCGGGGAGCGACCGTTGCCTGCAAGGTCGCTCCCCTTGCGTGACGGCGCAAAAAAAAGATCCCTGGTGCCTAGTGGTTTCTGCCCCCCTTGGGGGCAGATTGACCTACAATCGGCCAATCTGCCTCCAAGGGGGGCAGAAATGGTCTAAATACAATTTGCCCCCCAGGGGAGCGACCCTTGCCTAATGCGTCGCTCCCCATCTCTAAAAAAACAAACAAACAAAAACAAAACCCACAAAAAAAAAAATTTGCCCTGGCGCCTAAAGGTTTCTGCCCCCCCCGGGGGCAGATCGGCCTAATACCAATAGGCCGATCTGCCCCCAGGGGGGCAGAAATGGCCTAAAATAAATTTGCCCCCCCACCCCTCCCGGGGAGCGACCCTTGCCTGCAAGGTCGCTCACCTTGCGTGACGGCGCAAAAAAAAGATCCCTGGTGCCTAGTGGTTTCTGCCCCCATTGGGGGCAGATTGACCTACAATCGGCCAATCTGCCCCCAAAGGGGGCAGAAATGGTCTAAATACAATTTGCCCCCCAGGGGAGCGACCCTTGCCTAATGCGTCGCTCCCCATCTCTAAAAAAACAAACAAACAAAAACAAAACCCACACAAAAAAAAAATTGCCCTGGCGCCTAAAGGTTTCTGCCCCCCCCCGGGGGCAGATCGGCCTAATACCAATAGGCCGATCTGCCCCCAGGGGGGCAGAAATGGCCTAAAATAAATTTGCCACCCCACCCCCCCCGGGGAGCGACCCTTGCCTGCAAGGTCGCTCCCCTTGCGTGACGGCGCAAAAAAAAGATCCCTGGTGCCTAGTGGTTTCTGCCCCCATTGGGGGCAGATTGACCTACAATCGGCCAATCTGCCCCCAAAGGGGGCAGAAATGGTCTAAATACAATTTGCCCCCCAGGGGAGCGACCCTTGCCTAATGCGTCGCTCCCCATCTCTAAAAAAACAAACAAACAAACAAAAAAACACAAAAAAACTATTTGCCCAGGCGCCTAGAGGTTTCTGCCCCCCCTGTGGGCAGATCGGCCTAATACCAATAGGCCGATCTGCCCCCAGGGGGGGCAGAAATGGCCTAAAATAAATTTGCCCCCCTCACCCCCCCCCCCCGGGGAGCGACCCTTGCCTACAAGGTCGCTCCCCTTGCGTGACGGCGCAAAAAAAAGATCCCTGGTGCCTAGTGGTTTCTGCCCCCATTGGGGGCAGATTGACCTACAATCGGCCAATGGTCTAAATACAATTTGCCCCCCAGGGGAGCGACCCTTGCCTAATGCGTCGCTCCCCATCTCTAAAAAATCAAACAAACAAAAAAAAAACACAAAAAAACTATTTGCCCAGGCGCCTAGAGGTTTCTGCCCCCCCTGTGGGCAGATCGGCCTAATACTAATAGGCCGATCTGCCCCCAGGGGGGGCAGAAATGGCCTAAAATAAATTTGCCCCCCTCACCCCCCCCCGGGGAGCGACCCTTGCCTACAAGGTCGCTCCCCTTGCGTGACGGCGCAAAAAAAAGATCCCTGGTGCCTAGTGGTTTCTGCCCCCCCTTGGGGGCAGATTGACCTAAAATCGGCCGATCTGCCCCCAAAGCGGGCAGAAATGGCCTAAATACAATTTGCCCCTCCAGGGGAGCGACCCTTGCCTAAGGGGACGCTCCCCATCTGTAAAACACAACAACAACAAAAATCCCTGGTGCCTAGTGGTTTCTGCCCCCCGTGGGGGCAGATCGGCCTAATAAAAATAGGCTGATCTGCCCCCATGGGCAGGGGGGGCAGAAAAGGCCTTAAAAAAAAATGACCCCCTGGGAGCGACCCTTGCCCAAGGGGTCGCTCCCTTCTGTCAATTACATCTAAAAAAAAAAAATCCCTGGTGTCTAGTGGGGTTTCAAAAGCCGGATTGCAAGCAATCCGGCTTTTGAAACCCTCGGAGAGACTTCAAAGGCAAGGAAATACATTTCCTTCCCTTTGAAGCCCCTCCGGGCCTCCCCCACGTGATCGAAACAGAAATGCTGAGCATTTCTCTTTCGATCGTGCTGGAAGCTCTGCTTCCAGCGCGATGGGGGAGGTTGTGTGATTGTCAGCGTGCGCTCGCGCGCTGACGTCACAGGGGGGGTGGGGGGGGTCGGGGGTTGAAGGGGAAGGGATTCCCCTGTCAGCCCTGACCTAGGGGGGTGGGGGGGCGGCCCTCGGGAGGAGCGCTAGCGCTTCTCCCGAGGGCAGCATTCAGGACGTAATGGTTACGTCCATGGCGCCACATGGGCGCTGCCATGGACGTAACCATTACGTCCGTGGCGGGGAAGGGGTTAAGTAAAATGTTGGTTAATTAATATTAAGTAGAAACTTAGAAAAAATCCAGAAATGAACCATGTGATGTGCTAACATAGCTATATGTTGCTCTTTAATTTATAGAATGAGCAATTGTGCACATATACAAAACTGCCGTTAAATGCTTAATAAATTAGAAAACACATTCAATAGATATAAATAGGGCCCCAAAAAAAAAACGAAATTATCTATTTTTGCAAAAAAATAAATAAATTTACAGCATTTTTCTTAGATGCATTGTATTAGATGTTCACAGGCAAACTTTTCAGCTGCAGTATATTTGATAGGAATGTTCAAATCAGCCAGCACTTTCCCAGTTAAACACGGGTGGAATTTTGCATAACCTTCCTTTTAAATGAAAGTGGCGCAAAAATGTGACGCATTTCAAGTTAGGCTTATGCGCTTAGGCTTGTGAGTTAATGTATCCCAAATAATAGGCAAGGGATGTAGCTTGCTTTTATATGTGGAATTATCACCAAAGAATAATTGGGTTCTTATTTTTTTTTTAAAGAAAATTATTAATTATGGAAAAATTATTAAAAAAATTAGTGCCTTTCAAAATCGTTTTTTAATATTTATAAAGCTTAATACCTATTCTATGATCTCCTAACATTAAAATTTAATTTAAGTTATGTTGCACTGCTAAAATGACATTTGTATGTGCAATTTTCCCTTGGCGCAGGAGCAAACAAGCTAATTTCTATAAAATATAAGTTAATATTTTCAATGGCTGACTCATGGATTGTGTAATAGACATTCTGGTAATGCATATTATGCAAGAAAATTGTAGGATATTGATTTTTTAATGCCTAAAATATCAAAGTCGATTTTGGGCAAAAGCACTGTTTAAACTGCATTTTCTTTCATTCAGAGTACTTTTTAAAGTGTCTCAGGCTTCAGTAAATGCATACATTTAGGTTTGATATATATATTTGCAGGTTGTGCCTTCTTATGATTCAATGAGTCAATGTGCCAGTACAAAGGCTTGTTTTAATATCAAGGTTGAAGGTTCTAACTTCAGCTGGGCCTACTGAGACGTTCATTCATTCGAGGTTGATGAAATATGTACTATTGCATGGGATTGCATCAAGCATTTATTCTAACAACTGGTATGTGTGTTATTAAGGTTTGTGAATTATTCACAGTAAATGTAGTTTAATAATCTGGAAATAGAGATAATTTTGTTTAGCGCCTAAAAAGGAATTTTTTTTTTTTTTTTAAATAGAGTGAATTATTGCAGGTTAGAAGGAAAACAGGAAGGCCTACTCTCTTTGACAGATTCAGAGTGGCAGAAGCTAGGAGAGCTACAGAGGCTGGCTCAAGTCACGCTGCTGAGATGCTATCTTTAGTTTTCCCATAAACAATGGAGGAGGCTGTCATGTTGACACTTGTGACCTTTTAAATTAGTGCCTTGTCTCTGTGAAATGCAGAATGACCCTACCAGGCCTCTAAAAGTAGGATTTCTGGTTTCTCCAGAAGAACATCAATACAATTAAAGAACTTCATTCCAAAGGGAAAATATTTAAAAAAGGGGTTTCTTCGAAAGTCCCAACATCATGTTAAATGCTCTGCAGAACTGATACATCTGTGTCTCCGCTCTAAAAAAATAAAATTATGCCTGCTAGTTGCTTTTATTTGACAGAAAACGAAGTGTTGCATTAAGTCTTAGACAGAAAATAAGATGCAGCCCTTTTCTAAAATTTTGAAGGCTACATGCCTTAATGAGAACGATTTGCCAATTAAGACTTATTTTTCACAGTGAAAATTGTAGGTGCCAAATTAATATGGAGTGTCAGTGTAACAATTTTTACTTTTAGAAAGGTAAAACTAAGGTGGCTTGATGTTGCGAAGTAACTGACAAGAGGGTAACAGTTAAGTAATGGAAATTTATTTTCATGTATTTGGTCCTATCATGAATTGTTCTTGCTGGTCCTGTATGTTAGAAGAGAAACAGTAAAGTTATATTTGACAGCAGATTTCCATTGCCTGGTGATCTACTGTCAAAAGGAGGGTAAGGATTTTAAACCTGACAAATTAAACAGGCCCAAATATTGGGTTTTGGGCTGCAGGTTTACAGTGCATAAAGTACATGACATGGTGTTGTGTGTCACCGCTTATTCACACATGCTATTGTTTTGTCTATGCTTTTTGTGCTTGATACACAGCAAGTATATCTGATGGCTTGACGTCTTGTGCGTTTTTATTATTTTTTTATTTGTTTTTTGCATGTTTGTTGCTGCTTTTGATACTATTACAAGCTCCCCTGTGTTGTGAGGGGATAGTCATGACGATGCCCATCGCTACGCAACAGTTGGTTGAACTTGTTCTGGTTACTAAATTCCACAGATAATGATATTTCATGCTGTGAACATAAAAGACAACACTTCACCAGTGCATGTCTATTTGGCTATAATGGTATTGAAGGAAAATAAAAAGAGATATACAGGATCAAAGTGTGTCACCTGCAGTTAGTCATGTTACTGCCCCTCCCCTTAAAGGAACAGGCAGCCCTACATTTATGTAGCCTTGATTGGACCTAAGGATGAAATTATAGATCTGTGACTCAAGGTGGCCTAATTTCTATATTACATTAGTTAATGATGTTCTGTTTCCTAAGTAGCATATGGCTTTTGTTCCTTAAAAGAAAACCAGGTTTTCATTTTTTCCTGAAGAAGGAACTGAAACATTAGCTAGGAGTACCGTATATGGTGTAGTCACCAACGGTAGAGTTAAAATTTGTGTAACTTTGGCCTTTGTGTATCACCCGTACTCTCGGTGTTGTGTCACATGCCTGACTATCACCCAAATATTTTTTTTTTGTTCTTCCTATAGATTTTTTCTTTTGTTACTTCCCCTGACCAATGTCGCATCATGCTTAGTTATTGAGATTTTAGCTATGTCCTAGTCCCATTTCTCTTTTTCGAATTCCTTTCACCAGTCAGCCCTTTTATTATTATTGATGTACTGTTCAGGTTCACATTTCCAGACTGCAGTGATGTACCAGGGACCCCCATGTTATGTATAATTCCCTTTGGTATGACCAGACTGGTTTTCAAGAATTTGCCTTAGGCCTGCTTCAATGTTTTCCAGCCTGACTGTCAGGGTAGCGATAGACTGGTTAACTGACTCAATATTATAGTAAGACAAGTTTTCCATCTCAATAGGAGATATCTTATGTTTACCTTTTTGAACATGACGAATTTTCAATGTCTATTTTAATTTGGTTTTCGGTTCCCTTCTGTTCCTGTTACTTTAATTTTTGGTGGGATCAGATGTGTCCTAATCATGCAAATATCAGGACCCTCTAGTTCTTGTCTTTTTGTTTGCACATTTGACTATTAGCCTGTGTATTGCATAGTGCACCTGATGCACAGTTTTTTAAAGGAAGGTTTCTACATTTCCCTGATAATCGGTATCATGTGATTTCTCTATTGAGATGTTCTAAGATAAGGAGGAACACCTAGACTTAATCATTGAGGAAAATATGTGTTTACCCCATTAGACAATGCCACTGTGTGAGGAAATCCATTCAGATATAATTCTCATGTAGCTATAGATGGCAGAGAATAATGGAGAGAACCCAATTAAAGATGCTAGAGACCCTGTTTTGCCCTTCTGCCTTTGTCTTTTATGCCCATGGTGTATGGCTACTCCTTTGAAGATTGCAGACCACCTGCTTGCAGTCCCCTTGTTAAAAACCATGAACTGTTTTTGTACTAAATTGAAGGGAACTAACAACTGTGGCACATTTCCTACGTCACTAGATTCTGCGGGTATCAAGTCATAATAACCTGCAGGACATTGATTTAAGCCTAATTCCCATCAGTGACAGCTACAGATGAAAGACGGACGTTTTGGCTCTACAGTCTCAGCACCCAGAAAGTAGCAAAGCTGGACAGCAATCGCCAGCGCATGGTATCGTACTTGCTCCATCAGACGGCGTTGGACATCGCAGAGCCAATGTTTCAGTGTAAAAGAGCTAAAGAGAAGGATTCCTGTTGTTGATGGCAGAGCTGTTTTGAGGTTTCATTTCTCTACCTGTCATGTGCTGGTAACCTCTGACAGTGTGCAATCCCTTGAGCCCCTTGGCCTGAGTTTTGGCCACACACCCCCTTTTCTTTGCTCCAACGGAAGAAGGACAGTGCACCGGAGATTTCAAGTTTGGAAAAAGGCACTATATTGTGGTGCCCATGAAAGAGCAGCTTGAGCGTCCTCTGACACTAAATAATGAGTGTTGGAGTCTGAAAGTGCTGCTGAGCTTGAGCTATTTCCCAATTAATGGTGCTTGGGTCTGCACAAGATGATTTGTGCCCTTGATCAATGAAGAGCACATTGTTTGTAGTGTCTGCCACAGAGGAGAGACACTGGTGCATTGCTTTAAGACATTGAGACTTTCGAGTGAGCTGTGGGTGTTTGCCAGGAGGGCACTCCAACTAAGCAGTACTTTTCTCACGAAGAGGCCTGAATTGAGAGGCCCATGCGAAAGAAAACAACAAAAGAAAATTTGATGGACAACAGAAGCCTGCCAGAGAGGCTTATTGAACGGACTCTGGGCATAGTTGGTTTCACAAGAGGTTTCCGTGTGATTGTATAGACTAGGTGTTAGGAGACTGATTGTTTTGCTGGCATTGTTTTAAAGTACTATTCTGTTTAGTAAAAGCAGAATAAAGTCCATTTTCTGTGGAAAGAGTATCCCCTTTTCACCTTAGAGCATTGATGAGAGTCACCACTGTTCCACCTGAACATTCCAAAATTACTGAAATGCAGAGGAGCCCTAAAAATGTTACTAGATAATTTTAGGATTTGCTTTTTGGTTAGGGTTGTGAAAAATTATTATTTCATTTGTAATAATGGTCACTAATTTCTCCCGTTGTCTATATGTTCTTAATAACGTGTTTTCTAGTGTCTTTTAAACATGACGTTGTCATTTATGGGTGGGATTGTTTTTCTCTACTCAATTGACTTCTGCACCCACTTCCCAACCTATGTCTTTTCCTACTATTGTTTCTTTGCACTCTTTTCACCCTTTTCCTGAACATGAGCAGGTTAGAAGATCAGAATTCGTAAGCAATTCTTTTGTACAGCTTCTGCATCAACACTAGTTAGTAGTGAACATCACTAATTGTTGGGTGTGTGATCTTATGCCACCTACTGCAGATAGAGGTATTCCTTATTTTGTCCTGCCATATGTGGCCTTTTGTGCTACTTCATGTTCGAGGAGACCTGTCCAGAGAGAGTTACCAAGTACTAGAATTTTGCTCCAGCAACATCTCCAAGGCCTTATAAACATAGACCTGGACTCAGATTAGCATGAGAATAGGTTTATTGCCTATGTAAGGGCAAAAGGAGGGTTTGTGGTTCTAAAAATTCTGGACCCATGTAATTTACTTTGCCACAGCAGTACGATTTTAGTATCAAAAGACCGATAATGACTAGTACACTAAGCATGAGCATTTTCGCTCAATTCCAGCAGCGTTCTCACCTCGAAATCGCCATTTTCGTCCTGCACTCGTGGCTCCCATTTTATACACGGCAGCCATTTTAAAAGTTGCCCTCACATAGGCTTATAATACAGTCAGATTTGATTCCAAGGACACGTACACCTTGATTGACTTTTCTCTGACCTGGGCAAGCTGGAACCATTGCCTCAGGCCAAACCTGTTTGGTCAGTCCCTCTCCCAGTGGCCAAATCAGATAGCATCAAGGCACACCATGCCATAAAACCCTTATTATCGCTCACACACCCTGCCTAACTTGCTCACACCTGCACCTGCTCTTTTCTTCTTCTTACTTTACGAGGGGGAGGTGCCCGTTTTTATTAGGGGTCCACACTTATCTGATGTAAAATACTAGGCCTTGCCGGGTAATTTATTATGGGTTGGATGACATGAAATATGAGGTTTCATCATGACACTGTTTTTTCCTTTGTAGTGAAAACATGTGAATGACCAACCAAAATGTCAAGAATGTTTGCCTGAAGCTTAAAAAACTGTATATAAGGAAACCTGACTTTGCATTGAAACACAGTCTCCTGAGAACATACAAACCGTGCTGTTGTACTTCTAGGACGCTTGTCACTTGGTTGCAGCCAATAAATTCGATCTTTGACTTCACCTAGAAGACTCTGAGTTTCTGTGGTCTGAATCAGGAAAGTACCCGAGGTCTTTGGGTGTACCCTGGCACCGCTGGGTTACCGGATCAGTACCGGTTCTGAAAAACCCAGTACCTCATTATCATATGTAATTAAAGACGTCACTTCATCACTCAATCATGCTCTGGGTAATTATTTATGCATCACATGATCCCCAGGAATCATAATCAGAGTTTAGCCTCAGGGAGCATCGAAGAAATACATATTAGGATACTGAAAAAGCCACATCACATTTGATGGGTATGAATGTACAGCAAACTTCACACACATTGTAAATGACATATATCCTGTCTATTTCACATTTGAAGGGCAATATCAGAGGACCACAGCTATGAGACACATCCATGTTGCCAACATGGTCCATTGCAGCAAATGACACACAACTATGACACCATCAATCATCAGGTAAAAAAGTGTTTCATACATGAGGTAGTGGATGTGCTATTGCATTGGTAACAAGAATGTATGACCAGACCCTTGACAGCAGTAAGTGTGACATCAGCTATCTCTGCAAGGAGCATGTGTGACAAGAAGTCCATCTACGCTGAAAATGGATAGCACGAGTGCCCCCGGTATGACAAGCATTGCTCACAAGACATGCCCTGCGCAGTCCATCCCAGGTAATAGGTCCTGCCACCTCCATGTTTTCAGTCTCTGCCCACTCTTCTCTAGGGGGCCCTGTAAATGGACTATCTGTTTCCTGAGAATCTTCATCTCCTGTGTGCTTCCCTCTTCAGTATGGCATTGCATAGTCATAGTTCATCAGCCTGCATGGATTTCAGGTCCGATAATGCACTGGCTGGTAGTCGGTAGGACCTGTAATCAGCTGACCATTGCTTCCCATGTGAAAGCTCCAGATGGCCCTTTGAACTTGATTCTTAACTCCATGACTTGTGAGAGACACACCTGTGAGCACTTCCATGCAGACCAGCCATTTGAACCTGCCCTGCCCTTGCTGCTGGCTGGAACTGCTTAAAAGCTACCATTTTGTGAATCTCCTTGTTGTGCATTGGCGTACAAATCACTTGTGTACCAGAGCCCTTGGAGGATTGTGTAACGTTGCAGACCACAGCACTGATTTTTCTTAGTTCCCACAGTGTTGTTCCTGCTTTTCCCAGTCAGAGTCTGCTCACTGTGTATTTGCCTTGTTCATGTTTGTTCCTGACAGTGCCTGTATCCTGTTAGCCTGACTGGTTCTTGTCTTTGCGTTAACCATAGAGGTTCCCTGTGGCTACATTTGTCTCATAGTTGCGTTCCATGCCCTCTTTTTCCTCCTAGGGTATTGTGTCTCGTAGATCTATGATGAATCCTCAAATGTATAGTATAGTTTATTCTGTTTACTTATCGTATTCTGTTCTGTCTGGTTTTGCATGTCTTCATTAGTGCCAAACAGTGACAGTGTGCTATGGCTGTATGCATGGATTCGGTATGGTGCCTCCAGCACCACAAGCAAGGGCTGCTAATGTATATGTAAGGACAAAACATGTTTGTGTCCTGAAGGTCCACACACAGATTAACTTCTGCCGCCACCTTTTGATGGGGCTTGCGTGGTGACTAGTTGTGAGATTAATCAGCACAGAGGCAATGATGTTCCCTGTTGTAGTGGGGATTTTCAAACCCACCCTGTGCACAAATGCAGTGATGAAAGCTGTTTGTTTCCTATTACTGATCCATAAAGTTTTTGAGCACACCAAGGTTTCCCTGTCGTCAGCCTTATTAAAGTTCTGTAGTGCCATAGCTGGACTATCCCCATGTGTTTCATTAGTTGATCTTTGGCTTTAGGTCAATTTTGCTTTGAAGGATACTCTGTGAATTCAGGGATTGGCTCCACAGACTCCTGACCAGACCTACACGTAACTGTGACAACATGGAGGCCAATACTGACACAGGGTGCACATGGCCACACACTTGAACTGGACACCTTTGTGCAATGAACCACTGGAAATATGTGAACACATGCAGCATGGTCTGCAGGTCCTCCACAGCCACAGGAGAAACATAGGTCATTTACATGACTCAAACTGTGGTGTACATAGCAATTTTAGGACTGGATTTGAGACTCTGTGTCACAAACACTGTACCTACCTAGCCTGTTCAAATGCCTGACTCATGGGTAGTATACACACAAGTGACCATGAGGTGGAATCAACATTTCATTAAATGTGATGGGTTACATATCTGACATAGCCATTATCAACCGTCCTCTATCTATCCTGTGTATAGTTCGTCATGGGAAATGTTTTGTCCCCAAAGTCAAGGAAGTACACACAGCATAAGAAGAAACAGATATAACAAACACATATAATGACTGATGTACCTCAATGAATGGCATCTGATGGTTGTACACAATTATAAAACATTCATACATGCACAGTACACAAATGTTTTCTTGTGACGTTCACACAGAGGCATAACAACAATTTAAATAGCTTATTCACAGACATAAGCACACAGGCCATGAGTCTATTTGTTGAGTTGCCTAGCCTTTCTATCCTCTATTGATGCAACACATGCTCAAACTAAGAAATAAGAATGTTATTCCAAAAGTTTGTGTTGCTGTTGCGTTAGTTAAGAGAGCTAATCTGGCACAACAGTATGAGTACTATGGTCTGCAGTAGTGTGGTTTGCCACAAGTGCCCAAACACTAGAACACACACTGCAGGTCATACCATCCTATCTTTGTATAGTTATAGGCTGCATGCACGTTAAAAAATGAAAAATAACACAAACACAGTTAAAGGCAGATTTTTTGACGCAAAAATGTAAAAAAAGACGCATATCCGTCAAAATATAACGCATATGCGTTAAAGAATGACGCTCACACCCATAATACATCGATTGGTCCCTAGCGTTAATTCAAACATCGCACCCCATTAAATCGGTTAGCCATTAAAAATGTATTGATCCTGGAATGCAGGAGAATTTTTATGCATATTCGTCAAAAAATATTGACGTAAACCCTTTGAGCATCATAAAATGTCACGCAAATATAAAAAAAACGCCCCGCAATTGTGACAGGAAGTGATGTAATAGGCAATCCTGTTTACAAAAATGGTAGTGGGTGTACTTTCACTTTCACTTTGCAGTCTGTGATTATGCTGGATTGTGTGGCTGTGTATTTAGTTGTCTCTGTGAATATTGTGCTTTTGTCTCCTGTGTGCTATTGCTATTGTATTCTGTTTTTTTGTAAGTATCTGTGTTAATCAGTGTAAGTGTGTTTCTGTCATTTATTTCGATTAGATTTGTCTTTGTACTGTTGGGAGTGTGTTTGTGGGTATTGTTAGTTGGGGTATTGTTCAGCTGTCTGTGGGTTATTTAAGTTTCCTTTCCATACCTCCTTTCCCTGTTTTTCCCTCTTTACCCTTTCCTATCCTAATTGTTTTTGAGATGTTCGGAAGGCCACGTCTGGGAGAATGGGTGAAGAGGAGCTGGGGGCTTTTGTGTGGCTGGTGTTCCACTTCCTCCCCCTGATGTTGGAGGCTGGGGGCCGGGTGATACAGGGGTATGATACGGAGGCAAGGAGGCTGAGGTGGGCAAAGGTGCTGTTCCACCTAAGAAGAATCTTCAACAGCCAGCGCAACGACCACCAATTGAAACATCGCTGGGCTGACCTGGTGGCCCGAGAGCAGGACCTGCTGGACCACCTGGGTGTAGTGATTGGTGGCCCTGTTGGTGAGTACAAGTTTGACTAATGTGTACAGTACAACACTCTGGAGTGACAGTAGCAGATTTTGTGACATGCTGCATGCAATGTTTGTGGATATGTGGAATGCAAGTTGAACAAACAGTGGCCCTGATTTATACAATTTTTGCAATGCATTACTGTCATTTGTTGACGCGAAAGCTGTACAAACTTACAAAAGACAACTTTATCTTGTAAATTAGTGCCGCTGTGGCCTCAATAGATGATTGTAATGCAGCACAAACCAATTTATGATTCAGGACCTGTGAGTGTACCAGGAATGGGATGCATTTCACATGCTAATACAAGAAACCAATGTAGTCCCCATTTTTTTAAGCCATGTCTGAACAGGATTCATGGCCATACATACAAAGATCTTCCTAACCTCTGCTAATATCTTAGGCCAATATTTCTACTTTGTTTGTGTAGCATTTCCATTATTTCTGAATGCAAAAGTATAGCACACTTGCTGCTATCACATTATTTTGGGCTACTTTCCATAGCTGTGTGTAAACAAATGAAGCAAATGCTACACATAAAAAAAAAACATCTGGCCCTAAGTTAATTGTTTCTGTGCGTTTACGTCTGGAAATCTTTCACATGGCCAAACCTAATTGTGCCCGGATGCTACCAGATTGCAGTAGCACAAAACAGGTTAATCTCTTGGTTTTTCAGGGTAGGCGTTGACATCCTATCATTGAGTATCATGGCCCAACAACATTTTTGCTTTGGTCACAATTGCTGGTACAGAGCTGGTGCAGTTACCATCTGTGTCACTTTATAGCCAATCAATTTTGTAAAGTGAATGGGTCATCATGGGATCCCTTCTCTTTGTGAATGCATGGTCAAAAACTATTTATTTGCATGATGTTGTGCAAAGGACCACTGACTGCTTCCATTATACATTTTAAGTGAAAAAATAGTTTGTTATTTTACATTTGGTACACCCCTGCTGATATAGTGTAGCAGGTGTACAATTATTAACTTTTCAGTATGAAGGCTATCACAGACATGGTGGTATGCTAAGATTAGCAGGCCAGCATTTCTTTTAGTGCTGCTATTCCCAAGGTGCTTTCAAATAGAGACCTACCTCATCAAGATTGCAGAAGTAGAACATTTGCTAACCCATGTTTTAATTAGCGCACAGTGTCAGTTCAGCTGTATTACCACAGATCACCCAACTTGGCAATTCTAAGTTAATGAATGTGGCAAAGTGTGATTTACAATATCTTATATAGGTAAACAGGGCCTAGAGTAACAAATTTCAGGTGCAATGACTACACCTGTGCCCATGCATTCTGTCACGGATGATCAAATTAGACACTGTCAGCATACATCTTTTTGTTGTTTTGAATCAGATAAATGGCCAATCCATGTTTAGCATAACATTGTCATCAAGTTGTCATCAAGTAACACACAGGATCCCTGCCATTATTTTGTCATAGGGGGCATATACGGCTCTGGGTACACTGCCAATGTGGCATATCTAACCTACATGAAAAACTGGCGCACATATAATGGACCATTGAAAGGACAATAATTCCTGAACGAAACTCAACCCACATGAGCATCACACAGTCACTCATTGTCCCTTGATGCACAAGAAACAATACCTGAGTCACTGGCATTGCAGTGCACCAGGAATGTGGCATTGCATGTCTCTCATAATGGCAAATGGTGAAATGGAGTACCCTCTAGAATTAATTAAGCACAAACGTGAGTAATCATGTTTGGCACCACATGATTGTTAGGGCCAGTACATGTGTGCATATGTGTGTCTATCACTCACTGGAGTGACAGTGTCAATGCATGTTTGCAAGACTAAGGGGGTCATTGTCCCCCATGAAACTTGCCCTGCATCTGTTTTGTTTGGTTGTATTCTGTGCCGTCCTGCCCTGTCCTTGAATCCCTGTGACGATCTCCTCTGGGATGATGGCTGCCACCATCTCCTCCATCTGGTCCAGGGCCTCCTGCGATGCTGGACTCCCACCTCCATTCTGCAGTGCTGCCTTCCTGTTCCTTGCCATTTTTTCCTTGGTCTTGCACTTGTAGTCATTCCAGCATTTCTAGCACTCAGTGACTGTTCTCTGTACTTCTGCGACACTGTTTATATTGTCCACAATTTGTTGCCAAATTGCCTCTCTCCTCTCAATTGGGAATTTTGAGGTGACAAAAAGTTGATGCTGGTGTTCCGTCACCTCTTTCACCAGTATTTCCTGCTCCTCTGCACTGAAACAACACCTCCTTTTCTTCTTCTCCCTCTTGTGGGTCTTGTCTAGGTCCTCCTTGCTGGTTCGTGGTCGATTGGGGTCTTCCTGGGGTCTCTGCTGGCTTCTGGATCCATTTTGGGGCTCCTTTGCACATTTTGCTGTGTTTACGCTGCTTTTTGATGCTATTGCGGGGAACAATGGCACGTATCCGGTTTGCGACATAGTAAACCGGATAAAAGTATTTTTCGCCGCGTTAACGTCATCTTGCTTTATGACGTGGCGCAATGGTTAGAGTAAAAAAAAATTGCTCTAACCCATGGTTTGCGCCATGGAGCGTCAAAGTATAAATTTGACACCTGGGTGGCGGAAAAGTAATGGCGTTAGACAGCATTATACTTTTTGATGCAAAACTGCGTTGGTGCAGTTTTGTATCAAAAAGTATAAATATGGCCCTATATTTCAAAAAGATTGGTCGAAAAAAGCAGCAACGTGCAAAGTCAAAAGATGGACATACAAAAATCACATGATTTAGATCTGGAACATAATTAATAGAAAGATCACAGAGGCTATAATTCTTTGGAATACCTTCCAATATTCCTGTTAACACCCTTAATGATAATGTGTTAAGTCTTAATAACCAAATAACTTTCTGTACTCCTTGTGGGAAATTCCATAGGAGATAGGATTAGGGTGTTTTACAGATGCTACTTTCTATAATTATCTCATTCCTAGTATATTGTAAGCAAAACAAAATATTCCTTTTCCTACTCACTGTGTGCAATAAAATCTATATCCAATTTTTCACAAAAAGGTTTTGGGAATGGTAAATCCCTGTTCTGAACAATCTCAAACATTACCAAAGCTTTAGTAATGGTGGAATAAAATGCACTTCATCCTTTCAAACTATAAAATATTTCAGGCTTTAATTCAGGTCAAATGGAACCCATTTTGCTACCCAACAAACTGTTCCCCCACTTCAGGACAGTTGCCATGGCAAGCACGAAGGGTAGCCCAAATTCAAGCATCAGTGGTGGTGGGGAAGCCAAAGAGTTCAGATTACAAATTTGACACCATATGCGCCCCTCTACTTTTTTAATAAAAAGACGAGTGCTGCTCATACAGCACTTCGTGGACGGAACTCAGCGTGGGCAGAACTATTATGTTATTAATCAATAGAACATTTGTGAAATACCTTTATCCACAACATTTATACCCTCTGTGAATAGCAGAGACCTGGGATAACACCTTACTTAAACGATGATTTATATGATCTTATTTTAGACAGTTGTTTGAAACCTATTTACCAAGGTAAGATGAAAACTGCACTACTTCCACTTTGGCATTCCCCAGGAACCAATCAAAGTGTTACAATATTCTGTACACCTTCATTCTAAAAATCATAACTTTTTTCTTGGATATGTTTATTTTTAGGAAATGGTCCTCTGCATATTTCTCCAATGCACAAAGATGCCTTGGGAGACCAGTCGGGGTAAATCCCAGCAAAACCACTTTGTCTACATTAAGTAGACAACCAACATTCATTAAATCAAGTTTAGGAAAATCCTTCCTTTCCAAACCAACTCTACAAGCCAAGTCATAACTATAAAGCAAAAAGAGAAGCGGCAGAAGCAGTCACCCCAGCTTTAAGATGTGTATCTCTACTTTACTAGGCAGATTTTGGCTCTCACCCATAAGGACCTGAGTCCAGGTAGAAGAGCACAGGGTGATTAATAACCTCAAAAGATGAAAGGGAATTGCCAATGCTAGCAATTTTCTCCACAACATCCGCTGGTCAACCCTGTCAAACGCTGTGGAGAAATCAATGTAAGCAGAATACATGGACATACTCCTAGTCAGTGGACACTTTTCTATTAAAGTATAAAGAGCCATACTGTTATCTAGATTACCACAGTTCTTACAAAAATCAGCCTGCTCAGCAGGTGTACGGTTATTGCCAAATGCCTATTCTTTTAAATGAACAAATACACTTTTGCCAAATACTTTGCCTGTTGTGTCAGGAAGGACAATGTGTCTGTACCTGGCAGGAGGAGCCTTTGATCCTTTTTTACATAAAAGTACAATGATACTTCTCTTCCAAAAAGAAGGAATATTGCCAGACTGTTAGAAATGGGGTTTTTGGTTGGCTGTCAGGGTACCCTCTGTCCAAGCAAGAACCCTCACTCTAGCCAGGGTAAGTCACACACAATCAAAATTATCCTGTGCCCACCCTCTGGTAGCTTGGCACGAGCAGTCAGGCTTAACTTAGAAGGCAATGTGTAAAGTATTTGTGCAATAAATCATACAATAACACATTATAGCACCACAAAAATACACTGCACAGTGTTTAGAAAAATATATAATATTTATGTGGATAATTGCAGGTCAAAACGATCAAAGATGCAATATGAAATTGTAGAGATATCACTGAAAAGTGATATAAAGGCCCTCATTACGACCCTGGTGGTATAGAACCGCCAGGGCCGCGGCACGCGGGAGCACCGCCGACAGGCCGGCGGTGCCCCGCGGGGCATTCTGACCGCGGCGGCTTAGCCGCGGTCAGAGAAGGGAAACCGGCGGTCTCCCGACGGTTTCCCGATGCCCCCAAGGAATCCTCCAAGCCGGCGCAGCTTGCTGCGCCGGCTTGGGGATTCCGACTCCCCCTCCCGCCATCCAGTTCCTGGCGGTTCTCCCGCCGGGAACCGGATGGCAGGAGGGGGAGTCGCGGGGCCCCTGGGGGCCCCTGCAGTGCCCATGCCAATGGCATGGGCACTGCAGGGGCCCCCGTAAGAGGGCCCCAAAATGTATTTCACTGTCTGCCTTGCAGACAGTGAAATACGCGACGGATGCAACAGCACCCGTCGCACCTTCCCACTCCGCCGGCTCGATTACGAGCCGGCATCCTCGTGGGAAGGGAGTTTTTCCCTGGGCTGGTGGGCGGTCTTTTGGAGACCGCCCGCCAGCCCAGGGAAAAACTCATAATACCCTCCGCGGTCTTTTGACCGCGGAGCGGTATTATGGAGGGCTGAATTCTGGCGGGCGACCTCCGCCGCCCGCCAGAATCAGAATGAGGGCCAAAGTGTCTTAAGTCTTTAAAAAGCAAACAAAGTCTCTTTCAAGCACAAAGTACCTGGTTTGAAGTGGAAAATCTCCACAAAGGGCCGCAGAGGAGGAGATACGTGGAAAAATGGTGTGTGCGTCAGTTTTGCCCCTTCACACACGGACTTGTGTCGTTATTTTTCACGCGGGGAAGTCGTGCGTAGTTTTCCGGCGCATGGACAGTCTCCTTCTGTGGTTCGCGGGATTACCAGATGTCCCGGGGTCTGTGCGTGGAATCCTAGGCTTGTTTTCCGGCTGCGCATAGTTCCTGTGGGCTATGCGTGGAATCTTCTCCCTCACGGCAGGCGTTGCGTCGATTTCCTCTCTGAAGTCGGGCAGCATTGTCCAGGCGAGGCTGTGCGTTGAAGTTCCGGTCACACCGCAGGCGTCGCGTTGAGCGGCGTCTTTCCGGATCGGCGTGCAGTGAATTTTTAACCGTGGAGCAAGCTGTGCGTCGAATTTTTCGGCGCACAAGGCGTCCAGTTGAAAAAGAGAAGTCTTTTTGGTCCTGAGACTTCAGGGAACAGGAGGCACGCTCTATCCAAGCCCTTGGAGAGCACTTCAGCAGCAAGGCAAGAGTTCAGCAAAGCAGCAGGGCAACAGCAAGGCAGCAGTCTTTGTAGAAAGCAGTCACGTGAGTCCTTTAGGCAGCCAGGCAGTTCTTCTTGGCAGGATGCAGGTTCTGGTTCAAGTTTCTTCTCCAGCAAGTGTCTGAGGTGGTAGGGCAGAGGCTCTGTTTTACACCCAAATGTGCCTTTGAAGTGGGGGAGACTTCAAAGAGTGGCTAAGAAGTGCACCAGGTCCCCTTTCAGTTCAATCCTGTCTGCCAGGGTACCAGTAGAGGGGTGTGGCAGTCCTTTGTGTGAGAGCAGGCCCTCCACCCTCCCAGCCCAGGAAGACCCATTCAAAATGCAAATGTATGCAAGTGAGGCTGAGTACCCTGTGTTTGGGGTGTGTCTGAGTGAATGCACAAGGAGCTGTCAACTAAACCCAGCCAGACATGGATTGTAAGGCACAGAAAGATTTAAGTGCAAAGAAATGCTCACTTTCTAAAAGTGGCATTTCTAGAATAGTAATATTAAACCCAACTTCACCAGTCAGCAGGATTTTGTATTACCATTCTGGCCATACTAAATATGACCTTCCTACTCCTTTCAGATCAGCAGCTACCACTTCAATAATGTATGAGGGCAGCCCCAATGTTAGCCTATGAAGGGAACAGGCCTCACAGTAGTGTAAAAACAAATTTAGGAGGTTTACACTACCAGGACATGTAAACTACACAGGTACATGTCCTGCCTTTCACCCACACAAAACCCTGCTCTAGGGGTTACCTAGGGCACACATTAGAGGTGACTTATATGTAGAGAATGGGGAGGTTTAGGCTTGGTAAGTACTTTTAAATGCCAAGTCGAGGTGACAGTGAAACTGCACACACAGGCCTTGCAATGGCAAGCCTGAGACAAGGTAAAAGGACTACTTAAGTGGGTGGCACAACCAGTGCTGCAGGCCCACTAGGAGCATTTATTCTACAGGCCCTAGGCACATATAGTGCACATTACTAGGGACTTATGAGTAAATTAAATAGTCCAATCAGGTATGATCCAAGGTTATCATGTTTAAAGGGAGAGAGCATATGCACTTTAGCACTGGTTAGCAGTGGTAAAGTGTGCAGAGTCTAAAAGCCAGCAAAACCAGTGTCCAAAAAGTGGAGGGAGGCAGGCAAAAAGTTAGGGGTGACCACCCTAAGGCTGTCAGATCTAACATGTGTCCCCCAAGCTGAAAGTGGGGAGAGCTACCCAACCTCCTGGGAGCTCTCATTGCTAAGGTGGAAGTATCTGGAGAGACCATCAGCATTGGCGTGGTCAACCCCTGGGTGATGCTCTACCGTAAAGTCCATCCCCTTTAGGGAAATGGACCACCTCAAGAGTTTTGGATTTTCACCCCTCATCTGCATGAGCCACCTGAGGGGCCTGTGGTCTGTCTGAACCCGGAAGTGAGTCCCAAACAGGTATGGCCTCAGCTTCTTCAGTGCCCAGACCACAGCAAAAGCTTCTCTCTCAATAGCACTCCACCTCTGTTCCCGTGGTAATAGCCTTCTGCTAATAAAGACTACTGGTTGGTCTAGGCCCTCCTCGTTTAGCTGTGCTAGGACCGCCCCTATGCCATGCTCTGAAGCGTCTGTCTGCACGATAAATTCCTTGGATTAGTCAGGGGCCCTGAGCACGGGCCGTGCACATGGCTTCCTTAAGAGAGTCTTAGGCTTTCTGACAAGCCTCTGTTCAATTCACCAACCTAGGTTGTTTCTTGGAAGTGAGTTCTGTCAAGTGTGACACAATGGTACCATAGCCGTTGACGAATCTGTGGTAGTATCCAGTGAGGCCTAAAAAGGCTCTCACCTCAGTCTGGGTTCTAGGTGGTTGCCAGGCCTTGATAGTATCAATCTTGGCCTGGAGTGGCTGCACCTTGCCACCACCTACTAGGTGTCCCAAGTACACCACGGAACCCTGCCCAATCTGGCACTTACTAGCCTTGATGGTCAGGCCTCCCTGTTGCAGAGCCTGAAGCACCTCCTTGAGGTGGAGCAGGTGTTCCTCCCAGCTGGAACTGTAGACAGATATGTCGTCCAAGTAGGCTGCAGAAGGCATCCTTGCCAGCTAGGACCCCGTTAACAAACCGTTGGAAGGTAGCTGGGGCATTTTTTAGACCAAATGGCATCACCCAGAACTGGTAATGTCCATCAGGTGTGGAAAATGCTGATCTCTCTTTAGCCCCCTCAGTCAGGGCGATCTGCCAGTACCCGGAAGTAAGATCAAACGTACTCAGGAACTTGGCAGCGCCTAGTCTGTCGACGAGCTTGTTAGCTCGGGGGATGGGGTGAGCATCAGTCCGTGTGACTGAGTTGAGACCCCAGTAGTCCACACAGAACCTGAGTTCTAGCTTCACACCTGGGGCGGTAGCCTTAGTTACCAACACCACAGGGCTGGCCCAGGGACTACTGGATTTCTCAATAACCCTTAAAGCTAACATCTTGGAGACCTCCTCCTTGATGCTGGCCTTCACCTTATCCGATAACCTGTAAATTTTGTTCTTCACAGGGAGACTGTCACCTGTGTCAATGTCATGAACACAGAGGTGGGTCAGTCCAGGAGTAAGGGAGAACAGGGAGGAGAACTGCTCCAACAGCTCATACCAGTCTCCTCTCTGGTTTAGAGTCAGGGAGTCAGAGAGAATGACACCTCTCACTGACCCATCACCTTCTTGGGCAGAGAGGAGGTCGGGGAGAGGTTCACTCTCCTCTTCCATTCCTTCATCTGTGACCAGAAGCATGTTGACTTCAGACCTCTCAAAATGAGGCTTCAGTCGGTTGACATGGAGCACCCTTCGGGAGGTCCTAGGGGATTGGAGGTCCACTAGGTAAGTGTCCTCCCCTTTCTGCTCCTTTACTTCAAATGGGCCAGACCAGCGGTCCTGGAGAGCTCTAGGCTCTACTGGTTCCATTACCCACACTTTGTCTCCAGGTTGAAACTCTACCAGGGTGGCCTTCTGGTCATACCAGCGTTTCATTACCTCTTGACTGGCCTCAAGGTTATTTTTGGCCTCTTTCCAGAAGCGGTTCATCTGGTTGCGGAGGGCCAACATGTCTCTGACCACATTCTGAGGGGGTGCCTTTGGAGCTTTCTCCAACCCCTCCTTGACAATGCTTAAGGGTCCCCTGACAGGATACCCATAGAGAAGCTCAAAGGGACTGAACCCTACCCCCTTCTGGGGTACTTCTCTGTAAGCAAAGAGAAGGCATGGTAAGATTACGTCCCACTTACGCCTCAGGGCCTCAGGGAGGCCACCAATCATGCCTTTCAAGGTCTTGTTGAATCTCTCCACAAGACCATTAGATTGGGGGTGATAGGGTGTGGTGAACTTGTAGGTTACACCACACGCATCCCACATAGACTTCATGTATGCAGACATGAAGTTAGTGCCTCTGTCAGACACTATCTCCTTTGGAAATCCCACACGGGTAAATATCCCCATCAGAGTTCTGGTCACCACCGGTGCAGTTACGGTCTTCAGAGGGATTGCCTCTGGGTAACGGGTGGCATGGTCCACCAAAATCAGGATGAACCTGTTGCCTAGGGCAGTTTTGGGGTCCAATGGACCAACAATGTTGATGCCCACCCTTTCAAAGGGGGTGCCAATGACAGGAAGTGGAATCAGGGGGGCCTTAACCCATTTTCCTGTTTTACCACTGGCCTGGCAGGTAGGACAAGATCTACAGAACGTATCTGAGTTTGTCCTTATTCTGGGCCAATAAAAGTGGGAGAAAAGCCTGTCAAAGGTCTTGTCTTGCCCCAAATGTCCTGCCAGGGGAATGGCGTGAGCCAGACCCAGTAGGAAGGTTCAGTAACACTGGGGGACCACCAGCGCACGCGCTGCCCAAATGGCCGGAACCTTAGGCTCACTGTAGAGGAGATCATTCTCACAATATATGTGGTGATCGCCAGAGGCTTCACCTGCTGCCTGGGCTGAGGCTTGCTTCCTCATACCCTCTAGAGTGGGACATTCTTTCTGCGCCTTGCAGAATTCCTCCCTGGTGGGTCCACCCTCAACTTTCTAGCCAGCAAGCTCAGGTAGATCACCTAGGGGGTCAAAGTCTTCCCCAGTTTGCTCGGGGGCCTCCTCCAAGGAACCCCGTCAACCACTGTGGGAACTTCTGGGACCGGTTTCCCGCGCCCCTTGCCCCTCCTCTTGGCAGTTGTCTGGGCCATTGTTCCAGGCTCCAGACGCCCTTGACTTTCCTCTCGGTCAGCCATGGACCGTGTGGTCATGCAGACCCACTCAGGCAATCCTAACATTTCCAAGTGCGACCTTAGCTCTACCTCCTTCCAGGTAGTGTGCTCAAGGTCGTTGCCTAACAGACAATCTACAGGCATGGCAGGACTCACAGCTACTTTCAGAGTACCAGAGACCCCCACCCACTCAAAGAAAACCAGAGCTACCAGTAGGTGGCTCTCACGATTGTCAGCGACTATGACCTGGTGGAATGTATTTTGGATGACCTGCTCTGCTGACACCAGCTGACCCTTGACAGTAGTCATGCTGGCTCCTGTGTCACGCAGAGCCTCCACCGTTTGCCCATTGATGGTGACCCACTGTCTATACTTGGAAGTATTGGCAGGCATGTGGGCTTTTGACACCATCTCTGCATCCTTCAGGGACACTAGGGTTACCTCTGTCTGCACCCCAAAACTGTCTGGGACCATCTCCTCCCGAGCACTACGCTAGCCAACCCAGGTGTCTGCCCTCCTTTGTGGGGGTGTGCCCTCTTGGGGCACTTGGAGTCGCCCTCAGAGTGCCCATACTTATTGCACTCTGAACAGTGTGGTACAAACCTCCCTGTCTTATGGTCAGTGAAACCTTTCTTTTGACAATCAGACCGGGACTGGTTACCATTACTCCCTTGGGAACTATTTTGGGGGCTTTTTGAGAACTCCTTGTTTTTAAGTTTTTTTCCCCCCTCTTTCTTCTGATGGGAACCCTGACCACCTTTGTGGGTGTTCCCCCCAGATACCTTTTTGGACACTCTAGTACTAGTCCAGAGGTCCGCCTCCTCAGCAAGCTTCCTGGGATCAGTCAGCTTACTGTCTACTAGGTGCTGGCGCAACTCTGTAAAACAAATACTGAGCATATGCTCTCTCAGAATCAAATTATATAATCCTGTGTAATCATCTACTTTGCAGCCCCGCACCCATCCATTCAGTGCCTTACTGGAAAAGTCAAAGAAATCTACCCATGTTTGTGTGGATAGTTTGGTGCTGTCCCTGATCCTCTGATGGTATTTCTCAGTGGTCAGCCCAAACTTGGCAAGTAAAATGGATTTCTGAAGTGGGTATGTATTTTGATCCGGTTGTCCAATGTGAGAAGTGTGTCCCTCCCCAAAGGTAGCACATAACTCCACATAGCTGTACCCCATTGCCCTTCAGGAACCTCATGAGCCCTTAGTGCAACTTCATAAGCAGCTAACCATTTATCTATGTCATCTCCCACCACAAAACTGGGCACCACATTTTTGGGTATACAAACCTTCTTTTCTTCAGCAGGTCCTGTCTGTATGCTGCCACCATTACTGCTGGATTCAGACTACTTTGCCTTGAGATCCAGCTCCTTGAGACTCAGTTCATGAGCTAACAGAAGCTTATTTTCAGCCAAGGCTCTCTCAGCTGCTTGGGCTTCTCTCGCTGCCCTTCTTTCCTCCTGTTGAGCCTCAATTTTCAACCTTGCCATTTGCAATTGGAACTCCCTCTCTTCTCTCCTTTCCTCTGCGGTCAGTCCTTGCTCAGAGACACTGCTCCCTGGTCTGGAAGGGGGCACAATTGCAGTGGTAACATCACCCACTGTTGGCAACAAATCCTCAGAGGGGCCATTTTCTGGCTCCTCTTCCTCATCATCCTCCTCTAAATGGGCTTCTGCCCAGGCCCTCAGCGCCACTTGAAAGTCCTCCTTTTTGGAGGCCCCTTGGGTGGGTACTCTCATCACCTTGCAGAACCCTCTTAGCTGTTTGACAGTATATGTATCCAACAGGGCTAGGTCAAAATCTCCTGCTTGAGACCCAGCCAGAGACATGTTGAGTGAGGATTTAGCTTTAGAAAATTGTCAGAAAAAATGAATTTGCAAAAGAGATAAAAAAATCAAGTTGACCCTCAACTGTGGGTAGGTAGTGAAATACTTAGCTACTGTATGTCACTGCACAAATACAAGTCCTATCCTCACCACTGATCACCAATGTTAGAAATGGGGTTTTTGGTTGGCAGTCAGGTTACCCTCTGTCCAAGCAAGAACCCTCACTCTAGTCAGGGTAAGTCACACACAATCCAAATTATCCTGTGCCCACCCTCTGGTAGCATGGCATGAGCAGTCAGGCTTAACTTAGAAGGCAATGTGTAAAGTATTTGTGCAATAAATCATACAATAACACAATATAGCACCACAAAAATACACCACACAGTGTTTAGAAAAATATATAATATTTATCTGGATAATTGCAGGTCAAAACGATCAAAGATGCAATATGAAATTGTAGAGATATCACTGAAAAGTGATATAAAGTGTCTTAAGTCTTTAAAAAGTAAACAAAGTCTATTGCAAGCACAAAGTACCTGGTTTGAAGTGGAAAATCTCTGCAAAGGGCCGCAGAGGAGGAGATACGTGGAAAAGAAGCTGCTTATGTTGCAGAATACTGAGTAACCTGTGTGTTATGTGTGACTACTGCTAATTTGCAGAGTAACTAATGTGTAACGTTCTGACAACTGCTAAGGTAGCAGGATAGTACTGATATGTGATGTTTGGTCTGATAATTGCGTTGTGTACAATACAGTATATTTTCATATAATCTGGTGATGTATTTCCTTTGTGGTGGGGATATTGCGTCACATGTGTTGTGTGTGTTGTGCAAATGCTTTACACATTGCCTCCGGGTTAAGCCTGACTGCTCGTGCCAAGCTACCAAGGGGGTGAGCAGGGGTTATCGTGGACGTGTAACTCCCTTGCCCTGACTAGAGTGGGTAAGTTCTGCCTGGCTGAGGTGCATAGCCTAGCCAACCAGAAACCCCATTTCTAACAATCATCTAATTAGATTTGGAGGGCTCAAGCTCAAACTTGCTATTTTAATACTATGGCCCAAATATTTTATGTTATCACATGACCAAAAAGTGTGTCAATTAGATTTATTATAGACCGCATTGTTGTTCCTGGAATTCCAGTATTCAACAGCCTTAAGCTCTAGATCAACTGATACAGAAAAATACTATAATCACTTAGATCAGTCGCCAAAACCTCCAACTTTGTAAAAACACTGAACATTTGATAGGACACTACAAAGTAATTGAGTAAAGATTGTCCACAAGGAGAATGAAATGTATAGGAAGCAAGATAGTTTTTCCGGAGTCTGCCATTTAAGAAAATAAATTAATGCATTCTCAAACTCTTCAAGAAACTTAAGCCCCACCTGTCTAATCTAGCTTTTTTCTGGCAAGATTACCTCAAGAATGTGGCATTACCAATGGTCATACTTTAGCCCCTTGTGAGGCACCTTAGAGGGCACTGTAGATAAAGCATTCTCAACATGATAGCGACCTCCTTTACACTGCACTGCACATTTATGTAGGCAAATTGGCAGATCTATTTTTGCCTGTTTGAGATTTTGTGCCGTTCTCCATGGAGTAAATGTATTTCCTGCAGTATTATAACCTCACAACCTGATTGTTTTTGAAAGTCTAGAATCCTCATTCTTCTGCCTTGTACCCGAAGCCTATTTACTATCCAAGTCAGGACCCTTCAACTTGCTTTGTTCATCATGTTATCTTTAGGTCCCTAAACTTTATGTCTTTTGTCTCATATGAGACATTTTTACACTTTTTCTCTCACATGCTCCACACACACTAAAAGCACCACCTAATCCTCAATATACACTGAACCATTGACGATCCGTTTGAGGAGCAATCAGGAGTTTATCCCCTTTACACATCATGAATGGGTGAAAAAAGCATTATAAATGATTGACTTGATGATTTATACGAAAGATTGCATGAGATCCTTTATCGCTATCTTAAATGCACTAACTGACTTTGGTACAGTATAGGGATATTGAGTGAATTAACAGAAAACAAAACTGATGACCTGGAACGCTTCTTCAGTCAGTCATTTGGAGAAAAATTAGATTAGATACTGAGGGATTCATGTGGTAAAGGACTTGAGTATGGTGGCCCAAGTAAATTTTAACAGGCTTATGTCAGAAACAAAGAAACTCCTGAACTGTTGGGCCTGTCTCCCCCCTCTCAGTCCTTGGCAAAACAAATGTAATCAACACGAGGTTACTACTGAAATGTGTCATCATTTTTAATACAACTCCCTTGGAATTAATTGTAGAATGGTTTAAAAAGCTGCAAAGTGAATAGAGCAGGCTGGCATAGGTGAGAGGATTTCTTGAAAGAAGCTGTGTAAATACAAAATAAAAGGAGGAATCTTTGCTGTATTTTCAACCACTCCACTGGGCTTTTCAATTGAAAAATGCAAGTCTGTTATTATGGAGCGGCTTTCAACAAACTTCCCCACTTCATCGAGCCCTAACTAAAAATCTGTTGGAAGAAGGGGAAAATGTCCTATTTAAATTCGGCCAACCAAATATTTTTAATTAGATCAGGTTAAAGACTCTGAGGGAAGCATGTAAAGTTTGGATCCAGGTTAGGAGAGTCCTAAAAATGCCATATTACATTGAGTTGGCCCTGATATGGATCTCCCCAGGTATGCCAGACTGCTTACAGGATGCATTAGCTAGTCCTCTGGTGGATGCTGGAACTATGAAGTGGGGATAACAGTGGGAGGCAGGCACCTTGGTAACATGGGACACACTTTCCCAGCTTAGGGAAAAGAGGATCTCCAGGGACACATTCTATCAGTTAGTGAGCTAGGCGGGTGCGCAAGGTGACTTGGGGGAGGCATTGCAGAATAGGAAGAAAACTTGCTTAGTACTTCTTTACAGAAGAAAGAAGTATTCAACTGGTATTGGATGCTGGTGTGAGGTGAGGATGGACCACTAACATTGCCAGAGGACATGTAAAGATCAGACCTGAAGATGGAAGGGCAAAAGACAAGGGGACAGATGTAGCAAGCAGTTTTGCCCATTCTGTGTCTATGGGAAAATGTGTTTGTACATATGGCCCAAGGTGCTGCCCCAAGTGCAATTTAAAGTAAGCAGACAATGTACACCTATTCTGGCAGTGTCCAAACATCCAACCCTTCCGGTAAGAAGTGGGTAAGATTTTAACTGACATTGTTTCAATTAGGTAACTATACCGAGCTTTAATTATTACCATTGATACATTATATGATCTAATTATGGTCACTCCCAAGAGGGCAACAAGATTATAAGCATCAATTAAACTGCAAACTATGTTTAAATCAGCATTTTAAACATTAAAGCACCAGCTTTCTGTAATTCAATCATGTCTTTAGTTTTGATCGAATCCCAATCCACAATTGCTCATTAAAATTTAAAAAGAAGGAAACTTGTAGATCTATTTGTTTCATAAATGAATGGAATAATCAACCTTCTGAAAATGTTAGATTTAAAAGTATTAAAAAGGTGTTTGCATGTTTAAAATCTCTACATAATGAACTTCACTGGTTCCGATGTGTACAAGGTTGGCAAATTATGACATTTTGGTATCTGAATTCTGAATGACCCCAGCCATGATTCTAATTGTTTTTTCAACTCCAACTCTTGAACATATTTTTTGAGTGCCTGTTCATGCTGTGATAATGTTGAGCTACATAAAAGAGACAGCTTTGCAAATTCCAACAATTGCCAAATTCTAGGGCTGTGGGTGATCTGATTTGGAATGGGAAGCTCAGGTAATAAGAAGTAGGCTGCGATCATTAGGTGATTATTTGCATCACTCACCATAATAATCAGTAGTCGTGAATTGTGAGTGAATTTAAAAAAAAACTATTATATAATACGAAACAATTTGCAGGCAATTCAATAGCAATTCATAAGAGGTCAGTTCAGTCACTAAAAATGTTCACAGGGCTCAGGAAGGTGACAGATATGTGACCTAAACATCAGCTGGGTTTCTCTAGGGATGCCACCTGAGAATGTTTATAATTGTGCTCTTCCTGTTTTAGCAAGCACAGGGCAAATGGTGAGAGAATATTATTTGGAGTTATTAAAGTCGATTCCTAAGGAAAATAGCATTATACTAGCAACAATGGTTATGGGAGAAATCAATAAATTATGAAGAAAAAAAACGGCGCCAAAATACAAAATTATGCAAAAAAAGAGTTAAATATCCCATAATATCATACATATATAAAACAAGGGTTTCCCACTTTACACTTAACAAACATATAAAATCAATATACAGTGTAAAACACATGAAAAAGGCAGAGGATGCTTGCACCCAATGTGACAACCGGACTTGAGGTTTAATGGTTCATCATCAGGAAATGCAAAGTCGGAGCACAAGGGAAAAGTATTGCTAGCCTCAAGACAAAACTCATTTTTAGCAAAGAACACATCGGAAAGGGAAAATCTACTTAAAGAGATTCAATCCAGCATAGTTTAAGAAGCGTCACAATGCCAAGGTTTAAATCCCAGGGGCACTCGGGACCTCCTTCAAAGAAGAGTCCACAAATGCACGAAGAAAATCGGGAGAGCTATAGGATCTCCTGCCATCCGCTGCCGAGGAGACAACGTCGGTGTGTGCGTCTCAAATCCCAAGAGAAGCACGATGAGGAACCGGCAAGCAATAGACAGAAGCATGTATCAAACGTTGTGATAGTTCGGGTGACAATCCTCATTTCTCAACCCCAATTTACACCCTGAAGATGATCTTTGTGCGTAATACACTTATGCAGCGATACATGATTTTATTAACTATTTGAATCATTTTCTCATGGTAGAGTTTTAAAGTACTTTGAAGCAGCCACTCCAACAAAGAGTGCTCAAACAGGAACCCTGAGTGGCCACGCTGCAACTTGGTGGATAGAGACTTTAAAATGATGATACGTGGATTTAAACATCGGAACAGACTTACTAAAGGTAATTTCCTAACGAAAAATGTTATGGAATATAGCTTTAACATGACACTTTTGAAAGGCGCCCGATGGATATGGAGAGGGAGAATGATTCTGAATACAGAAATCAATATGAACAAATGTCGTTTGAATGAAGATTCAACTTGATAACCCATTAATAGAAGTACAATTAATATATTGTAGCTTTCAACTACACACCTGCATAGAAAACTTTACAGCTACTTCTACATGCTCTCAATGTTAGAAACAGAGTATTTCAATGGGAAAGCAAACGTGTGAGGTTTTTTTTAGCATATGTTTATACTTACCTAGGTATATTGAACGAAATGCTACAGAGGTGGACTCAAGGCGCCTCGTCACTACTTATTTTAGCATATGTTTATATTTGCTTAGGTATATTGAATGAAAATGCTACAGAGGTGGACTCAAGGTGCCGCATCACTACTTGAAGAAGACTTTTTTTGAAAAAAGATTATGGCTATTCTTGGTGGGGCTCCAAAATGGATATATATTTGGGATTTACTTCACTACCATGTTGGCCTGATGACAAGACTTTTCTGGTATCGTGACGATTTATACTGCAATCTCTAATACCCAATATACAATGACATAGTGCCACGACACAACACCACTGAGCACAACACATCAGGCTAAATACTCCATCACTGCCCCTCATTCAGCCAGCCAAGCCAAGGACCATGCTAATAGAATAGGTTTCTCCCTAACACCACTAAAATAATTTATTAACCATACACAATCCACCTAAATGCAATAAACTCAGAACCAAAAACACAAGGATGTTGGAGTACTTGGCTTCAACATATTTAATATAATGCTCAAAACTAATTACTAAGCGCAGTAAGGGTTCTGTGTGCATTAAAAACATAACAAATTCTCACGGATAAATTGTGCTGAATTTAATTGACTACTGCTTTACGAAATAACAGTACCAGAACTATTTTCTTAATTGAATTCAGTGTTGAAGTCTATGAACAACTGCAAAGAATCTATCTACCAAGGACTTGTTTGTCGTCATTAATAGTTATGTACAACAGTGTTTTTGATGGTGTATAATATTTTGACGTTCTTTGAATGAGAAGCAGAGTGCCAGTTCTAGGCCGATGTCAGTCCTAGACCTGTATTTGAGGGCCTTCTTTAAATAAACGTATGATTTTTAAACACAGGAAACGTTATAGTCACAACTGAAGTTAGAGCTCGTCATTTTGTTTTTGTGACTTAAACTGCTTAATGCAAAGCACGTCAAATTCAATCAAACTTGTAATTTGAAGAATCTTTTTTGGCGACGAACTTAACAGCACACAAGGGTCACACATTTAACATCTGTTACTGCTTGTAACTAGCTTCAGTTTGAGTCTTGACAACAAATATAAAGCAATTATGAGCAATGTAGTCAAAATGATTCATGGTTTAATGTCTTCCGGTTCTTTCACGTCAGCAGAAAAAAGCGTTCTGAATTAGCAAATTTGTTTTATTTTCCATTAAAAAAATGAAGCTCCGCTTTAGTTCTTTAACAACTTCTCTGCTAATTGATGACATTGAGTTTCAAACCACTTATCTGTGTGCTTTATTGCATGAAACTGTTTTCATTGTACCGTGCATGTTGAGTTATACCAATTACATTACAATGGGCCACTTGGTGCCTCAGCTTACAGATAGCAGCATCGTAATTCTCCAGTATGTCTATGATACAGAACTCTAGCTAAAAATCTTCTCTGCTTTAGACACCCAACCACTCAAACACTATCTACACTCTTTCAGACCTTGATGTCCAGCACCTAACTGAAGGTCATCCTAACCAAAACACAATTCCTCTTTGCCTGGTACCACAAACAAAAAACAGTGAAAATTAGCCTTAATGATGTCACTCTTGAAGACTTCAAACCCCACCTTTCACTGAACGCCAAATCACTTGAATTCTCCCTGGACACCAACCTCACTCTCAATAAATACACTGCCCAAAAAACGAAAAACATGGACAGCCTGGCATGAACGTGAAACTGTTCCTTCCAGAAGGAGACAGTTGTGCTAGAACTTCAGTTCAAGCTGTTGCCCTCTGACATCAGAGTGGTGGCAAGGCCTTGTTATCCCAGACTTCATACTGGCACCTAAAGGCATCTTACATGCCACAGTATATCCCAGCCAGGGCCTTAAAAAAATAGGATTGCATCCCTTCCATTATGAAACCCCATCCATTGGCTCACTTTGCGGACCCACATCATCTCGAAATACAACTACATTACTTACAAAGCTATCATGACTAGTAATCCTGCTTTTCTTGAAGACAAGCTTACATCTCTGGTGATAGTCACACCCTCAGCCCGGACATCAACAAACCACTGATTATGTAATGTAAAAAAGAAAAGACTGCAGGCATTTTTCATCTATGCAACAAGGATTAAGAACAACATCCCCTATCCACCAGGACTGCTCCAATATTCCTCAATTTAGTAAAGAGTTGAAGACATCTCTTGAACAATTCGCAAATCAGCTACCTTTCCTATCAATCACTGACTTTTTTTAAACTAACTTTATTGTGTTTTTGAACATCCAATTGCAATATGTGTTTTACCCTGGATTCTGCACATTGTTAATGGAAATAGCATTCTTATTGTGTATAGTATGAGTCATTCTTTTGCATGCTCTGCAGTAATTTAACTGTAATTTTCTGAGTGAGTTATGCAGATAACTATGAGTTCAATTAAACATTGTCGTGTGTAGGCATTCAACTCACAGTCCTCCTGCCTTCACCCCCTCGCCCTTGGTGTATGGTGTGGTAGGTCTACTTTGTCATCACTCAGCTGTGAGGTACTGCTGGAGCAGGTGATTAAAAAAATATGAATGAATACTCATGTATTCTGAGTAATGGATGTGCATCGAAAATTTATTAATATAGAGAAAAATAGCGCACACATTTGAAAGTGTCCACATGAGTGGCCGCCAATGTTCACAAAGTGTACTTATTAATGTCTTTTTAATATTAAATATGGAGCTTATGTTTGATCAATGTAGTTATATGTCATATTAAAGGTTATGCATTATGTATTAGCTTTATTAATTGTAGGCCTTAACTTAGCGGAGGTTTTGGCCTAGTTGCACGGCCTCATGTCAAGCTGTATTTCTTAGGCGTTTAATAAAATGTCTGCTTAGAGAAATAAACTGTGATATTCCACAATGCTGACCAAATGTGCTCGTAGCTAAAAGTCTTTCTCATGAGAACCGCTTGCTAGAAGATGCTGTTCATGTAAAATGTCACATCATAAGTGTAAAATGTGTAAGACTGACTTTCTCAGGAGGAGAACAATAACTGCACTGACTGGAGTACAAGCTGCAACAATATTGTTACCAGACGAGCCGTATGATGAGGACATTACAAGAGAAGCCAGTCAGCGACATGTGAACCGTGTACTAGTAGAAACTGTAGATTTGATATTTTAGTTTTATTGGACAAAGTGTGAAAATGTGAACCCATGACCAACAGGGACTTGGGAAGTAGTTTTAGGAAATCTAACTTAGCCGGACTGCACCAAGAGGAAATACGCCACTCTCCCCATTTTTCCCAAAGGTTTACCTCTATTCTTTTGAATTGTTTAAAGACTTTGCGTTTCCTGAACTTTGATGCTGAATCCTGATGCCTTGCTGACCAAACTGATGTCCTGATGACGAAGACTATCTTAGCTTGCTGATCCAATTGAGGAGAGGTATACTGTTACGCATATGTTTTGTTATGCCTGTTTGCTTTTTCTTTCTAGGTACCAACTGCACTATTTTGATAGAGCCATAGATGTTTTTCCAAATTGTGTTTGCTACATTGTTTTGCATGAAGTCCAGCATGCTAATGCTAATCTGGTGTTAGATAAGGCTCCTCACTAATGAAAGTTCGCTATATCGAGTAACATTCAATGTCTTTCCTTTGCTGAATATAAATGTATGTGATATCATTTGCGCAATTGTTCTTGTTTTTAATTTGCACCGTAACCTTAGCATGTGTAATTGTTTAAGCTTTGATTAGATTACGTTTCTTTCACCGCTTTGGATAGCCAGTGATGTTTCTGCATGTCTATCATTTGATATTGAGATTATCTTCCACAACATTAGCATTGCTAATATAGGGAAATAAATATTCTAACTTTTACAAAAAGGTGTGGTTATTCATGACTGAAAGGTCATGGTGTGTGATTATTACTGACTCCAATTGATTACTAATGCTATTGATTATCATTGATTATTGATGTTACTGACTAGTTATTGCTTATTGATCTGAATGTACGGGATATACGGTGGGAACTTCTTAAATGTGAGTCAAAAGGTTCATAGACCCGTTGGCGTCCCCTTGTAAGTTTACTTATGAAGGTGAGACGTGCCAACAGAGATGGTAGCAGACTGATGGTTAGCCTCCTCAGGAGCCCATCGTAGTAGCCCCATACATGGTACTGAGAAATAACAGGTATTTACAGAGATGGTGACAGCTTGATGGACTGTCTCCTTAAGAGCCCATAATAGATGTCCGGTATAGGTTTTGGATTTTTATTTTTAAATGATACAAATCGGAGAGGAAATGTGCCCCTAGGTCTTTAAGATGACTTTCCGAGAATCTTAGAGTGCCCCAACGGTTGTTTGAGGATGTTCTCGGGGTTCTAGTGATAGTGTGAATGAGGTAGGTTTTGCGCTTGCACAGATTGTGCTAATCACAGGTGAATTGTGATGTTTGTGAGGTTTTAGGGAGTTTGTGTACTCCAAATTAATTTGTTGAAGGAGTGTGCGTCCTCCGCAGTGTGAGAGTAGGGAAGTCATCGAACTTCACATGTGTGTGGCACTTTGTGCTAAAAAATTGTCCATGTGGTTGTTGATGTACGGACCCTGCCTGGTCTAAGACTCCAGAGTATATTGAATAGTGATTGAGACACTTGGTTTTTGTTGCAATTTGTCTGGTTTAGTAGGTCAATCCGGCGTTAGAGTGTGAGTCAAAATGAGTGAAAATAAATTTCAGCTGAGATCTGGTGAGTCCTATGTGCGCCAGGACAGACCCACTGATCAGTTGAGAGTCAAATTTGCAGGTCGAATTTTGCTTGCGAATCAGGGAGACTGAGAAATAAGGAGTAGCTGCAAGAGAGAAACGCCGTCAGTGAAATTCTGTAAAGTTTCTGAAGCAATTGTGTTACATTTCCTGTTGTAAACCAGCAGATTTGTTTTTTGATTTTTGTTAGTGCTCACAATTTTTGCATTAGTTTTGTGTGAATCAAAGTTTGGGAGGACAAGCTGCAAGACTTTGTCAGCCGCAGTACGTGTGAGTGTGACGTCATTGGAGTCGCGCTGGGATAGGTTGGTTAGAAGAGAAGGGTCGCACATGAATTGGCAGCAGTCAGTGAGTCGCAATTGGTTGAGAGGTGGGTGAACAGAATTCTGGGATTAGAAATCACTTTCTGATTTGATTTTGAATAACATAAAAAGGTCGAAAAGATTAAATATTTCAAAGCTTTAAAGAGTGCATTAAGGGGAGATACGTTACAACGAGTATAGGCGAGGTTACACCGCCAGAAGGTACACCAGCTTACATTGTAATGGAAGAGAAGGATCTCACACCATGTCTTTGGCTAAAGCAATGGTGCAAAGTGACAGAGAAAGATGAAAACTTAGCATTTCCTGCAAATGGAACATTCAATTTGAGGGCTTTAGAGCATTTAAGAACGGTGCTATATGAATCAAAGTCTCTTCCAAGACCAGCACAGTTTGAGGCATTAGCGATCTGGAAGATAGTAGCCAGGCAGCAACAGCAACAGAAATTCAAGAGGAGAATGAGAAAAGCAGAAAAGATATTAAGAGAGGCTAGATGAGGCAGTGTTCAGATACTTTGGAGAAACAAGACTGCATGGAATTAAGTTGTTTCCAGTGACTATGCAGGACAGTGAGAAGGAAGGAAGGAAAGCTACTAGAAAGGCAGACAGAAACCCCTCTGGGAGTAGGGAGGCTAGAAAGTCTTCAACAGTGGAGGAAGAATCAGATGATGATGAATTTATTTTACAGTTATTGAAAAATCATCCACCACCATATGCACCACATCAGAGTGGTCGGAGCACCAGTGCTGATCCTTCAGCTCCGACACAGGTTAATGGAACAGTGAGTCCAGTGCAGGTTAATACTAGCCTGACACAGAGTCCAATGCAGAGTAGTCTTAATGCGTCTACTACTCCAGTGGTACAAAGTCAGGAGCAACCGCCACAGGTCCAGAGAGTTTACCCTGATATACCCATCTTCGAAACGGCTACAAACTTAATGGTGCCTACGGAACAGGTTTTCCCGAAACTGATGTTAGTTAAGACAGAACCAACTCCACTTTTACTGCCACAAGTGCAGCCACAAGGTATGCCAAGATTCACTCCAGTAAAAGGAACACAGTCAGATATGTCTCCAATCATGAATCAGAACATGGGAGCTACTCTCCCACAGAACGTATGTACCAGACCAACTCCAGATGCTAGATCCCTATATATTACTGTTGGTCCGACCGTACCATTATTTGCACACAAAAAAAACAGTGTATGTGAACAGGGCATCATGACACAGAATGCAATGGGGAGAGGACATAACTAGAACACTCGAGTAGTCTCTCCTGTGGGGCAGACTTTTGACGGATTGAGATCACTGCTGGACCTTAGTCCATTCGGAGTACTTCCAGATACTATGATAGGGTCACATATTAGCCAGAGCTTGAAATGGCTGACACCGCAGACCCTGGATACAGTTGCACAGCAGGTCCACCTTCCCAAGCCAGCAACATCTTGTTGCAAGGTTTGACTGCTCAGCAGTTGACTGAATGATTAGACAAGCTGAATACCCCGCAGAGTGCTCCTAAGGGAGAGTGGTATTTGAACTACACTAGGCTGAGCATAGAAGCGGGTGAGCTCATTGAGGGAACTATGGGTGTGAACAGGTTAGAATCCTACAAAGAAGCAGAGTTGAGATATCTATGCCCGAAGAAAACAAGGGAAGTGAGCAATGTGCACCAGAAGATAGCGACCTGGCAGAGAAGTATGGCATAGAAATAGAGAAAACTGGAATGAAGGCACACCTTAGGGAATTACTTCAAAGCACCCAGACTTGGAGAGCATTAGACAAATGGGAAGGCAGATGGTTAAAGAAAAGAGACAAAAGGAAAAGGAACTCTGTGGAGCTGACTGCAAATGTGCAGCATGGCCAAGATCCACTGAAGATTGTATCAAAATTTTCAAAATAATGTGAATCAAATGCAAAATGTTCAACCCATGCAGCAGGTGCAAATGCCACATATGCAAATGGCACAGTTGCAGCCAGTGTAGCAACAGGTTCCAATGGTACCTAGACAGTGAATTCAAATACCTCAAGACCCAATGGAACAGCAGCAAATGACACTTTTTCAACAGGTCATAGGTCAGACGCTTAACCAAAATAATAACACAGTACACCAATTCCCGTTACACAGTGAAAATGGAATAAACTATGATTGGGTGAGCAAGAGTTCAGATGCGGAGCCATGTGTGCTTGCAACCTCCTTAGAAGTAGATCAGAGAGGTCCCTATGTGAAGGGAAAAGTCATGGATCACAGAGTTTCATTCTTCGTTGACATGAGAGCTACACTCTCTACAGTAAGATCAGTTGAAATTCCAAACTTGCTGCTTTCAGGTAAAACAGTTCAGATTATAGGAGTAGCGAATCAGTATTTGACCAACCCGATTACAGAACCAGTTCAGGTTAAAATTGGTAACTTCCAGGGACTGCACAAATTCGTAGTCTGTGATTCAAGCCCAGTATCCTTGCTGGGGACAGACTTGCTGTGTAAAACAAGATGCTAAATTACTTCTTCAAATGATAGAATAGAGATTCAAACAAATAGCGATGATGAAGATGACCAAGCCCCAGAGATAGAGCGTGAGACAATAAATGAGGAATACCCTCTCATTGAATTGTTCCCAGTGTTCACAGTGAAGGAGCTTCATCCTAATTTACAGAGAACTGATCAGGAGAAGGTGTGGGATCTGATAGGAAAAGAATTAGGTCTGATTAAGGGAGTTGAGCCAGTTAAAGTTACCGTAAAGCTGAATGCTATTTTTCCTCAAATTCCCCAGAACCACATGCCACAAGATGTCCTCATGAAGGTCGCTCAAATAATTGCAGAATTTGTGAAACAAGGATTTCTGAAAGAAGTGTTGAGCAGCTCACGTAATTCTCTAATAATGGGTTTGAAAAAGCCCTGTGGGAAAGTTTGAATCGTGCAGAATTTGAGAAAACTAAATGACAATGTGATCAAATGTTGTCCTGTGGTTGCAAATCCAGCAGTGATGTCTCAAATTCCATGTGAAACTGAGTGGTTCACTGTCATTGACTTGTTGCAAGCCTTCTTTTCTGTACCTCTTCATGAGGAGAGGCAATTTCTCTTTTGTTTCAAATTTTTGGGCTGAGTGTACTGTTGGTGTTGAATTCCCCAAGGGTTTTCAAAGTCACCTTCCATATTCAATCAGATTGTGAAAAATAATTTGTTGTAATTGGAATTGCCTTTCCAATCGACCTTGGTACAGTACTTTGATGACTTGTTGATTTCGAACCAAACAAGAGACGAGTGCAAGTATGACACGGTTGCTTTGCTGAGCCATTTGGAAAAGAATGGTCATAAAGTGTCCCCACTTAAATTGCAATACTGTCAGAAAGAAGTGAAATACTTGGGTCATCAGATTGAGAATGGGTCAAGAAAGATATCAAGAGAAAGGGTCACAACCATATTGCAAATGAATCCCCCAACCACAGAGAGGTGCCAGGATGTTTCTAGGAATGGTAGGCTACTGCCGCCAATGGATTCCCAATTTTTCAGTCATTTCAAGACCATTGCAGAAGCTGACTCATAAAAAAATCACTGCTCCCATAGTGTTAGACCAGGCTGGAATGAAAGCATTTACTGAATTGAGAGAGAGTCTGTGCAAAGCTCCGGCTTTGGGTATGCCTGACTTCACTAAACATTTCACTTTGTTCTGTCATGAGCGTGATGCATGTTCTTTGTCTGTCTTGACGCAGGTCCATGGAAGTGTGAACTGCCCAGTAGCATATTTTTTAGTTGCAGCAGCTTTACCAGGTTGTTTGTGTGAAGTTGCAGCTGTTGGACAGAGCCTTTCGCAGTGTGAAGGCTTTGTGATGGGATATCCCTTCATTATAATGGTCCCTCACTCTATTGAGATCCTACTTACAAAGACGAAAACCCAATATTTAACAGGTGCAAGGTTGACCAGATATGAAACGAGTATTCTAGGGTCACCAAATGTGTCATTGAAAAGATGTACAATGCTGAACCCAGCAACCTTACTTACTAATGAAAATGATGAAATTGAAAATTTGAAAGACATTGATCATGATTGTCTTGAAGTAACTGACTTGTGCTCAAAACCGAGACCTGATATTAGAGATACTCGATTGGAAGAGAATGACCAAATTATCTTTGTTGATGGTTCTTGTTTAAGAGACAGTACAGGGACACAGAGAGCAGGATATGACGTGTGCACAATTACTGGTATCCTGGAAGCTACTTGGCTTCGAGGAGTGTATTCTGCCCAAGTAGCAGAACTGGTAGCCCTTACTAGAGTGTGCCATGTTCCTGCTCAATTAAAGTTACCATCAATATGGATAGCCAGTATGGATTTGGAATAGTCCATGATTTTGGCCAGTTGTGGTCACAGAGAGTTTTTATGACCTCATCTGGTTCGCCAGTGTGAAATGGTGAGAGAATTAAAGATCTGTTGCATGCTATCCAAATGCCTGAAAAGATTGCCATGTGAAATGCAGTGCACATCTAAAGTCACAGGACTTTGTGACAATGGGAAATGGGTATGTGGATCAAGTCACAAGATCTTGCGCATTGCACTGTATTTCATTCAAAGATAAGTGGGAACTATTATCTGAAAAAGATAAAATATGTCCAAGTTTTGCATTGAAGGTAATTGATACGTTGGAGGAACTGGAAACATTGCAGAACAATGTTGACAGGGCGCAAAAACGTTCATGGAGCAAAATCAAATGTGTACAGTGACAAGATGAATTGTGGTTTTCAGAAGAGGGTCAATTAGTTTTGCCTAATAGTCTGTTGTCTCAAATGGCTAGGTATTATCATGGTCAAGCACATGTTGGGAGCGATGCCATGATTCGGTTGTTCAAGCACGATTGGTTCAACCCAAGGTTTAGACAGGTAGCTGAAGCAGTTTGCCATCATTGTGTCATTTGCCAACAGATTAACGCGGGGAAAGGGACAGTGGTTACTTTGAGCCACATTGAAAGAGCAGGAGATCCATTCAGCAGAATGCAGATGGAATTTATTAAGATGCCTGTGCATGGAGGTTTGAGATATGTGTTGGTGATTGTGTGCATTTCTAGTCACTGGATTGAAGCATACCCTACTCGGAGAAATGACAGGCTCACAGTAGCGAAACTACTGCTTACGGAACTGATACCACATTTTGGGTTTCCGATCTCTTTAGAATTAGATAGGGGAAGTCACTTCAACAATGAAGTAATTAAATTACTGTGTGCAGCATTGAACATTGAGCAGAAGTTGCATTGTAGTTACTGCCACGAAGTATCAGGACTAGTGGAACAAATGAATGGTACCTTCAAGTCAAGAATTGCAAAGATGTGTGCGTCCACAAATCTGAAATGGTCCGATGCACTGCCTTTAGTTCTGATGACAATGAGAAACACACCCAACAGGAAGACAGGATTGTCACAGCATGAGATTCTTTTGGGCCGAGCCATGAGTTTGCCAGCGGTGCCTGCAAATGCACTTGTCAACATTACAGATGATATGATGTTGAACTACTGCAAGGGTCTGGCTGATGTGGTTCGCTTTTTCTCACAGCAGGTGGAAGCCACCACACTGCCACCGATCCATGACCCAGGGTACAATCTGAGGGCCAGTGACTGGGTTGTGGTCCGGAAACACATGAGGAATTGGAAGGGTCCTTTCCAGGTAGTTCTGACAACTACCAGAGCTGTGAAGTGCGCTGGATTTCCAAACTGGATCCATGCCAGTCACACAAAGAAAGTGATATGCCCAACTGATGAAGAAGTAGAGTTTTTGAAAGTATCAACAACAGCAAAACAAGACTCAGAACCGGAAGGAGAACAAAGGGGAACTGAGACCAGAACTGCGCCCTTTGAGGACGGTTCAGTCACCCCTGTGAGAGACGAAGGAGAAGACCTCCAGGAGGGTGACGGTGAGCTTATCTCAATTGAGGCAGCAAGGGAGCCTAGCCGAAGGAGCGCTTTCCCAGAAGCAGACAATTTTGAGAGACAGACAGAGCAATTGCCAGGCCCTTAGGGGGAAGGAGTTGAGGCGGATCAAAGTCACTGTGATCTGACACCTCCTGGACCAGTTGCAGGTCCATCAAGAGAAGACACCATAGAACAAGGAAAAGTTTCAAGTTCAACACTGAAAAGAACATTGACCAAGGGTCCACTAAAAAGAGATAAGTGTCCGGAGTCACAAGCAAAGAGAAAGGAAGTAGTTGTTGAAACAACAATCGAAGGAAAAGTCGATACAACAAGGAGAGAAGATCTAAGTGAAGGAGAATTGAATGGTGATCGAAAGTTAAAAAGAAAGAGAATAGCAATTTGAAGATACACAGGTCCTGAATAGCCGTATGCAACTACAAGTGAATGGCAGAAGAATGTTTGTCTTTTTGTTCTGATCGAGACATTCCAGGTCAAAATTTTGGCACTTGAAGAAAGCTGCTGTTAAAGCAATCTGGAAAACTCTTAGAGAAAGAAACTGTTTAAAGTAACTGGAAAAGACTTTGATAACCTGATTTTTGACATTTTGAAACCTGATTTTGACAAGCTGCTTACCGATTTTTGACAAGGGATCCTGGAAGACGGAAAGCTGTAAATAACTCCTGAAAGAAGATTTTTGTTTTTGATTTTGCTGCAGTTTTCCTAAATTTCTTTTCTGCTTTCTGATTCTTTACAGATCATGAGTAACAGTAGCCAGCAGGGTAGGAATTTTTTCTTTGTAGTATTGACTGCGGGAATGAATTACTGTTCTTGATAAGAGCAAAGCCAACCATATTTCTGCTTTTGATACAATTACTACATTAATAGCAATAGAGAAGTTTAGGTTAGATGAAGAGTATTTTCACAAGGGTACTAATGCACAAGGAGAACTTTCTTCTAATGTCTTCTATCATTTATTGAGTGAGTATGTTGAGACGATGGATGCGAAGAGTAGTTATGTGTGTACGCAGATTCCTCCATTAGTCCACGAAGGAGTTACTTATCACAGTTTGCCTCTCACTTATGGGATAAGTTGTAGCCTGTTACTAACAAGATTCTATAACCAAGATTACATCCAATACTTTTACTCCAACCACAATGTGGTGTTTTTGTTTGTCCCTATAATTAGGTATTTGAGTAGAGTAGCTAAGGATAATGACATAGTATTAGTTAGAGGTTTCTTTGAACCTACATTAACATTTGGCACGGCTTATGCACACTGCAACAATTTGACATGCTTGCTTACACCTTTAGAGAAGACCTGCTTAGAACACACAGATGACAGGAGAAAGGCATTGATGGAGAAGTTACAAAAAGGCTTAGAAAAAAGGACGTACAAGAATGACTATGCTTATAGTGCAATTAAAACACAATGGAAATTTAGCTCTAGATGCGCATCATCTAGGGAAGCTTTGTATCTATAGGCCTAAATCATGCACTGACGCTTTATTTGTGGAAACGAGTGAATGTAGACATGATTTTTTGTTTCAGAGTAAATGGACATTTATGTTGAATGGACAAGATCCAGCGAGTCCTGGGATATATTACATCTGTGTTCCTAATACCTATTACTGTCTTCCAAGAGGATGGTATGGGACATGTTATTTGGGAATAGTTTTCCCAAAGATTCTTCAAATGGATGACTTAAAGAGGTTTCCAAAAATGACCGAATTACATAATATATGATAGAGGAGCGAGTCTCATTGTGGTATAGTGGGAGACATATTTAGAACAATAATTTCATCAGTGTGAGTTGTTTTGAATTCAATAAAGATTCGAATGTTGTCTACTACTGTGGATAAGATGCTGACACCAAACTTTTCAGAAGCCATACTCCTGATAGATAGTGAATTAGCTGCTGAAAGAGCTATGATGCTTCAAAATCAACTTACTTTAGATATTCGTTTAGCAAAGGATGGCAGAGTTTGTGGAATGCTTAATTCTAGGCATTGTTACTCATTCATTCCTGATAATAGGAAAGAAATTAGAAGCTTACATAATAATCTGACTAATGAATGTGGTGATTTGAAACAATTGAAGGAACTTTGGGAGAACAGTTTTAAAGATTTTGCTTCAGTGGGAAATTGGCTCAGCAACATTGGGAAAGGGATCTTATTGAAAATTATACAGGGGATGTTAATTATCATTGTTTGCCTTATTGGAATATGGGGAATATGTAAATTGTGTAAAAGAATAAAATTGAAAAAGACAAAGAATAATCAGAGGAGGGAAGAAAAGAAAAGGGAAAAATTCTTAGGGAAAATTTAAAAAGGGAACAAAGATTTGAAGGGATTGAAATGACAGGGTTTTAGCTGATGCAATTTTTTTTGAGTGAGTAATAGTTTAGAGTGATGACACATTTAGCCATCAGAGGAGGGATTGCCAAAACAGGTGTTTTTAAAAAATATGAATTAATATTCATGTATTATGAGTAATGAATGTGGTAGAAAATGTATTAATATATAGAAACATAATGCACACATTTGAAAATGTGTCCACATGAGTGGCAGTCAATGTTCATGAAGTGTACTTATTAATATGAAAAATGGAGCTTATGGTTGATTAATGGAGTACGATGTCATATTAAGGGTTATGCATTATGTATTAGCTTTATTAACTGTAGGCCTTAACTTGGCGGAGGTCTTGGCCTAGTTGCACAGCCTATTGTCAAGCTGTATTTCGTAGGCTTTTAATAAAATGTCTGTTTAGCAAATTAAATTGTGATTTTCCACTGTGCTGACCAAATGTGCTCATAGCTAAAAGTCTTTCTCATGAGAACCGCTTGCTAGAAGATGCTGTTCTTGTAAAATGTAACATTATAACTGTAAAATGTGTAAGACTAACTTTCTCAGGAGGAGAACAATAACCGCACTGACTGGAGTACAAGCTGCCACAATATTGTTACCTGACGAGCTGGATGATGAGGACATTACAAGAGAAGCCAATCAGCAACATGTGAACCATGTCCTAGTAGAAACTGTAGATTTGATGTTTTAGTTTTATTAGACAAAGTGTGAACATGCAAACCCTTGACCAATAGGGACTTGGGAAGTCGTTTTAGGAAATCTAACTTAGCCGGACTGCACCAGGAGGAAATGCGACATTCTTCCAATTCTTCTCGAGGGTTTACCTCTATTCTTTCAAATTGTTTAAAGACTTTGCATTTCCTGAACTTTGATGCTGAATCCTGATGCCTTGCTGACCAAACTGATGTCCTGATGACGAAGACTATCTTAGCTTGCCAATCCAATTGAGGAGAGGTATACTGTTACGCATGTGTTTGTTATGCTTATTTGCCTTTTCTTTCTAGGTACCAACCGCAATATTTTGAGAGAGCCATAGTTAGATGTTAAATTGTGTTGAATTAATTGTTTTGCATGAAGCCCAACATGCTAATGCTAATCTAGTGATAGATAAGGATCCTCACTAATGAAAGTTCGCTACATGGAACATCATTCGGTGTCTTTTCTTTGCTGAATATAAATGTATGTGATATCATTTGCGCAATTGTTCTTGTTATTAATTTGCACCGTATCTTTAGAATGTGCAATTGTTTAAGCTTTGATTAGATTATGTTTCTTTCGCCGCTTTGAACAGCCAGTGATGTTTCTATATGTCTATCATTTGATATTGAGATTATCTTTGGTGACATTAGCATTGTTAGTATAGGGAAATAAATATTCTAACTTTTACTAAAAGGTGTAGTTATTCATGAAAGAAAGGTCATGGTATGTGATAATTACTGACTCCAATTGATTACTAATGCTATTGATTATCATTGATTATTGATGTTACTGATTGGTTATTGATTATTAATCTGAATACACGGGATATACAGTGGGAACATCTTAAATGCGAGTCAAAATGTTCATTGACCCATTTGCGTCCTGTTGTAAGTTTACTTATTAAAGTCAGACGCAGCAACAGTACCTTTTTGAGGTTCTGGAGATCATTTCATTATGGGAAAACAGTAATGTTGGGAGAAGTTATACCTCAGTCACCGTCCATAAAGGGATCTCAGGGTCTTTCAAGAAGTCCACTAGGGCCTCTCAGGCCTGTGCCTTTTCAATTGATCCCTGACCCCTCTTAGCTTCCCTCATTCGCATGTCTGCTTCATAGCACCCTCTCTTGCTAAATTCCCTTTTCCTTGTGACCGTGCTCGGTCCCTGTGCACTTTTCCAGTTTCTGCCATCTCTCTCTTACCTAGAACAAAGGACAGATCTTGAAACTGGCTAGTGACTTTATTTTTGGCTGGGTGCGGGAACCAGCCGAGAAGACAGTGCTGTGTTGTAGATGAGACCTCCCATTCTATAGTAGTAGCCAGTGTCTCCATAATTGCCCCCAATATGTGGATAGCGCCGGGCAACTCCAAAACATGTGGTAAAATTCCCCTACGGTCTCACCACATCTGGGACATTTGGCATCTGCTAGTGGGTAATATCTATTCACTTTCCCAGGTGGAAGATAGGCCCTATGAAGGACATATAGATTAATAAGCCTGCATCTGGTGTTCCTAGTTGCTTTTATTGTGTTATATATGATGTTTTCCCAGTCTCTGTTATCAATAGCTCTATCAAGGTCGGCCTCCCATTTAGCTTTTAGTGCAATCAGGAAGTCATGATGTCCCCCCACTGTCACTTATAGAGGCAGGTGCCTGTCATATGTTTCCCAGGCTGTCAGGATCTATTGGCAGCAGGGTGGTCCTCTTGGCTCCCTTAGGCCAGTTCCCCCAGTGTTTGCGGATGGCGAGTGAGTGAGGGAGCCTTATAAAAGAAAGTGGCCCTGTGGTAGGTCATACCTGAGGCAAAACTCCTCAAATGGTAGGAATGTACCCTCTTCATAGAGGGCTCCCACTTTGGTCGCGCCTGTCTTCTGCTAATGTTCCAATCCATCCCAGGCACCTGCCATGAGGTAGATCCCTCCGAAAGCTTGTTGGTATGTCTGGAGAATATGGGTGTTGAATACGCTCCTTGCGGAAGGCCTCGCACCCAGTAGCACTGAAATGCTTGGAATTCAGCCGTGTCATCTGCAGCAGGGGTTGGGAGCCTTAACAGTGCCCTGGCCATCCTAGCTAGACCCGGTGCATGTAGGAGTATCTTTCTGCCCGGTATCTATTTGCTTGACATCCATTGCATGAGCCACTGCATTTGAGCTCCTAAGTAATAAGGCTCAAAGTCAGGGACTGCCAACCCCGTCGTTGGGCGCTGTAATGTGGCCAATGCCACCCTATTTCTCCCTGTGCCCCAATAAAACTCAACACTATTTTGTCAATGTCACAAAAAAAGGAACTAGGGATCCAGAGGGGAAGCGTCATAAAAAAATATAGCAGGCGGGGATAAGGCTGCGATTTTCAATAAGCTACACTGCCTGCTACTGTCAGTGGAAGTGTCTCCCAAAAGGTGATGCTAGTTCTAAGGACCCTAATAACCCTGTCCACATTCCCCTCCAATATATCAGCAGAGTCACAGCATATGTGGGCCCTGTGAAAAAATACCTCTTTTTGAAATGGTTAGCCCCCACTTTTTGCCTGATGTTTGATATAGCCTAGAAGTTGCAGTGCCCAGGGCCCCTGCTAACTAGGTTCCCTGGGCCAGAGCTCTTTCCCTAAAAACGTTGAGATTCATTGGCACAATTGGATACACCCTTAATAACCACTATAGGTCCCGGGTAAAAGGATTCCTAGGTACCAAGGGCATGGGGTACTTTGGGAGGCCCCTTAGGGCAGCAACACTGATTGTGCCACCCTCCAGAGCCATGCATCCAGATGCACCCAGCACAAACACAAACTTGATATGGCACACTGTCTGTGTGCCCTGTCCACCACACATTGCATTTACTATGGGTAAGACACCCCTCTAGCAGGCCTTACATCCCTAAGGCAGTGTGCACCATATATATGTGAGGGCATAACTGCATGAGCAATATGTCCCCACTGTGTCCTTGCCAGACCTGGGATATAGTGAGTGACCGTAGCAGCCATTTTAATCCATGTGCTGAACACTGCTCAACACGAGTTTCCCAGTTACATGATGGTCACTCTGAACCCTGTAAAACAGTTGGGTCCATCACCTTGTATAAGAAGGGCCACACTAGTCTATCAAAGGCCTTCTTAAAGTCCATAGCCATTACCATCGTCCTCATCCTGTTGTCCGTGCCGACCCCCAAGATGGCGCATAATCGACTGATACTATGAGCTGTGTGCATCTGAGTAGGATACCTGCCTGATCGTTATGGACAAGCGCAGAAGCATGAGAGAGAAGACGCATGGCCAGTATGTGACTTAGGCCCTCATTGCAACCCTGGCTGTCAATGCCGCCTACCACCATGACGGCCGCAAACATACCGTGCCGGCGGCGGTATTCTGCTACGGGTATTATGACCCACACAGAGAATTCCGCCACAGTACAGACACCCACACAAGTCCGCAGGCCCAAAGGTCAGTGATAAACTGGTGAAAGCAAAACCCACACTGTTACGCCAACAGGAATACGCCCACAGTATCACGACCCACGAATCACCATGGCGGTCTTTCAATTGCGGTAAACCATTGGCGGTACACACTGTTGTGCTCAAAATACACACACATTTACAAAACACCACCACATTGGACAATTCAAAATACACACACCTGACACACACATACACACACCACACCCACACACCAACACCACTATAAAACACACACACACTTTACCCACAACCCTTTCAATGAAAAAAAAGATTGCCAACACAGAGAGACACAAGCCAGGAGCACCCACTCAATCTGAGCCACAGAACACCATCACCCATACACCATCCACGCACCTCACAACACACACCCTAACACATCACCTCACACATCACCCCACACATCCTCACACATATCATTTACACCACAACCATGGCACCCCAAAGACACCCCAGGTTTTCTGAGGAGGAGTTAAGGGTCATGGTGGAGGAAATCATCTGTGTAGAGCCACAGCTATTTGGATCACAGGTGCAGCAGACGTCCATTGCTAGGAAGATGGAGCTATGGCGGAGAATCGTGGACAGGGTCAACGTGGCGGGACAGCACCCAAGAATGAGGGATGGCATCAGGAAGAGGTGGAACGACCTACGGGGGAAGGTGCGTTCCGTGGTTGCAAGACACCAGGTAGCAGTACAGAGGACTGGCGGTGGGCCCCCACCTCCTCCCCCACAACTAACAACATGGGAGGAGCAAGTCTTGACAATACTGCATCCTGAGGGCCTCGCAGGAGGACCGGACTCTGGTAAGTCAAATCTTTAATACTTCACCTCCCAACCTGCATGTCATCACAAACGCCTACCCCTACCCTCACACCCATCACTTAAACACCTCACATATACCTCACCATCCCAACCCACCCATCCCAATACCAAGCCCCACATGCAACATGAGAGCATGGACCCTCAACACAGTCCTGCATGGACACCCATCACCACAGCATGCCCATTTAGAGAGACTCACCCAGCCCACAAAATCACCACTCACACAAGGCCAAGCTGACAGGGAAATCACAACCATACAGGGAAACACACCCATGCACAAGATGGCACATGCAGATACATTAACACTGCATTTGCATCCCCACAGGACCCCTACTCAATGTCATCGGAGAGGAGGTGCCAGCAACATCCCCCCGAAGAGGCCCACAGTGATGACAGCAGCTCTGCACGCCTGGATCAGCATGACTAACCTGGCCCATCAGGGACCTCGGGACAGTCGGTTCCCCTGCCACAGTCCCAACCCACCACAGAGCTTCCCCCGTCAGGAAACACCAGCACAGCACCCACCCAGCGGCACCATACCTCTGTTCCCAGGACACGTCAATCAGCAGTATGTCCACCACTACAGGGATCCCAGGCAACCCCACAAAGACCTGGGGTCAGTGGGCACACGGTTCAGGGGACAGAGGGACAGGACAACAGGGAAGGTGGGAGGACTGCTGTGCGACAGGGGGAGGACAGGGCCAGGGAACCCACTCTCCACGAGGCGCTCTCCAACATCCTGGGAGCATACCACCATTCCCAAGAGACCATGGGCCAGATACTGGCCAAGCTGCAGGAGACCCAGCGGATGCAGGAGGGGCAGTACTTGTGGATCAGATATGACCTAACAAACATCTACACCATCCTGGTCACCATTGTAGGGGTGCTGGCTGACATGGCCAAGGCCGTGAGGGAGGCAGTGGCACAACAACGGGTGCCTGACAATAGCCAAACCCATGAACAGCCTCCCACCTCCTTCGGCACTTGTGGACAGGAGGCCCCGCCACAGGAACAACAGGCCACCAGCACCCCACCCCCTGCAGAAGGAGAACCAACCTGCAAACTGTCCCTGAGATCCAGGCACAAGCCAGAGAACATTGCCAAGACCTCCGAAAGGAAATAGGACTCTCCTGATTGTCACCCTTCTGTCCCACCCTGTCACCCTGTCCACCTTGAAATGCCATTGCTCCCCTTTCTATGCCCCATTGGACAATGCACCTGTGATACCAAGAGACTGGACTCCACCCTGGACCTTACTCCACCATCAGCCCAGTCCGTTGCACATCCCCCTCTACTTATGAGCACCTAAATAAACACCCTTGGAACAAATACTAATCTGGAGTCTGTCAAATCATTCACAAATTTATTAATACAACTTTATCAAAGCATTACAACCCAAATGTACAGTGAAATATACTTGGGAATGACCTTTGGTGGGTAGCAGTACACATAGCAGGATCCAGAGTGGGGCACAGAGATCTGAAAATATAGATGCCAAAGGGTACAGTCAGTGGCCATAGACATAGGGTAAGAGGCTGCCTTGTACAATGTCCAACAGATAACTGAAATGTAAAGTGAACGTACAATGTCTTACTTTTTTTTCACTGGAAGTACTGCTGAATTATGTTGCTTCTGTTGTCAACATCTTCCTCTGCCTCCTCTTCCTCACTGTCCACAGGCTCCACCGCTGCCACAAGACCATATCCAGGCACATCCTCCTGCAGAAAAGGCACCTGGCGTCTCAAGGCCAGGTTGTGCAACATCCAACGATGATCTGGCACACCTTCTTAGGTGAGTAGTACAGAGAGCCACCTATCAGATGGAGGCACCGGAACCTGGCCTTCAGGAGGCTGAAGGTCCTTTCAATAATCCTCCTTGTACACCCATGTGCCTCATTGTAACATTCCTTTGCCCTTGTCCTGGCATTCCTCATTAGGGTCAGTAACCATGAGAGGTTGGGGTAAACAGAGTCACCTGCAAATATTCGAGGGATACCTGTTAGACACACACTAACCCTTAGGGACAACCCTAAACCCAGACACCTACTTATACTGTGTGGGGACCTTGGGCTCACTTATTAGCCACACCTGGTGCATCTGGAGTTGGCCCATCACATATGGGATGCTGCTATTCCTCAAGATGAAGGTGTCATGCACAGAGCCAGGATATTTGGCATTCGCATGGGAGATGTACTGGTCCGCCAAACACACCATCTGCACATTCATAGAGTGATAACTTTTTATATTCCTGAAAACTTGTTAATTTCTCTGGGGGGGGGGGTGACAAATGCCACATATGCACCATCAATCGCACCAATGATGTTGGGGATATGACCCAGGGCATAAAAGTCAGCTTTCACTGTGGCCAAACACGATGTAGCTGCGCATGTGTTTCAGCAGGGCTGACAACACTCTGGTCAACACGTTGGATAACATTGGCTGAGACATCACTGATGCCATGGCCACTGGTGTTTGGAAGGAACCACTTGCCAGGAAATGGAGCACTAATGTGTCTGTCCTCCATTGTCGCAAGGTCCACCAGGGGTCTGTACACCGGAGGATGCCACCATCTCATATTCAGCCCCAGCAGTTGAAGCTTATGTAAGAAAACGGTGAGCAGAGGGTCATATTCACACATCTATTGCACTAATGATGATTTGTTTACAGAACCAAGATGTGAATCCGACAATCAGTTGCTGTGCCAATGTCTGCTGTGACGCAGTTAGGTGCCATGCCCTGTGCCCCCCTGAAGTGGCGGATGCCTGACCTGTGAGGAGGGACAAGTGGAAATGAGGTAATTGCACTGGCGTTGTGCGCCGTCGCGGTAGGCGGTTGATGACCGCCGCACAACTTTGCACTGGTTATCATTGGGCCCTATAGGTTCTAGGAGCCAATGGTGATGTACGCCAGCGGTGACGGTATGCACCACCGCGGACCTCACCTCCATTTTCTATCTATTCACTCACTTGCTACCTGACCTTCAACAGGAGAGGACCTACACTGCAAGTGCTGCTGTCACCTGTGTCTGGAACCGACCATGGCTCATGTGTCTAGAGATAGGGCGCCTGCCTTCACTGAGGAGGAGTTGGAGAAACTGGTGGATGGGGTCCTACCCCAGTACATGTTACTCTACGTTTCTCCTGACAAACAGATGAGTACACTGTGAGCATGATGCACGGGCCATGAATGTATGGAGTGCTGTGTGTGTAAGCCACATGTGGGGGGGAGCTGGGGCGTCCTGGCCAGAGTGCAGCATGTAAGGTGGTCAATGTATGTGCGTCAGGGGATGGGAGGGATCTGGTGGGCCATGAGTCTGACGGTCCGGACGGTTGACTAATTCCCTTTTCTGCTGTCTTTTCCATGTAGGTCAGCGCCCTCAAGAAAAAGGGTATTTGGAGTGCCATCGCCAAGGAGGTGCGGACTCTAGGGGTCTTTGACAGGTGGAGCACCCACTGCCGCAAGAGGTGTGGGGATCTGCGTCGCTGGGCAAAGAAGATGGCAGAGGCACAGCTGGGGCTGGCCTCCCCATGAGGAAGGGTGCCAGTCGCACCATGACCCCCTAATGTTCTGCATCCTGGCAGTGGCCTATCCGGAGTTGGATGGGCGCTTGAAGGCATCAGAGCAGCCACAAGGGGGTGAGTACAGAATATGACTCCTGTCTTTGCACGCATTAAGAGTTACCTCGGTGGGGTATGTGGGCTCCGAGTGCCCCTAGACCAGGGCGAAGATGGCAGGGTAGGTCCCTTGTTGGGCAGGCTCTGAAGCACTCCTTCCCCAATAGTGTTAGTGGGCATCTACTACTTGGCATGGTCCTGCGGGTTTCAGGTGTGCAGCTGATTGGCGTTAGGCATTGTACCCCATGGGCTGGTGACTATCTTAGTAACTGGTTGGGCATGGCCTATTTCATAGGGCTGCTCCGTGTGTTGTGTACGTTAACGGTAGTGGTGTTGCTGGCATTGACTGAGTGGATCCTCTGTCTCTCCCCCCCTTTTTGTTTTGTCACCCTTTCCTTATGTGCATTAGCATCATCTGGCAGAGGAGCAGAGGCACCAGCAATGGAGGGAGCTGAATCCCACATGGGCCTGGAGGCTGAATCCACTGAGGGTGAGGGCACCAGTGGGATGGAGGGCAAGGGGAGCACCACGACAGGGACAGGATGGGAGACCACAGACAGCGACTCCTCCTCTGATGGAAGCTCCCTGGCGGTGGCAGACACCTCTGTGCCCACCCCATCAACAGGTACAGCCACCACCCCCCCACCAGCACCGCCCTCCCAACAGCCCCTCAGCGTGTTTCCCATGCCCGCTCACCCTTGAGGGTGGGCATCTCCTTCGCCCCAGGCACCGCAGGCCCTGCCCCAGTCAGCCCTGCTACCCTCAGTGAGGAGGCCATTGACCTCCTGAGATCCCTCACTGTTGGGCAGTCAACCATACTGAATGCCATCCAGGGTGTTGAGAGGCATTTGCAACAAACAAATGCATACCTGGAGGGCCTTCACTCTGTCGTGGTGGCCCAACAGAGAGCATTTCAGGCTCTGGCATCAGCACTGATGGCAGCCCTTGTCCCTGTGTCTGCCTCCCCCCTCTAATTTCCTCTACCCAGTCCTAATCCCCTCAACCCCAGCCTATACCAAGCACACCTTTAGACCAGCATTCACCAAAATCAACAACCAGAAGTGTCTCAGGCAAACACAAGCACCACACATCATCCTGAAGGCACTCACACAAGCACCATACCCATGCAGGCACACCAACATCCACTGACTCCACTGTGTCCCCCTCCTCCTCCTCCTCCACCTCCCTCCCAGTATCATCTCCACTCACACCTGCATGCACTACATCCTCATCCACTTCCTCCATCACCACCACGCCCATCACTACCCACCCCTCACTGGCAGTCACTACACCCACAACCATGCACACATCCCCTTTGTCCTTTCCCTGTGTGTCTGTGACCCCTCCTCCCAAAGTACACAAACGCAAGCACCCACCCATGCAACAGCCATCCACCTCACAACAGCTTCCAGCACATACACCTTCACCCATACTCAGCAGACAGACACTTTCTACAACCACTCCCTCTTCCTCCACTCCCAAACCCTCTCCCTCTTCCCGCCCCAGTGTGTCTAAAAAGCTTTTCCTGGCAAACATTGACCTGTGTCCACCAGCAGAACCACCAGCCCTGCCACTTACACCACGTGCAGCACCGCCAGCAGCCCCACCGCAGGCACCGCCGCAAGCACTGACACCTGCACCGCACCTGCACCGCCGCTACCACCACTACTGTCAGCAACAGCATCCCCAGTGGGCAGCCGTCCGAAGCTGCAGGAGAAGGGCTGGAGCCTACCTCCACCACTGGCAGCACCAGCACCTACACCATGGCCACCACCGCCAGCAGCCCCGCTGCAAGCACCGCCACCTGCACCGCTGACAGTAGGATCGCTACCAGCAGCCCCAGTGGCCGGCTTTCCGAGGCTGCAGGAGATGGGCTGGAGCCTACCACCACCACTGGCAGCGCCTCCACAGCACCGGCACTACCACCAGTTAGCAGCCTTGGGCACCGCAGGATGGAGTCTAGCCCTGCCCCAGTAACTATCATGCTACCTGTTGCCTGCAAATCTCATGCCTCAGACACCCAGATGAGGGAATGTGAACTGGCACACCCCAAGTGCTGCATCACTAGGCACAAAGCCCCGTCCAGAACCAGTGGAGATATGCATCCACTCACCCTATCCTTGGCAGGATGAAGCACACTGGGCACAAAGCCCCCTCCTGAACCAGTGGAGATATGCATCCGTTCAGTCCCTCATTGGCAGGATGAAGCACACTGGGCACAAAGCCCCCTCCAGAACCATTGGAGATATGCATCCACTCACCCTATCCTTGGCAGGATGATGCACACTGGGCACAAAGCCCCCTCCTGAACCAGTGGAGATATGCATCCACTCAGCCCCTCCCTGGCAGGATGAAGCACGCTGGGCATGAAGCCCCCTCCAGAACCAGTGGAGATATGCATCCACTCACCCTATCCTTGGCAGGATGAAGCACACTGGGCACACAGCCCCCTCCAGAACCAGTGTAGATATGCATCCACTCAGCCCCTCCTTGGCAGGATGAAGAACACTGGGCACAAAGCCCCCTCCAGAACCAGTGGAGATATACATTCACTCACCCTATCCTTGGCAGGATGAAGCACACTGGGCACAAAGCCCCCTCCAGAACCAGTGGAGAAAGGCATCCACTTGAGACACTGTGCCTTTGCACTCCCCAGGACCAAGCATTGAGCAGACCACCCACTGGAGAGACTGTGGCCTTGCACTCCCCAGGACCAAGCAGTGGGAAAACCACCCACTTGAGTGACTGTGGCCTTGCACTCCCCAGGACATCGCTGTGGCCATGGAGCCTCCATAAGGAGCAGTGGCGTTGTACCATCTTCTGTCTGAGGTGCCCCCCTTCCCCATCCCCCTGAGGTGCCTGTGTGTTTTCGACCTGATGCCCCTGCAGTGTTTTCTCTGTATTGAGGGAGGAGTCAAGTGTGGGCTTTGTCCATGATTTTTGGCCCAGTGGCCCACGAACATTAGGAAAGGACAATGTACGGCCTTCTGTACATATTGTATATTTTTGTAAATACTATTTTTCAAATTCTTTCGTATATCTGTCTATTTCTAAAATATCACTGATTTGACTCAATTTCTTTTTGTCCTTGCATTCTTCTAGGGAGTTACGGGGTGTAACTGTAATGTTGTTGCATGTTTTTGTGTGTATGGTGTTGTGGGTGAGGGTGGGGGTGGGGGTGTTGCATGTTGCATGTGTGTGTCACTCTCTTTTTCTTCCCCCCTCCCCTGTGTACTAGGTGCAGTACTCATTGTGGTCGTCGCCTCAGTCTTTGGTATTTCTGGTAGATGAGGAGGTAGACCAGCATGGGCAGGACCTGTGACTCGGGCTCCATGGCATCCTGGTTCTTCCTTGAGTGTCAAGAGGTGAGTGGTATCCCTTCCAAACACTGTTTCCGCCGTGCTTTTGATGGCATTGGTACCGCCCCGGAAAAGCTGGTAGATTGGCGGGTTGTGATGGGGTGGGCGGTACATTGTCTTCTGCCTGTCTGTTAGCGGTTACCGCCGCGGTGTTTGTTGCTACCGCCGTGACGGTCGGAGTATTAAAGTGGCTGTATGTGTTGGCGGTTTCCGCCATGGTTGTGATCCCATTTTTTTTACCGCCGGCCTGTTGGTGGTATTACCGCCACTTTAACACCGACCGCCACAGTTGTAAAGAAGGCCTTAATATTTTGTAATCTGTCTGGAGCATTGATAATGGCCTATAAGCATGTTTATTGTGGGTTTCTTTTTCGGGCTTCAATATTGGTACTATCTGGGCCTCATCGGTTGACTGTGGAAGGAGGCCAGTGGTTTTAGCTGTATTGTACATTTCCACTAATTTAGGGGCCAGAATCTCAGAATACTTGTCTTAAAGCTCTACCAGCAGACTGTCAGTGTCAGGTATTTTGTTCTGGGCCATGGTCTTTATAGCCACCTGAACCTCCTATATAGTGATCGCTCCCCCAAGGGTCTCCACACTCAACTGTGAAAGTACCAGCAGGTGAAGTGGGGCCAGGAACATGGCTACCTGCTCTGCTGAGGGCTCCACACCAATACTTTATAACTGAGTGTAATAATGGCAAAATTCACTATTGATGTCTACCATTTGGTACACCCTATGGTCATCATTTGTAAACAGTTCCACTATCACCTACCCACATTGCTTGGGGTCACAAGCCACCCCGGTAGGGGGCGGCCTGGTCCCTCTTTGCATGAGCTTGCACCATGTAGTTGCAGTAGTCGAAGCACTGTAACCTCTCCACTTTTTCACCCACTGCTTCTTTGGCCATAAGAAGGGCTGGTTGCAGTTCAGGGTGGTCTGGAGGGTGCTGTTCATAGGATCTCAGCATACCTTCTGCAGTTGCCATTTCCCGCAGCAAGGCCACTCGGGTTCCCACCGTCTCCGAGATACACCTTCCTCTGAGCACCACCCTAAATGCGTGCCATTCTGTTAAGGGAGACTCCGCTGTTACCAAATTGTCTTCAAAATAGTGGGCAAGATCCTGTTTGATCTTGTCCCAAAAAACCTGATCCTCCATGGATTCCAGGCACAACCTCCAGGTTGGTATCCTGGGGTGCTCCCTCTACCTCTCCCATTTACTTCATCAGGAGGAGATTGTGCAGGATAAGTCTTCGATGGTATGAGCTTGTGCATGGATGTCAGGCGTACAGAGAAGGGCTTTGAGCCGCAAATGGAGATTGTGAAGGTCGGTGAAGAAAGAGTAATCTCGGACATGCGGGTGCTGGAGCCTCCTGGAGTCATCCAGCCCCCATTCTGCCTGCCAATTCACAAATACCCTAAACACTTGTGTGTCTGGTGCATCCCTAATAGGGAGGTGGGATCGGTCCATGTCCACCCTCTGAACTCCCAACCCCAGGACATGTAGGACGTCCCCCCTCACCCAAACATTCATTCCACAAGCAATCAATATTGAGCGTGCCTTCCACATGTTTAATTGGGGGTGTCAACACACAGTGATTCAGGTCCCGCCCGCTCCTCCCCCACCCGATAGCAGCAGTAGAAAGGCTGCTGCTCCACCAGGTCCTCCCCAGGCCCAGTTAGCTACCGAGCTCCATTACGGATAGTGCAATGGTCATAATAGCCTCTCCTGTTATTACATTCATGGATGAGTAGTTTTAGGCTAGGGTTGCCATCTAGAAGAGATCATCCACTGTGCATAGGGTACTCATGGGAGTTCATCTTCCGACATTTTGGATAAGTTGTCGGTAGGGTTAATGGCTGAGTCCCGAGCCCCATCTTCGATCAGCGTGGTGGGAGTGTTCCCTCCCTCCTTACTCATTGATGCTGCCATCTGCACTACTCGCTGCTGATCTCAGTGGGCTTCTGTGTCTGTTGGTTTAGGACTTCGAAGGTTCCTTTTGCATCACTTCTTTCGCCTTTCCATTGGTCGGGCACCCTCTTGTGGTTCTCTGCTGGGGCAGGCCTTCTCTTGCATGTCCAGCCAACTCCACATCTCCTGGGGCATATGGAAAAATTGTGCACCATCAAGGGTCACTACTCTCAAGCAAGTGGGGAACAGCATAGTGTATTGCAGACCCAATTGTCGCAGTACCTTCTTTGCATCCACGCATTGCTGTTTCTGGATGTTTTCTGTGAAGTCTGGAAATATCCTGATTCTTTGGTTCTCTATGTAGAGGTCTCCTTTGGTCCTGGCACAGGCCTGGAGATAGCCATGATCCCGATGGTGGAGGAGTTTTGCCACCATGGGACGCGGAGGCACTCCTGGTGGCGGCTGGGCAGGAACCCTATGCCTGGGTTCCAACACATAGAAAGGAGAGAGGCCCTCCAGGGCCACTTCTTCCTGGAGCCACCTCTCCACACCAGTCAGAGCGTCTCTTCCCTCAATCCAGTCTAGGAGATCAACTATCCTGAAGTTATTCCTTCAGGACCTATTTTTTGGTCTCCTTCACTCAGATCTCCAATGTACGCACTTTGTCTTCCATGGCGTCCATTCTGGTGCACATCGCAGCTATATCTGGATGGATCTCAGTCAATGTGCACTCTGTAGTGGTAACAGGCTCGGCCAACCTCCTTTGGTTATCTTTCAGGACACTCAGGTCTGCCCAAGGGTGTCTATTTTCATTTTCACTACTTCGCTATGGCTGTGAAGGCTTGAAGGATGTACTGGAGTGTGGGCTCCGGGGCTGACTCGTTTGGAGACGCGTCCAGTAAGTCTGTGGTAGCCTCCTTTCAGGCTAAGGCACTGACCTCTGGTTCTCATTTCTTTATCGCCTTTCCCATTGTTGGGCCTGGTGATGAACACTGGTTGTGGGGGTATGCGCTCTCACTCCAGCTGCAAATAGTCCATGTGCGGGGGGTGCCGCCACAGTTCCCCTTCTTAGAGGTTTCAGAGGTCATTGGGGTTATGATAATGGATGGCCATTAGTTCCTGGGGCTCCACTTTCCCTGATTTCAGGGCAGAGGGTAAGTGCATCAAGGTTGCCCTTCCTCACGGTTCAGTGATGATGTTGCCACTGTTTGGACTCAGAGGGGGTCATTACAACCCTGGCGGTCGGTGTTAAAGCGGTGGTAAGACCGCCAACAGGCCGGGAGTAAAAAATTTGCAATTACGACCGTGGCGGAAACCGCCAACTAATACAGCCACTTTAACACTCCGATACAAACAAACAGCTTGGCGGTCACCGCCAACAGACAGGCGGGAGGCAATGTACCGCCCACACTATTATGACAGGCCAATCCGCCACCTTTTCCGAGGTGGATTCACCGTGGATAAAAACACGGCGGAAACAGGAATCCCGAAGGAAAAACGCTCACCTCTACACACCCCACGAAGAACGAGGACGCCATGGACCCGGAACTCCAAATTCTCCCTGCAATAGTCTTCCTGCTCCTCTACCAGGAGTACGAACGCCGGCGGCGAAGACCACGGTGAGTACTGCACCTACGACACAGGGGAGGGGGGAGGGAAAAAACAGGGACACACACGCAACACCCCCACCCTCACCCACTACAACACACACACTAATGCATATCAATACATCACAGTAACATCCCCCAACCCCCCCCCGAAGAATGCAAAGACAATAGAAAATGAGTATAACCATTGTAATATATTAAAAGCAAGTAGGCAGAAATATATATATATATATATACACCATGTTCACAATATATACCAAGCATAGTAGTCCAGGTAGTGCTCTAAGAAAGTCCGTGGAACACTGGGACCACACGGTATGGGCGAGGCCCACACAAGATCCCCGACCAATCCTGGGGAGTGCAAAGCCACAGTCTCTCAAGTCTCTACAGTGGGTGGGTTGCCCACTGCCATATCCTGGGGAGTGCAAAGCCACAGTCTCTCAAGTCTCTACAGTGGGTGGGTTGCCCACTAGTCAATCCTGGGGAGTGCAAAGCCACAGTCTCAAAAGTGGATGCCAGTCTCCACTGGTTCTGGAGGGGGAATGGTGCCCAGAGTGCTTCATCCTGCTAAGGACAGAGGTAGTGGATGACAGTCTCCACTGGTTCTGGAGAGGGCATGGTGCCCAGAGTGCATCATTCACCCCGTGACAGACTCAATTGCGTCAGTGCCCTTGCCGCTAATGGGCTAGCGGTGCTTGAGATGGCGGTGCCCTGTTCAGCGGTGCTTGAGGCGGCGGTGCCCTGTTGAGCGGTGCTTGAGATGGCGGTGCCCTGTGCAGCGGTGCTTGAGACGGCGGTGCCCTTTTCAGCGGTGTTTGAGATGGCAGTCTCCATTGCAGGGTCTCAGCTGCTGGCTGTCCTTCATGTCCCAGCGAGGCTTTTGCTGGCGGTCCTTCATGGCCCAGCGGGGCTTTTGCTGGCGGTCCTTCATGGCCTAGCAGGGCTAGTGCTGGCGGTCCTTCATGGCAGGTGGGCTGGTGCTGGCGGTGGCCTCCTGGGCTGCTGGGCTGGTGCTGGCTGTGGCCTCCTGGGCATCGGGGATGATGGCGGTCTTCTCCGCCGTGCCGCTCTTCCCAGACTTGCCGGGTTTCTTGTGGCCCTTCCCCACCTTGGAAGGTGTCACAGCTGACTCCACACTCCCACCTGTACCCCTGGGAGCGGCTTTGGTGGCTGGAGTCTTCCCCCTCTCCCGCCGGGCACTGGCCAACTTCTGATGCTTCACAGGTGGGGGATTGTCTGTGCTGTGGCTCCGTGCCACAGTAGCTGCCCTGGTGGCCGGTGCACTCCAGATTCCGGTGACTACAGGCACCACTGGTCCCGGAGATGTTGTGGCTGAGGTGCTAGTTCGGGACCTATGAGACGGACGGGGTGGGGGAGGTGTGGGAAAGAGGTCAAGGTTGGACAGGAAAAGTTTTTTGGACACATTGGGACGGGTAGCTAGAGGGGGTTAGGGAGTGGAGGAAGAGGTGGTGGTTGTAGGAGGTGTACGTTTGGTGACTTTGGGTGAAGGTGCATGCGCTGGAGGCTGTTGTGAGGTGGATGGCTGTTGGGTGGGTGTGTGCCTGCGTTTGTGAATCTTGGGAAGGGGCGTCACAGACACACTGGGAGAGGACACAGGGGACGTGTGAATGGTAGTGGGGGTGGTGACTGGACGTGAGCGTGGTGTGGTGGTGGGTGTGCTGGAGAGGGACGTAGTGGCTGTAGAGGCAGTGCATGCAGGTGTGAGTGTAGACGAGACTGGGAGGGAGGAGGGAGATGAGGAGGAGGGGGACACAGTGGAGGCAGTGGATATTGGTATGTCTGCATGTGTGTGATGCTTGCGTGAGTGCCTGAGGGATGTGTGGTGCTTATGTTTGCCTGAGTTTCCCTTGGGTGTTGAGTTGTGTGCATGTTGGTCTGTAGGTGTGCTTGGGATAGGCTGAGGTACAGGGGATTGGGTCGGGTGGAGGAAGTTGGAGGGGGGAGGCTAGAGACGGGGACAATGGCTGCCATCAGTGCTGAGGCCAGAGTCTGAAAAGCTCGCTCAAGGGCCGCCTGACCAGAATGAATGCCCTCCAGGAATGCATTGGTTTGTTGCAACTGCCTCTCTACACCCTGGATGGCATTCAAAATAGTTGACTGCCCAACAGTGAGGGACCTGAGGAGGTCAATGGCCTCCTCACTGAGGGCAGCAGGGGTGACTGGGGCAGGGCCTGAGGTGCCTGGGGCGAAGGTGATGCCCACCCTCCTGGGTGAGCGGGCACGGGGCAAAGGCTGAGGGGCTGCTGGGAGGGCGGTGCTGGTAGGGGGGGTGGCGACTGTACCTGTAGATGCGGGGGCACAGATGTTGCCGCCACCACAAGGGAGCTCCCATCAGAGGACGAGTCCGTGTCGCTAGTGTCAGCTCCTGTCCCCGCTGTGGAGTTCCCCTCGCCCTCCATCCCACTGGTGAATTCAGACTCCGAAGTGTCACCCTCCAGGGCCATGTGGAATGCAGCTCCCTCGTGCTCTGGTGCCACTGCTCCTCCGCCTGATGATGCTAATGCACACAAGAACAGGGAGACCACAATAAGGGGGGGGGGAACACAGAAGAAAGACATGTTGAGTGCATGCATTACCGCTACCGTTGGCAGACACGACAGACACAGAGGCCCCCTGCACTACGCCGCGCTCTTGGGCTCCACTCTTCAATTCCTGGTAAATGGCCTACAAGGCTATGAACGACATCTGCACACATAGATGACACTGGGGCATGACTAAGTGTACTTGGCACTCTACAGAGGTGGGGTGGGGTGCCACATGGTCTGCCTTATGGAGGGGCCTTGCCTACAGAACTCCCCCTGGCCTAGGGAAACCCACAGCCCACCTCCCCCACACAGACCCCTTCACTGCGCGCAAAGTCAGCAGAATGAGAGTGTACTCACCCCCTTGTGGCTGCTGTGATGCCCTCAAACGCCCATCCAACTCCAGGTAGGCCACTGCCAGGATCCTGAACATCAGGGGGGTCATGGTGCGACAAACACCCCTCCCACGTTGGGAGGCCATCCCCAGCTGAGCCTCCGCCGCCTTCTTGCTCCAGTGGCGAATGTCCTCCCATCTTTTCCGGCAGTGGGTGCTCCGTCTGTGGTAGACCCCCAGGGTCCGGACGTCCTTGGCGATGCCACACCAAATATCTTTTTTCTGGTGGGCACTGACCTACATGAAATGTACAGGGGAAAAAGAGAAGTTATAACCAACTGCATCGTCAAACTGATTGGCCCCCATCTCTACCCTTGCCATGTGGCACATGCATTCACCGTCTTTCATGCACGCAGCACTCTCCCCCCTTCCTTCTTACATCCAGCCCTCTCCACACAGGCATAGCCCATACAACATGCTCCCTGTGTACTTACCTGTTTGTCTGGAGGACTGTAGAGTAGCGTGTACTGGGGGAGGACACCATCCACAAGCTTCTCCAACTCCTCCGATGTGAAGGCAGGGGCCCTTTCCCCAGACACTCGAGCCATTGTCTCTTCCAGACCGAGGTCACAGCAGCACTTGCAGTGTAGGTCCTCTCCTGTCGAAATTCAGCTATCGAGTGATTGAACAGATAGAAAATGGTGGTCACGTCCGTGGCGGTGCGTACCGTCACCACCGGCGTACATCGCCATTGGCTCCTGGGACCCATAGGGTCCAATGTTAACCAATGCAGCATTGCGCTGCGGTCTTCGACCGCCTACCGCGACGGTGTACAGCGCCAGCGCAGTTACCTCACATCCCATTGTCCCACTTTAGAGGTCAGGCAGCCGCCATTTCAGGGCCCCACATGGCTTCATTTCCAACTGCGTCACACATACCTAGGCCTAGACTCAACACACATACAGGCCACCTTTTGTGTATGATTGGTGTTCTGGGTAAACTGTGGGTACGTACCTCTGAGTTGTTTGACTCTGTGCTTGCTGTTGTCCTTCATAGGCACCATCCACTGGGACATGTGAGGAGATGGCGGGATCCTCCTGTGTACCGACCATTGGTGGACCTGTCGACAATGGAGGAGCGACATGTGATTATCACATACAGACTTGACCGTGCCACAATCTAGGAACTGTGCACCCAGTTGGAGCCAGACCTGATGTCAGAAATCCACCATCCCACAGGAATCCCCCCTCAAGTGCAGGTGCTGTAAGTGCTCCATTTCCTTGCAAGTGGGTCTTTTCAAACAACAGTGGCCATAGCATCAGGGATTTCCCAGCCTATGTTTTCCAGCGTATTGTCCAGAGTGTTGTCTGCCCTTCTGAAACACATGTGGAGCTACATCGTTTTCCCTCAGGTGGAGGACTTGCCTACAGTGGAAGGGGATTTCTATGCCCTGGGGCACATCCCCAACATCATAGGTGCCATCGATGGGACCCATGTGGCTTTGGTCCCCCCCTTACAGGAATGAACAGGTGTACAGAAACCGGAAGAGTTATCATTCTATGAATGCACAGATGGTATGTTTGGCAGACCAGTACATCTCCCATGTGAATGCCAAGTTCCCTGGCTCAGTGCATGACGCCTACATCCTGCGGAATAGCAGCATCCCTTATGTGATGGGTCAACTCCAGAGGCACTGTGTGTGGCTATTAGGTGAGCACCTGGAGGCAAGTCAGTGGGAATGGTTTTCTGGGTCTGGGGATATCCCTCCAGGTTAGTGCGTGTCTAACAGTTGTCCCTCACCATTTGCAGGTGACTCTGGTTACCCCAACCTGTCATGGCTACTGACCCCAGTGAGGAATCCCAGGACAAGGGCAGAGGAACGCTACAATGAGGCCCATGGGCGAACTAGGAGGGTGATCGAGCGGACCTTCGGCCTCCTGAAGGCCAGGTTCAGGTGCCTCCATATGACAGGTGGATCCCTATTCTAGTCACCAAAGAAGGTGTGCCAGATCATCGTGGCATGCTGTATGCTTTATAACTTGGCTTTGCGACGACAGGTGCCTTTTCTGCAGGAGGATGGTCCAGATGGCGGTGTTGCTGCACCTGTGGAGCCCTGTGGACAGTGAAGATGAGGAAGCAGAGGAAGAAGATATGAACAACAGGGACTCAGTGATCCAGCAATATTCCCAGTGAGACACAGGTAAAAGTACAGACCTGCCCACTACATGTACTTTAACACTACTACCTCTCTACTGTGTGTCGTTTTCACCCAGTGTATGGTCACTGAGTTGTCACTTTCCCTTACGATTTCACAGATGTGGGTCCCACTGTGTGACATCTGCTTAGATTCCTCATGGACTAGAGCTGTGTGACATAGGTATGTTGACATTACAATTGAAAAAGCATTTTGTCACTGTAATTGCTAATACACTATTTCAAAATCACAGACAGACTCCAGATTGCTATGTGCTTTAAGTGTGTTTATTTAAGTGCTCAATATTGGAGGGGGTAGTGAAATGGTGAGGGGTGATGGCGGAGGAATGTCCATGGCAGAGTACAGTCTATTAGTGTCACAGGTGCATTGCCTAAATATTCATAGGAAGTGGAGCTGGGGCAGTTTAAGTATGGACAGGGTGACAAAGTGGGACAGTAGGATGACAATCAGGGTGGTCTAATTTCTTGGCGGGGGTCTTGGCATCGTGCTCTGTCTTTGTCCTGGATCTCAGGGACCGTTTGCGGGGTGGTTCTCCCTCTGCAGGGGGTGGGGTGCTGGTGTGGTGGTCCTGTGGTGGAGCGTCCTGTACGCTAGCGCAGGCGGAGGTGGTGGGCAGTTCTTCGTCCATGCTAGTGTCAGGGGCCCCTTGTAGTGCCACAGTGTCCCTCCTGGTGTTGAGTACTTCCTTCAGCACCCCTACGATGGTGCCCAGGGTGGAGCTGATGGTTCTGAGTTCCTCCCTGAAACCCATATACTGTTCCTTCTGCAGGCGCTGGGTCTCCTGAAACTTGGCCAGTACCGTTGCCATTGTCACGTTGTAGTGGTGGTAGGTTCCCATGATAGAGGAGAGGGCCTCGTGGAGAGTGGGTTCCCTTGGCCTGTCTGCCCCCTGTCGCACAGCAGCACTCCCAGTTCCCCTGTGTTCCTGGGCCTCCGTCCCCTGGACCGTGTGCCCACTACCACTGCCCCCAGGTCCCTGTTGTTGTTGGGGTGGTGGGTTATCCTGGGTTCCCTGTAGTGGGGGACACACTGCTGATTGACGTTTCCTGGGGACGGAGGTATGGGCCCGCTGTGTGGGTGCTGTGCTGGTGTTTCCAGAGGGGGGAAGGTCTGTGGTGGCCTGTGACTGGGTGAGGGGAACCGACTGTCCCGAGGTCCCCGATGGGCCGGGCTGGTCATCTAGATCCAGTTGGACAGAGCTGCTGTCATCACTGTGGGCCTCTTCTGTTGGTGGTGTGGACATATGTGGACCCTCCTGTCTGGTGACGTTGGGTAGGGGTCCTGCAGGGGTATGAAAGGATGGTTATTACATCTGTGTGTGTCATGGTGTGCAATGGGTGGTTGACCATGTACCCCAGTGCTTGCATTCCTGTGTGGGACCTTGTGTGATGATGGTTTAGGGGGTTGTATGGGTATGTGCAGTGGCCATGCTTTAGTGATGGGTGTCCATGCTTTGTTGTTGCATGCAGGGCTTGGTGTTGGGATGGGTGGTTTGTGATGTTGGGACATATGTGAGGAGTTGGGGTGCTGGGGATTAGGGTGGGGGTATGTGATAGCATGCAGGTAGGGTGGGGGATGTAATAATTAAGATTTGTCTTACCAGAATCCATTCCTCCACCTACTCCTGCAAGGCCCTCAGGATGCAGAATCGCCAAGACCTGCTCCTCCCATGTTGTTAGTTGTGGGTGAGGAGGTGGGGGTCCGCTGCCATCCACTGAACCGCCTGGTGGTGTCTTGAGACCACGGAACGCACCTTCCCCCGTAGCTCGTTCCACCTCTTCCTGATGTCCACCCTGTCCACTATTCTTCGCCATAGCGCCATCTTCCTTGCAATTGAGGTGTGCTTCACCTGTGCTCCGAATAGCTGTGGCTCTACCCGGACGATTCCCTCCACCATGACCCTGAGCTCCTCCTCAAAGAACCTGAGGTGTCTTTGCCATGCCATGGGGCGGTGTAGGTGATGTGTGGGGTGGAGTGTGTGGTGATAAGTGTGCTGATATGTAGTGGTGTGTTGTGTGAGGTGCGTGGAAGTTCTGTGGGTGATGGTGTTGTGTGCCTGTGGATGCTGTTGTTCTTGCTGGTTCTATCTCTCTCTGGCCTTCTTTCAGAATTTTTGGTCATGGGGGTTTGTGGGTGATGTGGGTGTGTGTCTTATATTGTAATGGGTGTGTTGGAGTGGTGTGTGTATGTGTATCAGGTGTGTGTATTTCGAATTGTCCACTGTGGCTGTCTTTTGTAAATGTGTGTGTATTTTGAGCGCGGCGGTGTGTACCGCCAATGGAATACCGCAGTTGAAAGACCGCTGCGTGGATTCGTGTGTCATGATAGTGTGGGCGTATTTCTGTTGGCTTGACGGTGGAGGTTTTGTTTTCGCCAGTTTATCACTGACCTTTGGTGTGGCGGACTTGTGTGGGTGTCTGAATTTTGGCGGATTCCGAAATGTGGGTCATAATAGCTGTGGCGGAATTCCGCGGCCGCGGCGGTGTGTTGGCGGTCTTCTGCACGGCGGTAAGCGGCTTTTACCGCCAATGTTGTAATGACCACCAGAGTCTCACTGCTATCAGTGCCTGGAAGTCATGGCAGGAAGTAAGGCCCGGTTATGATGGCCTCGTCACGGCACCCCCAACCACTGTTTTCTTCTGTGATGCAAATTCCCAACAGCCGGGAGTATGGGGTATGGGGGAATGCCACTGTTTGCTTCTCATCAGATAGGAAACTGCAGGTTTATGACAGAAGACGTCTTATCGTCTACTACACTGTTGCTATTAGTCACCTCCCAATGTGCGCTATTTGGCCCTCAGCCCAGGTCCTCTGCACAAGTCTGGCTCTATTGATCCACCGCTGCGGCCTCTGCACTGATCCCATTCGAGTGCCTTGGCAAGGGGAGCATGCCCTCATGGGTCGGCGGAACCATCAGTGTTCATGCCTTTGTAAATTTAAAGTTACTCCTTCCATCTGCAGCTTTGTTGTGCTCCATGCATCTAGTTAATGTTGTAGCCCTGATCCTCTCCTTGCAATGCCAGCATCTTACAGGACCCCCTCCAGCAGCACGCTGCATGATTGTTTCTCATGGCTGTCTATTTCTAGGTATCTCAGTCTCCCCACTGCGGCTGCATGCGCTTCGCAGTTGGTTGTCCTTGGAGCACTTTCACATGAATGTAGGTGGCCATTCTCCTCCTGGCAATCTACCAATGCACTAAGTCACCAATCTCACCTTTGCCTTGTGAAGCCGGGGTCTGTCATGGGCAGTTTGGCATAGCAGCTTCCAGTCGTGTGGCACCTCAGTGGAAGTTAGTGTGTTATTGGGCTACTTTCGGCCCCTCACTTTCTTGGCTATTCTGCTCCATTTTTTGCCCGGACTCCGTGCTTGTTTCTCTGCTGGTACCAAAGTTACATGATCAGAGACCCACAGGTGTACTAACTTGCCCTCTCAATAGTCAGGACCAGTACTCATGTAGACATGACCCCAAAGCTATATGTTGCTGTCTTCCTTGGGCTATACCATCGTAGACCTGCCCCAGCACGCAGCTCACGGCCTCACAGTTTGCTCCATTGTGCTTGTTCCTAAGATCCCTCCAGTCGCTGCATTACATAATCAGGTTGTCAGGGGAGGGATAGTATGGTGATAGCAGAGCCACCAGTGACAGGATTTTACGGATAGGGAATTGCCGGGCAAGGAGCCGGTAAGATCATATCTCACTGAATCAGCTACTGGCCACGCCCCCATTACCCATTGACTTTATGCTTTTCTTTTACCCTGTATAGTGCTCTACTGCTTTTTGTCTATTCTCATGCTACAAAAATACCACTACAACACACACATACATACAAATATGCAAGCAAGCACATTCATAGCAACCATATTCGTCTCTTCAATATGTCAGTGCATAGATTATTGCCAGCCTCTGCAAAATGACATTTTGCTGTGTCTCACCACCTCAATCAGCTCATTGATGCTGCTAGTGTCAATCAAATTATTTCTTGCGGGTGTCTCAATAGTCTGTTACCTCGAATGTCATTGATGCATAGTCCTTTCTGTTCTTAGTAAGTATACAGAGCAAGAGGATCATTTATAGTCTGGCAGAGTGGAGTTGCCCAAAATCATGGTTCCCCCAACCCCATTTAGACAAGAAATCTCACTGGGTTTCTATTGTCAGAGCATCTGACAGCTACACTACTTGAAACCTTTGAATTAGCAGCCCATCTGCCATGGACCCTCCAGGTCATTGTAAGGGTCATCCTACTCTATTTAGACTGGATTGATGAGCAATAGAATTCCATGCCCAGGACCATCATCTAAAACATAGCATTTTGGGACTGCGAAATCACTCAAATCGCCTGACATGCCAGGAAAAATCTACCTCTGCTTCAGGGCCATTAGGATTTCACTTTTTTGCTTTTTAACATTAACCCCCTGCAATGGGGCATATTTCTGGAAGAAAAACTTTGAAGAGCAGGTGCAACAATCTGACATACATTTTGCTAATTCACAGTCCTTCCGGCAAAGGTCAAACTGCCAATTGCATTGAAGGCTTTACTAAACCCCACCAGACAGACAGATATCCCTAAATAGGGCAGGCAGTCTTCTGTCAAATGAGGATAAATGAGCCCATAAGTTTTACTTAGATGATGCCTATTAATAAACAAAAACACAAATCATCATTCCTACTCCCTTTCTGGTATACATTTCATGATATTATTTATGTGGTATAATCATGATGGTTCATATTTCTAATCACATTTATTACATTTCCCCTTCTAACTATCATGGTTATTAGGGTTATTAGAGTAGGGATAGGTCAACTGTGATGAAATTGTATTCTATTTTTCTCCTTTTACTTTTAATTTTAAACCAAGACATCACTTGCACATGACATTAATACCACCTATCACAGCACATATCAATACAGAATTAGGAACTTCAGCAAGTCTCCAACATGATCAATGAATTACCAGAAGCCCACCCATCTTATATAATTTTACTTTTACTGCTCACAGAAAGAATTACACATCTTATCGTGTGTGGATATGACATAGTAGGATCCCATTTAATAATTCTCCATATACAAAAAGGTGGAATGTGTTTAGTGTCGGTATCTTTAGCTTGTGTGTCATTTTAAAATAATTTTATCAGGAATTTCCCTACAACTTGGTGTTATTAGATGCAATCAATATTCAGATAATCAATAATAGTTAGTCAGTCACAAAAATATGTTTATTTAGACCTTAGTTTTTAAACACCTCCTCTATACATGCACAATAGTAATAGATGATCATTAAAACTAGTCAGTTACAATTTTAAAATCTTCATAAATAATTAATGTATTCCTATTGCACATGTTCAATCAATACATAATTGTTAAAATCCAATCAATAAAAAATCTGTAAAAGGTCCTATTGTCGCGTAGGCTCTCATTATTCTAATGAGACTTCTGGATTTTGAGCTGCAGAATCACCTGCGGTGTGGGAGACTAAGGTCCTCGTTACAACCGTGGCGGTAAATGCCGCCGATAGCCGTGCTGATGGCCGCCAACATACGGTGACCACAGCGGTATTCCACTACAGGTATTATGACCCACACATAGAAATCCGCCACTATGAAGACACCCACACAAGTCCTCCAGACCAAAGGTCAGTAATAAACTGGCAATAGCAAAACCCACACCGCTATGCCAACAGGAATACGCCCACAGAATCACGACCCACGAATCACCGCGGCGGTCTTACAACCACGGTAAACCATTGGCGGGACACACCGCCACGCTCAAAATACACACACACTTACAAAACTAAACCACATTGGACAAATCAAAATACACACACCTGACACACATACACACACCACACCCACACTCCCACAACACTGTAAAACACACACCCACAATACCCACAACCACTTCCAGCGAAAAAAAAGATACCAAGCACAGAGAGACAAGCAAGGAGTGCCCCACTCAATCAGAGGCACAGGCCACCATCACCCATACACCATTCACACACATCACAGCATACACCACAACATATCACCCCACACATCACCCCGCACATCCTCACACATATCACTCACACCACATCCATGGCACCCTAAAGACACCCCAGGTTTTCTGAGGAGGAGCTAAGGGTAATGGTGGAGGAAATTATCCGGGTCGTGCCACAGCTTTTCGGATCACAGGTGCAGCAGACGTCCATTGCAAGGAAGATGGAGCTATGGTGGAGGATTGTGGACAGGGTCAACGCCGTGGGACAGCACCCAAGAACCAGGGATGACATCAGGAAGAGGTGGAACGACCTACGGGGGAAGGTGCGTTTCCTTGGTAGCAACACACCAGATTGCTGTACACCCACCTCCTCCCCCACAACTAACAACATGGGAGGAGCAAGTCTTGGCGATCATGCATCCTGAGGGCCTCGCAGGAGTAGCAGGAGGACTGGACTCTGGTAAGGCAAATCTTTACTATTATATCCCCCCCACCCTACCTGCATGCCATCACAAACTCCTGCCCCTACCCTCACCCCCATCACTCCACCCACTCACATATACCCCACTATCACAAACCAACCATCCCAATACCAAGCCCTGCATGCAACACCCATCACAGACCTGCATGGACACCCATCACCACAGCATGCCCAGTAGAGAGACTCACCCAGCCCACAAAATCAGTACTCACACAAGGGTAAGCCGATAGGGAAATCACAATCAGAGATGGAAACACACCCATTCACAATATGGCCCACGCAGATACATTAACAATGCATTTGCATCCCCACAGGACCCCTACTCAACATCACCAGAGAGGAGGTGCCAGCTACATCCAGTCCCCCCCCCGAAGAGGCCCACAGTGACAACAGCAGCTCTGCACCCCTGGATCACAATGACCAACCTGGCCCATCAGGGGCCTCTGGACAGTCGGTTACCTTGTCACAGTCCCAACCCACCACAGAGCGTCCCCCCTCAGGAAACACCAGTACAGCACCCACCCAGCGGGCCCATGCCACTGTTCCCAGGACACGTCAATCAACAGTGTGTCCACCACTACAGGAACCCCAGGCAACCCAACAAACCCAAGAAAATCAGGGACCTGGGGTCAGTCGCAGTGAGCATACGGTTCAGGGGACAGAGGCACAGGACAACAGGGAAGCTGGGAGGACTGCTGTGCGACAGGGGGAGGACAGGGCCAGGGAACCCACCCTCCACAAGGCACTCTCTAACATCCTGGGGGCATACCACCATTCCCAGGAGACTATGGGGGTCATTCTGACCAAAAGGCTCCTACCGCCGGTCAGAAGACCGCCATTCTACCGCCGCGGCCGCGGAAAGCCGCCACGGTCATTCTGACCAACAACTGCCAAGCCGCCAAAAACCCGACATCCACGGAAGGCCGCCTCATCAGCGGGCAGCGATAAACTGGAGATGACCAAACCTCCACCGCCACGCCAACACAAACACGCCCATGCCATTACGACCCACCAATCCACGCGGTGGTCTTTCAGCCACGGTATTCCATTGGCGGTACACACCGCCGCGGTCAAAATACACACCCAGGCTCCAAAACCCAGCCACATTGGACAATTTGAAATACACACACCTGATACACATACAAACACCACTCCCACACATCCAAGCAACTATAAAACACACACCCACATCACCCACAAACCGCCACTAGTTGGAAATCGGAGAGAAGGCGAGAGAGAGAGAGAGAGAGAGAGAGAGAGAACATCAATCTAAAACCCCAACACACACAGGAACCCAACATCATCAACCACACCACATCTACGCACACAACACCACACACCACCACTCACATCACCGCAAACACCACCCCACACCTCATCCACACCACCCCATGGCACCCCAAAGACACCCCAGGTTTTCTGACCAAGAACTCCGGGTCATGGTGGAGGAAATCATAAGGGTAGAGCCCCAGCTCTTCGGCACACATGTGCAACACACCACAATAGCCAGGAAGGCGGAGCTATGGCAGAGGATTGTCGACAGGGTCAACGCGGTGGGACAGCATCCCAGCAACCGGGAAGACATCAGAAAGCGCTGGAACGACCTACGGGGGAAGGTACGGTCGATGGTCTCACGACACAACATCGCTGTGCAGAGGACTGGCGGCGGACCACCACCCACCCCTCCCGAATTCACAGCATGGGAGCAAGAGGTCTTCAACATCCTGCATCCTGCGGGCCTCGCTGGAGTAGGCGGAGGAATGGACTCTGGTAAGTCTAGTCTCAACTACTCCCCCCCCAACCACCAGCATGCCAACCCACACCCCCACCCTCACCCCCAACCCCCCAGCACACAGCCTCCCTGCCAATGTCTCACCAGCACAACCCACCCAACCCAAAACCAAACCCTGAATGCCAACACAAACCATGGACACCCATCACCTATGCATGACCACTGCACATACCCATCCCCCCCACAAACCACCCTCACAACTCCTGCCACAAGGGGATGCCAGCACTGGGGGACAAGGGCACCCACAAATCGCACACCATGGAACACACAGAAGCAATAACCATACTCTTTCACCCCTTCAGGGCCCGAACGCCAACACACCGGCCAGGAGGGTCGAGATATGTCCATCCCACCCCCAGAACAGGCCCGCAGTGAGGACAGCAGCTCTGTCGACCTGGAACCTGATGACCAGCCCGGACCATCGGGGACCTCTGGACAGTCGGTTCCCCACACACAGACACAGGCCACAGCAGACCTAACCCCCTCTGGGAATATCAGCATTGCTCCCACCCAGCGGGCCCATGCCTCTGTCTCCAGGACAGGTCAATCAGCGGTGTGTCCGCCACTACAGGGCACCCAGGCTGACCCAACACCCCAACAACAACAGGGACCTGGGGGCAGTGGTAGCGGGCACACCGTCCAGGGGACAGAGGCCCGGGGAAACAGGGCAACTGGGAGGGCTGCAGTGCGACAGGGGGGGAGGACGGGCCCAGGGAACCGACTCTCCAAGAGGCCCTCACCACCATCATGGGAGCATACCACCACTCCCAGGAGACGATGGCGACGGTAATGGCCAGGTTCCAGGAGATCCAGGCACAGCAGGAGGAACGGTACATGGGGTACAGAGAGGAGCTCAGGAACATCGTCCAGGCCCTGAACCTACTAGTCACCACATTGCGGGACCATGTGGCACCCCAAAGGGCCCCTGTCCCCAGCCCGGACCAGGAACAGCCTACCACCTCCGCCGGCGCTAGTGGATAGGAGGCCCCCACACAACGACGGGCCACCAGAACCCCACCTCCTGCTGAAGATCAACCACCCCGCAAGAGGAGCCTGAGATCACAAAGGAAGACAGAGTAGGATGCCAAGACCCCCGCCAGCCTAAGATCCCCCCGGATGTCATTCCACTGTCCCACATCGTCACCCTTTCCAACCTTGAACTGCCCCTGCTCCATCCTTCCACAGGCATATGGACAATGCACCTGTGCGAGCGAGAACTGGACTCTGCCATGGACATCACTCCACCCCCACCCATCACGTTTTACTATCATGGACCTATATGTAGCACTTTAAATAAATCACTTATTGCACATAAAACACTCAGGAGTCTGCTTGTATTCTTAACAAATGTATTATGCATAACGGGTCAAAAACGTGCAGTTACTTTGTGATGACAACATACCAATGTCAATTTGCTTTACTCCATTGCCGAACAAACCAGATGTCACGCAGTGGGTCATACAGCTCTGAAAAGCCAAGGGAAAGTCACAATTCAGTTGAAAGGAACTGTGGGGAAACACAGAAAGTAGAGATGCAGGAGGCCAGAAGGAAATGTAAAATGACGTGGGGGATTCTTACCTCGGTGCTACTGAAAATACTGTTGTATGACCGTGTCCCTGTTGTCCGTGTCGTCCCCGTCGTCTTCCTCCTCTTCACTCTCCACAGGCTCCACAGCTGCTACAACACCACCATCTGGACCATCCTCATGCAGAAAAGGCACCTGGCGCCGCAATGCAAGATTGTGAAGCATACAGCAGGCCACGATGATCTGGCACACCTTCTTTGGTGAGTACATGAGGGATCCCCCTGTCATATGCAGGCACCTAAACCTGGCCTTCAGGAGGCCGAAGGTCCTTTCTATGATCCTCCTAGATCGCCCATGGGCCTCATTGTACCGTTCCTCTGCCCTGGTCCGGGGATTCCTCACTGGGGTCAGCAGCCACGGCAGGTTGGGGTAACCAGAGTCACCATTTAGCCACACACGGTGTCTCTGTAGCTGTTCCATCACATAGGGGATGCTGCTATTTCGCATAACATACGCGTCATGCACTGACCCAGGGAACTTGGCATTTACATGGGAGATGTACTGGTCAGCCAAACAGACCACCTGGACATTCATAGAATGGTAACTTTTCCTGTTTCTGTACACCTGCTCATCGTCTTTTGGGGGTACTAAGGCCACATGGGTCCCATCAATGGCACCAATGATGTTGGGGATATGTCCAAGGGCATAGAAGTCAGCCTTCACAGTGGCCAAATCACCCTCCTCAGGGAAAATTATGTAGCTCCGCATGTATTTCATCAGGGCAGACAACACTCTGGACAAAATCTTAGAAAACATAGGCTGAGACATCCCTGATGACATGGCCACTGTTGTCTGAAAAGACCCACTTGCCAAGAAATGGAGGACTGACAGAACCTGCACCAGAGGGGGAATTCCTGTGGGTTGGCGGATGGGGGACATCAGTGCTGGCTCCAGCTGGGCACACAGTTCCTGTATAGTGGCTCGGTCAAGTCGGTATCGAAGTATTATATGACGTTCCTCCATTGTCGACAGGTCCACCAGCGGTCGGTACACGGGAGGATTCATCCTTCTCCTCGCAAGTCCCAGCGGACGGTGCCTAGGAAGGACAACATGGAGCACAGAGCCAAACAACCCACAGGTACGTAACTACAGCTTGCATAGTACACGATTGTCAATGCATTGAATGGCTTGTATGAGTGGCAATGCAAGGCCTAGGCCTGTGTGACGCAGTAGTAATTAAGCCCTGTGGCCCCTGGTAATGGCGGCTGCCTGACCTTAGAAGTGTGACAATGGGATGTGAGGTCAATGTGCTGGTGTGACACACCGTGGCGGTAGGCGGTCGAAGACCGCGGCGCAAAGCCGCATTGGTTAACATCGAACCCTATGGGTTTCACGGGCCAATGACTAGCTGCGCCGGCGGTCGCGGAACGCACGCGGCGGTACGCGCCGCCGCGGGCGTGACCGCCATTTTCTATCTGATTAATCACTCGAGACCTGATCATCCATAGGAGAGGACCTATACTGCAAGTGCTGCTGTGACCTCGGTCTGGGAGATACAATGGCTGCTGCGACTGGGGAAAGGGCCCCTGCCTTCACGACAGAAGAATTGGAGAAACTTGTGGATGGGGTCCTGCCCCAGTATGCGCGACTCTACGGTCCTCCAGACCAACAGGTAAGTACACTGTGTGCACGTTGCATGGGCTATGCCTGGGTTGTGTATGGTGGATGTAAGATGGTGGGGTGGGGAGCGAAGGAGGAGTGCAAGGCACGACAGATGAGAGCATGTGCCACATGGCAAGGTTGGGGAGGGGGGGCCAATCGCATCTATCATGCGGAAAATTGATGATATTTCAATTTCCACCCTGTACATGTCAAATAGGTCAGCGCCCATCAGAAGATCAACATTTGGCGTGCCATCGCCAAGGAAGTCCGGACCCTGGGGGTCCACAACAGACGGGGCACCCACTGCCGCAAGAGGTGGGAGGACATCTGCCGCGGGACCAGGAAGACCGCCGAGTCACTGCTGGGGATGGCCTCCCAACCTAGGAGGGGTGCCAGCCGTACCCTGACCCCCCTGATGTCCCGGATCCTGGCGGTGGCCTACCCCGATTTGGATGGGCGCGTGACGACATCACAGCAGACACAAGGGGGTGAGTACCAGCACATTCAGCTATCTTTACACGCAGTGGAGGCTTCTGGGTGGGGGAGGAGGGCTGGGGGTGACATTAGGCCAGGGCGCTTTCTGTAGTGTAGTCCCCTCCTTTAGGCATGGCCCTGTGCCCCCGCCCCCAACCTCCTGTACGGTGCCAGGTACAGCTAGCCATGGTCCTGCATCACCCATGTGCGCGTTTGTTGTCCCTAGACCTGTTGGCCCAGTCACAAGTACTCAGTAGTGTACCCCGATTGCGCGGCTTAGTGCATGAGGCTCCTGTGTCTGTCCTCTCCACCAACGGTGTTGACAATGCATGTACTCAACCTTTTATTATGTCTCCCCCCACCCTTTTACTTTGTCTTCTTGTGCATGTGTGCTTCAGCATCATCAGGCGGAGGAGACTTGGCACCGGAGCACGAGGGAGCTGCGACTCACAAGGCCCCGGTGGGCCATGGCACAGACACCGAGGCCACCAGTGATACGGAGGGCGAGGGGAGCTTCACAACGGGGAGCCGTGGTGAAACCAGCGACACCGACACGTCCTCGGAAGGGAGCTCCCTAGCGGTGGTGGCAACATCCGTGCCCCCCGCCTCAACAGGTACAGCCGCCACCCAGCGCACCAGCTCCGCCCTCCCAGCAGCCCCTCAGCCTACGCTCCGTGCCCGCTCGCCCAAGAAGGCGGGCGTCTCCTTCGCACCAGGCACCTCAGGCCCTGCCACTGTTACCCCTGCTGCCCTCAGTGAGGAGGTCATTGACCTCCTGAGGACCATCATTGTTGGGCAGACTACCCTTTTGAATGCCATCCAGGGGGTAGAGAGGGAGGTGCATCGTAGCAATGCATACCTGGAGGGCATTCATTCGGGTCAGTCTTCCCATCAACGATCGTTCAATTCTCTTGCCTCAGCACTGACGGCAGCCATTGTCCCTGTTTCCAGCCTCCCTCTTCTAACAACCTCCACCCTGTCTCTGTCTCCTGTTCCTCTGCCTATCCCACCCACACCATCAGACCAGCCTGCACACACCTCAACACCCAAGGGCAGCTCTTCCAGACATAAGCACCACAGATCACACAAACATTCACCCAAGCAACACCCAGATGCAGACATGCCAACAGCCACTACCACCTCTGTGTCCCCCACCTCCTCGTCTCCCTCCTCCCTCCCTGTGACGTCGCCACTCACACCTGCATGCACACCACCAACAGCCAGTACACCCATCACCAGCACACCCTCCAGTACAGTCCGCACACGTGCAGTCACCACCCCCACTGCCGTTTACACGTCCCCTGTGTCCTCTCCCACTGTGTCTGTCACCCCCTCTTCCAAGACACACAAACGCAGGCAGCCACTCACCCAACAGCCAACCACCTCACGACAGCCTGCAGCCCATGCACCTTCACCCAAGGACAGCACACCTGACTCTCCTACAACCACCTCCTCTTCCTCCACTCCCATAACCACTGCACCTACCTTTTACCTTGGTCCTAAAAAGTGTTACCTCTCCAATCTTGACCTCTTTCCCTCACCTGACCCACCCCCTCCATCTGCTAAGAGTCCCAAGAGCACCTCAGCCACCACCAGCCCGGGTTCACGTGTCAGCGTCGTCCATGGATTTTGGAGTCCCCCCTTTGCCAGCAGTGAGACATCGGTCAGCAGCAAGGGGACAGCCAGCCCCCCCTCCTGGAAAGAGGACCCGGAAAGTGAGGGGCCGCCGCGGGAGGAGTGCCACGGCTGCCCCCAAGGACCAAAGTTCGGACACTTCACCTGCCACAACATCCAGGGGAGGCAAGGCCCAGAGAGCCACAGCGAAGGAGGGCAAGGGCAGCAGGGCGGAGAAGTCAGGCAGCAGGAGCGCGGACCAGGAGGGCCCCACAAGCCCCATCTCGGGTGTGAGGGAGGACACCCAAGGGCTCAGGACACCGTCACCGAAGGGTCCAGCAACTGCACGGTCGGAGGGCGACTGAGCAGGGAGTCCTGCCCAGGTCAGACTCCCTGGAATTACAGGCCAGGCACCGCTGAAGAGGGCCCCGCCATCCTGAAAGGCACCGCTGAAGAGGGCCCCGCCGTGCAGGAAGGCACCGCTGAAGAGGGCCCCGCCGTGCAGGAAGGCACCGCTGAAGAGGGCCCCGCCGTCCTGAAAGGCACCGCTGAAGAGGGCCCCGCCGCGCAGGAAGGTACCGCTGAAGAGGGCCCCGCCGTCCTGAAAGGCACCGCTGAAGAGGGCCCCGCCATGCAGGAAGGCACCGCTGAAGAGGGCCCCGCCGTCCTGAAAGGCACAGCTGAAGAGGGCCCCGCCGTCCTGAAAGGCACCGCTGAAGAGGGCCCCGCTGTCCTGAAAGGCACCGCTGAAGAGGGCCCCCCCGTCCCGGAAGGCACCGCTGAAGAAGGCTCCGCCGTCCTGAAAGGCACCGCTGAAGAGGGCCCCGCCAAGACAGGCCCCGCTCCGCTGGGCCCCGCCATCTCAAGCACCGCTCCGCTGGGCCCTTCATCTCAAGCACCGCTCCGCTGGGCCCCTTCCTGTCAAGCACCGCTCCGCTGGGCCCTTCATCTCAGGCACCGCTCCGCTGGGCCCCGCCGTCTCAAGCACCGCTCCGCTGGGCCCTTCATCTCAAGCACCGCTCCGCTGGGCCCTTCCTGTCAAGCACCGCTCCGCTGGGCCCTTCATCTCAGGCACCGCTCCGCTGGGCCCCGCCGTCTCAAGCACCCACCGCTCCGCTGGGCCCTTCATCTCAAGCACCGCTCCGCTGGGCCCTTCATCTCAGGCACCGCTCCGCTGGGCCCCGCCGTCTCAAGCACTGCTCCGCTGGGCCCTTCATCTCAAGCACCGCTCCGCTGGGCCCTTCATCTCAAGCACCGCTCCACTGGGCCCTTCATCTCAAGCACCGCTCCGCTGGGCCCTTCATCTCAGGCACCGCTCCGCTGGGCCCTTCATCTCAAGCACCGCTCCGCTGGGCCCTTCATCTCAAGCACCGCTCCGCTGGGCCCTTCCTGTCAAGCACCGCTCCGCTGGGCCCTTCATCTCAGGCACCGCTCCGCTGGGCCCCGCCGTCTCAAGCACCGCTCCGCTGGACCCCGCCGTCTCAAGCACTGCACCGCTGGGCCCTTCATCTCAAGCACCGCTCCGCTGGGCCCTTCATCTCAAGCACCGCTCCGCTGGGCCCTTCATCTCAAGCACCGCTCCGCTGGGCCCTTCATCTCAGGCACCGCTCCGCTGGGCCCTTCATCTCAAGCACCGCTCCGCTGGGCCCTTCATCTCAAGCACCGCTCCGCTGGGCCCTTCATCTCAAGCACCGCTCCGCTGGGCCCTTCCTGTCAAGCACCGCTCCACTGGGCCCTTCATCTCAGGCACCGCTCCGCTGGGCCCCGCCGTCTCAAGCACCGCTCCGCTGGGCCCTTCATCTCAAGCACCGCTCCGCTGGGCCCTTCATCTCAAGCACCGCTCCGCTGGGCCCTTCATCTCAGGCACCGCTCCGCTGGGCCCTTCATCTCAAGCACCGCTCCGCTGGGCCCTTCATCTCAAGCATCGCTCCGCTGGGCCCTTCATCTCAAGCACCGCTCCGCTGGGCCCTTCATCTCAGGCATCGCTCCGCTGGGCCCTTCATCTCAAGCCCCGCTCCGCTGGGCCCTTCATCTCAGGCACCGCTCCGCTGGGCCCTTCATCTCAAGCACCGCTCCGCTGGGCCCTTCATCTCAGGCACCGCTCCGCTGGGCCCTTCATCTCAAGCACCGCTCCGCTGGGCCCTTCATCTCAAGCACCGCTCCGCTGGGCCCTTCATCTCAAGCACCGCTCCGCTGGGCCCTTCATCTCAAGCACCGCTCCGCTGGGCCCTTCATCTCAGGCACCGCTCCGCTGGGCCCCGCCGTCTCATGCACCGCTGGGCCAATGACTGTGCCGGTTCTGTGTCGTGCTAATGTTCACGCTGCACTCGGCCCACCCTGCCTCCTCCATTGCCTGTGGAGACTGTTATCCACTTGATGGACTGTGACTTTGCACTCCCCAGGTTATGACAGTGGTCAAGCCACCCACTTGTGAGACTTGAGAGACTGTGGCTTTGCACTCCCCAGGATATGTCAGTGGGCAAGCCACCCACTGTAGAGACTTGAGAGACTGTGACTTTGCACTCCCCAGGATATGACAGTGGGCAAGCCACCCACTTGTGAGACTTGAGAGACTGTGGCTTTGCACTTCCCAGGATCTGACAGTGGGCAAGCCACCCACTGTAGAGACTTGAGAGACTGTGGCTTTGCACTCCCCAGGATTGGACGGTGGGCATGGTGGCCCCTTCTTGGATCTGGCGTTGTGGACTCATGTGGCTGTGGTGCCCCCCTTCCCTTCCCCCTGAGGTGCCTGTAGTTTTGTCATGTGATGCCCCTGCAGTGTTCTCTCCAACGGACTCAGGTCTCGTTTGTGGGCTTTGCCCATGTGTTGATACACTTCGGCCCACGGACATTTGCATTTTCTGTGACTGTGCGGGACTTTCTGCCTCTATTTCTCGGTCACGCAATGTTTACATTAGATAATATTTCCATCATTTTCCTATTTTGCCATGTCTTCAATGAACCTATTTTGTACATAAATGTTGTTTCTCACTTGTATCATATCTTTTCGTTATTCCGGGGGGTTTGGGTGGGGTCACTTTGACTTGGTGCTCTGCATTGGTGTGTAGATAGTTGGGGGGTGGGTGTGATGCGTATGTGTGTGCCCGTAACCCTTCCTCCTCCCCCCCTCCCCTGTGTCGTAGGTGCGGTACTCACCGTTGTCGTCTGCGCTGGAGTTTGTACTCGTGGTAGATGAGCAGGTAGACGAGAGCGGGTAGGATGTGTAATTCGGGCTCCATGCTGTCCTCCGTCCTCGTGGAGTGTATAGAGGTGAGCGTTTTCCCATTCGTAGTCTGTTTCCGCCGTGTTTTTATCGGCGGGGCTCCCGCCCCGGATGAGGTGGCGGATTGGTGAGTTGTGATAGGGTGGGCAGTACTTTGTCTGCCGCCTGCCTGTTGGCGGTGACCGCCGCGCTGTTTGTCTGTCCCGCCGTGGCGGTCGGAGTGGTAAAGTGGCGGGCTGTGTTGGCGGTTCCCACCAGGGTCAGAATTCCATTTTTTGTACCGCCAGCCTGTTGGCGGATTGGCCGCCGCTTTATCACCGACCGCCAGGGTCAGAATTACCCCCTATGTGCCAGATACTGGCCAAGTTGCAGGAGACCTATCGGCTGCAGGAGGGACAGGACCTGGGGATCAGGGATGACCTAACAAAAAACTACAGCATCGTGGTCACCATTGCTGGGATGCTGGCTGACATGGGCAAGACCATGAGGGAGGCAGTGGCACAACAACTGGCACCTGACACTAGCCAAACCAAGGAACAGCCTTCCACCTCTGCCGGTGCTAGTGAACAGGAGGCCCCGCCACAGGACCAACAGGCCACCAGCACCCCACCCCCTGCAGAAGGAGAACTACCCCGCAAAAGGTCCCTGCGATCCAGGCAGAAGCCAGAGAACATTACCAAGACCCCCGTGAGGAACTAGGACTCCTGTCCAACTTGAACTGCCATTACTCCCCTTCCTATGCCCCCTTCGACAATGCACCTGTGATACCAAGAGACAGGACTCTACCATGGACTTTCCTCCACCATCAACTTAGCCCCTTGCACATACCCCTATACTTATTAGCACCTAAATAAACACCCTTGAAACAAATCTGGAGTCAGTGTAATGATTCACAAATGTATTAGTGCTACATTATCAAAGCATTACAACATATATGTACAGTGAAATATACTAAAGGATGACCTTTGGTACGCAGCAGTACATATAGCAGGAGCCAGAATGGGGCACAGTGATCTGAAAATAGAAAATCCAAAGGGAACAGTCAGTGGCCATAGGGTAAGAGGCTGCCTTGTACAATGTCCTAGAGATTACTGAAATGTTAAGTGGAGTTACGGTCTCTTACCTGTGTGTCATGTAAGTACTGCTGTATTATGTTTGTTTTGTTGTCCACATCTTCTTCCTCTGCCTCCTCTTCGTCAGTGTCCACAGGCTCCACCACTGCCACAAGACCATCTCCATGCACATCCTCCTGCAGAAAAGGCACCTGGCATCTCAAGGCCAGGTTGTGCAACATACAGCATGCCACAATGATCTGGCACACCTTCTTGGGTGAGTAGTACAGGGATCCACCTGTCAAATGGAGGCACTGGAACCTGGACTTCAGGAGGCCGAAGGTCCTTTTTATAATCCTCCTTGTACGCCCATGTGCCTCATTGTAACATTCCTCTGCCCTTGTCCTAGGATTCCTCACTGGGGTCAGTAGCCAGGAGAGGTTGGGGTAACCAGATTCACCTGTAAATATAGGGTGACAACTGTTAGACACACACTAACCCTTAGGGGCAATCTTATACCCAGACATCAACATATACTCTGATGGGGACCTTTACCTCACCTATTAGCCACACCCGGTGCCTCTGGAGTTGGCCCATCACATTTGAGATGATGCTATTCCTCAAGATAAAGGCGTCATTCACAGACCCAGGATATTTGGCATTCACATGGAACATGTACTGGTCCACCAAACACACCATCTGCGCATTCATAGAGTGATAGCTTTTTCTATTCCTGTAAACCTGTTCATTTCTCCGGGTGGGACAAATGCTTCATGTGTACCATCAATGGCACCAATGATGTTGGGGATATGCCCCAGGGCATTAACGTCAGACTTCACTGTGGCAAAATCTTCCACCTGGCAAAACACAATTTAGCTGCGCATTTATTTCAGCAGGGCAGACAACACTCTGGTCAACACGTTGGAGAACATTGGCTGAGACATCCCTGATACCATGGCAACTGTTGTTTGGAAGGAACCACTTGCCGGGAAATGGAGCACTCTCAGGACCTGCACTAGAGGGAGGATTCCTGTGGGCTGGCGGATAGCTGACATGAGGTCTGGCTCCAATTGGGCACACAGTTCTAGGATTGTGGCACGATCAAGTCTGTAAGTGATGATAATGGAGGTGATTCTAACCCTGGCGGTCGGTGATAAAGCGGTGGCCAACCCGCCAACAGGCCGGCGGTCGAAAAAATGGAATTCTGACCCTGGCGGGAACCGCCAACAAAGCCCGCCACATTAACACTCCGACCACCGCGGCGGTGCAGACAAACAGCGTGGCGGTCACCGCCAACAGGCAGGCGGCAGACAATGTACCGCCCACAGTATCACAACTCACCAATCCGCCACCTTTTCCGGGGCGGGAGTCCCGCCGATAAAAACACGGCGGAAACAGACTACGAACGGGAAAACGCGCACCAAAACACACTCCACGAGGAAGGAGGACAGCATGGAACCCGAATTAAACATCCTACCTGCTCTCGTCTACCTTCTCATCTACCACGAGTACGAACTCCGGCGCAGACGACAACGGTGAGTACTGCACCTACGACACACGGGAGGGGGGAGGAGTGAAGCTTACGGCACACACATATGCGACCCCCACCCCCCCAAACTATGTACACACTAATGCAGAGCAACAATGCACAGTGACACCACCCAAACCCCCCTTAAGAATGCAAAGACAGAAATAAATTGGGACGAAAATCTTATATAAAAAATAGACTCTGATATGGAGCGGTCAACTATGCAAAATATCCATAACAAAATGATACTATATACACTGCCATGGAGAACCGAGGCAATTAGTCCTGTACATGAAAGTTAAATGGAACAGTCCGTGGGCTACAGTGTAGCGACACAAGGGCAAAGCCCACACAGGAGACCTGAGTTCTTTGGAGAGAACACTGCAGGGGCATCTGATGAAAAAACTACAGGCACCTCAGGGGGAAGGGAAGAGGGAGGCACCACAGCCACATGAGTCCACGACGCCAGATCCACGAAGGGGCCACCATGCCCATTGATGTATCCTGGGGAGTGCAAAGCCACAGTCTCTCAAGTCTCTACAGTGGGTGGGTTGCCCACTTCACCATCCTGGGGAGTGCAAAGCCACAGTCTCTCAAGTCTCTACAGTGGGTGGGTTGCCCACTGTACCATCCTGGTGAGTGCAAAGCCACAGTCCATCTGGTGGATGACAGTCTCCACTGCTCAAGGAGGAGGCATGGTGGGCACAGTGAACCATAAACAGTGCTTGAGAGGAAGGGCCCAGCGGAGCGGTGCTTGAGACGGCGGTGCCCAGCGGAGCGGTGCTTGAGACGGCGGGGCCCAGCGGAGCGGTGCTTGACAGGAAGGGCCCAGCGGAGCGGTGCTTGAGACGGCGGGGCCCAGCGGAGCGGTGCTTGGACGGCGAGGCCCAGCGGAGCGGTGCTTGACAGGAAGGGCCCAGCGGAGCGGTGCTTGAGACGGCGGTGCCCAGCGGAGCGGTGCTTGAGACGGCGGGGCCCAGCGGAGCAGTGCTTGGACGGCGGGGCCCAGCGGAGCGGTGCTTGACAGGAAGGGCCCAGCGGAGCGGTGCTTGAGACGGCGGTGCCCAGCAGAGCGGTGCTTGGACGGCGGGGCCCAGCGGAGCGGTGCTTGACAGGAAGGGCCCAGCGGAGCGGTGCTTGAGACGGCGGGGCCCAGCGGAGCGGTGCTTGGACGGCGGGGCCCAGCGGAGCGGTGCTTGAGAGGAAGGGCCCAGCGGAGCGGTGCTTGAGACGGTGGGGCCCAGCGGAGCGGTGCTTGACAGGAAGGGCCCAGCGGAGCGGTGCTTGAGACGGCGGGGCCCAGCGGAGCGGTGCTTGACAGGAAGGGCCCAGCGGAGCGGTGCTTGAGACGGCGGGGCCCAGCGGAGCGGTGCTTGACAGGAAGGGCCCAGCGGAGCGGTGCTTGAGACGGCGTGGCCCAGCGGAGCGGTGCTTGGACGGCGGGGCCCAGCGGAGCGGTGCTTGACAGGAAGGGCCCAGCGGAGCGGTGCTTGAGACAGCGGGGCCCAGCGGAGCGGTGCTTGACAGGAAGGGCCCAGCGGAGCGGTGCTTGAGACGGCGGGGCCCAGCGGAGCGGTGCTTGACAGGAAGGGCCCAGCGGAGCGGTGCTTGAGACGGCGGGCCCAGAGGAGCGGTGCTTGACAGGAAGGGCCCAGTGGAGCGGTGCTTGAGACGGCGGGGTCCAGCGGAGCGGTGTTTGGACGGCGGGGCCCAGCGGAGCGGTGCTTGACAGGATGGGCCCAGTGGAGCGGTGCTTGAGACGGCGGTGCCCAGCGGAGCGGTGCTTGAGACGGCGGGGCCCAGCGGAGCAGTCCTCTTCTGCACGGCGGGCCCTGTTCAGCGGTGCTCTTCTGCACGGCGGGCCCTGTTCAGCGGTGCCTATCTTCACGGCGGGGCCCAGCGGAGCGGTCGTCTTCTGCACGGCGGGCCCTGTTCAGCGGTCCTCTTCTGCACGGCGGGCCCTGTTCAGCGGTGCCTATCTTCACGGCAGGCCCTGTTCAGCGGTGCCTATCTTCACGGCGGGGCCCAGCGGAGCGGTCCTCTTCTGCACGGCGGGCCGTGTTCAGCGGTGCTCTTCTGCACAGCGGGCCCTGTTCAGCGGTGCTCTTCTGCACGGCGGGCCCTGTTCAGCGGTGCACATCCAGTAGGTCAAGGGTGCCAGACCTGGCCTGGACTCCCTGCTCAGTCGCCCTCCGACCGTGATGCTTCTGGACCCTTCGGGGACGGAGTCCTGGGCCCTTTGGTGTCCTCCTTTCCAGCTGGGATGTGGCATGTGGGGCCCACCTGCTCCGCGCTCCTGCTGCCTGACTTCTCCGCCCTGCTGCCCTTACGCTCCTTAGATGGGGCTCTCGGGCCCTTGCCTCCCCTAGATGATGTGGCTGGTGAAGTGGGCGAACTTTGCTCCTTGGGGGCAGCCGTGTCAGTCCTCGCACGGCGGCCCTTGTGTTTCCTGGTCCTCTTGCCGGGGGGGGGGCTGGATGTGTCCTTGCTGCTGATTGAGGTGTCACTGCTGGCAAAGGGTGGACTCCAGAACCCATGCACAACAGTGACACCCGAAGCTGGGCTGGTGGTGGCTGTGGTGCTCTTGGGACTCTTTGCAGATGGAGGGGGTAGGTCATCGGAGGGAAAGAGGTCAAGATTAGCCAGGAAAAGTTTTTTAGGGCCAAGGTAAAGGGTAGGAGAAGTGGTGATGGGAGTGGAGGAAGAGGATGTGGTTGTAGGAGAGTCAGGTGTGCTGTCATTGGGTGAAGGTGCTGGTGCTGTAGGCTGTCGTGAGGTGGATGGCTGTTGGGTGGGTGTCTGCCTGTGTTTGTGTGTCTTGGAAGAGGGGGTGACAGACACAGTGGGAGAGGACACAGGGGACGTGTAAATGGCAGTGGGGGTGGTGACTGCACGCGTGCGGACTGTACAGGAGGGTGTGGTGGTGATGGAAGCACTGGCTGATGTTGGTGTGCATGCAGGTGTGAGTGTAGACGTCACAGGGAGAGAGGAGGGAGATGAGGGGGACACAGGGGTGGCAGTGACTGTTGGAATGTCTGCATCTGGGTGTTGCTTGGGTGAGTGTTTGTGGGATCTGTGGTGCTTGTGTCTGGATGAGCTGCCCTTGGGTGTTGAGGTGTGTGCAGGCTGGTCAGATGGTGTGGATGGGATAGGCTGAGGAACAGGAGACAGAGACAGGCTGGAGGCAGTCAGAAGAGGGAGGCTGGAAACAGGGACAATGGCTGGCGTCAGTGCTGAGGCCAGAGCAGTGAACGATCGTTGATGGGCAGCCTGACCCGAATGAATGCCCTCCAGGTAGGCATTGCTCCGATGCACCTCCCTTTCTACCCCCTGGATGGCATTCAAAAGGGTAGTCTGCCCAACAATGAGCGTCCTCACAAGGTCAATGAGCTCCGCACTGAGGGCAGCAGGGGTGACAGGGGCAGGGGCTGAGGTGCCTGGGGCGAAGGAGACGCCCGCCTTCCTGGGCGAGCGGGCACGGAGCGTAGGCTGAGGGGCTGCAGGGAGGGCGGGGCTCGTGCGCTGGGTGGCGGCTGTACCTGTAGAGGCGGGGGTCCCGGATGTTTCCGCCACCGCTAGGGAGCACCCATCCGAGGACGTGTCTGTGTCGCTGCTCTCACCACCGGTCCCCGTTGTGGTGCTCCCCTCGCCCTCCGGATCACTGGTGCCCTCGGTGTCTGTTCCTGGGCCCACCGGGGCCTTGTGACTTGCAGCTCCCTCGTGCTCCCATGCCAAATCTCCTCCGCCTGATGATGCTAATGCACACATGCACAAGAAGATGAAGAAGAAGGGTGGGGGGAGAAAAAAGAAGACCAGGTTGAGTGCATGCAATGTCAACACCGTTGGCGGAGAGGACAGACACAGGAGCCTCATGCACTAAGCCGCGCATTCGGGGTACACTACTCAGTACTTCTGACTAAGACAACAGGTCAAGAGACGACAAACGCGCAGATGTGTGAGGCTGGACCATCAATAGCTGTACTTGTCACCCTACAGAGGTGGGGGCCGGGAGCACAGGGCCATGCCTAAGGGAGAGGACTACACTACAGAAAGCGCCCTGGCCTAATGTCACCCACAACCCTCCTCCCCCACCCAGACGCCTCCACTGCGCAGAAAGATAGCAGAATGTGCTGATACTCACCCCCTTGTGTCTGCTGTGATGCTCTCAAGCGCCCATCCAAATCAGGGTAGGCCACCGCCAGGATCCGGGACATCAGGGGGGTCAGGGTACGACTGGCACCCCTCCTAGGTTGGGAGGCCATCCCCAGCAGTGACTCGGCGGTCTTCCTGGTTCCGCGGCGGATGTCCTCCCACCTCTTGCGGCAGTGGGTGCCCCGTCTGACGTGGACCCCCAGGGCCCGGACTTCCTTGGAGATGGCATGCCAAATCTCGACTTTCTGATGGGCGCTGACCTATGTGACATGTACAGGGTGGGAAGGAAACATTCATCAACTTACTGCATGTTAGATGTGATTGGCCCCCCCTCCCCAACCTTGCCATATGGCACATGCTCTCATCTGTCGTGCGTTGCACTCCTCATTCGCCCCCCACCCCACCAACTTACATCCACCCCACTCCACACAGGCATCGGCCATTCCATGTGCACCCGGTGTACTTACCTGTTGGTCTGGAGAACCGTAGAGTGACGCATACTGGGGGAGGACCCCATCCACGAGCTTCTCCAACTCTTCAGACGTGAAGGCAGGGGCCCTTTCCCCAGTCGCAGCAGCCATTGTCACTTCCAGACCGAGGTCACAGCAGCACTTGAAGTATAGGTCCTCTCCTGTGGATGATCAGGTCTCGAGTGATTAGGCAGATAAAAAATGGCGGTCACGCCCGCTGCGGTGCGTACCGCGGCGGTGCGTACCGCTACCGGCGGCGCACCTCGTCATTGGCTCCTGAAACCCATAGGCTTCAATGTTAACCAATGTGGCTCCGTGTAGCGGTCTTCGACCGCCTACCGCCACGGTGTGCTCCGCCAGCGCATTGATCTCACATCCCATTGTCCCACTTCACAGGTCAGGCAGCCGCCATTTCAAGGGCCCACATGGCATAATTTCTACTGCGACACACAGGCCTAGGCCTTGCATTGCCACACATACACGCATTTCAAACCATAGATAACCGTGTGCTATGCAAGCTGTGGTGAACGTACCAGTGATTGGCTTGACTCTGTGCTCCATGTTGTCATTCCTAGGCACCGTCCGCTGGGACTTGCGAGGAGAAGGATGAATCCTCGCGTGTACCTACCGCTGGTGGACCTGTCGACAATGGAAGAACGCCACATCATACTACGATACCGACTTGACCGTGCCACTATCCATGAACTGTGTGCCCAGCTGGAGCCAGCCCTGATGTCCCCCATCAGCCAACCCACAGGAATTCCCCCTCTGGTGCAGGTTCTGTCAGTCCTCCATTTTCTTGCAAGTGGCTCATTCCAGACAACAGTGGCCATGTCATCTGGAATGTCTCAGCCTATGTTTTCAAAAGTTTTGTCTAGAGTGTTGTCTGCCCTGACGAAACACATGCGGAGTTACATTATATTCCCTGAGGAGGTTGATTTGGCCACTGTGAACGGTGATTTTTATGCCCTTGGACATATTCCCAACATCATTGGTGCCATTGATGGGACCCATGTAGCCTTAGTCCCCCCAAAAGACGATGAGCAGGTGTACAGAAACAGGAAAAGTTACCATTCTATGAACGTCCAGGTGGTCTGTTTGGCTGACCAGTACATCTCCCATGTGAATGCCATGTTCCCTGGGTCAGTGCATGACGCGTATGTGATGCGTAATAGCAGCATCCCTTATGTGATGGGACAGCTACAGAGACAACGTGTGTGGCTAATAGGTGACTCTGGTTACCCCAACCTGCCTTGGCTATTGACCCCAGTGAGGAATCCCCGGACCAGGGCTGAGGAACGGTACAATGAAGCCCATGGGCGAACTAGGAGGATCATAGAAAGGACCTTCGGCCTCCTGAAGGCCAGGTTTAGGTGCCTGCATATGACAGGGGGATCCCTGATGTACTCACCAAAGAAGGTGTGCCAGATCATCGTGGCCTGCTGTATGCTTCACAATCTGGCATTGCGACGTCAGGTGCCTTTCCTGCAGGAGGATGGTCCAGATGGTGGTGTTGAAGCAGCTGTGGAGCCTGCGGAGAGTGAAGAGGAGGAAGACTCAGAGGACGACACAGACAACAGGGACAGAGTTATCCAACAGTATTTTCAGTAGCACACAGGTAAGAATCACCCACGCCATTTTACTTTTCCTGAAAGCCTCCTGCTTCTCAACTTTGTCTATGACCCCCCAGTTCTTTTAAACTGATGTTTGATTTTCCCTTCCCTTTTCAGTGCTGTATGACCCACTGCGTGACTTCTGCTTGGTTAGCCCATGGACTAATGCTTATTGATCTCGGTATGTGTTCAGCACAAAGTTAACAGAACATAATTGATCGGTAATGTGTTATACATTTGTAAATAATACAGCCTGACTCCTGTTTGATTTCAGTGCATTGAGTGATTTATTTTTTGTGCTAGATAATGGTACATGATATAAACACGGTGATGGGTGGGGGTGGAGTAATGGCCATGGCAGAGTCCAGTTCTCAGTCTCACAGGTGCATTGTCCATATGCCTGTGGAAGGATGGAGCAGGGGCAGTTCAAGGTTGGACAGGGTGGCAATGTGGGACAGTGGGATGACTTCAGGGGGTATCTCATGCTGGCGGGGGTCTTGACATCCTACTCTGTCGATTTTTTTGATCTCAGGCTCCTCTTGCGGGATGGTTGTTCTTCAGCAGGAGGTGGGGTTCTGGTGGCTTGTCGTTGTGGTGGGGCCTCCTGTCCATTAGCGCCGGCGGAGGTGGTAGGCTGTTCCTGGTCCGGGCTAGTGACAGGGGCCCTGTGTGGTGCCACATGGTCCCGCAACGTGTCTTCTATACGGTTCAGGGCCTGGACTATGCTCCCCATAGCGGTAGAGATGTTGGTGAGTTGATTGCTGAACCCCATGTAGCGTTCCTCCTGCTATGCCTGGATCTCCTGGAACCTGGTCAGTACCGTCGCCATCGTCTCTTGGGAGTGGTGGTAGGCTGCCATGATGGTGGTGAGGGCCTCTTGGAGAGTGGCTTCCCTGGGCCTCTCCTCCCCCCCCTGTCGCACAGCAGCCCTCCGAGTTGCCCTGTTTCCCCCGGCCTCTGTCCCCTGGACGGTGTGCCCACTACCACTGCCCCCAGGTCCCTGTTGTTGGGGTGGTGGGTTAGCCTGGGTGCCCTGTAGTGGCAGACACACCGCTGATTGACCTGTCCTAGAGACAGAGGCATGGGCCCGCTGGGTGGGAGCTGTGCTGTTGGTCCCAGAGGGGGTTGGGTCTGCTGTGGCCTGTGTGTGGGGAACCGACTGTCCAGAGGTCCCCGATGGTCCGGGCTGGTCATCAGGTTCCAGGTCGACAGAGCTGCTGTCATCACTGGGGGCCTCTTCCGGGGGGGGGGGATGGACATTTCTGGACCCTCCTGGCTGGTGTGTTGGCGTTCGGGTCCTGCATGGGGTAAGAGAGTATGGTTATTGTTTCTGTGTGAGCTATTGAGTGCCATTTATGGGTGCCCTTGTCCCCCAGTGCTGTCATTCCCTTGGGGGAGGTGTTGTGGGGGTGTTTTGGGGGGGGGTATGTGCAGTGGTCATGCTTAGGTGATGGGTGTCCATAGTTTGTGGTGGCATGCAGGGGTTGGTGTTGGGTGGGTTGTGCTGGAGAGACATTCTCAGGGAGGATGTGGGATGGGGGGTTGGGGTGAGGGTGGTGGTGGGGGTTAGCATGCTGGGGGGGGCGGTGAAGTAGTTGAGATTGTACTTACCAGAGTCCATTCCTCTGTGTACTCCAGCGAGGCCATCAGGATGCAGGATGTTTAGTACCTCTTGCTCCCATGCTGTGAATTCGGGTGGAGTGGGTGGGGGTCCCCCGCCAGTCCTCTGCACTGCGATGTTGTGTCGCGAGACCATCGAGCGCACCTTTCCCCTTAAGTCGTTCCAGCGTTTGCTGATGTCGTCTCGATTTCTGGGATGCTGTCCCACCGCGTTGACCCTGTCCACGATCCGCTGCCATAGCTCCGCCTTCCTGGCTATAGTGGTGTGCTGCACCTGTGAGCCGAAGAGCTGGGGTTCAACTCTTATGATTTCCTCCACCATGACCCGGAGTTCTTGGTCCGAAAAGCGTGGGTGCCTTTGGGGTGCGATGGGGTGGTGTGGATGAGGTGTGGGGTGGTGTATATGGTGATGAGTGTGTTGGTGTGTGGTGCTTTGTGCTTCTATGTGGTGTGTGTGATGGTGTAGTGTGCCTCTGTGTGATGTAGCTCTCTATTCTGTGATGTGTCTCTCTCTCCTTCATCTCTGATCTTCGGTCGTAGGGGTTTGTGGGTGATGTGGGTGTGTGTTTTATAGTTGTATGGATGTGTGGGAGTGTTGTTGGTATGTGTGTCAGGTGTGTGTATTTCAAATTGCCCAATGTGGCAGTGTTTTGGAGCTGTGTGTGTATTTTGACCGCGGCGGTGTGTACCGCCAATGGAATACCGCGGTTGAAAGACCGCTGCGTGGATTGGTGGGTCAGAATGGCATGGGCGTGTTTGTGTTGGCGTGGCGGTGGAGGTTTGGTCATCTCCAGTTTTCCGCGGCCCGCTGATGAGGCGGCCTTCCTTGGATGTCGGGTTTTTGGCGGATTCACAGTTGGTGGTCAGAATGACCGTGGCGGTTTACCGCGGACGCGGCGGTAGTATGGCGGAGTTCTGACCGGCGGTATAGGCCTTTTACCGCCAAGGTCAGAATGACCCCCAATGTGTCTGTCCTCCATTGTCGCAAGGTCCACCAGTAGTCTGGACACCGGAGGATGCAGCCATCTCATATGCTGCCTCAGCAGTTGAAGCCTATGGAAGAGAACGGTGATCAGAAGGTCATATTTCCACATCTATCGCACTAATTTTGATTTTGTAACTTTACAGAAGCAGTATGTAAACTCGAGAGCCAGGTGATGTGGCAATGTCTGCTGTGATGCAGTTAGGTGCCATGCCCTGTGCCACCCTGAAATGGCGGCTGCCTGACCTGTAGGAGGAAGAGGTGGAAATTAGGTAATTGCGCTGGCGTTGTGCGTCATCGCTGTAGGCGGTCGACGACCGCCGCGCAACTTCACATTGGTTATTATTGGGCCCTATGGGTTCCAGGAGCCAATGGCGATGACGCAGACGTCACCGCCATTTTCTAACTATTCACTCACTTGCTACCTGACCTTCAACAGGAGAGGACCTACACTGCAAGTGCTGCTGTGACCTGTGACTGGAAGCTACAATGGCTCATGTGTCTGGGGAAAGGGCCCCTGCCTTCAATGCAGAGGAGTTGGAGAAACTGGTGGATGGGGTCCTACCCCAGTACACATTTCTCTACGTTCCTCCAGACAAACAGGTGAGTACACTGTGAGCATGATGCGTGGGCCATGACTGTTTGGAGAGCTGCGGATGTAAGCCACATGTTGGGGGGTGCAGAGACGTCCTAGCCAGAGTGCAGCATGTAAGGTGGTCAGTGATGGGCGTCAGGGCATGGGTGGGAACTGGTGGGCAATGAGTATGACGGTCCGGACGAGTGAGTAATTTCCTTTTCTGCTGTCTTTTCCCTCCAGGTCAGCGCCCACCAGAAGAAGGGTATTTGGAGTGCCATCGCCAAGGAGGTGCGGACCCAAAGGGTCTTTCACAGGCAGAGCACCCACTGCCGCAAGAGATGGGAGGACCTGCACCGCTGGTCAAAGAAGATGGCGGAGGCCCAGCTGGGGCTGGCCTCCCAACGTGGAAGGGGTGCCTGCTGCACCATGACCCCCCTGATGTTCTGCTTCCTGGTGGTGGCCTATCCAGAGTTGGATGGGCACCTGAGGGCATCACAGCAGCCACAAGGGGGTGAGTACAGATTCTGAAAGCTGACTTTGAGTGCGTTGGGAGGTAGCTGGGTGGGGAATGTGGACTGTGGGTGCCCCTAGGCCAGGGCGGTCATGGCAGGGTAGGTTCCTTGTTGGGCAGGGTCCCAAGCACTCCTACCCCAATGGTGTAAGAGGCCATCTACCACTGGGCAGGGTCCTGTGGGTATCTGGTGTGCGGATGCAGGCGTTAGGCATTGTACCCCATGGGCTGGTGACTGTCTCAGTAAATGGTTTGGCATGGCCTAGTGCATAGGGCAGATCCATGTGTGTAGTGTAGGCCAACAGTGGTGTTGTTGCTGGCATTGACCAAGTGTATCCTCTGTCTCTTCCGCCCCTTTTTTGTTTTGTCACCCTGTCCTTGTGTGCATTAGCATCATCTGACGGAGGAGCAGAGGCACCGATGATGGAGGGAGCTGCATCCCACATGGGCCTGGAGGCTGAATCCACCGAGGGTGAAGGCACCAGTGGGACGGAGGGTGAGGGGAGCACCACAACGGGAATAGGAGGGGAGACCACAGACAGCGACTCCTCCTCTGATGGAAGCTCCAGGGTGGTGGCAGACACCTCTGTGCCCACCCCAACAACAGGAACAGCTTCCATCCCCCCTACTAGCACCGCCCTCCCAGCAGCCCCTCAGCATGTTTCCCGTGCCCGCTCACCCAGGAGGGTGGGCATCTCCTTCGCCCCAGGCACCTCAGGCCCTGCCCCAGTCAGCCCTGCTGCCCTCAGTGAGGAGGCTATTGACCTCCTGAGATCCCTCACTGTTGGGCAGTCAACCATTCTGAATGCCATCCAGGGTGTCGAGAGGCATTTGCAACAAACAAATGCATACCTGGAGGGCATTCACTCTGGCGTGGCGGCCCAACAGAGAACATTTCAGGCTCAGCACTGATGGCAGCCCTTGTCCCTGTGTCTAGCCTACCCCCTACAACTTCCTCTACCCAGACCGAATCCCCTCAACCTCAGCGTATCCCAAGCACACCTTCAGACCAGCATTCACCCAAATCAACACACAAAAGTGGCTCAGGCAAACATAAGCACCACACTTCATCTCACAGGCACTCACACCAGCACCATGTCCATGCAAACACACCAACATCCACTGCCTCCACTGTGTCCCTCTCCTCCTCCTCGTCCACCTCCCTCCCAGTAGCGTCTCAACTCACACCTCCATGCACTACATCCTCATCCACTACCTCCATCACCAGCACACCCATCACAACACACCCCTCACGAGCAGTCACCACCCCCACAACCATGCACATGTCCCCTGTGTCCTTTCCCAGTGTGTCTGTGACCCCTCCTCCCAAAGTACACAAACGCAAGCACCCACCCACCCATCAGCCATCCACCTCACAACAGCTTCCAGCCCATGCACCTTCACCCAAACTCAGTAGACAGACACCTCCTACAACCACTCCCTCTTCCTCCACTCCCAAACCTTCTCCATCTTCCCATCCCAGTGTGTCTAAAAAACTGTTCCTGGCTAACATTGACCTCTTCCCTACCCCTATCCCCCGTCCTTCCCCTCGGGCCAAGGTGTCCAGATCCCAGGCCAGCACCTCAGCCACCAAGTCAGCAGATGCTGTGGTACCAGCAACTCACAGAGTTTCAAAGGGGACACCGTCAGGCCAGCCAGTGTGCCACCGACCCCTGCAAAGGACCAACCCATTCCGCCATCTGCCAAGATGAAGAAGGGGCCAGCATGCAGGTCGGCCAAGGAGCATGACCCCCCCCCAGGGCCTCTTCCAAAACTCTAGCTGCCAGAGCCAAGGTCCCAGCAGCATCAGCCAAGGTTAGGAAGGGGCTGAAAAGCCAGGGCAAGGCACTTCAGGCCTCAGGGGCTCTAGGTGAGGGCCTGTGACCACCATCATAACCGACAGCCCGCCACCTGTGCCGTGGCAAGCACCACCACTAGCACAGCTGGAAGCACCGCCACCTGCCCCGCCGCTGTCACAACAACTGTCAGCAGCAGCATCCCCAGTGACAAGCCATCCGAGGCTGCAGGAGACGGGCTGGTGCCTCCCTCCCTCTAAATATCACTGATTTAAATCAATTATTTTTGTCCGTGCGTTCTTCCAGGGGGTTATGGGGTGTATCTGTAATGTTGTTGCATGTGTTTGTGTGTATGGTGTTTTGGGTGAGGGTGGGGGTGTTGCGTGTGTGTGTCACTACGTTTTCTCCCCCCCTCCCCTGTGTGCTAGGTGCAGTACTCACCGTGGTCGTCGCTGCCGCCATTTATATTAATTGTGTGTGAGGAGGTAGACCAGCATGGGAGGACCTGCAGCTTGGGCTCAATGGCGTCCTGGTTCCTCATTGCTTGTCGAGAGGTGAGTGGTTTCCCTTCCAGAGACTGTTTCCGCTGTACTTTTGATGTCTTTGGTACCGCCCCGGTAAAGCTTGCGGATTGGCGGGTTGTGATGGGGTGTCTTCCGCCTGTCTTTTGGCGGTGACCACTGCAGTGTTTGTTGCTACCGCCGTGGTAGTTAGAGTGTTAAAATGGCTGTTTTCGCCTTGCTCGTGATCCTATTTTTTTTACCACTGGCCTGCTGACAGTATTACCGCCGCTTTAACACCGACCGCCAGGGTTGTGATAAGGGCCTAAGTCTAACTCACTACGGGTGACACCTGTCATTCCAATCCGGGTTTTACTCCAGCTAACTAGCAGTGCCTCATCTCTACCCAAGGATAGGGATGACTGGGCAGCCGAGCGCATGACATACTTGGCTTCTCAAGGAAGTCGTGGTCACTCAGTTCTCATCCGTTCATCTCATCGTCAATTCAGTCTCATATATAAATGACAAACAGAGCCAGTATATGTTTCAGTGATGAGTTTAATAAAACGACTGCATCTTAGATAGCAAAGCGTGAGCTGCACTAACCAGGACGACACAACAGGACAGTATTAAACTTGTGACGAGAAGAGTGATGCATAAAAACAACACTATCATATGGTTACTATAATCAATGGACTAGCTCCTACCTAGGCTACGATAGAGCACAGCATGTTAAGCTCTAATTCTGCCTTTCAGGTTCCCCTGGAAAGACATCAACCCCCATACCTGAGCAAAGGCCTGCAGTCTGCGTTAGCATCTGTAGCAAAGCATTCATCAATCAGCATGCAGTCGTGGTTCCCTGGCTGGAATCTCCCTCTAACGTGGAAGGGACACAGAAGTGTTTTTATAATAACACAGCTGACGTTCTGAGAAAATGTCCCTACATAAGGATGTGTGTTTTCTACGAATGTTGGAGACTAAACTTCTACCACGTTCACCGGCAATGTACCATGCCGTACCCTTGGAAGAAGCACAGAGTGATCAAGGATGTCTTGTTTGAGAACAGAATGCTGGCCTAGGCAAAAACAGTTAGATAAACGGAAAATAAAACAAGACTGTAAAAATGGTTATTGTAACAATAATAAGACGAAGCTGAATAAAATATATCAAGGTTAAAGTGCACAGTGGCCTAGTTTGTTAAAATAACATACATGGAGCAATAACTAAAATGGCTACACAACAGCCTCCCCTTGTCGGTTGAAGGTGGTTCAAAGCCTAAAGGCATATAAAATTGTTACAAAAAAGCTCAACCTAAGATATATATAAAAGCAATGTCAATGATGACAAGTCAAAGGGACACATGAGCATGTAAAGGGACAATTTAAAACATGAGCATGTGTCATAATACCAGTTTTCAAAAGGCAAAGTCAATTTTGAAAAGTTCCAATCGAATCTGGGACCATAGAGGACAGGAGATCTTCCACTTGGGCCGATGTTAAAGTTGGAAAGTCATCACCAAGAAGGATCAAGGAGCAGTTCTGTTCCGTAGCCTCAGCCAAGGCGGCATTCCGTGGTGTGCCCAGTGATGAGTCGTGAACTATATCCCCCAGGAAGGGTAACTCATAAGTAGCTTCTCGTAGCAAACGCAACCTCAATGCGCATGTCCGGTAATGAACCCTCAGCGAGAACATCAACAGATCAGCATCCAATGTAGGCAAGCGCTGTGTCGAAAGACAGACTTCAAGTGCGTGTTCGAAAGAGCACCAGAGGCACAGCAACACGGGCTGCACACAATGCATAACCAGTCTGAATGCAAAGACCAGCCACAATCCTATTGCTCCATGAGTGCTGCTCCAAAATACTGCATCATGCGTTCACGACACAGCTGCGCTGATGGGAGCGCCATCATTCCTTCTTGTTGCGGCAGGACAGCCATTGCGCATAAAAAATAGCAACAGCAAGATGCCAACTATTAAAGCCAAAGTTATTGGAAATCCCCCGAAAATACAAAAAAGTATTGAGGGGATTGCTGATGGTATTAAACTGAAAATGGTGGAGAAGGTGTGAATGAAACCAGAACCAACAGCTTTAAAAAAATGTGCGATTCCAGTTATACTGGACGCATTAAAGGATGCTGCTATTCCTCAAGATAAAGGCGTCATTCACAGACCCATGATATTTGTCATTCACATGGAAGATGAACTGGTCCGCCAAACACACCATCTGCACATTCATAAAGTGATAGCTTTTTCTATTCCTGTAAACCTGTTCATTTCTCTGGGGGGGGACAAATGCTTCATGTGTACTATCAATGGCACCAATGATGTTGGGGATATGTCCCAGGGCATTAACGTTAGACTTCACTGTGGCCAAATCCTCCACCTGGCGAAACACAATGTAGCTGCGCATGTGTTTCAGCAGGGCAGACAACAGTCTGGTCAGGACGTTGGAGAACATTGGCTGAGACATCCCTGATGCCATGGCAACTGTTGTTTGGAAGGAACCACTTGCCAGGAAATGGAGCACTGACAGGACCTGCACTAGAGGGAGGATTCCTGTGGGCTGGCGGTTGGCTGACATCAGGTCTGGCTCCAATTGGGCACACAGTTCTAGGATTGTGGCATGATCAAGTCTGTAATTGATGATAATGTGTCTGTCCTCCATTGTTGCAAGGTCCACCAGGGGTCTGGACACCGGAGGATGCCGCCATCTCACATGCTGCCTCAGCGGTTGAAGCCTATGGAAGAGAACGGTGAGCAGAGGGTCATATTTCCACATCTATTGCACTAATTTAGATTTTTTTACTTTACAGAAGCAGTATGTGAACTCAAGAGTCAGGTGATGTGGCAATGTCTGCTGTGATGCAGTTAGGTGCCATGCCCTGTGCCACCCTGAAATGGTGGCTGCCTGGCCTGTGAGGAGGAACAGGTGGAAATGAGGTAATTGCGCTGGCGTTGTGCGTCATCGCTGTAGGCGGTCGACGACCGCCGCTCAACTTCGCATTGGTTATTATTGGGCCCTATGTGTTCCAGGAGCCAATGGCGATGACGCAGACGTCACTGCCAATTTCTAACTATTCACTCACTTGCTACCTGACCTTCAATAGGAGAGGACCTACACTGCAAGTGCTGCTGTGACCTGTGTCTGGAAGCTACAATGGCTCATGTGCATGGGGAAAGGGCCAGTGCCTTCACTGCGGAGGAGCTGGAGAAACTGGTGGATGGGGTCCTACCCCAGTACACATTTCTCTACGTTCCTCCAGACAAACAGGTGAGTACACTGTGAGCATGATGCATGGGCCATGACTGTTTGGAGAGCTGTGGATGTAAGCCACATGTTGGGGTGTGCAGAGACATCCTAGCCAGAGTGCAGCATGTAAGGTGGTCAGTGATGGGCGTCAGGGCATGGGTGGGAACTGGTGGGCAATGAGTATGACGGTCCGGACGAGTGAGTAATTTCTGCTGTCTTTTCCCTCCAGGTCTGCGCCCACCAGAAGAAGGGTATTTGGAGTGCCATCGCCAAGGAGGTGCGGACCCTAAGGGTCTTTCACAGGCGGAGCACCCACTGCCGCAAGAGATGGGAGGACCTGCGCCGCTGGTCAAAGAAGATGGCGGAGGCCCAGCTGGGGCTGGCCTCCCAGCGTGGAAGGGGAGCCTGCCGCACCATGACCCCCCTGATGTTCTGCCTCATGGTGGTGGCCTATCCGGAGTTGGATGGGCGCCTGAGGGCATCGCAGCAGCCACAAGGGGGTGAGTACAGATTATGAAAGTTGACTTTGAGTGCGTTGGGAGGTAGCTGGGTGGGGGATGTGGACTGTGGGTGCCCCTAGGCCAGGGCGGTCATGGCAGGGTAGGTCCCTTGTTGGACAGGCTCCCAAGCACTCGTACCCCAATGGTGTAAGTGGCCATCTACCACTGGGCAGAGTCCTGTGGGTATCTGGTGTGCGGATGCAGGTGTCAGGCATTGTACCCCATGGGCTGGTGACTGTCTCAGTAAATGGTTGGGCATGGCCTAGTGCATAGGGCAGATCCATGTGTGTAGTGTAGGCCAACGGTGGTGTTGTTGCTGGCATTGACCAAGTGTATCCTCTGTCTCTTCCCCCCCTTTTTGTTTTGTCACCCTCTCCTTGTGTGCATTAGCATCATCTGACAGAGGAGCAAAGGCAACAATGATGGAGGGAGCTGCATCCCACATGGGCCTGGAGGCTGAATCCACCGAGGGTGAAGGCACCAGTGGGACGGAGGGCGAGGGGAGCACCACAATGGGAACAGGAGGGGAGACCACAGACAGCGACTCCTCCTCTGATGGAATCTCCAGGGTGGTGGCAGACACCTCTGTGCCCTCCCCAGCAACAGGAACAGCTTCCATCCCCCCTACTAGCACCACCCTCCCAGCAGCCCCTCAGCATGTTTCCCGTGCCCTCTCACCCAGGAGGGTGGGCATCTCCTTCGCCCCAGGCACCTCAGGCCCTGCCCCAGTCAGCCCTGCTGCCCTCAGTGAGGAGGCTATTGACCTCCTGAGATCCCTCACTGTTGGGCAGTCAACCATTCTGAATGCCATTCAGGGTGTCGAGAGGCATTTGAAACAAACAAATGCATACCTGGAGGGCATTCACTCTGGCGTGGCGGCCCAACAGAGAACATTTCAGGCTCAGCACTGATGGCAGCCCTTGTCCCTGTGTCTAGCCTACCCCCTCCAACTTCCTTTACCCAGACCCAATCCCCTCAACCTCAGCGTATCCCAAGCACACCTTCAGACCAGCATTCACTCAAATCAACACACAAAAGTGGCTCAGGCAAACATAAGCACCACACTTCATCTCACAGGCACTCACACAAGCATCATGTTCACGCAAACACACCAACATTCACTGCCTCCACTGTGTCCCCCTCCTCCTCCTCGTCCACCTCCCTCCCAGTAGCGTCTCCACTCACACCTCCATGCACTACATCCTCATCCACTACCTCCATCACCAGCACACCCATCACAACACACCCCTCACGAGCAGTCACCACCCCCACAACCATGCACATGTCCCCTGTGTCCTCTCCCAGTGTGTCTGTGACCCCTCCTCCTAAAGTACCCAAATGCAAGCACCCACCCACCCAACAGCCATCCACCTCACAACAGCTTCCAGCCCATGCACCTTCACCCAAACTCAGTAGACAGACACCTCCTACAACCACTCCCTCTTCCTCCACTCCCAAACCTTCTCCATCTTCCCATCCCAGTGTGTCTAACAAACTGTTCCTGGCTAACATTGACCTCTTCCCTACCCCTACCCCCCGTCCTTCCCCTCGGGCCAGGGTGTCCAGATCCCAGGCCAGCACCTCAGCCACCAAGTCGGCAGATGCTGTGGTACCTGCAACTCACAGAATTTCAAAGGGGACACCCGTCAGGCCAGCCAGTGTGCCACCGACCCCTGCAAAGGACCAACCCATTCCCCCACCTGCCAAGATGAAGAAGGGGCCAGCATGCAGGACGGCCAAGGAACATGACCCCCACAGCAGAGCCTCTTCCAAAACTCCAGCTGCCAGAGCCAAGGTCCCAGCAGCATCTGCCAAGGTGAGGAAGGGGCTGAAAAGCCAAGGCAAGGCACTTCAGGCCTCAGGGGCTCTAGGTGAGGGCCTGTGCCCACCATCATAACCGACAGCCCGCCAGCTGTACTGTGGCAAGCACCACCATTAGCACCGCCGCAAGCACCGCCACCTGCCCCGCTGTACCATGGCAAGCACCACCACTAGCACCGCTGGAAGCACCTCCACCTGCTCTGCCGCTGTCACAACAACTGTCAGCAGCAGCATCCCCAGTGACAAGCCGTTCGAGGCTGCAGGAGACGGGCTGGTGCCTCCCTCCACCACTACCAGCACCTGCACCACGGCCAGCACCTCCAGCATCCCTGCTGCAGGCACCGCCATAAGCACTGCCACCAGCACCACCACAGGCTCGGCCGCTTCCACAACAACTGTCAGCAACAGCATCCCCAGTGGGCAGCCATCTGAGGCTGCAGGAGACGGACTGGAGCCTCCCACCACCGGAATCACCCCCACCAGCACAGGCACTACCAGCAGTTTACAGCCTTAGTCGCTGCAGGATGGAGTTTGGCCATGCCTCCATGGAGTATCATGCAACCTGTTCCCTGCAAATCTTGTGCCTCAGACACCCAGGTGGTGGGATGTGAACTGCCACACTCCAAGTGCTGCATCACTGGGCACAATGCATCCATTCACCCAATCCTTGGCAGGATGAAGCACACTGGGCACAGTGCCCCCTCCAGAACCGGTAGAGATATGCATCCACTCACCCAAACCTTGGCAGGATGAAGCACACTGGGCACAATGCCCCCTCCAGAACCAGTGCAGATATGCATCCACTCACACAATCCTTGGCAGGATGAAGCACACTGGGCAGAATGCCCCCTCCAGCATCCACTCACCCAATCCTTGGCAGGATGAAGCACACTGGGCACAAGGCCCCCTCCAGAACCAGTGGAAGATGGCATCTACTTGAGAGACTGTGGCTTTGCACTCCCCAGGAGCAAGCAGTGGGCAACCCACCCACTTGAGAGACTCTGGCTTTGCACTCCCCAGGACCAAGCAGTGGGCAAACCACCCACTTGAGAGACTGTGGCTTTGCACTCCTCAGGACCAAGCAGTGGGCAAACCACCCACTCAAGAGACTGTGGCTTTGCACTCCCCAGGACCAAGCAGTGAGCAGACCACCCACTTGAGGGACTGTGGCTTTGTACTCCCCAGGACCAAGCAGTGGGCATTGAGCCCCCTCGAGGAGCAGTGGCATTGTACCATCTTCCGACTGAGGTGCCCCCTCTCCCCGACCCCCTGAGGTGCCTGTGTGTTTACGACCTGATTCCCCTGCAGTGTTCTCTCCGTATTGAGGCAGGAGTCAATTGTGGGCTTGGCCCATGATTTTTGGCCCAGTGGGCCACGGACATTTGCAGAGGACAGTGTACGGCCTTCTGTACATATTGTGAATATTTGTATATACTGTTTTTGTATATCCGTTAAGAATATCTGTATATTTCTAAATATCACTGATTTAAAACAATTCCTTTTGTCCGTGGGTTCTTCCAGGGGGTTATGGGGTGTATCTGTAATGTTGTTTCATGTGTGTATGGTGTTTTGGGTGAGGGTGGGGGTGTTGCGTGTTGCGTGTGTGTGTCACTCTCGTTTTCTCCCCCCCTCCCCTGTGTGCTAGGTGCAGTACTCACCGTGGTCGTCGCTGCCGCCATTGATATTAATCGTGTATGAGGAGGTAGACCAGCATGGGAGGACCTGCAGCTCGGGCTCCATGGCGTCCTGGTTCTTCATTGCTTTTCGAGAGGTGAGTGGTTTCCCTTCCAAAGACTGTTTCCGCCATACTTTTAATGTCTTTGGTACCGCCCCGGAAAAGGTGGCGGATTGGCGGGTTGTGATGGGGTGTCTTCCGCCTGTCTGTTGGTGGTGACCACTGCGGTGTTTGTTGCTCCCGCCGTGGTGGTCAGAGTGTTAAAATGGCTGTTTTCGCCGTGCTCGTGATCCTATTTTTTTAACCACCGGCCTGCTGGCAGTATTACCGCCGCTTTAACACCGACCGCCAGGGTTGTAATAAGGGCCTAAATCTAATTCACTACGGGTAGAACCTGCCGTTCCAATCCGGGTTTTACACTAGCTAACTAGCAGTGCCTCATGTCTACCCAAGGATAGGGATGACTGGGCAGCCGAGCGCATGACATACTTGGCTTCTCAGGGAAGTCGTGGTCACTCAGGTCTCATCCGTTTCTCTCATTTACAATTCAGTCTCATATATAAATGACAAACAGAGCCAGTATATGTTTCAGTGATGAGTTTAATAAAACGGCTGCATCTTAGATAGCAAAGCATGAGCTGCAATAACCTGTTCGACACAACAGGACAGTATTAAAATTGTGACGAGAAGAGTGATGCATAAAAACAACACTATCATATTGCCACTATAATCAATGGACTAGCTCCTACCTAGGCTATGATAGAGCAAAGCATGTTAAGCTCTAATTCTGCCCTTCAGGTTCCCCTGGAAAGACCTCAACCCCCATACCTGAGCAAAGGCCTGCAGTCTGCGTTAGCATCTGTAGCAAAGCATTCATCAACCAAAATGCAGTCGTGGTTCCCTGGCTGGAATCTCCCTCTAACGTGTAAGGGACACGGAAGTGTTTTTATAATAACACAGCTGATGTTCTGAGAAAATGTCCCTACATAAGGATGTGTGTTTTCTACGAATGTTGGAGACTAAACTTCTACCACGTTCACCGGCAATGTACCGTGCTGTAGCCTTGGAAGAAGCACAGAGTGATCAAGGATGTCTTGTTTGAGAACAGAATGCTGGCCTAGGCAAAAACAGTTAGATAAACGGAAAATAAAACAAGACCGTAAAAATGGTTATTGTAACAATAATAAGACAAAGCTGAATAAAATATATCAAGGTTAAAGTGCACAGCGGCCTAGTTTGTTAAAATAACATACATGGAGCAATAACTAAAATGGCTACACAACAGCCTCCCCTTGTCGGTTGAAGGTGGTTCAAAGCCTAAAGGCATATAAAATTGTTACAAAAAAGCTCAACCTAAGATATATATAAAAGCAATGTAAATGATGACAAGTCAAAGGGACACATGAGCATGTAAAGGGACAATTTAAAACATGAGCATGTGTCATAATACAAATTTTCAAAAGGCAAAGTCAATTTTGAAAAGTTCCACTCGATTCTGGGACCATAGAGGACAGGAGATCTTCCACTTCGGCCGATGTTAAAGTTGGAAAGTCATCGCCAAGAAGGATCAAGGAGCGGTTCTGTTCCGTAGCCTCAGCCTCAGCCTCAGCCTCAGCCAAGGCGGCATTCGGTGGTGTGCCCAGTGATGAGTCGTGAGCTACATCCTCCAGGAAGGGTAACTCATAAGTAGCTTCTCGTAGCAAACGCAACCTCAATGTGCATGTCCGGTAACGAACCCTCAGCGAGAACATCAACAGATCAGCATCCAATGTAGGCAAGCGCTGCGCCGAAAGACAGACTTCAAGTGCGTGTTCGAAAGAGCACCAGAGGCACAGCAACACAGGCTGCACACAATGCAAAACCAGTCTGAATGCAAAGACCAGCCACACTCCAATTCCTCCATGAGTGTTGCTCCAAAATACTGCATCATGCGTTCACGACACAGCTGCACTGATGGGAGCGCCATCATTCCTCCTTGTTGCGGCAGGACAGCCATTGCGCAGAAAAAATAGCAACAGCAAGATGCCAACTAATAAAGCCAAAGGTATTGGAAATCCCCCGAAAATACAAAAAAGGATTGAGTGGATTGCTGATGGTATTAAACCGAATATGGTGGAGACGGTGTGAATGAAACCAGAACCAACAGCTTTAAAAAAATGTGTGATTCCAGTTATACTGGACGCATTAAAGGATGCTGCTATTCCTCAAGATAAAGGCGTCATTCACAGACCCAGGATATTTGGCATTCACATGGAAGATGTACTGGTCCGCCAAACACAACATCTGCACATTCATACAGTGATAGCTTTTTCTATTCCTGTAAACTTATTCATTTCTCTGGGGGGGACAAATGCTTCATGTGTACCATCAATGGCCCCAATGATGTTGGGGATATGTCCCAGGGCATTAACGTCAGACTTCACTGTGGCCAAATCCTCCACCTGGCGAAACACAATGTAGCTGCGCATGTGTTTCAGCAGGGCACGCAACACTCTGGTCAACACGTTGGAGAACATTGGCTGAGACATCTCTGATGCCATGGCAACTGTTGTTTGGAAGGAACCACTTGCCAGGAAATGGAGCACTGACAGGACCTGCACTAGAGGGAGGATTCCTGTGGGCTGGCGGTTGGCTGACATCAGGCCTGGCTCCAATTGGGCACACAGTTCTAGGATTGTGGCACGATCAAGTCTGTAAGTGATGATAATGAGTTTGTCCTCCATTGTTGCAAGGTCCACCAGGGGTCTGGACACCGGAGGATACCGCCATCTCACATGCTGCCTCAGCGGTTGAAGCCTATGGAAGAGAACGGTGAGCAGAGGGTCATATTTCCACATCTATTGCACTAATTTTGATTTTTTAACTTTACAGAAGCAGTATGTGAACTCAAGAGTCAGGTGATGTGGCAATGTCTGCTGTGATGCAGTTAGGTGCGAAGCCCTGTGCCACCCTGAAATGGCGGCTGCCTGACCTGTAGGAGGAACAGGTGGAAATTAGGTAATTGCGCTGGAGTTGTGCGTCATCGCTGTAGGCGGTCGATGACTGCCGCGCAACTTCGCATTGGTTATTATTGGGCCCTATGAGTTCCAGGAGCCAATGGCGATGACGCAGACGTCACCGCCATTTTCTAACTATTCACTCACTTGCTAACTGACCTTCCACAGGAGAGGACCTACACTGCAAGTGCTGCTGTGACCTCTGTCTAGAATCTACAATGGCTCATGTGCCTGGGGAGAGGGCCCCTGCCTTCACTGCGGAGGAGTTGGAGAAACTGGTGGATGGGGTCCTACCCCAGTACACATTTCTCTACGTTCCTCCAGACAAACAGGTGAGTACACTGTGAGCATGATGCGTGGGCCATGGCTGTTTGGAGAGCTGTGGATGTAAGCCACATGTTGGGGTGTGCAGAGACATCCTAGCCAGAGTGCAGCATGTAAGGTGGTCAGTGATGGGCGTCAGGGCATGGGTGGGAACTGGTGTGCAATGAGTATGACGGTCCGGACGAGTGAGTAATTTCCTTTTCTGCTGTCTTTTCCCTCCAGGTCAGCGCCCACCAGAAGAAGGGTATTTGGAGTGTCATCGCCAAGGAGGTGTGGACCCTAAGGGTCTTTCACAGGCGGAGCACGTACTGCCGCAAGAGATGGGAGGACCTGCGCCGCTGGTCAAAGAAGATGGCGGAGGCCCAGCTGGGGCTGGCCTCCCAACGTGGAAGGGGTGCCTGCCGCACCATGACCCCCCTGATGTTTTGCCTCCTGGTGGTGGCCTATCCGGAGTTGGATGGGTGCCTGAGGGAATCACAGCAGCCACAAGGGGGTGAGTACAGATTCTGAAAGCTGACTTTGAGTGCGTTGGGAGGTAGCTGGGTGGGGGATGTGGACTGTGGGTGCCCCTAGGCCAGGGCGGTCATGGCAGGGTAGGTCCCTTGTTGGACAGGCTCCCAAGCACTCCTACCCCAATGGTGTAAGTGGCCATCTACCACTGGGCAGGGTCCTGTGGGTATCTGGTGTGCGGATGCAGGCGTTAGGCATTGTACCCCATGGGCAGGTGACTGTCTCAGTAAATGGTTGGGCATGGCCTAGTGCATAGGGCAGATCCATGTGTGTAGTGTAGGCCAACGGTGGTGTTGTTGCTGGCATTGACCAAGTGTATCCTCTGTCTCTTCCCCCCTTTTTTGTTTTGTCACCCTGTCCTAGTGTGCATTAGCATCATCTGACAGAGGAGCAGAGGCACCAATGATGGAGGGAGCTGCATCCCACATGGGCCTGGAGGCTGAATCCACCGAGGGTGAAGGCACCAGTGGGACGGAGGGCGAGGGGAGCACCACGACGGGAACAGGAGGGGAGACCACAGACAGTGACTCCTCCTCTGAAGGAAGCTCTAGGGTGGTGGCAGACACCTCTGTGCCCTCCCCAGCAACAGGAACAGCTTCCATCCTCCCTACTAGCACCGCCCTCCCAGCAGCCCCTCAGCATGTTTCCCGTGCCCGCTCACCCAGGAGGGTGGGCATCTCCTTCGCCCCAGGCACCTCAGGCCCTGCCCCAGTCAGCCCTGCTGCCCTCAGTGAGGAGGCTATTGACCTCTTGAGATCCCTCACTGTTGGGCAGTCAACCATTCTGAATGCCATCCAGGGTGTTGAGAGGCATTTGCCACAAACAAATGCATACCTGGAGGGCATTCACTCTGGCGTGGCGGCCCAACAGAGAACATTTCAGGCTCAGCACTGATGGCAGCTCTTGTCCCTGTTTCTAGCCTACCCTCTCCAACTTCCTTTACCCAGACCCAATCCCCTCAACTTCAGCGTATCCCAAGCACACCTTCAGACCAGCATTCACCCACATCAACACACAAAAGTGGCTCAGGCAAACATAAGCACCACACTTCATCTCACAGTCACTCACACAAGCACCATGTCCATGCAAACACACCAACATTCACTGCCTCCACTCTGTCCCCCTCCTCCTCCTCGTCCACCTCCCTCCCAGTAGCGTCTCCACTCACACCTCTATGCACTACATCTTCATCCACTACCTCCATCACCAGCACACCCATCACAACACACCCCTCACAAGCAGTCACCACCCCCACAACCATGCACATGTCCCGTGTGTCCTCTCCCAGTGTGTCTGTGACCCCTCCTCCTAAAGTACCCAAACGCAAGCACCCACCAACCCAACAGCCATCCACCTCACGACAGCTTCCAGCCCATGCACCTTCACCCAAACTCAGTAGACAGACACCTCCTACAACCACTCCCTCTTCCTCCACTCCCAAACCTTCTCCATCTTCCCATCCCAGTGTGTCTAACAAACTGTTCCTGGCTAACATTGACCTCTTCCCTACCCCTTCTCCCCGTCCTTCCCCTCGGGCCAGCTTGTCCAGATCCCAGGCCAGCACCTCAGCCAAAAAGTCGGCAGATGCTGTGGTACCTGCAACTCACAAAATTTCAAAGGGGACACCCGTCAGGCCAGCCAGTGTGCCACCCACCCCTGCAAAGGACCAACCCATTCCCCCACCTGCCAAGATGAAGAAGGGGCCAGCATGCAGGACGGCCAAGGAGCATGACCCCCACAGCAGGGCCTCTTCCAAAACTCCAGCTGCCAGAGCCAAGGTCCCAGCAGCATCTGTCAAGGTGAGGAAGGGGCTGAAAAGCCAAGGCAAGGCACTTCAGGCCTCAGGGGCTCTAGGTGAGGGCCTGTGCCCACCATCATAACCGACAGCCCGCCACCTGTACCGTGGCAAGCACCACCACTAGCACTGCCGCAAGCACCGCCACCTGCCCCGCTGTACCATGGCAAGCACCACCACTAGCACCGCTGGAAGCACCTCCAACTGCCCCGCCGCTGTCACAACAACTGTCAGCAGCAGCATCCCCAGTGACAAGCCATCCAAGGCTGCAGGAGACGGGCTGGTGCCTCCCTCCACCACTACCAGCACCTGCACCACGGCCAGCACCTCCAGCATCCCTGCTGAAGGCACTGCCGTAAGCACTGCCACCAGCACCACCACAGGCTCGGACGCTTCCACAACAACTGTCAGCAACAGCATCCCCAGTGGGCAGCCCTCTGAGGCTGCAGGAGACGGACTGGAGCCTCCCACCACCGGAATCACCTCCACCAGCACAGGCACTACCAGCAGTTTGCAGCCTTAGTCGCTGCAGGATGGAGTTTGGCCATGCCTCCATGGAGTATCATGCAACCTGTTCCCTGCAAATCTTGTGCCTCAGACACCCAGGTGGTGGGATGTGAACCTCCACACTCCAAGTGCTGCATCACTTGGCACAATGCATCCATTCACCCAATCCTTGGCAGGATAAAGCACACTGGGCACAGTGCCCCCTCCAGAACCAGTGGAGATATGCATCCACTCACCCAAACCTTGGCAGGGTGAAGCACACTGGGCACAATGCCCCCTCCAGAACCAGTGGAGATATGCATCCACTCACCCAAACCTTGGCAGGGTGAAGCACACTGGGCACAATGCCCCCTCCAGAACCAGTGGAGATATGCCTCCACTCACACAATCCTTGGCAGGATGAAGCACACTGGGCACAAGGCCCCCTCCAGAACCAGTGGAGATATGCATCCACTCACCCTATCCTTGACAGGATGAAGCACACTGGGAAGAATGCCCCCTCCAGCATCCACTCACCCAATCCTTGGCAGGATGAAGCACACTAGGCACAATGCCCCCTCCAGAACCAGTGGAAGAAGGCATCCACTTGAGAGACTGTGGCTTTGCACTCCCCAGGAGCAAGCAGTGGGCAACCCACTCACTTGAGAGACTCTGGCTTTGCACTCCCCAGGACCAAGCAGTGGGCAAACCACCCACTTGAGAGACTGTGGCTTTGCACTCCTCAGGACCAAGCAGTGGGCAAACCACCCACTCAAGAGACTGTGGCTTTGCACTCCCCAGGACCAAGCAGTGAGCAGACCACCCACTTGAGGGACTGTGGCTTTGCACTCCCCAGGACCAAGCAGTGGGCATTGAGCCCCCTCGAGGAGCAGTGGTGTTGTACCATCTTCCGACTGAGGTGCCCCCTCTCCCCGTCCCCCTGAGGTGCCTGTGTGTTTACGACCTGATTCCCCTGCAGTGTTCTCTCCGTATTGAGGCAGGAGTCAATTGTGGGCTTGGCCCATGATTTTTGGCCCAGTGGGCCACAGACATTTGCAAAGGACAATGTACGGCCTTCTGTACATATTGTGAATATTTGTATATACTGTTTTTGTATATCCGTTAAGAATATCTGTATATTTTTAAATATCACTGATTTAAAACAATTCCTTTTGTCCGTGCGTTCTTCCAGTGGGTTATGGGGTGTATCTGTAATGTTGTTGCATGTGTGTATGGTGTTTTGGGTGAGGGTGGGGGTGTTGCGTGTTGCGTGTGTGTGTCACTCTCGTTTTCTCCCCCCCTCCCCTGTGTGCTAGGTGCAGTACTCATCGTGGTCGTCGCTGCCGCCATTGATATTAATCGTGTATGAGGAGGTAGACCAGCATGGGAGGACCTGCAGCTCGGGCTCCACGGCATCCTGGTTCTTCATTGCTTTTCGAGAGGTGAGTGGTTTCCCTTCCAGAGACTGTTTCCGCCGTACTTTTGATGTCTTTGGTACCGCCCTGGAAAAGCTGGCGGATTGGCGGGTTGTGATGGGGTGTCTTCCGCCTGTCCGTTGGCGGTGACCACTGCGGTGTTTGTTGGTACCGCCGTGGTGGTCAGAGTGTTAAAATGGCTGTTTTCGCCGTGCTCGTGATCCTATTTTTTTTACCACCGTCCTGCTGGCAGTATTACCGCCGCTTTAACACCGACCGCCAGGGTTGTAATAAGGACCTAAGTCTAACTCACTACGGGTGGCACCTGCCGTTCCAATCCGGGTTTTACACCAGCTAACTAGCAGTGCCTCATCTCTACCCAAGGATAGTGATGACTGGGCAGCCGAGCGCATGACATACTTGGCTTCTCAGGGAAGTCGTGGTCACTCAGGTCTCATCCGTTTCTCTCATTTACAATTCAGTCTCATATATAAATGACAAACAGAGCCAGTATTGTTTCAGTGATGAGTTTAATAAAACGGCTGCATCTTAGATAGCAAAGCATGAGCTGCAATAACCAGGACGACACAACAGGACAGTATTAAAATTGTGACGAGAAGAGTGATGCATAAAAACAACACTATCATATTGTCACTATAATCAATGGACTAGCTCCTACCTAGGCTATGATAGAGCACAGCATGTTAAGCTCTAATTCTGCCCTTCAAGTTCCCCTGGAAAGACATCAACCCCCATACCTGAGCAAAGGCCTGCAGTCTGGGTTAGCATCTGTAGCGATGCATTCATCAATCAGCATACAGTCGTGGTTCCCTGGCTGGAATCTCCCTCTAACGTGTAAGGGACACGGAAGTGTTTTTATAATAACACAGCTGACGTTCTGAGAAAATGTCCCTACGTAAGGGTGTGTGTTTTCTATGAATGTTGGAGACTAAACTTTTACCATGTTCACCGTCAATGTACCGTGCTGTAGCCTTGGAAGAAGCACAGAGTGATCAAGGATGTCTTGTTTGAGAACAGAGTGTTGGTCTAGGCAAAAACAGTTAGATAAACGGAAAATAAAACAAGACCGTAAAAATGGTTATTGTAACAATAATAAGACGAAGCTGAATAAAATATATCAAGGTTAAAGTGCACAGCGGCCTAGTGTGTTAAAATAACATACATGGAGCAATAACTAAAATGGCTACACAACAGCCTCCCCTTGTCGGTTGAACGTGGTTCAAAGCCTAAAGGCATATAAAATTGTTACTAAAAAGCTCATCCTCAGTTATATATAAAAGCAATGTCAATGATGACAAGTCGAAGGGACACATGAGCATGTAAAGGGACAATTTAAAACATGAGCATGTGTCATAATACCAATTTTCAAAAGGCAAAGTCAATTTTAAAAAGTTCCAATCGATTCTGGGACCATAGAGGGCAGGAGATCTTCCACTTCAGCCGATGTTAAAGTTGGAAAGTCATCACCAAGAAGGATCAAGGAGCAGTTCTGTTCCGTAGCCTCAGCCTCAGCCAAGGCAGCATTACGTGGTGTGCCCAGTGATGAGTCGTGAGCTACATCCTCCAGGAAGGGTAACTCATAAGTAGCTTCTCGTAGCAAACGCAACCTCAATGCGCATGTCCGGTAATGAACCCTCAGCGAGAACATCAACAGATCAGCATCCAATGTAGGCAAGCGCTGCGTCGAAAGACAGACTTCAAGTGCGTGTTCGAAAGAGCACCAGATGCACCGCAAAACGGGCTGCACACAATGCAAAACCAGTCTGAATGCAAAGACCAGCCACACTCCAATTGCTCCATGAGTGTTGCTCCAAAATGCTGCATCATGCGTTCACGACACAGCTGCGCTGATGGAAGCGCCATCATTTCTCCTTGTTGCGGCAGGACAACCGTTGCACATAAAAAATAGCAACAGCAAGATGCCAACTAATAAAGCCAAATTTATTGGAAATCCCCCGAAAATACTAAAAAGGATTGAGTGGATTGCTGATGGTATTAGACCGAATATGGAGGAGAAGGTGTGAATGAAACCAGAACCAACAGCTTTAAAAAAATGTGCGATTCCAGTTATACTGGACGCATTAAATATTCGTTCCATGAGTTCACCAAAGTGTCTCCGAAAGTTTGTATTTAAAGGGACTATTTCTGCTGACGACCTTGCCATCTGAAGTGCGTAGGTCTCATGTGCAGATGTAAGGGCCACATGCTTTTAAAACAATAAAGCCTTGAGTCTGCTCAACTTGTCAAAATTCACATTTGAAGTAGCAATGTGAGGCCAAATGTCAGCTACCTATTTCATTTTGGTGGGGGGAAAAAGTACGTTCCTGCAGCATGTAACGACCTTAGAGACCGAAACAACGTAAACTATTCCGGCTTGCATACCACAACAATCTTCACCATTGAGGAGGACATAACTGCCGTTTGAAAGCACCTGGAACGTAGGTCTAATCAAGGGGACTGGAACTCCCTTCACATAACAAGCTAAGTTTACTGCAGAAGCGTTAAACGCCCCACGCAAGGACAGCTGTTAACAAACCATTGAATTGTTGACTGAAGTCTTGCATTCACTACCACTAAGAAAGACTTCTTTCATGCCACTGAAACATTTTCATATCTGCCTACGGGAATGTGTTTTGAACAGGAGGTGAGTTGAAGTGTAGAAATAGTCAGATTGATGACCCCGTGTATTAGCCACTCTGCAGATGGTATTTCAGCCACAGTAAAAGGCAACTTTTCTAATTTCTCAATATTGAGCATGACATAAGTCTCTTCTTTCTTAGCCATTAGTTGTTGTTGTCGTGTTAAATTAAAGGAGGAAAATATCTCCCTCGCAGTGACATGCTGCCAGGGAACGCGACCCGCCTTCAATGTTTGAAGTGTCCAACCCAACGGCATAATGAACCTTAGCTGACTTTGTCCATGATATAAGGATGACATATTGTTTGTACGATGTCTACAGCAAAAGACTTATTTAAAGTGCATATCCGGTCAGACAATGTATTTATCCCATTATCCACAACAGCTAATGCCTTTTTCATATTTTCCTGGTCTATTTGCCTTAACCAGGCAGCTGCTTCTTGTTGGGAAAGCTTCCAAATTTCATTATATACTTCATATAAGAAACACTTCCTACGGTGTTTGCTGGGGCTCAACAGGAAGTCTTGTAAGTCAGTGTTATTAGACAGGAGACTGAGGTGTTCTCTAACCGCATCTAGTGAGGAAGTTCTTCACCATTGCTGGCATCATTTTCCTACACTATGGGGGTCATTCTGACCCTGGCGGTCAGTGTTAAAGCGGCGGCCAACCCGTCAACAGGCTGGCGGTCCAAAAAATGGAATTCTGACCCTGGCGGGAACCGCCAACACAGGCCGCCGCTTTAACACTCCGACCGCCACGGCGGCACAAACAAACAGCGCGGCGGTCACCGCTAACAGACAGGCGGCAGACAATGTACCGCCCACACTATCACAACTCACCAATCCGCCACCTTTTCCGGTAAAAACACGGCAGAAACAGACTACGAACGGGAAAACGCTCACATATACACACTCCACGAGGACGGAGAACAGCATGGAACCCGAATTAAACATCCTACCAGCTATTGTCTACCTGCTCATCTACCACGAGTACGAACGCCGGCGCAGACGACAACGGTGAGTACTGCACCTATGACACAGGGGAGGGGGGAGGAGGGAAGCTTACGTGCACACACATATGCGACCCCCCCCGCAACTATCTACACACCAATGCAGAGCACCAAGTCACAGTGACACCACCCAAACCCCCCGGAATAATCCAAAGACATAATTAAAGTGAGAATCAAAATTTATGTATAAAAGAGGGTCATTGAAGTCATGGTAAAATAGCAATATGAATTCAAAAAAATCAAGTAAGAACCTTGCGAAACCGATAAACATAGGCAATAAGTCCTGCACAGTCACTTAAATTTCCACTGTCCGTGGGCCAAAGTGTATCAACACATGGGCAAAGCCCACACAGGAGACCTGAGTCCGTTGGAGAGAACACTGCTGGGGCATCAGATGACAAAACTACAGGCACCTCAGGGGGAAGGGAAGGGGGGCACCTCAGCCACATGAGTCCACGACGCCAGATCCACGAAGGGTCCACCATGCCCACTGTGCCATCCTGGGGAGTGCAAAGCCACAGTCTCACAAGTCTCTACAGTGGGTGGTCTGCCCACTCTGCCATCCTGGGGAGTGCAAAGCCACAGTCTCACAAGTCTCTACAGTGGATGGTCTGCCCACTGTGCCATCCTGGGGAGTGCAAAGCCACAGTCTCACAAGTCTCTACAGTGGGTGGTCTGCCCACTCTGCCATCCTGGGGAGTGCAGACACACAGGCCATCAGGTGGATTACAGACTCCACAGGTAATGGAGGAGGCAGGGTGCCCCGAGTGCAGCGTGAACACTAGCTCGACACAGAACCGGCAATGTCAATGGGCCAGCGGTGCTTGACAGGAAGGGCCCAGCGGAGCGGTGCTTAACAGGAAGGGCCCAGCGGAGCGGTGCTTGAGACGGCGAGGACCAGCGGAGCGGTGCTTGAGACGGCGAGGCCCAGCGGAGCGGTGCTTGAGACGGCGAGGCCCAGCGGAGCGGTGCTTGACAGGAAGGGCCCAGCGGAGCGGTGCTTGAGATGGCGGGGCCCAGCGGAGCGGTGCTTGAGACGGCGAGGCCCAGCGGAGCGGTGCTTGAGACGGCGAGGCCCAGCGGAGCGGTGCTTGACAGGAAGGGCCCAGCAGAGCGGTGCTTGAGACAGCGGGGCCCAGCGGAGCGGTGCTTGACAGGAAGGGCCCAGCGGAGCAGTGCTTGACAGGAAGGGCCCAGCGGAGCGGTGCTTGAGACGGCGGGGCCCAGCGGAGCGGTGCTTGAGACGGCGAGGCCCAGCGGAGCGGTGCTTGAGACGGCGAGGCCCAGCGGAGCGGTGCTTGAGACGGCGGGGCCCAGCGGAGCGGTGCTTGAGACGGCGAGGCCCAGCGGAGCGGTGCTTGACAGGAAGGGCCCAGCGGAGCGGTGCTTGACAGGAAGGGCCCAGCGGAGCGGTGCTTGAGACGGCGAGGCCCAGCGGAGCGGTGCTTGAGACGGCGAGGCCCAGCGGAGCTGTGCTTGAGACGGCGGGGCCCAGCGGAGCGGTGCTTGAGACGGCGAGGCCCAGCGGAGCAGTGCTTGAGACGGCGGAGCCCAGCGGAGCGGTGCTTGAGACGGCGAGGCCCAGCGGATCGGTGCATTTCTGCCCGGCGGGGCCCTCTTCAGCGGTGCCTTGCTGCCCGGCGGGGCCCTCTTCAGCGGTGCCTTGCTACCCGGCGGGGCCCTCTTCAGCGGTGCCTTGCTGCCCGGCGGGGCCCTCTTCAGCGGTGCCTTGCTGCCCGGCGGGGCCCTCTTCAGCGGTCCTTGTCCAGTCAATCAAGGGAGCCAGACCTGGCCAGGACTCCCTGCTTAGTCGCCCTCCGACCGTGCAGTTGCTGGACCCTTCTGTGACGGAGTCCTGGGCCCGTGGGTGTCCTCCCTCACACCCGGGATGGGGCTTGTGGGTCCCTCCTGGTCCGCGCCCCTGCTGGCTGTCTTCTCCGCCCTGCTGCCCTTGCCCTCCTTCGATGAGGCTCTCTGGCCCTTGCCTCCCCTGGATGTTGTGGCAGGTGACGGCCCAGGACTTTGCTCCTTGGGGGCAGCCGTGTCAGTCTTCTCGCGGCGGCCCTTGATTTTACGGGTCCTCTTTCCAGGGGGGGGGGGCTGGCTGTGCCCTTGCTGCTGGCCGATGTATCAGTGCTGGGAAAGGGTGGACTCCAAAACCCGTGCACAATGCTGACACTTGAAGCAGGGCTGGTGGTGGCTGAGGTGCTCTTGGGACTCTTAGCAGATGGAGGGGGTGTGTCAGGTGGGGCAAAAAGGTTACATTTGGAGAGGTAAAGTTTTTTAGGACCAATGTAAAGGGTAGGTGTAGTGGGTATGGGAGTGGAGGAAGAGGATGTGGTTGTAGGAGAGTCAGGTGTGCTGTCTTTGGGTGCAGGTGCTTGTGACGGAGGCTGGCGTGAGGTGGATGGCTGTTGGGTGGGTGGCTGCCTGCGTTTGTGTGTCTTGGAAGAGGGGGTGACAGACACAGTGGGAGAGGACACAGGGGACATGTAAATGGCAGTGGGGGTGGTGACTGCACGTGTGCGGACTGTACTGGAGGGTGTGCTGGTGATGGAAGTACTGGCTGATGGTGGTGTGCATGCAGGTGTGAGTGGAGACGTCACAGGGAGGGAGGAGGGAGACGAGGAGGAGGGGGACACAGGGGTGGTAGTGACTGTTGGCATGTCTGCATCTGGGTGTTGCTTGGGTGAATGCTTGTGTGATCTGTGGTGCTTATGTCTGGATGAGCTGCCCTTGGGTGTTGAGGTGTGTGCAGGTGGTCTGATGGTGTGGATGGGATAGGCTGAGGAACAGGAGACAGAGACAGGGTGGAGGCAGTCAGAAGAGGGAGGCTGGAAACAGGGACAATGGCTGCCGTCAGTGCTGAGGCCAGAGCATTGAACGATCGTTGATGGGCAGCCTGACCCGAATGAATGCCCTCCAGGTATGCATTGCTCCGATGCACCTCCCTCTCTACCCCCTGGATGGCATTCAAAAGGGTAGACTGCCCAACAATGATGGTCTGTAGGAGGTCAATGACCTCCTCACTGAGGGCAGCAGGGGTAACAGGGGCAGGGCCTGAGGTGCCTGGGGCGAAGGAGATGCCCGCCTTCTTGGGCGAGCGGGCACGGAGCGAAGGCTGAGGGGCTGCTGGGAGGGCGGAGCTGGTGCGCTGGGTGGCGGCTGTACCTGTAGAGGCGGGGGGCCCGGATGTTGCCGCCACCGCTAGGGAGCTCCCTTCCGAGGACGTGTCGGTGTCGCTGGTGTCACCACGGGTCCCCGTTGTGGTGCTCCCCTCGCCCTCCGTATCACTGGTGACCTCGGTGTCTGTACCATGGCCCACCGGGGCCTTGTGACTTGCAGCTCCCTCATGCTCCGATGCCAATTCTCCTCCGCCTGATGATGCTAATGCACACATGCACAAGAAGATAAAGAAAAAGGGGGGGGGGAGAAATAAAAACAGGTTGAGTGCATGCATTGCCAACACCGTTGGCAGAGAGGACAGACACAGGAGCCTCATGCACTACGCCGCGCAATCGGGGTACACTACTCAGTACTTGTGACTAGGCCAACAGGTCTATGGACAACAAATGCGCACATGGGTGATGCTGGACCATGGATTGCTGTACTTGGCACCCTACAGAGGTGGGGGGCGGGGGGCACAGGGCCATGCCTAAAGGAGGGGACTACACTACAGAAAGCGCCCTGGCCTAAAGTCACCCACAGCCCTCCTCCCCCACCCAGACGCCTCCACTGCGTGTAAAGATAGCAGAATGTGCTGGTACTCACCCCCTTGTGTCTGCTGTGATGTCCTCACGCGCCCATCCAAATCGGGGTAGGCCACCTCCAGGATCCGGGACATCAGGGGGGTCAAGGTACGACTGGCACCCCTCCTACGTTGAGAAGGCCATCCCCAGCAGTGACTCGGCAGTCTTCCTGGTCCCGTGGCGGATGTCCTCCCACCTCTTTCGGCAGTGGGTGCCCCGTCTGTTGTGGACCCCCAGGTCCCGGACTTCCTTGGCGATGGCACGCCAAATGTCGACTTTCTGATGGGCGCTGACCTATTTGACATGTACAGGGTGGGAAAGAAAATTTCAACATTTTCTGCATGTTAGATATGATTGCCCCCCCCCCAACCCTGCCATGTGGCACATGCTCTCATCTGTCGTGCCTTGCACTCCTCATTCGCTCCCCACCCCACCATCTTACATCCACCATACGCAACCCAGGCATAGCCCATTCAACGTGCACCCAGTGGACTTACCTGTTGGTCTGGAGGACCGTAGAGTAGCGCATACTGGGGCAGGACCCCATCCACAAGTTCACAACTCTTCTGAAGTGAAGGCAGGGGCCCTTTCCCCAGTCGCAGCAGCCATTGTCTCTTCCAGACCGAGGTCACAGCAGCACTTGCAGTATAGGTCCTCTCCTGTGGATGATCAGGTCTCGAGTGATTAATCAGATAGAAAATGGCGGTCACGCCCGCGGCGGTGCGTACCGCGGCGGTGCGTACCGCCGGCGCACATCGTCATTGGCTCCTGAGACCCATAGGGTTCAATGTTAACCAATGCTGCTTTGCGCCGCGGTCTTCGACTGCCTACCGCCACGGTGTGCCACGCCAGCGCAGTGACCTCACATCCCACTGTCACACTTCACAGGTCAGGCAGCCGCCATTTCAAGGGCCCCCATATCTTAATTTCTACTGCGTCACACAGGCCTAGGCCTTGCATTGCCACTCATACAAGCCTTTCAATGCAAAGCGATTCGTGTAGTGTGCAAGCTGTGTGAACGAACCTGTGGGTTGCTTGACTCTGTGCTCCATGTTGTCCTTCCTAGGCACCGTCCGCTGGGACTTGCGAGGAGAAGGATGAATCCTCCCGTGTACCGACCGCTGGTGGACCTGTCGACAATGGAAGAACGACATATTATACTTCGATACCGACTTGACCGAGCCACTATACATGAACTGTGTGCCCAGCTGGAGCCAGACCTGATGTCCCCCATCCGCCAACCCACAGGGATTCCCCCTCTGGTGCAGGTTCTGTCAGTACTCCATTTTTTGGCAAGTGGGTCTTTTCAGACAACAGTGGCCATGTCATCAGGGATGTCTCAGCCTATGTTTTCTAAGGTTTTGTCCAGAGTGTTGTCTGCCCTGATGAAATACATGCGGAGATCCATTGTTTTCCCTGAGGAGGGTGATTTGGCCACTGTGAAGGGTGATTTCTATGCCCTTGGACATATCCCCAACATCATTGGTGCCATTGATGGGACCCATGTGGCTTTAGTACCCCCAAAAGACAATGAGCAGGTGTACAGAAATAGAAAAAATTACCATTCGATGAATGTCCAGTGGTCTGTTTGGCTGACCAGTACATCTCCCATCTAAATGCAAAGTTCTCGGGGTCAGTGCATGACGCGTATGTCATGCGAAATAGCAGCATCCCTTATGTGATGGAACAGCTACAGAGACACCGTGTGTGGCTAATAGGTGACTCTTGTTACCCCAACCTGCCTTGGCTATTGACCCCAGTGAGGAATCCCCGGACCAGGGCAGAGGAACGGTACAATGAGGCACATGGCCGAACTAGGAGGATTATAGAACGGACCTTCGGGGTCCTGAAGGCCAGGTTTAGGTGCCTCCATATGACTGGTGGATCCCTAATGTACTCACCAAAGAAGGTGTGCCAGATCATCGTGGCCTGCTGTATGCTTCACAACCTGGCTTTGCGACGCCAGGTGCCTTTCCTGCAGGAGGATGGTCCAGATGGTGGTGTTGTAGCAGCTGTGGAGCCTGTGGAGAGTGAAGAGGAGGAAGACGACGGGGACGACACGGACAACAGGGACACAGTTATACAACAGTATTTTCAGTAGCACACAGGTAAGAATCACCCACGCCATTTTACCTTTACTTCTGGCCTCCTGCATCTCTACTTTCTGTGTTTCCCCCCAGTTCCTTTTCACTGATTTTTGACTTTCCCTTCCCTTTTCAGAGCTGTATGACCCACAGCGTGACCTCTGCTTTGTTTGCCCATGGACTAATGCTTATTGACACTGGTATGTTGTCATCACAATGTAAATGAACATTATTGCACCGTTATGTGTAATACATTTGTAAAGAATACAAGCAGACTCCTGACATTTGAAGTGCAATTGGTGATTTATTTAAAGTGCTGCGTATAGGTCCATGATAGTAAAACGGTGATGGGTGGGGGTGGAGTAATGTCCATGGCAGAGTCCAGTTCTCAGTAGCACAGGTGCATTGCCCATATGCCTGTGGAAGGATGGAGCAGGGGCAGTTCAAGGTTGGACAGGGTGACAATGTGGGACAGTGGGATGACATCAGGGGGTATCTTATGCTGGTGGGGGTCTTGGCATCCTACTCTGTCTTCTTGTGTGATCTCAGGTTCCGCTTGCGGGGTGGTTGATCTTCAGCAGGAGGTGGGGTTCTGGTGGCCTGTCGTGGTGTGGGGGCCTCCTGTCCACTAGCGCTGGCGGATGTGGTAGGCTGTTCGTCGTCCGGGCTGGTGACAGGGGCCCTTTGGGGTGCCACATGGTCCCGCAATGTGGTGACTATCTGGTTGAGGGCCAGGACGATGGTCCCCATTGCGGTACCGATGGTCCTGAGTTCGTCTCTGAACCCCATGTACCGTTCCTCCTGCTGTGCCTGGATCTCCTGGAACCTGGCCAGTACCGTCGCCATCGTCTCCTGGGAGTGGTGGTATGCTCCCATGATGGTGGTGAGGGCCTCTTGGAGAGTGGGTTCCCTGGGCCGGTCAACCCCCTCTCGCACAGCAGCCCTCCCAGTTGCCCTGTTTCCCTGGGCCTCTGTCCCCTGGACGGTGTGCCCACTACCACTGCCCCCAGGACCCTGTTGTTGTTGGGGTGGTGGGTCAGCCTGGGTTCCCTGTAGTGGCGGACACACCGCTGATTGACGCGTCCTGGAGACAGAGGCATGCGCTGGGTGGGAGCTGTGCTGGTATTCCCAGAGGGGGTTGGGTCTGCTGTGGCCAGTGTCTGTGTGTGGGGAACCGACTGTCCAGAGGTCCCCGATGGTCCGGGCTGGTCATCAGGTTCTAGGTCGACAGAGCTGCTGTCATCACTGGGGGCCTGTTCTGGGGGCGGGATGGACAAATCTGGACCCTCCTGGTCGGTGTGTTGGCGTTCGGGCCCTGCAGGGGTAAAAGAGTATGGTTATTGCTTCTGTGTGTGCCATGGCGTGCGATTTGTGGGTGCCCTTATCCCCCAGTGCTGGCATTCCCTTGTGGGAGGAGTTGTGAGGGTGGTTTGTGAGGGGGGATGGGTATGTGCAGTGGTCATGCTTAGGTGATGGGTGTCCATGGTTTGTGGTGGCATTCAGGGATTGGGGTTGTGTTGGGTGGGTTGTGCTGGTGAGACATTGGCAGGGAGGATGTGTGCTGGGGGGCTGGGGGTGAGGGCGGGGGTGTGGGTTGGCATGCTGGTGGGTGGGGGGGGTGAAGTAGTTGAGATTAGACTTACCAGAGTCCATTCCTCCGCCTACTCCAGCGAGGCCCTCAGGATGCAGGATGTTCAAGACCTCTTGCTCCCATGCTCTGAATTCAGGTGGAGTGGGTGGGGGTCCGCCGCCAGTCTTCTGCACAGTGATGTTGTGTCTTGACACCATCGACCGCACCTTCCCCCATAGGTCGTTCCAGCGCTTTCGGATGTCTTCCCGGTTTCTGGGATGCTGTCCCACAGCGTTGACCCTGTCGACGATCCTTTGCCATAGCGCCGCCTTCCTAGCTATTGTGGTGGCTGCACCTGTGTGCCGAATAGCTGGGGCTCTACCCTTATTATTTCCTCCACCATGACCCTGAGTTCTTGGTCCGAGAACCTGGGGTGTCTTTGGGGTGCCATGGGGTGGTGTGGGGTGGTGTTTGTGGTGATGAGTGTGGTGTGTGTGGTGGTGTGTGGTGTTTTGTGCGTGGATGTAGTGTGGGTGATGATGTTGTGTTCCTGTGTGTGTTGGGTTTGTCGATAGCTGTGCTCTCTCTCTCTCTCTCTCTCGCCTTCTCTCCGAAATTCTAGTAGTGGGGGTTTGTGGGTGATGTGGGTGTGTGTTTTATAGTTGATTGGATGTGTGGGAGTGGTGTATGTATGTGTATCAGGTGGGTGTATTTGGAATTGTCCAATGTGGCTGTGTTTTGTAAAGGTGTGTGTATTTTGACCGCGGTGGTGTGTACCGCCAATGGAATACCGCGGTTGAAAGACCGCGGCGTGGATTCGTGGGTTGTAATGGCATGGGCGTGTTTGTGTTGGCGTGACGGTGGAGGTTTGGCCATCTCCAGTTTATCGCTGACCGCTGATGAGGCGGCCTTCCGTGGATGTCGGGTTTTTGGCAGTTTGGCAGTTGTGGGTCAGAATGCCCGTGGAGGTTTACCGCGGCCGCGGCGGTAGAATGGCAGACTTCTGACCAGCGGTAAGAGCCTTTTACCGCCGAGGTCAGAATGACCCCCTATGTGTCTTAACTATACACGCATGTTCTGATGATATATAGCCAGGGTCCGGCCTACTAGTTCTAAAACCCCCCGAGGAGTTGATAAAACGTTGATGACACCCATTGGTATCTATTGGCCACAATAACCACCCGCAAGGACGTGTCAGTGAAACATTAAATGGACCATTCTGGACCCATTTTGTTGAGCTGATCTTCAGATGCATTTGTATATGTTTGCCATTTTTAAAACTTTGCAGGGGCAGGTATACTGGGCATTTTTAAATCCTTAATTTTATCTAAGCCCACACAACTTGTTTGTTGCACTGTTTCATTTAAGAATATAATTTTTACAGGTATGAGGCATGCTCTAAATAAAGCTTCCTTTCCCCTAATTTGCCAATGTCTAGTTCCCCATACACTTTTCAGGTCAATCGATTTCAGCCAATATTCATAGCCTTCTATAGACAACCGGGAAACAAAGGATTCAGAATATATACATTTAGTATTCATCAATAGCATATGTATATCTTTAGTAGGTGGTACTTTAAAATAATATGACTCAGCATTTTTTACATTGTACCCTGAAAAATACGTAAACTTTTCAGAATATGTTTAGAAACTCCCTTGTGGTGGAGTCGGACAATGTTCCCACTGTGTAAAATTAAAAACACTTTTGGGGCTGCTCGCTCTATGTATGAAATGGTGCCCATAATAATTATAGCAACACATATCACTCTTTTGATTGATAAACATCTTTGTTTTCAAATACAGTATAATACTGCAATTCAGTCATCATAGAATCAACTGTTTTCACATTTCAATCATGGGAAACAATACCTGGTATTATAATATCGTTCATTGATAGTTTGAACAGATATGGTATTTGAATGACTTCCGTGGGACCGTATATATAAAATATTACTTTGTCCTGAATAATCCCATCAGGCATTTGTACTGTGGAAATGTACGCAAATGATAAGTTTCTTCGGACCTTGTGTGATGAAAAATGTGGTTTTACGACCCTCCTCCACCAATTCAACTGTTGATTTTTCAGAGAGAAAATTACCATGTATTAACAAGAAGAAAGTGATAACAAAACCAATCCAAAGTAGGTAAGCTAGGACAGTCAAAGAAAGACATAGGGGGTCATTACAACATCGGCGGTAAAAGCCACTTACCGCTGTGCAGAAGACCGCCAATACACCGCCGCGGCTGCGGAATTCCGCCACAGCTATTATGACCCACATCTCGGAATCCGCTGAAATTCAGACACCCACACAACTCCGCCACACCAAAGGTCAGTGATAAACTTGCGAAAACAAATCCTTCACCGTCACGCCAACAGAAACACGCCCATGCTATTACGACACATGAATCCACGCGGCGGTCTTTCAACCGCGGTATTCCATTGGCGGTACACACCGCCGCGCTCAAACTACACACACATCTCCAAAACACCGCCACATTGGACAATTCAAAAGACACACCTGAGACACATACAAACAACACTCCCACACACCCAACACAATATAAAACACACACCCACATCACCCACAAACCCCTACAACCAAAAAAAAGAGACGAAGGCGACAGAGAGAGCGCAGCAATAGACAACCCAACCACATAGAGGCACACAACACCATCACCCACACAACATCCACGCACAAAACACCACACACCAATACACATCACCACACTCATCACCACATACACCACCCCACACATCACCTACACCACCCCATGGCATGCCAAAGACACCCCAGGTTTTCGGAGGAGGAGCTCAGGGTCATGGTGGAGGAAATCGTACGGGTAGAGCCACAGCTATTTGGATCACAGGTGCAGCACACCTCTATAGCTAGGAAGATGGAGCTATGGCGGAGAATCGCCAACAGGGTCAACGCAGTGGGACAGCACCCAAGAAATCGGGAGGACATCAGGAAGAGGTGGAACGATCTACGGGGAAGGTGCGTTCCGTGGTCTCCAGGCACAACATCGCGATTCAGCCCCCACCTCCTCCCCCACAACTTACAACATGGGAGGAGCAGGTCTTGACCATTATGCATCCAGAGGGCCTCGGAGGAGTCGGTGGAGGAATGGACACTGGTAAGTCTAATCTTAACTATCATATCCCCCACCCTACCTGCATGCTATCACACACCCCCACTCTCACCCCCTCCCCTATCACTCCAACTACTCACTAATGTACTAATTACACAAACCACACATCCCAACACCAAGCCCTGCATGACACAACAAAGCATGGACACCCATCACTAAAGCATGCCCACTGCACATATCCATAACAACCCCTAACATCATCACACAAGCCCCCACACAGGAAAGCTAGCACTGGGGTACACGCTCACCCACCCATTGCACACCATGACACACACACATGCAATAATCATGCTTTTATACCCCTGCAGGACCACTACCTAACGTCACCAGACAGGAGGGTCCAGACATCTCTACCCCACCCACAGAAGAGGCCCACAGTGATGACAGCAGCTCTGGCCAACTGGATCAAGATGACCAGCCCGGACCATCGTGGGCCTCGGGACAGTCGGTTCCCTTTGCACAGGCACAGCCCAACACTGACCTTCCACCCTCTGGTAACACCAGCAGAGCAGCCACCCAGCGGGCCCATACCTCTGTTCCCAGGACACGTCAATCAGCTGTGTGTCCACCACTACAGGGAACCCACGATAACCCACCACCCCAACAACAACAGGGACCTGGGGGCAGTGGCAGTGGGCACACGGTCCAGGGGACGGAGGCACAGGAACACAGGGGAACTGGGAGGGCTGCTGTGTGACAGGGGGCGGACAGGCCAAGGGAACCCACTCTCCACGAGGCCCTCTCCTTCATCATGGGAGCATACCACCACTCCCAAGAGACGATGGCGACGGTCCTGGCCAAGTTTCAGGAGACCCAGCGCATGCAGGACGAACTGTATTTGGGGTTCAGGGAGGAGCTCAGAACCATCAGCTCCGCCCTGGGCACCATAGTAGGGGTGCTGAAGGATATACAGAAGACCATGAGGGACACCGTGGCACTCCAAGGGGCCCCTGACACTAGCCTGGACGATGAACTGCCCACCACCTCCGCCAGTGCTAGTGGACAGGACGCCCCGCCACAGGACCACCCCACCAGCACCCTACCCCCTGCAGACGGAGAACCACCCAGCAAGCAGTCCCTGAGATCCAGGAACAGGACAGAGCAAGATGGCAAGACCCCCGCCAGGAAATGAGACCACCCTGATTGTCATCCCACTGTCCCACTTTGTGACCCTGTCCAGATTGGAACTGTTCCAGCTCCACTTCCTATGCCCATATGGGCAGTGCACCTGTGAGACTAATAGACTGGACTCTGCCATGGACATTTCTCCACCATCACCCATCATCATTTAGCCACCACCTCCAATAATTAGCACTTCAATAAACACCCTTGAACCACAAAACAATCTGGAGTCAGTCTGCGATTTATAAAATGTGTATTAGCTATGACAATGACAAAATCCGTTAGAAAATGTAATGTCAACATACCTATGTCACACATCACAAGCCCATGAAGGATGCAACCAGATGACACACGTTGGTAACCACACCTGTGAAACCGTAATGGAAATGTACCACTCAGTTAGCATATACTGTTTCAAATTGACAGACAGGATAGAGGTAGAAGTGTGAAAGTAAATGTAATAGTAAAAAAAATTGTTCTCATCTGTGTGTCACTGGAAATATTGCTGTATGACAGAGTCCCTGTTATCAATGTCTTCTTCCTCTGCTTCCTCCTCATCACTGTCCACAGGCTCCACAGCTGCCACAACACCGTCATCTGGACCATCCTCCTGCAGAAAAGGCACCTGGCGTCACAAAGCAAGATTGTGAAGCATAGAGCAGGCGATGATGATCTGGCACACCTTCTATGGTGAGTAGAATAGGGGACCACCTGTCATATGGAGGCACCTGAACCTGGCCTTCAGGAGGCCGAAGGTGCGTTCGATCACCCTCATAGTCCGCCCATGGGCCTCATTGTAGCGTTCCTCTGCCCTGGTCCTGGGATTCCTCACTGGGGTCAATAGCCATGACAGGTTGGGGTAACCAGAGTCCCCTAATAGCCACACACAGTGCCTCTGGAGTTGACCCATCACATACGGGATGTTGCTATTCCGCAGGATGTAGGCGTCATGCACTGAGCCAGGGAACATAGCATTTACCTGCGAGATGTACTGGTCTGCCAAACATACCATCTGTACATTCATCGAATGATAACTCTTCCGGTTCCTGTACACCTGTTCACTCCTGTGGGGGGGGACCAAAGCCACATGGGTCCCATCAATGGCACCTATGATGTTAGGGATATGTCCCAGGGCATAGAAGTCACCTTTAACTGTAGCCAAATCCTCCACCTGAGGGAAAACGATGTAGCTCCTCATGTGTTTCAGCAGGGCAGACAACACTCTGGACAACACGTTGGAAAACATAGCCTGGGACATCCCTGATGCAATGGCCACTGTTGTTTGAAATGACCCACTTGCAAGGAAATGGAGTACTGACAGCATCTGCACTTGAGGGGGGATTTCTGTGGGATGGCGGATTGGTGATATCAGATCTGGCTCCAACTGGGTACACAGTTCCTGGATTGTGGCACGGTCAAACCTGTAGGTGATGATTAAATGTCGCTCCTCCATTGTCAACAGGTCCACCAGCGGTCTGTACACCGGAGGATTCCGCCATCTCCTCACATGTCCCAGCTGACGGTGCCTAGAAAGGACAACAGCGACCACAGAGTCAAGCAACTCAGAGGTATGTACCCACAGCTACACAGTACACGAAACATAATCCAAAAAGTTGTCTGTAAGTGTGTTGAGTCCAGGCCTAGGTATGTGTGATGCAGTTGTAAATGAAGCCATGTGGGCCCCTGAAATGGCGGCTTCCTGACCTCTAAACTGGGACAATTGGATGTGAGGTAACCGCGCTGGCGTTGTACACCGTCGCGGTAGGCGGTCGAAGACCGCGACGCAACGCTGCATTGGTTAACATTGGGTCCCAGGAGCCAATGAGGAAGTGCGCCGGCGGTGATGATACGCACCGTCGTGGATGTCACCGCCACGGACGTGACCGCCATTTTGTATCTGTTCAATCACTCGATACCTGATCTTAGACAGGAGAGGACCTACACTGCAAGTGCTGCTGTGACCTCGGTCTGGAAGAGACAATGGCACGTGCGTCTGGGGAAAGGGCCCCTGCTTTCACTGCACAGGAGTTGGAGAAGCTCGTGGACGGTGTCCTCCCCCAGTACACGCTACTCTACGGTCCTCCAGACCAACAAGTGAGTACATAGGGTGCAAGTTGTATGGCCTATGGCTGGGTGGAGAGGGCTGGATGTAAGTAGTAAGGGGGCAGAGTTTTGCGAGCATGAAGGAGTGTGAATGCATGCGCCACATGGCAAGGGCAGGGATGTGGGCCACTCACTTCGACGGTGCTGTTGCTAATGACTTCTCTTCTTTCCCTGTACATGTCATGTAGGTCAGCACCCAGCAGAAGAAGGATATTTGGCGTGCAATCGCTAAGGAAGTCCGGACCCTGGGGGTCCACAAGAGATGGAGCACCCACTGCCATAAAAGATGGGAGGACATTCGCCGCTGGAGCAAGAAGACGGCGGAGGCTCAGCTGGGGATGGCCTCCCAACGTGGGAGGGGTGCCCGTCGCACCATGACCCCCCTGATGTTCCGGATCCTGGAGGTGGCCTACCCTGAGTTGGATGGGCTCTTGAGGGCATCACAGCAGACACAAGGGGGTGAGTACACTCACATTCTGATGACTTTGTGTGCAGTGGAGGGGTCTGGGTGGGGAGGAGGGCTGTGGGTTTCCCTAGGCCAGGGCGAGTTCCGTAGGCTAGGCCCCTCCGTAATGCAGGCCATGTGCCACTCCACCCCACCTCTGTAGAGTGCCAAGTACAGGTATACATGCCCCTGTGTCATCTATGTGGACAGATGATACTCATAGCCATGTAGGCCATATCCCAGGAACTGCATCTGTAGAGGCCAAGAGCACGGCGTAGTGCAGGGAGCTGCTGTGTCTGTATTTTCCACCAACGGTAGCGGTAAGCCATGCACTCAATCTGTATTTCTTCTGTTTCCCCACCCCTTTTTGTGCTCTCCCTGTTCTTTTGTGCATCAGCATCATCAGGCGGAGGGACAGTGGCACCGCAGCATGAGGGAGCTGCATCCCACATGGTCATGGAGGGCCACACCATAGACTCCGAATACACCAGTGGGACGGAGGGCGAGGGGAGCTTCACGTCGGTCACCGGATCAGCAGACAGCGACACGGACTAGTCCTCCGATGGGAGCTCCCTTGTGGTGGCGGCACCATCTGAGCCCCCCACTTCTACAGGTACAGCCGCCACCCCCCCTACCAGCACCGCCCTCCCAGCAGCCCCTCAGCCTTCGCTCCGTGCCCGCTCACCCAGGAGGGTGGGCATCACCTTCGCCCCAGGCACCTCAGCCCCTGCCCCTGTCACCCCTGCTGCCCTCAGTGAGGAGGCCATTGACCTCCTCAGGTCACTCACTGTTGGGCAGTCTACCATTGTGAATGCCATCCAGGGTGTAGAAAGGGAGTTGCAACACAGTAATGCATTCCTGGAGGGCATTCATTCTGGTCAGGCTGCCCTTCATCGAACCCTGCAATCTCTGGCCTCAGCACTGATGGCATCCATTGTCCCTGTGTCTAGCCTCCCCCCTCCAACTTCCTCCACCCAGACCCAATCCCCTGTACCCCAGCCTATCCCAACCACACCATCAGACCAGCATGCACACACCTCAACACACAAGGGCAGCTCAGGCAAACATAGGCACCACACATCCCACAGGCACTCACACAAGCATCACCCACATACAGACACAGCAACATCCACTGCCTCCACTGTGTCCCCCTCCTCTTCATCTCCCTCCTCCCTCCCAGTGTCGTCTACACTCTCACCTGCATGAACTACATCTACAGCCACTAGGACTCGCACCAGAACACCCAGCACCACACCCCGCTCACCTGCACTCACCACCCCCACTACCATTTACACGTCCCCTGTGTCCTCTGTCAGGGTGTCTGTGACGCCCCCTCCCAAAGTACACAAACGCGGGCACCCACACACTCAACATCCATCCACCTCACAATAGCCTCCAGAACATGCACCTGCACCCAAATCATCTAAAGTTACACCTCCTACATCCACCTCCTCTTCCTCCAATCCCAGACCCCCTCCAGCTACCCATCCCAGTGTTCGTCAGAAACTTTTCCTGAGAAACGTTGACCTCTTTCCCACCACCCCCCCTCCAATTCATAGGTCCCGTACTAGCACCTCAGCCAAAAAAAGTATGGTTCCAGTGGTGCGTGTTGAAGGTATATGGAGTGCACCGGGCACCAGGGCAGCCAGTGTGACACGGAGCCAAAGCACTGCCAGTCCACCTCCTGTAAAGCACCAGAAGTTGGACAGTGCCCGACGGGAGAGGGTGAAGTCTCCTGCCAGCAAAGCCGCTCACAAGGGTCCCGGGGGGAGTGCCGAGTCAGCTGTGACTCCTCACAAGGTGGTGAAGGGGCAGAAGAAGTCTCCAAAGTCTGGGAAGAGCAGCACGGCGGAGAAGGCTGCCATCCTCCCTGCTGGCCAGGACGCCACCGCCAGCACAATCGTCACTGGTCAGGAGACCACCGCCAGAGTCAGTGCCCAGGAGGGCAGCACAATCGTCACTGGTCAGGAGACCACCGCCAGAGTCAGTGCCCAGGAGGGCAGCACAATTGTCACTGGTCCGGAGACCACCGCCAGAGTCAGTGCCCAGGAGGGCAGCACAATCGTCACTGGTCCGGAGACCACCGCCAGCGTCAGTGCCCTGGAGGGCCCCGGCAGCCACAGCCCCGCTGGGCACTGAGGGACCGTCATGCCACACACCGCTGCACAGGTCAGAGACAGCAAAGTCAAGCACCGCTGAACATGGCAAAGACTGCCATGGCAAGCACCGCTGAACAGGTCAGAAACTGCAAAGTCAAGCACCGCTGAACAGGGCAAGCACCGCTGAACAGGGCAAAGACCGCCATGGCAAGCACCGCTGAACAGGTCAGAAACTGCAAAGTCAAGCACCGCTGAACAGGGCAAAGACCACCATGGCAAGCACCGCTGAACAGGGCAAGCACCGCTGAACAGGGTAAAGACCGCCATGGCAAGCACCGCTGAACAGGTCAGAAACTGCAAAGTCAAGCACCGCTGAACAGGGCAAAGACCGCCATGGCAAAGTACCGCTGAACAGGGCAAAGACCGCCAACTCAAGCATCGTTAGCCCATGTGCAGCTGGGACAGTGACGGAACTGGGACCGTCACGGGGAGTGTGATGCACTCTGGGCACCAGTCCTCCTCCAGAACCAGTGGAGAACTGCATCCACTACCTGAATCCTTCACAGGATGAAGCACTCTGGGCACCAGTCCCCCTCCAGAACCAGTGGAGACATGCATCGACTTGAGAGACTGTGGCTTTGCACTCCCCAGGATGGTACAGTGGGCAAATCAACCACTGTACAGACTTGAGAGACTGTGGCTTTGCACTCCCCAGGATGGTACAGTGGGCAAACCAACCACTGTAGAGACTTGAGAGACTGTGGCTTTGCACTCCCCAGGATATGGCAGTGGGCAAACCACCCACTGTAGAGACTTGAGAGACTGTGGCTTTGCACTCCCCAGGATGGTACAGTGGGCAAACCAACCACTGTAGAGACTTGAGAGGCTGTGACTTGGCACTCCCCAGGATGGTACAGTGGGCAAACCACCCACTGTAGACACTTGAGAGGCTGTGGCTTTCCACTCCCCAGGATACATGAATGGGCATGGAGCCCCGTCGTGGATCTGGCGTGGTGCACTCATCCGGCTGAGATGCCCCCCTTCCCTTCCCCCTGAGATGCCTGTTGTATTTCTATCTGATACCCCTGCAGTGTTCTCTCCGTTTGTGGACAGGTATCTAGTGTGGGCCTCGCCCATGCATTGTGGGCCCAGTGGTCCACGGACATTAAAATGTGCATACCTGCACTACTAATCGTGATGTATATATTTGGAATGTGTATATATTTCTGTATATATGAGCTTACTGTATTTGGATACATTACAATGGTTCAAGTAATTTGGTTTTGTCTTTGCATTCTTCCGGGGGGGGGGTTGTGGGTTGTTCCTGTGATGTTTGGAAATGCATTGGTGTGTGTTGTAGTGTGCGAGGGTCGGGTTGAGGGTGGGGGTGTTGCGTGTGTTTGTCCCTGACTTTTGCCTTCCCCCTCCCCTATGTCGTAGGTGCAGTACTCACCGTTGTCTTCGGCGCCGCCGTTGCTGGTGTTCGTAGAGGAGCAGGAAGACAAGCGCAGGAAGTATTTGGAGTTCGGGCTCCATGGTGGCCTCCTTCCTCGTGGAGTGTGTTCAGGTGAGCGTTTTCCCATTGCAAAAGCTGTTTCTGCCATTTTTTTATCCACGGTGAATCCGCCCCAGAAAAGGTGGCGGATTGGTGTGTTGTAATACTGTGGGCGGTACTTTGTCTTCCGCCTGTCTGTTGGCGGTGACCGCCGCGCTGCTTGTCTGTACCGCTGTGGCGGTCGGTGTGTTAAAGTGGCTGTCTATGTTGGCGGTTTCCGCCACGGTCATAGTTCCCTTTTTTTTTCCACCGGCCTTTTTGCGGTATTACCGCTGCTTTAACACCATCCGCCAGGGTTGTAATGACCCCCTTAGATAGTTCCATGGAAAAATAAAATATGTTTTTTTAAGCCAGTTTGTTAGCTTACGTGCTTTTGACAATTCAGGTGTCGAAGAGGCGAATGATTCTGAGACGTCATCATTGAATTTAGCAAAATATCCAGAAGCAGTACGTGCAAAAGCTGAGCCGTGGTCATTGGTGGAGTTGGTGTTTCCCGTGGTGGCACACAATAGATAGCACAATCCGTGTGTGTTGAAGTTGAGTCGAATCGGTCAATTATTTCTGTATTGTTCGATGTTAGTGGAACCAATACAAGATCATCTTCCACCCTCCCCAAGCTCGGAGAGGTGTCAGTGTTGCTGTTAACAACTCGTAGAGGGACTTCTTGACCAGGAGTGAGAGGGATTCGGGAACTACTGAATGTTCCTCTTGGTCTGCTGTGCAGGATCGGCCACATGGTGTAGTTTGACATTGTCAATGGAGACAAAACGATTTTCTTTGGCACCTGCCAAAGGTAGTAGATATTACAGTTCTGGTACAGTGTATCCCCAATACTGGGACTGGTGCTCGATAGGAAGGGCCAAATTCCTTTTTCACAGCGACTTTCTCACATACAAGATCCCCAACTCTGGGAATCCAGCCGGTAGGTGTTACAGGCACATCCTAGATTCCTGTGGAGGCAGCAATGATAGAAGAATTATCTTCACAGAACTGTTTCAATTCCTGTAAGACAGTGACACATTCATTTATGTCAAAAGGTGTTTCTGCTGCCTCCTCGCCAGGACCATCAAGATCCGAAACATACATTCGGGTTCCGAACAGGCACTCATATGAAGTATGACCCCCAGGGACCTTCTAGGCAGATTATTTAGTGCTCTCTGGACTCCATATAGGTGATTAAGCCAACTGCGACCCATACCTAAGACTCTGGCTGTTAAGGATTGCTTTAAATCATGGTTTAATGGCTCCATGACACTATTTCAATCTTTAATAACAGTCCGAGCATCAGCCGAGCGTTACAGCCACACCCATAAAAATTTGGAGCATGAATCTACATCGACTAATATCTACTTGTATGCACTATCTGGTGTTAGGGGACCGCAATGGTCCAAGTACTCACATTGTAATGGTTTGTTTGAAATCAAGAGGGGTGTCTGCGGTAGGCGTTTGGCAGTTGAAACTTTAATTTGTTGGCAGGGGCACAGCAAAGGATCCCCCCTCTAGTGCAGGTGCTGTCAGTACTCCATTTCTTAGCAAGTGGGTCATTTCAAACAACAGTGGCCATTTCATCAGGGATGTCTCAGCCTATGTTTTCCAAGGTGTTGTCCAGAGTGTTGTCTGCCCTGCTCAAACACATGCGGAGATACATCGTTTTCCCTGAGGTGGGGGATTTGCCTACAGTGAAGGGTGATTTCTATGCCCTTGGACATATTCCCAACATCATTGGTGCCATTGATGAGACACATGTGGCTTTGGTACCCCCCAGTGAAAGTGAACAGGTGTACAGGAACAGAAAAAGTTATCATTCCATGAATGTCCAGGTGGTCTGTTTGGCTGACCAGTACATCTCCCATGTAAATGCCAAGTTCCCTGGGTCAGTGCATGACGCGTACATCATGCGAAATAGCAGCATCCCTTATGTGATGGAACAACTACGGAGACACAGTGTGTGGCTAATTGGTGACTCAGGTTACCCCAACCTGTCGTGGTTACTGACCCCAGTGAGGAATCCCAGGACAAGGGCAGAGGAACGCTACAATGAGGCCCATGGGCGAACTAGGAGGATTATAGAAAGAACCTTCGGCCTCCTGAAGGCCAGGTTTAGGTGCCTGCATATGACAGGTGGATCCCTAATGTACTCACCAAAGAAGGTGTGCCAGATCATCGTGGCCTGCTGTATGCTTCACAACCTGGCATTGCGACGCCAGGTGCCTTTTCTGAAGGAGGATGGTCCAGATGGTGGTGTTGTAGCAGCTGTGGAGCCTGCGGAGAGTGAAGAGGAGGAAGACGAAGAGGACGACACAGACAACAGGGACACAGTGATACAGCAGTATTTTCAATAACACACAGGTAAGAATCAACACCGGCATTTTACATTTACTTACAGTCTCCTGCCTCTTTACTGTCTGTCCTTTTCACCCAGTGGATGCTAACAGGGTTGTGACTTTCCCTTCCAATTTCAGGGATGTGGGTCCCACTGCATGACCTCTGCTTTGTTTGCCCATGGACTACAGCTGTGTGACAGTGGTATGTTGTCATCACAATGTAACTGGTCATTTTGGCACGTTTATGTCTAATACATATTTTCAAAAAAACAGGCAGACTCCAGATTATTTGTATGCAATAAGTGTGTTTATTAAAGTGCTCAATTTTGGGACATGGTTGAAAATCGGTGATGGGTGATGGTGGAGGAATGTCCATGGCAGAGTCCAGATTCTCAGTCTCACAGGTGCATTGTCCATATGCCTGTGGAAGGTGGAGCAGGGGCAGTTTAAGGTTGGACAGGGTGACAATGTGGGACAGTGGGATGACATCAGGGGGTATCCTTTCCTGGCGGGGGTCTTGGCATCCTACTCTGTCTTCTTCCTAGATCTCAGGCCCCGCTTGGGGTGGTTCTTCTTCTGCAGGAGGTGGGGTTCTGGTGGCAGGTTGTTGCTGTGTCGGGGCCTCCTGTCCACTAGCGTCGGCGGAGGTGGTAGGCTGTTCCTGGTCCATGCTAGTGACAGGGGCCCTTTGTGGTGCCACATGGTCCCCCAATGTGGTGACAATCTTGTTGAGATCCACAACGATGGTGCCCATTGCGGAACTAATGTTTCTCAGTTCTTCCCTGAACCCCATAAACTGTTCCTCCTGCAGTACCTGGATCTCCTGGAACCTGGCCAGGACTGTCGCCATCGTCTCCTGGGAGTGGTGGTATGCTCCCATGATGGAGGTGAGGGCCTCGTGGAGAGTGGGTTCCCTGGGCCTGTCCCCCCCCCTGTCGCACAGCAGCCCTCCCAGTTCCCCTGTTTCCCTGGGCCTCTGTCCCCTGGACCGTGTGCCCACTACCACTGCCCCCAGGTCCCTGTTGTTGTTGGGGTGGTGGGTTAACCTGGGTGCCCTGTAGTGGTGGACACACCGCTGATTGACGTGTCCTGGAGACAGAGGCATGGGCCCGCTGGGTGGGTGCTGTGCTGGTGTTCCCAGAGGGGGGTAGGTCTGCTGTAGCCTGTGGCTGTCTGAGGGGAACCGACTGTCCCGAGGTCCCCGATGGGCCGGGCTGGTCATCTGGGTCCAGGGAGACAGAGCTGCTGTCATCACTGGGGGCCTCTTCTGGGGGTGGGATGGACATTTCTGGACCCTCCTGGGCGGTGTGGTGGCGTTCGGGTCCTGCAGGGGTATAAGAGTATGGTTATTGCTTCTGTGTGTGCCATAGCGTGCAATGGGTGGGTGCCCGTGTACCCCAGTGCTGGCATTCCTTTGTGGGGGCTGTTGTGACGGCGGTTTGTGGGGGAGATGGGTATGTGCAGTGGGCATGCTTAGGTGATGGCTGTCGATGGTTTGTGGTGGCATGCAGGGTTTGGTGTTGGGATGGGTGGGTTGTGATGGTGAGACATTAGCAATGAGGATGTGTGATGGTGGTGGGGGGAGGGTGGGGGTATGAGTTGGCGTGCTGGTGGGGTGGGGGGGATGAAGTAGTGGAGATGAGACTTACCAGAGTCCATTCCTCCGCCTACTCCTGCGAGGCCCTCAGGATGCAGGATGTTCAAAACCTGTTCCTCCCATGTTGTAAATTCTGGGGGTTGAGGTGGGGGTCCGCCGCCAGTCCGCTGCACCGCGATGTTGTGCCTGGATACCATGGAACGCACCTTCCCCCGTAGGTCGTTCCACCGCTTCCTGATGTCGTCCCGATTTCGTGGATGCTGTCCCACAGCGTTGACCCTGTCCACTATTCTTTGCCATAGCTCCATCTTCCTGGCAATGGTGGTGTGCTGCACCTGTGTCCCGAAAAGCTGGGGCTCTATCCGAACTATTTCCTCCACCATGACCCTGAGTTCTGCGTCTGAGAACCTGGGGTGTCTTTGGGGTGCCATAGGGTGGTGTGGATGAGGTGTGGGGTGGTGTTTGCGGTGATGAGTGTGGTGAGTGTAGTGGTGTGTGGCGTTTTGTGCGTGGTTGTTGTGTGGGTGATGGTGTAGTGTGCCTCTGTGTGATGGTGTTCTCTATTCTGTGCTGTCTCTCTCTGGGCTTCTTCTCTGATTTGTGGTCGTAGGGGTTTGTGGATGATGTGGGTGTGTGTTTTATAGTTAATTGGGTGTGTGGGAGTGTTGTGTGTATGTGTCTCAGGTGTGTGTATTTCAAATTGTCCAATGTGGCTGTGTTTTGGAGCTGTATGTGTATTTTGAGCGCAGCGGTGTGTACCGCCAATGGAATACCGCGGTTGAAAGAACGCCGCGTGGATTCGTGGGTCGTAATGGCATGGGCGTTTTTCTGTTGGCGTGACGGTGGAGGTTTGGTCTTCGCCAGTTTAACGGTGGCCGTTGGTGTGGCGGACTTTTGTTGATGTCGGGTTTTTGGCGGTTTGCCTCTTGAGGGTCAGAATGACCGTGGCGGTTTACCGCAACCGCGGCGGTGTTGTGGCGGCCTTCTGACCGGTGGTAAGCGCCTTTTACCGCTGAGGTCAGAATGACCCCCATAGTCCATTGTATCCAACGTGGATGTAATGCTTTTGAGTTTGGAATGCTGGCTCTTGTAACAGCCTCCAGGGCTGGGATAGGAGAAACAACACTAATGCGTTTTCCTTGGGTTTGAGGTTGTTCTTTAATGACAGCCATCTGTACACCAGTGAGAATTTTCTCAGTGGGAGCAAAGCGCTGTTCTGCCGCTAAGTATAAGTGTGATTTGTACGCAATCAGGACTGTCTCACCTTCATTAAATGTCACATAGGTGAAACTGATGGCACCAGCTATTACTCTGATGACCAAATGTGTTTTGTTGTCCCTTGTGTGTAAGTGTTGTGCTGCGAGCATGTCTGTTTGCAATTCTCTAAGAATGAGTGTATGTTCAATTGTCCAGAATTCACTTGAAAAATCAGGATGTATCAAATCATATATAGGTTTTACGTGTGTAGCATAATCTGGAATGTAAGTTCTGCCAAAATTTAGGAAACCCAATAGAGATTGGAGTTTTTTAATCGTATTTGGGGGTTGTAACTGTGTGCATTTTCCTAAGAATTGTGGCGCTAGGCTCTTTCCTTCACTTGACAGCTCATATCCCAGAAACAGGACGCCGAGGAAGGCGATTTTTGTTTTTTTTAAATTGAATTTGTAGCCAAATTCAGAAAATCATACAACAATGCAGGCTACCCGTCTTAAATGTTGTAGCAATTAATCATCCATAAGATAGATATCATCTACGTAGGACAATGCTTCAGGATCAATCTCGTGCAAAATTGCTGTCACACGAGCTGCAAACAGTCCTGGGCTGTTCTTATACCCCTGAGGTAAACGACAGATTTTTTTTCTGGTAGCCTAGTGCACTGAAACTTGTTAAGTCTCTACTCTCAGGTGCTATATTCTGGCAGAAGAAAGCGTTGGAAATCTCCAGTGTTGTTTTGTATTTTTTACGCACTATATTGTTCATTAGTGCTGTGCTATGTGAGTTTTGTATAGCATAAGTGCGTGTATGACTGTTTAAATGTCTGTAGTCTAAGACTATTCTATATGAATGGTCTGGTTTAGCTACTGGGAACAATGGATTATTCATTGGGGATAATGCGCCCTGGTACTCTAATTGTGTGAGTATTTCTCTAACAGGTGCTTTTGCTTAATGTTTTATTGGATACTGAGGTTGGGGTTGAGGTTCATTTTTAATTGGAATTACATGGTATGGGGATTCTTTATCCCATCCTACATGATTTCGGTACAACGCAGGTGCCTGTGCCAAAGCCCAATCAATGGCATAGGTTCAGCGAGTTCCTCTGGAACAAGGGGCGAGAAGGAAGGCTTAATGACGTCTTCTCCATATGGGCAGGTACGGGCAAATTCAGGTGGCCAATATTGTTCGGCCAACAAAACATTATGGGGGTCATTCTGACCCCGGCGGGCGGCGGGAGCCGCCCGCCTGGAGGGAACCGCCAGAATACCGCTGCGCGGTCAAAAGACCGCCGCGGGTATTCTGGGTTTCCCACTGGGCTGGTGGGCGACCGCCAAAAGGCCGCCCGCCAGCCCAGTGGGAAACACCCCTCCATGAGGATGCCGGCTCCGAATGGAGCTGGCGGAGTGGAGGATGTGCGACGGGTGCAGTGGCACCCGTCGCGTATTTCAGTGTCTGCAAAGCAGACACTGAAATACAAAGTGGGGCCCTCTTACGGGTGCCCCTGCAGTGCCCATGCCATTGGCATGGGCACTGCAGGGGCCCCCAGGGGCCCCACGACACCCCTCACCGCCATCCTGTTCCTGCCGGTCGGAACCGCCAGGAACAGGATGGCGGTGAGGGGGTCGGAATCCCCCATGGCGGCGCAGCAAGCTGCGCCGCCATGGGGAATTCCCAGGGCAGCGGAAAACTGTCGGGACACCGCCGGTTTTCCTCTTCTGACCGCGGCCAAAACCGCCGCGGTCAGAATGCCCTGCGGCGCACCGCCAGCCTGATGGCGGTGCTCCCGCCGACCCCGGCGGTCCTTGACCCCCTATATGTGTTTAAAACGTGATCTCAAAAGATGGCATCTATTATGCACTCAATGTCTCCTTCTAACTGTAGCGTTACTTTATACACACTATCAGGCGTGGAGACACGCATGTCCGCAGTTTCTACTTGTATAAACTCATCAGTTGCTTTCACCTCCAGATGCTCTAGAAGACTCCGGCGAACTATTATGACCTCTGCCGCGCTGTCAAGCAGTGCTAGTGCCCACTTCTTGTTCTTCAAGAGGACCCTCTTCCTGAGTGGCATGTCGGACTGTGACTGCTGCCACTTTTTTCTTTTCGAATTGGGGTTTTTGTTGGGCGGGTTTCTCTTCCTTTTTAACTGAAACCTCCGATGAGCGTTGTGATTCCTGTCTCGGTTTCACGTACTCTGTCCTTCACTCTGATCACCCACCTCTCTCATTTCGTCTTTCCGATGAGTCCTGAAAGGGACGATATTGGCGTGTATCAGTATATTGATATCTATCAGGCATCTTTATATTATATCTATTTCTGAGATTATATCTATTTTGTGGGGTCTCCATTCATGGAGATTCTCCCCTCTCTTTTTTAGGAGTTTTTTGTTTTTTATCCCAGCGTTTCTTATTCCCCTCAGGAGCTTGCTTGGGAAAATCTTCATTAGATTTGCCCTGAAATGGTGGTTTAAATGGTCTGGCCCCTAAACTGTCTCGACCAATACTAGAATAGGTCTCTGCAACAGTCTTAGGCAGTTCGCGTTCCTGATCCTGTTGCGGAACGTCACGGAGCCGCATGCGCAGTGCCAGTGCTACCGCTTCCCCTTTAAGGTTACTTAAAATGATTGAGGATACTGTGGCAAAATTCCCCATCAATTGCATCCCCAAATCTAGGCCCGGGGCAGCCCCGTATTCATCTTGAATGTGCTTCAGCAAGTGTCAGTGTACCATGTGCAGTTGTATAGAGCGCGGCAAATACCGTGCCCAAAGTATTACAGTTATCCACTGTAGGGAGCATCCCAAATGGCAAGCACATCGTTAACATTCTATGTTTATCCTGAGGTCCCGTATGGGGAAATACTTCTTCCAGTGCATTCATTTTTTGTGCTAAACAAAACGGAGTTTCCTCTTGTTTGGCGGGTACTTTACCCATAATTGAATGTCTAGTCGCAGAGTTTATACCTGGCGTTACTGCATGTGGATGTTCTGGAGCAGCACGTGCTGGGTTTGTATTTAACTTTTACATTACCAATTGTACTAATTGTCTATATATCGCTGTTAATTATATATATATATATGCAACGAACCTCAGCTACTGCTAAATTTGCAACTGCAGGATGTGGTGCATAAGTGGGCAATAAAGGCCAGGTAGGACCATCGTTACTTAGAGGACCTAACCTTACGGGTAAAATTGTGTGGGGTAGGGCGTCATGAAGCCAATTATTATATTCTTGATAAGATAATGGTATTTCTAAATATGCGTATGCTCTGTATTGTCCCGGTGCATTTGCAAGTGTATAATGAAGAAATGTATTTGTGTTCCCATCAACTGCTGGAAATGTGACACAAGAATAAAACAGTTCTGTTCTATAAGCTGCATGGGCATCCACCACAAATGTGACTGGACCCCACTGGACCGTTAGGCCATTTGCTAATAAATGTGCAGTCAGAGGTTGTCTCATATTAACTATTTGTTTCTGCTGTGGATTCACCATCATAGACAGACTATGGCCCTCATTACAACTTTGACGGGCGGCGGAGGCCGCCCGCCAAAGTTGCGCCGCAGGAATACCGCACCGCGGTCTGAAGACCGCGGCCGGCATTCCAAGTTTTCCCCTGGGCTGGCGGGCGGCCGCCGAAAGGCCGCCCGCCAGCCCAGGGGAAAACGACCTTCCCACCATGAAGCCGGCTCGTAATCGAGCCGGCGGAGTGGGAAGGTGCGACGGGTGCTACTGCACCCGTCGCGTATTTCACTGTCTGCTATGCAGACAGTGAAATACAAGCGGGGCCCTCTTACGGGGGCCCCTGCAGTGCCCATGCCATTGGCATGGGCACTGCAGGGGCCCCCAGGGGCCCCGCGACTCCCCCTCCCGCCATCCGGTTCCCGGCGGGAGAACCGCCAGGAACTGGATGGCGGGAGGGGGAGTCGGAATCCCCTAGCCGGCGCAGCAATCTGCACCGGCTTGGAGGATTCCTTGGGGGCAGCGGGAAACCGGCGGGAGACCGCCGGTTTCCCTTCTCTGACCGCGGCTAAGCCGCCGCGGTCAGAATGCCCCGCGGGGCACCGCCGGCCTGTCGGCGGTGCCACCGCGTCCCGCGGCCCTGGCGGTTACAAACCGCCAGGGTCGTAATGAGGGCCTATATGTTCAGAGAAGGCACACCAAATGGAGTTTTCCCTTTTAAAGTTCAAGCTTGAACAATCTCCAGCCTCAGATAGGATACCCTACATAGCTGGGGTGGAAATCGTCAGTACCACGGACATCTCCATATACGGTATTGAGGGGTCATTGTATATAATGAGACAGAGATACTCCGGAGGACCTGAAAATGAAATCCTGGCCAAACGTTGGTGGCGCCATGTCACGTAGGCTCTCATTATTCTAATGAGACTACTAGATTTTGAGTGGCAGAATCGCCTGCGGTGTGGGAGACTAAGGGGGTCATTCTGACCTCGGCGGTAAAAGGCGCCTACCGCCGGTCAGAAATCCTCCATAATCCCGCCGCGGTCGCGGAAACCCGCCACGGTCATTCTGACCCGCAGAAGGCAAACTTCGGAAAATCCGACCGCCACAACAGACCGCCAGACCAGCGGTCGGCGGAAAGGTGGAGGTGACCAAACCTCCACCGTCACGCCAACAGAAATACGCCCATCCCATTACGACCCACGAATCCACGCGGCGGTCATTCAAACGCGGTATTCCATTGGCGGGACACACCGCCGCGGTCAGAATACACACAAACGAACAAAACTCAGCCACATTGGACGATTTGAATCCCACACACCTGATACACATACACACACCACTCCCACACACACAATACAATATAAAACACACACCCACATCACCCACAAACCCCTACGCTAAAAAATTCGTCAAGAAGGCAAGAGCGAGACACCAGCATCCAAAAAATAACAGCCACAGCCACTCAACACCATCACCCACACACTATCCACACACAAAACAACACACACCACCACACTCAACTCACTTAAATACACATACTCCACCCCACACATCATACACACCACCCCATGGCACCCCAAAGACAACCCCGCTTCACAGACGAAGAACTCAGGGTCATGGTGGAGGAAATCGTTCGGGTAGAGCCCCAGCTGTTCGGCACACAGATACAATACACCAGCATTGCCCGGAGGACGGAGCTATGGCAGAGGATTGTCGACAGGGTGAACGCAGTGGGACAGCACCCCAGAAATCGGGAAGACATCAGGAAGCGATGGAACGACCTACGGGGGAAGGTGCGTTCCATGGTATCCAGGCACAACATCGCCGTGCAGAAGACTGGCGGAGGACCCCCACCTCAACCCCCACAATTCACATCATGGGAGGAGGAAGTCTTGAACATCCTGCATCCTGACGGCCTCGCAGGAGTCGGCGGAGGAATGGATACTGGTAAGTTGAAGCTTCAATACTGCTTCCCCCCCACCTGCATGCCAAATCAGACCCCAAACCTCACCCCCATCTTCGAACCCCACCCTCACCCCCACCCCCATCGTCACCCCCACCCTCACCCCCACCACCATCGTCACCCCCACCACCATCCTCACCCCCACCCCCAGCACACCTATTCCCCGCCAATGTCTCACCATCACAACCCACACATCCCAAAACCTAGGCCTGCATGCGTCCACTAAGCATGGACACCCATCACCAAAGCATGCCCAATGCATATACACATCCCCCCCACAAGCCACCCTCACCAAAGCCCCCACACACGAATGCCAGCACTTGGGGACACGAGAACCCACAGATACACCCATATGCCACACATTGAAACTATAACCATACCTCTATACCCCTGCAGGACCCGACCATCAACACACCGCGGCGGAGGGGCCAGAATTCTCCACACCCCCCACCCAAGAGGCCGTCAGCGATGACAGCAGCTCTGTCGACCTGGACACCGATGACCAGCCCGGACCATCGGGGACCTCTGGACAGTCGGTTCCCCTCACACAGGCCCAGGCCACTACAGACCCAAACCCCTCTGGGAACACCAGCACAGCTCCCACCCAGCGGGCCCATGCCTCTGTCTCCAGGGCGCGTCAATCTGCGGTGTGTCTACCACTACAGGGCACCCAGGATAACCCACCACCCCAACAACAACAGGGACCTGGGGGCAGTGGTAGTGGGCACACCGGCCAGGGGGCAGAGGCCCAGGGAAACAGGGGAACTCGGAGGGCAGCTGTGCGACAGGGGGGGGAGGAGAGGCCCAGGGAACCCACTCTCCACGAGGTCCTCACCACCATCATGGGAGCATACAACCGCTCCCAGGAGACGATGGCGACGGTACTGGCCCGGTTCCAGGAGATCCAGGTGCTGCAGGAGGAACACTATCGGGGGTACAGGGAGGACATCAGAGCCATCAACACCACCCTGGTTACCATGGTAGGGCTGCTGCAGGACCTCGTCAACAACAGGGCGGACACTGAACAACACCCAAGGGCCCCTGCCACTAGCCTGGACCAAGAACAGCCAACCACCTCCGCCGGCGCTAGTGGACAGGAGGCCCCCGCACAGCAGCAGCCCACCAGACCCCCACCTCCTGCAGGAGAAGAACCACCCCGCAAGAGGGCCCTGAGATCTCGCAAGAAGACAGAGTAGGATGTCAAGACCCCCGCCAGCAACGGATACCACCTGATGTCATCCCACTGTCCCACATTGTCACCCTGTCCATCCTTGAACTGCCCATGCTCCATCTCTCCACAGGCCTCTGGACAATGCACCTGTGTGACTGTTACTCTGGACTCTGCCATGGACATTCCTTCACCATAGCCCCCACCCACTTGAAACCACCCATCCCATTTTGAGCACTTAAATAAACACCTATTTTGCACCAAAATATCTGGAGTCTGGCTGTGATTTCAATATATTGTAATTGACATGACAGTGCAAATATGTCCTTGTACATGGTGAAGTCAACAAACAGCTGCCACAAAGCTGTAGTCCATGGGGAAACGAAGCACAGGACTCGTAGTGGGGACCCCAGATCTGAAATAGGGAGGGAAAAGCCAAAACTCAGTCATCATACACTGGGGGAAATAGACAGGCAGCAGAGATGCTGGAGAGTAGTTAACATTTACTAAATTATCTTTGAAATGTTACCTGTGTCCTATTGGAAGTACTGTTCAATGATTCTGTCCCTGTTGTCTGTTTCAGCCCCGTCGTCTTCCTCCTCGTCACTCTCCTCAGGTTCCACCGCTGCCACAACACCACCGTCTCGACCATCCTCCTGCAGGAAAGGCACCTGGCGGCGCAAAGCCAGGTTGTGAAGCATGCAGCAGGCCACGATGATGTGACACACCTTCTTAGGTGAGTACATTAGGGATCCACCTGTCATATGCAGGCAGCGAAACCTGGCCTTTAGGAGGCCAAAGGTGCGTTCGATCACCCTCCTAGTACGCCCATGGGCCTCATTGTACCGTTCCTCTGCCCTGGTCCGGGGATTCCTTACTGGGGTCAGTAGCCACGACAGGTTGGGTAGTGTATGGCTAGAGTCCCCCACTAGCCATACACGGTGTCTCTGTAGCTGTTCCATCACGTAAGGGACGCTGCTATTCCTGAGGATGTAGGCGTCATGCACTGACCCTGGGAATTTGGCATTTACATGCGAGATGTACTGGTCAGCCAAACACACCACCTGGATGTTCATTGAATGGTAATTTTTTCTGTTCCTGTACACCTGCTCCCTGTCTCTTGGGGGAACCAAAGCCACATGGGTCCCATCAATGGCACCAATTACGTTGGGAATATGTCCAAGGGTGTAGAAATCACCCTTCACTGTAGCCAATTCGCCCACCTCAGGGAAAATGATGTAGCTCCTCACGGATTTCATCAGGGCAGACAACACTCTGGATAACACCTTCGAAAACATGGGCTGAGACATCCCAGAAGCAATTCCCACGGTTGTCTGAAATGACCCACTTGCCAAGAAATGGAGTACTGACATGACCTGCACCAGAGGGGGAATCCCTGTGGGTTGGCGGATGGGGGACATCAGGTCAGGCTCCAGCTGGGTACACAGTTCATGGATAGTGGCACGGTTAAGACGGTAGGTCAGGATAATGTGGCGTTCTTCCATTGTCGACAGGTCCACCAGCGGTCGGTACACGAGACGATTCATCCGTCTCCTCGCCCAACCCAGCGGACGGTGCCTAGGAAGGACAACATGGAGCACACAGTCAAGCAACCCACAGGTACGTACTCACAGCTAGCACAGTAAACGATTCTCTATGCAGTGAATGGCGTGTCTGAGTGGCTATGCAAGGCCTAGGCCTGTGTGACGCTGTTGAAATTGAGCCATATGGGCCCTGGAAATGGCGGCTGCCTGACCTGTGAAGTGTGACAATGGGATGTGAGGTCAATGCGCTGGCGTGGCACACCGCGGCGGGCGGCGGGCGAAGACCGCGGCGCAAAGCCGCATTGGTTAACATTGAAGCCTATGGGTTTCAGGAGCCAATGGCGAAGGGCGCCGGCGGTGGCGGGACGCACCGCCGCGGTACGCACCGCCGCGAATGTCACCGCCATTTTCTATCTACTTATCCACTTGCGACTTTAACTTTCACAGGAGAGGACCTATACTGCAAGTGTTGCTGTGACCTCGGTCTGGAAGGGACAATGGCTGCTGCGGCTGGGGAAAGGGCCCCTGCCTTCACTGGAGAGGAGTTGGAGAAACTTGTGGATGGGGTCCTCCCCCAGTATGCCCTACTCTACGGTCCTCCAGACCAACAAGTGAGTTTAATTCAATATGGATTTGGGGCCACTGGCTGGCTTGGGGGCCTGGCGGGGGGCATGGCGGGGGGCCTGGCGGGGATGGGGGGCATGTTGGGCCTGGCGGGGGGCCTGGCGGGGATGGGGGGCATGTTGGGCCTGGCGGGGGGCATGGCGGGGGCCTGGCGGGGATGGGGGGCATGTTGGGCCTGGCGGGGGGCATGGCGGGGGGCCTGGCGGGGATGGGGGGCATGTTGGGCCTGGCGGGGGGCATGGCGTGGGTCTGGCGGGGATGGGGGGCATGTTGGGCCTGGCGGGGGGCATGGCGGGGATGGGGGGCATGTTGGGCCTGGCGGGGGGCCTGGCGGGGATGGGGGGCGTTGGGCCACTGGAAAGGAAAATGCTGAGAAACTTGAACGTGGTATTTCTCCCTCCCTGTACGTGTCACATAGGTCCGCGCCCATGAGAAGATCGGGATTTGGCGTGCCATCGCCAAGGAAGTCCGGACCCTGGGGGTCCACCATCGACGGGGCACCCACTGCCGCAAGAGGTGGGAGGACATCCGCCGCGGGACCAAGAAGACCGCCGAGTCTCTGCTGGGGATGGCCTCCCAACGTAGGCGGGGTGCCTGCCGTCAACTGAGCCCCCTGATGTTCCGGATCCTGGCGGTGGCCTACCCTGAATTGGATGGGCGCGTGAGGGCAGCACAGCAGACACAAGGGGGTGAGTACAAGCATTATCTACTCTGTTGTCGCGCAGTGGAGGTGTCTGGGTGGGGGAGGAGGGCTGGGGGTCCCCCTAGGCCAGGGCGATATCTGTAGGCTGGGCACCCCCGTAAGCCCCTGTGTCCCCAGCCACCACCCTCAGTAGTTTGTCAGTACAGCCATCCCTGGGCCGTGTCATCCATGGGTGCAGTTGTCAACTCTAGGCGTGTAGGGCATGTTCCACGGAATGCGTAGCGGACCCCAAGTGCGCAACTTAGTGCAGGGGGCATCTGTGTCTGTCATGTCCGCTAACTGTACCGGAGATCCATGTACTCAATATCCCTTTATTTCTCTCTCCCCCCCCCTTTTTGTTTGTCTTTCTGTGCTTGTGTGCATCAGCATCATCAGGCGGAGGAGAAGTGGCATCGGGGCAGGAGGGAGCTGCATCTCACATGGCCCAGGAGGGCCATGCCACAGAGTCAGACTGGACCAGTGAGACGGAGGGCGAGGGGAGCTCCACGACGGGGACGACTGGACCCTGCAGCGACACGGACACGTCCTCGGAAGGGGGCTCCCTTGCGGGGGTGGCACCATCCGTGCCCCCCGCCATTACAGGTACAGCCACCACCCAGCGCACCATCTCCGCCCTCCCAGCAGCCCCTCAGCGTTCGCCCCGTGCCCGCTCTGCCAGGAAGCCGGGCATCTCCTTCGCCCCAGGCACCTCAGGCCCTGCCCCTGTTACCCCCGCTGCCCTCAGTGCGGAGCTCATTGACCTCGTGAGGACGCTCATTGTTGGGCAGACTACCCTTTTGAATGCCATCCAGGGGGTGGAGAGGGAGGTTCATCGCAGCAATGCGTACCTGGAGGGCATTCATTCGGGTCAGGCTGCCCATCAGCGATCGTTCCAGGCTCTGGCCTCAGCACTTACGGCAGCCATTGTCCCTGTCTCCTGCCTGCCTCTACTAACTCCCTCCTCCCAGTCTCCTGTTCCTCTGCCTGTCCCACCCACACCATCAGACCAGCCTGCACACACCTCAACACCCAAGAGAAGCTCATCCAAACATAAGCACCACAGATCACGCAGACATTCACACACGCAACATTCCGATGCAGACATGCCAACAGTCACTACCACCTCTGTGACCCCCACCTCCTCGTCTCCCTCCTCCCTCCCTGTGACGTCTACACTCACACCTCCATTCACCTCACCATCAGCCAGTGTTTCCATCACCAGCACACCCTCCACTCCAGTCCGCACACGTGCAGTCACCACCCCCACTGCCATTTACACGTCCCCTGTGTCCTCTCCCACTGTGTCTGTCACCCCCTCTTCCACACCACACAAACGCAGCCACCCACCCACCCAACAGCCATCCACCTCACGACAGCCTATCCCTCCTGCACCTGCACCCAAAGACAGCAAACGTGACTCACCTACAACCACATCCTCTCCCTCCACTCCCATTCCCACTGTACCTACCACTCTCCATTGTCCCAAGAAACTCTTCCTCGCCACTGCTAACTTCTTTCCTGACCCTGAGCCCCCCCCTCCTTCTCGTCGGGGTAAGAAGAGCACCTCAGCCACCACCAGCCCTGCAGCCCCCTTGACAAGGGTGCAGGGGTATTGGAGCCCGCCAGCCCGCATGTCTGGATCTTCGCCCAGCAGCAAGGGGACAGCCAGCCCACCCCCTGGGAAGAGGAGCAGAAGGCGGAAGGGTCGCCGCAGGAGCCCGCCTTCTACATCCCCCCCGGACACCACCCAGAGACAGTCACCAGCCACAGCTCCAAAGGGAGGAAAGGGCCACAGGCCCACGACTAAGGAGGGCAAGGGCAGCAAGTCGGAGAGGTCAGGCAGCAGGCCTGCTGCCCAGGAGGAGCCCACAACCCCCATAGCCGCTGCCCCGGGAGGAACCGGCACAGCTGCCCCGGGAGAGCCCACCACCCCCATAGCCGCTGCCCAGGGAGGACCCAGCCCAGCTGGCCAGGAGGGCCCCACCACCCACAGCCCAGGTGGGCAGTGAAGGAGCACCATCCCCGCTGCCCAGGAGGGCACCACCAGGCAATTAGCAGTTGGCCATAGACCGTCCGCCGTCTCAAGAACCGCTGAACTGGGCCCCGCCGTCTCAAGCACTGCTCCGCTGGGCCCCGCCGTCTCACGCACCGCTCCGCTGGGCCCCGCCGTCTCAAGAACCGCTGAACTGGGCCCTTCAAGGCAAGGAGCGCTGAACTGGGCCCCGCCATCTCAAGAACCGCTGAACTGGGCCCCGCCGTCTCAAGAACCGCTGAACTGGGCCCTTCAGGGCAAGAACCGCTGAACTGGGCCCTTCAGGGCAAGAACCGCTGAACTGGGCCCTTCAGGGCAAGAACCGCTGAACTGGGCCCCGCCGTCTCAAGAACCGCTGAACTGGGCCCTTCAGGGCAAGAACCGCTGAACTGGGCCCCGCCGTCTCAAGAACCGCTGAACTGGGCCCTTCAGGGCAAGAACCGCTGAACTGGGCCCTTCAGGGCAAGAACCGCTGAACTGGGCCCTTCAGGGCAAGAACCGCTGAACTGGGCCCCGCCGTCTCAAGAACCGCTGAACTGGGCCCTTCAGGGCAAGAACCGCTGAACTGGGCCCTTCAGGGCAAGAACCGCTGAACTGGGCCCCGCCGTCTCAAGAACCGCTGAACTGGGCCCTTCAGGGCAAGAACCGCTGAACTGGGCCCCGCCGTCTCAAGAACCGCTGAACTGGGCCCTTCAGGGCAAGAACCGCTGAACTGGGCCCTTCAGGGCAAGAACCGCTGAACTGGGCCCTTCAGGGCAAGAACCGCTGAACTGGGCCCCGCCGTCTCAAGAACCGCTGAACTGGGCCCTTCAGGGCAAGAACCGCTGAACTGGGCCCTTCAGGGCAAGAACCGCTGAACTGGGCCCCGCCGTCTCAAGAACCGCTGAACTGGGCCCTTCAGGGCAAGAACCGCTGAACTGGGCCCTTCAGGGCAAGAACCGCTGAACTGGGCCCTTCAGGGCAAGAACCGCTGAACTGGGCCCCGCCGTCTCAAGAACCGCTGAACTGGGCCCTTCAGGGCAAGGACCGCTGAACTGGGCCCTACAAGGCAAGGAGCGCTGAACTGGGCCCTTCAAGGCAAGGAGCGCTGAACTGGGCCCCGCCGTCTCAAGAACCGCTGAACTGGGCCCTTCAGGGCAAGAACCGCTGGCCCTTTGGCAGACGTGGCAGGGCAGGATCTATCTCGGGCAGGGCTGCAGGATGTCCTCTGGCCAACTTGCCTCCTCCAGTGGCAGTGGGGTCTGTTATGGACTGTATGGACTGTGGCTTTGCTCTCCCCAGGATGGCCCAGTGGGCAGGCCACCCACTGTATGGACTGTATGGACTGTGGCTTTGCTCTCCCCAGGATGGCCCAGTGGGCAGGCCACCCACTGTATGGACTGTATGGACTGTGGCTTTGCTCTCCCCAGGATGGCCCAGTGGGCAGGCCACCCACTGTATGGACTGTATGGACTGTGGCTTTGCTCTCCCCAGGATGGCCCAGTGGGCAGGCCACCCACTGTATGGACTGTATGGACTGTGGCTTTGCTCTCCCCAGGATGGCCCAGTGGGCAGGCCACCCACTGTATGGACTGTTTGGACTGTGGCTTTGCTCTCCCCAGGATGGCCCAGTGGGCAGGCCACCCACTGTATGGACTGTTTGGACTGTGGCTTTGCTCTCCCCCGGATGGCCCAGTGGGCAGGCCACCCACTGTATGGACTGTTTGGACTGTGGCTTTGCTCTCCCCAGGATGGCCCAGTGGGCAGGCCACCCACTGTATGGACTGTTTGGACTGTGGCTTTGCTCTCCCCAGGATGGGCCAGTGGTCATGGAGTCCCCTCGTGGATCTGGCGTCGTGTACTCAAGTGACTGAGGTGCCCCCCCTTCCCTTCCCCCTGAGGTGCCTGTCCTATTTTCTTTCTGATGCCCCTGCAGTGTTCTCTCCGTGGAGTTCTTGTCGTGGGACTGGGCCTTGCCCCTTTGCACAGGACCCCTGTGATCCACGGACAGTGGTTGCACTACATTTAGTAGCTGTATATATTTTGTACATAGTTTATTTATTTATTGGGATTACTGGTGTACATATTTCAATATATCTGCCCGTTTATGATCTCTTCTTTTGGTCTTTGCATTATTTCGGAGGGGGGTGGTTTGTGGGTTGTGACAGTGATCTGTGGGAATGCATTGATGTGTGTGTTGTAGTGGGTGTGGGTGGGTGTGTGTGTGCCGGTATTCTTTTCCCTCCCCTGTGTCGTAGGTGCAGTACTCACCGATGTCTTCCGCGCCGCCGGGCGTGCTCCTGGTATATGAGCAGGAATAGGAGTGCGGGGATGACCTGCAACTCTGGCTCCATACTGCCGGAATCTCGCGTGGAGTGCGTAGAGGTGAGCGTTTTCCCGTTCGTAGTCTGTTTCCGCCGTGTTCTTATCGGCGGTGCTCCCGCCCCGGAAAAGGTGGCAGATTGGTGGGTCGTAATAGGGTGGGCGGTACATTGTCTGCCGCCGGGCTGTTGGCGGGAACCGCCGCGCTGTTTGTTTGTACCGCTGTGGCGGTCGGAGTGTTAAGTTGGCGGGCTGTGTTGGCGGTTCCCGCCAGGGTCAGAATTGCATATTTTAGACCGCCGGCCTGTTGGCGGCTTGGCCGCCGCTTTATCACCGACCGCCAGGGTCAGAATGAGGGCCTAAGTCTAACACACCTGTCGCTCCAATCCGGTTTTGATCCGGCTAACTAGCAGTGCCTCGTCTCTACCCAAGGATAGGGATGACTGGGCAGCTGAGCGCATGACATACTTGGCTTCTCAGGGAAGTTGTGGTCACTCAGGACTCACCCGTTTCTCTCATTTACAATTCAGTCTCATATATAAATGACAAACAGAGGCAGTATATGTTTCAATGATGATTTTAATAAAACGACTGCATCTTAGATAGCAAAGCGTGAGCTGCAGTAACCAGTACGACACAACAGGACAGTATTAAAGTTGTGACTAGAAGAGTGAAGCATAAAAACAACGCTATCATATTGTCACTATAATCAATGGACTAGCTGCTACCTAGGCTATGATAGAGCACAGCATGTTAAGCTCTAATTCTGCCCTTCAGGTTCCCCTGGAAAGAAATCAACCCCCATACCTGAGCAAAGGCCTGAGGTCTGCGTTAGCATCTGTAGCGAAGCATTCAGCAATCAGCCTACAGTCTTGGTTCCCTGGCTGGAATCTCCCTCTGACGTGTAAGGGACAATGAAGTGTTTTTATAATAACACAGCTGATGTTCTGAGAGAATGTCCCTACGTAAGGATGTGTGTTTTCTACGAATGTTGGAGACTAAACTTCTACCACGTTCACCGGCAATGTACCGTGCTGTAGCCTTGGAAGAAGCACAGACGGATCAAGGATGTCTTGTTTGAGAACAGAATGCTGGCCTAGGCAAAAACAGTTAGATAAACGGAAAATAAAACAAGACCGTAAAAATGGTTATTGTAACAATAATAAGATGACGCCGAATAAATATATCTAGGTAAAGTTCACAGCGGTCTTGTGTGTTAAAATAACGTGCATGGAGCTATAACTAAAATGGCTACACATCACTATCAGCTGACAGATATTTTCCTATTGTGCAGGTCACAGCCACATACTTCATATCCATTTAAGATTCAGCAGCTTGTTTTCAATCTAATACTCCAGAGTTGGCTTTAAGGGTGTTTTTGTGATGAGGAAGAACGCAAAAGAAATTGATTTCTCCTAATTCTAACCTTTAGCACTGCTAGTCATAATGCTGAATTTGGTAAGGCATGTATGGAAACTTTTTCTTATAATGTCAGGAATATCTAAAAACTGAGTAGAGACTTTAGTACTTAGATACCTCATGGCATTTTCTCTGCCACATGTTTTTGTTAATAATCAAAGCTCAACTTTAGATATCCTTACTTGTAAATTAGTGTTTATTATATTTCCTGATATCCTATTAGATATATCATAAAATGTCTTTCAGGCTTTTTGTGCTCACACTAAGTCACTATGCAATATCTCATTTTGGTAAAGTGTAGCTATTTTTTAGTTCCACCATTTCCAATCCAACCCCAAAGTCTTATCGTATCCGCACAGGTTAAGAAGCTGCAGGCAGTTAGGTCAGTTTCTGTTCTTATAGCCTCAATCATTGCTTAAGGCTGGTAGAGACAGAAGATTCTTTGATCATTTACGTATCTCAGTCTCCCAAAGGAGTTTACCACTTAAACATAGTAATTCTATGTCACATTGAAATTGTGGGTGAATCATAACAAAGTAGACTATTAGAATTGGTCTTAAAGATGGGCCACTATATTGTATACTACATTTTTTAAGCCCACACGCACGGAGGATAGTGATCTTGCTTTTAGGAGTTCAATAAACTCCTTCCACTGCAAATTCTTCCAAAACCACAAGCCTAGGTATTTATACTTATTAACTACCTCTTTTTCTGTCTTACCTTTGTGCCATTTATACTTTAGGTTTCCTTCTCAAATGCCTTGACTTTGGTTTTATCCATCTTCATTGTAATTGTTTTCTTGATACAATATTTATAAACCACCCCTAGTTTCCTCTGAAGACATAGGCCCTCATTATGACATTGGCGGTAAGTTCCGCTTACCGCCATGCCGACTGCCGCCAACAGACTGCTGGCGTGGTGGATTACCGCTACCCTTATTATGACACACACATACCAATCCGTCACAATACAGCCACACACACAAGTCTGCCAGCCCAAAGGTGGGTGATAAACTGGCGGTATCCAGACCCACACCGTTACGCTAACAGAACTACGCCCACAATATTATGACCCATGAATAACCGCAGCGGACGTTCAATGGCGCTAAACCATTGGTGGTACATACTGCTGCGCTCAAAATACACACACACATACAAAACACCACTACATTGGACAATTTAAATATAAAACACCTGACACACATACACACACCACACTCACACACCCATCAATATAAAACGCATTCCCACATTACCCGTAACCCTTTATGACTAGAAAGAATTCCCAACAGAGAGAGATACAGCAAGAGCACCCACGTAACCAGAGCCACATAACACCATCACCCATACACCATCCACGCACCTTACATCACACACCCTAACGCATAACCCCCACGCACCCTCACCCACACCACTCACAATACACTCATGGCACCACAACGACACCCCAGGTTCTCCGAGGAGGTGCTAAGGGTCATGGTGGAGGAAATCTTCCGGGTAGAGCCATAGATAATCGGATCACAGGTGCAGCAGACATACATTGCTAGAAAGATGGAGAATCATGGACAGGGTCAACACCATGGGACATCACCCAAGAACAAGGGATGACATCAGGAAGAGGTGGAATGACCTACGGGGTAAGGTACTTTCTGTGGGAGCAAGACTCCAAATAGCTGTACAGAGGACTGGTGGTTGACCTCCACCTCCTCCCCCTCAACTATACAACATAGGAGGAGCAAGTCTTGGCAATCATGCATCCTGAGGGACTGGCAGGAGTAGGAGGATGGCTGGACTCTGGTAAGTCAACTCTCTATTACTATCATCCCCCACCAGCATGCCATCACATACCCCCACCCTCACTCTCACTTCCATCACTCCCCCACTTCCCAAACACCCCACCATCACAACACATCCGTCCCAATAGCAAGCCCTGCATGCAAAACTAATGCATGGACACCACTCACAGACTTACATGGACTTGCATGGACAACTATCAACACTGCATGCACACTAGAGACAATCATCTAGCCCACCAAATAATAACTCACACAAAGGCTAATCTGCCAGGGCAATAAAAACCATAGAGGGCAACACACCCTTGCACAAGATGTCACACGCAGAAAAAATAACAGTGCATTTACATCCCCACAGGCCCTCCAGTTCACGTCACCGGAGAAGAGGTGCCAGCAACATTCAGTCCCCCCCCCCAGAAGAGGCCCACAGTGATGACAGCAGCTCTGCTCACCTGGATCCAGATAACCAACCTGGTCCATCAGACATCTCTGAACAGTTGGTTACCCAGGCACAGTCCCATACCACCACAGAGCCTCCCCCCTACGGAAACCCCAGCACAGAACCCACACAGCGGGCCCATACCTCTGTCCCCAGGATACGTCAATCAGCAGTGTGTCTACCACTACAGGGACCTCAGGGTACCCCACAAACACAGGACGATCAGGGACCTGGGGTCAGTGGCAGTGGGCACACAGTTCAGGGGACAGAGGCACAGGACAACAGGGAAGCTAGGCGGACGACTGTGTGATAGGTGGGGGACAGGCCCAGGGAACAGACTCTCCAGGAGGCACTCACCAAGATCCTGGGAGCATACCACCATTCCCAGGAGACAATGGGCCAGATACTGGACAAGATGCAGGAGAACCAGCGGCTGCAGGAGGGACAGTACCTGGGGATCAGAGAGGACCTGAAGGACATCAACACCACTCTGGTCACACTATGAGGGAGGCAGTGGCACAGCACCGAGCCCCTCCCACTAGCCAAACCGAAGAACAGCCCTACATCTCTGCCGCCACTAGTGGACAGGAGGCCCCACCACAGGACCAACAGTCCACCAGCACCTCTCCCCCTGCAGAAGGAGAACCACCCCTCAAACGTTCTCTGTATTCCAGGCAGAAGCCAGAGACTATTGGCAAGACCCCTGCCAGGAAATAAGACTCTCATGATTGTCACCCTTATGTCCCACCCTGTCCACCTTGAACTGCCATTGCTCCACTTCCAATGTCCCCTTGGACAATGCACCTGTGATACAAATAGACTGGACTCTATCCTGGAATTTCCTCCATCATCACCCCAGCACATTGCACATCCCCCTCTACTTCTTAGCACTTAAATAAACACCCTTTAAAAAAATACAAGTATGGAGTATGTCAATTGATTTCAGTATGTATTTGTTTAACAAGGTTCACACATTGCAAATCAACTGTACAGTAATGTATACATAGGAATGACCTTTAGTTGTCTGCCGTCAACACACCAGGAGCGAGAGTGAGGCACATATGTCTGCTAATAGAGATGCCAAAGGGTACAGTGAGTGGCCATGAGAAGTGGGAAAATCAGCCAGCCAGTGACAATGTCAATCACAAAACAGTCAACTAAATCTTAATCACACTGTCTTACCTGTGTGTCATTGGAAGTATTGACGTATGATAGCACTTCTGTTGTCCTCATCCTCATCTTCTACCTCCTCTTCTTCACTGTCCACAGGGTCCACTGCTGCCACCCGGCCATGTCCAACCTTATACTCCTGCAAAAAAGGCACCTGGCGATGTAAGGCAAGGTTGTGCAACATACAGCATGTCACGATGATCTGGCAGACCTTCTTGGGTGAGTAGCACAGGGAACCACCTGTTAGATGGAGGCAACGAAACCTGGCCTTCAGGAGGCCGAAAGTCATCCTCTATAATTCTTCTTGTTCGCACATGTGCCTCATTGTAACGTTCCTATGCCCTTGTCCTGGGATTCCTCACAGGGGTCAGTAGCCATGAGATTTTGGGGTAAACAGAGTCACCTGCAAATATCGAGGGACAACTGTTAGCCACACACTAACCCCCTTAGGGCCCACACCATACCCATACACAAACATCCACTGGGTGGGAACCAGGCCTCACGTATGAGCCACACCCTGTGCCTCTGGAGTTGGGCCATCACATATGGGATGCTGCTATTCCTCAGGATAAAGGCATTATGCACAGACCCAGGATACTTTGCATTGACATGGGAGATGTACTGGTCCACCAGGAACACTATCTGCACATTCATTGAGTGAAAGCTCTTTCAATCTCTCAACACCTGTTCATTTCTCCTGGGAGGCGGGGAACAAATGCAATATGTGCACCATCTACAATTATGTTGGGGATATGTCCCATTGCATATAAATCAGCTTCCACTGTGGCCAAATCCTCCTCCTAGGGGAAAACGGTGTAGCTGCACATGTGTTTAATCAGGGCAGACAACACTCTGGTCAGCACTATTGAAAACACTGTCTGAGACATTCCTGCTCCCAAGCCCACTTGGAAGGAGCCAGTTTCCAGGAAATGGAGCACAGATAGGACTTGCACAAGAGGGGGGATACCAGTGGGCTGATGGATAGCAGATATCAGGTCAGGCTCCAATTGGGCACACAGCTCAGTGATTGTGGCCCTGTCAAGTCTATAGGTGAGGATGATGTACCTGTCCTCCATTGATGCCAGGTCCACCAGGGGTCTGTACACGGGGGGATGTCGCCATCTCCTATTCATCCGCAGTGGTTGCACTCTATGGGGCAAAATGGTGAGCAGCACGTCAGTATCTCATATTTCCAACCACTACACTTCATTGCATGTTGTGATTGTAACTGTATTCTTTGGAGGGGTCCACCTTCTGCTGATGTGTACTGTGACCCAGTTAGGAGCCATGGCCTGCCCCCGCCCCGAAATGGCGTCCGCCTATCCTGTATGGAGGGAAATTTGGAAATGATGTAATTCAGGCTGACGTTGTGCACCGTTGCGGGAGGGGGTCGAGAACCGCCGTGCAACTCCTCCTTATTATTGGCCCCTATGGGTTACAGTGGCCAAAGGTGATGTACACCGGCGGTGACGGTACGCACCGCGGCAGATGTGACTGCCATTTTCTATCTGTTCACTTACATGCTACCTGACCTTCAACAGGAGAGGACCTACACTGCAGGTGCTGCTGTCACCTGTGTCTGGGGACCCTGGGGTCTACGGCAGGTGGAGCACCAACTGTCGGAAATGGTGGGAGGACCTGAGATGCTGGACACGGAAGGCGGCAGAGGCCCAGCTGGGGATGGCTTCCAAACGAGGAAGTGGTGCCCGTCGAACCATGACCCCTGATGGCCCGCATACTGGCGGTGGCCTATCCGGAGCTGGATGGGAGCTTGGGGGCATCACAACAGCCACAAGGGGGTGAGTACAGTATCCCAATATACTACTTGTGCATGGTGGGGTGGTATCTGGGTGAAGGATGTGGGCCTGTGGGCGCCTCTAGCCCAGGCTGGACTTTGCAGGGTAGGTCCCATGTTGGGTAGGGCCTGATATAAACTTCCTCCAACTAGTAGGCATCCACTACTGTGGGTCTCTGGTATGCTGCAATTGTCATTAGGTGTCCCCCTCCATGGGCTGGTGACTAGCATTGTGACTGGTAGTGCACTGCATAGTGTGTAGGACTGTTCCCTGTGTGTGTGTTGTGTACACCAACAGTGGTGTTGGTGCCACCATTGAACAAGTGTATCTTTTGTCTCTTCCCCCCCTTTTTTGTTTTGTTGCCCTGTCATTATGTGCATTAGCATCATCTGGCAGAGGAGCAGAGGCACTGACGATGGAGAGAGCTGCATCCCACAGGGGCCAGGAGGCTGACTTCACCGACGGTGAGGGCACCAGTAGGACGGAGGACGAGGGGAGCACCACGGTGGAGAGTGGAGGGGACAGTTCGGACAGTGATACCTCCTCCGATGGAACCTCCCTGGTGGTGGTGGACACCTCGGTGCCCACCCCAACTACAGGTACAGCCGCCACCCCAGATACCAGCACAGTCCTCCCAGCAGCCCCTCAGCGTGCTTCCTGTGCCCGCTCACCCAGGAGGGTGGGCACCTCCTCGCCACAGGCACCTCAGGCCCTGCCCCAGTAAGCCCTGCTGCCCTGAGTGAGGAGGCTTTTGACCTCCTGTGATCCATCTCTGTTGGGCAGTCAACCATTGTGAATGCCATCCAGGGGCTGGCAGCCCAAATGCAACAGACAAATGCATTCCTGGAGGGCATGCACACTGGCAAGGTGGCCCAACAGACATCAATCCAGGCTCTGGCCTCCTCTCTGATGGCAGCCATTGTCCCTGTTTCAAGCCTCCCCTCCACCTTCCTCTACCCAATCTCAATCCCATTCCCCTCAACCCCAACCTATCCTAAGCACACAGGCAGACCAGCATGTACACAAGACTTACACAGGAGTAGTTCAGGCAAACACAAGCACCACACATCATCCCACAGGCACTCACACAAACACCATCCAGATGCAGACATCTGCATCCCACATCCATTGCCTCCACCATGTCCCCTCCTCCTCGTCGTCCACCTCCCTCCCAGTTGCGTCTCCACTCCTACCTGCATGCACTATATCCTCATCCACTACCACCATCACCATCACCATCACGCCTATCACTACTCGCCCCTCACCGGCAGTCACCACCCCCAAATCCATGCACACGTCCCCTGTGTCCTCTTCCACTGTGTATGTGCCCCCTCCTCCCAAAGTACACAAACACAAGCACTCAGACACCCAACAGCCATCCACCTCACAATAGCATCCAGCCCATGCACCTGCACCCAAACACAGCAGACAGACACCTCCTACAACCACTTCCTCTTCCTCCACTCACAAACCTTCTCTCTCTTCCCGCCCCAATGTCCCTAAGAAGCTTTTCCTCTCCAACCTTGACCTCTTCTCTACCACTCCCCCATCCTTCACGTCGGGCCAGGGTGGTCAGAACCCAGGCGAGCACCTCAGCCACCCAGTCCACGGCCACAGTAGTTTTGACAACTACTCCAGGTGTGGGAGGATACCAGGCACCAGGAAGCCACCCTGACAGGGCGCCTGCACCAGGTGCTGCAATGAAGGCCAAGGAGGCACCACCTGCTGCGTCAAGGAAGGGCAAGGAGGCACCCCAAGCTGCTACAGGGAAGGGCAAGGAGCAATCCTCGGCTGCTGCCAGGAAGGGCAAGGGGCCTGCAGCAGCAGGCAGGAAGGACAGGAGGTCCGGTGTTGGGACTCATTCGGGGCCCCCACCACCAACCATGGGGGTTCCACCATCCGAGGCTGCAGGGGAAGGGCTGAAGCCACCCCCCACCACTTCTAGCACCGCCACCAGCACTGCCACCAGCACCACTGCCATCAGCAGCAGCCCCAGTGGGCAGCCATCTGAGGCTGCAGGGGAAGGTCTGGACCCTCCCCCACCACTGCCAGCACTGCCACCAGCATCACTGCCATCATCAGCAGCCCCAGCAGGCAGCCGTCCGAGGCTGCAGGGGACAGGCTGGAGCCTCCGCCCACCACTGCCAGCACCGCCACCAGTACCACTGCCATCAGCAACAGCCCCAGTGGGCAGCCGTCCGAGCCTCCCCCCACCACTGCCAGCTCAACCAGCAGCACCACCACTACCACCACTGACCAGCCGTCATTGCTGGCAGACAATGTGTAGTCCTGCATCCATGGGCTGTTGTGCGGCCTTTGCTCCAGCAAATCCTGTGGGTGTGACCGCCAGGTGAGGGACTGTGCCCTTGCACTCCCCAAGATCTGCATCACAGGGCACAATGCCCCCTCCAAAGCCAGTGGAGAAGCCATCCACTCACCCCATCCTCCACAGGATGAAGAACACTGGGCACAATGCCCCTCTATAGCCAGTGGAGAAACCATCCACTCGGGAGACTGTGGCTTTGTACTCCCCAGGACCAAGCAGTGGGAAAACCACCCACTTGAGAGACTGTGGCTTTGTACTCCCCAGGACCAAGCAGTGGGCAAACCACCCACTTGAGAGACTGTGGCCTTGAACTCCCCTGGACCAAGCAGTTGACAAACCACCCACTTGAGCGACTGCTCCTTGCACTCCCCTGGACCAAGCAGTGGGCAGACTACCCACTTGAGAGACTGTGGCCTTGCATTCCCCAGGACAAAGGAGTGGGCAGGCCACCCACTTGAGAGACTGTGGCCTTGCATTCCCCAGGACAGCACACAGGGCATTTAGCCCCCTCCAGGACCAGTGGCATTGTACCATCTTCCGGCTGAGGTGCCCCCATTCCCTGTCCCCCGAGGTGCCTGTCTGTTTTCGACCTGATGCCCCTGCAGTGTTCTCTCGGTGTTGTTGCAGGAGTGAGGTGGGGCCCTGGCCTTTGTGTTGTGGCACTGTGGCCCACGGACAGTGAGGACTGGGTAGTGTCCCTACATTTGTAAATATGTATATATACGTTTGGTTTTTGATGCACTTATTCATAGTATTTTTACATATTACACTCACTTTCCTCAATTCATTTTGTCCTTGCATTATTCCTGAGAGGTACGGGGTGAATATGTTATGTTACTGAATCTGCTTGTGTGTCTGGTGTTGGGGGTGGGGGTGTTGTGTGTGTGTGTCACTGTCTTTTTCCTCCCCCGTGTGCTAGGTGGCAGTACTCACCGTGGTCATCTTCACCGGCGTTGGTGTTTATAGTGAAGCAGAAGATAGACAAACATGGGGAAGACATGCAACTCGGGCTCCATGGCGGTGTGGTTCTTCCCTGAGTCTCCAGAGGTGAGTCGTTCCCCTTCTGTGCATTGTTTCTGCCAGGCTTTTGATGTTGTTGGTACCGCCCCGGAAAAGGTGGCAGATTGGTGTGTCTTAACACAGTGGGCGGAACATTGTCTTCCACCTGGCTGTTGGCGGTTACCCTTACCGCTGTGGTGCTTGTTGCTTCTGCCCTGGCTGTCGGTATGTTAAAGTGGCTCTCTGTCTGAGCGGTTTCGCCGTGGTCATAATTCTATTTTTGTTACCACCAGCTTGTTCGCAGTATTACTGCCACTTTATCGCTGACCCCCGGGGTTGTAATGAGGGCCATAGTTCTGTCACTTTTATGATGACAAGATAGTCTGCATATAAAAGACATGTGATGTTTGGTGCATTCATTTGGTGGCTAAACTAATTTGTTGCTCCTAAAATTATAGGTAAATCACCTAAAAAGATTGAGTAATGGAGTGTCCAGCGCACACACCCTGCCTCAATCCATTTTAATTGATATTTTATGAAACAGGTGTTCCTTCTAAATCAACTTCTACTCATGGCCAGTTCTCGCAATGCTTTTAGGAGTTTCAGATTTTAATAGCATTTCCAGTAACTGTTGTCCATTAGATCAAATGAAGAGTGAAGTTCTACAAAGCAGGGACCTAGCGCTCAAGGGTGGAATGCCCCTCTCTAGACTCTCCCTGAAATTATGATTTTTGCTTCCATCCTTTTTTAACAGGCCCAAGATTTAAAAAAAAAAAAAATTCTATCTATCTATCTATCTATCTATCTATCTATCTATCTATCTATCTATCTATCTATCTATCTATCTATCTATCTATCTATCTATCTTACTTACTGGCAGGGTCGGATTGGGATCAAAAATAGGCCCAGGCAAACATACAATAGTGGCCCACATTCACACATTGCAGCCTTTCATGAAACACTGCTAGATTAATATCAGGGCACTCATTTTTGCACATATGTGTGGGAAATTAGGCATTTTAAAGCTTGTAAGGTGGTCATTAACATTGGTCAAGAATAGAAACATTGCAACTTTGAAATCTGAATTCTTACTTGCAGTATCAGTGCCTTGCTCAACAAAGTAATTTTATCCTTTCCCAACCATGTCCTGGACTCTGATCATCATCGAGATATAGGCCCTCATTACAACATTGGCAGTAAAAGCCGCTTACCGCCGTGCAGAAGACCCCCAACATACAGCCGCGGCTGCGGAATTCCGCCTCAGCTATTATGACCCACATGTCGGAAAAACACGCCAAAATTCAGACACCCACACAAGTCCGCCACACCAAAGGTCAGTGATAAACTGGCGAAAACAAATCCTCCACTGTCACGCCAACAGAAATACGCCCACACTATCACGACACACGAATCCATGCGGCGGTCTTTCAACCGCGGTATTCCATTGGCAGTACACACAGATGTGCTCAAAATACACACACATATACAAAACACAGCCACATTGGACAATTCAAAATACACACACCTGATACACATACACACACCACTCCTACACACCCAATACAATATAAAACACACACCCACATCACCCACACACTCCCACGACAAAAAAATCTGAAAGAAGGCCAGAGAGAGAGCACCAGCAAGAACAACAGCATCCACAGGCACACAACACCATCACCCACAGAACTTCCACGCACCTCACACAACACACCACTACATATCACCCCACATATCACCACACACTCCACCCCACACATCACCTACACCACCCCATGGCAGGGCAAAGACACCCCAGGTTCTCAGAGGAGGAGCTCAGGGTCATGGTGGAGGGAATCGTCCGGGTAGAGCCACAGCTATTCGGAGCACAGGTGCAACACACCTCAATTGCAAGGAAGATGGAGCTATGCCGAAGAATAGTGGACAGGGTCAACGCAGTGGGACAGCACCCAAGAAATCGGGAGGACATCAGGAAGCGGTGGAACGACCTACGGGGGAAGGTGCGTTCCGTGGTATCAAGACATCACCTGGCGGTTCAGAGGACTGGCGGCGGACCCCCACCTCCTCACCCACAACTAACAACATGGGAGGAGCAGGTCTTGGCGATTCTGCATCCTGAGGGCCTCGCAGGAGCAGGTGGAGGAATGGACTCTGGTAAGACAAATCTTAACTATTACAACCCCCACCATACCTGCATGCTATCACATACCCCCACCCTCACCCCCAGCACCTCAACTCCTCACATATGTCCCAACATCACGAACCACCCATCCCAACACCAAGCCCTGCATGCAACAACAAAGCATGGACACCCATCACTAAAGCATGCCCACTGCACATACCCATACAACCCCCTAAACCATCCTCACACAAGGTCCCACAAAGGAATGCAAACACTGGGGTACACTGTCACCCACCCATTGCACACCATGACACACACAGATGTATTAACCATCCTTTTATACCCCTGCAGGACCCATACCCAACGTCACCGGACAGGAGGGTCCACACATGTCCACACCACCAACAGAAGAGGCCCACAGTGATGACAGCACCTCTGTCCAACTGGATCTAGATGACCAGCCCGGCCCATTGGGGATCTCTGGACATTTGGTTCCCCACACCCAGTCACAGGCCACCACAGAGCTTCCCCCCTCTGGAAACACCAGCACAGCACCCACCCAGAGGGCCCATACCTCCGTCCCCAAGACACATCAATCAGCTGTGTGTCCACCACTACAGGGAACCCAGGATAACCCACCACCCCAACAAAAACAGGGACCTGGGGGCAGTGGTGGTATGCACACGGTCCAGGGGACGGAGGCCCAGGAGCACAAGGGAACTGGGAGGGCTGCTGTGCGACAGGCGGCAGACAGGCCAAGGGAACCCACTCTCCACGAGGCCCTCTCCTCCATCATGGGAGCATACCACCACTCCCAGGAGACAATGGCAACGGTACTGGCCAAGTTTCAGGAGACCCAGAGGCTGCAGGAGGAACAGTATATGGGCTCCAGGGAGGAACTCAGAACCATCAGCTCCACCCTGGGCACCATCGTAGGGGTGCTGAAGGAAGTACTCAACACCAGGAGGGACACTGTGGCACTACAAGGGGCCCCTGACACTAGCATGGACGATGAACTGCCCACCACCTCCGTCAGCGCCAGTGGACAGGAGGCACCGCCATAAGACCACCACACCCGCACCCCACCCCCTGCAGAGGGAGAACCACCCGCAAACGGTCCCTGAGATCCTGGACAAAGACAGAGCACAATGCCAAGACCCCGCCAAGAAATGAGACCACCCTGATTGTCATCCTACTGTCCCACTTTGTCACCCTGTCCATACTTAAACTGCCCCAGCTCCACTTCCTATGCCTATTTGGGCAATGCACCTGTGAGACTCATAGACTGGACTCTGCCATGGACATTCCTCCGCCATCACCTCTCACCATTTCACTACCCCCTCCAATTTTGAGCACAAAAATAAACACCCTTAAAGCACAAAACAATCTGGAGTCTGTCTTTGATTTCAAAATAGTGTATTAGCAATTACAGTGACAAAATGCTCTTTCAAGTTTAATGACAACATACCTATGTCACACAGCTCTAGTCCATGAGGAATCTAAGCAGATGTCACACAGTGGGACCCACATCTGTGAAATCGTAAGGGAAAGTGACAACTCAGTGACCATACACTGGGTGAAAAAGACACACAGTAGAGAGGTAGAAGTAGGCAGGTCTGTACTCTTCCCTGTGTCTCACTGGAAATATTGCTGGATCACTGAGTCCCTGTTGTGCATGTCTTCTTCCTCTGCTTCCTCGTCTTCACTGTCCACAGGCTCCACAGCTGCAACACTGCCTTCTGGACCATCCTCCTGCAGAAAAGGCACCTGTCGTCGCAAAGCCAAGTTATGAAGCATACAGCAGGCCACGATGATCTGTCACATCTTCTTTGGTGAGTAGAATAGGGATCCACCTGTCATATGGAGGCACCTGAACCTGGCCTTCAGGAGGACGAAGGTCCGCTCGATCACCCTCCTAGTTCACCCATGGGCCTCATTGTAGCGTTCCTCTGCCCTTGTCCTGGGATTCCTCACTGGGGTCAGGAGCCATGACAGGTTGGGGTAACCAGAGTCACCTGCAAATGGTGAGGGACAACTGTTAGACACGCACTAACCTGGAGGGATATCCCCAGACCCAGACAACCATTCCCACTGACCTGCTTCCAGGTGCTCACCTAATAGCCACACACGGTGCCTCTGGAGTTGACCCATCACATAAGGGATGCTGCTATTCCGCAGGATGTAGGCGTCATGCACTGAGCCAGGGAACTTGGCATTCACATCGGAGATGTACTGGTCTGCCAAACATACCATCTGTACATTCATAGAATGATAACTCTTCCGGTTTCTGTACACCTGATCACTCCTGTGGGGGGGTACCAAAGCCACATGGGTCCCATCAATGGCACCTATGATGTTGGGGATGTGTCCCAGGCCATAGAAATCCCCTTTCACTGTAGGCAAATCCTCCACCTGAGGGAAAACGATGTAACTCCGCATGTGTTTCAGAACGGCAGACAACACTCTGGACAATACGTTGGAAAACATAGGCTGGGACATCCGTGATGCTATGGCCACTGTTGTTTGAAATGACCCACTTGCAAGGAAATGGAGCACTGACAGCACCTGCACTTGAGGGGGGATTCCTGTGGGATGGCGGATTGCTGACATCAGGTCTGTCTTCAACTGGGTACACAGTTCCTGGATTGTGGCACGGTCAAGCCTGTATGTGATAATCAAATGTCGCTCCACCATTGTCGACAAGTCCACCAACGGTCGGTACACCGGAGGATGCCGCCATCTCCTCACATGTCCCAGCGGACGGTGTCTATGAAGGACAACAGCGAGCACAGAGTCAAACAACTCAGAGGTACGTACCCACAGTTTACACAGAACACCAATCATACTCAAAAGGTGGCCTGTATGTGTGTTGAGTCTAGGCTTAGGTATGTGTGACGCAGTTGGAAATGAAGCCATGTGGGCCCCTGAAATGGCAGCTGCATGACCTGTAAAGTGGGACAATGGGATGTGAGGTAACTGCGCTGGCGTTGTACACCGTTGCGGTAGGCGGTCGAGGACCGCGGCGCAATGCTGCATTGGTTAACATTGGACCCTATGGGTCCCAGGAGCCAATGGCAATGTGCGCCGGCGGTGACGGTACGTACCGCCGCAGACGTGACCGCCATTTTCTATCTGTTCAATCACCCGATACCTGATCTTCGACAGGAGAGGACCTACACTGCAAGTGCTGCTGTTACCTCGGTCTGGAAGAGACAATGGCTCGAGTGTCTGGGGAAAGGGCCCCTGCCTTCACATCGGAGGAGTTGGAGAAGCTCGTGGGTGGGGTCCTCCCCAAGTACACGCTACTCTACGGTCCTCCAGACAAACAGGTGAGTACACAGGGAGCATGTTGTATGTGCTATGCCTGTGTGGAGAGGGCTGGATGTAAGAAGGAAGGGGGGAGAGTGCTGCGTGCATGAAAGACGGTGAATGCATTTGCCACATGGCAAGGGTACGGATGGGGGCCAATCACTTTGACGGTGCAGTTGGTAATAACTTCTCTTTTTCCCCTGTACATTTCATGTAGGTCAGCGCCCACCAGAAGAAAGATAATTGGCGTGCCATCGCCAAGGACGCCCGGACCCTGGGGGTCTACCACAGACGGAGCACCCACTGCCGGAAAAGATGGGAGGACATTCGCCACTGGAGCAAGAAGACGGCAGAGGCTCAGCTAGGGATGGCCTCCCAACGTGGGAGAGGTGCCCGTCGCACCATGACCCCCCTGATGTTCAGGATCCTGGCGGTGGCCTATCCGGAGTTGGATGGGCGCTTGAGGGCATCACAGCAGCCACAAGGGGGTGAGTACACTCTCATTCTGCTGACTTTGGGCGCAGTGGAGGTGTCTGGGTGGGGGAGGTGGGCTGTGGGTTTCCCTAGGCCAGGGTGAGTTCCGTAGGCTAGGCCCCTCTGTAAGGCATGCCATGTGGCACCCCACCCCACCTCTGTAGAGTGCCAAGTACACCTAGTCTTGCCCCTGTGTCATCTATGTGTGCAGATGTTGTCCATAGCCTTGTAGGCCATTTCCCAGAAATTGAAAAGTGGAGCCCAAGAGCGCGGCGTAGTGCAGGGGGCTTCTGTGTCTGTCGTGTCCGCCAACGGTAGCGGTAATGCAGGCACTCAACATGTCTTTCTTCTGTCCCCCCCCATTTTTGTGGTCTCCCTGTTCTTGTGTGCATAAGCATCATCAGGCGGAGGAGCAGTGGCACCGCAGCACGAGGGAGCTGCATCCCACATGGCCATGGAGGGCGACACTACGGAGTCTGAATTCACCAGTGGGACGGAGGGTGAGGGGAGCTCCACGTCGGGGACAGGAGCTGACACCAGCGACACAGACTCGTCGTCTGATGGGAGCTCCCTTGAGGTGGCGGCAACATCTGTGCCCCCCGCATCTACAGGTACAGGTGCCACCCCCCCTACCAGCACCGCCCTCCCAGCAGCCCTTTAGCCTTTGCCCCGTGCCCGCTCACCCAGGAGGGTGGGCATCACCTTTGCCCCAAGCACCTCAGGCCCTGCCCCAGTCCCCTCAGCTTCCCTCAGTGAGGAGGCCATTGACCTCCTCAGGTCCCTCACTGTTGGGCAGTCTACTATTTTGAATGCCATCCAGGGTGTAGAGGGGCAGTTGCAACAAACCAATGCATTCCTGGAGGGCATTCATTCTGGTCAGGCGGCCCTTCAGCAAGCTTTTCAGACTCTGGCCTCAGCACTGATGGTAGCCATTGTCCCCGTCTCTAGCCTCCCCCCTCCAACTTCCTCCACCCAGACCCAATCCCCTGTACCTCAGCCTATCCCAAGCACATCTACAGACCAACATGCACACATGTCAACACCCTAGGGTAGCTCAGGCAAACATAAGCACCACACATCCCACAGGCACTCACACACATGCAGACACAGCAACATCCACTGCCTCCACTGTGTCCCCCTCCTCCTCGTCTCCCTCCTCCCTCCCACTCTCGTCTACATTCACACCTACATGTACTACCTCTACAGCCACTACGTCCCTCTCCATCACACCCACCACCACACCCCGCTCACGTGCAGTCACCACCCCCACTACCAATCACACGTCCCCTGTGTCCTCTCCCAGTGTGTCTGTGACGCCCCCTCCCAAGATACACAAACGCAGGCATACACCCACCCAACAGTCATCCACCTCACGACAGCCTCCAGCGCATGCACCTTCACCCAAATTCACCAAACGTACACCTCCCACAACCACCACCTCTTCCTCCACTCCCAAACCCCCTCCAGCTACCCGTCCCAGTGTGTCCAAAAAACTTTTCCTGTCCAACCTTGACCTCTTTCCCACACCTTCCCCACCCTGTCCATCTCATAGGTCCTGAACTAGCACCTCAGCCACAACATCTCCGGGACCAGTGGTGCCTGTAGTCACTGGAATCTGGAGTGCACTGGCCACCAGGGCAGCCAGTGTGGCACGGAGCCACAGCAAAGATAGTCCCCCACCTGTGAAGCATCAGAAGTTGGCCACTGCCTGGCGGGAGAGGGGGAAGACTCCAGCCACCAAAGCTGCTCCCAGGGGTCCCGTTGGGAGTGTGGAGTCAGCTGTGACACCTTCCAAGGTGGGGAAGGGCCACAAGAAACCCAGCAAGTATGGGAAGGGCAGCACGGCAGAGAAGACCGCCATCAACCCAGCTGCCCAGGAGGCCACCGCCAGCACCAGCCCAGCTGCCCAGGAGGCCACCGCCAGCATCAGCCCCGCTGGGCCATGAAGGACCGCCAGCACCAGCCCCGCTGGGCCATGAAGGACCACCAGCAGCTGAGACCCTGCAATGGAGACCGCCATCTCAAGCACGGCTGAACAGGACACCGCCATCTCAAGCACCACTGAACAGGGCACCGCCATCTCAAGCACCGCTAGCCCATGAGCAGCAGGGGCACTGATGCAACTGAGTCCGTCACAGGGTGAATGATGCACTCTGGGCACCATGGCCCCTCCAGAACCAGTGGAGAGATGCATCCACTACCTCTGTCCTTAACAGGATGAAGCACTCTGGGCACCATGCCCCCTCCAGAACCAGTGGAGACTGTCATCCACTACCTCTGTCCTTAACAGGATGAAGCACTCTGGGCACAATGCCCCCTCCAGAACCAGTGGAGACTGTCATCCACTTGTGAGACTGTGGCTTTGCACTACCCAGGATGGAACAGTGGGCAACCCACCCACTGTATAGACTTGTGAGACTGTGGCTTTGCACTCCCCAGGATTGAACAGTGGGCAACCCACCCACTGTAGAGACTTGAGAGACTGTGGCTTTGCACTCCCCAGGATGGAACAGTGGGCAACCCACCCACTGTATAGACTTGTGAGACTGTGGCTTTGCACTCCCCAGGATGTAACAGTGGGCAACCCACCCACTGTAAAGACTTGAGAGACTGTGGCTTTGCACTCCCCAGGATTGAACAGTGGGCAATCCACCCACTGTAGAGACTTGAGAGACAGTGGCTTTGCACTCCCCAGGATGGAACAGTGGGCAACCCACCCGCAGTGTTCTCTCCGTCATGGTCGGGGATCTTGTGTGGGCCTCGCCCATACCGTGTGGTCCCAGTGTTCCACGGACTTTCTTAGTGCACTACCTAGACTGCTATGCTTGGTATATATTATGTACATGGTGTATATATATATTTCTGCCTACTTGTTTTTAATCTATTACAATGGTTACACTAATTTTCTATTGTCTTTGCATTCTTCCAGGGGGTTTGGGGGGTGTAACTGTTATGTATTGATATGCATTACTGTGTGTGTTGTAGTGGGTGAGGGTGGGGGTGTTGCGTGTGTATGTCCCTGTTTTTTGCCTCCCCTGTGTCGTAGGTGCAGTACTCACCATGGTCTTCGCCGCCGGCGTTCGTGCTCCTGGTAGAGGAGCAGGAAGACTATCGCAGGTAGAATTTGGAGTTCCTGGTCCATGGTGTCCTCGTTCCTCGTGGGGTGTGTAGAGGTGATCGTTTTCCCTTCGAAATTCCTGTTTCCGCCATGTTTTTATCTGCGTTGAATCCGCCCCGGAAAAGGTGGCGGATTGGCCTGTCATAATAGTGTGGGCGGTACATTGTCTCCCGCCTGTCTGTTGGCGGTGACCGCTGCGCTGTTTGTTTGTACCGCCGTGACGGTCGGAGTGTTAAAGTGGCTGTCTATGTTGGCGGTTTCTGCCACGGTCGTAATTTTTTTACCCCCGGCCTGTTGGCAGTCTTACCGCCGCTTTAACACCGTCCGCCAGGGTTGTAATGACCACCATAGTCTAAAGCCAAGATGGAAGGGTGTGGGTCAGCCTCCATTGGTCTGTCATCAGGAGAGTGGAGTTGAAAGGTGAAATAGATGGTCCCCAGGAGTTGGTGTTCTGGGCCTGTGATTCTACTGGCTTGGCAGAGTTACAAAAAACAAAGAGCTGGGTGACCCTGGGAGGTTTTGGATGGGACTTTTGTGGTCAGAATTCTTCCTGGGTCCCAGTAACTGAATTGGCCTCTGAAGGCCTTTTTCTATGCCGTGATTTCTAACTCTTAGGCAGGATAGGAGATAGCTGGGACAGAAGGAGTTGAATAAGTGTTTTTTTGCAGCAATATCTTGAAGCATGGTCTCCTGTCCACCTGTGGACTAGTTAGCTCTTTGCATTCTCCAGTTGAGACCTCTGGATCCTGCTGGTAGTGGGCACTGCAGAATCCAGCTTGTTTCAGTTCTCTGACCTGGTGAAAGTGAGCATGGAAATCAAGAGGTAAGAAGGAAATCATTATATTACACTTCTCTTCCCTCTAGAAGCTTGTGGCTGGATGGGAAAGGGGTGAGGTCAGAACCCCGAGGCAGAAATCACCCCGGCCTGTTATTTTCAGTGCCATTTAAAGGATTTTTGGAGACCCAGGCAATACCTATTTTGGTAGTCATTGTTTAGAATATCTGTGATATTTATTAGACATTTTCAGCTAAGTCCTCATGATGTCAAACCACACTGAACTAAAAGTTAACCTTTCAGAAATGGCGGCATGCAATAATACCTACAGCTAAAGCTGCCCAGTGTTTGTCAGCCAAACAGTACCAAAATAAAGCTTGAGCTAGCATTGATAAAGTCATTTGCTTGTGTTTGCATTCTAAATATTATGTGATGCAAATATTTTATGTAAAAATCAGTGTCTAATAAGTTGGTGTCTACCATTTTAAGAAACAGCCAGTAATGGTGACTTGGTGGACAGGTAGACAGGCAAAAAGATAAGGTACAAGTTCAGACAAATGCAAGCTGAGGTGGGGTATACAGAGGGGCAGAAAGATACGTAGAGCAAAGAAAGATAGGTTTGGTAAACTAGACAGTGAAGAAGACAGAGAGGTACATTGAGAGAGGTGAATATCAGAAAAAGAGTTTATTTATACAGAAAATATATGAAGTAGAGGGACAGGTGTCGTAGAGAAAGAGAAGGGAGATTCAGACAGAGGAAGAGTGAGAGTGTGAGGAAAAGCCTGAGAGGTGACATAGGGAGAATTAAAAAGAAAGGGACAGAGAAGGTATGTTAAAAAGTGGCCTAGATATAGATTTGAAAAAGTGAAAAAAATGCAATGATAGTTTAAAAAGACGTCTAGAGGTGGAGAAAGATGGCTAGTAATAAAGGAGTGCATTTGGGAGACATATGACTTAGAGGGGAGAGAGGTAGGAAGAAGTAGAGAGGGGAGAAAGTGATCAGATGAGGTTAATTAAGAGGCTGGGTCCTGCAAGAAAGAGAAATGAAGGGGATAGAAAGATTGAACAGTGTATGAGATTTAGAGCAGAGACAAAGGCGAGGAAGTGACTGTTGCAGTAAAGAGAGGGGGTGAGAAAGGTGGAGGGAAGTGAGGCATAGAGATGAAGTGGTGAGATAAATAAATAGATATGGTTGCGAGAGACAGGGTGGCAAAATGAAAAGTACTGTGTGGTGCTGAGATGGGGTGGGGTAGCGATGGAGTAGGGAGGAAAAGATGTGGAGGTAGACACAGATAGTAGGAGAGAGAAAGGTGGTAACACGTAGGATATAGAGAGGTGTATTTTAAAGAGAGAGGTGAGGTAGACAGAAATGTGGTAGATAGGGCTGCAATAGAAATTGAGTGGTAAATACATGGAGGTGTAGAGATCAATGAAGAGAGAGGGAAAGAAAGGGGTGAGGTAGAAGAGCTGGAGTGAAGTAAGGGGCAGATCTGAGACAGAAAGATAAGTGAGGCCTATAAAAAGAGGTGGAGAGTAATAAAAAAGTTAACATAAAGGTAGTGAGAGAGTGGGGGATGATAGATTTGTGGTTTTGTGACTGGTGAAGCAGAGAGAAATGAGGCAAAAAAAGATATGTAGAAAAAAAAAAAGGAAGTAAAAAACGGTGAAGTGCATAGGTATTGAGAGGCAAAATAAACAGAGGGAAGTAAGGGGAAGAGAAAGTTAGAGGGAAGTAGACAAAAAGTAGAGAGATCAGTAAAAAAGAGTGAAGGCAGATAGCGAGAGATGCTAGAACAAGTGATGGGTGAGGGGAGAAAGTGATTGACAGAAAGAAAGTGGGGAGACATGGAGAGAATGAGAGACAGTCAAAGGCAGAGAAAGGTAGAGAAAGAGAGATTATTATAAAAAGTTAGAGACAAACAAAAAGAGTGAGGAATCATTTTTTGAGGAGGAACGTGGAATACGGAGGACTTTACATTCGTCCAAATTGCACATCCTTTGAAATGTCTCTGGATGTTTTCCTGCTTGGGAAGGCTGGAGAGTGTGGAAGGTGACCCAGCCACAGGAAGGTGAGGTGGGAAGCTTGAGTGTCCCTTACTGCTGGGGAAGGGAAGAACATCACCCAACATTATTAAGAACCTTATTAGAAATTCAGATATTGTCTCCCAGTATTCCAATGTGTTTAGAAGAACCTTTGCTGTCCTATTTAAAGCACATTTAAAGTGGCAGCTGCTTAAAAGTGACAGTACTGATTGAATATGTTATAAACAACCTGGTGCACTCCAAAGGTTGGGGAAGAGGTCTGCTAAGCTTGTTTCACTGTTGAGTTCTAGGGCATAAGAAGCAGGCCTTATTACCAGGCAAAGGCTAGTCGAGGCTCCAAGAGTGTGTTGGCTCTTACTAGTAATGTGATCCAACAAGAAGGCACAAGAGTTGTGACTGCTGGTAACATCTGGTGTGACCTGCAGGTGATGTGTTCTAATAAAAGCAAAACTAAATCATCTTTATGAGGTAGGAATATTGAGTACTTTTTAATTGGGTAAAAGTGACATTTGTATACATACAGGCTCTGATTTATACTTTTTCATGCAAAACTGGGCTAATGCAGGTTTGCGTGAAAAAGTATACCGCCGGCTAGAGCCGTTTCAAGACGCTGACCGGCCTTCATATTTATGGTAGGATGGTAGCCGGCGGTAAGGCCCGGCTAGCGTCATGAAAAAGGACGCTAGTCGGGTAGGGAAGGCGTCGGGGGAACAGGAGGTTGTGCGTCAAAGGATGACGCTAGTCTGGTAAGAGGCATAAAAATGCCTCTAACCAGACTAGTGTCATCCGAGTCATGCCCACCACCCCAATGGCCATGCCTGGGAATAGCCAGTGGGCCCAGTTCCATGTAGGGGGGGGGCAGGTTAGGCCCCCCCATGGCACTTCACATAAATATTTGAAATACTTACCTGAACTTACCTGTCTGACCTGTGATGGGGTCCCCCCACCAACTGAAGTCCCTCTGGTGTGGGTGGGAGTGTCCCTGGGGCTAGAGAGGGGCACTTGTAGGTCCATTCCATAGTCTCTGACCATGGAAATAGGCCCACAGGTCCTCTAGTGCCTGCACTGACCCAGGCATTAAATAATGGTGCTAAGCGAGCTTAGGGCCATTATTTAAGGCCCGTTTCCTCTGTGTTTGATTTTAGTACGGCAGGATAAATATGGCGCTAAGGCCATATTGTCATTTTTTTGCACTGAAACGCCTACCTTGCATCTCATTGACGCAAGGTAATTTCCCACTAGCAAAAAATGACTTTAACTCCATAACTTTGGCATTAGACGAGTCTAGCACCAAAGTATAAATATGGAGTTAGGTTTGCACTGAATTTGCATTAAAAAAATGATGCAAATTTGGCACAAACACAGTATAGATCTGGGCCAAAGTGCTTACAAAATTGCACAGTGAAGCCTGCAAAAAAGACCTTGGCCATCCACTACAGATAAGCAGGTAAGTGTATCATGTGTAGTCCCAGGTGCAGAGCTTGCATCATAAAAAATCAAAACACAACTCTTGCACGCTCCCACTCAGGAAGCAGAGCAAGTGTTGCACATCACAAAACTCTACTGCTCACCTTTTATCTCACTAGTGTGTGTTCTCATTTTCACTGCGTTTAATCTCTCGACCTCTCTTCTACTTACTCATGGTACTCCATCTGTAACCATCTCGTCTGCCCTTTTATCACAATTGTACTACTTCAATCCAGCAATTTATTTTTAATCTTCTCTCTTGGTGTCTTGCTGTGCCTCTTACTCTTTCTATAGCCCTTTCTCTGTCTTTTCCTCCTTTCTATCCCACACCTCACCGGCTCTATGTCCTCCCTTTCAGCCTCTTCTCTATCCTTTCTTTGCCCCCTTACTTTTAACTTTTCTCTCCTTGTCCTCCCTCCTTGCTTCCTTCTCAGGTAGCTCCAAAGTCTGTGGGCTCTCAGGAACAGCACTGCTGCAGGGCATATGCAAAAGGCCTGAGAGGCAGGGACAAGGGCAGTTCAATGCCCTGTCCTGCAAGGAAGAGAGTGTGTGAAATGTCCTGCCTCGCCTGAGATTCAGTGAGGCTCAGGACACAACCTCATGCCTATCATGTGCTGGAGGAGCAGGGAATGGATCAGATAAACACAAAACCAGCCTCATGTTGTGAGGAAAGGTGTGAAAATGGCTTTTCACAGCTGGGCTCCAGCAATCCTGCTCCTACTCCCTCCCATTGCTAGGCTCAATCTACTCACATTATTGTGTGTCAACAGCCAGCCCAAACCAGCCCCACACACTATTTATGGGCCTGCCCGGCAGGGGACTGTTCAGGACGTTGCCGGACCCTGCTAAGAGGTGAGAGGACCTGATTCCTCCTGTCCCTGCTGCAGACTTCCAGAGAGCGTGCTTAGGCTCGAGAGAATTACTGCCGAGGCCAGACTCCTCAACTCATCCTGAAACCACTCAAAACAGGCACAACTGGACGAAAGAAAATCAGCCCATGAAAATGCCCGTTTACCAATCCGACCCTGCCTACTGGGGGTCACCAGAAGGTAGTATAGTTAGGACCATGTTTCCATTGCAAAACTTTGTTTTGACCTGCCTTTATCTTTGGCACCATTTGATGAATCTTCACAAACTTTTACAAAAAGAGTGTGCCAAAGAATCTTGTCCATGGGAATTGTCATAGTGATCTGTCAAGTGGGCTCAGAGAAAGGGGGGGGGGTGATAAAAAGCGCATTTCCCATGTTAATTCCCAATGAAACTTTGAACGGACAGCCCAAACCACTGAACAGAATTACACCAAAAATTTGCAGAAAGGTAGCTTTCAGTACGCAAATTACACTTTTTGTTATTTGGTGTAAATCAGATCAGTAATTTAAGATAAATTAAAGGAAAAACTAATTTGTATATCTAGAGAGGTGAAGGCTTCGCTAATCCTCCCTATATTGTGCCGAGATCTGATTGACTGCCAGCAGCAACCTTGGGTCGCACTGGCCATTCACTCACAAGGTAGCACTTACTAATTAGCTACTAGGAAGTACTCAAGTTGGATAAACATTTTGTGTAGAACTGTGGACTTGTTGGATAAACGAACAGGGGATTTTCCATTCTGGCCATGATGCTCATTTCACAGAAATTAAACCTCAACAGGAAGCACTTACAAATATAAACGTAGCAGGTATCCCAGTTGAAGCTCTACTTCAGGCTAGAACAAATTATCCTAATTCCTGGGCTTGGCAATGGCAAAGCAAGTGTGTTTACTTCCTGATTCCATATTGAAAAGCAATCTGAAATCCTTTGTGGAGATGAATGCATCTTTCACCTATTGGAGTGCAATCAGCCACTCTCACACCGACTGTTGTACCCACATAGGCCCTCTCACAGTCACTATCACAATCAGACAGACACTCTCACAGCCACTCTCACACCAAGAGACACCTTCTTACACCTATCCTCATACCCATAGATACAGGCCCTGTGGTCAACTCCCGTCACGCATGATCAAAGGCCAAGCACGGCATTTTGTTTAGTGGATGAGGGGTTGGCTGAAGGGACTGGCTGAATGCCAGGCCCTGGGGCCAACCCCTGCCACGCACTGCCAAAGGCCATGCGCTGCAGTGGTTGGATTAATGTATAGTAATGAAAATTACTTTACATTAAAAAAACATAGAAATTCACTGAAAAAAACAAAGGTTACAGGGACGTCATAGTGAGGAAATAGAATAAAAAAAAACATAGAAATTCACTTTAAAAAAACAAAGGTTACAGGAAAGTTATAGGTAGGTTTTAAATTTACTCGCACAAAACCAGAGAAATTCAGCAGTTATAGTTAGAGTTATTTCAAGTAACTACCAGGGTTGGGTGATTATAGGTGTTGGCCACAGGGCCTAGCAGTAGCTGGATTAACGTATAGTAATGAAAACTACTTTATGTTCAAAAAGATTTGGAAATTCACTGAAAAACCAAAGGTTACAGGGATGTTATAGTTAGGAAGTAGAATTGAAGAAAAAGAGAAATTCACTTAAAAAACCAAAGGTTACAGGGATGTTATAAATAGGCTCATATTTTAAACATACCAAACCATGGAAATTCAGGTGTTAGAGATAGAATTATCTCAGGTAACTATAACTCATGCCCTAAGTTAGCTAAAACTCACACCCTCCCCATTCACTGCTTATTACCCTACAAATTACGGCACTCAGAACATCTTTGATAACATTATTGATAAAATCAATGTAATATTTGTAATAAACTTTTGTTACCTTAGGGCATGAGTTATAGTTATTTCAGATAACTCTAACTATGCTTTGGTATGTTTAAAATGTGAGTCTAACTATAATGTCTCTATAACCCTTGTTTTTAAATGAACATGTAGATATTTTCTTCCCACATATACAGCACAATGTTAAGATTACATCACTTTCCTTCCTTCTCCCCCCAAGAAACATGGGAAATGTAGTTCTGTTATGTGCAATGAAAATCACAATGTTAAAGTGCCAGTGACAAACCACTTGAAAAACTTCAAAACCTAGTTAAAACAAAATGACACATCAAATGGATTACAAAGGAGTATCAAATGCACTCAATCAAGATTTTGAAAACCAGTGGGATGGATCCCAACAGTCAAACTTTAGGATTTAAAAGATGTATTGTGAGACTGGTGGAATTTGATTCCCACATCATGAGAAGGCTAGAAATAGAAAGAACATACAAACATTAATCAAATTGATGTGACATGAGTTGGATTGATGTGTTAGAAACTGAATCTACGTAAATGATTATGATATGAATATCTTTCGGTGTTATATTCATAATTCTTTTTTAATTCTATCTGGCACAACACAACTAAAAGAACCAAAAACAATGAGAATGAGATCCCTTTGTGCTTAGGATGATGTGGCCCTTCATTTTAACCAGGTTTTTACATTTATCAGGTTCTTTGTTCTTTTCTCACACCCAGAAAAACATTAAAAAGAGAAACATATCTCCTAAAAACATAATGTATGTAATCAGGTAGTTTCTCAATTCAATACATATCATTTCATTTCATTTCAAGTGGGTAATGAGTTTCTCATCTTTGTTTTACCAAATGTGCCCAGAGTGTTAGATATTTTGAGTGTAGTTTTGATTCTAATTGCCATCCATTGGTTCACTCTTATAGGTTATTTGGATTACATAATCTATTCCAAAATACACAGAGGGGGTCATTCCGACCCTGGCGGTCCATGACCGCCAGGGCCGGGGACCGTAGAAGCACCGCCAACAGGCTGGCGGTGCTTCCTGGGCCATTCTGACTGCGGCGGTAAAGCTGCGGTCAGAAAAGGGCAACCGGCGGTTTCCCGCCGGTTTTCCCCTGGCCCAGGGAATCCTCCATGGCGGCGCTGCTTGCAGCGCCGCCATGGGGATTCCGACCCCCTTCCTGGCGGTTTTTACCGCCAGGAACAGGATGGCGGGAATGGGTGTCGTGGGGCCCCTGGGGGCCCCTGCACTGCCCATGCCACTGGCATGGGCAGTGCAGGGGCCCCCTAACAGGGCCCCATTATGATTTTCAGTGTCTGCTTTGCAGACACTGAAAATCGCGACGGGTGCCACTGCACCCGTCGCACCCCTACAACTCTGCCGGCTCCATTCGGAGCCGGCTTCATTGTTGAGGGGGGTTTCCCGCTGGGCCGGCGGGCGGCCTTCTGGCGATCGCCCGCCGGCCCAGCGGGAAAGCCAGAATGGCCGCCACGGTCTTTTGACCGCGGTGAGGTCATTCAGCGGTTCCCTCCAGGCGGGCGGCTCCCGCCGCCCGCCGGGGTCAGAATGACCCCCAGAATCATTATAATATGACAAGTTTTTCATATAAGTGTCTTGCAATTGGATACGATCAATCTCTGTTTAAAAATTGTTCTACGGTGTCCCAGAATTTGCTTTTTTACTGGGAATATTATGCTTCCAACATACCAAAATATATGCTACACATGGTATGGCACGTCTTATAAATTCATTATGCATTCACTTCCTTAGAATCTGGAATAGTATTTGTCTTTCTGTCTCATCCAGTGTGGCTAACTTTGCAGTTTTCAACATTTATGAAAGCCAGAAACTCTACGGTTCTCCGCTATTTTTGTCTGGTAAATAATAGCCACTTAATAGTTAATCTTTGCAGGACTTAGCCCTCCTGAATGTCATAAAAGGTGCAGTGCCAATCATATCGTTCAATTTGGCATCAGTACCTTAATAATCTGTAATTTTGCTTTAACATTGGCTTGATACTCAGGGCTCTTAACCTATGTTTAGTGATAAACCAAGGAACCTTATTCTCTTCTATACCTATGTTTGGAATAGGTCATTGCTCCCTTTTAGATCTGCTTGCCTGTTTTGGACTCTAAGGCATTTCCCAGATATCCTCATTCTCTGAAATGTGACAAGACCATTTCTTGCTCTCTCGCTCTCAAAATCTGTATCCTTGCAACAATGTTGTAATGTTCTAATCAATTGCCCATAGGAAATACCAGTGGCTTGTGCTATACTATAACATAGTAATTAATCTCCAGCCCTCTACTCTTACCATAAAATCCCAATAAGTTACAAACTTTTGTGACTATCAAATTGTAGCTGTTTATTTAAATCATTGTCATTTAATTTTGTCAAGAATTATACCTTCAGTGTATCTTGCTATTTCTTTTGACCGGGCCACCTGATCCTCCTGCCAGCCCATGAATACATTTGCCTAGCTCTAGGTTATGCGGTTGTTCATTGCTGTAAATCTTATTTGTATGCCCTAAAATAAAAAGATGGGTTCAATGTTAATCATTAAGCAGTGCTATACCTTATAAATCAACATCTTAGTGGTGTCATCATTTTCTAAAGAGGTATACAGTGAGGCCATTTTTGTGCAGGGCTGTAGCCAGAAGTATATTTTAGGGGGGCATGGCTCTCAACTATTACCAAACATTAAAGCTGCACACTATAAGTGCATTATTTCACAAATGTGTGTTGGGAAATGGGTGCAGCGTGCAAGGTTTTAACGCACACAATGATTTTGGTGCCTTTTTTATTATTGGTGTGATTGATTTTGCTATTATATTTTGAACCTCATAATATTATGGTACAAGAATGTCGAGGACAGAATATCAAAATGAAAATGTATATAGGAAAGTACACATTTACCCTGCCTGACTCCTCTCATTTTAAGATATAATTTGCATACAAGCGTAATGCCAACAAAAACAGTTTGGAAAAAATAGGAGGAAGGAAGCAAAAATATTGAAGATGAACCTGCAAAAGGGAAAAGTTCCGACACGACCCCCCCGCCAGCCTAAAGCCAGGGGAGACCAATCAATACCTTGGTGGAGTCACTGATTAGGATGATAGAACAGGGACACAGGCCCACAATAGCAGGGGCATGATCTAGTTGGATTCCTCTGTCCATACCCTCAGGGCCCACTTAGCTAACCCATGGGGAACCCTTCGCCTCACCTGCAGATATTGGCCCTCATTACAACCCTGGCAGTCGGTGTTAAAGCGGCGGTAATACCGACAACAGACCGGTGGTAAAAAAATGGGATCACGACCACAGCGGAAACCGCCAACACAGACAGTCACTTTAACACTCAGACCGCCAGGGCGGTAGCAACAAACACCGCAGCAGTCACCGCCAACGGACAGGTGGAAGACAATGTACCTCCCACAGCATTACAACCCACCAATCAGCCAGCTTTTCCGGGGCAGTACCAATGCCATCAGAAGCACAGCGGAAACAGTACACAGAATGGGAACCACTCACCTTTCGACACTGAACGAAGAACCAGGAAGCCATGGAGCCTGAACTACAGGTCCTGCCGATACTGGTGTATCTGCTAATACACCAGGAATATCAAAGATGGCAGCGGCGACGACCAGGGTGAGTACTGCATCTAGCACACAGGGGAGTGGGGAGGATAAAAAGTGTGACACACACGCAACATCCCCACCCCTACCCTCAACCACAACACCATACACACAAACACATGCAGCAACATCACATTGACACCCCGTAACCCCCTGGAAGAACTCAAGGACAACATTAATTGAGTCAAACAGTGATATTTGTGAAATATGCAGATAAAGTTAACGATTGTAAACAACAGTATATACAAATATTTACAATATGTACAGAAGGCCGTACACTGTCCTTTGCAAATGTCCATGGCCCATTGGACAAACAAACATGGGCGAAGCCCACACTCGACTCCTGCCTCAAAACGGAGAGAACACTGCAGGGGCATCAGGTCGAAAACACACAGGCACATCAGGGGGAGGGGGGGCATCTCAGCTGGAAGACTGTACTATGCCACTGCTCCTCGAGGGGGCCACAAGCCCACATTGATGTCCTGGGGAGTACAAAGCCACAGTCTCTCAAGTCTCTCTAGTGGGTGGTTTGCCCACTGCTTGGTCCTGGGGAGTGCAAAGCCACAGTCTCTCAAGTCTCTCAAGTGGGTGGTTTGCCCACTGCTTGGTCCTGGGGAGTGCAAAGCCACAGTCTCTCAAGTCTCTCAAGTGGGTAGTTTGCGACCTGCTTGGTCCTGGGGAGTGCAAACCACAGTCTTTCTAGTGGGTGACATGTTCCACTGGTTCTGGAGGGGGCCTTGTGCCCAGTCTGCTTCATCCTGCCAAGGAAAGTGATTGTGGATGCATATCTCCACTGGGTCTGGAGGGGGCCTTGTGCCCAGTCTGCTTCATCCTGCCAAGGAAAGTGATAGTGGATGCATATCTCCACTGGGTCTGGAGGGGGCCTTATGCCCAGTCTGCTTCATCCTGCCAAGGAAAGTGATAGTGGATGCATATCCCCACTGGGTCTGGAGGGGGCCTTGTGCCCAGTGATGCTGCACCTGGGGTGTGGCACTTCCCATTCCCTCACATGGGTGTGTGAGTCATGAGATGTGCAGGGAACAGGTAGCATGATACTCCATGGAGGCAGAGCCACTCTCCATCTTACGGCGACTTTGGCTGCAAACGGCTGGTAGTGCCGGTGATGGTGGTGGTGCTTCAAATGGTAGGTGGAGGGTCCAGTCCGCCTCCTGCATCCCCGGATGGCTGCCCACTGGGGATGCTGCTGATGTCAGATGTAGTGGCACTGGCTGGGCATGTGGCGCTGCAGAGGGCGGCGCGGGTGGCGGTGCTTGCATCGGTGTCTGCGGCGGGGATGCTGCTGGTGCAGGGCGTGGTGCAGGTGCTGGTAGTAGTGGAGGGAGACAGCAGGCCGTCTCTTGCAGCCTCGGATCGCTGCCCACTGCGGATGATGCTGTTGTTGTGGCAGCGGCTGTGCAGGTGACGGTGCAGGGGTCGGTGCATGTGGTGGGGCAGATGGCGGTGCAGGTGGCGGTGCCTGCGGTGGTGCCTTGCGCGGTACAGGCTGCTGGGCTGTCAGTACTTATGGTGGGCACCAGTTCCTCACCTTGAGGGTCTGAGGCCTGAAGTTCCTTGGCTTGGGTTTTCTTGCCCTTCTCCACCTTGCCAGAGGCTGCTGGGACCTTGGCACTGGCAGATGCAGTTGTGGAGGAGGCCTTGCTGGGTGGGTTGTGCTTTTTGGCCGTGCTGCTTGCTGGCACATTCTTCACCTTGGCAGGTGACGGATTGGGTTGGTCCTTTGCAGGGGTCGCTGGCACACTGGCAGCCCTGACGGATGCCCCCTTTGATCCCCTGGGACTTGCAGGTACCACCGCGGACGCCGACTTGGTGGCTGAGGTGCTGGCCTGGGATCTTGACACCCTGGCCTAGGGGAAGAATGGGGGGAGGCACAGGGAAGAGGTTAAAGTTTGCAAGCAAAAGTTCTTTGGACACACTGGGATGGGAAGATGGAGAGGGTTTGGGAGTAGAGGAAGTGGGAGTGGTTGTAGGAGGTGTCTTTCTGCTGAGTTTGGGAGAAGGTGCATGGGCTGGATGCTGTTGTGAGGTGGATGGCTGTTGGGTGGGTGTGTGCTTGCGTTTGTGTACTTTGGGAGGAGGGGTCACAGACACACTGGGAGAGGACACAGGGGACGTGTGCATGGTTGTGGGCATGGTGACTGCTCGTGAGGGCTGTGTTGTGATGGGCGTGCTGGTGATGGAGATAGTGGCTGAGGATGTAGTGCATGCAGGTGTGAGTGGAGACGAGACAGGGAGGGAGGTGGACGAAGAGGAGGAGGGGTACACGGTGGAGGCAGTGGATGTTGGTGTGTCAGCATGGGCATGGTGCTTGTGTGAGTGCCTGTGAGAAGAGGTGCAGTGCTTATGTTTGCCTGAGCCACTTTTGTATGTTGATTTGGGTGAATGCTGGTCTGAAGGTGTGCTTGGGATAGGCTGAGGTTGAGGGGATTGGAACTGGGTAGAGGAAATTGGAGGGGGGAGGCTAGACACAGGGACAATGGCTGCCATCAGTGCTGAGGCCAGAGCATGAAATGCTCTCTGGCTGCCCTCCAGGTATGCATTTGTTTGTTGCAAATGCCTCTCGACACCCTGGATGGCATTCAGAATGGTTGACTGCCCAACAGTGAGGGATCTCAGGAGGTCAATAGCCTCCTCACTGAGGGCAGCAGGGCTGATTGGGGCAGGGCCTGAGGTGCCTGGGGCGAAGGAGATGCCCACTATCCTGGGTGAGCGGGCTCGGGAAACATGCTGAGGGGCTGCTGGGAGGGCAGTGCTGGTAGGGGGGGTGGCGGCTGTACCTGTTGTTGGGGTGGGCACAGAGGTGTCCCCCAACGGCAGGGAGCTTCCATCGGAGGAGGAGTTGCTGTCACTGGTCTCCCCTCCTGTCACCGTCGTGGTGCTCCCCTCGCCCTCCATCCCACTGGTGCCTTCACCCTCAGTGGATTCGGCCTCACGGGCCATGTGGGATTCAGCTCCCTCCGTCGCCGGTGCCTCAACTCCTCTGCCAGATTATGCTAATGCACACAAGGACAGGGTGACAAAACAAAAAGGGGGGGGAGAGACAGGGGATGCACTTGGTGAATGCCAGCAACAACACTACCGTTGGCACACTCAACACACAGGGAGTTGCCCTATTCACTAGGCCATGCCCAACCAGTCACTAAGGTAGTCACAAGCCCATGGGGCACAATGGCTAACGCCAGCATCTGTACACCTGATACCCACAGGCCCCTGCCCAGTAGTATATGCCCACTTACACCATTGGGTTTGGAGTGCTTCTGGGCCTGCACACAAGGGACCTACCCTGCAATGATCACCCTGGCCTAGGGTCACCCACATACCCCACCCAGGTACCTCCTAGAGTGCGCAAAGTCAGGAACCAGAAGGAATGTAGAGTAATGTGTACTGGGGTAGGACCCCATCCACCAGTTTCTCCAACTCCGCTGCAGTGAAGGCAGGGGCCCTTTCCCAGGCACGTGAGCCATTGTTGCTTCCAGACACAGGTCCTGGCAGCACTTGCAGTGTAGGTCCTCTCCTGTTGAAAGTCAGGTAGCAAGTGAGTGAGTACTTAGAAAATGGCGGTCACGTCCGCGGAGGTGTGTACCATCACCGCTGGCGTACATCGCCATTGGCTCCTGGAACCCATAGGGACCAATGATAACCAATGCGAAGTTGCGCAACAGTCATCGACCGCCTACTGCGACGGCGCACAACTCCAGCGCACTTACCTCATTTCCACTTGTCCTACTTCACAGGTCAGGCAGCCACCATTTCAGGGGGGCACATGGCATGGCCCCTAACTGCGTCACAGCAGACATTGGCCCATCAACTGACTCTCGACCTCACGTACTGCTTCTGTGACCTAACTTCAGCAACAGTTGTGCATTCTACGTGGAAATATGACCTTCTGCTCACTGTTCTCCTGCATAGGCTACAACCGCTGAGGCAGATGATGAGATGGCGGCATCCTCCGGTGTACAGACCCCTGGTGGACCTGTCGACAATGGAGGACAAACACATTATCATCACATACAGACTTGATCGTGGCACAATTCAAGAGCTGTGTGCCCAATTGGAGTGAGACCTGATGTCAGCTATCCGCCAGCCCACAGGAATACCCCCTCTAGTGGAGGTTCTGTCAGTGCTTCATTTTCTGGCAAGTGGTTCATTTCAAACCACAGGAATGTCTCAGCCAATGTTCTCAATCGTGTTGACCAGAGTGTTGTCTGCCCTGCTGAAACACATGGGCAGCTACATTGTATTACCCCAGGTGGAGTATTTGGCCACAGTGAAAGCTGACTTCTATGCCCTGGGACATACCCCCAACATCATTGGTGCCATTGATGGTACACATGTGGCATTTGTTCCCCCCCGGAGAAATGAACAGGTTTACAGGAATAGAAAATGCTATCACTCGATGAATGTGCAGATGGTGTGTTTGGCAGACCAGTACATCTCCCATGTGAATGCCAAATATCCTGGCTCTGTGCATGACGCCTATATCTTGCGGAATAGCACCATCCCTTATCTGATGGGCCAACTCCAGAGACACCGGGTGTCGCTAATAGGTGAGCCCAAGGTCCCCAAACACTATAAGTAGGTGTCTGGGTATGGGGTTGTCCCTAAAGGTTAGTGTGTGTCTAACAGTTGTCCCTCGATATTTACAGGTGGCTCAGGTTACCCCAACCTCTCATGGCTACTGACCCCAGTGAGAAATCCCAGGACAAGGGCAAAAGAACGTTACAATGAGGCACATGGGTGTACAAGGAGGATTATTGAGAGAACCTTCGGCGTCCTGAAGGCCAGGTTCTGGTGCCTCCATCTGACTGGTGGATCCCTGTACTACTCACCCAAGAAAGTGTGCCAGATCATCGTGGCATGCTGTATGTTGCACAACCTGGCTTTGAGACGTCAGGTGCTTTTTCTGCAGGAAGATGAGCCTGGAGATGGTCTTGCGGCAGCAGCGGAGCCTGTGGACAGTGAGGAAGAGGAGGCAGATGAAGAAGATGTTGACAACAGAACAAACATTGCTTCCAGTGACACACAGGTATGACACTGTAACTCAACTTTACTTTTCAGCAATGTTTTGGACATTGTACATGCCAGCCTCTTACTCTCTGTCTATGGACACTGACTGTACCCTTTGGATTCTCTATTATCAGATCTGTGTGCCCAATTCTGTCTCCTGCTATATGTACTGCTGCCCACCAAAGGTCATCATGTAGTACATTTCATTGTATCGATTCATGACACTGACTCCAATATGGTATTTGTTTCAAGGGTGTTTATTTTTGTGCAGAAAAGTATGGGGGTATGTGCAAGGGGCTGGGGTGATGGTGGAGGAATGTCCAGTCAGAGTCCAGTCTATTGGTATCACAGGTGCATTGTCCAAGGGGACATAGGAAGTTGAGCAATGGCAGTTCAAGGTGGACAGGGTGACATGGTGGGACAGAAGGGTGACAATCAGGAGGGTCTTATTTCGTGGCAGGGGTCTTGGCAATGTTCTCTGTCTGGATCACAGGGACTGTTTGCGGGGTGGTTCTCCTTCTGCAGCGGGTGGGGTGCTAGTGGCCTGTTGGTCCTATGGCGGTGCCTCCTGTCCACTAGCGCCGGCGGAGGTGGAAGGCTGTTCCTCGGTTTGGCTAGTGTCAGGCGTCCATTGTTCTGCCACTGCCTCCCTCATGATCTTGCCCATGTCAGCCAGCACCGTTGCAATGGTGACCAGGATGGTGTATATTTTTGTTAGGTCCTCCCTGATCCCCAGGTACTGTCCCTCCTGCAGCCACTGGGTCTCCTGTAACTTGCCCAGTACCTTTCCTATGGTCTCCTGGAAATGGTGGTATGCTCCCATGATGTTTGAGAGTGCCTTGTGGAGGGTCGGTTCCCTGGGCCTGTCCTCCCCCTGTCACACAGCAGTTCTCCCAGCTTCCCAGTTGTCCTGTGCCTCTGTCCCCTGAACTGTGTGCCCACTGCCACTGACCCCAGGTCCCTGATCATCCTTTGTTTGTGGGGTTGCCTGGGGTCCCTGTAGTGGTGGGCACACTGCTGATTGACTTGTCGTGGGGACAGTGGCATGGGCCCGCTGGGTGGGTGTTGTGGTGGTGCTTCCTGAGGAGGGAGGCTCAGTGGTGGTTTGGGACTGTGGCAGGGTAACCGACTGTCCAGAGGTCCCAGATGGGCCAGGTTGACCATTGTGATCCAGGCGTGCAGAGCTGCTGTCGTCACTGTGGGCCTTTTCTGGGGGACGCTGGATGTGGCTGGCACCTCCTCTCCGGTGACTTTGGGTAGGGGTCCTGTTGGGAGAAAAATACATTGGCAATGAATCTGCATGTGCCATCTTGTGCATGGCTGTGTTTCCCTCTATGAATGTGAGTTCCCTGTTGTCTTGGACTTGTGTGAGTGGTGATTTTGTGGGCTGGGTGAGTGTCTCTATTGGGCATGCTGGGGTGATGGGTGTCCATGCAGGTCTGTGATGGGTGTCCATGCATTGGGGGTGCATGTTGTGCTTGGTATTGGGATGGGTGGGCTGTGTTAGTGGGGTATATGTGAGTTGGTGGAGTGATGGGGCTGGGGGTAGGAGTTTGTGATGGCATGCAGGTATGGTGGGAGATATACTAGTAAAGATTTTACTTACCAGAGTCCAGTCCTCCTGCTACTCCTGCGAGGCCCTCAGGATGCATGATTGCCAAGATTTGCTCCTCCCACGTTGTTAATTGTGGGGGAGGAGGTGGGGGTCCACCGCCAGTTCTCTGTACTGCTATTTGGTGTCTTGAGACCACGGAACGCACCTTCCCCCATAGGTCGTTCCACTCCTTCCTGATGTCATCCCTTGTTCTTGGATGCTGTCCCATGGCCTTGACCCTGTCCACAATTCTCCGCCATAGCTCCATCTTCCTTGCAATGGATGTCTGCTGCACCTGTGATCCGAATAGCTGTGGCTCTCCCCAGATATTTCCTCCACCATGACCCTTACCTCCTCCTCTGAGAACCTGGGGTGTCTTTGGGGTGCCATGGATGTGATGTGAGTGATATGTGTGAGGATGTGTGGGGTGAGGTGCTGTGTTGTGGTGTGAACTGTGAGTTGCGTGGATGGTGTATGGGTTCTGGTGTTCTGTGGCTCAGATTGAATGGGTGCTCTTGGCTTGTGTCTCTCTCTGTTCGCAGGGTTGTGGGAGTGTGGGTGTGTGTTTTATAGTGTTGTGGGTGTGGTGTGTGTATGTGTGTCAGGTGTGTGTATTTTGAACTGTCTAATGTGGTGTAATTTTGTAAGTGTGTGTGTATTTTGAGCGCAGTGATGTGTACCGCCAATGGTTTACTGCCGTTGAAAACCACTGCAGTGATTCGTGGGTCGTGATACTGTGGGCGTATTCCTGTTGGCATAATGGTGTGGGTTTGGCTATCGCCAGTTTATCACTGACCTTTGGTCTGGCAGACTTGTGTGGGTGTCTGTATAGTGGCTGATTTCTATGTGTGGGTCATAATACCCGTGGTGGGTTACCACTGCGGTGACGCTATTTTGGAGGCCGTCTGCACGGCGGTAAGCATAGATGTATTCCAGGGTTTAGACAGTACTATCATGGCCAACACTGTGGTGTGGCCTACTCTACCCCGGGGTGTGATTCCTGCCCCCCCCCCGGACAACTCTGTCCACCAGGACAGGAAGCCACAGTGGCCACTTACAGCTGTCAGGGATAAGAGCCAGGCCCCAAGCCTTTCAAGGCTCTCCAACCACTGTAATTGTGGAGAGTGGGGGCAGTAAACCCAGGTGCCTAGCACCCTTTGACCACTCTCCCCTCCACTATGTCAGGGATGACAGCTTGACACTGGTCCTCCCCTCTGGGGCTATGCACCCTCCCCTTAGGGGTGGCACCCCCAGAGTCCAGAATTGTTAGGCTGTTGGTGAAAGCAGTCCTGCACAATTCTCACACCAGTGCAGGGATGTTAACCTGCTGGTCTTCCACCCTAGGATCTGTAGCCTCAGCTTAAACCAGGGTCAGGGGTGAGGCTTACCTCCCCTACCCCAACACTAGGAGTTGCCCACAGAATACAATGTAGTAGGGGAACTAGCAGTAGCCCCTCCCTCCAGGTCAGGAGTGACACACTGAAACTGGCCCTTTAATCCAGGGTCTGTACCCTTAGATTGAACTGGGATCAGGGGTGAGTCTCTCCCTCCTCTGCCCCAACTCCCAGGGTTCTGCACCCCCTACACCATGGGGAGTACTCCTAGAAGTCACACTGGGAGGGGGGATAGGCCCAACTGCCCCCCATTAGGCCAGAGTTTACCCTCTGCACCTGATCCACCAGTCTAGGGTCTGTACCCTCCTACTGGACCATTGCCTGGTAACCCAGGACTTCCTGGGGAGCACACCTACCCCCCCATCAGGTCAGAGCTTACCTCCTGAACCTTGGCCATCCAACCTAGAGTCACCACCCTCAGGCTGGACCACTGCCTGGCAAGCCAGGACTTCCTGGGGAGCACACCTACCCACCATAAGTTAAACACCTTCCCTAAGGGCCACACGAGAGTCTGGCTGGTGCTGGTCCCCTGACCTCTTACCACCTGGCAGAGTCTGGTTTCCCCCCAGACCAGAAATTGTATCACCAAGGTAACCTCAGAGCTAACCCCTGACCCTCCAGGTTCTCCACTGAGGCCTGCAACCCCCTCCCAACCCTCTGTCTGGACTTCTGCACCCCCTCAGTAGGAGTGGCACTGCCAGACACCAGAACTGGTGGAACGCTGGCTGCAGACGCCCCCACAAGTTCTGAAAAAAGTCCAATAAACCACATGTCTGAAATGCAAAGGATCTCATACAATGGATTTCCCACAATGTTAGGCAATCACCATGTGTCCTTTTCTGGTTACGACATGGAATGTCTCAGATTCAACTGGAGCATCAGACTTATGTTTTCTTTGCAGACGGACAAGCACTCGATCTCCTCTTGTGAAGACAATAGCCCTCATTACGAGTTTGGTGGGCAGCAGAGGCTTTTATTTCCTTTTTATGCTTTTTATGATCCAAGTCTTTCATACTAGTTTCTTACTCAGTCTTCCTCTTGATCTAGTGTTGCTCCATTGAGTTACCTTGGTCGTCATTGCACTCCTGAACATCAGCATTACAGGCTTTCACCTGTGGACAAGTGTGGAATAGAATGAGACAGTCTTGAAATCAAACATTTCAAAGGCAACACGCTGAACAGCTTTCTTTTCTCATGAAACATTCAATGCAACACGCTGAATGCCTTTATTTTGACATGAAACATTTAAAAAGGCCATTAGCCCGTGCCCAAAGAGGTGTGCTCTTCTGATGTTTCACGTTAAGCAGATTGAGAAAGTCTTGAATTCTCAAATATTAAAAGGTGGGCCGTTGTCTGATTTTAAAATGACAGGAATGCCCCATGTCCCAAAGATGCGGTCTATTCGCTCTATAACTCTTTCCTGAGTGATATATGAGAGATCTTATATTAATAGAAAACAGGAGTATTCATCCACAATCACCATCAGGTGATGTCCATTGTCAAGTGGACCAAAAAAGTAAACAGCAATTCTTTCCCATGCATGCTTTGGCAACTCTGACATGCTTAAGTGGTGTTGAGTGGTTTTCGATGACAGGGAGTTGCACTGATGCCAGTACTTTAGGTCTCTTTCAATTCTTTCATTGAGATGAGGAAGTCAAACTCATTCTTGGAGAGCTTGGTGATGATTCCGAGATGTCCTTCATGGTCCACTTCAATTATTTGTTGTTACAGGATCTCCAGAATGACAATTCTTGAACACCTCAGGATAATGCCCTCTTGTGTCATGGACAGGTCATCTTTGACATTTTTAAACGTCTGGTAGTCACTGTCACTGTTGAGAGGTTGAGTGTGTTGGTTCTGTGACTGATGTGTAATAATGTCTTTCAGTTTTATCATGTCACTATTTTGGCTTATGGCAGTGACAACTTGTTCTCATGAACTGTCTGCTGGCATGTTTGATTTCAAAATGAAATTTATTTAGGCTTCTGCCATCTTGGAAGGGGTACCATGACACTGTATTGGCACTTTATCTAATAATCATGCCTTTACACCCCTGCAGGACCCTGACCCAACGTCACCGGACAGGAGGTCCAGATATGTGCACTCCACCAACAGAAGAGGCCCACAGTGATGACAGCAGCTCTGCCCAACTGGATCTAGATGGCCAACCCGGCCCATCTGGGACCTTGGGGCAGTCGGTTCCCCTCACACTGGCACAGGCCACTACAGAGCTTCCCCCCTCTGGAAACACCAGCACAGCACCCACCCAGCTGGCCCATACCTCTGTCCCCAGGACACATCAAGCAGCAGTGTGTCCACCACTACAGGGAACCCAGGCTAAGCCACCACCCCAACAACACCAGGGACCTGGGGGCAGTGGTAGTGGGCACACGGTTCAGGGGACAGAGGCCCAGGAAAACAGGGGAACTGGGAGGTCTGCTGTGCGACAGGCCCAGGGAACCCACTCTCCACAAGGCCCTCTCCAACATCATTGGAGCCTACCACCATTCCCAGGAGATTATGGCAACGGTACTGGACAAGTTTCAGGAGACCCAGCGGATGCAGGAGGAACAGTATTTGGGGTTCAGGGAGGAACTCAAATCCATCAATTCCACCCTGGGCACCATTGTAGGGGTGCTGAAGGAACTCGTCAACACCAGGAGGGACACTGTGGTACAAAAAGGGGCCCCTGACACTAGCCTGGACGATGAACTGCCCACCACCTCCGCCGGTGCTAGTGGACAGGAGGCACCGCCACAGGACCACGACAGCAGCACCCCACCCCCTGCAGATGGAGAACCACCCCGCAAGCGGTCCCTGAGATCCAGAACAAAGACAGAGAACAATGCCAAGACCCCTGCCAAGAAATGAGACCACCCTGATTGTCATCCTTCTGTCCCACTTTGTCACCCTGTCCATCCTTAAACTGCACTAGCTCCACTTCCAATGCCCCTTTGGACAATGCACCTGTGAGACTAATAGACTGGACTCTGCCATGGACATTCCTCTACCATCACCCCTCACCATTTTACATCCCCCTCCACAAATTTTGCACTTAAATAAACACCCTTAAATCACAAAACAATCTGGAGTCAGTCTGTGCTTTCGAAAATGTGTATTTGCAATAACTGTGGAAAAATGCTATATCCAATGTAATGTCAACATACCTATGTCACACAGCTCTAGTCCATGCGGAAACAAAGCAGAGGTCACACAGTGGGACCCACATCTGTGAAATCGAAAGGGAAAGTGACAACTCAGTGTCCATACACTGGGTGAAAGTCACAGACAGATGAGAGGTAGAAGAATTAAATCAGATGTAGCAGGCAGTGTTGTCTTCTTACCTGTGTCTCACTGGAAGTATTGTTGGATCACAGTGTTCCTGTTGTCTATGTCCTCTTCTTCTGCTTCCTCGTCTTCACTGTCCACAGGCTCCACAGCTGCCACAACACCTCCATCTGGACCATCCTCCTGCAGAAAAGGCACCTGTCGTCGCAAAAACAAGTTGTGAAGCATACAGCAGGCCACGATGATCTGGCACACCTTCTTTGTTGAGTAGAATAGGGAACCACCTGTCATATGGAGGCACCAGAACCTGGCCTTCAGGAGGCCAAAGGTCCTCTCTATAATCCTCCTATTTCGCCCATGGGCCTCATTGTAGCGTTCCTCTGCGCTTGTCCTGGGATTCCTCACTGGGGTCAGTAGCCATGACAGGTTGAGGTAACCAGAGTCACCTGCAAATGTCGAGGGACAACTGTTAGACACACACTAACTCTTAGGGACATCCCCAGACCCAGACACCTAATCACACTGTATTGGGTTCATGTCCTCACCTAATAGCCACACACGGTGCCTCTGGAGTTGCCCCATCACATAAGGGATGCTGCTATTCCGCAGAATGTAAGCGTCATGCACTGAGCCAGGAAACTTGGCATTTACATGGGAGATGTACTGGTCGGCCAAACACACCATCTGCACATTCATAGAATGGTAACTCTTCCGGTTTCTGTACACCTGTTCACTCCTGCGGGGGGGACCAAGGTCACATGTGTCCCATCAATGTCACCTATGATGTTGGGGATATGTCCTAGGGCATAGAAGCCACCTTTCACTGTAGGCAAATCCTCCACCTGAGGGAAAACGATGTAGCTGTGCATGTGTTTCAGTAGGGCAGACAACACTCTGGACAACACGTTGGAGAACATAGGCTGGGAGATCCATGATGCAATGGCCACTGTTGTTTGAAAAGACCCACTTGCTAGGAAATGGAGTACAGACAGCACCTGCACTAGAGGGGGGATTCCTGTGGGATGGTGGATAGCTGACATCAGGTCTGGCTCCAACTGGGCACACAGTTCCTGGATTGTGGTACGATCAAGTCTGTAGGTGACAATTACATGTCGCTCCTCCATTTTCGACAGGTCCACCAGCGGTCTGTACACCGGAGGATGCCACCATCTCCTCACCTACCCCAGCGGACGTGCTCTATGGATGAGAATAGCAATCAGAGGGTCAGCCAACACTGAGATACGTAAACACAGCTTAATAGGAAAATGTTTGAAAATCGACTTATGGCTGTATTAGTGTTTAAGCAAGGCCTAGATATGTGTGACGCAGTCAAAATTAATGCCATGTGGCTCCCTGAAATGGCGGCTGCCTGAGCTGTAATGTGGGACAAGGGGATATGAGGTAACTGCACTGGCGTTGTACACCGTCGCAGTAGGCGGTCGAAGACCGCGGCGCAATCCTGCATTGGTTAACATTGGACCCTATGGGTCCCAGGAGCCAATGACGATGTACGCCGGCGGTGACGGTACGCACCGCCGCGGACGTCACCGCCATTTTCTCTCTGTTCAATCACTTGATACCTGATCTTCGACAGGAGAGGACCTACACTGCAAGTGCTGCTGTGACCTCAGTCTGGAAAAGACAATGGCTCGTGTGTCTGGGGAAAGGGCCCCTGCCTTCAGCACGGAGGAGTTGGAGAAACTAGTGGATGGGGTCCTCCCCCAGTACACGCTACTATACGGTCCTCCATTCAAACAGGTGAGTACACTGTGAGCATGCTGTATGGGCACTGCATGTTTGGAGTGGTGTTGATGAAAGATAGGGGGTGAAGAATGAGGCATGCATGATACGACGGTGATTGCATGTGCGTCATGGCAAGGTTAGGGATGCGGGCCAATGACTGTGACGGTGCAGATGGTTATATCTTCTCCTTTTCCCCTGTACTATTCCTGTAGGTCAGCGTCCATCAGAAGAAGATATTTGGCGTGCCATCGCCAACAAAGTCCAGACCCTGGGGGTCCACCACAGAGGGAGCACCCACTGCCGGAAAAGATGGGAGGACATTCGCCGCTGGAGCAAGAAGATGGCGGAGGCCCAGCTGGGGATGGCCTTCCAATGTGAGAGGGGTGCCGTCGCACCATGACCCCACCTGATGTTCCGGATCCTGTCGGTGGCGTATCCGGAGTTGGATGGGCGCTTCAGGGCACCACAGCAGCCACAAGGGGGTGAGTATACTCTCATTCTGCTGATTCAGCGCGCATTGTAGGTGTCTAAGTGGGGGAGGTGGGCCGTGGGTTCCCCTAGGCCAGGGCGAGTTTAGGAGGCAAGGTCCCTTCTTAAGGCAGGCCCTGTGGCACCCCACCCCACCTGTGTTCAGAGCCAACTACACCTAGACAGGCTCCTGTGACTTCCATGTGTGCAGCAATCGGGCATAGGCCTTGTAATCCATGTCTCTGTGATTAATTAGGGAACTCTAAGTGCACAGCATAGTGCACGGGGGTTCTGTGTCTGTGGTGTCCGCCAACGGTAGCGGTATTGGATGCACTCAACATGTCTTTCTTCTGTCTTCCCCCCCTTTTTCTGGTCTCCCTGTTCTTGTGTGCATTAGCATCATCAGGCGGAGGAACAGTGCCACTGGAGCAGGAGGGAGCTGCATCCCACATGGCCCTGGAGAGCGACACAATGGAGTCAGAAGCCACCAGTGGGACGGAGGGCGAGGGGAGCTCCACAGTGGGGACAGGAGCTGAGACCAGCGAGACAGACTCCTCCTCTGATGGGAGCTCCCTTGCGGTGGCGGGCCCCTCTGTGCCCCCCGCATCAACAGGTACAGCCGCCACCCCCCCCTACCAGCACTGCCCTCCCAGCAGCCCCTCAGGGTGTGCACAGTGTCCGCTCTCCTTCGTCCCAGGCACCTCAGCCCCTGCCCCAGTCAGCCCTGATGCCCTCAGTAAGAAGGCCATTAACCTCCTCAAATCCCTCACTGTTGGGCAGTCTACCATTTTGAATGCAGCCCAACAGCAAGCTTTTCAGACTCTGGCCTCAGCACTGATGGCAGCCATTGTCCCAGTCTCTAGCCTCCCCCCTCCAACTTCCTCCACCCAGACTCAAACCCCTGTACCTCAGCCTATCCCAAGCACACCATCAAACCAGCATGCACACATGTCAAAACCCAAGGGAAGCTCAGGCAAACATAAGCACCACACATCCCACAGGCACTCACGCAAGCATCATACACATGCAGACATACTAACAGCCACTGCCTCCACTGTGTCCCCCTCCTCCTCGTCTCCCTCCGCCCTCCCAGTCTCGTCTCCACTCCCACCTGCATGCACTACATCTTCAGCCACTACCCCATCACCAGCACACCCACCACCACACCCCGCTCACATGCAGTCACCACCCCCACTACCATTCACATATCCCCTGTGTCCTCTCCCAGTGTGTCTGTGAGCCCACCTCCCAAGGTACACAAACACAGCCACACACCCACCGAACAGCCATCCACTTCTCGACAGCCTCCAGCCCATGCACCTTCACCCAAAGCCAGCAAACGTACACCTCCTACAACCACTACCTCTTCCTCCACTCCCAAACCTGCTCCTTCTACCCATCCCAGTGTGTCCAAAAAACTTTTCCTGTCCAACCTTGACCTCTTCCCCTCACCCACCCACCCCTTCAGTCTCCTAGGGCCCACCTTTCCAGGTCCCAACCCAGCACCTGAGCCACAACATCTGCAGGAACAGTGGTGCCAGTAGTAACCAGCTTCTTGAGTGCGCCAGGCAGCAGGGCAGCCAGTGTGCCAAGGAGCCAGACCACGGACAGTCCCCCCACCTCAAAAGCACAAAAAGTTGGCCAGTGCCCAGCTGGAGAGAGGCAAAACATCTACCACCAAAGCCTCTCCCAAGGGTACAGTTGGGAGTGTGAAGACAGCTGCGCCACCATCCAAGGTGGGGAAGGGGCACAGAAAAACAGGCAAGTCTGCGAAAACCTGCATGGTGGACAAGACCGCCACCAGCACCGCTGAACAGGACACGGCCGCCACAAGCACCGCTGCCAAGGACACCGCCGCCACAAGCACCGCTGAACAGGACACCGCCGCCACCAGCACCGCTGCCAAGGACACCCCCGCCACAAGCACCGCTGAACAGGACACCGCCGCCACAAGCACAGCTGAACAGGACACCGCCGCTACAAGCACCACTGCAAAGGACACCGCCGCCACCAGCACTGCTGAACAGGACACCACCGCCACAGGCACTGCTGAACAGGAAATTGCCGCAACAAGCACCGCTGAACAGGACACCGCCGCCACAAGTACTGCTGAACAGGACACCGCCGCCACCAGCTCCACAGGCCAATGAGCGGGAAAGCTTCCGACGCTACTGAGGCCACCACGAGCAGGATGAATCACGCTGGGCACAAGGCCCCCTCCAGAACCAGTGTAGATTTACATCCACTACCTCTGTCCTTGGCAGGATGAAGCACTCTGGGCACAAAGCCCCCTCCAGAACCAGTGGAGATTTACATCCACTACCTCTGTCCTTGGCAGGATGAAGCACTCTGGGCACAAAGCCCCCACCAGAACCATTGGAGATTTACATCCCCTACCTCAGTCCTTGGCAGGATGAAGCACTCTGGGCACAAAGCCCCCTCCAGAACCAGTGGAGACTGTTATCCACTTGAGAGACTGTGGCTTAGCACTCCCCAGGATAAAGCAGTGGGCAAACCACCCACTGGAGAGACTTGAGAGAGTGTGGCTTTGCACTCCCCAGGATAAAGCAGTGGGCAAACCACCCACTGGAGAGACTTGAGAGACTGTGGCTTTGCACTCCCCAGGATACAGCAGTGGGCAACCCACCCACTGGATAGACTTGAGAGACTGTGGCTTTGCACTCCCCAGGATAAAGCAGTCGGCAAACCACCCACTGGAGAGACTTGAGAGACTGTGGCTTTGCACTCCCCAGGATAAAGCAGTGGGCAAACCACCCACTGGAGACTTAAGAGACTGTGGCTTTGCACTCCCCAGGATAAAGCAGTGGGCAAACCACCCACTGGAGAGACTTGAGAGACTGTGGCTTTGCACTCCCCAGGATAAAGCAGTCGGCAAACCACCCACTGGAGAGACTTGAGAGACTGTGGCTTTGCACTCCCCAGGATAAAGCAGTGGGCAAACCACCCACTGGAGACTTAAGAGACTGTGGCTTTGCACTCCCCAGGATAAAGCAGTGGGCAAACCACCCACTGGAGAGACTTGAGAGACTGTGGCTTTGCACTTCCCAGGATGCAGCAGTGGGCAACCCATCCACTGTAAAGACTTGTGAGACTGTGGCTTTGCACTCCCCAAGATACAGCAGTGTGCATGGAGCCCCCTCATGGATCTGGCGTCGTGCACTCATCTGGCTGAGGTGCCCCTCCTTTCCTTCCCCCTGAGGTGCCTGTTGTATTTCTATCTGGTGCCCCAGTAGTGTTCTCTCCGTTTTGATCGGGTATTGAGTGTGGCCCTCGCCCACGCATTTTGTGCCCAGTGGTCCATGGACTATGATGGTGGAATACCTTGGACTTGTATTCTTGGTGTATATATTTGTTTATAGTGTAAATATATATATATTATTTTTTTTGATTACTGTATTTGAATAGATTACAAACGTTCGACTCATTTCCTTTTGTCCTTTCATTCTTCCAGGGGGGGTTGTAAATGTGATGTATCAACATGTACTTGTGTGTGTCTTGTAGTGGGTGAGGGTGGGGGTGGGAGTGTTGCGTGTTGCGTGTGTGTGTCACTCTTTTTTCCCTCCACCCTCCCCTGTGTCGTAGGTGCAGTACTCACCGTGGTCTTCGCCGCCGTCTTTGCTGTTCCTGGTAGAGGAGCAGGAAGATAAAGGCTGGGAGTATCTGGAGCTCGGGTTCCGTGGCGTCCTGGTTCCTCGTGGGGTGTGTAGAGGTGAGCGTTTTCCCTTCCAATTCCTGTTTCCGCCGTGTTTTTATTCGTGGTGAATCCGTCCCGGAAAAGGTGGCGGATCTGACTGTTGTAATACAGTGGGTGGAACCTTGTCTTCCGCCTGTCTGTTGGCGGTTACCGCCGCGGTGTTTGTTTGTACCGCCGTGGCGGTCGGAGTGTTAAAGTGGCTGTATGTGTTGGCGGTTTTCGCTACGGATGTGATTCCATTTTTTTTACCACCGGCCTGTTGGTGGTTTTACCGCTGCTTTAACACCGACTGCCAGGGTTGTAATGACCACCAAAGTCTTGTATGTATCTTAAGCAGTAACTGGCCATGCTAAGGAATGGTCATAAAATGGAAATATCTTGTGGGGGACTGACAGTTACCAACACTTGTGCTTTAGCTGGATCAGGTATCATGTCCCCATCAGAAAAGATATGTACAAAGAATTTTAGCTTTGTGTCATTGAATTCACACTTCTCAGCATTCATCATTAAACCTGCATCAACAAGTAAACAACACACTTGCCTGAGAGCTTTATCATGCTACTTCTGTAGAGCTCCAAAAACTAATATGTCTTCACTATAGTTAAAAGCACCATGACAGGCTGTATGATATGTCTACACACATTTTGAAAAATCTCTGCAGTTGATGACACACCAAAACGTAGTCTTTTGAATTGAAACAGACCAATATGTGTAGATAAGCTTGTAATGTATCTGCAATTCTCATCAAGTTCCAACTGATAATATCCTTTATTTAAATCAAGGTGAGAGAGAACCTTTGCACTATTCAATTTTGTTTTCATGCCAGCAATGTGCGGACCTGGATGTTGTTATGTTTCAAATGTCTTGTTCGCTTGATGCATATTAAACCAGATGCCTACAGCTCCTTCAATGTGCTCTTTGGGCACTACAACTATGGGAGAAACCTATGGCGTTGGGCCAGTCGAACACTCTATGATATCATGTTTAAGTAATGATTTGAGTTTCTTTTCAGCAGCTTCTTGTAAATAAAATGCAAATCTTCTGTGTCTTTGCGCAACAGGAGGGGCATCCTCATTAATATGCAATTGTACTTTCATAGACTTATGTTTTCCTAAACCATGAAACAACGAAGGTAACTGAGTTACTATATGGTGATGAGCATTCATGTTGTAGTTCATTGAGATCAGTCCCACATCAGCAGATGAGCTGAAACTAAGTAACAGACACCTTACACAGACCTTGAAGCACATGGATGGATGCTTGCACTTTTGTTTTCTTGTGTTTCATTATTGCTATGAATGAACCCTTACTTCTCAAGGGTATGGATGCAGCCCATAGGTACACTTTAGTTTTCAATGGCGTCAGTCATGGCAATGGATATAGAACATTGTATCGCTCCTTGGGCAATATATTTATTGACATGCTACTGTCGATGATGAAAGCTATTAGACAACCACTTGCTTTTAGTATAATCTTCGGACAATGTTTGAATCACTTGGTACTTTTTCATGTAAACTTTTCTTTGACTGGTAGTTTTCCTCACGTATGGCCAGTCCAACATGTGCACATTCAGCTGAGGTAAACATTGTCATCGTACAGTCATCTTCTTCACTTTCACTTGATATTTATACAGACAACCTTGTAGACAAAGATTTAGATGACGATCAAGTTCATTTGGTGTTGATTTGCCTCAGCTGATGCTATCCCTTGGCCTTGGGGTGTGCATTGAACATAATTTCTGGAACTTTTGATTGGCCATTTTGTCTTCTCGTCATGACACACTTTCTTTTTTCTTCACCTTGCAAACCATTACAAAATGGTTTTATTTCTCACAGTTTTTGCATATCTGTCCAATGGCATGACATTTACCTTTGTGTGTAAATGGTAATCCACACCTGAAACACAACTCCTTTTTTTCTAGGAAAACTCACCTTGTGTCCTTCTCATTTAAATTTCTGTTTACCTTTTATGTTCCTGACTGGCACACTTTGGGCACCTCCGGCCTCCATGTCAGCAGCTTGTTGATCAGCATACTCTTCAGCTCTGGCAGCCATGAGAACTCGTTCTAGACTATGAGTTTCTGTCAACATTGGTCACCTGAATGAATCTGACAGGCATCTGTCAATAACTCGTAGACGTATTGCTTAATCATCATTAAATTAATTGAACTCACATTGTTTGCTGAATGTATCCAGTCTCTCAACAAATTTGTCTGTGTTTTCACCAACTGTCACTCTTGACTGAAAATGTACCTTTGATAATCTACATTCAGCACTAGGTTGAACTAGAGATAAAATGCTGCTTTAATCTGACAGTACGTAACTTCATCAGCTCGAAGCACGTTCTTTATGACTTCTTTTACACAATCACCAGCAAGATTCTTCAGGTATTTGATCATCTTTTTGTTACCTGTTTCCTCCAGCACATCAATGAAATCATCAAGGCGGTTCATCCATCAAATGGTGGTAGTGGTTTCAGGAAAGCAGAGGCTGTGTAACTGTTCACCGAATTGGCTGACACTGCGACTGGAGTTCTCTCTGACCCCACTTGTTGACTTTGGTGAATTTGTTCATGCACACTATTTCTAAGACCATGTGATGTGCTGACCTCGGTGTCATCTTGGAGAGTTTGTGGAACTGTGACCTCTATCTTGGTCTACATTAGAGCCCTTCACTTTCTGGAGACTTCTGAAGTTGTGCTCAGCTGCCACCTGGAAGCTTTGGTAGTGTGCAGCTTCAGGTATTAGACAGCTGTTCTGTCAGCTAATACTATTTTCTCATCTGTTTGTGGCCACCTTTAGTGCCTTCACTCCATTCACTGTATAGCTTTATATTGCGTAGCACCGCCGTACCTCTCTGTATTGTCTTACTAGTAGGTTCATGGCCAATTATGAATGGACTTATCAGGGAAGTTTTCTTTATCTTCAAATGTGTCACAGAGGCTAGAGTTGTGATATGACTCCATATATGTCAAGTGTTGATTCTGTGCTTCGACGAAGGAGCATACTTTCCTCAATGGTGATGCATTCGTACATGAGGATTTGACGGTTTTGTGGGCTACAGGGAACTGGAATTCACTTGTTTGTTTATTGCACGCCAGTTCTCATTTTGTCCCTTTGGTTTAATAACCCATTATGTTTCTCTGGCTACTGTTGGTTTCAAAATATTACAGGAGACTGCTGTCGAAAAACTACAGGGTTTCTGAGGTAGATTGTTGAGTTTGTCCATGCACTCATTTGTGAAGGTGCTTACAGTGCTCATGGGGTGCATTGGTTAGAGTACATAATCTTTTTTCAAGACGGTCATGATCTTTTACTTGTGGGTGCATGGGAGAAACGCACAAGATGTGACGCATGTTGACATGTTTTAAGTGGTAAATATTTTGCCTTGTCTTTAGGGTTTTACATGATATTTCTTGGTCTGTGGTGATTAGGTTATGGATCTTTCACATCTGTGTGTTTTGGGGCACTGCCTTGCACTCTTTTGGGGAGGTTTTACGATGTTAAAGAGAGGATGTCAGGATGGATATCCAATATACACTCCAATGGCTGGGATTTATTTGAGTGGGATAATTATTGAACCTGTGATGCTATTGATGGATATACTAATTTGGTTGTTTGATTTATGATTTACAGTTACCCCTGGAGAAGGGTGTCACCCAAAATGCATTGGGTCGTGCTTTTATTATCATCAGTGTTACTTCGCACTTGCAAGCCACTTGAAGCTGACAGTCAATACTTGAAAGGTATAGACTTTCAAGTATGGAATGTCAGCTTCAAGTGGCTTGCAAGTCTGAAGTAACACTGAAGCAACACAACTGATTTACAAGTAATTAAACAATTTTTGGTCAACCATACATTCCTTTGCCTTGCTATTCCCTTTGTATTACTTTGGTCATACTTGGTTGACTTGATTCAAATTTGTTTGACTTTGTTTGTCTTATACCTTGCAGACAGGGTTTTCCTGCTCAGTCTAGTGCACTTTGCTGTCCTAGCTTATTAATAGTAACCATGAGTCAGGCAGGGCTTGTTTGAGATCTGCACGCTAAAATGTTTTTGATGTTTACATTGTGTAATTTGAGTGCACTGCACACTTTGATAAAATAATTGCATACCAAGCATAATATTAAATGCAGGGAATTACATGAGATTATGCCGCCTTAATGAAAATGTCACCAGGCCTATATTCTAGGAGGTATATATTGACATAATATGGACACTTCCTCTCTCCCATGTGTCCTAACCTGGTGGACAATTAATTAAATAGGATAATTTCACAAATGGCTGCAATGATTTGTCGAGTAAACCAGGAATCTGTTAATAAAGATGGCAACACACAAGACTGTCCCAACAGCCTCCTCTATCAAGTACAAATCCCAAATGGGGAGGCAGATGAAAGAGACAATTTACTCCCAGAGCGCTTTGAAATATTTTCTCTTTCCAGAGCAGAAGGCTATTGTCCTTCCAATACGGGGTGTTTCCTGCTTCCATAAGAGTGGAACTGAGAGGAAATACCTGGTGTCTACAAGGGTAAGAAGGCTAGGGCCATTTTCAATAAGGGACCCTGGGAAGGCCTACAGGAAGTTAGCCTACATGGTTCTAAAATAAATGATTGTTTTCTGTAATAAAAGTGCCTGGTCCTGGCTAATGCTCATAATAAGAATGGTACCTCAACACCATCTCCTCAGAACAATTGTGGATATTAAAGAAAACCTGAAGGAAAAAAAAAGTTGCTCCCTGACTGCTGCAAAAGCTTTCATTTAAACTTAAAAATCAATACACTTTCACATGAATGAGTGAAACAAGGCCTAACTAAAGCTGTCTTTTTGAAATGCACATTTATTATAATTTTTCCGTGGCTTACGTTGCCTTACAAGCTCAACTGCTAACATTAACACATTCTTAAAACTTGACAGAGATGCTTCTTTTCTAAACTTTGTATGTCCTATGCATGATACAAACTTCTTCTTGTCATTACAAAGAGAGGTGTATTATACTTTTTTTTCTGCCTTACTGGCTTCTTTGGAATGCATGAAACATTTAAGTTAACACATAAAAATGCATCTTTATGAATAGGCTAATGGTGTGAAGATGTATGAGAACAGATTTGGCAATATTGAATTGACTTTCACACTCATAAAAATGTTTTGTTTCACAGAAGCAAACCATGTGTGAAAGTGTATGCATGTTACAAGTCTATCATCAAGTTGAACTGTTTTTTGTTTGAGAAAGTTACATTGATCAAGATTCTTCAGCTCTCAGGAGAAATCAACATATGGGAAGCATCATTGTGTTAAAATATGTATTCAATGATTTGTATTATAAAAGTGTCCCAGGGGAAGAGAGACCGGACTGGAGAGGCTAGACTGAACTGAGCAGTTGTGTTAGTCAGAGACTTAAAAGCTGATTGGGTGTAAGGCTGTGTGAGGGGAAGATAGTATAAATAATTACTGTTGTGATTTCTTTCAAGCAGTAGCATTCTCAGGCTCCTTTTAAACCTTTTGACAGCAAGATAAGTGTGTTAGCCTACTTTTAATAAGGTCTGTTATAGTATTTCTATCAGTACTGGTAGCTTCACTGGCTAGACTGTTTCACATAAGCTTTTTAATTTTTTGAGAATATTATTACAATTGTCTTACTGACTGATTTGAAAACTTTAGCATCGGGACAGATTTCAGGACACACTTTATGCAATGTTCTGTAAATGTATTTGACTAATAAAACTATTTTAATTTTATTTTGAATATATATTTTAAACTACATAAACTCTCATCATTGACTCTTACAGTGATGAATGGATGAATTATAATAGTTAGCATTGCAGCTATTATGCTTTTAATAAATTACAAAACTCTATTCACCTGAAGGGCCCAAGGCAGCATGGAGTATTCATAAATGAAAGCCCAAATTAAAAAAAGTGGCAATGCATAATATGCAGCACCACTTTTCTTGTGTCCTATAGCCTTCCCCATTCCCCCCGTGGGAGCAGTATTTAACATAAAATGCACCTCGGCAGAGGTTAGGGACAATAGCATCAACATTTTTTATGCTATTGTAGTACATTGCAGGATTAGCGCCAAAAATGTTGGAGCTAATCCTACAAATTACATAGGGGCCTATTAAGACTAATGATGTGCCCCCTTTAAGCGCCTCCTCTGTGCAGATGTTGAAAATAGCCACTAAAAATGGTGGCTAATGGAGTAATACCTTCCTTTTATACACTATGCCTGGCGCAGGCCTAATGTGGCATTAGGGGTTACAAAGTGGCACAATGCATGCATTGAGCCACCTTGTAAATCTGGGGCAGCAAATTTGGCCTTGTTGAGTCACATTACCTCGTTGCTGCTAATGTGGTACAAGGAGACGCTAGGCCTTCTTAAATCTGGGCCTTAGTATTTTGCGCTGCCTCAGAAAGTTGGAAGCCAAGGTAAAGCTACGTTAGGGAAAATGAGCTGCAATAATTTAAAAGAGCTTAGGAAAGTTAGATAAAAAGATCAAACTGATTGTGATGAATGATGATATGCAGTTTCTGAAGCAACTGCAGATTGCAGTTGCAAAGTTGTTGAAAATTTGACGGGCATTATTAGGGTTCATGCATCAAAAGTACATATGCTGGTTTATGATGTATATTTAAATAGTTTATGTTGAATTAAATTGGGATTGCTATAATTGTGTTATATGTGCTTTGTTAAAGTGATAAAGAAATTATCAGACTAAGATGTAGTCTAAGATCCCAGAATATGAACATAGCGAAGAGAATAGAAATAAATAGATACAGAAAAAAATAAGAGATTTAGGGGGTCATTCTGACCCCGGCGGGTGACGGTTGCCGCCCGCCTGGCGGAAACCGCCATTTGGCCGCACTGCGGTCAAAAGACCGCTGGTGCCATTACAACCTTCCCGCTTGGCCGGCGGGCTCTAACATTGTTAGCGCCCGCCGGCCCAGCGGGAAGGGGGCCTGCAACACTGAAGCCGGCTCCGAACGGAGCCGGCGGTGTTGCAGGTGTGCGATGGGTGCAGTTGCACCCGTCGCGCTTTTCACTGTCTGCTATGCAGACAGTGAAAAGCAGGCTGGGGCCCTGTTAGGGGGCCCCTGCAGGGGGCCCCTGCACTGCCCATGCATGGCCAGTGGCATGGGCAGTGCAGGGGCCCCGAGGGGCCCCAGGACACCCGTTCCTGCCAGCCCCTTCCTGGCGGTGAAAACCGTCAGAAACAGGCTGGCGGGAAGGGGGTCAGAATCCCCAAGGCAGCGCTGCTTGCAGCGCTGCCCTGGAGGATTCTCCCAGCTGGGGGAAATCCAGCAGGAATCCGCCGGACCCGGCTGGGCGACCGCGGCTGTACCGCCGCGGTCGGAATGACGAATGAAGCACCGCCAGCCTGATGGCGGTGCTTCCGTCATTCGCGACCCTGGCAGTCTATGACCGCCAGGGTCGGAATGAGGGCCTTTGTCTGCTAGGGGAAGTGTAAGTTGTGAGACATCATCAACCTTGCACAAACGATAGGGATATAATAATACTTTGCAGTAATTATATTAATATAGATTGATGTTGGGGAACCTGGTGCGCAAAGGTGACAACACTGATTAGGTGATTTCCCGCAGGTCGAGAACTCATCACTGTGACAGGTGATTTTTTTATGGTTGAGAATCAAAAATACTTAAAAACTTAGTTATGATTGTTGAAATTGTGCCATTAAATTCTTTAAAAGACGCAGACAAGTATTGATGTATTTTTGTTTAGTTAGTAGATTTCCGTTCATTGTTGAAAAGAGAAAATTGTAAAGGAAGTCGAAATGTTGCAAGGAGTGAGTTGTGACATCATAGTGTGCCACGCTGGTATTGGTCAGTGGGTGTGAAACTATGCTGTGATTGGTTGCATCTCTCACAAAATTAGAGGGTGATTGTATTTATAAACTGTAGTGTGATTTGACAGAAGGGGAATGAGTCCTGATGTATACAGAACAGGTTCAAAACACATAAAACATTGTGATTTTGACATTAGATTTGATTGTTTAAATTTGAAATAATTATGTTTTTAAAGGCTGTAAGGAGTTTAATAGGACCTGATCTAGGGATTCCGGTTAGAGCAGGCAAAGAGATACCTCCAGAGGGTACACCAGCCTGTGTTTAGCTTTGTCAGTGATGTAAGATTGTTGAAAATTAAGGGTCTCTGAGTTTTCCTAGATGGAGGACATTTGGGGCTTATTGGGAAACTGAGAGATGTTTTACATGAAATGAAGCCACTTCTTACACTTACACAAAGTAAGGCATTGAGTGAATGGGAAAGGATGGAATTAAAACAAGTTAAAGAAAGATTTGAAAGGAGAACTAAAAGAGCAGTGACAAATTATACAGATGCAAGTTTGGATAGTGGGGCACAGATATGGAGGAAAGGTTCAGAGGAAAGAACTAGATTACATCCTTTACATACAAGAAAAGAAACAAATGGAACTAAAGATTCTGAAAAACAGTGAGGAAAAAAAATAAAGGAGAATAGGAATCACAGCTTAAATTAAAAGTTGACTCAGATTCTGGAGATGATACATTGTAGGAAATATTTTCTACACTCTCTCCACAATATGTGGGACCAACATCAATGGATCGAAATCAGCTATTAAGTAATGTGGCCACAGCTACATCTCCCATACATCCTTGTATTTCTCAAATTACTAGACAGATGCATACAGTATTACCTGTAAAGGTACAGCCTGTGTTGACTCAGCCGATTACATCGTAATCAGTGACAACTCAACCGATTGCTGCACAGCCTGTTATTACACAGCAAGTAATTGCCAGTTTTCCTGCACAAACAAGTATAGCCCAAACGGTACCTCCAGCAAACACTCCAGTTAATATGTTCACAACTGCGCAGGTTGCTGGATTGGTTACTCAACAAACAATATCTGCACAGATTCATCCTACTGCAGTGGTTCAACAACCAACTGGGGGTACTCCAGTAAATGGATTCCTCACAAACTTCATAGATTGTAGTGTGGACTCCACGTAGACTACTCAGGCATTAGGGGAAGCAACACTTAGTTGGGAGAAGATGTCCAAAATTGTGCAAAAGTTGAGGATGCAGAAAGACCGAGCACCAATACAAGTACAGACAGAAGGCCAGTTTCCACAGGTGAAAGACCTTTAAATGTGGCCAAGCTAAAGGTTGAATTGGAAAAGAATTTGAGAGGATGTTTAAATTGTGATCACATAGAACAATACCAAGGAAAATAATTGGTCTACTTGTATAAAGAGATTACAAGAATGGCTGTCATAGTAAATGACAAATTAACTGAATTGCGAAATAAATATGATGTGGATAGTTCTAAAATTGTGCCTTTGCAGAGAACCTTCAGGGTGCAGCTAGATGACAAATATATTAAAGACGTGTTCTCCAAGGTTAAGAATACATCCACAGAATTAATAAAAATAATTGGGTGCACAAACAGGCCAAGAAAAAGAAACAAGCTGAAGAAGTTGAGGAGAAAAGAAACCAGAAAGAACGATCAGAAAAGAAAGAGACACCTTCAGCATATCCTTTAAGAGAAACACCAGGTGGAGAGTATGTACATTTCTCTTAGAGTAGGGCAGTTCTTTCATAATTTACAAACAATTTTCCAAAACTGTGAGAGAGCCCAATGCAGTGGTATACACAAGTAGAAAGATTTCTTAAATGATCAAATGTGTTGTGGATTGATTTGGACACATTTTATATATTGTGGTTCTGAGTGATTTGTGGGCCGAATGTGAGATTGCTGTCCAATGGTCAGTGACAGAATCAGCAAGAGATTCAATTACAAATTAACCTTCACCTGTGGTAATGAGTAAGTATAATGAGGCAAAAACTTTTTTGAAAAGCAGAGTCCCACCTAAGGATTTAAATTATTTAAAGCTAAATTGAATGCAACAAGAAATTTAAGAAATTGTAGATTAATTTTATGAAAGATTGATGAAAGCGTTTCATCAGCATATAGGGCACACACATCTTGATTCAACAGATAAGGGATTTTTCATTACAAAGTTTGTGCTTGGTTTGAGGCCTGAGATTTGTCAAAACATACAACAGAATGTGATTTGTTGGCAGATGAAAACATTAGAAGAGATTTTGAGGTATGACCTGTACTGTATTGATAAGCAAGAGATGAAACAGCGTAAGATTAAAGGTAAATTCATGTTGGCTCAGACAAAGTTTGCTCAACGAGGTTTACAGAGTCAGTTGGTTGTTGAGAATCATGGTGTAGTATAAATGGATTTCAAGCTGGAATGCAGGGAGTTCAGGAAAGAATGATGGTGCCTCCAAGGAGAGGTAGAGGTGCTTCTTATAATCCAAGTACAGGTGTTCTCTTTGCAATGCTGAAGAAAAAGTCACCTTGTCACATGTGCACAAGGTGGGGCAGTGAAAGTGTGAGTGTAGATTTAATCCACATAGGAATGTTAATAATCAGCTGCAGGGAGTAAATCAAGTGCAAATGTCAAATGTTCCAGTGCGACAATTGCAAATACCATTTCAAAATCCAAATTAAATGCTTCCCATGCCACAAGACTCTATGATTCAGTCTACTAGGAATGATGTAAAGCTTAATAAAACTGAGTTACTAAAAACGAATCAAAATGTGATGCAAGTTCAAAATCAAAACGAAGTTCACCAATTTCCAAAGCAAGATGCTATAATCTGGCACGGCACAAGGATGGTGCCTGAGAGGTGAGGCAGATTGCATGCTTGGTGCAGTCTCAGAGGTAGACTCAGGTGTACCATATTTAGATGTAGAAGTAAATGGCCACCAAGTGTAATTTTGGATTGGCACAGGAGCTACCCGTTCCACTATGTAAACAGCATAAGTACCAGACCTATCCCTATAGGGAAGAGAAATCCAAGGTGTGGGAGTTACAAATAAACAAGTTACTAATCCAATTGCAAAAAAAGTACCAATCATCAATTTGTAGTGTGTGGTTCAAGTCCTGTTAATTTACTATGAACAGATTTGTTGTGCACGGTAAATTCCATTATTAGTTGTACGCCACAGGGAATTGAATTCCAGACACATGATGAGGGTGCTGAGTATAAATTAGTTCAGCAAGAAATCCCTGGTTAATGGTAAATGATTTGCCTACAGAATTATTTTAGAAAGTTAAACCAGAGGTCTAGGTTGTGACAGGAACAGATATTGGATTAATCAAGGGGGTTGAAGCAGTCAGATAACCATAAAACCAAATGCAGGTTTCCAAAGAACACCATCCTATCCAGTGTCTCCAGAAGGGATAAAAGGCATTACACCCTTGATCAATTACATGTTGGAAAAAGGCATTCTAATAGAAATAATCAGGAATCCATGTAACTCGTTCGTTCGTTAGCTTTATTTCGGTAAAAATAAATACCATAAAAGCACATCACAATTCACAGTTTCGCGGTTTAGCAAGACAACAAGCTATATAAAAGAGATTTCAAACATAAAAGATTGAGCTACATAAGAAATGTTAGGCATAAGCATTTTTCCCGCTGGAAATTCATACCATATTATAGAGTCGTATAAAAATGCGTAGTAGGTATTAAAAGTCAAATACAAACCTAGCCAAACATATCACGTAAAATAAAACATTTCTGTTTAAAAATATAAAAATATCTAAGCATAAAAAGAAAAAAATACATTTAGGCAATGTAAAGTGATAAATGCATACAAAAATGGGTTCATCAATGACCGCTCCCCACATCCATTATTAACTTTTCCTCTATTTTTTTAAGCATATTCAGTCTATTATGCCAGATAGAATCTAGATATTTTGCCAGGCAGCAAGCCACTAAAACAGATGAGTCAGATTTAAAAATTCTCAAAGCCAGTGAGCAATTTTTAAAACCCATTTTCCTACATAAAGGAATAATCCAACGGATTCTCTGTTTGTGGTATGCAGGGCATTGAAAAAGGATATGAGTTATGGATTCTTCTCTGGCACAGCCCATCGGGCACATCTTAGAAGTGCAACTAGTGTTAGACCATTTATATGTTAGGGTGCGCAGAGGAAGAGAGCCTATCCTGAATCTAATATACAATGCACGTGCATGTGGAGAAGATACTATGTCCATATATTGCACAGATTCATAGTGGCATTTGAATTGTAGGAAGTTGCCCATCATGGAAGATGGCGAGACAGCAGACAATTGTGAAAGTTGGACATAAAGCCAAAATGCATCCTTCAATGTCTGTATTGCATTTTTTGGGATAGATAGTGGGTTCTTCCAGTAAGACCTCAAACCAAGTAGTGAGAAGGTCCGTTCTACGTATACACACCACTTGATTTTTTAACTGGTGTTGTTGGCCATCAAATTGACTAGCCCACATCTATAGGGAGCAAGAGAGTCTAGTGGCCATAGGCGAATCCAATACAACAGAGGCCTGAGTGCTGCGATCTGGCTAATGGGGGGCAGATTTAAATCCATTCGAATAGGGAGCATTGGAGTGCTGGAAGGAACTCTTAGCAACGACCTTAAGAAGGAGTTTTCCACCTTTGTCAGATCGTATAAATTAAAATCCATGTAACTCACAAATTATGGGATTGTGAAGTCAAAACAGCAAGTTAATGATTGCTCAGGACCTACTAAAGTTGAATGTAATTGTAATCCCATGTTGTCCTGTTGTTCCATATCCAGCCACCATACTCTACTGATTTCCATGTACAGCTGAATGGTTTACTGAGATTCATCTTTGTCAAGCTTTTTCTCAATGCCTCTTCACAAAAACAGTCAGTTTCTGTTCTCTTTAATGTTCCAAGAGAAAGTATAAACATGATGCAATGTCCCACAAGAGTATACAGAGAGTCCATCCATTTTTAATCAGATAATGAAAAAGAATCTAGACAAATTGGAATTATCCAGAAGTTCAGTTCTAATTTAGTACATTGATGATCTATTTGTTGCATCGAGTTCTGGAGCATCTTGCAAAATTGATTCCATTGTGTTGTTAAATCATTTGGCCAAAAATGAACATAAGGTATCTTCAAATAAATTACAGTACTGTCAGAGTGAAGTGCATTATTTAGGACACATCATTGAAAAAGGAACAAGAAAAGTGTCAAGAGAAAGAGTTGAGGCAATTCTGAACATGAATCCCCCAAGAACACAGAGAGAAGTCAGAATGAATTTGGGACTGGTTGGCTACAGTAAACAGAGGATACCCAACTTTCCCTTTGTTGTGAAACCTTAAAAGAGGTTGACACACAAAGATGTACCAGATCCTATTACATGGGACAAAGAATGCATGAAACCGTTCCTAGAGCTCAGAGAAAGTCTCTGTTGTGCCCTGGCAGTGGGAATGCCAGATTAGACAAAATATTTCATCCTGTTTTGCAGTGAGATTGAGGGCTGCACTCTGACAGTGCTAACCCAAATTCATGAAAATTCTAAAAAGCCCATTGCATATTTTCCAGTCTCTTTTGATCCTGTAGCCACTGCATTGCCTGGCTGTCTGAAACAAGTAGCTGCATTGAGTGTGAATCTGGAGAATTGTAAACACATTGTGATGGGATTTCCCTTAATAATTATGACTCCACATTTGGTCCTACATTTGGTTGAGTTGTTACTAACAAAAACTAAAGCACAACATTTCACCAATTTGAGACTGACCTCATATGAGCAACTGCTATCCTGCGCTGTCATAAGAATTCCTTATCTAATGCTGCATCTCCAGCCATTAAAATCTACTTGGCAAAGGTGCAGGGTGCCGTCGCTTATGGTGCCGAAATATGGGGGTTCTCCGATAGCAAACAATTAACAGTAGGAGAAAACAACTTTGCTAGGGCTTTACTAGCATGTCCCCGTAGTACACCCTTGATCCCTATGTTTTTGGAACTAAGCTTCAAACGTATAGCCGATCTGATAGCTTTAAGACCCCTGCTACACTGGGTAAGGATTTGGACTGTCCCTGAGCTTTTTGTATGTAGAGATTTGGTACTTGATCTTCTAAGAAGGCCGAAAGCTGCCACTGTTCCATGGGTCAAGTATGTTTCCAGTTGGTTTTGTATTCTTGGATTATGAAGGTTTTGGGACGAGCCACACAAGCTGGAAAGATCTGATAAAACTCTTTTGAAGATAGCGTACTGGTCTTATTTAAAAAACAACCTGGTCCATAGTTTATCCTATGGCCAGCTGACCAACTCATTTATCGACCTTAAGTGGTATCCCCAATTTGAACCATATCTTGATCTGATTCCCGATTTACTGGGGAAGGGTCTCTATGCACGCTTCCGCTTTGGAAGCCTCCCGTTGCTATCGTTTAGCAAAGATGGGGCACCACTCCATCTATTGTTCTTTGTCCTGCTTGTCGTGGCTGTCCTGAAACTATTGAACATTTCATGTTTTTTTGCTCTGTATATACTGGTCCAAATGGTTACGTCCAATGTGTCTAGACTTGGGCTTGAGTCAGTGTTCTACAGCTATCAGGGTTTTAAAGAGTGATACTTTTAAATCTGTAATCCTCGCGGTTAGCAAGTTCCTTGTGACCGCATGGTGTATACGACATTGTTTATTGAATTCAATCTTTTTAGCTCTGCCACCAACTACCAATTGAAGATACGACTATAGGGACACACCTTCCTTGTTTTTAATTATTGCATATATATTTATTAAGTTATTGAGCTAGTTGTTCTACCTTTGTTTTAATTTTACTATGTATGTATTTTATGCTTTGATGGCCTTTTAGACCAAATAAAGCTTTGCTGTTTGAGGTTTGAGCAACACATTTTGGCAGGAAGTAATATTGTGCTGTAAGAAGATGTAAAGTACTGAACCCTAGCACACTGTTACCCATTCCTGGAGAAACTGAACCTGATCAATTTGAACATGATTGCCTTGATGTTATGGACTTCTGCCCCAAACCTAGACCAGACCTTTAATAAGCCCTGATTATGTTCTATTTACAAATGGTTCATGTTTGAGAACAAATGAACAAATAAAGACTGTTTAAGAGAGGCATGTGCAGTATGTGCAATCTAAGAAGTAGTTGAAGCCTTCTTGCTTCAAGGTATTCCTTCAGTGCAAGTTGCAGAATTGACCTTATCAGAGCTTGCAGTCTGACAGCCAAAATGAGAGTGACTATTTTACAGATAGCCAATATGGGTTTGGTGTTGATTATGGGCAATTGTAGTCACAACAAGGTTTTATGACCTCTGCTGGTTCGCTCATCAGAAATGAGCAACAGGGTAAACATTTATTGGAAGCTTTTCAACTTCCCACTGAAACTGCCATTGTAAAATGTGTGCTGCACAGGAGTGATAATGGCTATGTCACAATTTGAAACAGGTACCCCGAGGAAGCGGCATATCATTGTGCATCTGTGCCGTGCATTGACAATAGATGATTTAATACTGTAAGTCAGGAGGGAAGGATGCTTCCAAATATATTGAGAGTGGCTGACAATTGGGATAAGCTGAGACAAATGCAAGAGAATGTACTAGAAGAGGCAAAACAGGTTTGCGTGTGACATGTCAACAAATGAATGTAGGTAAAAGAACACATGTCATATGGACACAGTGGAGTTAATTGAAATTCCAATTTGCAAAGTTTGAGGTGTTTGCATTTTCTCCTAATGGGTGCAACCTTACCAAATAAGGAGAAATGATAGTCTCATTGTAGCAAAGTTACTGTTGAGGGAGTTAATACCTAGATATGGTGTGCCAACCTATCTAGAATCAGATCAAGGTACTCACTTTAACATTGAGATTCTTAAAATGTTATGTGCAGCATTACAGGTTGAGCAGAATCTCCATTGCAGTTATCAACCACAAGCCTCAGGAATAGTGGAACAGATAAATAGCACTATCAAATCAAGATTGGCAAAGGTCTGTACATCCACGTCATTAAAATAACCTGATGCTTTGCCCTTAGTACTGATGAGTCTGTAAAGTATATCTGACAAGAAGACTAGCTTCTCACTCCTCGAGGTTCTGATGGGTCGAGCAATAAGACTACCTGCAGTTCCATCAAATGCACTTGTGAATATTACAGATGACATAGTACTCGATAATTGCAAAGGAGTGGCTCATGTGGTATGTTCTGTCTCTTGACAGGTTAAAGCTGTGACTGAAAATCCAGATCTGGACAACTGCTATGACCTGAGTCCTGGAGACTCAGTCCTGGTAAAGAAACATGTGAGAAAGTCCTCTTTAGAGCCACTTTGCAAAGGCCTTTTTCAAGTAATACTGATCACAAAATACAACAGTCAAGTGTTTAGGGATTCTAAATTGAGTACACACATCACACACTCAAAGAACAAGAAATCCAGGTGAAGAAATAGTGTTCTCTGAGCCAGGGGAACCAAGAGCACTGGTGTACGTACCACACTTGTTGTTTGTGAAGATAAAATCAAGATAGATAAGATTGTGATCAGACACTGCAAGAAGGAATTAGGGGTTAAGAAAACTCCAACAGGTGAAATGTTCCAATTTCTGGAGATCTCACAGAGTGATAACGGAGAAGTGCTGACTGTAACTTTTTGTGAAGAAAATTCTGAGTCTGTCACAGAACAAGCAGAACCCCTGAATGATCCACAAGAAGGCGCAAGTTCCAAGGACAAAAAGGAATCTATATAATGAAAGCTGGCCTGGAAGATATAATAAAAAGAAACAAAAATTGAGTGTGCCTGCTGAATCAATCCCACTGACAATCAAAGAAGAAGCCGAATCAAGTGGTACAAGTGATGCTGAAAATGAACTAGACACACTAAGAAGATCAAAAAGAGCTACAGTACCTTGTTGAAGATATTGATGAACTGAATGGACATATTACTTAAGCCAGATCTTGAATGCTCCCATTTCTGATCTACTTGATTTAAGCAAAGAACTGTTTAGAATCTCCTTGAAAGTCCAAGGTGCAAAAATAATTTTTTACTGTGATAACATAAACTGAGACATACTAATAAAAAGAACATTTCAAAAGAAGTGAAAGAAAATGAAATAGTAGGGATAACATTTAGACAAGTGGGGTTAGAGATTGCCTAAACGAAGATTTATTGTCATTTAACAATACTAAAAGACTATGAAGAAATACTCATTCAGAAGAAAAAGTAACTTGAAAAAGAAGTGAGTGGAAATGGTCCAAATCAACAAGCTATATTTGCTGTTACAGATGATTTATTGGTAGTAGATCTCATTATAGAGACAATATATGTATCACAAATAGAACTAGAGTTATGATATTCAGTAGCAATAGCTTTAGTAATACACTTTACACCTAAAAAAACAAAAAACACTACTATATTTTTTCAATGCAACAGAGAAACCATTTACAGATGAAGATGGTATAAAAATAATTTCTAGATTACAAGGATGAAGATTTTTCAATGAATGTTTATTTTAGGTTAGTACAAGAACACATTAAAACTTTAGAAATAAAGGACTGTTGTTTGTGCACATATGCCATCCTCAGCCAACAAGCAGCTCTCGTACCACCACATTCCACTTTCATATGCTATCTCTAGTAGTATTCTTTCTCGCTTAGTTTATAGACAATTACATTTTGAATATAATTATTCTAATTTTGACGTGGTACTCTCTAAAGTATCATTAATGAAAAGTGTGAAATTAAAGCCACAAGCTAGAGAAATGGAGAAAGCTTGGCATTATTTTAGATCATTTCTTTCTGTGAATACTATTAAGGCACGTGAGAATAATTTAACCTGTTTAATGAACTCACAAGAAAAGGCTTTTATCCAAATGTTGGAAGAGAGGAATGAGCAACTAACAAGACGTGCATATGAGAAAGAGGATGCACAAAAGAATGTAGCAAAAAGAGAGCAGATGAATTTAGAAAAAGAATGTCTGTAGCTAAACTATAGCTAGACACAAAGGGAAAATATGTGTGTTCAAAAGAAGAATAGGTAGGAAAGTACCAGTACAAAATAGCAACTCTGAGCATGTATTTGAAATATCTGGTTGAACATGGCAGATTTTGCAAGAGGATGATCCAACAATATTAGGAGTGTATTTTATCTGTGGACAGAATTCATATTTTATGTTGCCTGCATTTTGGGAAGTGATTTGTTACTTAAGAATGTTGTTTCCAATGTGTCATGTCCAAACTTTAGATACATTAACACTGACAAAAGCACACAAAAGATATCAAGAGTGCAAATGAAGGATCTCAACTAGCGGGAGATATATTTGGAGCCATGATGCCTTTCTTAGGTGTAAATTTGAATGATGAAAAGATAAGAAAGCTTTCAATAGCAGTTGGTAGATTGGCAACAAGTACATCTGGATCTATATTGTTAGAAAACACAGGGATTTTAGCTATTTGATATATGGTTCTGCAAAACCATTATTCATTAGACATTTTTCAATCTGCAGTGACGGGGTCTGCAAGATGCTGAAAATAGAAAATCTCAGTAGCTACATACTTGATAAGAGCAGAACGATAGTTGAATATGCAAAGAATAGTACTGACTTAAAGCTTGATCTTGAACCTTTAGACACTACTAGTATAATTCATAGCATTTCCAAGGGTTTCCAATGGTTCTACATCAGTACCTACCTGGCCTAGAAGATTAAGAGGAGGAATTCTTAAAACTATATTAGTACCTGTATAAGTAGTAATAGCTTGTTTCCAGTCTACACTAGGCATATATGAAGCAATACAAATGATTGAAGAAGAGCGTAGGAGAAATGAACAAAAGAATGAAGAGAGATATGGAAATCAGTGACCGATCAAATGAGGAATATAAGAAACTGAAAGAAAATAAAAATCTGAGAAGAAAAAGCCAAGAATCTGATAATGAAAATGAAAGTGAGGTGTAATAAATGAATGTATTATTGTTATTAATATTATTATTATTATTATTAATATTAGTTGTGGTGGTTCCAAACTATCAAAGGGGGAAAGGGGTTGCAAATGTGTTCAATTAAACATAAAAATCAATACATGTAACCTGATTGATTGAAACTAGGTGTAACCAAAGCTGCCTTTTTGAAATATTTATTCATTTAAAACTTTGCTTGACCTCTATTGCCTGACTTGCTCAACTGCTAATGTTAACACATTCTTGAAACTTACCTTGACATAAATGTTTCTGTTCTAACCTGTGCATGGCCTATGCATGATACAAATGTTTTCTTGTCATAACAGGAAGGTATTATTTTATTATTTTTTGCCTTTCTGACTTGCTTTGGATTGCATGAATTGGTTAACTTAATATTTAACATTGCATCTTTATGAATGAACTAATGGTGTGGAGATATGTGAGAAAGGATATGAGAAGATTGAATACATTTTCAAACTCATACAAATATTTTGTTTTACAAAAGCAAATCATGTGTGAAAATGTTTGTATGTTACAAGTCTGTCATCAAGTTTGAACTGTTCTTGGAGAAAATTATATAGATCAAGATTCTTCCGCTCTCAGGAGAATGTGGCATTTGAGAAGCAACATTGTATTAAAAATTGTTTTCATTGATTTGTATTGTAAAAGTTTCCCAGGGAAAGAGAGACTGCACCGGAGAGACTTGACTGAACTGAGCAGTTGTCATTGTCAGAGGCATGTGAGCTGATGGGCTGTAGGATTGGTGAGGGGAAGATAGCATAAAGAATTACTTTTGTGATTTTTTTCGAGCAATAGCTTTTTCAGACTCTTTCCCTAAAACTTTTGACAGCAAGGTACTTTGGTTAGACCACTCCTAATAAGGTCTGTTACAGTATTCTTATGAGTACAGGTGGCTTTGCTGGCTAGACTGTTTCACAGAAGCTTTTTCATTTTTAGAGAATATTATTACAACTGTCTAACTGACTGATTTGAAAACATTATCACAGGGACAGATTTAGGGACATGCTTTATGCAGTGTTCTGTAAAAAACTATTTTAACCTCTTAGCTGCTGGGCCTTTACCCCACCCAGTGCTGAGCCCTTTTTTGGCTATTTGGGATAGTTTGCGCTTAGGCCTTCATAACTTTTTGTCCTCATAAGCTATCCACACCAAATTTGCGTCCTTTTTTCCAACATCCTGGGGATTCTAAAGGTACCCAGAGTTTCTGGTTTCCCCTGGAGGAGACTAAGAAATTAGCCAAAATACACCTAAAATTTAGTTTTTTTTAAAAAAATTGGAAAAAAGGGCTGCCGAAGAAGGTTTGTGTTTTTTTCCCTGAATATGGCATCAACAAAAGGTTTGTGGTGCTAAAATCACCATCTTTCCAGCTTTCAGGAACAGGCAGACTTGAATCAGAAAACCACATTTGTCAATACAATTTTGGCAATTTACTGGGACATACCCCATTTTTACTATTTTTGGTTTGTGCAGCCTCCTTCCAGTTAGTGACAGGAATGGGTGTGAAACCAATACTGGATCCTGGACAGCTAAGCATTTCTGAAAAGTAGACAAAATTCTGAATTCGGCAAGGGGTCATTTGTGTAGATCCTACAAGGTTTTCCTACAATAAATACCAGCTGAAAAAAGAAATATTGAAATTGAGCTGAAAAAAACAGCCATTTTTGTCAGCGTTTTACTCTGTAACTTTTTCCTGCAATGTCAGATTTTTTAAAGCAATATACTGTTACGTGTGCTGGACTCTTCTGGTTGCAGGGATATATATGGCTTGTAGGTTCATCAAGATCCCTAGGTACCCAGAGCCAATAAATGAGCTGCACCTTGCAATGGGTTTTCATTCTATACCGGGTATACAGCAATTCATTTGCTGGAATATAAAGAGTGAAAAATAGGTATCAAGAAAACCTTTGTATTTCCAAAATGGGCATAAGATATGGTATTAAGTAGCAGTGGTTATTTGCCCATCTCTGAATTCCGGGGTGCCCATACTAGCATGTGAATTACAGGCCATTTCTCAAATAGACGTCTTTTTTACACACTGTCTTACATTTGGAAGGAAAAAATTTAGAGAAAGACAAGGGGCAATAACACTTGTTGTGCTATTCTGTGTTCCCCCAAGTCTCCCGATAAAAATGGTACCTCACTTGCGTGGGTAGGCCTAATGTACGCGACAGGAAAGGCAACATCGACACATCACATTTTTACATTCAAATCTGACGTGTTTTTTGCAAAGTTCCTAGCTGTAGATTTTGGCCTCTAGCTCAGCCGGCACCTAGGGAAACCTACAAAACCTGCACATTTTTAAAACCTAGACACCTAGGGGAATCCAGGATGGGCTGACTTGTGGGGCTCTTACCAGGTTCTGTTACCCAGAATCCTTTGCAAACCTCAAAATGTGGCCACAAAACACTTTTTCCTCACATTTCGGTGACAGAAAGTTCTGGAATCTGAGAGGAGCCATGAATTTCCTTCCACCCAGCATTCCCTCAAGTCTCCCGATACAAATGATACCTCACTTGTGGGGGTAGGCCTCGTGCCCACGACAGGAAATAAAAACACAACATGGACACATCACATTTTGACAAAGTAAACAGAGCTGTTTTTTGCAAAGTGCCTAGCTGTGGATTTTGGCCTCTAGCTCAGCAGGCACCTAGGGAAACCTAGCAAACCTGCACAGTTTTGAAAACTAGACACCTAGGGGAATCAAAGATGGGGTAACTGGGAGGGCTCTGAACAGGTTCTGTTACCCAGAATCCTTTGCAAACCTCAAAATGTGGTCCAAAAAAACACTTTTTCCTCACATTTCGGTGACAGAAAGTTCTGGAATCTGAGAGGAGCCACAAATTCCCTTCCACCCAGTGTTCACCCAAGTCTCCCGATAAATATGATACCTCACTTGTGGGGGTAGGCCTAGTGCCCACAACAGGAAATGCCCCAAAACACAACGTGGACACATCACATTTTGACAAAGAAAACAGAGCTGTTTTTTGCAAAGTGCCTAGCTGTGGATTTTGGCCTCTAGCTCAGCAGGCACCTAGGGAAAACTAGCAAACCTGCACAGTTTTGAAAACTAGACACCTAGGGGAATCCAAGATGGGGTGACTTGTAGGGCTCTTATCAGGGTCTGTTACCCAGAATCCTTTGCAAACCTCAAAATGTGGCCAAAAAAACACTTTTTCCTCACATTTCGGTGACAGAAAGTTCTGGAATCTGAGAGGAGCCACAAATGTCTTTCCACCCGGCACTCCCCCAAGTCTCCCGATAGAAATGATACCTCACTTGTGTGGGTAGGCCTAGTGCCCGCGACAGGAATAGATAACACAACGGTCAATGTTGGTACTTACATGAGGCAACTGTTGACCCTGGGGTGATCCATTCCTTACGCAGGCACTAGGTATAGGCACTCATGTGGGGTAGTGTTTTTATCAGGACAGGTGAGGAATCACTGGGTGGTAGGAATTTGTGGATCGCAGCATATTCCTGTAGTTTGTGTGACAGAAATGCAATAAAAATAGAGTTTTTATTCAACATTTCAGCTGTGCAGGGTATTCTGGGTAAGAAAACTTTGGGGAATCCACACAAGTCACACCTCTGTGGACTCCCCTGGATGTCTAGTTTCCAGAAATGTTTGGTTTTAGTATGTTTCCCTATATAGCCGCCGAACCCAGGACCAACAAAACAGGTGCCTGCCTTATAAAACCAGTTTGTTTTGTGATAGATAATTTTGATGTCTCCACAATACAATTTGGGCAGTGGAATTCGGGGCTGAACTAAATTGGGGAGCTCCCAAGAGAGCACCCTCTCTGTGCTTGCCCCCGCATTCACCTGCTCTCTGGGTTGGGCTAACCCACTATTGCCCTGTTGCACAGACTGTGCTTGTGAAGGGACAACAGGACTGCCCTCATCACCTCCCTCACAATTTACTGGAAGGAGTTATCCAATGGGACTCCTCGAACTGAAAAATCACTCCCAGAGTCTGCACCATTGTCCTATCCTTCAGATGCTGTCTCAGTAGCTGCTGTCTCAGTCTCTGATGCTATGTCAGAGCTGTCCTCTATAACCAGAGTGACGTCAGCAGCAGTCATCCATCAAGATGCCATCTCTGCTATTGGCTAAACTGTTGCTCTAAAACACTAGCCTACATAGACAGTGACAAAATTGCTGGTGTTTGTGTGTGATACGTGCAACAGTAGAGGCCACCTTACCTGCGTTTCTTTCCTCAATCAGCACGTTCTTTCAAGACACTCAAACACCTTGTCACATACCATTCGTCACAGTCTTTAGCACCTCCTGCGCCCAGTCCAACAATCATTATTTGTGCTCCCATGTCCTCCTCCTCGAATTCCCTCATTACCACCCAGCAAACCTGCTCTTCATCTCTCCATAGCCACCCCCCACCCCGCAAATACATTTCATTTGTATTATAGCGCAGGTAGTGGCTGACTTTACTAACGTACTCAGCTATTTACTTAAAATACAGATTTGCTCTTTGCAGTAGTCATATAAACCTTCTGCGCTTCTTTGTGGCACTAAAACTGCCACTAGACAAAAGTTTGATCCTTTTGTAGCAGAAACATAATCACAAGACTTACTTGACTTTTTTATTGCTGCCTAAAAGCTACAGTTGAAATGCGTCGGTTGAAGTATGTGCACTGCTTTGAAGACCCAAGCTGCAACTGCAAGACAACTGGTGGCAAATATATATATATATATATTTTTTTTTTTGTGGTAGTTGTAGGGTTTCCATGGGGCAAAAATGGCCCCAAGGAAACCCTACAGCTCCCCAAAAAAAATTGCCCCCACAGGGGGTCGCCCTGCCTATGGGCGACCCCCTGTCAATTTAGTTATTTTTTTTTCTTCAAAATTAGCCCCTGGGGGTGGCGCAATCGTGCCTCCCCAGGGGGCCCCAAAATTGAAATGTATAAAATATGGCCCCACAGGGGGTCACCCTGCCTACGGGCCACCCCCTGTCAATTTCTGTTTAAAAAAAGAAAAGAAAATAAACCCCTGGGGGTGGCACAATCGCGCGCGATCGCACCCCCCCAGGGGGCCCAAACATTTCAATTTAAAAATATGGCCCAGGGGGGTGGCCCGTTTTCCTAGGGGGGGCGACCCCCCCAAGTGAAATCCCTGGTGTCTAGTGGTGTTTCCTGGCCCTCGATCGCAACTGTCGTAGTTTGGACTCTTGCTCTGAGCAAGACTGCTGGGTTAAGGATAACAGTACTTTTGTTTGTAGGTGACTGAGTCTTTCCTACCACAAGTCGCAACTGTTGTCCCAACCTTATCGACTCACTAGCAGTACCTCACCAGAAACACAATAGTAAAAGGTGATTTATGGCAGTCGCTTACGCATGGACTCAAAGTAAAATATCTCAGGGTATGTCGTGGTTAAATGGAGATTACCCTTTTCTCACAGATATATAATGTCTCATACAAACACAGGCAATGACACAGATGCAGTAAAGTTATAATAGCTTTTTATTTAACATAACTGCAATTTGCGATAAGTTGCATGGACTGCAATCATTAGGATAATGAATATAGCAAGTAACAGTATTGTGAAGAAGAGAGTCATTGTTATGAAGACCCCCACCATTTTGCAATACATGAAAAAGATATATAAGATGGTATATGCCCTATTACCCTCATGTGAATAGGCCTAACCTCCTACCTAAAGGAGAGCTGGGTTCGCTAAACCTAATCTGCCAAAGTCGTGTCCATGAGAGGTGCCCCCAACCCTCGTTACCTTGGAATGAGGTCTCTATCTCAGACTCCGTAGGGACACGAAGACTGGGTCAGCGTCAAGACGACTGCAGCATCGGTATCAGCGATGGTGGCAATGCCCTCTGGTCGGAATCTCTCTGATTATCTGTCTAAAGTGTGATGTATTTATACAGATCTACAAGGTCCCCTGACGTAGGTGTATTTCAAAACAATAGATAACAGGCATGCTTGGGACGGCAATTAATATCAACAATCCCTCAAAAGTATAGAGAGGGAAAATCCCTAAGTGTGAACACCTACTGTTTGTTTGTCTTTGGTGCTTGAGCTTGATGCCTTGGCACGGTGACACTGATAATGTAACTCATAACAAGTGGCCTAACTATAAACAAGACAGCCATCTTAGAAGAAATAAATAATTAAATGGGCTAAGACAGAGCAAGCTAAGTAGGTTAAAAGTCACTAGGTGACGGGGGCATGAGTCTACAAGCCAGCGGCTAAGCTAACTCCTGCAATCCCATTAAAACGAACTAGGATTCACTACACCCTCCCCATTGCAGTAACAGGTATGATGAAGGTACAGGAACCCAAAAGCTAAAAAATTGCTCCTGAACTAAAAGCTAAATGCTAAAACAAGGCAAAAAAAAAACATTCGCATGTGTTAAAAATATGTTAAAACAAATCTGTCAAAAAATACATAAAGAGATGTTAATATCAACTATGACAAGTACAGCGTGCAACAGCAAATGTCTATTTGATTGCATCATTTGGAATCGGGAATGGCAAGTCAATTCATCAAATTATGTGTTATACACATGATCTTGAAGAATGTCATCGAAGTCACCAGTCAAGGACCTCAAAAATGAGTCAACATCGTCCGAAGTTAAGTCTAGTACTGGGCGGACAAACGGATCCACAGAGCAGAAGTGAGCCGCATTTCCTGGTGCATCAATACTTGCTGCAGTGTCCTCATCCATGGTAGATCTCATAACGGAAGGCTCATAGGTGGCCTCGCGGAGCAAACTCAGTCTCAAGGGGCATGACCGTGTAGGAACCCTCATCGGGGACATCAGCAGTTCGTGGTCCACAGGAGATGTCGGTGCAACAGCAAGACAGACCATAGGCAGATGTTCAAAGAGACACCATATGCAGCGGAAGACTGGTTGTACACACCAGAGAGGTGGCCGGAATGACAACGACCAGTCAAGCTTCAGTTCCACCAGCAAAGGTAGTCCGCCAATTAAAGCCAAATAATTGGAAAGCCACCAAACACACTTGAAAAGAGAGAATGGATGGCTGATGTGATGACTTCGAAGACAGTCTGGAAGATGGACACGAAACCAGACCCAACAGCCTTAAAGAAATGCACAATCCCAGTGGTGCTTGAAGCATTGAATATTCTGGATACCAGCTCTCCAAAGTGTTTGGGGAAATCGGTATTTAAAAGGGATTGTATCTCAGCTGATGATCTCGCAAACTGGAGAGCATACGTCTCTTTTGCGGATGTCAAGGCGACCCGTTTCTGAAACAATAGCGCCTTTAGCCTACTCAACTTGTCATAGTTCACATTAATAGTATCTATGTGGGGCCACATGTCAGATACTTTTATCTCTCGTGTGGGGGGAAACAAAACATGTCCACAACACGTAACAACCTTTGTGACTGAGATTGCGTAGGCAATTCCAGGTCGCAGGCCGCAACAGCTTTGATCGTTCAGTACCACATAACTACCATTGGAAAGTACATGAAATACTGGACGAATCAAGGGGACAGGAGTACCCTTCAGAAAACAAGCCAAATTTGCGACCCCCGCATTGCAAAGACCGTGAAGAGACTCCTGTTTGCATATCATAGAATGACGAACAGCAGTCTCACATTCACTTCCGCTAAGAAAGACCTCCTGTTCACCGTTCTGACATCTATAGTCAATGGGCAACTCCCACTCTTCCTTAATAAAGCTATCTCCTAGCTGCTCATATCGTCCCACTGCAAGATGTTTCAGGCAGCTCGAGAAACGAAAGGTTGAAATCGGTAAATTCATAATGCTGTGCAAGAGCCAAATAGTTGAAGGACTCTCTGCTACCGTGAAGGGCAACTTATCTAATTTCTCTACTTGAAGCAAGGTGAAACTAGCCTCCCTTTTAGCCATTGTCTCTTGTTCACTGGAAAAATTAAAAGCAGTGAATAATTCACTCCCATTAATGTATCTCCATGGAATGTGGCCACTTTTCAGTGTCTGTAATATCCAACCAAGCTGCATGATGGAACGTAGCTGTGTTGGCCCATGATATAACCGGGACAAGTCTGTCAGAGTGATATCTATAGCAGATGACACTATATTTGATAGTGAATAAATCCTGTTGGACAACGTGTTCATGCCATTGTCGACAACAGCCAATGTATTTTCCAAAGTTTCCCTATCTAGTTCCTGTAAACGTGCAGCAGCCTCAATCTGGGAAAGTTTCCAAATTTCATTGTACATAGCATATAAAAACCGTTTTGAGCGCTGTTTCCTAGGACCTAACAGGAAATCCTGTAAGTCTATACTGTCAGAAAGAGTGTTGAGGTGTTTCTTAACCGCTGTTAACGTGTTTGTCTGCACCCATTGCTGGCACAGCTTACCCACACTGTATGTTGTAATTATACCTGTATGTTGACCTAATAGAAAGCGAGGGTCAGGCCTGTTAATTGAAAAAATCCCTGAAGAGTTCAAGAAACGCTTTTAACACTCATCAGTGTCGGAGGGCCATACCAACCACCCGCCGGGACGGGAAAGTGAAGAATTATAGGTACCAGCCTTAACCATTGCATCTAGCCTGTCTTCTGAGACATTAAGAAAGTGTTGCCAAACTAAAAAAAATTGTCGGAATAGGGATACTGGGCGTGTTCAGGTCTTTAATTTTTGCTAACCCCGTCCAGGATGTCTGCTCAATAGTGTCATTTAAGAAAATCATTTGCACAGGAATCAGGCATGCCTGAAACAAAGCCTCCTTACCCTGTATCTGCCAATCTTGTGTTCCCCATACACTTTTCAAATCAATAGTGTTTTTCCAATATTCGTAACCCTCAATCGAGAGCCGGGAAACGAAGGGATCTGAATTAATCAGTTTTGTATCTGTTAGCAAAAGTTTTCTAATTCGTGCCAGAGGTATTTTAAAATAATACGACTCTGCTTTTCTTGTATCATGCCCGGAAAAGTATGTAAATATATCGCTGTAGTACTTTGGACTCCCCTCCTGTGGTGTCGAACAGTGTTCCCACTGTGTGTAGTTCAAGAGAGGCCTATATCTAGTGGCACGGTGTAGGTAGTGATGTCCCCAATTGTTATAGCAGAACATTTCCCCATAATTCATTGTATAATCATATACATCATCACTACCAAAAGCGGAATGGTCCTTCATTTCAGCTAGCATGGAATCAACTGTTTGGACATCCCAATCCTCAGAGACAACATTAGGTGTAATAACATCAGACACTGAAATTTTGAACACATATGGTATCTGAATAATCTCTGTAGGCCTGTATATATCGAATGGAACTTTATCCCACACAATCCCATCAGTAATTGGTATAGCTGTAATATTTACAGGGGACAAATCTTGTTGGACCTTATGTGAAGAATGATGTGGTGTTAAAATTTCATCAACAGGCTCCACAGAGGAGCGATCAGGAATATAGTGACCATTAATCAGCAAAAAGAAAACAGTCACAAAACCAATCCATAAAAATAATGCAATAAATGTCAAACAGAACCATAGATAGTTCCATGGGCAGATCAAATAGTTCTTTTTAAGCCATCGATACAGCTTACTACTTTTTGAAAGTTTGCCAGACACAGTTAAGGATGAATCCGAAGAAAAATCATCAATGTCAATGAAATAGCCAGAGGAAGTCTCTGCAAACACAGGACCCTCTGAATTCTGATCCACTGCTCGTGGAGGTTCTTGATAGACAACATCATTAGTCGTGGAAGTGTTCGTGTAAAATACAGCCAAATCTTGAAGCGGGGTGGTCACCGAAGATGTGACTGGAACCAACAAAAGTTCATTTTCCGCCCTCCCCATGGTCGAGGAAGTGTCTGGAACAGCAGTTGACATGGTTGCATAGTCAGTAGCAGTGATGTTCATCCTACTATGTAGATGGATGTCCTGTTGGGTAGTGAGAGGGGATCGGGAACCACCCAAGGGACCTCCTGGTCTACTGTGGAGAATCGGCTACATGGTGTAATTTGATGTCATCAATGGAGATGAATCCATGCGATTTAGAACCAGACAGTGGTGGTAGGATGACAGTCCTGGTGCCTTTTATTCCAAGACTGGTACAGGTGCTCTGTATGATGGACCGAACTCCTTTTTCACAGCGATCTTCTCATGAACCAGTTCTCCAATGTTAGGAATCCAGCCAGTCGAAGTTTTAGCCAATTCCCTTATTCCTAAGGTGGCAGCACTTGCAGATGATTTATCATCACGAAATTGTTGAAGCTCCTGTAAAACAGTGAGACGTTCTTTTATGTCAAATGGCGTTTCTGCTGCCACCATACCAGGGGCATCAAGATCGGGGACATACATGGGTATCCCAAAGAGAACCTCATATGGAGACTTCCCCCCCAAGGACCGTCTTGGCAGATTATTCAGTGCTCTCTGGACCCCATATAGGTGGTGTAACCAACTGCGGCCTGAACCTAATACTCGAGCTGTTAAGGACTGCTTTAGATCATGATTCCGACTCTCCACGACCGAATTTCCCTCGGGATGGTATGGTGAGGAGTAATGGAGTTCAACACCCATCGTCCCCATGGTGTCCCTGAATGCTTTAGAGGCAAATGCAGGGCCCTGGTCCGAATGGAATGCTGCAACCACATATGTACCGATAAAGATCAGCAAATCTTTTATAACAGTCCGGGCGTCAGCCGACCGCTGTGGCCATACCCACAGGAATCTAGAACAGGAATCCACAGCCACTAAAATGTATTTGTATGCACCATCAGGCTGTAAGGGACCACAATGGTCTAGGTACACACACTGAAGTGGCTTGTCTGACACTAAGAGGGATGTCTGCGGAGGGCGTTTGATATTAGAGCCCTTAATCTGCTGACAAATGTCACAGCAAAGGACATACTGTTCAGTTCGTCTGCATAGACCAGGCCACCTGCATCGTTGCTGTAGAATTGTTATCGTGGCCTGTATACCAGCATGTGCAGAAGCGACACCCTCATGTGCGGCTGTAATCAGCTCTAATCTGCGGTCTTCATTGGGGATCACTTGATCTCCAACCCCAGGAATTGTTGTATAAGCAACATTCTGTGCACTGATATGGTAAGTATAGTTTGAAGGGTAACCTTTCGGAAGGGTCTTGCCTGCAGCCGAAGCTTTAACGGCAATCAGTATCCCATTATCCAATCTCGTCTGAGAACGAGTCACTGCAACCACAGAAGCCATAGCTACTGATGCTTTGGCCGCTTCATCAGCCAATGTATTGCCGGCAACATGTATCCCTACACGTTGGTTTCCCAATGTATGAACCACATGGACACATGGTAGCTTATCCTTAAGATTAGCCACCCTTCCCCACAACATTGTTGTATTTAATGGTGTTCCCTTTAGAATCCCTAAACCCGTTCAGCTTCCAATGATTGAGGTATTCATTGTATGACTGTACGCAGTAATATGAATCACAGACTATCAAAGTCTGGCTTCCTGCCTCAGTATGTTCGAGCGCTAGAAGAAGATTCTTAAGCTCAGCCAACTGGCTGTGCAGTCCCCTAAGGTCTGCGTGTAGGTATTGTGAGGGTGGAAAACTCCATCTTCCATCACTCCGCACACGGCTGCGCAAGATGCCGAGTATTGATGTTTAGTACCTACAGCCGGTTGTGCTGATCCGTCAGTATAAATGATGGTATTATAACTGTCTAGTGGCAAGATATTTAGAGGAGCCGGGTACTCCTGTTCATACTGGAGAAATTCTTGTGTCTGAAGCCTTGGATCGAATACATAATCGACATCAGTGGCGGTCAGAGACGTTGCCCATTGAATCCAGCGTGGATGTAATGCCTTATTATTCGGATCGCTCGCTTTAGTGACAGCCTCTAAGGCCGGCACCGGGGAGACAACAATAATGCGTTTCCCCTGGGCAAGTGGCCTCTCTTTTATGACGGCCATCTGAAATGCTGTCAGAATCTTTTCTGTAGGTGCAAAATGTTTTTCAGCATTTGAATATAAATGTGATTTATATGCTATCGGCACTGTGTCATCCTCATTAAAGGTGACATAAGTAAATCCAAGGGCACCAGCAATTATTCTGATGACCAAATTTGTTTTATTGTCACGTGTGTGTAAGTGTTTAGCTTCTAGCATGTCCCGTTGCATGTCCCTAAGGATGTGTGTGTGTTCAATCGTCCATCGTCTGCTAGAAAAATTGGGCTGAATTAAGTCATAAAGTGGCTTGATGCGTTCTGCATAATCTGGAATGTATGTTCTGCCAAAATTTAAGAAACCCAGTAATGACTGTAATTTCTTAAGTGTGTTCGGAGGCTGTAGTTGAGCACACTTTTCTAGGAAGTGCGGGCCAGGCTCTTCCCCTCGTTTGATAGCTCATATCCCAGGAACAATACACTAAGAAAGGCTATCTTGCTTTTCTTAAAATTAAATTTATAACCGAGGTCTGCAAATCCCAAAATGATCCGATCGACCCTCGCAAGATGAATGTCGAGGGCGTCATCAGTGAGATAGATATCATCCACATAGGACAATGCATCGGAATCAAGCTCATGCAAAATTGATGTTACACGGGCTGAAAACAGGCCTGGGCTATTTTTTATAGCCTTGAGGTAAACGACAAAAGCGTTGCTGAGAGCCAAATGAAAATGCACTTAGGTCTCTACTTTCATGTGCTAAATTCTGGCAGACAAATCCATTAGATATATCCAATGTAGTTTTATATTTCTTACACACTATGGGGGTCATTCTGACCCTGGCGGCCGGTGACCGCCAGGGTCACCGACCACGGGAGCACCGCCAACAGGCTGGCGGTGCTCCCGAGGGCATTCTGACCGCGGCGGTTCATCCGCGGTCAGAAAGGGTAAACCGGCGGTCTCCCGCCGGTTTACCGCTGCCCCATTGAATCCTCCATGGCGGCGGAGCGCGCTCCGCCGCCATGGGGATTCAGACACCCCCTACCGCCATCCTGTCATGGCGGGAAACCCGCCATGAACAGGATGGCGGTAGGGGGTGCCGCGGGGCCCCTGGGGGCCCCTGTAGTGCCCATGCCAATGGCATGGGCACTGCAGGGGCCCCCGTAAGAGGGCCCTGCAAAGTATTTCAGTGTCTGCTTTGCAGACACTGAAATACGCGACGGGTGCAACTGCACCCGTCGCACCCCTGCAACTACGCCGGCTCAATTCTGAGCCGGCGTCCTCGTTGCAGGGGCATTTCTGCTGGGCCGGCGGGCGCTCTTTCGGAGAGCGCCCGCCGGCCCAGCGGAAATGTTTAAATGGCCGCCGCGGTCTTTTGACCGCGGTGCGGTCATTTCACGGCGGTACCTTGGCGGACGGCCTCCGCTGTCCGCCAAGGTTAAAATCACCCCCTATATTGTTTATCAGTGCTGTGCTGGGTGAATTTTGTATAGCATATGTGTGTGTATGACTATTTAAATGTCTATAATCAACCACTATTCTATATGAATGATCTGGCTTTGCAACGGGGAATAGTGGGTTATTCATCGTAGATGAACAGGACTCAGTTACTCCCTGGTACTCAAGTTGTGATAGTATCTCCTTCACCGGAGCTTTTGCTTCATGTTTAACAGGTATTGTGGCTGTGGTTGGGGTGTAGACCTAACGGGAATAACATGACAAGGAGACTCCTTGTCCCAACCGACATGATTGCGATATAGCGCAGGTGCTTGCGCTAAAGCCCATTCAGCAGCATAGGCTTCTTTCGCTGCTTCTGGAACAAGCTCGGAGAAAGAAGGCAAAATGACATCTTCCCCATGCGGGAGCTTGCGGACGTGTTCAGGTGGCCAGTCTCTCTCGGCCAATAGGATATCACTAGTAAGTTCATCCCAAAATATTACACTAATAGTGCGTTTCACGTCTCCCTCTATCTGAATTGTCAAATCATAAACCCTATCGGGAGGAAGAACACGGCCATCCGCTGTCTCAACCGCGATGTAATCGCTAGTTGCTGTCGCATCCAGATGATCTTTCAGACTCTGGCGACATATCGTGACCTCTGCCGCGCGGTCCAACAGAGTCACGGCCCACTTCTTGTTCCTCAACAGTGTTCTCAATACTACTGGCATTTTTAACTGTCAGTGCTGCCACCTTCTTCTTTTTAAACTGTGGCTTTTGCTGAGGAGTCTTTTCTTCTTTTTTAATGGTAGACTGTGGTGAGTCTTTCTTCTCTTTCACGTATTCCGGACGTCGATCTTGACGGCCCCCTCTCTCGCTACGTTTATCCGGTGCGTCCTGAAAGGAACGAGAGGGACGTGAATCAGTATATCTGTCTGGAGGTCTAATGTGCTCCCTATTTCTGAGATTATACCTCCTTTCGGAGTACACCGGATGTGGAGAATCAGCTCTCTTATTTCTTCTTTCTTTGAAATCTTTTTGTTTGTCCCAGCGCTTCTTAAAGCCCTCTTGTGCCTGCTTCGTACCCTCCTTATGGGCGGTACTTTGTAACTCCAATTTTTTAGGTTTGGCTCCCAAACTATCCCGTCCTATACTAGTATAGGTATCGGAAATTATTTTCGGTAGCTGTCTCTCTTGTTCCAGATTTGGAGTTTCCCGGAGACGCTGGCGTATTGCCAGTGCCACCGCTTCCCCTTTAATATTACTCAGTATTATCGAGGAGACGGCGTCAAAGTTACGCATCAATTTCATCCCCAGATCCAGGGCCGGTGCAGCCCCATGTTCATTTTGTATTTGTTTTAACACTTTCGGTAAATTGGCAAGTGTTGGGGTACCATGTGTGGTAGTATGCACGGCAGCGAAGACTGTACCCCATGTGGCACAGTCATCCACCGAGGGAACCATCCCAAACGACAAGCACATAGTGAGCAATCTATGTTTTTCCTGTGGTCCCGTATGGGGAACACAGCTTCCAGCTGATTAGTTTTCTGGGCTATCCAGAACGGTATTTTTTCCTGCTCCGTGGGCACTTTACCCATAATAGTATGCACTGTTTGTGGATTAATCCCAGTAGCCAATTGATAACCCCCAGCTACTGGTGGTGCTGGACGCGCTGGTGTTGTGTTCAATGTTCGCATTACGAACTGAACCAATTGTTTATATAATGCCACTAATTCATTATACAAAACTCATAAATCTGCTATCGGCATATTCTGTATGCCTGGGTGAGGTGCATATGTGGCAAACATAGGCCATGTAGGTCCCTCATTACTTAAAGGACCTAGCCTCACTCTCCGTAGTTCATGTGGTAGGGCGCCTTCAAATCAGCTCTGATGCTCTTGATATGTGAGCAAAATTTCATGATTCTGGTATGCTTCGTACCATACAGGTACGTTCGCAACTTCATATGTGTGAAATGTGTGCGTTCGTTGGTCAACCTCAGGAAAGGTGACCCAACAGTAAAATGTTTCTGTTTGGTATGCTTCAGTTGCCTCTATTATCAGAGTAACATCCCAACCCTCTTCTGTAAGGCCATGCGCTAATAAATGTTGTGTAAGTGCATGTCTAGCGTTTGCAGGAATGTCTATGGTATTAGCCATAGTTGTTTAAGAAACGGAACACCAAATAGGGGAAGTCTTATTCCTTTTTATAAGTTCGAGCTCGAACAACCTACAGCTTAATTAGGTGTTACCTGTTCAGCTGAGGAGGATTCTCCCAAAGACCACGGACGTCTCCGTATAATGGTACTTAGGGTACCTGTTGTCTGTGAGACAGTGATAGTCAGGGTATCCGTAAATAAGTGCCTAAACACCATTGTTGGTGGCACCATGTTGTAGTTTGGACTCTTGCTCTGAGCAAGACTGCTGGTTTAAGAATAACAGTACTTTTGTTTGTAGGCGACTGAGTCTTTCCTACCACAAGTCGCAACTGTTGTCCCAACCTTACAGGCTCACTAGCAGTACCTCACCATAAACACAATAGTAAAAGGTGATTTATGGCAGTCGCTTACGCATGGACTCAAAGTAAGATATCACAGGGTATGTCGTGGTTAAACGGAGATTACCCTTTTCTCACAGATATATTATGTCTCATACAAACACAGGCAATGACACAGATGCAGTAAAGTTATAATAGCTTTTTATTTAACATAACTGCAATTTGCGATAAATTGCATGGACTGCAATGATTAGGATAATGAATATAGCAAGTAACAGTATTGTGAAGAAGAGAGTCATTATTATGAAGACCCCCTCCATTTTGCAATACATGAAAAAGATATATAAGATGGTATATGCCCTATTACCCTCATGTGAATAGGCCTAACCTCCTACCTAAAGGAGAGCTGGGTTCGCTAAGCCTAATCTGCCAAAGTCGTGTCCGTGAGAGGAGCCCCCAACCCTCGTTACCTTGGAATGAGGTCTCTATCTCAGACTCCGTAGGGACACGAAGACTGGGTCAGCGTCAAGACGAATGCAGCATCGGTATCAGCGATGGTGGCGATGCCCTCTGGTCGGAATCCCTCTGATTATCTGTCTAAAGTGTGATGTATTTATACAGATCTACAAGAACCCCTGATGTAGGTGTATTCCAAAACAATAGATAATAGGCATGCTTGGGACGGCAATTAATATCAACAATCCCTCGAAAGTATAGAAAGGGAAAATCCCTAAGTGTGAACACCTACTGTTTGTTTGTCTTTGGTGCTTGATCTTGACGCCTTGGCACGGTGACAGTGATAATGTAACTCATAACAAGTGGCCTAACTATAAACAAGGCAGCCATCTTAGAAGAAATAAATAATTAAATGGGCTAAGACAGAGCAAGCTAAGTAGATTAAAAGCCACCAGGTGACGGGGGCACGAGTCTACAAGCCAGCGGCTAAGCTAACTCCTGCTATCCCATTAAAACGAACTAGGATTTACTACACAATTGTGCTGCGATCGAGAGCCAGGAAACACGATCGGGAAGGCCTCGTATGAAAGCGGAGAGTCTCCCCTTTCATACGAGGCCTTCCCGAATGTGGGGAAGGCCGTTTGGGGCTGTTTTCCCCATCGGAGCAGGAAGCGGCCCAACGGCCGCTTCTTGCTCTGATGGGGAAAACAACACAGTGACGTCAGCAAAGGGGCGGGTGGGGGGCGGAGGGGGAGACACGGAAGCTCTTCCGTGTCTCCCAGGGGTAAAAAAAAAAAGAAACACCTCGGGTGCGATGCACCCGAGGATTTTAGAAACCCCTCTCTGGTGTCGGCCACTGGTCGTGACCTGCACCAGGGAGGTAGTTTGGGCATCGGCCAGAGGGCGACGCCTGCATTAAAGGGGTTAATTATTCTTTCAAATAAACATTTTAAACTACTTAAACTCTCATGATTGATTCTAATAATGATAAATGTATGAATAATAATGGGTCTTATTACAGTAATTTTACCTATAATCCATTACAAAGATCTATTCGTCTGAAGGGCCAAAGACTGCGTGGTGTATTAAATTTAGGGGCTGATTTAAGAGCCCCTTGTGCCATCCTAACAACACATTAGCTTCATTTTTTTATGCTACTGTGGCGTTAGATGGCTGGAAAATGCTGCGCCATATTTACATAGTGGTGCAATGCATGCATTGCGCCACTTTGTAACCCTTTGAGCTACATTATGCCTGCACCAGGCATAATGTATGCAAAGGGGGCGTTCCCTTGTTCCCTTGTTCCCTTGTTAGTGGAGCTGAAAAATGGCTGAAAAAATGGCACAAAGAAATCTTAAGATTTCTTTGTGTCATTTTGCTTTCAACACTTTTAACGCCTGCTCAGAGCAGGAGTTTATAGGAGGCACACCATTATTTATAATGGGCCTCGATGGGCTTTGCGGAATTATCCATTTTGATGCTAATCCTGAAAATCTCAGAACTAGGGTCAACATTTTTGAAGCTAGTTCCCCTAACTTCTGCCATGGTGTGCCGCATCTTAGCTACGGCGCACATATTGTGGCGTTAAGGGGGCTCTAAGTGGTGTAAGAAAAGTGGTGCTGAATTTTGTGCAGTGCCACTTTTCTTAAATCAGGCCCTTAGTATTTTGTGCTGCCTCACTGCTGATCTCCAATTGCACCCTGGGGCTGAAACTGACTTCCTTGTTTTATATGACTGGCCTCCTGTTCAATGCTAGAAGGACTCATAAGCAGAAAAGGGCTTCATCATTTGAAGAAAGGTTTTTTGGCTAGTTTTGAGTGGACAGCACTGAACCTTGTGAGCGCTCTGGCTATAGCGAGACCTAGGACCAAATTTGCCAACATCTGACACAACACAAAGCAGCAAGACTACTTGCTGCACTGCATCAAAATGGAGAGAGCAGGAATCCAGAATATTTACTAAGATATGGTGCATTCCTGCTTTCTCACCTTGTTGGTGCACTAAGTGCTGCATAGCTCAATGTAGGAACACTTGTTCCATTGGGCAGGGGTGCTTGTGTTACAGGCAGGGATACTTCCTGCACAAAAACAATCCTTAGAGGCATTTTCCTATTTCTACATACGCTGCAGAGTGCAGCACACATAGAAAGAGGAAATAATCATGAGGAATAAACATATTTCTCCTTGTTATGTCTCTTTTGGGATGGGGTAGTATTTTGATTTTGATGCATTCACAGGTTTACTATCCTTAGTAAATCTGGCAACACACCAAAATCCATGGATGAATGCATGGGAATGCCCACACTGGAAAGCCTTCCCAAAGCAGAGTAACTCAAGGCAGCGATTTGTGCTGCCTTGCATTACTAAGTCACGCAGAGCCTTGCAAGGCAGCTTTGCATGTCTTAGTACATCTCACTATAGCTCTTGCGTCACTTCACATGATGCAAGGTAAAGCAAGAGCTTAATAAATCTTTCTCCTAATGCCTATAGGCCTACCTTGTTTGACTGTGGCTATAGCATAGACATTTCCAGCATTATGAAATATTGGGAGTCTTGGTTGTAGCAGGACGTAAGAGACATGTCTCCCATTGGAAGCAATGACTGCAGTCCCCAGAAGAGCTCATGGATGATTGAATGCATTGAAGCGTACCAGCAAGGAAGAACAATGACTCTGCCACTGATCTAGCAGCAGCTATGGAATAGAACAGTTTGCATGAAACTGTTTTTTGTTAGATTTTTAGTGTACAAGAAGCATTTTGGAGTGAATGTTTTGGGTTATGTACAGAGACTAGCAGTGACCTTTTGACTTCAATTGTTCCTTTGAGCATTTTTCACCATTCTGCATTACAATCTTTGAAAAATCACTTCTAAAGTTCCCCAAGTCCTTTTGAACCATTTTTGTGGCTTGTTGTGTATTAACATTTTCTTGATGTTGCTAAATTATTCCTTTAATCTTGTTTTGTAGTGCTTGATTTTACTACACATTTCTCTGCTTATTCTATCTACTATTGTACCAATGCATTTAGAAAAGAGACATTCAGAACTGGGCTGCCTTTATTACGTTGGTAGGGGTATTCCCTTCAGAAATAAATAGCCCAATTCTTGACAAGATGGAAAGGTAGAGGGTGTAATCAGACAGAAGAAGAACAAGAGAAAGAGGATGAAAGAAAATGAAGGCAAAATAAAATAATAAAAATAAAAGGACAGATGAAAGTGGAAAGATGATGTCTGGAAGAAAGAGCTGTTCAAAGGACAGAAATGAATGAAGGAGGGGAAGCCCAGAACCAAGAGACAAAAAGAGAATATGATAAGAAGGCAACAGAAAAGGAAGAGACAGTGAACATAGGATGCAGTGGAAAGTAGTGGGTAGGAGATGTAGTGAGTGGCTGAGAGAGAAAAACAAAGAGAGGGATGGGGACAAAATAGAGAGGATAAAGGGGAAGAAAGAGGTGGGGATATGTGAAGGAAGCATAGAAATGTGAAAGAAGAAAAGTAGGGAAGAAAATAATGACAGGAAATAAAGGAGAAAGGAGACAGAGTAAAAACATATTGTCAGGACAAAATGGTGAAGGAATGGAAAACAAAACATTGAAAGGAGAGAGGGAACATTAGAAAAAAATGAGAGAGCAGAAGAAAAGAAAGGGAAGGAAAGAGAAAAAGACATAAGAAGAAAAACATGGGAATAGAGGACTAGATGGGTAGGAATGAGACAGAGATTTAAAATGAGACATTTAGGCCCTCATTATGATCTATCAGCGCTGGCGGTCAACAGAAGACCGTCAGTGCAATGGCCCCCTGCCGGCAGTATAATGTTTTCCCTGCTGGGCCGGCGGGTGGAAACAGTGCCTTAACATGGACGGCGGCTCCAAATGGAGCCACCGCCTATGTTGGTATGCAGCGGTTGCAGCAGCACCCGCTGTGCAGATCACTGCCTGTAAATCGAGTAGTGAACTGCGCAACGGGGCACTGCACGGGGGCCCCAGAGCACCCCTTCTGCCAGCCTTTCCCTGGCGGGGAAACCCACCAGGGAAAGGCTGGGGGAAACAAGGTACATTATCTGCTGCCCTTTCAGATAATGTAATCCGCCATCGTCAGGCTGCCTGTCGGCAGCAGCCTGGCGGTGGCAGAGGACCGCCTCTGGCGGTCTTCCCTTGTTATTTATATTGCGGTTGCGACAGCCACGCCGGTGGCGGTAATTTCCGCCACCACCGGTGTGGCGGTCTCGACCGCCATGTACATAATGAGAGCCTTAGTTGTTAATATGAATGGTCTTGATAAAGGTTTTTATCTTTGCAGCTTATTCAGCAACATTGGTCAGGGCCCACAGGCGTACTAGTGATTAAAAATAGGGGGCGGGGAGGGAAAGCTAATTTTGCTGTCTAAACTGGGATGTTAAACGGCTTCTGGTCACATGTTATCCAAAATACCTAGAAATGGTTTGTAAATGTACCATTAAGAATGCTCACGCAGAATAATATTGCCGCCGCCCTCCTAGTGATGATACTTTTTGTGACAATACAGTCACCTCTGTTTTTTACTTCCATTTTCAGGTTAAGATTCAGTCATATCCAACATATCCTGGCCATGAGACTACAGCCCAAGGGGGCAGACATGAAGGATTCAGATTGTAAGTGCAGGTTTTTCACTTTTCAGATAACTGTGAAAAAAATATCTTGGACGGTATTGTGCAAACAATATAGAGCTCCTTGCTTTCTGCACTGTAATGTGTTGAGAGCTAGTGACATTCAATCCTTTGTTTACCACCCACAAATGAAAGATTGTGCCACCATATATCTAAAACAAATTATATGTTTTAAAGAAACTATAAGTTAAGATTTCATTGCACCTGTGCACTTTTCCATATTTGCAGATTTATTTTGTTTTTTGGTGCATGTCACATAAATATATTGTTGTCCCCGGAAGTAGATTAAAACAGTGGAGTTGATTTAACTTGAGATAAGTGTTGAGAGCACGCAGGAGTGTGATTTAATTCTCTCCTCAGAGAGATCTCTGTTCAGTTGACTGAGACATGGAGGGAATCAACAATATTAAACAATTTAGATTTCTGTGAAGCCTATTTGGCCACACAGTAAAGATCAAGATTTGATTTTTGAAATTCAGTAACTTATTTCAAATCACTAATCAATCCAATATATGTGCAAGTCATGAAAATGTTGAAAAGATACATAATTACAACTGGTAACCTGAAATATCACAATCGGTTAAGTCTCATCAAATTAAGATACAAGGCAATAACAACCAGAGCAATCCAGACAACTGAGAAGGTGTTCCATAAAGAAACCCCTGTTCTCTCTCCTAAACATGAAATGATTCTAAAGTCATCTAGAAGTCAAAGTTCTAAGGGCCCATTTCACAAAGGTAAACTTAGACGTTTGGTCTAAACTTAGACCAAAAGTCTAAGTTTAGGACTTTGGAAATTCACAAAGGGCATTTACGAGTAGTATCTTTAGGTCCGCACTTGGGTGGAGACCTCGGAGATGCAGAGTGTGAGTGTGTCTGCAATAGTATGTTGTACGTAGGACCCTGGATTCCATTTTGGGAAGCCCAATCCTCCCTATGTAAGACATGAGGTGGAGAAGAATCCCCCCAAGACAGAGTTGTGTATTGCTGCAATCCTGTGAGCAGGGTGGAGACACACTGGTGGTAAAAGGAACAGACTCCCTTTACACGTCAAAAGACTGCTCTTTGATTCAGTAATAGATCACAAGAGAGAGCCCTGGACACATCTCAGGAAGGGAGATGAGGCTGTTAAGGGAACCATAAAGGGTAAGGCAGGGTGTCTGGGAGTAACCTTTTGAAGGACATATCACTGTGGATGACATCCAAGTGGGAATTATAGTCGCTTCCATGAAATGTGGTGTGAATAATCATCTTCAGACTTCTGTGACAGACATCTTTCATGAAGAAATAAGAAAAGGAGAAGTGCCCACTTCAAAAGAAGCAGAACCCCAAAATAAAGCATTAAAGACCCGCGCCCTAAAACACATCTGGTGTCTGGAAAAGGACTAGAAAAAGGGGAGGTTGAGTCCCCAAAACATTGTCATTTGCCAAGTAGCTAGACGGGCTGTGTGGTAATGGGAATCTTTGAAAGACTTCTGCCTGTGACCTGAGCTGGGGCCCAAGGCCTACTAGTCTCTTTGCTGGGTGAGAGGAGATCACCCTGGGGAAACAAACACTACCTGCCCTGGAGCCAGAAGCACCAGTGTCTGCCGCTTGCCAAAACCAGTGCAACCCCTGAGGAAGAGTAGAGTGTTGGAGTGAGCCAGGTCCCCTGGGGAGCCCTACCATGAGGAGTCCCAGTGTGAGGTATGAGGAGTCAGCTGTGCACTGATCAGGCTGTAGCTCATATGCAAGACTGTTTTCAGTGGCTCCTGTATGCCAAGAAAGAGCCTCCATTGACTGAGCCAAGTATTGAGTACTATGCCGAGGGTAACTGTTAGACATAGGGTCTTTGGTTGACAGTCAGGTTACCCCCTGTTCAAGCAAGGACCCTCACTCTAGTCAGGGTAAAAGAGAATCACCCTCAGCTAACCCCTGCTTACCCCCTTGGTAGCTTGGCAGAGCAGTAGGCTTAACTTCAGAGTGCTAGGTGTAAAGTATTTGTACCAACACACACAGTAACTTAATGAAAACACTACAAAATGACACAACACAGGTTTAGAAAAATAGGAAATGTTTATCTAAACAAAACAAGACCAAAATGACAAAAATCCAACACACGCAAGTCAAGTTATGAATTTTTAAAGATTAAACTCAAAAATAGCACTTAGAAACAAAAATGCTACGATGAGGTGTTAACACGGCGTTGTGACGGAGTCGTTCCCAACAAGTCGACACCAGCGGCGCAGGACACGGAGTCGCGTAGACCCCCAAGTACAGTACCTTTGGTGAAGAGTGAAAACAAGCCGATACGCGAAGTCGGGGATCGCGGCGTCTGTGCGAAACGTTGAATTCGCGCACTTCGAGTGGCGTCGGTCACGACTTGGTGCGGCGACTTCCACGGAGTCGTGGATTTCAGCAAGGCTGCAGCGGCGTCGGGCCTGCGATGAGCGTCGCGTTCCAGCGAAGGTCACGGCGTCGGGTGCAGGCGGTGTCACCGGATTCAGCAGTGGCGTCGGTCCGAAGTCATTCGAAGTCGATTTCCTTGGATTTCCACCAGCTTTCCTTTCAAGGGCCCACGGACTGGATAGGGCACCACTTGTCAGAGCAGGAGTCTCTCCAGAGACTCCAGGTGCTGGCAGAGAGAAGTCTTTGCTGTCCCTGAGACTTCAAACAACAGGAGGCAAGCTCTAAATCAAGCCCTTGGAGATTTCTTCACAAGATGGAAGGCACACAAAGTCTAGTCTTTGCCCATTTACTGTGGCAGAAGCAGCACTACAGGAAAGCTCCACAAAGCACAGTCACAGGCAGGGCAGCACTTCTTCCTCAGCTATTCAGCTCTTCTCCAGGCAGAGGTTCCTTTTGGTTCCAGAAGTATTTCTGAAGTCTGTGGTTTTGGGTGCCCTTCTTATACCCAGTTTCTTCTTTGAAGTAGGCCTACTTCAAAGTAAAGTCTCTTTGGAATGTGAAATCCTGCCTTGCCCAGGCCAGGCCCCAGACACTCACCAGGGGGTTGGAGACTGCATGGTGTGAGGGCAGGCACAGCCCTTTCAGGTGCGAGTGACCACTCCTCTCCTCCCTCCTAGCACAGATGGCTCATCAGGATATGCAGGCTACACCCCAGCTCCCTTTGTGTCACTGTCTAGCGTGAGGTGCAACCAGCCCAACTGTCAAACTAACCCAGACAGGGAATCCACAAACAGGCAGAGTCACAGAAATGGTAAAAGCAAGAAAATGCTCACTTTCTAAAAGTGGCATTTTTAAGCGCACAATCTCAAAATCAACTTTACTAAAAGATGTATTTTTAAATTGTGAGCTTAGAGACCCCAAACTCCACATGTCCATCCGCTCCCAAAGGGAATCTACACTTTAATCAGATTTAAAGGTAGCCCCCATGTTAACCTATGAGAGGGACAGGCCTTGCAACAGTGAAAAACAAATTTAGCAATATTTCACTGTCAGGACATATAAAACACATTACTATATGTCCTACCTTAACCATACACTGCACCCTGCCCTTGGGGCTACCTAGGGCCTACCTTAGGGGTGTCTGACATGTAAGAAAAGGGAAGGTTTAGGCCTGGCAAGTGGGTACGCTTGCCAAGTCGAATTTACAGGTAAAACTGCACACACAGACACTGCAATGGCAGGTCTGAGTCATGACTACAGAGCTACTTATGTGGGTGGCACAACCAGTGCTGCACGCCCACTAGTAGCATTTGATTTACAGGCCCTGGCACCTCTAGTGCACTTTACTAGGGGCTTACTAATAAATCAAATATGCCAATCACGGATAAACCAATCACATACACATTTTGTAAAGGAGCACTTGCACTTTAGCACCGGTTAGCAGTGGTAAAGTGCCCAGAGTAACAAAAACAGCAAAATCAGAGTCCAGCACACATCAACAACCTGGGGAATAGAGGCAAAAAGTTAAGGGAGACCACGCCAAGGATGAAAAGTCTAACAGTAACAATCCATATGGCAGATGGGACCACCAGTGAAGAAGTTGTGTGACCAGCATGCCAGAACTCATAAATGCCTGATCCATGACCCCTTATGCCAGGAGTGGCCACAATGGTGTGGCAGGACACACCTGAGGAGGTTACATTCCATCTGCAAGTTACAGCTGCAACCCCATGTGCCAATAAGGACTGCCAGGACCAAATGATCAAAGACTTTGGACCGTTGCTTGGTACTGGAGTGAGGCCACGGCCAGCATCTCTAGCGGCACCCAGAGATCTGCCCCAACGTACCTCAGTGGCCCAGGAGAGTTTTGAGGAGTACGATGCACCCTTGCAGGACTCCAGTCCAAAACTGAAGGAATTAATTTCCACCCATGAAGGAGAACTTGACTCACCGCATTGCTGTGAGATGGAAGCAGCTCCAATCGCTGGGAGAGCAGCTGCGCAACACCCAAGCATGGGTCTGTTCACCGCAAGCAGCCTGACTTTGAGTAGAATGTGATCTCACAAGTGCCCGCACTGAGGGCACCCACTGTAAAGATAAATGCTTCTGTGCTGCAGAAGTGAGTCTGACTTGAACTTGGATCTCTGGTGCCCTGGTGGATTCGATGCTAAAGGTGCTGCAGTACCTTAGACTTTTTTTACTAAAACCCATAAGTGTCAAAGGAAACTATTGAGTGCAGCCTAAATGTTAACATTTTTTGAGTGGGGCCACACGCAAATGGAATAACCCTCAACATGTTACATGAAGGAGGGTGAGACAGGGATTTGCATGACAACTACTAGTGCTCCATCCTCAGGGGAACTGTGTTGTTGCGTTTGAATGTCACATCTTTTTGTATGTGTAGAGTTAGAAATAAAATACTCTTATAAAAGCAAATATTCGGCTGGACATTTGTTCATTGTTCAAAATGTATGTACTTTAAGTTATGAGTCGTGTTACCTGTCCTGCACCTTCATCCCCCCACTGGGGGAAGCCTTAACTGTTCCACCACAGCTACCACTGAGAGACAACTGCAGAAGCAGTAATTGACTCAGTTGAGCAGGATACTTAGAAGGATGGGCTCCAGGACATTAGGAGTGGAAGGCCTCATCCACCACGGTTGGGCCCAGTCACCCCTGCTTGCACTGTGGCTATCCAAAAGGGGTTTTGCTAGTTGATACAGCTGTGTGTGCTTCTATGGTGGCCATCTTAAAACTAAATAGCCAAAACAGGCAAACAAGATGTAAGGCTAATGCCAGAGGATGTCTGTTTAAGTGTGTACCCTAATGTCTCATGTGTGGATTGTATATAGATTTGTAAAAACTTGAGGGAAACCCTGTCCCATCAAACTAGATGGCATGTTTCTTCATTGCATTTGCCTCATCTGTTTGACAGTTTTGAGGGGGGGATGATGGACTCCTTTATTTACTAACAAATGTTTTTAGATGTTTGAAAATAATTTGTATTAAGACATTCTAAAGGGATATTATTTAGTGCATAAATGGAAGGAAGAAATCATGGACGGCCGTGTCTCTCCTTTCCTCCTTTTTTTAATGATGAGTATCTTGAAACTGAGACTAAAACATAGCAAAACAGATTAGAAGATGGCCACTATGTTTGTGTTAAAAAGTAATCAAGGGAGCTGAGGGGCAAAAGTTTGCAGCATGTGGGCAGAGGTCGGAGGGAAGATGAAGGAAAGAAGGCAAGCATAGCACCAATGATGGGATATAGTACCTGCTCATGCCAGCAAGGTCTGATGTCAGCAGTGGAAGGAAACATAATGCAATCAAAATATTGTGAGACAGACAATCTCTTGGGTGGCACAAACATAAGAATAGGGAAAAAAGAAATTAAATTAGGAGCACGGAAGTGAGATCAACATCAAAGCTATCCAGTCATAAGATAGAAGCTGACCCAATCCCCACATAGAGCATACATAATCTATTTGAAAATAGGTCTTGTTGATAGACAACTTAAGTACTCTGTAGTTGAGACCTAAAAACACAAGAGCATATTGTTTTTGTTGTTACAAAGTGAATAAATAGAAGCTGTCAATCAGTTAGTGTTCATTTTGTCAAATAACATGATCAATGTGTATATATATATTTTAGGGGGAGGTTGATACAGGTGTATGAATAGAGGCTGACACCTCAAAATACATTCAATAGCAGCAATAAATAATTGTCCAGTCAAATATGTGCTGTTATGACAAAAAAAGTTCTTAAATATGAACCCAAAGTGAAATACGGCATACTCAAACAATATACACAGCCCACTGATGTGAGTGCTTTAGTTTTTAGGAGGGAGGTAACTGAGTCCCACATCCATCTCACTCAGGTTATTCTCCATTTACTACAGGTGACATTTCTGTTAGGCCTCACTAGTATTTCAAGTCTCAGGAGTCCCTCTCCAACTCTGATAAAAGTCAAAACTGTTCCAGAGTCCAAAGCACTATGTACCAGAAGAAGTTCCCTTGGAACCTTTCAGCCCTGCAATCAGTCTTTTGAGTGGTTAGTGCAACCAGAGCCTCTGCGGAGATCAGCAGTGGCTGTTTTTGGTGAGTAACACTTGCAGATAAGCTGGGGCAGAGGCTGGATTGCTGCAACAACTCCTCCAGTGAGACAGAGACAGGTGCCTCCTTCGGTGAGACAGGTTGGTGGGTTACTATATTTCTTATCGACAATCGGGGCTTGGGTCCACACGGGTCACCACAGTGCCCTTTCCTCATGTGTCAATGGCTTGAACTGGGCAATAATCCTTATCCTTCTCTGCAGTAATCTTCACGGTGGCTTCACTTGTCATACACAGTTGCCAACTTTACTCCACGCATGGGCTATGGCCTGATCGGCAAGGCAGTAATGCTGACTATAGCTACCTTCACGATGTTCCCCTCTGCCATATGGAGTTGCCGACTTGAACATGCACACTGGTGATGCCCCAATAGGTGCAGCAGCCATCTCCCTACACCTCACTACAGGGGTCCATTAGCAGGGATTCCACATTAGGCCTCATTCCCTCCAGCACTCTCCTCTTCCTCACAGGGCATAGTGATCTTGGCTAGCAGGTAGGTACTGGTGATCCAGGCTACAGGAGCAGGAGGTCTTGGATATCCCAGTAGTTGATGTCCCCTTACAAAATTGGGAGACTGGCTGGCATTAGCTTCCAGTCTTGGTCAGAGGCAAAAGTCTTACAGAGTTTCTCCTTCCCGCACAGCCTGACTGACTGCTTTACATTTGACAATTTTGGGGGTCTCAAGCTTCCCTTCTTATAGTCAATTTCCAGGCACCTAATACTATTTAGAGTCTGAGTCCTTGATGTTTTTGCTGAGGGTCTGCTTCCTCTTCTCTGCCCTTTCTCCAGAAAGCAGTCTGTCACAGCAGAAGTGACTCTTAATCTGATAACCCCAGAACACAGGCCATGGGAGTGACTAGAGGTTCACAGCTGGATATCAACAACCGTAATATGTGTATCAAAAGGTTACCTTAGGACCTCAGCCTAACTCTTCATTATTGTTTCATCACCCCTATCTCCTTCCTGAGGTGTGTTCAGGCCCCTTTCCAGGGACCTCTCCCTAAATTGAAGAGCGCCCTTTTCAGTGTACTGAAGAGCCTGGCTCTACTTAATGCAATGTGTGTCCCACCCAGCTCACAGGAATCTAGCAATTCACAAATCTTTCTGAGAGATGTTGCTACCTCCTCATGCACCTCCATTTAGTCCCTGGTCCTCCAAAATGGAACCCATAATCCTCAATGTAGTACACCATTCAACGGCTCACAAACACCCATTACTAGTATACACCACATACCACTGCACACCACTACATACTGACTTGATGTAGGCCACAGGTGAATTAAGCACACAGCAGCAGACTTTAAATGAGTGCGCCTGTTGGCCTCACTCCAGTAACACAGGTAAAAATGCCTGTTCAGGTCTACTGATCTCATCAGGGTATGCTGCCACCATTGTGCTTGTGCTACGTAACTTTTGCCAAAGGCAGTAGCTTTTTACCACTATGAGGGTAGTGTTTTGAGTGCCCCTCGCAGTCCACCAAAACTGCAGGCCATGTGACAGACCTATGTTATGACACACATGCATGATCTGTGTTCGCCAATGACAACACCAATCAGCACCAGGGATCCAGACATCGCTGCAGCTGAGCCATTCTGGTCCATCACCATACTTACTTATGCAGAAGATTTTGCCAGATTCACACCTACATCATTTTATAAATTAACATCCACATTGTACTTTGCAATGTAGTTGTTTAGACGTTTTCCACCCCAACAAGTACATTGCAGAGTACAATGTGGATATTACCTTATGAAATTGTGCAGGTGTGAATCTGGTAAAATATTGTGCATAAATAAGAAAAAAACTATATAGACTTGAGTGGTGATGTGCTTTGTAACTTTTGCTCCGCATGCGTGGCATGTAGTCACTCACCACTTTTACGCATTTCGATATGAATGCAATCATCCATACCACTATCTGTTTTGAATATTTTTTATGTGTAATTTGTTTTTTTTTCTGCAGCCTATTTTGTAAGAGTGCTATTTAACATGGATTGCTTACTACTTAGATTGCTGCAGACCAACCACCAAGATAGTATGTGTATTGAACTCCATATCTACATTATGAATTGACTTCCACAGATTGAAGCAGCATATAATGACTGATGACAAACATGGGTTATGCACATGCAGCATGACAGAGCCACCAATTTATGTTTTTATCATCCTTCTCAAAGTGACAGGCACCACTTGGATTGATAAATAAAACAATTGATTGATGTTTGCAGACACAATTTTTTAAAATAGAGTTGTCTGACAGTACATAGCTGCTGCTGGATCCACCCAAAAAATGAACACATATTTTTTTTTTTGCATTAGAATGTAATTTGTAGAAGAACAAAAGAGGAACGTGTGAGAGAGAAGCAAATGAAAGATGAGCAAATGGAAGTGTGCTGGGGAGCAACAGCAGAGATAAAACTGGACAAAACTAGAAAATGAAATAAATAGCATAAAAAGCTGAGTGGGGGAAACAATGAATGAGCTGGGGTGGTGGGAGCAGAGAGCAACACTGATTCTGTATGAGAAAGGTATTTGAGTGAGATGCAGAACACTGGGGAGAGGGCAAGAAAACACAAGTCCTGTCATGGATTGCTGTAAGAAAAAGAAAAAAGTAGTTTCCTAAAATGCGAGCAGTGGAAGTATAAAAGCCATCCATTCAAAAGAATGGTCAAGGGCTGGCACAAACCTCACTAAATTATTGTGTGTTTCCCATTAGGTTTTTTGACAACTGACACAACCCACCACTTGCGGGCAGACACCTGGGCTAGTGATTCTAGCACTTGGAGAGGAGGTGATCCCAGTTAACTGGGGGGTACAAATAGAGGTGACACTAGTTTCCCTTGGAGTAACAAAATGGTGATAAAAGCCCACGTGACTGCAAACACTTCAAAGTATACACAGTGGGTGACTGCAAAACTAGGGTTTCTAGTTGTCAGAGTATGCCCCTTGTACAAGCTCGAACCACTACTCTGGTCAGGGAATGCCAGATGGAAACTCAAAAATAACCTGTGCCCACCCTCCGGTGGCGTGGCACAGAGAAGTCGGGCTTCTCTAAAGAGGCAATGTGTAAAGTATTTCTGTCAACACACTTGCACAGTAACACAATGAAAACACCACAAAAAAGCTCCACACAGGATCATATTTTTAAGAGTAAAGCAAGACCAAAACAACAAGTTACGGTGAGCCTGCAGCATTGATTGAGCACTGGCTATAGCACTTTACAAGGGACTTACAAGTAAATTAAACATGCCAAATTTGGATACACTAATGTACCATATTTTCTGGAGAGAGCATAAGCACTTAAGAACTGGTTAGCAGTGGTAAAGTGCACAGAGTCCTAAAGCCAACAAAAACAAGGTCAGAAAAAGAGGAGGAGGAAGGAAAAAAGTTTGGGGGTGACCTTTCAGAGAGGGCCCTTTCCCAAAAGACACTATTGAGGGGCAAGAGGTAGAGACTCTGTGAGACACAGGAGCCAACATGACTATTGTCAGGTGTCAGCTGGTGTCTGCAGAGCAGATCCTACCATACACATTCCACCAAGTCGTAATCACAGACAATCACAAGAGCCATCTGCCGGTGGCTCTGGTTCCCTTTGAGTAGGGGGTGGTCTCAGGTTCTCTGAAAGTTGAAGTGAGTCCTGCCATGCTTGTTGATAGTTAGGCAATGACCTGGAACATACTGCGAGAAGCGAGGTAGAGCTCAGGTCTCATATAGAGATGTTTGGATTGCCTTAGTGGGCCTGTATGACCACATGGTCCATGGCTGCCCGGAATGGGAGTCAAGGGACTCTGGAGCCGGGAAATGTGTCAGCTGGCCATTTTACATGGTTATCCCCAAACATTTTGCCTTCTTTCTCTTGTTGCTTCAGACCTCTTTTTGTTGGCTTTAGGACTCTGGGCACTTTAGCACTGCCAACCAGTGCTAACGTGCATAGGCTTCTGTCTAAATTGTATTAGTGATTGGTTAATCCATGATTGGCATATCTGATTTACTAGTAAGTCCCTAACACAGTGCACAGTGTGTGCCCAGGGCCTGTAAATCACTAGTGAGTTTGAAAATACCACCTTAAGAAAGTGGGCATTTCCTTGCTTAAGAATTCTGTGCCTCTCCCTGTCTGGTAAATAAATGCCTGGGTCAGTACGACAGTTGGGCTGTTTGTGTGTTCACTCTAGACAGCCACACACAGGGCGGTGAGCTGTGCCCTGTACCATTACCAGGCTGATGGTCCTTCCTGAGCTAGAGTGGTGGGAGGAGCTGTCACTTGCACCTGAATAGGGCTGTGTCTGTCCTCACACAAAACAGGTTTCAACCCCCTAGAATGTGTCTGGGGCCAGGGCAGGGAAAGGCAGGGTATTGTGCTCTGTAAAGACTTCTCTGTGAAGTTTGCCTATGTCAAAGACAGAAATGGGCAATAGTACTGGTACAAGGTGATCAAGACTACAATTCCTATTATCAGTGCATCTAAGAGCCATGACCCCCTGTTGGTAAACCCTGCACCCAGGTCTCCCCATAGTCTGCCTACATCTGTAGAAGTGTGTACACACTTTGCCTCCTTTTGAACCTTCTTAATTTCTCCTATGGCCTTATTAATATTTCTGCTTGACCCAAGGGTAGGTCGCTCCCCCTGCCGCTGCAGCTCCTCCAGCTCCTCCAGCCCAGGTTCCTGAGACCGCCCAGCTACCTCGCAGTAAGTACCCCCCCACCTCCCAGCCCCTCGCCCTGCCCCGCGCTACTCACCCTCTCTCCTGCTTCTTTTCTTCTTCTCTGTTCTTCCTCTGCGCTCTCCATCTGTAGTCTTCTTCTGTTCTCTTCTTTCCCTCCTGCTCCCCGTCTTCTCTCTTCATCTGTGTGCTTCTCTCCCTCTCCTCTGCACCGCGACCCGCGTGTGCCTCCTCTTCTCTGCCCCTCTTCTTGGCTCCTTCCTCTGCTGCTCGCCGCCACTCTTCTTCTTCACCTTCATCTGTATTCTTCTGTCTTCTGCGCTCCTCTTCTTCACCTTCATCTGTATTCTTCTGTCTTCTGCGCTCCTCTTCTTCACCTTCATCTGTATTCTTCTGTCTTCTGCGCTCCTCTTCTTCACCTTCATCTGTACTTTTCTGTCCTCGGCGCTCCTCTTCTTCCGTAGCTTCTTCTGTGGCCTTCTGTCCTCTGTGTATTCGGCTCCTCTTCTTCTGTGGTCTTCTGTCTTCTGTTCTTCGGCTCCTCTTCTTCTGTGGTCTTCTGTCTTCTGTTCTTCGGCTCTTCTGACTTCTGTTCTTCTTCTGTGGTCTTCTGTCTTCTGTTCTTCTGTCTTCTGTTCCTCCTGTTCTCTTCTTTCCCTCCTTCTCCCCGCTCCTCTTCCTCTGTTAGCTCTGTTTCTCAACAGAGCTAACTGCTACCTACTCCCTGGTTCTTCCCGCTCCTGACTCGTCTCTCCCCCTCTCTATCACCCCAATCTACCCCCATCTCTATCTACCTATCTCTCTATCTCTCTCTCTGTCTCCCTCACTCACCACCTCCTCCTATCTACCTATCTCTCTATCTTTCCCCCCCACTCACCACCCCCTCTGTTACCACCCTATCTTCCTATCCTTTCACTCTACCTCTCACCCTCACCCACCTCTACAACCACCCCTCCCTATCTTCCCAACCTTACTCCTATCTCTCTCCCTAAACTCCTAAACTTCCTAAAACTCACCCCCCACCACCCTTAACCCCCTCTCCCCCAGCTCTTCTCCCCTCTACCTGTCCCCCCCTCCCTCCGCTTTCCCGCCGCCACCTCCTGCACGCCCCCGCCCCCCAGCTCCCATTCACCCCCAGCTGACCCCTCCTCCCTCTTATGGCGGCCGCTGCGCGACAGTGGTAGCGACCCTTGACCCAAGGGTAGGTCGCTCCCCCTGCCGCTGCAGCTCCTCCAGCTCCTCCAGCCCAGGTTCCTTAGACCGCCCAGCTACCTCCCAGTAAGTACCCCCCACCTCCCAGCCCCTCGCCCTGCCCCGCGCTACTCACCCTCTCTCCTGCTTCTTTTCTTCTTCTCTGTTCTTCCTCTGCGCTCTCCTTCTGTAGTCTTCTTCTGTACTCTTCTTTCCCTCCTGCTCCCCGTCTTCTCTATTCATCTGTGTGCTTCTCTCCCTCTCCTCTGCACCGCGACCCGCGTGTGCCTCCTCTTCTCTGTCCCTCTTCTTGGCTCCTTCCTCTGCTGCTCGCCGCCCCTCTTCTTCTTCACCTTCATCTGTATTCTTCTGTCTTCTGCGCTCCTCTTCTTCACCTTCATCTGTATTCTTCTGTCTTCTGCGCTCCTCTTCTTCACCTTCATCTGTATTCTTCTGTCTTCTGCGCTCCTCTTCTTCACCTTCATCTGTACTTTTCTGTCCTCGGCGCTCCTCTTCTTCTGTAGCTTCTTCTGTGGCCTTCTGTCCTCTGTGTATTCGGCTCCTCTTCTTCTTCTGTGGTCTTCTGTCTTCTGTTCTTCGGCTCCTCTTCTTCTGTGGTCTTCTGTCTTCTGTTCTTCGGCTCTTCTGACTTCTGTTCTTCTTCTGTGGTCTTCTGTCTTCTGTCTTCTGTTCTTCTGTCTTCTGTTCCTCCTGTTCTCTTCTTTCCCACCTGCTCCCCGCTCCTCTTCCTCTGTTAGCTCTGTTTCTCAACAGAGCTAACTGCTACCTACTCCCTGGTTCTTCCCGCTCCTGACTCGTCTCTCCCCCTCTCTATCACCCCAATCTACTCCCATCTCTATCTACCTATCTCTCTATCTCTCTCTCTGTCTCCCTCACTCACCACATCCTCCTATCTACCTATCTCTCTATCTTCCCCCCCACTCACCACCCCCTCTGTTACCACCCTATCTTCCTATCCTTTCACTCTACCTCTCACCCTCACCCACCTCTACAACCCCCCCTCCCCTATCTTCCCAACCTTACTCCTATCTCTCTCCCTAAACTCCTAAACTTCCTAAAACTCACCCCCCACCACCCTTAACCCCCCCCTCCCCCAGCTCTTCTCCCCTCTACCTGTCCCCCCTCCCTCCGCTTTCCCGCCGCCACCTCCTGCACGCCCCCGCCCCCAGCTCCCATTCGCCCCCAGCTGACCCCTCCCCCCCTCCTCCCTCTTATGGCGGCCGCTGCGCGACAGTGGTAGCGACCCTTGACCCAAGGGTAGGTCGCTCCCCCTGCTGCTGCAGCTCCTCCAGCTCCTCCAGCCCAGATTCCTGAGACCGCCCAGCTACCTCGCAGTAAGTACGCCCCCCCCAGCCCCTCGCCCTGCCCCGCGCTACTCACTCTCTCTCCTGCTTCTTTTCTTCTTCTCTGTTCTTCCTCTGCGCTCTCCTTCTGTAGCCTTCTTCTGTACTCTTCATTCCCTCCTGCTCCCCGTCTTCTCTCTTCATCTGTGTGCTTCTCTCCCTCTCCTCTGCACCGCGACCCGCGTGTGCCTCCTCTTCTCTGTCCCTCTTCTTGGCTCCTTCCTCTGCTGCTCGCCGCCCCTCTTCTTCTTCACCTTCATCTGTATTCTTCTGTCTTCTGCGCTCCTCTTCTTCACCTTCATCTGTATTCTTCTGTCTTCTGCGCTCCTCTTCTTCACCTTCATCTGTATTCTTCTGTCTTCTGCGCTCCTCTTCTTCACCTTCATCTGTACTTTTCTGTCCTCGGCGCTCCTCTTCTTCCGTAGCTTCTTCTGTGGCCTTCTGTCCTCTGTGTATTCGGCTCCTCTTCTTCTGTGGTCTTCTGTCTTCTGTTCTTCGGCTCCTCTTCTTCTGTGGTCTTCTGTCTTCGTTTTTTCGGCTCTTCTGACTTCTGTTCTTCTTCTGTTGTCTTCTGTCTTCTGTTCTTCTGTTCCTCCTGTTCTCTTCTTTCCCTCCTGCTCCCCGCTCCTCTTCCTCTGTTAGCTCTGTTTCTCAACAGAGCTAACTGCTACCTACTCCCTGGTTCTTCCCGCTCCTGACTCGTCTCTCCCCCTCTCTATCACCCCAATCTACCCCCATCTCTATCTACCTATCTCTCTATCTCTCTCTCTGTCTCCCTCACTCACCACATCCTCCTATCTACCTATCTCTCTATCTTTCCCCCCCACTCACCACCCCCTCTGTTACCACCCTATCTTCCTATCCTTTCACTCTACCTCTCACCCTCACCCACCTCTACAACCCCCCTCCCCTATCTTCCCAACCTTACTCCTATCTCTCTCCCTAAACTCCTAAACTTCCTAAAACTCACCCCCACCACCCTTAACCCACCCTCCCCCAGCTCTTCTCCCCTCTACCTGTCCCCCCTCCCTCCCCTTTCCCGCCACCACCTCCTGCACGCCGCTGCCCCCCAGCTCCCATTCGCCCCCAGCTGACCCCTTCCCCCCCTCCTCCCTTTTATGGCGGCCGCTGCGCGACAGTGGTAGCGACCCTTGACCCAAGGGTAGGTCGCTCCCCCTGCCGCTGCAGCTCCTCCAGCTCCTCCAGCCAGGTTCCTGAGACCGCCCAGCTACCTCCCAGTAAGTACCCCCCCACCTCCCATCCCCTCGCCCTGCCCCGCGCTACTCACCCTCTCTCCTGCTTCTTTTCTTCTTCTCTGTTCTTCCTCCGCGCTCTCCTTCTGTAGTCTTCTTCTGTACTCTTCTTTCCCTCCTGCTCCCCGTCTTCTCTCTTCATCTGTGTGCTTCTCTCCCTCTCCTCTGCACCGCGACCCGCGTGTGCCTCCTCTTCTCTGTCCCTCTTCTTGGCTCCTTCCTCTGCTGCTCGCCGCCCCTCTTCTTCTTCACCTTCATCTGTATTCTTCTGTCTTCTGCGCTCCTCTTCTTCACCTTCATCTGTATTCTTCTGTCTTCTGCGCTCCTCTTCTTCACCTTCATCTGTATTCTTCTGTCTTCTGCGCTCCTCTTCTTCACCTTCATCTGTACTTTTCTGTCCTCGGCGCTCCTCTTCTTCTGTAGCTTCTTCTGTGGCCTTCTGTCCTCTGTGTATTCGGCTCCTCTTCTTCTGTGGTCTTCTGTCTTCTGTTCTTCGGCTCCTCTTCTTCTGTGGTCTTCTGTCTTCTGTTCTTCGGCTCTTCTGACTTCTGTTCTTCTTCTGTGGTCTTCTGTCTTCTGTCTTCTGTTCTTCTGTCTTCTGTTCCTCCTGTTCTCTTCTTTCCCTCCTGCTCCCCGCTCCTCTTCCTCTGTTAGCTCTGTTTCTCAACAGAGCTAACTGCTACCTACTCCCTGGTTCTTCCCGCTCCTGACTCGTCTCTCCCCCTCTCTATCACCCCAATCTACTCCCATCTCTATCTACCTATCTCTCTATCTCTCTCTCTGTCTCCCTCACTCACCACATCCTCCTATCTACCTATCTCTCTATCTTCCCCCCCACTCACCACCCCCTCTGTTACCACCCTATCTTCCTATCCTTTCACTCTACCTCTCACCCTCACCCACCTCTACAACCCCCCCCCCCTATCTTCCCAACCTTACTCCTATCTCTCTCTCTAAACTCCTAAACTTCCTAAAACTCATCCCCCACCACCCTTAACCCCCCTCCCCCAGCTCCTCTCCCCTCTACCTGTCCCCCCCTCCCTCCGCTTTCCCGCCGCCACCTCCTGCACGCCCCCGCCCCCCAGCTCCCATTCGCCCCCAGCTGACCCCTCCCCCCCTCCTCCCTCTTATGGCGGCCGCTGCGCGACAGTGGTAGCGACCCTTGACCCAAGGGTAGGTCGCTCCCCCTGCCGCTGCAGCTCCTCCAGCTCCTCCAGCCCAGGTTCCTTAGACCGCCCAGCTACCTCCCAGTAAGTACCCCCCCACCTCCCAGCCCCTCGCCCTGCCCCGCGCTACTCACCCTCTCTCCTGCTTCTTTTCTTCTTCTCTGTTCTTCCTCTGCGCTCTCCTTCTGTAGTCTTCTTCTGTACTCTTCTTTCCCTCCTGCTCCCCGTCTTCTCTCTTCATCTGTGTGCTTCTCTCCCTCTCCTCTGCACCGCGACCCGCGTGTGCCTCCTCTTCTCTGTCCCTCTTCTTGGCTCCTTCCTCTGCTGCTCGCCGCCCCTCTTCTTCTTCACCTTCATCTGTATTCTTCTGTCTTCTGCGCTCCTCTTCTTCACCTTCATCTGTATTCTTCTGTCTTCTGCGCTCCTCTTCTTCACCTTCATCTGTACTTTTCTGTCCTCGGCGCTCCTCTTCTTCTGTAGCTTCTTCTGTGGCCTTCTGTCCTCTGTGTATTCGGCTCCTCTTCTTCTGTGGTCTTCTGTCTTCTGTTCTTCGGCTCCTCTTCTTCTGTGGTCTTCTGTCTTCTGTTCTTCGGCTCTTCTGACTTCTGTTCTTCTTCTGTGGTCTTCTGTCTTCTGTCTTCTGTTCTTCTGTCTTCTGTTCCTCCTGTTCTCTTCTTTCCCTCCTGCTCCCCGCTCCTCTTCCTCTGTTAGCTCTGTTTCTCAACAGAGCTAACTGCTACCTACTCCCTGGTTCTTCCCGCTCCTGACTCGTCTCTCCCCCTCTCTATCACCCCAATCTACTCCCATCTCTATCTACCTATCTCTCTATCTCTCTCTCTGTCTCCCTCACTCACCACATCCTCCTATCTACCTATCTCTCTATCTTCCCCCCCACTCACCACCCCCTCTGTTACCACCCTATCTTCCTATCCTTTCACTCTACCTCTCACCCTCACCCACCTCTACAACCCCCCCTCCCCTATCTTCCCAACCTTACTCCTATCTCTCTCCCTAAACTCCTAAACTTCCTAAAACTCACCCCCCACCACCCTTAACCCCCCTCCCACAGCTCTTCTCCCCTCTACCTGTCCCCCCCTCCCTCCGCTTTCCCGCCGCCACCTCCTGCACGCCCCCGCCCCCCAGCTCCCATTCGCCCCCAGCTGACCCCTCCCCCCCCTCCTCCCTCTTATGGCGGCCGCTGCGCGACAGTGGTAGCGACCCTTGACCCAAGGGTAGGTCGCTCCCCCTGCTGCTGCAGCTCCTCCAGCGCCTCCAGCCCAGGTTCCTGAGACCGCCCAGCTACCTCGCAGTAAGTACGCTCCCCCCCCAGCCCCTCGCCCTGCCCCGCGCTACTCACTCTCTCTCCTGCTTCTTTTCTTCTTCTCTGTTCTTCCTCTGCGCTCTCCTTCTGTAGTCTTCTTCTGTACTCTTCATTCCCTCCTGCTCCCCGTCTTCTCTCTTCATCTGTGTGCTTCTCTCCCTCTCCTCTGCACCGCGACCCGCGTGTGCCTCCTCTTCTCTGTCCCTCTTCTTGGCTCCTTCCTCTGCTGCTCGCCGCCCCTCTTCTTCTTCACCTTCATCTGTATTCTTCTGTCTTCTGCGCTCCTCTTCTTCACCTTCATCTGTATTCTTCTGTCTTCTGCGCTCCTCTTCTTCACCTTCATCTGTATTCTTCTGTCTTCTGCGCTCCTCTTCTTCACCTTCATCTGTACTTTTCTGTCCTCGGCGCTCCTCTTCTTCCGTAGCTTCTTCTGTGGCCTTCTGTCATCTGTGTATTCGGCTCCTCTTCTTCTGTGGTCTTCTGTCTTCTGTTCTTCGGCTCCTCTTCTTCTGTGGTCTTCTGTCTTCTGTTTTTCGGCTCTTCTGACTTCTGTTCTTCTTCTGTTGTCTTCTGTCTTCTGTTCCTCCTGTTCTCTTCTATCCCTCCTGCTCTCCGCTCCTCTTCCTCTGTTAGCTCTGTTTCTCAACAGAGCTAACTGCTACCTACTCCCTGGTTCTTCCCTCTCCTGACTCGTCTCTCCCCCTCTCTATCACCCCAATCTACCCCCATCTCTATCTACCTATCTCTCTATCTCTCTCTCTGTCTCCCTCACTCACCACATCCTCCTATCTACCTATCTCTCTATCTTTCCCCCCCACTCACCACCCCCTCTGTTACCACCCTATCTTCCTATCCTTTCACTCTACCTCTCACCCTCACCCACCTCTACAACCCCCCTCCCCTATCTTCCCAACCTTACTCCTATCTCTCTCCCTAAACTCCTAAACTTCCTAAAACTCACCCCCACCACCCTTAACCCACCCTCCCCCAGCTCTTCTCCCCTCTACCTGTCCCCCCTCCCTCCGCTTTCCCGCCGCCACCTCCTGCACGCCACTGCCCCCCAGCTCCCATTCGCCCCCAGCTGACCCCTTCCCCCCCTCCTCCCTTTTATGGCGGCCGCTGCGCGACAGTGGTAGCGACCCTTGACCCAAGGGTAGGTCGCTCCCCCTGCCGCTGCAGCTCCTCCAGCTCCTCCAGCCCAGGTTCCTGAGACCGCCCAGCTACCTCGCAGTATGTACCCCCCCACCTCCCAGCCCCTCGCCCTGCCCCGCGCTACTCACCCTCTCTCCTGCTTCTTTTCTTCTTCTCTGTTTTTCCTCTGCGCTCTCCTTCTATAGTCTTCTTCTGTACTCTTCTTTCCCTCCTGCTCCCCGTCTTCTCTCTTCATCTGTGTGCTTCTCTCCCTCTCCTCTGCACCGCGACCTGCGTGTGCCTCCTCTTCTCTGTCCCTCTTCTTGGCTCCTTCCTCTGCTGCTCGCCGCCCCTCTTCTTCTTCACCTTGATCTGTATTCTTCTGTCTTCTGCGCTCCTCTTCTTCACCTCATCTGTATTCTTCTGTCTTCTGCGCTTCTCTTCTTCACCTTCATCTGTACTTTTCTGTCCTCGGCGCTCCTCTTCTTCTGTAGCTTCTTCTGTGGCCTTCTGTCCTCTGTGTATTCGGCTCCTCTTCTTCTGTGGTCTTCTGTTCTTCGGCTCCTCTTCTTCTGTGGTCTTCTGTCTTCTGTTCTTCGGCTCTTCTGATTTCTGTTCTTCTTCTGTGGTCTTCTGTCTTCTGTTCTTCTGTCTTCGGTTCCTCCTGTTCTCTTCTTTCCCTCCTGCTCCCCGCTCCTCTTCCTCTTTTAGCTCTGTTTCTCAACAGAGCTAACTGCTACCTACTCCCTGATTCTTCCCGCTCCTGACTCGTCTCTCCCCCTCTCTATCACCCCAATCTACCCCATCTCTATCTACCTATCTCTCTATCTCTCTCTCTGTCTCCCTCACTCACCACCTCCTCCTATCTACCTATCTCTCTATCTTTCCCCCCCACTCGCCTCCCCCTCTGTTACCACCCCTATCTTCCTATCCTTTCACTCTACCTCTCACCCACCTCTACAACCCCCCCTCCCCTATCGTCCCAACCTTACTCCTATCTCTCTCCCTAAACTCCTAAACTTCCTAAAACTCACCCCCACCACCCTTAACCCCCCTCCCCCAGCTCTTCTCCCCTCTACCTGTCCCCCCCTCCCTCCGCTTTCCCGCCGCCACCTTCTGCACGCCCCCGCCCCCCAGCTCACATTCGCCCCCAGCTGACCCCTCCCCCCCTCCTCCCTCTTATGGCGGCCGCTGCGCGACTGCGCAGTGGGCGTGCCGCTGGCGCGCCAGAGGCAAGCCCGTCTGCGCCCGTCTGCGCCCGTCTGCGCCCGTCTGCACCTGGCCCATGCCCAGCGCCACGACCCCTGGTCCTCAGCACTCCAAACCCCTCTGCTCCGCTACGACCCCACCACCCTCCACGCCCTCAACCCAGGACGCTCCAACACCTGCTTCCAAGCTAACCCAAAACGTACCCATGGACCTTTCGCCTGCCACTCCTGCAAACGTATCTTCCACCACGCAACTACCATGACCACCAGCCCACGCGCCATCAACCACCTCAAATGCATCCTGGTCAACGCTCGACCCGTCCACAAGCACGCCGTTGAACTCTGGGACCTCCTGGACTCCACAGCACCGGACGTCGCCTTCATCACGGAGACCTGGATGAACGCCTCTTAGGCCCCAGACATCGCCATAGCCATCCCCGAAGGCTACAAGATTTCCATGAAAGACCGCACCAACCAAGTAGGAGGAGGAATCGCCATCGTCTTCAAAGACTCCATCAGCGTCACCACCTCCACCGAAGACACCCCTCTCGCCGCAGAACACCTGCATTTCCAGATTCGCACCGACCCCAGGACCACCCTCAGAGGATCCCTCATCTACCGTCCCCCCGGACGGCGCGCCCCTTTCAGCGACTCCATCACCGACTTCGTCTCCCCGCATGCCCTCGCCTCGCCGGACTACATCCTCCTAGGCGACCTCAACTTCCATCTGGAACACAACAACGACCCCAACACCACCGCCCTGATCGACAACCTCGCCAACTTCGGCCTCAAGCAACTGGTGAACACCCCCACCCACATCGCCGGACACACGCTTGACCCCATCTTCTCCGCCAGCAAACACGTCTCCTTCAGCCACGCCTCCGCTCTACACTGGACCGACCACAGCTGTGTCCACTTCACATTCCGACGCGAGACCCGCCACCTCCGCACTCAACCCATCCCTCGTCGACAGTGGAACAAAATCCCCGAATAACAGCTCTTCTCCGCGCTCACCGTCAACCAACCTACCCTCACCACCGACGACCCCAACGACGCAGCCCTCAGCCTCATGAACTGGATCACCAACTGCGCAGACAACCTTGCTCCCCTCAGACGCACGTATCAACAGGCCAACACCAAAAAACCTCTGTGGTTCTCTGACACCCTTAAGGAATCGAAGAAAACCTGTCGCGCCCTCGAGAAAGCCTGGCACAAGGACCACACCGCTGACAACATGACCGCCCTCAAGAACGCGACCCGCGAACACCACCACCTGATCCGCGCAGCCAAAAGGAATTTCTTCACCGACAGACTGGACAAAAACAGCCACAACAGCAGAGAACTCTTCAGCATCGTTAAAGAGTTCTCCAACCCCAACGCCAACGCCATCACGCCCTCACAAGACCTGTGCAACTCCCTCGCCACCTTCTTCCATCGCAAAATCACCGACCTCCACAACAGTTTTGCACACCAGACCCAGCCAAGCAACACCGAACCCACACCCCCTGCCATCACCCTCAACGCCTGGACCCACATCAACACTGAAGAGACCAAAACCACCATGAACTCTATCCACTCCGGCGCCCCCTCGGACCCCTGCCCTCACTTCATCTTCAATAAAGCCGACGACATCATCGCCCCGCACCTCCAGACCATCATCAACTCCTCTTTTTCATCTGCTACCTTCCCCGAAAGCTGGAAAAACGCCGAAGTCAACGCCCTACTAAAGAAACCTACGGCTGACCCAAGCGACCTGAAAAACTTCTGCCCCATCTCGCTCCTCCCCTTCCCTGCCAAGGTAATAGAGAAGACCGTCAACAAACAGCTTACCAACTTCCTGGAAGACAACAACCTTCTCGACCCTTCACAATCCGGATTCCGAACCAACCACAGCACTGAAATCGCCCTCATCTCAGTCACAGACGACATCAGAACCCTGATGGACAACGGTGAAACAGTCGCCCTCATCCTCCTCGACCTCTCGGCTGCCTTCGACACCGTCTGTCACCGCACCCTAATAACCCGCCTCCGCTCCACCGGGATCCAAGGCCAGGCCCTGGACTGGATCGCCTCCTTCCTCTCCAACCGCTCTCAAAGAGTCTACCTCCCACCTTTTCGCTCAGACCCCACCGAGATCATCTGCGGCGTCCCTCAAGGCTCCTCGCTCAGCCCGACACTCTTCAATGTCTACATGAGCCCCCTCGCCGACATCGTACGCAAGCACAACATCATCATCACCTCCTACGCCGACGACACTCAACTTATACTTTCCCTCACCAAGGACCCCGCCAGCGCGAAGATCAACCTACAAGATGGCATGAAGGACGTCGCAGATTGGATGAGGCTCAGCCATCTAAAACTGAACTCAGACAAAACGGAAGTCCTCATCCTCGCCAACACCCCAGCCGCATGGGACAACTCCTGGTGGCCCACGGCCCTTGGCACCGCACCAACCCCCTCAGACCACGCCCGCAACCTCGGCTTCATCTTGGACCCTCTTCTCACCATGACTAAACAAGTCAATGCCGTGTCCTCCTCCTGCTTCCTCACCCTCCGCATGCTCCGCAAGATCTTCCGCTGGATCCCCACCGACACCAGAAAAACCATGACCCATGCCCTAGTCACTAGCCGCCTGGACTACGGCAACACCCTTTATGCTGGGACCACCGCAAAACTCCAAAAACGTCTCCAACGTATTCAAAACGCCTCCGCCCGCCTCATCCTCGACGTACCCCGCAACAGCCACATCTCCGCACACCTGAGACACCTGCATTGGCTCCCAGTCAGCAAAAGGATCACCTTCCGGCTTCTCACCCGCGCACACAAAGCCCTCCACGCCAAGGGACCTGAATACCTCAACCGATGCCTCAGCTTCTACGCCCCCACCCGTCTCCTCCGTTACATCGGCCTCGCGCTCGCTGCCATCCCTCGCATCCACCGCTCCACAGCGGGTGGGAGATCTTTCTCCTACCTGGCAGCCAAGACCTGGAACACCCTCCCCACCAGCCTCAGGACCACCCAGGACCACTCCGCAATCCGGAGACTCCTCAAGACCTGGCTCTTCGAGCAGCAGTAACCCCCTTCCCCCTAGCGCCTTGAGACCCGCACGGGTGAGCAGCGCGCTTTATAAATGTTAATGATTTGATTTGATTTGATTTGCTATTGTCCGGTATGTAGCCACAACAAGTTTGGTTCATCACCTGGCCTATCCTGCTTTCCTTGGCCAGGATGATATCTAGTGCATCACGATTATGAATTGCTACAGGCTTCATATTATTCAGCTCTTTTGTCATGTTTCCTAGGGCTGCTGCTGTGGAATCTGCCAATACCTCTATCAATCCTGCCAGTTTATGTATCTTAGATGATGAATATACTACCCCTACCAGGGACACCATGACACCCACAATTGACAGGGTGGTATCAATCTAGGTTCACCTGTAGGCCTTTGAGCCGGGTAGATATTGTATCAGGGACATACTGGTGATGTGGTTCATTTGTGGAAACACTAATGAGGGGTGACAGCTACCAGGCCATCCAGCAGGGAGTCCAAAATATGCTGTGTGCCCACAGATGAATAGGAATCCCCATGGTCCTGATAGGCCTACTGACAGCTTTTTGGTACCATCCCTTATCTTATTGAAAATTGTATAGATATAGCATTTCTAAGTGCCTACATATATATTAACCTTCGCATGAGTGGTAGTTTTCTCTCAGTAGAGCAGGGCAAAATCAGCTGGAGGGCAAAGGAACTTGAATATGGGACACCACTTGTTATGCAGGTTTTTGTCAACTACCCTTGCTGTATCTTATGCACCAGGGTGCAAGTGTGCTAGTGTGAATCCTTAAATGGGAATGCCCGGGCTCTCTTTAGTCTTGTTTAATGGGGAATGTCAAGCTGCTAACTCCCACTTCTTATCTGTTTCTCATTGCCCCATTGCCCTGAGCTGGTCTAGCAGCAGTTTATCTCCTGTTTATAGGCCCTAGTCATTGCATGATGTAACATTCCAGGGTCCATGATGCTCATGGAACACCATTGTATACCAGGTGCATTGAAATTCTGTTTTCTTACATCACCTAGTGCCTTACATCCTTTATGCTTGCTAATCAGAATGGCCATGTAATTCATCACTTCTTGAGCATATGTTGGCAAATGTGTGCGCACATAACAACCTGATATGTTAGCCTGATCCACATACATATTTACCAGCTGTATAAACATATTTTCAGCATACGTTTCCTGATACTCAATCCATGCTGTCTGTTCTTTATTTCTTACTTCAACCAGTTCCTCTATCATCTCCAATCCTAATACATGAGCTGGTTGCTCCCCAAACAACAATTCAGTTTCATTTAGAGCATTTTGTTTGTCCAGAAAAGGTATATATATTTTGGCAGCTAATAGTATTACTATTGTCATTACTATTATTCCTGGAACAGGGGTACAGATAGCTGTCAGCACCCAGGGACACTTTCTTCCTTCTTTCTTCACTTGTGGCCTTGTCTTTGTAGTTGGTGGTGTTGCCCGCAGACAAGGAGGCCCTTAAGCATGACAGTTGTCTGTTCATTCTGTGTGTTTCCCTCTTTCGTTTAAATAAGTTCCAGCCACTCTAGATCAGAGTGCGTTGAAATAGCAATCAATTTTCCTAAACTGGTGGTACCCCTCCTGTGTGACATCAGTGGTTAACCACATTTAGGTACTTTGCTCCTGTAGGTACTTTGTGGAACAATCGAAACAGGACCTGCTAGCTCTCTCTGTCCCTTCGAGGTGTGCAGCATGAGCAGTCCTATGAAGAATCAGCACAGGGCCCACACCCTCTAACCTCTGGAATGGTGCAGAATGAGCAACCCTGTCAGTGTTCACTTGCTACCTTTGTGGAGCTGAGGTTGTATTGCGGTGATGGTGACAGAAATGTTGGTGTTGTCACTGGTTTCTGCTGTTGGTCATTTGGCTCCACTGCCCTCTTGGTGTGGGAACTGTGGGCCCAGGAGTTCACCCCCTCACACTTGACGGCTGTGGTAGTAGTCAGGAGGACTTTGTATGGTCCCTTCCACTGTGATTCAAGGCAGTGTTGTCTGGTGTGGGCCTTCACCCAGACCCAGTCACTGGGCTGCAGTCCATGTTCTGGTGTTGGGTCCACTTCAGGTAGGACATGCAGCACCTGGCGTTGAAGACAGCACAATGTTTCTGTTAGTTTCTTGCACTATTGTAACAGTAAAGCAATTGACACGGATAATGGAGCAATGACCATCTGGTCTGGAATGTTCATGGGATGCCCGAACAAAATCTTTTCTGGACTCAGTTATGTGACCCTATCAGAGGTGCTCCTCATTGTCAACAACGCTAGTGACAATGACAAAATGACAATAACAAACCAGGAGAGCTCAGTAGATGCACGCATCTTCCCTATCTTATTTTTCAACACCCCATTCTTTCTTTCAACGGTTCCTGTGACTTGTGGGTGATATGCGCAATGTAGTTTCTGTGTGACTCCCACCCCCTGCATATTCCCTGAATCGCACAGTAGATGAATCCTGGTCTATGATCACGCTCAGAAGGGCCGGTACCCCAAAATGTGGGATCAATTCCTTTAATTGACATTTAGCAACTGTTTGTGCATTGCAACTCTTTGTTGGGTATTCCTCAGTCCATCTGCTGAACATACAAACGATGACCAAAACATACTTGTACTTGTGTGCGGGAGGCATTTCAATGAAATCCATTTGAAAGCCATTGAAGGGTCCGTGCAGTGGTGGAAAATGGCCTGGTGCAGTTGGTCTATCATTCCCTGATCATACTAGGCACAGGCAGTACACCTTCCACACACATGTTCAGTATATTGACAAAATTAAGTGGTGTACCAACATTGAAAAAATATGTGAATCATTCCATCACAACCTACATGTGAAGGACCATGGAAAGGATGAGCCATAGAAGGCAGCATTGTTGATGGCAAACATGCCCTACCATTTGGAGCTATCCATATCCCCTTTTTCTTTTGGACACAACATCCCCTTTTCCATTCATCCTTCTCTTGTTCCCCAGCCTGTTGTTGAATACATTTAGGATCAAAATATGTGCACTAATCTTTCACCTGAGGGGGAGACCTCACCTGTAAAATTGCATACTTGCACCCAGATAGTGCTATTCTTTTTGCTTCCCCATGAATTCATGCATTTCCTGTGGAAACGTAGGGGCATATTGCAAGCCCCTTGCACCACATTACCATCATTTGTTTATGCTAAAGTGCATTATGCAGGCATTTCATATGTACCATATTTACAAAGTGGCACAATGCTTGCATTGCACCATTTTGTCATTTTGTAAACCCTTACCCCACATTATGCCTGCACCAGGCATAATGTATGCAAGGGTGTGTTCTGGCACTCGGAGGCCCTAACAAATGGCACAGTGAAATCTAAGGCAGGTGTTAAAATGACATACCCATATTAGTCTATGGACCTCTCTTGACTTTGCAGGATTAGCGCCATAATTTTTAGAGTTAGTCCTACAAAGAAACACAATAGCGCCAACATTTTCAAGGCTATTGTTCTAACATGCACCATGGTACGTTTTATTGTAAATACAGTGCACTCATGGTGCTGTTAGAGTGGGGCAAGGCAAGAAAAGTGGCACATCAGGAGTGATGTGCTACTTTCTTGTAAATATGCCCCATAGTCTTCCTCAGAAGTATGAGCTGCACATTTGACAATAGCTACCTTTTTTGATAAAAGCGGTGCTTGCAAAAGATCAGCAATCAGTGATGCATGTTGTATTTGTTGGCATGCTGAGGTGAAAAATCGCTGCATTGCCCACAGCTTGCCAAAATCATGTGTCACTCCAAATGCATACTGGCTGCCTGTGTAGATATTTACTGTCTTTCCTTCAGCCAGCTTACAAGCCTTATTAGTGCCTCTAGTTCACCTGCTTGGGCACTTTTTACTGTTGTCTATCTCACCCCTCCAACAACCTTCTGGCTCTGCCGACTGCATAGGAAGCCTGCAGTGTTCCGGTGCTATCTCTAATGAATGACCCAACAACAAGCAGACCCCCATCTCTGCATCTGGGATGGCATGTCTTTCATATCTGGTCGCACCTTGGTGTGTCTATCAACTGCTATTACACAGTAATGGAAGGCATTGTCTATTGAAGGGTCATCATGGTCTCTCTCAGTTGGCAACAAACAGGCGGGGTTGAGAGTGGTGCACCATTTAATGATGATGTGCAGTGCCAGCAGTGCTAGTTTGTGCCATATGAGGTGTGCATTTGCCAGGTGCTGAGTTTTTGTGGTTGGTAATGTATCTATGGCCTGGGGAACGTGTAGAACTAAGGCGTGTGCCATGAATATGCTTTTGATTGTTCTACTGCCAGGACCATAGATGCCACCACCTTCAAACATGGTGGAAGTGCTGCGGCGACAGGGTCCAAGGTGGTAGAGTAGAATGCTACTTGGCTGTAAAAGGATCCATGTTTCTGAACAAGCATCCCCAATGCACAGCCTCCTTTCTCATGACAAAATAAGTGGAAGTCCTTGCTGTAATCTGGGACACCCAGTGCTCGTGCTGTGCATAGTTCACGTTTCAGTGTTTGAAATGCCCTCTCACAGTCTGGGGACTAGGATACTTGGTGGGGCACCTCCTTGTGAGTGAGATTCTGCAGTGGGCACACTATGAGAGAAAAATTTGGTACTAAGGAGCCTTCAGCTCCTTCTACGTGTGTGGTCAGGGAAACTGTGTGATGGCAGATATTCTGTCAGATAGCAACATCCCATGTCACCCTGGTACAATTCATGGCCCAACTGCCACACTGTTGGGGGGCAAAACTGCAAATTCTTAGGGGAAACCTTATGACCCTTCCTTGCTAAGTGACATAATAGTGCGACCGTGCCCTGGATGAAGGCTGTTTGGGAAGGTCAGGCCAATTATAGGTCTTCAATGTATTGTATTAAGGGAGACCCCCAGGTAGTTACAGGGAAGCCAGATCCGTTTTTAATGAGCTGGAAAAAATGGATGGTGATTCTGTATACCATTGGGCTAATTGTTCTCAAGTATACCTTTTCCCTTGAAATGAGAATGCGGAGAGATACTGAGATTTGGAATGAGGTGGGATAGAGAAGAAGGCAGAGCTCAAATCTAATACCGTGAAGTGTGTTGCTGTAATTGGAATACTGGACAGGATGGTGGCTGGATTGGGGACCACGGGAAAGGATAGGGTCACTATTTTGTTCAGTTCTCTGAGATTTTCTGTGAATCTTTGTTTGGGGGCCCATATGGTGCCTTTGAGGCGTTCTTCACTGGAAGAATGGGTGTATTGAAAGACCTGTGTAGAATTTCCCTTACTACTTCCTGACGCAGGAGATCTTGTATTACTGGGGCTATACCTGCCTCTCCCTCCTTGGAGATCTCATACTGTGAAACTCATGGCAGTGGTGCCCTATATATCAGTTTTATTCATACTGGGTGGTAATACAGCACCTGCCCCACATCATTCGTCCTTTGTGCCCAAACCCCAATTGGGACCTGGTGGTATTCCTTGTGGCCTACCCTCTGGCTCACACCTCAACTTGAGTCCATTCACCCTACTTTCTAGAAAAAACCCTATTGGTGAACAGTGGATGGTGCACTGCAGCTAGCACAGCAGGCCCCTTCCCAACAAGTTGACTGGGCAGTATCTGCTGAGGACAAATTGGTGGTCAACGCTGATGAGGCCTATTACCAACTTCATGTGTTTTATCAGATAATCATCAAGAGGTTGCCCTGTCATGGGAACACCGTTATTTGTGTTCCAGAGACTATGACCTTCAGCATCTCAGATGCTTTCAGCATTGCCAAAATGGAACATTCATGTTAAATACAATCCCCTCTATGTATGGGTCCTCCTGGTCCACTGGTGTCACTGGAGTTATCAGGCAGTCTCTCACTCTCAGGCACCCCTAGAAGTATGTCTCCGATTGTGGCGGGCAATATGGCTGGAAGCCCTCAGTCCTCTCATTCTTGTGTTGCCACTTTTACCTGCTCTACCTTGATGTTGATGGTAATGGAGGGGCTTGTGTTGGACCATAATGGGGCTGTGTGGTCCTTGGAGTCTCAAGTCCTTGTGTGTTGGTAGTTGCATCAAAGATATTGTCAGTATAGGGTGGTGGTGCATTTCATGGGTGGTGGGTCTTCTGTCCTATGACCTTTCATTCAATAGCGGACAGTCTGCCTTTGAATGCCCTGGCTCATTACAGTGGAAACAAGTAATTCTGGGGAGGGGGAGGGTTGGGAGAAAGCTCTGCTATTTGTTCATCGACCTCATCCCCTAAAAATGGCCTCCTCCCCTGCCTCTGTTCTATTCTCCTTTGTAAAACATCTCCTGCACCATCATCATTTTGACTTTTTCCCCCTTCACCTTTTCTGCTTCAATAGCTTGTAAATGTACCTGGTGGTCAGCACAGTTTTGAGCTGCTGCCAGTACATTCTCAATATGGTCCTGCTGCCAACAGAGAAAAAATGTCTGCAGGTGATTTTGTATTGGCTCCCTCAGACCATAGACAAAGGTGGTATACAAAAGCTAGCATAGCATCCCCCAATGGGTTTGGCATGTCACTACTTTGCTGATAAACCTGCAAGCCTTAATAAGAAATCACACCTTAATCTTTCTCCTGCCTAGTGTGTATTATTTGTGACCAATCTACCTTGTCTTCTGGCACCTCGTCCTTTAAATATCTCCTTCATTCTCTCTTCAGCTTCTTCTCCGGCCCCACACTACCATTTTCTCTCTGTGTTTTTTCTTGCGGCCATTTTGTTGCGTTATTGCAGTCTTCGCCTAGGTTTTTTTACACTATGATATTAAATAGTATATCTAGATCCTTCCGAAGCAGCGCAATATTTTATTCAATTCTGTGTACCACTTGGATGGCTCTTCTGTTACTTTAGGGAAGTTCTTGGTGAATGACATGAGGTCTGCTCTAGTCCATGGGACATTTATGTATGTTGGGTTGCTTTCTCCCCCTGATGGTGTGGTGGGCACCTTTGGCAGGGGCATAGTCAGTAATGGCTTTGCTATCCCTGGGTAAGTGCTAGGACCGATTTCATTTGCTACCTCTATTTTTTTCAGGGAGTCTAGCAGTGTTTTCCATTGCTGTTGCTTATTTATACCGTACTGCAATGTGTCTGTTACTCTGGCATCTTCCCAAAACTGCAAGTCACCATGAGTGAATCTAAGCTTAAATGTGTCCCACTCATAAGTCGGTGGTAGGGTAGTGGCCGCTTCATTTGTGTGCTGCACATAAATGTGGTGTACCTCGGGCCCTCTGCAATCAACTTAGGGTGTTCCAAAGATAGTATATCTTCCTTGTATTAACTATTTTTTGTTTCCACAGAGTCTTTCCATGCAACCTTTCTCTCTACTTGGTCTGTTAGCAAGGAATGTCATTGGAGGGTGTCTTTCTTGAGAAACCGTTTCCTTTGTGACGCTGGGTATTTTTGTGGGGTAGACTACCTGGAACCAGACTTGGGGAGGCTGGCCGTCCTTGGCCCAGGCATGGGATTCAGGTTTTCAAAGACCTCTGTCAGCACCTTGATGTAGTGAGTCAAGCAGAAATAGATATCTCCCATATCAGTGTACGCATGCCCTTCAACATCTACGGTGTGATCCCCAGAGTCATTTACAATGTGCTGCCTCCACATTGCGTTAATCAGAAGAGACATTTTGACTATCTTGTTTTCACATTCTTTCTGTAGCCTGTCAATGTCCTTATTTAATTTACTGGCAGAGTGTGCTGCTTTCTCTCTTATTAACTTCAGAGAGCATCTGTCTGAAATGCCCTCAAACCAATGTTTTTGCTAATTTACCAGGCGTTTTGCTAGATTTTGGCATTCTGCCACTTGAGTTGAATCTAGCTCAGTGTGTTAGTTACTTGTGGAGTGTGAGGGACCTTTAATTATTTTAGCTTCCTCTGGAGTGGTGTCTTGGGTACTCCCCATCCTGCCCATCAATATGTCGAATATTAGAGGGTCTTCATTGTCTTCTTGTTACTGTGACTGTTGTCACAGAAAGAGATGTGAACACTACAACAACCTCTAACTGGTCCTTCCACTAATTCCCCTTTGTAACCTGTTCCTTCTTTTGCTAGAACCCCTTCTTCAGTTCCAGCAGTTCCTTGTACACCTCATTCTTCACATCACTGGTCGCTCGCAAGTCACTCAACGTTGCTTCCCACATCCAAAGCGCTTCCCACTCAAGAGACCTTATCTTTTTCCCTTTAAGAATCAGTATTTGTCTCAAATAAGCCAGTTTAGCCATGTTGTAGGTACAGATCAGTGGGGACTGTAAGTTTAGTCTCTTGGCTGTCAGTGTGTGCCATTTTTCAAGATAAACAAGGGTGGTGAACCCTTGGCATATAGCCACCTGATGTGAGGGGAATCTTTTGGTGGGACTGAATGGCCTGAATCTAGGTGTCTTTTGCTCAGTAGGTTGTCCATTGTGTTAAGCTAACTCACCCTGTAATTGCGCACATGGACCATTCAATTATACTTGGCACAAGGAAACAAAAGGGGTAAGTAAACTTGTTTCACCCCTCAAAACTTGGCCACATTAGGTATGCAGACAACATATTCAGATGATACTCTAATTGTTCAGTCAACCTGTAGTCTGTTTTGTTAATTGGAGCGAAGAAGTCAGCACCTCACTTCAAAAACATTGCACTTGGTACTAGTTCACCGTAAGCGTTCATCAGTGGGAAGCAAGATGGGGCTAAAGGTGCTGGTTTCCCAGAGTCCTAGCAGCTAGAAGCGAGATAACAGAAAATCGAGAATAAGTACAGTACCCGCAGCCCCTTGCAATCCTTCCCACAGAAGAGTTTGAGGCTGGATGCAGATGAAGTTGACTGAATCCACAGCCAATGGCACTCAGATTTACACAGATGATGTTGAACTCTGCATACACATCCATACACATAAAGTACAATATGTGGGGGAGCTGTCCCTGAGCTATGCCAGTGCACCCTACCCTTTGCACTGGAATGTACCTACCAGTCTAGTAAGTCAAATAGGAGTTGCAATACTAGCAGTCTGATGAGGAAGTCGACCCACCTAAGGGAAGTAATGTAAAGTAAGGCTAATGGCATTGTACAGTCCAGGAGAGAACATGCAAAGGCAGGCGGCAACACATTAGGGCCATAACACATATCCATAAAGCCACAGTCATAGGAATAATGTCCTGGTAAGGATAGCAGCCTAATACTGTCAGTTCCCTTGCAATGTAAAAACATACCCCTTTGAAAAGGAAAAGAAGGCCCTTATAGGATAAAATAGATATCAAAAACCCTATGATATAGAATACCTGCACTACAAGACATCTATATATAACATTTAAAATACGCTGACGATCACCCATCTCTTGTACTCAGGGCTGAGATTCCCTGGAAACAACCCGGTGGCCTCCAGGGGCGCAGGTGTCCAGAAAGCTAATACACAGAAGAACCAACCCGAGGTGATGACAGGCAGACCATCAGCATGCCACCTGCCTGCTGAACCGGGCAGATCCCTATCACCCCCACCAAGTGAAAAAGGAAGCACGTAACCTGCATGAACAGTCCAACCAGCTGCGATAACTCAAAATGCACAACCTGCATGCACAGCCCCACCACCTGTGAAAACTCAAAAAAGGGAGCGCAGCCCACACATGCCACAGGTATAGGAGTACCGCCAAAACAAAGGCTCCTCAGAGTGACCAGCGTACCTCTAACACACAGACTCAGCATCCTCTGTCCGGCAGAGGACCACCAACGGAGAATCATGAGCAACAGTATCAACTGGGGTGGAGTGCTGTGTGTGAAAATGAATACAATGCCAAAAGAGAGCCAGAAAAAGCAAGCACCCTAGAGGCAGAGAAAGGGAGAAAATAATAATACCAAGGGTCTCCATCAAGAAAAGAAGGAGCACAAAGAACGAGAATCAAATGTACAGTTAGAACCCCCAGGGGGTGACATATACTCACGGTAGCACCAGCCCCCCCCCCCAGGAAGGGTAGCACAGGACAAGGTGGTGACCACCAGGCAGACAGAACCTCCCCCTAGGCTGGGGAGCTGGCCAACAGCACACCTTCACACCCAGAGGTGCATTCTCCACCAAAGATGTAGAAGCTCAATAAAATCAGTGGCAGGAATCCAGCAGAAAAGAGAAAAGAAAATGTATTAATGTGAAATGGAGAAAGCTGACTTGAGAGGCCAAGTCCAAGAGACAGAATTGCGAAACACCAGTACAATCGTTTATTTCTATAAACCACAAAAAGGCATATCTAGGCCTTTCATTAATTATCCAATTAGATTTCAGCGCATGATAATTTTTCGAACATTACAGTTAAGATTTCATAGCATCCTTACCTGTGGTCCAATGAAATGACAGATAAAGTCAATTACAAAATAATGAGCTACGTGCCTCACATGATAACAAATAGGAGCTTTTAACATTGAAAAACAGTACGTGCTCAGGATAATAGATGTCCTAATAATTGTTTCTTAAGCTAGGGTGCAATGGTGCATCACCAGCGCTGTCTTCTTGGCAAGCTTTGCATCATATTGCATTCCAAGCAGAAAATGAGAAAAATAATAAACATGGTTCATCATGGTTATGAACTTCAACAACAGGCTTCGACATTGTTAAGTATCACAGAGCTGAGCACAACAAAATGGATTTCATATAAAAGGAAAGAAATGCAATTCCACGCTATCAACGTCTGGAAACCACCTAAAACCCAAACAGAAGTGAAAGCCTTCCTAGGCCTCACAAGCTACTACAAGCGATTTGTTAAGAATTATGGCACCAGTGTTGCCCCTTAACTGAGCTGATTTTGAAGAAGCAGCCCGGATTGGTGATCTGGACAGAGTCTTGACAGAAAACTTTTGATTCCCTCAAAGAAGCCATGTGCACAGCACCTGTTCTCGAGTCACCCGCCTTCTCCAAACAATTCATCATGCAAGCGGATGCTTAAGAGCATGGCATAGAAGCAGTCTTAGCACAGCTAAATGATGAGGGCCTAGACCAACCAATAGCATTCTTTAGTAGGAGGTTAATTCCACAGGATCAGAGGTAGAATGCCATTGACAAGAAGCTTATCTTGCGGTCTCGGCACTGAAGAATGTGAGAACATGCTGGTTTCGGACTCACTTCCTGGTTCAGACAGACCACAGGCCCCTGAGATGGCTCATGTAGGTGAAGGGTGAAAATCCCAATGTTTTGAGATGGTCATTTTCCATACAGGAAATTGACTTTATGGTGGAACAGCATCTCAGGTCAGACCCCACCAGTGCTAATGGCCTCTCCAGGTATTTCTGCCTAAGTGAAGGGCTCCAGAGGGGTTGGGTAGTTCTCTCCACTTTCAGCTGGGGGGGCATGTGTTAGACCTGACAGGCTTAGTGTTGTCTCCCCCCCCAACTTTTTGCCTACCTCCTCCACTTTTCTGATCTCATTTTTGCTGGCTTTAGGACTCTGGGCACTTTTCTCTTGCTAATCAATGCTTCTGATCTCTCATCTTAATCATGGTATCACTGGCATAGCCCCAGTTCGCATACTTAATTTGCTTATATGTCCCTAGTAAAGTGTACTGTATGTGCACAGGGCACATCATTTAAATGTAACTTGTGTACCTGCAGCACCAATTGTTCCATCCACTTAAGTAGCCCTCTAATCATGTCTCATTGAAAAGCCTGTGTGTGCAGTTCTACACTGCCGTGTTGATCTGGCAAAGGAATCCTTTTGCCAGGCCTAGACCTTCCCTTTTTATACATATAAGTCACCTCTAAGCCAGGCCTGGGACAACCCAGAGGACAGGGTGCAATGTATTTTAAAGGTAGGGCATAAGTACTTTTAAGTTTTACATGTCTTGGTAGTGAAAAATCCCCAAAGTTGTTTTTCACTATAGCAAAGACTCTCTCTCCCATATGATAACATTGGGATTAACTTATTACATCTTATAAGTGTACCTCACAATCTAGAAGAGAAACGTTTGTCAAGTTTGGTGTCTTTGGACACTCAATTTAAAACCATAACCTATGATGATGCTGAATTGTAAACTGCAGTTCTTAAAATGCCACTTTTAGAAAGTTGGCTTTTTCTAACTTGAGGCATTTGGTGCATGCTGCTCGTCTTCAACACAAGGCTGGGGTGAGGTGACAGCTGAGCTGGTGCATGCCTTCAAGACAGCACACACAAAGGGAGCTTAGGTGTGACTGATGGGACATACACAGCCTGATGGACCATCCAGGTCAGAATGAAAGGGAAGGGCTGACATTTATACCTGAATTTGCAGTGTCCTGTCCCCACACAAAGGGATGCATACACAACGCAGTGAGACTGGAGCAAGGGCAGGAAGCAAGGACCTCTGTGCACTTGAAAGACATTTCTTTGAAGTCCCCCCACTTCAAAGTCACAACTTAGTATAGGTACCGGACCTCTGATACCACCAATTCAGTAAACATCTGGACCAGTGAATATTCTGAAAAATAGAAGGAATACTCTGCCACTACAAGAACTGCCACTCTGCTGAGATGCTATTATGGTGGATTTCTGCTTTGCTGTGCTGCTCTCTTGCCTAGGCCTGACAATTTCTAACAAGATCCATGCACTGTGAAACACAAAGTAATGGTGTTAGAAAATGGTTTTCTGCTTGTCAGAGGTATGTATTCCGTCTGAGCTGTAGTTGTAATCCTAGTCAGGATAAGACTCAAATACACCCTAAAACAGCCTGTGCTCACCACTTGGTTGCTTGGCACAGAGCAGTCAGGCTTAACTTAAGAGGCAATGAGTAAAGTATTTGTGCAACCCTTCAAACACCAAAACAGTGGAAACACCACACAAAAAGATACAACACCTGGTTAGAAAAATAGAGCCTAGTTTAATGAAAAGAAGACCAAATCAAATAAAATCCAGCAGGGAGAAGGTGAGATATGAATTTTTAACTAATAAATTGCATGCAGTGCTTAAAGGCATTATACGCCAACAGGGGCTATCTTGTCGCATTGACCCCGATCAAATCTGAAAAGCTAGACCAACCACAATGAAGCACAGGTTGGATACAGGGAACAGACCTGGCCAGCTGAAAAAGTACCTTGTTTGCGTCAAAGAAGATGCAAGGAGGACAGGAGGCAATGGATCATCTTCGATTCTTGGGATGAAAGTGATGCATCGGCTCCAAGCCATGCAAAGCTGGAGATGCATCAATTATGGAGGTGATGGGCTGCGCAGTCAGCGATGCGTTGCACTTGATTCTTGTTGCAGCAGCGATGCATCAGCATCAATGGAGACATGCCAGTTCTGAGCGGTGCAATGCCATTGATGTGTAGATTTTTGGCTGGATCAACACTTTCTGCCCACTTCCAAGGTCCCAGGACTGGATTATCACTGCTTGGAAGGGCAAGAATCACAGTTGTTTGAGTCAAGGTGCTGTAGGTGATAGGTTGGAAGCCTTTTCTGTCCTTGAGACTTCAGAAAACAGGAAGCAAGCCAGCAAGCTCTTGGAGTCACTCTGGTTCTGAGTTCTAGTGATGTGGGTCCAGTCCTTCTCACCCAGTCAAGGGGGGAAGCAGGTCAAGACAGGAAGAAAGCAGTCCTTCCAGAGCAGCTGTCCAGCTGAGTGGCAACCATTGTTGCAGCCCAGCAGTCTTTCTTCCTGGTAGAGTATCCACAGGTCCACAAGTGTACTTAGCTGGTATGATCAGAAGTGTAGTTCTTCTACCTAGTGCTGCTTTTTAAGTGGGTGAGACTTCAATAAAGGGTTTTGAAGTGCACAAAGGTAATCCCTTCCTGTTCTGGCTCCATACTCAATATAGGGGATTAAGCAGTCCTTTGTGTGGGGACAAGGCACTGTCTATTCAGGTATAAGTGTGAGGATGTGCCAATCCCCTCCCTCCCATCCTGCTAGGATGGCCCATCAGTCACACCTAAGCTCCCTTTGTGTGTGGTGGTCTAGAGAGAATGCACAAAGCCCAGCTGCCACGTGTATTGGAGACAGACAGTACTAGTATGCAAAGAATGATGCAATTTACCTTACTTCTAAGGCACACAGATGTAAATGAAGTCTTACCAAGGGCAGCAATGTGCAATGTGGTAAATAAGCAGGTTTAAAAACATCACAATCACTGGCAGAGAAGTGACTTATGCAACACTGTCTCACTGGAAATCCTTTTCTGTCCCATTTCTCTGAGTTTATCCTATCAATGCAAACATCTACAGGACACCCTGATAATGCAGTGTTGCAAAGGGCAGGTTCTGGGATCTGTAAAACATGACTGTAGAAAATTGTTTTTTTCTATTTAATCCCCGAGATTCTTCCCTTTCTGACTACCTGGTTTCGTACTTTTACTGTGTGTGAGTCTCACTAACTGAAGTAGTCTATCACAGAAGGGACCCTTCAGGGGTTGGTGCTGACCTGAAGTAGGCCTTAAACTGTCAGTGGGCATTCATAGTACACATCTGTAGTGTTTGCTGAAAGTCTGTTTGACAGTGCTCGGTCCAAGTGCCTGGGAAAGAAAGAGCTGCAGGAGAAATCTAAGGTGCTAATTACCCTTTAACACTGCAACTGGATTGGGCAAGCCTAAGACCATAGAAACAAAGGAGGAAGGCCAGACATTTAAACCCAATCACAGGAAGGACTCTGCTTTGATGTTTTGGTGGGAAGGGATTAGTCGGCTGTGTAAGGTGGAACCAGAGCTGGGGTCTCACAGAAGGTCTCTCATAAACCACTTCAAGCCACTATGCTTAACTGTCCCTGATTTCTGTACAGGAGGGTTGGGACAAGGGTGGGTTAATGATGTGTCCCCTTAGGTTTTTACAATGGCACCTACCTACCACATTTTTCCACCTCACTTGAAAACCTCTGTACAAGAAAGAGACTGTCTGGACTTCACTGGACCTGGGAACAGCAATGGAATGACTAGCCGGTCCTGCAACTGGGTGACCTCATCGGGGTGGGGTGCTCCTCCCATATGGTCTGCTTGTCTGCTGCACTGAGGGTATATGGAGGTAGATTGAATACTTGAATTGTCATAAACCACAAAGGTCACCATACTGTCGCCCTCCTCCTCAGATATATTACACTTCCTCACCATGAGTGCTGGCTCAATCTCTTCAATGTAGCTCTATGTAAATATGCAGCAGAGGGGAAGAAAGCAATGGTATGGGAGGAGCTACCATTTATGTATTTTGTGGGTATAATTGCTTTCTGGTGTGAGTGGCTTATCGGGTGTTGCTACTTTCCTGTTTCATTAATGTGTAATAATGCACAGCATCTGTTTGTCTTTCCAGTATTCTGGCTACAAAATGTAGATGTAGTGTTGCAGTGGGTTGAAAATGTTGTTGCAAATTACTGGTTCGAAGTTTAGGCTTGGAAAAACAGACTTACCCTGTTCATCTCCACATTTGCAAATATAAATGGGATAGCGCTGGAAGCAGCATATTCAGGTTGGCTGAGGCAAGGCTCTTGCCAGACAGAATCTACCTACTCCCATCAGGGGTCCGTGACTACACTCATTGAATAACCTGTGCTCATCCTTGTGTTCTCTGGCACTGAGCAGTCAGGCCTATCAAGGAGGCAATGTGTAAAGCATTGGCACAGCACTCACACAATAAATACACTGAGTGTCACAAAGGAGACTTCATACGTTGCGCATGTAAAGAAGATTTATATACAACAAACACATTAACTAGCACAACGTGTAAATCATGTACTTCTAGGCATACATCACATTTAGAAAGATCACTAGCAGTACCAGGCCAAACTGTGTTAAAACGATATCAGCAATATGTACACTTTGGAAAAATCCTACTTTCTGTCCCCACACTCTCATGCAGTGCAGAATGTTGTCAGCCCAAGACCCAGCCTACCAATCATTCCAATTCAATACCACACAATTATAGGGTGCACACCGGTTCACAACAATAGCAGCAATGTGTAACAACCAATAATTACAGCACATAAAAATAGCTTTGTGGGCCTAAGCCACACAAGTAAAAAACAATGTCAATCGTGATGATCTTTTGGCAAGGAAACAATGTGTACGACAACATCGCCATGCGGTGCAGTTGATCACAGGCAGGCACTTGCACACACTCACACCACACAGATACGCAGTGCCATGGATGTTAGGCAGGCTTGTATAGCACGCACTTGCACACACTCACTCCCAACACCGTAATGCAGTGCACTGATATCTGGCAGGCTAGTTGTCACTGTACTCGCAGACCCTGTGGGCCTAGGCCCTCTTCCGCCCTTCAACCAATTCCTACTACCCTGCGCCATGGCCTGGAGATGAAAGAAACCTTTTCCCTGGACACTAGGCCAATCGCAGCCTGAGTTACACCTATTCAGGGTGGAAGGTGAAGGAAAAAAATTATAATCGGCTCATCTGGCAGCAGTCGACAAACTGAGGTATTGCCCCCACTCGGGAAGTTAATTCTAAGGTCTCCGCAGTGTGCCTTCCGGCACAGGCTCTGTTCTGCCAAGCATGGGGAGTGGGTCACCGTTGGATCAACGCCATTCACAATAGCACCCACCCAAACTGGGAACTCCAGTACATGACTCAGCTCCTCCTCACCCCCCTGGGAATTGGGTAAAACACCTGGTGCATGATGACTTGAGTCACACCAGACAATTCCGAACATGTACACAGAGTTACCAAATCTGTGCTTAACTTAAATGAGACATGTCTGGTGTGCAATCCCTTGAGTCGCACCAGACTATTCTGATCACACCAGAAGAGTTACCTATTCCGTACATCCCTGGAATGAGGCACAACATGAGGTGCACAAAGACTTGAGTCGCACCAGACAATTCCAATCACAGATAAAGAGTTACCAATTCCGCACCTCCTTTGTATGACACACAATGTCTGGTATGTGAAGACGAGTGGCACCAGACCATTCCGGTCACACTTGAAGAATTACCAATTCCGTCCCTACCTGGAATGAGGCACAATGTCTGGTGTGCAATGATGTTGAGTGACACCAGACAATTCCGGTCACACACAAAGGTACAAGTTCAGCAGTGCCACATGAGGTAGAATATAGTACTGCTATGTGTATGGTACAACCTCTGGGGGTCGCAACCTGTGAATCAGAAACAGCATGGAATGAGAATGCAGTTGGCGTGTCGTACAAGAGAAATGAAGCACAATCGATGAAGTGGGACACCTGGGATCCCACCACCGGTGAATCAGCTCACCACCAACAAGATGCTTATGTGTGCCATGGCCCCACAATAAAGGGCCACACTTCTTGAATGCGGGTAGTACTTTGAGGGCTTTGCCCCAGGCAATCAGGTCTCCAGGCACAATACTAAGGCGCAAATTTAATAAGCACCAACTATCGGAACAATAGAGTAATTTATTTTTTTCTAATGTGGCTTTAGTGTGGCAAAAATGCTGCTTCATATTTACAAAGGGGTGCAATGCTTGCATTGCACCACTTTGTAAGCCCTTGCATCACATTATGCCTGCACCAGGCATAATGTGTGCACTGGGGATATTCCCCTGTTAAGGGGCCCACAAAAATGGAGCAGTGGAATCTATGAGATTCAACTGTGCCATTTTTAGCAGCATTTTTAACGCCTGCACAGAGAAGGGGTTAAAAGGAGCCATACCATTATTTTTAATGGGCCTCTATGTACTTTGCAGGATTAGAGCCAGCATTTTTGGAGCTAATCCTGCAAATTACAAAAATGGCATCAAAAGTTTTGATGCTACTGTCCCTAACCTGTGCCATGGTGCGCCATATGTTAAATACGGCACACACATGGTGGCGTTAGGGGGGCGCAATGGGCCACAAGAAAAATGGTGCTTCATGACGTCACTTTTCTTAGTTCCCCACTCAAACCACTGATACCCAGTAAAATCCAGCAGGCAATGTGGGCAATTAGGAGGGTACAGCTCCCCAGATGTCACAGGTAGAATGTGTAGGTCCCTCAGGGGAGGTCTTTGATTTACCTAAGACCTTCACCAGAGAACAGTGGGCAAGCCAACAAGCCCTTGGAGAGCACACTTCAAGGTGCAACAAAGCAGCAGGCAATCAGCCCAGCCACGACTCAGGAAGGGTGTGCGGTCCCCTCCAAGGGTAGTAATTATTCCTTGCGATCAACAGAATTCTCTGTCACTGTATACCACGCAGTTCAATATCTCTGGTCCTGTGTCCCCACTAGTGTGTCTCTAGTTTGCTGCAGTGTGGCACCAGTAGTTATACTGTAGTTTGCCTTCGAAGTAGAGAGAGCTTCAGAAGGTTCCCCTTTGAACCACAGATGTCTCCCCTAAATTTCAGGCCTGTCTGCCATGGGGCTGTGGAAGGCAGATCCTAATCTTTAGTGGGATCATGATCTGGCCTTGAGAGGCCAAGTGACAAAACCTCTCCCTCCAATCTATCCTGTCAGGTCCTCAAATGGCAGAAGTTTATAATTCTAGTTGTGTGTCCACAGTTTATAGCTGTCACTGGGGAATGCACAGATGTGCTCCCACAGCCTCCAGTGCGGATTAGAGTTGAATTTAAAAGGCACCCAAAAGCGTTTTAGAGCATAGAAATGCCCACTTTCTAGAAGTGTCATTTCTAAGTTATTATTAGGGGTGTGCGGGGAGCTTCGCTCTGCAGGCGGAGCTAATGGTGTTTTTGGAACTCTGTCCCCTGCAGAGAGCACGGAGTAAGTCCAAAAACTCCAGTAGCCCCGCCAGTGGAGCAGAGCTCTCTCGGTGCACACAGCAGGCCAGGGCTGTAGGCAGTGATGTTTCAGTCCTCTTGTGCAAAGTCCTGTCCTGTGTACACTGCACATGGGACAGGCTTGTGTACAAGAGGCCTGAAACAGCAGCTTTCACTATGGCCCTCTCCTGAATGCGCCCAATTTAGGAAGTGATAAGCAGGGGCGAGCCTGGCTGACCAGGCCCAACCCTGCTTAGTGCTTCTGAAATCGGGCGCATTCAGGACTCCGCCAGTCACAGAACTCTGCCTCCTTGGAATTCCATGGAGTTTTTTTCAACTCCGCAGAATTCTGCAGAGTCGGACTCCGTGAACTCTGCCCAGGCCTAGTTATTATAGACAAAATTACATTTACCTTAGGAAGAGGTTTGTCAGGACAAATCCGGTGTTAGAAAACATTATGAGGCTGCTCCAACTGCAATCCAATATTGAAGCTAGGAGTAATTGTAAACTTCACCCATGTTAACCTATGGGCAGAGCAGCTCTCATAGGTATTCTTCACTCCCTGGGCACACGTGCCCTTGTGCACACACAAACCTCAATTGGCAAATTGGGCACATGTTTAAGAACACCATAGGTGCAAGTGTGCACACCCAGACCTGCTATGACAGGTTGGACTCATGGTTAAGTACACCAGAGGTGCAAGTGTGCACACACAGGCCTGCTATGACAGGCTGGACTCATGGTTAAGAACACCATAGGTGGAAGGGTGCACACACAGGCCTGCTACGACAGGCTCAACACAATGCTTGGAACACCTGTAGGCACACGTGCACACACTGGCCAGAGCCACTTCCTAACATATGTAGGAAATACATGTGCACATTCACGCTGTTGTTACAGTGGAAAAATGCCAAGGGCCCTAAGGCCACTGGATAGAGAATCTGCAACACCCTGTAGGAAGAACTGATCCCTAGGTTCGGAAAACCCATGTGGGGGTACTTCACTATTGTGGCATGGAACAACCATATGTACCTGCCCAGCCTTCCATCTACCACATACCCCACCCTTCAGGGGGTGCTCTGGGATAGCAGAGGGCCCACTCAAGTTTGGCTGTGGAGTTAGAAGTGTCAACCTGAGCACCAGCGCAACTGCGCCTCCATGGCCCTGCTTTGTCAGGCTAGAAACATGCTTGACAGGCTATTCTGGTGGGTGGCACACTCAGTGCAAGTAGAGAGGCCTGTATGTGCCCCGGTACATAGTGTACTGTTTTACAAGGCACTCCTGGGTACAGCCCATCAACCAATCACTTAAGTGCCCCCCCCGCGGATGTGTAGGAAGGACGCATTCACTTTCCCACTGCAGTACAGTGGGAAAGTTCCCAGAGTCCTAAGGCCACGCACAGAGAGTCAGCAAAAAAACTGGAAGGAAAAAGCAAAAAGTTTCAGGGAAATCCCCTTAGAAGGCCTATGTCTAACAGATAGGTAGTCACAAGACTCTGCACGTGTAATATAGTGTGTGCAAATTTTGAAACTGAGCCCAATTCTGAATCTTACAAGGAAGCAAGGATGTAAGGTTATACTTGCATAAATTTCGACATGTTCACTTGGGCTTTGTGAAGCAGGTTGAAAGCTTATTACTATAAGGCCATTATCATGAGTTGCCTGATGAGTGATGCAATTAAAATCACTTGTCTTAATCCATTAACTCAGGGATCAGAATTTAACAAGTGTAATAACTATCACCTAACGCAAATTTATCTCTTTAACTAAAATGGGGTGTAACTTGCATTTTTGCACCAAAATCTGAATGTATGACATTCATTAGCCACTTTTCCAGTCCCTGTGAAAACCTCAGTTTGAACCGTGATATGAATTTACCCTTGAACATGCAAGGAGGTCATGTATCTTATTCTCATATTGTTGATATTGTTCAGAGGACATCAGGGGCAACAGCTAAAATAATTTCTTTGACAGCCAGGTAACCTATATTCATTCCTCACATGATTTAATTCAGAAGCCACCCACTAAATCAGATTTGTATAGCATAACCTCGTCTAGTAAAACAATGCATCCATCTACCAGATAGCACATTTATTGTAAACTCTTTTATAAATCTGGCTTACATCAGCGATACTATTTGTTAATCCACTGCTAAGGTTAGTGAGGCTTGTATTCATTTGTCACCTTCCTCCCTTTTTTCTATTTAGTGATTACATTTGTAAAAGTGCTGTTTTAGTACAGACATTTTGAAAATGTCAGTTTGATTCCCTTATTAACGCTAAAATAAAGTCATTATGCTTTCAGAAACGGGAGTCTCCCGCCTGAATCGAGTGCATTAGCAAGATTGCGTTCCTGTTCGCATGATGAGTTTGGTAGAGTAATATTTTTTGAGGGAGCATGTTTGCCTGTATTTTTTAGACATGAAAAATAACCTGAGACAAACATTTAAATGCCTTTTCGTGCCAATTGAATATGAAAAGTCACTGTTTCTCATTTTAGCTTCAAATGGGGCATTCAGTCCCTAATTTAGATGTACGATGTTGAGCCTAAAGTTTGCGCAGTGAGACCTAGTGCACACAGCTTAATTATTCTGAAATAATTAAAACTGAAGTAGTAAATCTAGCATTTGACAAAACATAGTTATTTGACCAGCAGACACAGCCAGACATAGCCAGACGAAGCGTAATGGGTTATTAACAATGCTTTCCGTCTCCATTTAACATTTTCAAAGCCGGTTGCTAATTAATGGCTGTTCATTCAGGGTTCACTGGGAGCAATTATGGCCTCTTTCCAGATCACGTGACAAGAATCGCACTGGATTAAAGTTCAAGAAGAGCGTCTGTTCGCCTACAAATGGGTTAAAGAATGTGAAATGTAAACCACAAGAGAGGTATTGAGGGACAGAAAAAGTTTCAATGTTTATTTACCAAAAATGTGGTTAAAGTTGACCTTAATATTTTATTTTTGCTTGTATGTTACTAGAGAATGCTACACTTGGTCCAAAGAAGAAAAACTCGAGAGGGTAGATTAACCAAATCATAGCGCAGCACAGCTATGTTGTGCTAGGGAGCGAGAACAGCACATAACCATATTTACTAAGAGGCATATTGATAAGTTTGTCCCGCATTGCAGTGCAGCAAGTCACCTTGACGGGATAAGGGCAGGAACGTGCGGTATTGAAGTCAATACAGTGCATTCCTGCCTTTCCCCCTGCGCTGGCACCCTTTTGCCAGCCTAGCGCCAACACAGGCAACCGTGCACTATGGTGCCAGGCAGTGGCGTAGCGTGGGTTGTCAGCACCCGGGGCAAGGCAAGTAATTTGCGCCCCCTAACCCGTGGATTTTAGTACTCGCGAGTGCGAGCGCCCCCCCCCCCCAGATGTTGCGCCCGGTGCGGCCGGCCCCCCCTGCACCCCCCACCGCTACGCCACTGGTGCCAGGGTGCCTGCATTGCATGCAGGATTGTTTTTGTGCAGAAAGGGGCAACTTCCTGCTAAAAAACAATCCCGTGAGGCATATTACTCTTTCAATGTATGCTGCAGAATGCAGCACACATAAAAACAGGAAGTAACGAGGAGCAATAAATATATTTCTCTTTGTTACGCCTTCCTTGGGAAGGTGTAGCATTTTCGCGCATTCCCAGGTTTACCAGTTCTGGTAAATCTGGGAATTAGTCGCAATACATGGGAGTTGCATAGGAACACCCATGCAACACCCATGTAACAGCTTCGCAGGGCATAGTAAGACAATGCAGCAATTTGCACTGAGTTGCCTTATTCCAGATTCATGGAGCAACTCAGGGCCAAGCAAAGTGTGTGTGGCCCCTCGCACACATCTAAACCTTTGCCCTGGCAGGTGGAGGTCCCCAGGGCTACAGGGAGGCTGGGTACCCTCATACCTTATTAGTTTAGAGGCAGGGAGGTGTCAACTGGGGTATTGCAAAGCCCAGGAGCAGGGCCCCGTGTACCCCCTCCCTATTTTTGACATGCACCTGGGACTTGGTCCATCCGGGGGCTTCATGAAAAGGGCGGGAAACCATCCACTTTTTCTGGTGTTGGAAAAATCAGCTGATCCATCTGTGGATTTTTCTGTGTTTTTGAAAAAAAATGCTTTTATGTTCTGGCATGGTCCCTCTCAGACCCCAGCACCAGACCTAAGGGGTCAGGGTGTCCCTACCCTGGCCCCTTTCCTTTTTCTTTCATGTTTTCTTCTCGGACTCTGCTGAAGCTGAGTCCCAAGATGGCTGCCAACACTTCCTTGTTGAAGTGTTGACCGAGAATCAAATATTTGCAGGGGACAGTCAGATCCGTGTCTGTGTCCAGATACCTATATTTTTTTAACTCTACTTTCTCCAAAACTACTGAACAGATTTACACCAAATCACAATAAGCATCTTTTCAGGACCAAGATCTAGTTTTCTGCCAGATTTGGTGTAATTCTGTTCAGCGCTTCGGGCTGTAGTCGTGTTCAAATATCTGAATAATCCCATTAAACTGAATGGGGAAAAAGTGTTTTGGGATCCTCCCTTTTTCTCAGCCCCCACTGGACAGATCACCCTAAAACTTTTTAGACAGCAGCTAAACTGACCAAAGTATAAAGTTAGAAAATTTCATGAAGATTCATCAAACTGCACTAAAGTTATTGGCAAAAGAAAAAATGTGACACCAAATTTGGCAAAAAGTTAGATTTCGGTACGCAGATTTTGCTTTTGGTTATTTGATGTAAATCCGTTCAGTAGCTTTTGAGATATTAAAGGGAAAAAATTTGCATATCTGATTGTGAATACGCGCAACACCAGACATGCTGTCATTGGCTGGCTGCAACCTGAGCAGAAAGGTGCACCTGCAATTGTATGTTACGGGACTGAAAATAAAATTCATAAATGGCGTAAGGGGTCAGGGTGGAGGTGCCCTGACCCCAGAGCTGTGATATAGGAGTCATTGAAGGTCAAAGTATGACCTTACAATGTTTTTTTATTTTACACCGTTTGATATACGTAAATATTGGCATAAAAAAAAAAACATTGTGACAGTCATTCATATGCTAGTTCACTCACTCATAGTAGCACTCAGAAAAACATGCACCCACTCACAGACCTAGTCAGTGAGTCATACACTCACTTTCAGACCAACTCAGACAGTAAGGCACCTACTCACAAGCACACTCAGACACTCACGTTCCCAGTCACAGACTCACTCACAGGGTTAAGGGGGTTGGAAGCAAGGACTGGCTGCAGCCAACCACAATGTGCATGGCCAAAGGTCATGCGTGACACAAGGTTGCGTGGTTATAGGGGGTTGGCCACAGGGCCTGGCCGCAGCTAAAGTCCGTTCACAGCTGTGATTGGATTAACATATAGGAAAGAAAATTACATTAAAAAAACATGGGCCAGATTTAAAGAAAAGTGGCGCAGCGAGGTGCTGCACCAAAATTGGCAGCGCCATGCTGCGTCACTTTAGAAATGCAGGGATACACCGTATTCAAGGGAATACAGTGCACCCCTGTGTTTCCCCCTGCACTGGAGCTAAATGTAGCTGCCAGCGCCAACGCAGGCATCCTTGCAGCATTGTGCAAGGATGTCTGTGTTTAAGGGTATGATTGTTTATGTGCCTGAAGGTGTCCCTTTCTGCACATAAACAATCACTAATGGCGCTTTGGCAAGTGCCAAAGCGTCATTTTCAAATGATTTTTTATGTGTAAGAAGGGACAGCTTCCAGCACATCAACAATCATTTCTGGCATTTTGCTTTTTCTATGCGTGCAGCAGAATGCAGCACGCATAGAAAAAGCAAAAAACGTGGAGGAATAAAAGTATTCCTCCTTGTTGTGCCCTGCTAACACTACCCCAGAGAGTGGTGTTGGATTTTGGCGCTGCCTCAGGTTTACGAGGTTTCATAAATCTGAGACAGCGTCAAGCTGTGGCTTGCCCACAGCAACACCCATTGCACACCCCTTCCACGCAGAGTGCTCTGTGAGAAGGGGCCGTATTTACAAGGTGGCGTTGAGCCACAAAAGGTGGCTGAACACCACCTTGTAAATACGGCGCTGAGCTTAGCGCCACAGGAGCATCACTCTGAGTGACGCTCCTGTGGCGCTAGGGGCCTATAAATACAGCCCCACAAACATTCACTGAAAAAGCAAAGGTTACAGGGACCTTATAGTTAGGAAATAGCATTTTAAAAAACATAAAAATTCAGTTCAAAACCAAAGGTTACAGTGACATTATAGTTAGGCTCACATTTTAAATGTACAGATATTCACCTGTTATTATCTCAAGTAACGCCATGCTCTGCTAAATACCCCCCAAATTATGGCACTCATGACATCTTTGATAACATCATTGATAATATCAATATAATATTTGCAATAAACTTTTTGATGGTAAAACTGTGTCTGTTTGGAGAGTGAGTTATAGTCACCTTAGGGTGCGAGCCATAGTTACTTGAGATAACTCTAACAAGTACATTTTGATGGTTTTGTACGTTTAAAATGTGAGCCTAGCTCTAACGTCCCTGTAATCTTTGAATTTTTTAAGTAAGAAAAAACAAATATATATATATATATATATATATGTATATATATATATATATATATATATATGTATATATTACCTAGTGGCGGTCGTCACTAAGCAGTTATAGTTAGGACCATTTTCCCACAGAAGAAGCATTTTTTTAACCTGCCTATATCTGTGGCATCATTTGACGAATCTTCACGAAATGTTCCCCAAAAAAGTGTGCTGATGATTCTTGTTGGGCATGGAAACCTTGGGGGTGATCCATCAAGCAGGGGCCGAGAAAAAGGGGGAATCAAAAAAGTTGCATTTCCCATGTTAATTCATATTGAACCTTTGAACACAACTACTGCCAGAACCCCTGGATTAAATTACACCAAAGTTGGCAGAGAGGTAGCTTTCAGTATGAAGATTATGCTTTTTCTTATGTGGTGTAAATCCATTCAGTAGTTTTTGAGAAATTTAAGGAAATCCAAATTTGTATATCTCTGACTGCTTCAACTTCATCAATAATGAGGAGCTGGTTCCGGGAAATGCAGAGCACTCATTGGCTGCCAATACTTCAACCATCTGCATGCATGGCCCCCTTGCAGCCACAGGGACCACCACTGCCCAGGGTCCTGATTGCATTTGAATGCGGGGGCCCTGCAGCCCCCCTGTAGCAGCAGAGACCACCACCAACCCGGGGATTCCTTCTATTTCAATGGCAGGCATGTGCCTCCCAGCAACACCAGGGTCCACCATCTCCCCGGGGCAAACATGAGAAAAAAGAAAGGGGGTCCATTTCAAATCCTGCAGCCCTAGGCTGTTCCACCTCCTCGGGACTAAATTCACAATTGGAGGGGGGCCACCTAGCCCCCATAGAGGAGCCAATGATAGCCCTGGGGACCATCACCCCCCAGGGCTGGCTTCTGCTATGTTTCTGGGTGTCCAACCCAGGACACAGTTGTTTGCTTTTGCTTAGTGGGAGCTGACAGCACACACCAAGCAAAAGCAAACACAGTCCACTTTTTGCAAGTGAGAGCTGTGAAACAGAGTTTTCATCTGTCTTCCCTGCATGCAGATAGGTGTGCGGCAAAGACAGATGAAAATATTGCTCCCGCAAGCAGGGAGTTGCTGTTGGGGGGAAGCAATGCTGGCTCCCGCCGGATGAATGGGGCCAGCTAGGACTGCGGTGACATTGAGGCTCCCTCTGCGGTCCTGTCACTCTCTCTCGCTGTCTCTTCAATCCTGTAATGGAGAGAGAGAGATTGTCTTTGCAATTGTCTCTCCATGGAATCACTTCAAAGAGTGAGAATAGCAAGATGTTTGGTATGAATATTATTGGTACGTTTGTATGTAGAGCAGAATATAGTCACTTAAGGGCAAATGGTCAAGGTCTTGTGCTGTCACTCAGTAGGCTAAAGGGTCAAATCCTAGTATTGCTTGACAGTGTATTTGTTTATTCGCTAGTGTTTTGACTGGTAAACCTTCCTAGTGATGGAACATTCATATTTCTTTCCTATCACATGTGTGGATTGAATGTCATAGATATGTCTGGAAAAAGCAGGGTAAGGGGTCACCTGTGGTGTAATGGTTAAAGTCACAGACCCTCACACTAAAGGTTTAGGGTTCTACTCCAGCTGTGTTTATAGTTTTTTTCCCTTATTTAATTTAATTTAAACTTCAAAAGTTAAAGGTTCATACTGAAAGGTGAGCTCACTCATTTGAAAAGACAAATACATTTTTATTTTTAATTTGCCCTAAAATATCTCATTCTACATATATCATTCATCAAAGAATAAATTGCTCTCTCTCTCTTTGAATCGCTCAGTTACTCTCTCTCTCAGGGTTGGGGGGTTAGCCACAGAGCCATGGACAGTGCAAGGTTGGGTGGTTATAGGGAGTTGGCTGCAGGGCCTGGCCACAGGCAAGACCCTGCTGCCAACCGCAGCCATGCACAAAGGCCATGCACAGCGGTGGTTGGATTAATGTATAGTAATGAAAATTAATTTACAGTACAAAAAATAGATATTTGCTGAAAAAAATGAAGGTTACAGGAACGCTTTAGTTAGGAAATAGAATAAAAAAAAAGAAAAACATTCACTTAAAAAAAAAAAGTTACAGGGAAGTTATAGTTAGGTGCTGAATTTACTTGTACAAAAACATACAAATTCACCAGTTATAGTTATAGCTACGTCAAGTGACTATAACTTGTGCCCTAAGGTAACTGTAACACTCACCCTTGCCATGCACTGCTAATTACCCCACATAATACATCACTCATGACATCTTTGATAACATCATTCATAATATCAATGTAACATGTGCAGTAAAATTATTTAACAGAAAACTGTGCATGTCTCTAGACAGTGCAGCAGAAGTCACAATATGTCACCAGTATCTTATAGATCTTCTGGATGTGACACCAACTAGTGACTTCTCGAAACAGAAGACAAGGAAGTCTCCCCACCCAACTGGATCTACAAATTAATAATACAGATTGTGGGAGACATAGAAGTCACCATTAAAGTTATCTTTTTAAAGTAATCTTCTGGAGAAGACTAACACTAAACTATGACATATTATTGGCAGAATAAGATTGGAAAACTGAATTTGTCTGTGTGCTTCCATAAGGGAAAGATGTCATTTTGCCTTCTTTCTCAGTCCTAGTTCTAGACACAGTAAAAGAAGCTTCAGCAGCAAATTGGGCTTTGTGCAAGCACCAGCGCAGTTACGCAACCATGTAGGGTATGATGAAGATTCTACATACCACATTATTCCAATGAGATCAACTCTACAGGTCCAACCACAATACCCTATTAAACATGAGGCTAAAGCACCAGTGAGAGAAATACTTGCACAACTCTGGTACCAGTGAGTAATTGAACCCTCCATATCAACAATGAACAACCCTTCTTTCCCTGTAGCAAAACCTGACCATTCATATGGAATAGTATTAGATTGCAGACACCTAAACAGTCATACACCCACATTTGCAATACAAAATGCACATAGCACAGCACTCATTAACAACATAATGCTAAAAAAATACAAAATGAACTTGGATATTTCCAATGTTTTTTTCTGTCCATATGTAGCGCCTGAAAGCAGAATTTTTTCCGTTTGCCCCAGGGGTATAAGAACAGTCCAGGATTGTTCTCTGCCTGTGTGACATCAATATTACATGATCTTGATTCCAAGGCATTGTCCCATGTGGATGATATCTATCTCACAGATGGTGACCTCAACACTTACTTAGTCAGGGTGGATCACAATGTTTTATAATTTGCTGCTCAGGGATAAAAAATAACTTCAATAAAAGCACAGTTGCTTTTCTTAGTGTCCTATTATTATGATATTAATTATCTGATGATGGCAAGAGCCTAAACCCACACTTTCTAGAGAAATGTGTGCAATTACAACCTCCAAATACCACCAGAAAGCTATAGTCATTACTGGGCATTTTCAACTTTGGAAGAACTTATATTCCTCAATATGCACAACACATAAAACCCTTTATGACTTAATTAATCTAGATTTCTCAAGCATACAATGGACACCTGAACATACATGTATTCTCAGAGCATTACAACTAGACATGCTTGAAGCTAAACACTTTCATACACATGAGAACAAAACAAACCTGGTCATCAGGGTAGTTCCTGGTGACATCAGGTTCACCTATGTCACATTTAACACAGGTGACACTGTACCAAATCACATTTGTATGCCAATGCAGGATAATGTTTCACACCAACAGAAACAATACTGACTGTTATTCAGATGGCTGACAGAAAGGAGATATTTCTTGTCCATGGGAAACTCATTATTGTTGTCACCCCAATGCCAGCCCTTCAGGCTGTTACAAAGGCTAGCTTCCCAAATGGAAAAGCATTCCATCCACTTTGGATTCAATGGGCAACGTCTCTGATCGCCACTGATTATGTTCAATCCAAACCTTCAGTCCCAAGAATTCCTTCAATATGAAGTAGAATGCCCTAAGTCCACTAACATCTTGCCTCTTGATCAATATTGAATCATCATTTACACAGATGGTTCAGCACAAACAGCTGTAGGTACTAAACACCAACACTCCAAGGATTGTGCAGCTGTCAGTGGAGTAATGAAAAATTGTGAATTCTGCCCTCTACATACCTACACGCAGACTTTAGGAGACTGCACAGCAACAACTTTGGCACTAGAATACACAGATCCTGAACTTTCAACTTTGATTGTGTGTGATTTACACTACTGTGTCCAGTCTTTTAATGAATACTTATATTACTGTCACCTCAGACACTCTAAGGGCAACACCATCAAATACAAATGTTTGTGTGTGTGGAAGGTAGCTGATCTAAAAGAGAAACTGCCAATGGCCCCTGTAGTTCATACATTGGGTCACCAATGTGATAGAATACACATTGTAGGAAACATTTGGCTGATGAAACTGGCAAATCTGCAGTTGCTATGGCTTATGTTTCTGCAGTTACTCATTCTCAGTTGAAAATGGATGATGAAACATTGGCTGCTGTGAAAGCTTCAGCTGATGGCAAGCCCTTACCAAAAGCATATCCTGGAAAATATTCCTGTCACCTAAGTGCCCAAAACATTGGTTTTACAGCAATTCCAGGGGAGGGTGATTGTGTAATTCTCAACAAAGGTCAGAGATTATATCTCATCAAAGCAGTGCATGAGGGTGTTGCTTCTGCCCATGCTGGTGTGGCGGCTGCTATCTCCCTATTGCAAAAATGCTACTAGTGACTAGGTCTATACAAACAGACCAAACAGTATGTCCTTTGCTGTGGCGTCTGCCAACAAATTAAAGTGTCCACTGTCAAACGCTTATTGCAGACAACCCTCCCAATTTCTGACAAACCACTACAGTCTGTGTACCTGGACCTTTGTGGTCCTTTACAACCAGAAGGTGCATACAAATACATTCTAGTCACTGTAGATTCATGCTTCGTATTTCTGTGGGTGTGGTCACAATGATCGGCTAACGCCAGAGCAATTAATAAAGACCAAGGCCCTCATTATAACCATGGTGTTCTTCTGTCCGCTAGGGCCACGTGACGGTCTCACTGCCGACGGGCAGCATTGAAGACCGCCACATTAGGACCAACCTGCCATATCCCCGCCTGTACCAATAGGGTGGCTGTACCTGTCGGGCCAGAGATTAGCATCTCTGACCCAGTGGTCCAATGAAGACTGCTGGCGGTATTAGGAGTCGGCTTTTCACCAGGGTTATCACGGCAGTAGCACCGCCACGAAAACCCTGGCAGAAAGGCTACCTGTGACCGGAAATTTCTTTCCTGTCACCAGCAGATGACTACCCCACCCTCCCCTGCAAGCTCAATACCTCCCCTTCCATACAAGTGCCCCACACCCCCTACCAGAACAGCACCCCTCCTCCCCCCACCACTTCCTCTAGTACAGCACCCCCACATCCCCTTCTAGTACAGCGCCTGTCTCCCCCACCCTCCCTTTTAGTACAGTGCCCCCTCCCCCACACCTGCATACACGCACACAGACACCCACACGTACCCCACATACCCTCATTCATGCTCTCTGCATACACTCATTCACACACCCCACATACACTCATTCACCAACACTGACATGCATGCATTCACTCATAAGCATCCGTACACGCATTCACTCACATGCATCCATACAAGCATTCACTCACATGCATCCATATACGCACTCACTTCAACAGTCATACACGCACTCACTTCAACATTCATACATGCATTCAACCACGCATGCACACACGCAGACACACACGCAGACACACACACAGACACACATGCAGACAACACGCTCTCACACACAAACAAAAAAAACACCCCCCTCTCACCCATCTCCCCTGATGGATGATTGACTTAACTTGTCTGGCGAGGAGTGGTCCTGCAGGGAACGGGAACAAGCACGCCAGACCTTATTACAGATCATAATACGCCTGGTAGAGTCTTTTTGGCGGGACAGGGCCGATAATGGAACCGCCCATGCACCTCTGACTGCCAGCACGACTACTGGAGGATTTCCGCCCAAAATGTGGTGGAAATCATGCAGTAATCGTAATATGATGGTCAGACAACCACAATCTCTGGCGGCCTTCTGGTGCTTGCGGCTTTGGCGGTCTTGTAAAAAGACTGCCAAAGTTGTAATGAGGGCCCAAGTCTTCATCAGGACGTATGCAGTTGCAGCATTCCACTCGGACCTGGGCCCTGCTATTGCTTCCAGGGCATTCAGGGGCATCATGGCAACAAGTGGTGTTGGGGGTGCATTATTTCTCACCGTACCATCCAAAGCGAAATTTGGTCATGGAGAGAAAGAACCAAGACTTAAAGCAATACTTAATGGCATGTGTGTTAGGTTCTGGTCACAGTTCGCTTCATCACCTATATGGGGTCCAGAGAGCACTAAACAATCTGCCCAGAAGGTCATTGGGAGGACATACCCCTTAAAAAGTCTTGGGATATCTATGTGTGTCTCAGACTTTGATGGCCCTGGCATGGTGGCAGAGGAAACACCATTTGACATAAATGAATGTGTCACTGTTTTACAGGAAACACAACAGTTCTGTGATGAAAATGTTTCTGTTGCTGTGAAGACAAAGTTTGGGCCATCATATCAAGCACCGGTTCCAGTTTTGGGAATACACTGTACCAGAATTGTCATTCCACCACCTTTGCCTGGTTCTAAAGAAAACCACTTTGTTTCAATTGACAATGTCAAATTGTACCATTTTGGCAACCCTGAACAGTAGACCAGGAGGATTCCTGAGTATTTCCCTTGTTTTTCTCACTACCATGGGATTTACCTCTTTAAGCACTCAACAATGCTGCAATGCTCAACAGTGCTACAATTGTCTCGCCTAGCTTGGGGAGGACAGAGAATGAACTTTTTTCTGTCACCACATCACCGACAAGAAATGTCCAAGATGTAGATCTCTGCTATTCCAATGCAACACAAACAGATAAAATAATTTATTATGATCCAACAACATTGGGTACATCTACCAGTTTTTGCACAGACTGCTCCTGCTTACTTTGCCAACATTGATGACTTTTCTTCAAATTCTTCAGAATCAGCAACTGCACCTTTATTAAGAAAATGTAAGCTTTTGAACTGTCTCAAAAAGAATGACTTGGTTTATCCATGGTACTATCTGTGGATTCTACTGACACTGCTTGCCTTTCTGCTTTGGATTTATTTTGTCATTGTCTTCTTCCCGCTAATACATTGTCATTATCTTCCTGAACGCTCTGCTGTTCAACTGGTGGACAAGGTTTTAACACCTTACCTGTCATCACATAAGGTCTGAAGGAACTTGACCCTCATAAAACATTTCAGCCATTCCAATTCCCAATGGGACTGTTTGGGATAAAGTATTGCTTGATATATTTAGTCCTATTGAATTATTCGAATTCCATATGTTTTCAAAGTATCTATGAATTATATTATTACACTGGGGTTTTTTCTAATTACTCAAATGTAAAAACAATTGATTCTGTGTTAAGCTTCAATATTATATTGTATTAGAAAGTGAAGATGTTTACATGTCAACAGCAAATTATGGGGAAATGTTCTGTTATCACCATTACAAACATTATTTTCTGCACTGAGCTAGTGCCCCCAAGATTACTTTATAATTATACACAATGGGAACATTGTCCAATTCCACCAGTGGGAAGTTCCAAACATATGTAGACAAGTTTGCATAGTTTACTTGGCATGATGCTAAAAATGCTGAATCATAACATTTCAAATCATCTCCCTCTTAATTGAGGAAAATATTGCTAACAGAGTCCAAAATAATGTATTCGTATTCCTTTGTATAGGAGCTGGCTAATGAAGGCTATGAGTTTTGGAAAATAATCTGTTGATTTAAAAAATGTTTGGGGAACACAAGATTTGCAAGGTAGAGAAGCTTTATTTAGAGCATGCCTTATTCCTTTACAAATTATATTTTTAAATGGCACCATCCAGCAAGCAACTTGCCTTGGGTTACTAAAAATAAAAGAAATGAAGGTGCCCAGTATTCCCACATTTGCCATATTTGATCATTGGGAAACGCCTTTAAATGTCACCAAAGAACAGCTCAATAGTTGGGTTAAAAATGGTACCTTTAATTCATCATGTTCATGTCCCAACGGGTGGTTATTGTGGGGGAGAGGACACAAATGGATGTCATGCATGTTTTGTAAACTCTGCACGGGGTTTTAGAGTGAGCTGACCGGACCCGAGTTACATCATCACACAAACCTCAGGTATTGACAAAATATACAGCGTGAGCAAGTTGTGCCAACGATGTTAATAATCATCCACATTACCTGCTGTAAAAGAACACCTTAATCTCCTTTGAGAGAATGTTGACTTACAAGATTTCTTGTTAGGCCCTAGAAAACTCCACACAAAACATTTCTTATATGCAATATATAATGAAATATGGAAGCTTTCACAAATTGAAGCAGCCACACGTTTGAGGCATATTGATAAGGAACACATGCAAAAGGCTCTAGCCATTGTTGATAATGGTATGAACACATGGTCTAACATCTGTTACACACTAATTAACATTGTCTCATCTGCAATTAGACCTCAATCCAAATGACATGTCACTTTTAAATCATGCACAGAATCAGCTTAGATCCATTATGAGTTGGGTTGGATATTACAAATTCTCAAAAATGGCTTTGTGCCCTGGCAGCACATTAACTCCAAGGCGTTATTTGCTACATTTAATTTGACATGAGAGCAACAGATAGTGGCTAAGAAAGAGGTGAGTTACATCATGCTTAACAACGAAAAGTTAGAAATGTTGCCTTTTACTGTGGTAGAAATGTCATCTTCAGTATGATTAAAATATGGAGTGATTAATCTGTCCATCTCAGCATTTCAATTCACTTTGTGTTTAAAACATTTCCTGGTAGGCAGAGTCTGAATGGCATTACAGAGGTCTTTCTGAGTAGAAGTGGGTGTAAGACTTCTATGTCATTCTATGATTTGTAAACAAGTGTCCTTGCACGGGCACATGCAGTGTGGCCGTGGTGAACTTGGCTTGCTATCTGCAGGGTACTCCTGTTTCTTTGATTTACCCAGTGTTTCATATACTTTTGAATGGAAGTTATATAATACTGAGTGATGAAGAATGTTGTGGCATGAAGCCTGCAATCGCCTACGTGATTTCAGTTTCCCATATTGTAACACGCTGCAGCAATGTGTTATTCCCTCCATGCATGAGATAAAAATAACTGACTTGTGGCCTCATATGGCTACTTCAAATTAAAATTTTGACAAGCTGAGTGGACTGAAGGCTCTTCTGTTTCAAAAACATGTGGCTCTGACATCAGCGCAAGGGACCTATGACCTCCAGGTAGCAAGGTCATCTGCAGATATACAGCCCCTATTAAATACTAACTTCCCCAAATGATTTGGAGAAGTGGTGAACAGGATTTTTAATGCATCTAACACTGCTGGGATTGTGCAATTTTCTAAGGTGTTGGTTCTGGATTTGTTAGCACTTTCCAAGGCCGTGTTTGGAGTTTGTTTGGCGAATTCCCAATAACTTTGGCACTAATTGGCGGTATTTTGCTGTTGCTGATCTGCAATGACTGTCCCATCTCAACAAAGAGGAGTGATGGCACTCCCACCAGCCTACCTGTATCATGACCGCATGATGCAGGATTTCGGAGCATCACTGCTGAAGGAATTTGAATTTAATTGATCACTGTCACTCAGACCGGTTCTCACTTTTATGCAGGCAGATTTTCATTGCTTGTGGTGCCTTTTCAAATGCACACTGTTAGTATGCCTTGCTTTGAAGCCTTTACTTTATTTGGACATGTATCTGATAATGTCCTCGATATGTGAGGTATCCTATGAGCCATCCCTTGTGGATTTCATGGCTCCTTCTAAATCTGGCACTGCAGGGAATGCTGCCCCCTCAGCTGGACCTATGACTGAGGCACTTGCATATGTGTACTCCATCGATCGTGCTTCTGATGAGCTGGTCACCTAGTTGCTTGCCGAAGTGGGGCCTTCGTGGCCTCCATCCCGATTGATGACATTCGAGATTTCCTTCAGGATCGTGACTATTGCTAAATCCGACCTTTGGCATTTTTTATTTCATTTCTAAATTGATCTTTTTATTTGGACTGCCTTTTGGCCTGACTTGCTTGTCAACTTCGACACGTTTATCTCTTTTATGTAAATTTTTGTATGAATTTAGCATCTTAGGTCTAAGTGTAATTTATTTTAGATCTTGGACCCTGCACTCTTGTCTCGACAATGGGGAGGTTGTCATGTGTTCATTTTAGTGCCCTTCTTGGGCACACTTATTTTAGCTTAGGCCTGCTGCCTATAGCTTTTTACCTAGTTACATGATTAATTTTCATTTATTCATTTTAAATCATTTTAGCATGGCTTGCTTTTAGCGGGGATGTTTTCTTTTTCCAATCAGCTCCTGTTCTGCAAAAGTGTTGTTATTATTTTCATTGGATGATATATTCCTGTGTTCTCCTTCCCAAGGCTGTACATGATAACCTATCTAGTATTATTTTCACAAGAATGCGCAGCCAACCTCGACACTGAGACACGTTACCAAGTCAGACCTGTTTCTCTAAACACAATGCGTTTTGTTATAAAAACATCACACAGTCTAAAGGTTAGGTAGGCCATTCCAGTCAGAAGAGTCAACCTCACTGCCCTGGTCAGTGAACTGCTCTGCCTCCGCATAGCTCAACCAGTAAGTGGAAGCCTGTCCCGACTCAAAATCTGATCTCTGTCAGAAGTTCGAGGCTCTCCTCCACCCGCAGGCTTCTGTCTGTGCCTCATCCCTGGTGCCTAGTGGGAGAGCTCTGCTGCACTCTGCTTTTTTTCTCTTTTCTCCTCCTTTTTCTTTTAGTGTGCTGTCTCTGTGCCTTTTCATTTTCTGTGCTTCTTTTCCTCATTTTTTTGCTCACTCATCTTATTCTCTCCTCTCTCTCATTCTCCCCGCCACTGCTGCCCCTGCGGCCCCGCCCGCTCTTCTGTCTCATTCTCCCCGCTGATGCTGCGCCCACAGCCCCAGCCCCTCCTCTCTTGCATTCTCCTTGCCGCTGCTGCCCCCGCAGCCTGTCCCCCTTTTTTTGTGCCATTCCTGCTCCCAGCTGTCCTCTCCTCCCTACTTAATGACGGCCATTGAGCGGGATAAAGAGCAACCTCACTGACCTGGTCAGGGAACTGCTCAGCCTCCGCATAGCTCCACCAGTAAGTGGAAGCCCATCCTGACTCGAACTCTGACCTCTGTCAGACATTCAAGGCCCTCCTCCACCCGCAGGCTTCTGCCTGCGCCTCAACCCTGGTCCCTAGTGGGAGAGCTCTGCTCTTCTGCTGGGCTGCCCCCTGCCTCTTTTCTCTTTTCGCCTCCTTTTCCTTTTAGTGTGCTGTCTCTGTGCCTTTTCGCTTTCTGCGCATCTTTTCCTTGTTTTCTGCTCACTCCCCTCATTCTCTCTCTGTTCTCTCTCACATTCTACCCACTGCTGCTGCACCTGCGGCACTGCCCCCTCCTCTTTCACATTCTCCCAGCCGTTGCTGCCCCTGCAGCCCTGCCCCCCTTTTTTCATGCTGTTACCGCTCCTGCCTCCCAGATGTCCTCTCCTCCTCCCTCCCTACTTAATGGCGGCCGCTGTGCAGGAAGAAGAGCAACCTCACTGACCTGGTCAGTGAACTGCTTTGCATCTACATAGCTCCACCAGTAAGTGGAAGCCAGCCCTGACTCGAACTCTGACCTCTGTCAGAAGTTCAAGGCCCCCCTTCACCTGCAGGCTTCTGTCTGTGATTCCTCCCTGTTGCCTTGTGGGAGAGCTCTGCTCTTCTGCTGGGCTGCCCTCTGCCCCATTTCTCTTTCTCCTCCTTTTTCTTTTAGTGTGCTGTCTCTGTGCATTTTCACTTTCTGCGTGTCTTTCCCTCGTTTTTCACCTCATTCCTCTCATTCTCTCTCTCTCCTCTCACGCATTCTCCCCGCTGCTGCTGCATCTTCTGCCCCACCCCTCCTCTCTCACATTCTCCCCGGGGCTGCTGCCCCTGCAGCCCCGCCCCCTTCTCTCTCGCATTCTCTCGCTGCCGCTGCCCCTGCCCCAGTGGCCCGACCTCTTTCGCACCATTCCTGCTCCCGCCTCCCAGCTGTCCTCTCCTTCCCCCACCCTACTTAATGGTGCCGCACGCAGTGGGCACCAAAGGGAAGCCTGTCTGCGACCCAACCGTGACCAGCACAAGGACCCCTGGACCTCTTACCCACCACCACTACACACCAGCAGCACTCATCACACTCAAGCCAGGATATGAAAACAACTGTTAGAATGCATCTGCAAGTAACACCAAAGGACCCTTCACCTGTCGCCATTGAAAATTCACCAGCCTCTGTCTCTCAAGCCCACCCCTAGGACCCACAAAGGAGAAGACAGCCTCAGATGTACCCTGATCAACACTCGCTCCATCCACAAGCATGCCTTCGAACTCTGGAACCTCATCGACACCACACCTCCGGATGTCGCCTTCATCACAGAAATATGGCTTAACCTATCCTCGGCTCCAGGCATCGCCATCCCAAACGGCTACAAGATCATCCGCAAAGACCGCACAAACCTCCCCGGGGAGGCAACGCCACCGTCCACAAAGAGTCCCTACGCCTATCCACCATCACCAAAGACTCCACAACCAACATGGAACTCCTCCACTTCCAGATCGGAACCAACCCTAACACCACTCTGCGGTCACCCTCCTCTACAGGCCGCCTGGCCCATGCCCCCCTTTCTGCAACACCATCACTGACCTAGCCACCACCCACGCTCTTACATCCAAGGACTACATCCTACTGGAGGACCTCAACTTCCACCTGGAAAACCCAAACAACAACAACTCCACCATCCTGATTGAAAACCTTGCAATCCTCGGACTCAAGCAACTCATCACCACACCCACTCACTCGGCCGGTCACACACTGGACCCCATTTTCTCCCCATCAGCTACACCACCGAACTCCAGTGGATCGACCACCGCCGCATTCACTTCACCTTCAACAACCCATCGGTCGCCACCATGCACCCCAACTTCCCAGCAAAAATTGGAGCAAGGTCACTGAAGCCCAGCTCACTGCCAGCCTCAACACAACACCCCCCCAAGGCGATGACGATCTCAACACTGCACTGCTGCACACAACCTCCACAAATGGATCACCGACTGTGCCAACACCCTTGCTGCCCTCAAGACACCCCACTACAGAAGCACAGCCAAGAAAGCACTGGTTCATCCCCGCACTCAAACAATCAAAGCAGATCTGCAGACGTCTAGAGAGGAAATGGCGCACCGACAAGACCCCTGCAAATCACGGAACCTTCAAAAACAGAGTCAAACATCACCACCAGCTCATTAGGATCACCAAAAAACTCACCATGCAACAACGCATCAATACAAATGCCCACAAAAGCAAGGAAATTTTCACTGTCATTAAAGAGTTCACCAACCCCAACTCCAACTCCACTGACATCCCCCGTCGCAAGAACTCTGCGAAAACCTCACCAACTACTTCCATCGCAAGATCGCAGACATTTCTGACAGCTTCACCACCCTAGGCCCCCTCATGACTCTCACCACCAGCCTGTTGACCGAAGTGTCACCACGCACCCCCACCCTGCTCCGCTGGAACAACATCACTGACACAGAGACCCGCAACATTATGGCAACCATCCACTCAGGGGCATCCACCGACCCCTGCCCTCACCACATCTTCAACAAAGCCAGCAACATCATCGCACCCAATCTCCGGCATACCATCAACTGCTCCTTCGAAACTGACACCTTCTCAGAGAGTTGTAAACACACTGAGATCAAATCTCTACTGAAGAAACCCACCGCTGACCCGATAGACCTCAAGAACTGCCGGCCCATCTCCCTGCTCCACTTCCTGTCCAAAGTCAACAAACAACTCACTGCCTTCCTGGAAGCCAACAATATCCTGGAGCCCTCTCAGTCGGCATTCAGAAGAAACCAAAGCACTGAGACTGCCCTCCTCTCAGCAACAGACGACATCCACACCCTCCTCGACCCAAGCAAGACCGTCACCCTCATCCTCCTGGACCTTTCTGCCGCCTTCGACACAGTCTCACATGACACGCTACACACCCGCCTCCATGACGCCAGCATCGGAGTCTCAGCACTGCAATGGCTCTCCTCGTTCATCACCAGCAGAACACTGAAGGTCCAAATCCCCCTCTTTCTCTCGGAAGCCACCAAGATCAGCTGCGGCATCCCCCAAGGATCCTCGCTCAATCCCACCCTCTTCAACCTCTTCATGACCCCACTAGCCGCCATCATCAGAAGCCACGCACTCAACATCATCTCCTACGCCTTTCACACCCAACTGATACTCTCCCTCACCAACAACCCAACCACTGCCAAGAACAATTTCCACAAAGCAATGAAAGCAGTTGCCGCCTGGATGAAAGGTAGTTGCCTCAAACTGAACTCAGACAAAAAAGGAGTCCTCATCCTCGGCTCCACACCCTCCGCCTGGAAAGAGTCCTGGTGGCCCACCGCCCTCAGAAATACCCCCACTGACCACGCCCGCGACCTCAGCATCATCGTAGACTCATCGCTCTCAAAGGGCCGACAGGTGAGCGTAGTCTCATCGGATTGCTTCCACATCCTGCGCATGCTTCGAAAAATCTACAAGTGAATCCCTACCAAAGCCAGAAGGACAGTCACCCAGGCCCTTGTCAGCAGCCACCCCGACTACGGCAATGCACTCTATGCCCAAACCACTGCCAAGACCCGGAAAAGACTACAGCACATCCAGAATACCTCCGCCTGTCTCATTAAGAACGCCCCACGACACAGCCACCTCTCCGCCCTTCTAAGAGACCTACACTGGCTGCCTATCAACAAGAGAATCACCTTCAAGCTCCTGACCCACGCCTACAAGGCACTAGACAACGCCGGACCAGCCTACCTCAACCACAGACTCTCCTTTTACACCCCTGTCAGACAACTCTGCTCTGCCGATCAGGCCCTCGCCAACATCCCCCGCATCTGGAAAACCACAGCCAGAGAAATATCCTTCTCCCACATCGCTACCAAGACCTGGAACACCCCCCCATCCACCTCAGGCAATCTCCCACCCTGTCATCTCAAGACCTGGCTCTTCGACTGATCCTTAGCACCCCCCTACCTCCCCCAGCACCTTGAGACCCTCACTGGTGAGTAGCTGCGCTTTACAAAACCCTGATTGATTGATCCAATGCTGTGTGCCACTTCATTGCCACTTTGCTGACTTTAGTCACATCGCTACAACCAGTGGAGAAGATGGCTGGCAGATCCTCTTTTTTCAGCTAAGGGAGCGAGTGTTCCTTCCGTATGCACAGTCAGGCAGTTAAGGGCTATCACTGCTATGTTCTCATGTACATATTAGAAGTGTAGGTAGGGACTTGTAGGTGTTTGTTTATTCCAATATGCTGGGATTGTTTATTTATTTTACATTCATGGTTACAATTCTAACTGAGATATGTTTCATCTTCCTAATAATCACAGCTCATATATTTTATCATAGATTGCAGTTTTTTCAATAAATGCATCGAAAACTGTCCTGCATCTCTTTGTTTGCCTGTGCTTGTGTGAGACTTGTAATAATGAGAGAAAAGGGCTAGATCTGCCAACTACAACTTCTCTGAAGAGTCAGAGTGCCATGCGTCAGGCTGCCACAGATCATCTTCACTTTTCAGGTTTGGGTGAGGTACTGCTAGCTCGGCAAAAGGGTTAGGCTGACATCTATCAGACGGTGTGGGATCAACTCAGTCCCCTACATGTGTGGGTGCGGTGGTGCAGTGGTACTGCCACCCGAAACCAGCAGTCTTGCTTCCATGATAACAGTCCTATGACATAACGTCACTGTAACCTTTGTTTTTTTTTAATTGAATTTGTACGTTTTTTTTTATTCTGCTTTGTAACTGTAACGTCCCTGTAACCTTTGGATTTTTATTGAATTTCTAAGGTTTTCAAAAAAAATCTATTTCCTAACTATAAAGTCCCAGTAGTCATTCCTTTTTTCACTGAATTTCTAAGTTTATTTTAACATTAAACAAAATTCCCATCACAACGCATGGTCAGGAGGGGGTGGTAGGATGTAGTGCCTGACCTGGGATTTTGATGCCCCCTCCCAAGCTTTCTGCTCCTGCCACCTTCCTCCTTGGCATCTGTTGTCCAAGTCCATGCCCCTGCTTTGCAATTACAACTCTGTGTGGCTGTTGTTCTCCTACTGCACTTCTCATCTGCCCTGAACAGTTAGCTTGCTACCACATCCACCTCCTCCCTACCCTCTGTTATCTGAGTCAATGAAACAGCCTCCTCCCTCCTGCCCTGCATGGTCTGAGGTGCTGCCACTGCCATCCATTCAGCTTGATGTCCCTGTCCACTCCTCCTTCCCTCTGTTGCCCAATTCTATGTCACATCATTGCCGTCATGCTTAGCCTCTGTGCTTAGCTTGCTGCCCCTCCTCTCCTCCCCCCTGCTTTCCGATGTCTGTGTGAATGTCCCTGCTCCTTCCTTTCTGCCCAGCCAATGCGCCTCCTATCTACTCTGAGTATTCTGTTGAGCTGCCACAGCCCCTCCAACAGTCCAGCATGGTCAGATGGCTGCTGTCTATCCCTGCCACATCCATCCTGCCAGTCTGAGTTCCATGTCCCTATCCCCGCCCTCCTCTCATCCATGGTCCTTTTTGCTGTCACGCCCTTCCTCCATGCTCAGTATGCTGCAACTGTTTCTTGTGCCTGCCCTGCTTGGTATGTTGTGAAGCCCCTTCCTAGTCCTCTTGTGTCTGTGTCTAGCCCTTACCCCTCCCTTCTGTCCTCTATGTTCCATTGTGCAAGCCCCTGACCCTCTTTCCCATCATAGCCGTTGTGCTGCCACTAACCCTCCCACTTGCCATGCATAGTCTTCTGTGCTGCCACAGCCCCTCCTGCCTTCCCAGTGTTGTCAGCTTACTGTACCTGACCCCCTCCCACCTTCCCTTTTTTGTCTGTGTGTTTCCCAATTATAGTCATACTGTTGACCTCCATGGTGTGCTTCCAGTGTCCATCATGCCTGCACTCTATGGTCAGCTTGCTGCTTCTACCCTGTCTCCTTGCCCCCTGTCCTCTGTTTTCCATGTACAGGCACTACCTCCTCCCTCCTGCCTTGTCTGATCGATTGTTGTACTCCTGCCCTCTTTCACTTGCCCTTCATGGTCAGTTAGACTGCAACTGTCCCTCTTGTTTGTCCAGTATGGTCAGCTTGCTGCCATTGCATCTTTCCCTTCTGCTCTCTATTGTCCATGTGCATGGCCCCGTCCCCTCCCTATTGCTTTCCATGGTGTGTTGTGCCTCACTGCCATCTTGCTTGCGCTGTGAGGGTGTATTGTGCTGCTTCAACCCCTGACGCCTGTCCTGTAAGGTCAGTTTTGCACCTGTCCACCTCCCTCCTGCCCCCTGTTATCCGAGTCCGTGCCCCTACCCCATTCATCCTACCCTCCATGATCAATTACTTGCCAGCATTTTGAACTTGATAAGAGGGAGATTTTGAGAAAAAACCTAGGAATTGATTTTTGCCTTTGACTTACATTGAAAAGGAGGAGATTTTAGGCATTACACAGAAGAAATAAAGCAGTTTTAGGCTTAAAAACAACAGGAATCTCCTTCCTTAATCAGGTCTATTGTCATTTATGGTTGCACTGCCACTGCCTCTTCCTTCTCCCTCAATGGTCTGTCATATTGCGACAGCCTCTCTTCTCTGTCCTGCATGGTTGGTTTGTTGACCCTCCCCACTTTCCTGTGCCCTCCATTGTCCGTTGTGCTGCTACTGCCCCTTCCACTTGCCCAACGTGGTCAACTTGTTCCCTCTGTACCCTCCACCCTGCCCACAATTATCCAAGTTCATGCCCCTGACATCTACCTCCCCACAGTATTCTAACAAACAACTAGATTGCTAACATTCTATATTTATTACAAAAGTGTGGCACACCTGATGTCATCTTGATGTAATCACCCCTGTAATACCTAAAATATTTCCTTTAGAAATTATAAAAATGAGAAGGTCTTCTTCGCATAGAAATTATGGTCAGTAAACTAAAATGAGGATACATTTTCTGAGCCCTCAAATAGCCACAATGCACTTTTATATTATTTGCTATCTTTGTGTTTTTTATCCAGTTGATTACTTGGTTATATGTAACACTTAGGGGAGAGGATGTGGCTTTACAGCCAGAGCAGCAATCGTTGCAACTGAGGGACCAGGCTTAAGTTTTGGCGTCAGCTCGACATCCTGTGATTCTGGACAAATCACTTATGGCCTGATGTAGATTTTGGCGGCGGGTTATTCCATCAGAAACGTGACAGATAGCCCATCTACTGTATTACAATTTCCATTGGATATAATGGGATCGTAGCACGGTGGATGGGATATCTGTCATTTTTGTGACTGAGTAACCTTAGCCACTAAACTCTAAATCAGGCCCTTAATCTCTCAGTGCTTTAAACCAAAATGAATGTGTCCTTCTCCAATGTAGCTTAAGAACATTTAAAGCACTCCAATTCCTTTGGGCTAAATCTGTGCAATATAAAACTGCAAAGAAATGAAGATATTAAGCTTTTTGCGCACTTCTGTCATTGGGATACACTTGGGATATATTTAGGTGATATTTTTACTACATTTGGGATCTCTATTCTCACTGGCCAACTTGGGAGATGTATTTGTTATGAAGCTCCCTAATTTCCTAATTTACTGCAGTGTATATACTGAGTAGAAAATGCTTTCAGTTTTCCACTTTGATGCTGTCAAGATGACTTTCAAATGTGCTACACTTTTGGCATAAATTCAGAGTGTTAGCACTTTAGTTGCTCATTAGAACACTGTAGTAGAGCTGCTGATCACCAGGGAGTTTACTGGCAGTCTGATGCTGGAATTGAAAGTGCACATTTCAGTCTGCATGTCAGAGTGTTTGAATGAAATAGAAGAGGAAGGACTTTGAGACCTCACTTAAAACATGTCCTAGTTTTTCTTTCAACAGCACTAGCCATAATTTCTATGACAAAATTAACACCTTCATTTTGTTCCTTTCTAAATTAAAGGTTTTGTGTCTTACTAGTTTGTTTCAATCAAGGTAGCTTCAGGTGTGCCATTCTTTTGTCATAAGTAAGACTTTTAGGACTCTAGTTGTTTTTTAGAACACTCTGGAAGGCTGCAGTAGAAACAAGGAAATCAACTGACAGTCTGCTCCTAATGGAGGAATTATATGTTTTACTGAGAATGTCAGACTTAATTCTCATATAGTTTAGAGGGATAGTTTGAATTTACAGACAATATTCTCTAATTTAGCTTCTAGAGCACCTTCCATAACCTCTAGTTAGCTCAGGTAACTCTAACTGCTAAATTTCTAAGGTTTTGTACGAGTAAATCCAGAACCTAACAATAGCGTTCCAGTAACCTTTGTTTTTTTCATTGAATTCCTGAGGTTTTTTTTTTGTAATTCTATTTCCCAACTATAATGCACCTTTAACCTTTTTTGCAGTGAATTTCGAAGTTTTTTTAATTCTATTTCCTAACTATAACATCCCTGTAACCTTTTTCAGTTAATTTCTAAGGTTTATTTAATTCTATTTCATATCTATAAAGTCCCTGTAACCTTTGTTTGTTTCACGGAATTTCTAAGTTTTTTTTTCAAATTTTATTTCCTAAAGATAATGGTGGTCATTACAACCCTGGCGGTCGGTGTTAAAGCGGGGGTAAAACCGCCAAAAGGCCGGTGGTAAAAAAAAATTAATTACGACTGTGGCGGAAACCACCAGCATAGATAGCCACTTTAACACTCCGACCGCCACGACGGAACAAACAAACACCGTGGCTGTAACCGCCAACAAACAGGCGGAAGACAAGGTTCCGCCCACTGTATTACAACAGTCCAATCCGCCACCTTTTCCGGGGCGGATTCACCGTGAACAAAAACATGGCGGAACTAGGACTTGGAAGGGAAAACGCTCACTTCTACACACCCCACGAGGAATCAGGACACCATGGAACCCGAGCTCCAGATACTCCCAGACTTTTTCTTCCTGCTCCTCTACCAGGAACATCAAAGACGGCGGCGAAGACCACAGTGAGTACTGCACCTACGACACAGGGGAGGGAAAAAAGAGTGACACACACGCAACACGCAACACTCCCACCCCCACCCTCACCCACTACAACAGACACACAAGTACATGTTGATACATCACATTTACAACCCCCAGGCCCCCCTGGAAGAATGCAAGGACAAAAGGAAATGAGTTCAACATTTGTAATCTATTAAAATACAGTAATCAAAAATATATATATATTTACACTATAAACAAATATATACACCAAGAATACAAGTCCAAGGTATTCCACCATTAAAGTCCGTGAACCACTGGGCCCAAAATGCATGGGCGAGGCCCACACTCTATACCCGATCAAAACGGATAGAACACTGCAGGGGCATCAAATAGAAATACAACAGACACCTCAGGGGGAAGGGAAGGGGGGGCACCTCAGCCGGATGAGTGCACGACGCCAGATCCACAAGGGGGCTCCATGCCCATTGACGTATCCTGGGGAGTGCAAAGCCACAGTCTCACAAGTCTCTCCAGTGGGTGGGTTGCCCACTGCTACATCCTGGGGAGTGCAAAGCCACAGTCTCACAAGTCTTTACAGTGGGTGGTTTGCCCACTGCTGCATTCTGGGGAGTGCAAAGCCAAAGGCTCACTAGTCTTTACAGTGGGTGGTTTGCCCACTGCTGCATTCTGGGGAGTGCAAAGCCACAGTCTCACAAGTGGATAACAGTCTCCACTGGTTCTGGAGGGGGCTTGGTGCCCAGAGTACTTCATCCTGCCAAGGACTGAGGTAGTGGATGCCTTTCTCCACTGGTTCTGGAGAGGGCTTGGTGCCCAGAGTGCTTCATCCTACCAAGGACAGAGGTAGTGGATGTTAATCTCCACTGGTTCTGGAGGGGGCTTTGTGCCCAGAGTGCTTCATCCTGCCAAGGACTGAGGTAGTGGATGTCAATCTTCACTGGTTCTGGAGGGGGCTTGGTGCCCAGAGTGATTCATCCTGCCAAGGACTGAGGTAGTGGATGTATCTCTCCACTGGTTCTGAAGAGGGCTTGGTGCCCAGAGTGCTTCATCCTGCCAAGGACTGAGGTAGTGGATGTCAATCGCCACTGGTTCTGGAGGGGGCTTGGTGCCCAGAGTGCTTCATCCTGCTTGTGGCGGCCTCAGTAGCGTTGGAGCTTTTGGCACTCATTGGCCTGCGGTGCTGGTGGCGGCGGTGTCCTGTTCAGCGGTGCTGGTGGCAGCGGTGTCCTTGGCAGCAGTGCTTGTGGCGGCGGTGTCCTGTTCAGCGGTGCTGGTGGCGGCGGTCTCCTTGCCAGTGGTGCTTGTGGCGGTGGTGTCTTGTTTAGCGGGGCTGGTAGTGGCGATGTCCTTGGCAGCGGTGTTGGTGGTGGCGGTGTCCTTGGCAGCGGTACTTGTGGCGGTGGTGTCGTGTTCAGCGGTGCTGGTGGCAGTGGGGTCCTTGGCAGCGGTGCTGGTGGCGGCGGTGTCCTTGGCAGTGGTGCTGGTGGTGGCAGTGTCCTTGGCAGCGATGCTTATGGCTGCGGTGTCCTGTTCAGCAGTGCTGGGTGCGGTCCTGTCCGCCGTGCAGGTTTTCGGCGACTTGCCTGTTTTTCTGTGCCCCTTCCCCACCTTGGATGGTGGCACAGCTGTCTTCCCTCTCCCAACTGTACTCCTGGGAGAGGCATTGGTGGTAGATGTTTTGCCTCTCTCCCGCCAGGCAGTGGCCAACGTTTTGTGCATTTGAGGTGGGGGGCTGTCCGTGATCTGGCTCCTTGGCACACTGGCTGCCCTGCTGCCTGGCGCACTACAGAGCTGGTTACTACTGGCACCACTGTTCTCGCAGATGTTGTGGCTGAGGTGCTGGGTTGGGACCTGGAAAGGCGGGACCTAGGGGACTGAAGGGGTGGAGGAGGTGAGGATAAGAGGTCAAGGTTGGACAGGAAAAGTTTTTTGGACACACTGGGACGGGTATATGGAGGGTGGAAGGGAGTGGAGGAAGAGATAGTGGTTGTAGGAGGTGTACATTTGCTGACTTTGGGTGAAGGTGCATGGGCCGGAGGCTGTTGTGAGGTGGATGGCTGTTGGGTGGGTGTGTGGCTGCGTTTGTGTACTTTGGGAGGTGGCCTCACAGATACACTGGGAGAGGACACAGGGGACGTGTGAATGGTAGTGGGGGTGGTGAGTGCAAGTGAGTGGGGTGTGCTGGTGGGTGTGCTGGTGATGGATGTAGTGGCTGAGGATGTAGTGCATGCAGGTGTGAGTGGAGACGAGACTGGGAGGGAGGAGGGAGACGAGAAGGAGGGGGATACAGTGGAGGCAGTGGATGTTGGTATGTCTGCATGGGTATGATGCTTGTGTGAGTGCCTGTGGGATGTGTGGTGCTTATGTTTGCCTGAGCTTCCCTTGTGTGTTGAGGTGTGTGCATGCTGGTCTGATGGTGTGCTTGGGATAGGCTGAGGTACGTGTGTTTGGGTCTGGGTGGAGGAAGTTGGAGGGGGAGGCTGGACACAGGGACAATGGCTGCCATCAGTGCTGAGGCCAGAGTCTGAAATGCTTGTTGTTGGGCTGCCTGACCATAATGAATGCCCTCCAGGTATGCATTTGTCTGCTGCAACTGCCTCTCTACACCCTGAATGGCATTCAAAACAGTGAGGGACCTGAGGAGGTCAATGGCCTCCTCACTGACGTCAGCAGGGCTGACAGGGGCAGGGGATGAGGTGCCTGTGGCGAAGGAGATGCCCACCCTCCTGGGTGAGTGGCCACGGGGCACACGCTGAGGGGCTGCTGGGAGGGCGGTGCTGTAGGGGGGTGGCAGCTGTACCTGTAGATGCAAGGGGCCCACCACCGCAAGGGAGCTCCAATCAGAGGAGGAGTCCGTGTCGCTGGTTTTAGCTGCTGTCCGCGCCGTAGAGCTCCCCTCGCCCTCCGTCCCCCTGGTGGCTTCTGACTCCGTTGTATCGCCCTCCAGGGCCGTGTGGGATGCAGCTCTCTCCTGCTCCGGGGCCACTGCTCCTCCGCCTGATGATGCTAATGCACACAAGAACAGGGAGACCACAAAAAGGGGCGGGGAGACAGAAGAAAGACATGTTCAGTGCATGCAATACCGCTACCATTGGCGGACACTACAGACACAGAAGCCCCCTGCACTACGCTGTGCACTTTGAGTTTCCTAATTAGTCACAGGGACATGGGGTACAAGGCCTATGCCCGATTGCTGCACACATGGAAGTCACAGGAGCCTGACTAGGTGTAGTTGCCTCTGAACACAGGTGGGGTGGGGTGCCACATGGCCTGACTTAAGAAGGGACCTTGCCTATTAAACTCGCCCTGGCCTAGGGGAACCCACAGCCCACCTCCCCCACCCATAGACCTACAATGCACGCTGAATCAGCAGAATGAGGGTGTACTCACCCCCTTGTGGCTGCTGTGATGCCCTCAAGCGCCCATCCAACTCAGGATACGCCACCGCCAGGATCCGGAACATCAGTGGGGTCATGGTGCAACGGGCACCCCTCCCACGTTGGGAGGCCATCCCCAGCTGGGCCTCCACCGTCTTCTTGCTCCAGCGGCGAATGTCCTCCCATCTTTTATGGCAGAGGGTGCTCTGTCTGTGGTGGACCCCCAGGGCCCAGACTTCCTTGGCGATGGCACGCCAAATATCCCTCTTCTGGTGGGCGCTGACCTACACGAATAGTACAGGGGAAAAGGACGGTAGATTAGTTTGTCCAACTCCTCCATGCTGAAGGCAGGGGCCCTTTCCCCAGACACATGAGCCATTGTCTCTTCCAGACTGAGGTCACAGCAGCACTTGCAGTGTAGGTTCTCTCCTGTCGAAGATCAGGTAACAAGTGAGTGAACAGACAGAAAATGGCGGTGACGTCCGCGGCGGTGCGTACCGTCACCGCCGGCGTACATCGTCATTGGCTCATGGAACCCATAGGGTCCAATGTTAACCAATGCAGGATTGCGCCGCGGTCTTCGACCTCGTACCGCGACGGTGTACAACGCCAGCGCAGTTACATCATATGCCCTTGACCCACCTTACAGGTCAGGCAGCTGCCATTTCAGGAGGCCACATGGCATTAATTTTGACTTTGTCACATATATCTAGGCCTTGCATAAACACTATTACAGGCATATATCGATTTACAACAATTATGGAATAAAGTTGTGTTTACGTACCTCAGTGTTGGTTGACTCTCTGCTCGCTGTTCTCCTCCATAGAGCACGTCCGCTGGGGCAGGTGAGGAGATGGCAGCATCTTCCGGTGTACAGACCGCTGGTGGGCCTGTCGACAATGGAGGAGCGACATGTAATTGTCACATACAGACTTGATCGTACCACAATCCTGGAACTGTGTGCCCAGTTGAGACAGACCTGATGTCAGTCTATCCCACAGGAATCCCCCCCTCTAGTGCAGGTCCTGTCAGTACTCCATTTCCTGGCACGTGGGTCTTTTCAAACAACAGTGGCCATTGCATCAGGCATGTCCCAGCCTATGTTCTCCAACGTGTTGTCCAGAGTGTTGTCTGCCCTGCTGAAACACATGCAAAGCTACATCGTGTTCCCTCATGTGGAGGATTTGCCTACAGTGAAAGTTGACTTCTATGCCCTGGGACATATCCCCAACATCATAGGTGCCATTGATGGGACACATGTGGCATTGGTCCCCCCGCAGGAGTGAACAGGTGTACAGAAACCGGAAGAGTTACCATTCCATGAATGTGCAGATGGTGTGTTTGGCCGACCAATACATCTCCCATGTGAATGCCAAGTTTCCTGGCTCAGTGCATGACGCTTACATTCTGCGGAATAGCAGCATCCCTTATGTGATCGGGCAACTAAAGAGGCACTGTGTGTGCCTATTAGGTGAGCACCTGGACCCAAATCAGTGGGAATAGTTGTCTGGGTCTGGGGATGTCCCTATGAGTTATTGTGTGTCTAACAGTTGTCCCTCGCCATTTGCAGGTGACTCTGGATACCCCAACCTGTCTTGGCTACTGACCCCAGTGAGGAATCCCAGGACAAGGGCAGAGGAATGCTACAATGAGGCCCATGGGCGAACTAGGAGGATAATAGAGCGGACCTTCGGCCTCCTGAAGGCCAGGTTCAGGTGCCTCCATATAACAGGTGGTTCCCTATTCTACTCACCAAAGAAGGTGTGCCAGATCATCGTGGCCTGCTGTATGCTTCACAACTTGGCTTTGCGACAACAGGTGCCTTTTCTGCAGGGGAATGGTCCAGATGGAGGTGTTGTGGCAGCTGTGGAGCCTGTGGACAGTGAAGACGAGGAAGCAGAAGAAGAGGACATAGACAACAGGAACACAGTGATTCATCAATACTTCCAGTGAGACACAGGTAAGAAGACAAACCTGCCTGCTACATCTAATTTAAATCGACTACCTCTCTAATGTCTGTCATTTTCACCCAGTGTATGGTCACTGAGTTGACACTTTCCCTTACGATTTCATAGATGTGGGTCCCACTGTGTGACATCTGCTATGTTTCCTCATGGACTAGAGCTGTGTGACATAGGTATGTTGACATTACAGTTGAAAGAGCATTTTGGCACTGTAATTGCTAATACACTATTTCGAAATCACAGACAGACTCCAGATTGTTTTGTGCTTTAAAGGAGTTTATTTAAGTGCTCAATATTGGAGGGGGTTGTAAAATGGTGAGGGGTGATGGTAGAGGAATGTCCATGGCAGAGTCCAGTCTATTAGTCTCATAGGTGCATTGTCCAAAGGGGCATAGGAAGTGGAGCTGGGGCAGTTTAAGTATGGACAGGGTGATAAGGTGGGACACATGGATGACAATCAGGGTGGTCTCATTGCTTGGCGGGGGTCTTGGCATCATTCTCTGTCTTTGTCCAGGATCTCAGGGACCGTTTGCAGGGTGGTTCTCCCTCTGCAGGGCGTGGGGTGCTGGTGTGGTGGTCCTGTGGCAGTGCCTCCTGTCTACTAGCGCCTGCAGAGGTGGTGGGCAGTTCATCGTCCAGGCTAGTGTCAGGGGCCCCTTGTTGTGCCACAGTGCCCCTCCTGGTATTGACGAGTTCCTTCAGCACCCCTACAATGGTGCCCACGGTGGAATTGATGGATTTGAGTTCCTCCCTGAACCCCAAATACTGTTCTTCCTGCAGCAGCTGCGTCTCCTGAAACTTGGCCAGTACCGTTGCCATTGACTCCTGGGAATGGTGGTAGGCTCCCATGATTTTGGAGAGGTCGTTGTGGTGAGTGGGTTCCCTGGGCCTGTCCTCCCCCGTCGCACAGCAGCCCTCCCAGTTCCCCTGTGTTCCTGGGCCTCTGTCCCCAGAACCGTGTGCCCACTGCCACTGCCCCCAGGTCCCTGGTGTTGTTGGGGTGGTGGGTTAGCCTGGGTTCCCTGTAGTGGTGGACGTGTCCTGGGGACAGAGGTATGGGCCCGCTGGGTGGGTGCTGTGCTGGTGTTTCCAGAGGGGGAAGCTCTGTATTGGCCTGTGCCAGTGTGAGGCGAACCGACTGTCCCGAGGTCCCAGATGGGCCGGGCTGGTCTTCTAGATCCAGTTGGACAGAGCTGCTGTCATCACTGTGGGCCTCTTCTGTGGGTGGAGTGGACATGTCTGGACCTTCCTGTCCAGTGACGTTGGGTAGAGGTCCTGCAGGGGTGTAAAAGCATGATTATTGCATCTGTGTGTGCCATGGTGTGCAAGGGGTGGGTGACCGTGTACCCCAGTGCTTGGATTCCTCTGTAGGACCTTGTGTGATGATGGTTTAGGGGGGTGAATGGGTATGTGCAGTGGCCATGCTTTGGTGATGGGTGTCCATGCTTTGGTGTTACATGCAGGGCTCGGTGTTGGGATGGGTGGTTTGTGATATTGGGACATGTGTGAGGAGTTGGAGTGATGGGGGTGAGGGTGAGGGTGGGGGTATGTGATAGCATGCAGGTGGGTGGGGGATGAAGTAATGAAAGAGTTGACTTACCAGAGTCCATTCCTCCAGCTAGTCCTGCGAGGCCCTCAGGATGCAGAATAGCCAAGACCTGCTCCTCCCATGTTGTTAGTTGTGGGGGAGGAGGTGGGGGTCTGCCGACAGTTTTCTCTACCGCGATGTGGTGTCTTGAGACGACGGAACGCACCTTCCCCCGTAGGTCATTCAACCTCTTCCTGACCCTGTCCACGATTCTTCGCCATAGCTCCATCTTCCTAGCTATGGAGGTGTGCTGCACCTGTGATCCGAATAGCTGTGGCTCTACCCGGATGATTTCCTCCACCATGACCCTGAGCTCCTCCTCAGAGAACCTGGGGTGTCCTTGCTGTGCCATGGGGTGGTGTGGGTGATGTGTGGGCTGGTGTGTGTTGTGATGTGTGGGGTGATATTTAGTGGGTCGTGGGTCGTGATAGTATGGGCGTATTCCTGTTGGCGTGACAGTGGAGAATTTCTTATCGCCAGTTTATCACGTGGCGGTGTTCTGTTGACGGGGTGCTGGCGGAGGAGCAGCCCCCATGGATCCCGTCCCCTCCTGGAGGATCAACGGACCAGTAAGTTGATCGTCTGTTAGGGGAGGCGGGTGGGGGGTGTTGTGTGTTGTGTACGTGCATGGAGGTGTGCGTGTGAGTATGAAGAGGGGGTGTGTGAATGCGTGTATGCATGCAGGGGTGTAGTGTGTTTGGAAATGTGTGCGTGTCTGCCTGTATGTATGTCTGCATGGATGTGTGCGTGTATGCCTGAATGTGGGTGTGCGTGTATGACTGTGTGTGTGTCTGTTGGCATGTTTGTTCGCATGTGTGCGGGTATGTGTGTTGGTGTTGTCTGCATGTGTGTCGGGTGTGTGTCTGTGTAGTGATGTCGGGGGTAGGGGTGGGGAGGGGTTAGGGTATGTGTCTGTGTAGTGATGTCAGGGGTAGAGGTGGGGAGGCAAGCACAGAGTAAACCAACTCTGAGATACATAAACACAGCTTACTAAATAAAGCCATGTGTGCCCCTGAAATGGCGGCTGCCTGACCTGTAAGGTGGGACAAGGGGATATGAGGTAACTGCGCTGGCATTTTACACCATCGCAGTAGGCGGTCAAAGACCGCAGCACAATTCTGCATTAGTTAACAGTGGACCCTATGGGTCCCAGGAGCCAATGACATCACTGCCATTTTCTCTCTGTTCAATCACTCAATATCTGATCTTCAACAGGAGAGGACCTACACTGCAAGTGCTGCAGTGACCTCAGTCTGGAAGAGACAATGGCTTGTGTGTCTGGGGAAAGGGCCCCTGCTTTCAGCACGGAGGTGTTGGAGAAACCTGTGGATGGGGTCCTCCCCCAGTACACCCTACTCTACGGTCCTCCAGACAAACAGGTAAGTACACTGTGAGCATGCTGTAAGGGCAATGCCTTTGTGGAGTGGGGTGGATGAAAGATAGGGGGGGCGAGAATGAGGCGTGCATGAAACAACGGTGAGTGCATGTGCGTCATGGCAAGGGTAGGGATGCGGTCCAATGACTGTGACGGTGTAGTTGGTAATTACTTCTCTTTTCCCCTGTACAATTCCTGTAGGTCAGCGCCCACCAGAAGAAGGACATCTGGTGTGCCATCGCCAAGGAAGTCCGGACCCTGGGGGTCTACCACAGACGGAGCACCCACTGCCAGAAAAGATGGGAGGACATTCGCCGCTGGAGCAAGAAGAGGGCGAAGGCCCAGCTGGGGATGGCCTCCCAAGGTGGGAGGGGTGCCCGTCGCACCATGACCCCCCTGATGTTCAGGATCCTGGCGGTGGCGTATCCGGACTTGGATGGGCGCTTGAGGGCATCACAGCAGCCACAAGGGGGTGAGTACATTCTCATTCTGTTAATTCAGCACGCATTTTAGGTGTCTGGGTGGGGGAGGTTGGCTGTGGGTTCCCCTAGGCCAGGGCGAGTTTGCTAGTTAAGTTCCCTTCTTCAGGCAGGCCCTGTGGCACTCCACCCCACCTGTGTACAGTGCCAACTACACCTAGTCAGGCTCCTGTGACATCCATGTGTGCAGAAATCGGCCATAGCCTAGTAAGCCATGTCCCTGGGATTGAATAGTGGACCCCAAGTGCACGGCGTAGTGAAGGGGGCTTCTGTGTCTGTCATGCCTGCGAACGGTAGCGGTATTGCATGCACTCAACATGTCTTTCTTCTGTCTCCCCCTCCCCCTTTTTGTGGTCTCCCTGTACTTGTGTGCATTAGCATCATCAGGCGGAGGAGCAGTGGCACCAGAGCACGAGGGAGCTGCATCCCACATGGCCTTGGAGGGCGACACTATGGAATTCACCAGTGGGACGGAGGGTGAGGGGAGCTCCACGGCGAGGACAGGAGCTGACACCAGGGATACGAACTCCTCCTCTGATGGGAGCTCCCTTGCAGTGGTGGCCCCATCTGTGCGCCCCACATCTACAGGTACAGCCACCACCCCCCCCTACCAGCACCACCCTCCCAGCAGCCCCTCAGCCTTTGCCCTGTGCCCGCTCACCCAGGAGGGTGGGCATTACCTTCGCCCCAGGCACCTCAGCCCCTGCCCCTGTCACCCCTGCTGCCCTCAGTGAGGAGGCCATTGACCTCCTCAGGTCTCTCACTGTTGGGCAGTATACCATTTTGAATGCCATCCAGGGTGTAGAGAGGCAGTTGCAACAGACAAATGCATTCCTGGAGGGCATTCATTCTGGTCACGCAGCCCTTCAGCGAGCTTTTCAGACTCTGGCCTCAGCACTGATGGCAGCCATTGTCCCTGTCTCTAGACTCCCCCCTCCAACTTCCTCCACTCAGACCCACACCCCTGTACCTCAGCCTATGCCAAGCACACCATCAGACCAGCTTGCACACACCTCAACACACAAGGGAAGCTCAGGCAATCATAAACACCACACATCCCCTAGCACTCACACAAGCATCATACCCATGCAGACATACCAACATCCACTGCCTCCACTGTGTCCCTCTCCTCCTCCTCTCCCTCCTCCCTCCCTGTCTCGTCTCCACTCACACCTGCATGCACTACATCCTCAGCCACTACATCCATCACCAGCACACCCTGCTCACTTGCACTCACCACCCCCACTACCATTCACACGTCCCCTGTGTCCTCTCCCAGTGTGTCTGTGAGGCCACCTCCCAAAGTACACAAACGCAGCCACACACCCACCCAACAGCCATCCACCTCACGACAGCCTCCAGCCCATGCACCTTCATCCAAAGTCAGCAAACATACACCTCCTACAACCACAACCTCTTCCTCCACTCCCAAACCCCCTCCAGCTACCCGTCCCAGTGTTCCTAAGAAACTTTCCTGGCCAGCTTCGACCTCTTTCCCTCACCTCCCCCACTCTGTCAGTCTCCTAGGGCCCGACTATCCAGGTCCCAACCCAGCACCTCAGCCACAACATAGGCGGGACCAGTGGTGCCAGTAGTCACCGGATTATGGAGTGCACCAGGCAGCAGGGCAGCCAGTGTGGCAAGGAGCCACAGCACGGACAGTCCCCCACCTGTCAAGCATCAAAAGTTGGCCAGTGCCCGGCGGGAGAGGAGAAAGAAACCAGCCACCAAAGCCGCTCCCAGGGGTACAGTTGGGAGTGTGGAGACACCTGCGACACCATCCAAGGTGGGAAAGGGGCTCAGTAAAACCGGCAAGTCTGGGAAGATCAGCACGGCGGACAAAACCGCCAGCAGCCACACTGCCCAGGAGAAGACCGCCACCAGCAGCCCCGCTGCCACAGACAGGACCGCCAGCAGCAGCCCCACTGCCCAGGAAGTGACTGCAAGCAGCCCCACTGCCATAGACAGGACCGCCATCAGAAGCCCCGCTGCCCAGGACACCACCGCCAGCAGCCCCGCAGGCCAGGACAAGACCGCCACCAGCTGAACCGCTGCCCAGGACACCACCGCCAGCAGCCCTGCAGGCCAGGACAAGACCCCCACCAGCTGAACCGCTGCCCAGGACAGCACTGCCAGCAGCCTCGCAGGCCAGGTCAAGACCGCCACCAGCTGAATCGCTGCCCAGGACACCGCCGCTAGCAGCCCCGCAGGCCAGTCAGCGCCAATGATTCTGACGCTACTGAGTCCGCCACGGGCAGGATGATGCACTCTGGGCACAAGGCCCCCTCCAGAACCAGTGGAGTATCACATCTACTACCTCAGTCCTTGGCAGGATGAAGCACTCTGGGCACAAGGCCCCCTCCAGAACCAGTGGAGTATCACATCCACTACCTCAGTCCTTGGCAGGATGAAGCACTCTGGGCACAAGGCCCCCTCCAGAACCAGTGGAGTATCACATCCACTACCTCAATCCTTGGCAGGATGAAGCACTCTGGGCACAAGGCCCCCTCCAGAAACCAGTGGAGACTGTTATCCACTTGAGAGACTGTGGCTTGCCACTCCCCAGGATTGAACAGTGGCAACCCACCCACTGTAGAGACTTGAGAGACTGTGACTTTGCACTCCCCAGGATTGCACAGTGGGCAAACCAACCACTGTAGAGACTTGAGAGACTGTGGCTTTGCACTCCCCAGGATTGCACAATGGGCAAACCAACCACTGTAGAGACTTGAGAGACTTTGGCTTTGCACTCCCCAGGATTGCACAGTGGGCAAACCAACCACTGTAGAGACTTGAGGGACTTGCGCTTTGCACTCCCCAGGATTGCACAGTGGGCAACCCACCCACTGGAGAGACTTGAGAGACTGTGGCTTTGCACTCTCCAGGATTGCCCAGTGGGCAAACCAACCACTGTAGAGACTTGAGAGACTGTGGCTTTGCACTCCACAGGATTGCACAGTGGGCAAACCAACCACTGTAGAGACTTGAGAGACTGTGCCTTTGCACTCCCCAGGATTGAACAGTGGGCATGGAGCCCCCTCGTGGATCTGGTGTCGTGCACTCAACCGGCTGAGGTGCCACTCCCTTCCTTTCCCCCTGAGGTGCCGGGTTTATTTCTATCTGATGCCCCGGCAGTGTTCTCTCCACTTTGATCGAGTATTGAGTGTGGGCCTCGCCCATGCCTTTTGGGCCCAGTGATCCACGGACTATGATGGTGGAATCCCTTGGACTTGTGTTCTTGGTGTTTATAATTGTATATAGTATAAATGTATATATTTGTAAATATTTTTGATGTATGTAATTGAATATATCACAATTATTCAACTCATTTCCTTTTGTCCTTGCTTTTTTCCAGGGGGGATTGGGGGGGTGTAATTCTTATGTACTAATATGTATTAGCGTGTGTGTTGTAGTAGGTGAGGGTGGGGGTGGGGGTATTGCGTGTGTGTGTCACTGTTTTTTCCCTCCCTCCTCCCCTGTGTCGTAGGTGCAGTACTCACGGTTGTCTTCGCCCCCGGCGTTCGTGCTCCTGGTAGAGGAGCAGGAAGATAAAGGCTGGCAGGATCTGGAGCTCGGGTTCCATGGCGTCCTAGTTCCTCATGGGTTGTGCAGAGGTGAGCGTTTTCCTTTCGAAGTCCTGTTTACGCTGTGTTTTTGTTTGCGGGGAATCCGCCCCGGAAAAGGTGGCGGATTGGTGGGTTGTAATAGTGTGGGTGGTACATTGTCCTCCGCCTGTCTGTTGGCGGTTACCACCGCAGTGTTTGTTTGTACCGCTGTGGCGGTCGGAGTGTTAAAGTGGCTGTCAATGTTGGCGGGTTCCGCCACGGTCGTAATTCTATTTCTTTTCCTACCGGCCTGTTGGCGGATTTACCGCCGCTTTAACACCGACCGCCAGGATTGTAATGACCATAAAAGTGTCTTAAGTCTTTTAAAAGCAAACAAAGGGGGTGATTCCAACATTGGCGGGCGGCGGAGGCCGCCCGCCAATGTTCCCCCGACAAAATACCGCTCCGCGGTCACAAGACCGCTGAGGGTATTTTGAGATTTGCCCTGGGCTGGCGGGCGGCCGCCAAAAGGCCGCCCGCCAGCCCAGGGCAAATCTACCTTCCCACGAGGACGCCGGCTCCGAATGGAGCCGGCGTAGTGGGAAGGTGCGACGGGTGCAGTTGCACCCGTTGCATATTTCAGTGTCTGCTTTGCAGACACTGAAATACTTTGTGGGGCCCCCAGGGGCCCCGCGGCACCCCCTACCGCCATCCTGTTCCTGGCGGGAGACCCGCCAGGAACAGGATGGCGGTAGGGGGTGTCAGAATCCCCATGGCGGCGGAGCGCGCTCCGCCGCCATGGAGGATTCTCCCGAGCAGCGGAAAGTCGGCGGGAGACCGCCGACTTTCCATTTCTGACCGCGGCTGAACCGCCGCGGTCAGAATGCGCGACGGAGCACCGCCAGCCTGTTGGCGGTGCTCCCGTGGTCGGTGACCGCCAGGGTCAGAATGACCCCCAAAGTCTCTTTCAAGCACAAAGTACCTGGTTTGCATGAAAAATCTCCGCAAAGAGCCGCAGAGGAGGAGAAGCGTGGAAATAAAGGGGTGTGCGTCAATTTCTCGGGCCGAACACTGCGATGTGTCATTTAGTTTCCAAGCAGGGACGGCTGTGCGCCGATATCCAAATTAGAAGTAAAGGGAAGTAAAGCAACATGAGCCCCAGTAACAGAACAGCCTACATTTATCTGGTCATATCAACTTAATATTATGCACTGCAATTAACTTCGAACCCTATTAGTGACAAGTCACAACTTTTGTAAGGTCCTTAGACAAGATACCACGGTTTTAGCCATGCCATGGTCTCAGTAAGCCAATCCCTCCTCTATACCACCTAGTCCAGGCCAAACTGTCAGGGACAGTAAAATCACAGAGTAGTTGTGTAAGCAAACTGAAACCCAGATTACATTCCCAGCAACAAATGCTAAGTACTGCATGAAATGAGGACACAGTTTGATGTGAGCATGTATTTGAAACTGCCAAACAGCTGACACATAGCATAGGCAGAATAAGCGTTTCTCTATAATTCATACCAGTAGCAACACTAACCACTGTTGGAACAGTTGTAGGTTTCAAAATGCACATATTAGAGCAATGTACATCATAGATGCCACTCAGGTCTTCATTAAAATAGTGGTATGAACAGAACTACAGACTCATGTGACTGTCATTGGAAGTACTGGTATATCAGATGTGTCCTGTTGCCCACATCATCCTCCTCCCCATCTTCATCACTGTCCTGAGTTTCCTCCGCTGGCACAGATGCATTGGCTCCCTACTCCTTCTGAAGTAATGGCATATGTCTTCTGAGGGCCAAATTGTGAAGCATGCAGAAGTCCACAACTATCTGGTAGACCTTTAAAGGGGAGTATAGTAGGGATCAGCCAGAAATATGTAGGCACCTAAACCTGGCTTTTGGAAGGCCAAATGTTCTTTCTATCACTCTTTTTGTCTGTCTATGTGCCTCATTTTTGCGATTCTCAGCCTCTGTTCTCGGATTCCTCACTGGTGTCAACAGCCAGGATAGGTTCAGGTAGCCAGAGTCACCTGAAAATAGTGAACATCTCACATTGCATGTGTACAGTACTACAGAGGACAAATCAAAGGTAAGACACTGTGATATACATTGAATTAAAACATTATACTCACCAATGAGCTAGACTCTCTCTCTCTGTAGTTGTGCCATCATCTGTGGGACCCTCTGTTCCTTGTGTAGGCATCATATACAGATTCAGGAAATCTGGCAGTAACGTGAGAAATATACTCATCAGCAAGGCACACCATCTGCACATTAATGGAATAGTAACTCTTCCTATTTCTAAACACCTACTCATTTATCCTGGGAGGATCCAACGCAATATGGGCCCCATCAATGGCCCCAATCACATGTGGAGTATGTCCCATTGTATAGAAAGCAGCCTTAACAATGGACAAATCATCACTTTGGGGGAATGTGATATAGCGTACATGTGTCTTACCAAGGCATTCAGAACATTTTTCGATATTTTAGCAAACATTGTCTGACACATACCTGCAGCCAAGCCCACTGTCACCTGAAATGATCCAATGGCCAGGAAGTGGAGCACTGCCAGCACCTGTACTGTAGGAGGTATTGCAGTTGGACTATGAAGAGCAGGAATAAGATCTGGCTCCAATTATGTCCACAGTTCAATGATTGTCGCCGTGTTCAGATGGTCGGTGAGAATTACACGGAGTTCCTCCATTGTAGCCAAGTCAACTAGGGCTGTGTACACGTGTGCATTCCTCCTCCTCCACAGTGTTTGTTATCTAAACAAACAAAACACCACAAGTGTGAGAAAGCATGAAGGATTTCTTCACACAATATTACAGAAAATAGAGCTTTCTCTGGCATTTTAGACAACCAATGTTTGAAATCTGCTCTGGTTGCCTCAACATGCAATTAGACTTCTATTACCATCCAATATAATTATATGGTAATACTGCTTCACAGTGCTAGTCTCAGTAGTGAGACCTTATTTGTATCATAACATTTTCAATGTTCTTCAACTACTCAAATTCAAGCAGTGGAATGGGGTGAGCACTAATACTGTATGGCAGATATCTGCCACCAAATGTACAATGTTAACATGTAGGAATTGCCTTGGTCTGTACTATAAGTACCTATGACACACATATCATTGACTACAATGATAACAATCTACAGAAAATGGCATCCTCCTTTCCTGCATGCAGAGGGCAGATGAAAGTGACCTCACTCTGACGGGCGTTAGTCGTCATGGCAGAGGGCGGTCAGAACCACAGTGCAACTCCTTATTGGTTAACATTGATGTTTATGAAGAACAGTGCCAATGATGATCACCACCGGCAGTGATGTTGATTACTGGTGCAGACGTGACTGCCATTTTCAGAAGCCCATTTGACTTGACTCCTGACTCTCACCCTTTCAAGACCTCCACTGTATGAGCTGCTGTGTCCTGTGTTTGGAAGCTTCAATTGCCTGTGCTACAGGGGATAGGGCACCAGCCTTCACATCTGTAGAACTCAAAAAGCTTGTGGATGGGGGTCCTACCCTTGTATGGACAGTTGTATGGGGCTCCAGAACAACAGATAAGCACCATTTTGGTATATTAGATGTGACATGGCTATATGTTGATGAATGTGTGTGCATGCAGTGTGCCCTTTATGGAGTATTGTATGGTGCATGCAAAATGTACACCGAGGTACAAGTGATATGTATGATGATTGTGAGATTAAAACAGAATGTTGTCCATTACTGTAACTGACTGAAGTGTAAAGTTAATGGGGTCCCTCTCTCTGTGTCTCCTATGCAGGTCAGCGCCCATCAGAAGAAAGGGTTACGGCATTCCATTGCCAAGGACATGTGGACCCTTGGGATTCATAGCCTGCGCAGCCCCCACTCCAGAAAGCAGTGGGAGGACCTGAGACGGTGGCTCCGGAAGACCGCGGAGGCCAAGCTGGGGACATCTTCCTAACGGGAGGGGTGCCCGTCGGATCCTGACCCCCACTACTGGCCTGCAAGCTGGTGTTTGCCAAACCAGAGTTGGATGGGCATTTGAAGGCAGCACAGCAGCCACAAGTGGGTGATAACTCACAGTGTTCCCTTTTTTCCTTGTAACTGGCATGGTCTTTGCAATAGTCAGTGTATGCCTCAGTATGCCATTGTTGGTAATGTTGAATAGTCCTGCATTGTAATGGTGAGTGGTATGTACAATAGGTATTAGTTATTTGCTAGGATTTCTACATATGTAAGGGCCTACATCCTGACTCTCCAGTGTAGGAGTGATACTCTGATGTCTACTAGCAAAGTTATATGTCCTAGCAATTGCAAGTTGTTGAGGCACTGTAACGGAGTAAGTGCAATTGTACCTTTGTCAACAGGCAGAAATGGATTAATGAACCTTAATAGGTGTGCAGATTTCAGAGTACAGGGTTGCTTATGGAGGATGGTTGTTTCTTCAGATTACATGTTCAGCTGTTTTTCCCAGGCAATGGTGCAGTCTTGTGGTTGTCACTGCATAGTGTAATTTACCAGTGAGTCATTATGATGTGTATGCCATATATGCTGTTTCTGCTGTAATTGACCTTGTGTTCCCTTCCTTTCCCCCCCACCCTTCCTCCTTTTCTTCTTCTGTCCTTGTATGCATTAGCATCAGGCAAAGGAGCAGGTGCACTGGGGGAGCTGCAGCCCACTGGACCTGGGAGGCAGTGTCCACTGATGCCGAAGGGACCAGTGGGTTGGAGGGCGATTGGAGCTCCACAGGGGAGACTCATTGGTGGTGGCGGACCCCCTCTGGGACCAGCCCCTTCCCCCGTCAGCCCTGCAGCCCTCACTGGGGAAGCTACTGACCTCCTGAGGTCATTCTCTGTAGGGCAGTCAACCACAATGATTGCCATCCAGGGGCTGGTATCCCAGATGCCGCAATACAATGCATACCTGGAGGGCATTCCTGTTGCCCTGGCGGGCCAGCAGAGATTGTTTCAGACTCTGGTCTCCTCTTTGACGGCAGCCAGTGTCCCTAGTTTTTCCATCCGCCTCCAACTGCCTGTACCCAGTCCCAGTCCCCTCTCCTCCCACCCATCCCAAGCACACAATCAGATGAGAATGTACCCAAAACAACAGACAGGACTCACATAGACAAGCATAAGCACCACAGATCACTCCACAAGCATACACACAGCCAACACACAGAAGCACACACAACAGCCACTGCCTCCACTATCTCCCTCTTCACCTCCTCCCTCATAGTCAAATCAGCACTCACACATTCAAGCAGTGCATCCTCAGTCTCAAATCCTGCCACCTGTTCAGACTTTCCCACAGTCACCACAACAGTAGACACGCACACTAGCACCCCATTCACCACATGCGCAGTCACCACAACCACCATCACAATCACATGCATCACACCCACCTTAGTTGCAGACACCACCCCAACATACATTCACATGACCTGTTTGTCCTCTCCCTCCGTCTCTTCCTCCCTCCTCCCAAAACATATAAACACTCCCACTCAGACACTCAACAGTCATCCACCTCACACAAGCACACTTTGCATGCACCTACAAACAAGTCCAGCACACCTACACGTCCTACAACCACTCCCTCTACCTCCACTCCCAAACCTGCTCCCACAGTCCACCCCACTGTACCTAAAAACATTTCCTTGCCCACCTTGACGTCTTCCCTCCTGCTGACCCACCCCATGTTGTCCCTAAACATCAGGTTCCTCTCCCCAAGCCCAGTCCCTCCAGCGCCCAGTCCTCCCATGGCCCCGTAGTGTTTCCAATCTCACTCCCACTACAAAAAAACCTCCCTCTATGGAGCACACCCCAGCTCCAGACCCACGCCCCTGTCCCCGCCCCTAAACCAAACACCAAGTCCCCACCTCCTCCCAAACCAAAGTCCAAGGACCCCCTTCCAAAAAGAAACCCCTTCACCAGCCCCACCCCTTACCTTCTGAGGTGCCTGCCTTCCACATGGATGTACCTGCCCAATGGAGTCAATTGGGATGTCAGAAGTCAAGTTGGGCCTATTTGCGGGCCATTCGTGCCCTGAGATGTTTATGGACATTTGTACTGGCCAATGGCCCTTTGTTTATAGTTTTAGTTTTATTCAGTGCTTATTTTCAGAGCACTACCCAGTGCAATACATTGGTCAAATCACAGGTATTTTTCCTGCCTTTCTTTTCTCATAGCTTATGTAATTGTTGTATTTACAGCTGATTGTTCTCCATGTTTGTGGTATGTGTGTGAGGTGTGTGTTATGCGTGTTGTGTGAGTGTTGGGTGTGCATGTCTGTAGATTGTGTGTAGTGGTGTGTTTGTGGATGTGTGTGTGTGTATCCGGATGGGTGTTTGTTTGGGGTGTATGTATGCATCGCTGCCTGTGGCGGGTGTGTGTGTTTTATAGGGCTCGCTTCCGCCAGGCTTTTCGTGGTGGTGGCCCGCCCTGGAAATCCTGGCGGTCTGCTAAGTCGCAATATGGTGGGTGGTGAATGGTCTTCCGCCGGCCTGAAGATGGCAACCGCCATCGTCGGAGGCCAGACCACAATGGCGGTTCTGGCGGGGTATTGGTTGTATGTGGGTGAGATCACCACTGTGGTCATAACATGGCGGCCTTCAACGTCAGCCTGGGGGCAATACAACCGCTGGTGTGGTGGTCAGCTGACCACCAAAGTCATAATGAGAGCCATAGTCTTGTTGACCTGCACTCACCTGCTGGTATTTGTACAGGTCGGCCATCATAACGGCCACCTAATCTTGTAGGAAAAAAAAATTAGAAAGGAAATGGGTGCGGAAAGCAACAAGTCGATAAACTTTTTTCCCAGACACTCAAAGGCGCTTCTCTAGCTTGTTTCATTCAAAACAAATCAATAGAATCCCGTACAACATTTTTGGAATATAGTGGATGAATACTGTAGTGTTTATATATCTCTTCTGACTTCTGCATGTCCACTTTTTCAATCTGTCCAGTAGATTATAGTACTTAATTTTCAAGACAGGTTACATCTCTCGTAATATCAACGTTAGTATAAAAAATGTTATATTCTTACAAATAAATTGTAGCTTTTTTAAATTTATCGACATCTACTCATTCTTGCCAGTTTTTGTTACTTTTCATGGGAACTTCATTTACTAGAATAATCAGTGGTTCATTTACATCTTTTTCAACACCCACAGCATCAACATGTTTTTAAACCTAGAGGTAAATATGCTACTATTCCCTTTAGACCTTTTTGTAGTTATGTTGGTGGTAGTTTCCCTATTTTTGGCTCCATTCAAAGAATTGAATGAAATAGATGTACAGTTTGTATTAAAATTGATTCATACACATTTCATTAATCAAGTTCACATGGCATGGGTACCAACTCTAATTTGTTATGAATTGCTCTAGCTGGTATTTTATGCTCTTGTACCTTGTCATAACAATATTTGCATATTATTTGCTTTGTGGCTAAATCAAAGCATTCTTCTAGTAATAGATATGCACCAAATTCCTGCCATTATCATTATTGTCTTCTTCAGTTTTAGAAAATTCACCTACATAACAAGTTTGTTTTTTGTAGTGAGTACGTCAACAAAACAAACATACTCTTGTTCCTCAGAACACACTGAATTGGACTTGTCTATCACTTTTCTAAATTTTTCAATATTGACGTCCTTTTCTACTGAATGTACAGCTGCAATCAGTATCTGGTCATTCTCGCAACCTAAACATAAAGCTGGAGCTTTCACATAATACAGTCTTCTTACCAAATTTAGCATTCTTGAATGATCCACAGCAAGCATTCTAAAGTGATGAAATATTCTTTCTTTGAAAGACATGCCAATGAATACTCTTGTAAGTTAGTGTATTTTCTAACTCTGCAAGGACCTAATTCTTGAAGCATTTTAATTTTCTGTTTCAGACTTCTCCATAAAATGTCTCTAAAGAATGTTTTAACTTTATTAATTGATTCCCGATGGGTACTACAAATACTACTACACTTCTGTTTGTACCCATGTCCCTATTTATGTCTTCCTTGTGCTTACTTACTATCACTTCTTCTACATTCCTAGCAACTATCTCTTTTTTTTCTACAGGACTGCCATATTTTACTTCATAACAACGACCACTTGTGTCAACTGCATGTACTAATGTATTATCCTGGAAATAACTCTCTTCATTAAAAAATGGTTCTGTACTAGATGTGTGCATCCGTTCACCTGTAAAACTTTTACAACAATTGGTTTTGTTAATAATTCTCTTCCTTAAACTTCTTTTCCTTAAGGACATGACTGTTTTATCTAGTGTCTTTATTCTATTCAATATTAAATTAAAATGTTTTTTCTTCACAAAAAATGCTTTATCAATTGCGTTCTCAATATGATGCCTTTGCTTTAAAATAGCACTTCTCCTCTTATACTTCATCTTCTTCCATAAATTATGTAGTACTCTGTTTCAAAACATTTTTACTCTCAACTCCTTAAATTGTTGCTGTCCGAAACTCTGTGGCTTTTTTATTGGATTTCCTCATTCAGTTTATCACTACATTACTGTTAGAAATGGGGTCTTTGGTTGGCAGTCAGGTTACCCCCTGTCCTAATAAGGACCCTCACTTTAGTCAGGGGAAAGGAGAATGACCCTCATTTAACCCCCACTCACCTCCTTGGTAGCTTGGCATGAGCAGGCAGGCAGGCTTAACTTCAGAATCAATGTGTAAAGTATTTCTACCTACATACAGAGTAATACAGTAAAAACATTACAAAATGGACACCACACAAGTTTAGAACAATAGGCAATATTTATCTAAATCAAACAAGACAAGAATGAGAAAAATCCAACATACACAAGTCAAGATATGAATTTTAAAAACATTAAGAATCTTAGGGCCAGATGTACGAAGCATTTTTCAAGTCGCAAAGGGATGTACAAAGCCCAAACTGTGATTCGGTAACTTGTTACCAAGTCGCAGTTTGGGTTTTGTGATTCAGTATCAGGAAGGGGCATGACAAAGGCGTCCCGTCCTAATACCGAATCCAAAAGATATGTATGATTGTTTTGTGACCGCGAATGCGGTCGCAAAACAATTAGAGTTAGCACCAGTTTCAAACTGGTGCTAACCCATTCGCATACGGGAAGGGGTCCCCATGGGAGCCCTTCCCCTTTGTGAATAGCAGCGAAAATATTTTTTCACAGCAGGCAGTGGTCCTATGGACCACTGCCTGCTCTGAAAAAATGAAAAGAAAACTTTTCATTTTTGATTTTGAAATGCATCTCGTTTTCCTTTAGGGAAAACGGGCTGCATTTATTTTACAAAAAATGCTTTATTTAAAAGCAGTCACAGACGTGGTGGTCTGCTGTCTCCAGCAGGCCACCATCCCTGTGACGGCGGCCATTCCCAATGGGGTCGCAAATTGCGACCTACCTCATGAATATTCATGAGGTAGGTCATTTGCGACCCCATTGGGAATCGCAAACAGTGTTAAGTACACTGTTGTACATCCGGTTTTGCTACTCGCAAACTGCGAGTCACTAGGACTGTACATGTGGCCCTTAATCCTTAGAAAACAGTGAGAATGCTGTTGTTACACAAAGTACCTGGTAAGCTCCAAAAATAAACTCTCACGGGTGAGCATGCGTTGAAAAAGCACAGTGATGCATTGATTTCTCACTCACAAGCCAGACTGTGTGTTGTTCCTGCTCCGGTCGGGACTGGGTGCGGTGTTTCCTCTCTGCCGCAAGAGAGCAATGCGTTGAATCCCAGATGGGCACCTTGGGTTCGGGCAGGCTTTGCGTTGATTTGTCACACCCAGCAATGTTGCATTCGAAATCCGGTCCCATGGTGTCAGGAAACCATGCTGCATGTGGCTTGCGCCGTTCTCAGCAGCCGCTAATGTGTGTTGTGCATCATTTCTCCAACAATGATGCATCGATCTCCCAGCCACGATGGAGTTGGAGTGTTCATTTTAGACATGAGGCCGGCGGCACATCGTTTATCAGCCACGTTGCAGATGGTGCGTCACAAGTTTCCCAGAACGGTGGTCTGTGTGTGGATTTTTGTCCTTTTCCACCAACTTCACCTTTCAAGGGCCCAGAGACAGGCTAGGGCAAACTTGGCAGGGCAGGAGCCTCAGCAGAGAGTCCGGGTGCTGCAGAGAGCAGTCTTTGTTGTCCCTGAGACTTCAACAACAGAAGGCGAGCTTAGTTCAAGCCCTTGGAGATTCTTCACCATTGGGGAGTCACACAAAAGTCAGTATTGGTCCTTCTTCAGGCAGAGGCAGTTACTGCAGGCCAACCAAGCAAAGCACAGTCACAGGCAAAAGGGCAGTACTCCTCCTCCAGCGTTCCAGCTCTTCTCCTTGGCAGAAGTTCCCCTTGGTTCTAGATGTCATCCAATTTTTAGGGGTTTTGGATCCAATACTTATACCCCTTTCTGCCTTTGAAATAGGCGTACTTCAAAGGAAAGTCTCTGTTGTTCACAGGATCCTGCCTTGCCCGTCCCAGGTCCCAGACATACACCAGGGGGTTGGAGACTGCATTGTGTGAGGGCAGGCACAGCCCTTTCAGGAATGTGTGCACTCCTCCCTCCACTCTAGCACATATGGCTCATCAGGATATGCAGGCTACAGACCAGGTCCCTTTGTCTCACTGTCTAGTGGAGATTCACAAACAGCCCAACTGTCAAACTGACCCAGACAGGCAACCCACAAACAGGCAGAGTCACAGAATGGTTTAAGCAAGAAAATGCCTACTTTTTAAAAGTGGCATTTTCAAAACTAACAATCTAAAAACCGACTTCATTAAAAGATGTATTTTTAAATTGTGAGTTCAGAGACCCTAAACTCCACATTTATATCTACTCTCAAAGGTAATCTGTACTTTAATAATATTTAAAGGCAGCCCCTATGTTAACCTATGAGGGAGATAGGCCTTGCAACAGCAAAGACTGAATTTAGCAGTATTTCACTGTTAGGACATGTAACATACATCAGTACATTTTCCACCTTTAACATGCACTGCACCGTACCCATGGGCCTCCCTTAGGGGTGCCTTACATATAGAAAAAGGGAAGGTTTAGGCCTGGCAAGTGGGAACACTTGCCAAGTTGAACTGGCAGTTTAAAAACTCCACACACAGACACTGCAGTGGCAGGCCTGAGCCATGTTTACAGGGCTGCTAGTGTGTGTGGCACAACCAGTGTTGCAAGCCCACTAGTAACATTTGATTTACAAGCCCTAGATGCCTCAAGTGCACTTTACTAGGGACTTACTAGTAAATCAAATATGCCAACCATGGATAAGCCAATTTACACATATAATTTATACAGGGAACTGTGACGGGCCGGCGCGGTACGGCCCGTCTGTAAACACAACATGTGCTGGCGCTGCCGGATCTAACCCGGCTCTGAAGGAGGTGGCAGCGAATCCCGGGAACTTCCGGCGTCAAAGGAGGAGCATGGAGGTTTTCGCGGGTGGGAGAGGACAGATGAAAAGACGGACGGCGGAGAGGAGAGGAGAGGCGGAAGTAGCAGGAGTACGGGAGAATGGAGATTCGAACAGAGGCAGGAGCCTGGAGGAGAGTGCCCGAAGATATTTGCAGCATCGTCTGCGGCGCAGGAGGCGCACCGTGAAACTTCCAGCCACCCTTCAGGAGAAGCGTGGCACACTCAGGTGCGTCCTGAAACCGGCTAAGGGAAACCAGGGTGGTAGGGAGGGGAGAAGAGGAGGACGCAAGTGGGAAGGGGACAAAAGGGCAGGGAGGAGTGGGGAGGACAAACAGGGAGGAGCAGGAAGGCAGCAAAGTGGAGGAAGGGAAGGAGAGAGCCCAAAAAGACAATGTGCAAGAAATACGAGGGAACTAGAGAGTAAACAGAAATTACTATAACCAAAAAGCAGGCATAAAGAACAGAAGGGTTCAAAAGCAAGAGAGAGAAAAGAACCAAGAGCCTAAAAGACAGAGAGGAATTGATAACCCAAGAGGGTTAAGAGAAAAGAAGAAGAGAGTACAGGACAACAGGAAGTTACACAGAGATTAAGACAAAACAGAAGTCTACAGCAAACAACAGAAAAGTCAAAAGTAGATGATAAGTAACAGGAAAAGCACTAGAGAGGAAGGAGAGGAAAAACCACTTCAGAGCAGAGAGAAGAAAGAGAGAAGAGTAGGAAAATAAAGAACAAGGGGATAAAGGAAAGGAACTTACCGATATCTTATCTTGTTCTTTCCCACATGCGCCTCCTGGGAGCCCTGTAAGAAAGAGAAACCAAAGGAGAAGTGAAACCCAGTGGAAGACAGACGAAGAGGAAAAAGTACAGCAGAAGTCACTCATATGTCACGCCACATTTTCCCAACTAAATAAAACTCACCTGAACTCACAAACCTTTACCTTTGTGTCGTCATTGACCTACCCCGGTCACAGGAACATTTCATCTTTAGCACTGGTCAGGAGTGGTAAAGTGTCCAGAGCAAACAAAACAGCAAGAACAAAGTCCAGCACACAAACACAACCTGGGAAGCAAGGCAAAAAGTTAGGGGAGACCCCACCAAGGATGGCAAGTTTAACAATTGCAAATATGCACTTTTAATTAATGTCTTTCTATTGTTTTGCATTTTACTGCATTTTGTTTTCCAAAAATTCCTAAGTACTCTTATCACAGTCTCTTTTCTTCTTCTGCACATTTTCCACCTTATTTTTTTGTTTACTGACAGGGGTAAGCAGGTAATACAGTTCTTTCATTTTTACCTTCTTTCTCTTTTGTTAGGCAAAGTGAATCTTCTTATTTTGGTAGAAATCACTACCTGAAAAACATTTAAAGAATACATTTAACCATACAGAAAATAATTAAGAACAAGATTTTCTAAAACAAAGATTACTTCATAGCAAATTTACAAACATACACTGCATCAATGTATATGTGTATCTGTCAGACTATATATTAGTGTGTGTATCAGTGCATCAGTGAATGCAACACTTTCTGCTGACTGTACCAGTCTACGTAACACTGTGTGTCTGGCTGTGTCAGAAAATTAATAAATGTTACCTTGTTCATGTCACTATATGTATCACTGTCTTGTTCAGAACTTTACTATAGAGAATAATGTCCACCCAGATGTATCACTCTATGCATATGTGTCTGGCTTAATCTCTCACTGTACTTATAAATCTCCCTGAAGATGGCTCACGGTATTCAGGTGTGAGTGGTCAGTATCTATATGAGCATGTGGCATCAGCATGTGGCTGGGTGTATCAGTCTATGCATACCTGTATACCTGGGTGTGTCAGTGTATCCACTAGTGTGTGCCTGCCTTTCGTAGTGTATGTATCAATATGTCCCTCAGTGTGTCAGTTAATGTATTAGTGTGTGCCTAGCTGTGTACCTCTATTTATCAGTGTGCAGCTCAGTCTCTGAGTATATGTATACTCAGTATATATATATTTGCCTGAGTGTATCAGTGTATGCATTGGTGTGTACCTGACCTGGGTGTGGTAATATATGCATCAGTGTGCTCCTAGGTGTGTGAGTGTCACTCTATGCATCTGTCTGTGCCTCGTTGTCTCAGCATATGCACCAGAGTACATCTGAATTTTTCTGTGAATGCATCAGTGTCTACCTGGGTGTGTCACTGTATACATCAATGTGTCTCTGGATCTGTCAGTACATGCATAATTACATTCCTGTGTGTCTCAGTATTTGTAAGAGAGTGCGTCTGGATGTGTCACTGTATACATCAGTGTGTGCATGGGTGTGTCAGTGTATAGATAAGAGTATCTCTATGTGTCTCACTGTAGGTATTACTACTTACCTAGGTGTCTCAGTGTATATATCAGTGTGTGCCTGGATGGGTCAGTGTATGGATCACTGTCCCCTGGGTATTGCAGTGTATACATTACAGTGCACCTGAGTGTCTCAGTCAATGCATTAGTGTGCACCTGGGTGTGTCAGTGAATGCAACAGTGCATGCCAGGGTGCGTCATTCTACTGATTAGTATAGTGGTATGTCGGTCTATACATCACAGTTTGCGTAGGTGTTTCAGTGTATGGATCAGTGTGTGCATAGGTATGTAAGTGTATGTGTCAGTTTGTCCCATATTGTATTAGTGAATCTATCAGTGTGTCCCTTGGTGCATGACTCGGTATGTTAGTGTTTGCATTGGTGTATATACAAGTGACTTTCTCACTGTTTCACTAGATATGAGACTGACTCTGCTTTTAATATTAGCTTTATGACTCCATATTTTTTAGTAGAGTACAAATATACCTAGGCATAGGCCTCTGAAACCTTTAATCTCAGTCAGTAAAACTCAGAACGACATGTTTCATCTGTTAATAAGAATACACTCTCTTCTATAGTCTACATGCATCTCACTTAAAGGTTGAATTTTCTGACAACACACTAAATAAAACTACTTAAACACATTTTCTAATACCAAGTGAACTTAAAAATAAAACTGTGCACCTGGGGTCACAATTAGTGACCTAAAACTTATTTAAACCACAATATATATAAATAAGAATCTATATTACCAGTGTAAACTACATATTGCATTCATTATATTACATCCTAAATACATTTCTTAAGGCTGCCTATTACCTTAAAGTCTTTAAATGCATATGAATATGCAAGTGGTTGTTTATGTGTCTAAATGACTACAAGTCTCCCTTTATATTTGTATTGTTTTGTATGTGCCTAGCAGTATAGATTAGAGACCATATATGTATACCTTAACATAGAAAGTGCAGTTTTAAGACAATAAAACTTAACAACATTATTTTTGTCTTCTACAGACACAGCAACCTCCTCTGAAGCCTACATACACTATATCTGACTCCACTTTCTACAGAAAAAACTGTTCTTTCTTAGGCTTTCAATAGTATGCTTCAGTCACATCTGTGTCTAATCGACAATGAAATATTCTCTATCATCTCTCAATACGTGTCTGATTCTCTGCATGAATTCAAAATTGCGCTTATGCATACCCATTTCAGTATAGATATAAACATTTACGTTTTTAAAATTCATTAAGTTACTCATTAGTGCATTCTCCATACTAACTTCAACATACATCAGGGATCAGTTTAATATACTGAAAGAAACTAGAAAAATCCATGAAACCCTTATCCAAGTTCAGCTAAATCCCTTTGTTATATATTGAATTACATGCATAATTTGTTTATATAAATCACAAACCTAGTATTTATATCCTTTATAGTATTTTGTGAACACAGTGCTCAGTTTCTTTCATCTAATATTAATGTATTAATTTACGAATATTTTGCAAAATAAACTACATTTCACTACACATACCTGATAATTGTCTTTCTTGTACTGTATGTTTCTCTTTGAGTATCACACCGAAGTTCTTGTTACTGGAAAATGTTTTTAAAAAACCACAAGAATGGAAGACCACTTTCATAGAAGGCTACCAATAATGGCAACCTCTTCAATTTAGCTTCAAGGTTAATCAATCACTAAAACAATCACAATCACCCTTTATTGTTAAAATTATGTTCTACAACTTCTGACTGGTTTCTATAGTTAACCCTTTGCCGTACTGCTAAAAAATGAGCCAATATGGCAGGAGTTTCATTGGATCCACAGATCCACTGCAGCACCCCACCATGTAAATGTGTTTGTGGATCACGGGGAAGTTCAGAAATTATTTTCTGATCATATTTAGAAACACACGTCCACATGAATGCTTTTTTAATGACACAAAACTAAATCATAACATTAAATAATCAATGTAAATCATTATTGACTCTATTTATGCTAAAACACAGGTGCAGTCTAGTCTTCTTAGGTATTACCTTCCCCTCATGCTCCTGTAGCTCTGTTATCATGGTTACACAGTCTGCAACATTCTGCTGCAGCAGGTTACAAGTTCATAACAGTTTTGAACTGGAGCATGCTTACTTTTAAGCCATCTTTAGCAGGTGTGGTGAATCTTTCAAAGTAAAATTATCACAGCTACTTTTACTGTTTTCCAATTTTTGTAAAGCCCATCCAACATTTACCTACAATTCACATAACCTAACTACCTACCATCACCAAAAAAACATATCTACAAAAGCCAATTGAATCTGTTCTTCCAGACTGTACCTATTACCCTACATTGTAACTGAATTTAATTTCAAACCAACCTCATTCAGCTGCAGTCATCTCCTGTGTGCTTCTCCAAATTAATTCCAAGATGATCAGAGTATGGATTGTGGGTCACAGTTTTGCGTTTTGGGCCATAGATAGTGCAAAAAGAAGCAGGTTTCGATATGGAACTAGGTTTGTCTAAGGTGGATAATACTTAGATTTGCCAGCAAGGGTTGAAGTATCATCAATTACTTCCTTTGGTGGAAACCGTTAAGGATTGCCAGCATCCAAATCTTATGATTGCACACTGTGGTGGCAATGACCTGGGTGCAGTCAAGTGAATTAGTTTGGAAATCCTAATGAAGGATACCTTTGGTAAATTATTTACACCCTTCCCGCACACTGCCTTTGTTTTCTTAAACATTTGCTAAAGGCAGAAGTGGAACTGGTCAATTCTGCCCACAAATAGACAAATCCAGGAAACATGTTAATAAAACTGCTTCTGTTTTTTTTTTTTTTTTTAACATGCCATATTTAAATAAACGTATGTGGCAGGGGAACTCTTACCCATATCCTTTATATGCATCAATGCCCACATATCAGCACTGGGACCCTTTGACACTGCCTGTTTATTTGCATCTGTGAATGTGTGTGAGAGTGTTTATCTGGCCGTAAAATGGTGTCTAAGAGTGTGCCTTAGTGTCAAACTGTGCACCTGAGTGTCTGCCTCAATGTAAGGGTAGGTGTACAAATCTTTATCTTGATGTGACAATGGGTGTCAGAGTCCCTGTCTGGGTACGAGAGGGAGAGTGACAGTGTTTGCCTGGATGCGAGGGTGTGTGTGAAAGTATCTTTATGAGTGTGAGGGTGAGTGTCAGATTATTTCAGTGTGTTGATATGAGAGTGGACATACCATCTCTCTAGCTGTGAAAGTGGGTGTGAGAGTGTCTATCTTGCTATGACAGTGTGTGTGAGAGTAGCTCTCTGGGTGTGAGGGGGAGTGTCAGAGTGTGTCAGAGTGTGTGTCTGATTTTGACTGTACATGTGAGGGTGTTTATGTTACTGTGAGACTGAGCATGAGAGTCTCTGTCGGTGTGAGAGGGAGTGTGAGAGTGTCTGGCTGGTTGTGTGAGAGTGGGTGTGAGAGTGTTTCTCTGAGTGTGAGAATGAGCGTGAGAGTGTCTGTGTGTGTTGCTATGAGAGTGGATGTCACAGCATTTCTCTAGCTGTGAGAGTTTGTGTGAGAGTGTCTATCTTGCTATGACAGTGTGTGTGAGAGCAGCTGTCTGGGTGTGAGGGTGAGTGTCAGGGTGTGTCTCCGGGTGTGACAATAGATGTGAGAGCATCTATATTGCTGTGCAATTGAGCGTGAGAGTCTCTGTTTGGCTGTGAGAGGGAGTGTGACAGAGTCTGCCTGGATCTGACAGTGGGTGTGAGAGTATCTCTCTGAGTGTAAGAGTGAGCGTGTCTGTGTATGTTGCTATGAGAGTGGATGTCACAGCATCTCTCTAGCTTTGAGAGTGGGTGTGAGAGTGTCTATCTTGCTATGACAGTGTGTGTAAGGGTAGCTGTCTGGGTATGAGTGTGAGTGTCAGAGTGTGTCTCCAGGTGTGATAATACAGGTGAAAGCGTCTATGCTATTGTGAAACTGTTTGGGTGTGAGAGGGAATGTGCCATCCTATGGGACTGGACGTCACAGCAATGCTCTAGCTATGAGAGTAAGTGTGACAGTCTCTATCTTGCTGTAACAATCTGTGCAAGAATATGTCTCTAAGTGTTAGAGTGACTCTCAGAGTCTCTTTTCAGATGTCAGAGAGAATGTGACAGTATTTATCTGCGTGTGACAGTGAGTCTGACAGTGTCTACTTGGATATGAGAGTGGATGTGAGAGTGTCTCTTGAGTGTGAGAGTGAGTGTAAGAGTGTCTGTGTAGATGTGACAGTGGATGTAACAGCATCTCTGTAGATTCGAGAGTGGTTGTGACAGTGTCTGCCTGGATGTCAAACCGGGTGATAGAGTGTCTCTCTGTGTGTAACACTGAATGTGTGAGTGTTTCTGTTAGAATGAAAGTGGGTGTTAGGTGTTTCTCTGGGTGTTTTACCTGGTATGTGAATATAGAATATAGACTGTGTTTTTATTTTTTTGTTTGTTTTACATTTCATGAGATCCACATATCCTCCCATGAATTTACACTGTGGGGACACACTGAGCCCCGTGGTTGGATCAGTGGATCTCACAAAATGTAAGAAAAAAGATATTTTCTGGTATTTAAGGCCCATTATTCCTTCCATCACCACAACTATATCACCCCATGGGGTGAGGGAACCTGTACCCTGACCCTATCAGCTCCACTGCACCCCACATTTAACCCACAGGGGAATATTTACTGACAAAAGTAAATGGTGGCAGCAACATTTTGGTAATAGAAAATCCTGCTTATTGGTGAAGTTGGATTTAATATTGCTATTTTAGAAATCCCACTTTTATAAAGTGAGCATTTCTCTACACTCAAATCCTTCTGTGCCTTACAGCCTGTCTCCAATCCACAACTGGCTGGGCTGGATGACAGGTCCCTTGTGCATTTCACCCAGACAACCACAAACACAGGATGCTCAGCCACACCTGCACACATCTGCATATTGAATGGGTCTTCCTAGGCTGAAAGCGTGGAGTGCCTGACTCTTACATTTCAAAGGACAATGGCCTTCCTTCACACAGTCAACTGCCAAACCCCCTACTGGGACCCTGGCAGACAGGATTGTACTGAAAGGGGACCTTGTGCACTTCTAAGCCACTCTTTGAAGTCTCCCTCTCTTCAAAGGCACTTTTGGGTATAAAACTGGGTCCCTGACTCTACCAACTCAGACACTTCTTGACAAGCTACATCCTGGGGAAAAAAACTCTGAACCAGAACCTGCAACCTGCTTAGAGAAGCTGCCTGGCTGCCCAAAGGACTCACCTGACTGCTATGCTGAAAAGGACTGCTGCCTTTCTGTTCTCTGGCTCTGCTGGGAAGTGCTCACCAAGGGCTTGGATTGAGCTTGCCTCCTGTTTCCTGAAGTCTCAGGGCCAAAAAGACTTCATCTCTGCAAACAAATCCTTGTGCGGTGGAAATTGACGCACAGCCTGCCGTAATCAATGACCTGCAGTGAGAAAATTACTGCATCACTGAACCAGAACGATACAGCCAGGCTCCCCGAGTGGAGATGGATACTGCGACAGCATTGCGACCGGAACTTCGACAGACGGCCCAACGGATCGATGCATCGCCGAGCCGGAACGAGGCAGTCCGCCTTCTTGCAAGAGGAATTGATGCAGCGCCTGCCTTGCAACAGGAATTTCCACACATCGCCCACTGGATCGACGCAGCTCCTGTGACTTCGTCCTGCACGCTGAGGATTTCTCTGCATCGTCCCCGTGGCGTCCAAATACCCCGCAACCTGAAGAGGATCCAAGCCTGTGTGCCGGAAATCAATGCAAAGCTCTTGCTGCGTGGAAAAGCATTGACGCATCGTCTGTGTGCCCCCAGAGAAACTGACGCACACCTCCCTGTTTTTCACGCAACGCCTCCTCTGCGGTCCCGTGCAGATAACTTAGACACAAACCAGGTACTTTGCGCTCGCAAGAGACCTTGTTGTTTTTAAGCTGAAAGACTCTATTTATCATTACAAAAGTAATATCTCAACTTGTGTTTATCAAACCTTGATCATTTTTACCTTAATCAAAATATTCTGTATTTTTCTAAACCTGTGTGGTGTATTTTTGTGGTGTTTGCACTTTATTATTGTATGATTTATTGCACAAATAGTTTACACACTGCCTTCTAAGTTAAGCCTGACTGCTCAGTGCTAAGCTACCAGATGGTGGACACAGGATAATTTGGATTGTGTGTGACTTACCCTGACTAGAGTGAGGCTCCTTGCTTGGACAGGGGGTAACCTGACTGCCAACCAAAGACCCCATTTCTAACACAGCCGTAGTGTAGAATACACACTGGACATTTACCCAACAAGGTTGCACTTACTTACTAACTAGTAGAAAGTACTCCAGTTGGGTAAACATTTTGTGCAGAACTCCGGACTCTTGTTGGATAAATGAGCAGGTGGACTTCGGTTCTGGTCTAGATACTCATTTCACAGAAATGTAACCTCAACAGGAACCACTTACAAGGATAAAGGTAGCAGGTGCCCCAGTTGAAGCTCCATTTCTGGGAAGGACAAATGATCTACAACTGGGTTTGGCGCAGGCAAAGAAAGTGTGTTTACTCCGTGATTCCATATTGAAAAACAACCTGAAATCCTTTGTGGAGGTGAATTAATCGCTGATCTATTGGAGTGCAGTCTGTATGTGACTGTGACGAGTGGGTTCTTTCTTGTCCTCTCCTGGCGAGAGCAGAGTCAATGGCTCTCCCTTTAAATTGCTATGAGTATGCAAATGTGAAATCACCTGCATGCTCCACCCACTTGGTATAGCCCCATCCACTTTAGTAGTATTAAAAGGTCTTCGCACCTTTTGACAGGATGACGGACAGCTTACCAAAGGGTCCCCCAGTGCACTTCCTGCCAATTTTGGTGGTGTGTTCTTGATGCTGAGGAATATGAGGACATCCCCACCAAAGAAGAACTTACATCCTATAGCTAAGAGGGTGGGCCCTTTTTGGTGGAGATCTACGTCTTTGTAGTCTTCTTGGCCTCTCTATATAAGGATTGATGTTATCACAGAATTCTTGGGAAAGACGCACGAGGAACAATCACATTGCTAAATGCACACAAGGTCGCTGGAGACATTTCCTCGTAGTCCTTTATGGAGCTGTAGTGTATAAAACACACTGGACATTTACCCAACAAGGTAGCACTTACTAACTAACCAGTAGAAAGTACTTCAGTTGGCTAGTCATTTTGTGCAAAGCTGTTGACTCTTGTTGGATAAACAGGCAGGTGCGGTTCCTTTGTGGCTGACTCACTCATGGAGCTACTGACACACCCACACACACTCAGGCACCCACTCACAGACTCACTCAGAGACTCATGTACTCACTCACAAACCCACTCAGACACTCACATACCCACTCATAAACCCACTTAGGCACTCATGCACCCACTCACAGAACCACTCAGATATTCATGCATCCACTCACAGACCCACTCAAGTTCATGCACCCACTCACAGACCCAGTCAGAGAATCATGCACTCACTCACAGACCTACTCAGACACTCATGCATCCATTCAAAGACCCATGTAGACACACAGACACTCACAGACCTACTCAGACACTTAAACACCTATTGACAGTCCCACTGAGACACTCTCACACCCACTCACAGACCTACTCAGACACATATGCACTCACTTCCTCAGTGTCAAAGCTTAGTGGTTACAGTAAGGAAATCAAATTCAAAAAACCTTGTAAATTAATTTAAAAAAACAAAAGTTACAGGGATGTTATAGTTAGGAAACAGCATTAAAAAAAACTTGTAAATTCACTGAAAAGAACAAAGGTTACAGGGACGTTATAATGAGGCTCACATTTCACTTGTACCAAACCAGTGAAATTCAGCAGTTACAGCTACCTGAGCCAACTATAACAACGCCCCCACAATGCACTTCTTATTACCTCACATATTACATCACTTATGACATTGTTAGTGTATCAGTGTGTGCCTGGGTGTGTCAGCGTATGCATCAGGGTGTACCTGGGTCTCTCAGTCTATTAATAAGTGTCATTCTGGGTGTGTTTGTGTCTGTATTGGTGTGTGCTTCGGAGTTTTACTGTAGGCTTGTGTGTGCCTTACTGTATAAGTGTATGCATCAGTGTGCGCCAGGGTGTGTTAGTGTAAGCATCAGTGTGTCTGGGTATATCAGCATATTTGTCAATGTGTGTCTGGGTCTGACAGTGTATGTACCAGTGTTTGCCTGGGTATCTCAGTGTATACATTAGTATGTGCCTGGGTGTGTTAGTGTATTTACCAGTGTGTGTTTTTGTGTGTTAGTGCATACAAGACTGTGTGCCTGGATGTACCAGTGTATGTATCATTGTGAGTCTGGGCGTGTTATTGTATAAATGAGTGTGTGCTTGGGTGTGTTAGTATATGCATGAGTGTGAGCACGGGTGTGTTAGTCTAACTATCACTGTGTATGTGGGTGTCAGTGTATGCATCAGTGTGAGCCTAGGCATGTTAGTATATGTACGAGTGTCTCGGGTGTGCTAGTGAATGGCTTGCATGCCTGGGCGTGTGACAGCATGTATCAGTGTGTGCCTGGGTGTGTCAGTGGATTTATTAGTGTATGTTTAGGTAGGTTAGCGCAGATACCAGTGTGCCTGGATGTGTCAGTGTATGCATGAGTGTGTCCAGGAGTGCTAGTCTAGGTGTATGGGAACATTTATTAGGAGGTTCCTGGGTGTGTTAGTGTGTGTAGCAGTGTGTGCCTGGGTGTGTCAGTGTATGCATGAGTGTGGTTATGGTTTTGTTAGTCTATGTATTAGTGTGTGTTTGGATGCATGAGTGGTTGTGAGAGTGTCTATATTGGTATGTCACTGGATGTGATGGTCCCTGTCTGGGCCTTCAGTGGGTGTGAGCGTGTCTGTGAGTGGGTGTGAAAGTGTATATCTGGGTGTGTGAATGAGTGTGTGAGTTTCTGTGTGAGTATGTGAGTAGGTGTGAGAGTAGCTGTGAGAGTTGGTGTGAGAGTAGCTATTTGAGTGGGTGAGAGAGTCAATGTAAGAGTGTCTGTCTGGAGGTGAGAGTTGGTGTGAGAGTGTATGTCTGGGTGTGTGAGTGCCTGGGTGCAAGAGTGGGTGTGAGAGTATCTGTCTTGGTATATGAGTGGGTGTAGGAATGTCTGTTTGGGTGTGAGAGTGGGTGTAAGAGTGTGAGAGAGTTTGTGTGTATGAGTGTGTAAGAGTGTCTGTATGGGTGTGAGTGTGGGTGTAAGAGTGGCTGTCTGAGTGTGAAGGTGGGTGTGAGAGCATCTGTCTTGAGGTGAGAGTGAGTGTGAGAGTCTCTGTCTCGGAGTGACAGTGGGTGTGACAGTGTGTTCCTGGGTTGGAGTGTGGGTGTCAGAGAGTGTACCTGGGTGCGAGCATGGGTGTGACAGTATTTGTCTGGATGTGAGATTGAGTGTGAGATTGGGTGTAAGAGTGTGTGTGAGAAGGTGTCTCTGGGTGTGAGAGTGGGTGTGAACGTGCCTGGGTGTGAGAAAGTATTCATACCTTCCGGCTGGTGGTGTAAAAAAATTTAAAAGGAAAAAGTCAGAAGACCTTGACAATTACAATTCTGCATTTCCAGGCTCAAAGTTTTTTTAATGATCCAACCTAGACATAGAGCTGTGTTGTCTAGGAGTATTTGAAACAATGTATAATTGCAGGAATGAGGTAATTAAGCATACTAGGCCTGCTAAACAGAGAACAATAATCTAGCAATGGAGGAATCACTCAAATTGAACCAAAGAGAGGTGAATTAACAACTTGTGCTTTGTAAATATGGCAGAAAAATGTGTGAAACATGAATTGAAGCCAAAGGCACTCTTTGGGGGTGAGGATGTCAGTATGGAGGCCCATTAGAGAACACAAAGGAAAATGGAAGTAACACCAATGAAACTGATAAAAGAACTGGAACAAAATCATATTATTGAAATAAATAAGTGGTAGGAAATTAACACATTAAAAAACTATATAGATGAATAGAACACTCATGCACGTTGAGCCAAGAATGCCTAAAGTAATGGAATAAATCAGAGAATCATAACAGCTGTTAGAAACAATGGCAGAGACTGAAGGGATAAAAGATGCTTTAATGACCATGGAAAAACAATTAGAGAAACATGAATCAGAAGTGGAAATGAAGAAAGCTAAAAAATACAACTGAGATAAAGCAAACTATGCAATGGGAAGTATCTATATGTTTGTGAGGACGTTTGACTATCTACATACTAGAGATGCCATGGAGAGGTAAATGGAAATAGAAACATCCCCGGTAAGCATCGATAGCTCAGACCTGTGTTCGGGGGATGAAGGACCAACAACCTCAATACCCAAACTAGATTTTTTCAGGGAGTTGATGATATTCTGAAAGAACACAAGGAAAAGAGGCAGAGGAGATCCCAACAAACACAACGTCCCTCCACAAAGACAAGAAAAAGGATGTCAAAAGGGAGCCAGTTCGGGATCAGGGGCAAGAAGAGAAAAAAAGATGCAGATGATGTTATGAATAATAACTTAGCAATGAACTCTCACTCAAAGAGCTGAATAAGAACCACATCAGACTATTAAATAAAGGATTATCATTCTGTTCTAGTGTCAAGAAGGATCTGGCGAATGTCAGGATTAAGCTGTACACATTCTTGTAAAAACGTTAAAAAAAATACTTTGCCTAGAAAAAATATCTGAAGGTGACACTAACAAAAGTGAAAATGAGATATCTGAACAGTCAGCTAAATATTTAGTTCACTTAAGAATCTTTATATCTCTAGAAATGGAGAAAGGGGACATGACAACTCAAGAGAATTTGGATCATATGCATACATTCAGGTATGTGCGCACATGAAGTCTACTGTATATAAGGATGAAGCTGGGGAGAGTCGATGTAAACCGAGATCCAAATTATGCCCTCAACTGCCTGCAGGAAACAAAATAGACATCTTTCAAGAATTAATGAGCTAAGGTTTACAGCCCGGGGTACGTCATTTGCAGCACCCTATGCAAATTTCACCTCGGGTTCGTGGGAGACGGAGAGAGTATGGAGTGACCATAATTGAAACATGACGGATAATGTTATCATGTGGGTTTGCTACATTGATGACTTACTCATCATATGGGAAGGTGGCAGAGAGAACTTTTAAAAATACATCCAATCCTTGAACAACAACCCTAAAAAAGTCAGATTTACTTTTGAGATAAGGAACAGTGAAATCAATTACTTGGACAGTGGGATATATATCAACGATGGTAATATCCGTACAAGAATCCACATAAAAATCATAAACAGTAATAGCATTGTTCATTCTAACAGCGGCCATCTGCAGGCCCTAAAACCCAGAGAAACTGCTCGAAATCAGATGAATTTATTAGACAAGCCATGGATATGTAACAGCTTTTTGTGAATAGTGGGTATCCTGAAGGAGTTTTAGAGGAAGCTCTCAGCAGAGTAAAAAGAAAGAGAAGCCAGGAACTGTTAGAAGCAAAAATGCTGCAGCAGAGAAAACAGGAAAATGAGTAATAAGACATATAATGGATTTCATATGACAAGTAGAGAAGTTAAAGGTCTGGTAAGACAGAACTGGAAGGTTCTCAAAATAGATGACACTCTTAAAGCTAAGATACTGAACAACCCAGTATTACTTATAAAAAAAAACACCTCATTGGGAGATAGACGAACTGACAGCTACACGACTCCTAAAACTACTATGAAATCTGGGGCGTCAAGTTGGCCGACAATAAGAAGGGCTTTTCGAAATGTCAGAAGTGTAAAGCCTGCCCACGTGCACTGAACAAAAAAGAGGTTGTTACACAAAATGGAACACTTAGGAACATTAAAGATGGATTATGTGTGATACAATCTTTGTGGAATATGTTTCAGAGTGCTCCTACAGAAAGAGGTATGTGTGAAGCACAGTTAACAAACTAAAACACCAAATTCTGAAGAATCTGCAAGCAATCAAGAACACAGACTTCTCTTACAGTATGTCCAAGCATCTCTGGGAAATACACAATGGGAATGCATCCAATATGAGTTTTTATGGAATTCATAATTTGATGAAGCCCCATGGTGAAGACAGGGAGTTAGTTCTACAAAGAATGGAATCTAGGTGGATCATCCTGATGGGGACAGAACATCCACGGGGCTAAACTCAGATGCACTTATGAGACTATCTGGAGTAATGCTTGTAGGCAATTGGGGAGGGACATTAATTGGTTATAGGAGATTAGAATGTAACATTTCCTTGTTCCCTGATTGTTGTTTGATCTGATTACTGGGTGGAATCTTTAGTTTGAAGATATCTGATCAGCAATTGTTATGTAGCTTGATCTTGCTTCCTTAACAGCCTGAACACGAACACTTGTAGATAAACAGGTCCTACATGAGTTGTACAATATTGTGTTTGAGAGGGAGTCCTTGCCCCTGCTCTCTAGATCTCATCAGGGAAACCTGTACTTTGCAGTTAAGATTTGAACATTTTGATGCAGCTTTATTTGTGGCCTTGCACTACTTTGCTTTTTTGCAGATTTGTTATGTAGTGTTTTGTACTTTACATGTAGAACTTTATTTAGAAATGTTAAAATTGGCCAAGGAAAAAAATATTAAGAGATGATTTGCAACATATGTGCTATTTTGTGGGGTGGGCATTGAGCCCAGCTCCACTGGCAGAGTTCACAGAATTTTGGCATTTTGAGCCCCAAGGGGAGCGATGAGTTCGGAAGTAAAAGTTTGTTAGCCGGAGGCAGAGCAGAGCTCACCGCACCCTTCACCCACCCTTGTCTTGAGCACATTTTGACTTCCAATGTGTTGAGTCATGCACCCTAGGCTTTAAACATATGCACAGCAGGCACTATTGTGTACATGGCAGCAATGTGCACTTCTCTGTGGGCTTGAAATCCAAAAAAACACGCATATGTGGTTCAGATGAACGAGTTACACACGGAATGGTGTACCTGCACAATGCGCTGTCGCAGAAATGCTTCACACCGTTCATAGGCCCAGTGCAACTCTTCCTTGACCCCTGACGGAGCGTCCCCCTTCACCCACATAAAAACAAGATGGGAAAGAGTCAAAAGGGCGTGTGAGGTGGCAGTCATCTCACTGACAGTAGGTGGTACTGGTCCGTAGCTCAAATGCACAGCTTTCTCGCTAATTTCACTTTTCATTTTTTATTTCTTCTACTCTTCTTTCCTTTTTTGGCAAAATACATTAAAAAACAGCAATAACATAAAAACGCATGTAGCCCATACCTTGCCAAAGGAAAACTGAAAATTGGGCTGCAATTTACACTTGGCCCAAAATGAAGACAATATTTTCCCTACAATAGAAGAGGGTTCCCCTACTTCAGGCTTTGCTCTCTGCTAAACAGAGTCGTGCAGCTGCTGCAGGCTGCTGCTGGAAGCTGCTTCTGAGGGACTACACAAACTCCAGCTCTGTTTCCAGGCCTCCCTCCATTTACTGTTCTCAACAGGCCGGGAGCAGGGGACAGAGGGAGGCAGAGAGCCAGGCCGCTGGCAGTAGGGACCCTGGATTCAGACAGCAGTCGGACCCTCATCTCAGTTTCTCTTCTATCGGCAGGGGAAGCAGGGGCACTGGGCATGGACATCTTTTGCATATGAGGGAGATGTGCTTAGAGAAAAGAAGTTGAAGTCAGAGCTCCATGGAAGAGAACTTGTCTCCCCAGACTCCATGAGAAAGGAAGTGGTGTTATGGGGTGCTGTGCTGATGTCGGCAGGGAGAGCTGGAGAACGGGAGAACATCAGCTGCTGAGTGGTAGTCCAGCAGTCCCTGCAGGATAGAGATGAGTGTGGCCTGGGAGAGTGCCTTACAGCCCAGTGGGAAGCAAGGCTAGGCACTTTGGGAAAATGGCAGACTGCTAGCGTTGAGCAAGATTGCTGCTTGCTACTAGTGCTGGACCCCAAAGAAAGGGTTGTCTGAGGCTGTGTGCAAGTGCAAAAGAAGCAAGTTCAAAGCTACTGCATGACAGGGGTCATGCTTGGCTATCCGTAACAAGTTTGTGAAGGAGTGCAGTGTAGGACCAGAGGTCCTTCCACCGTAAGCGGAAATCCCTAGAATATCACTGAGTTTTTAGATAACTCTGCTGAATTCTGCGGAGTAGAATTCCGCAAGCGCCGCCCACCCTTACTATTTTGTACATATGCACATGCAGCACTTTATAGAAATACTTGAATATTTTATTAGAGGCTTACATAGCCATATGATGGTATGCACCATTGTGCTCAATGTTTCATACATTTAGATGTATGTGATATAAGAGTACATATCATATGTGTAAGCTACTTTGATATCTAATGGAGAATTGTTAAAGAAAATATGTAACAAAAATGGCCCGGGCGTGAACTGCCAAAAGATGATTCGCAATTTTATGCGCTGTTTTGCACATATGCACATGTAGCACCTTATGGAAATATTTTAATACTATATTAGGGGCTTACAAGGACAATTGATGATATGCAGTTTTATGCTTAATGTGGCACACATTTAGATGTACATGATGTAAACTCATTGGAGATTTAATAGAATGCTGTCCAGATATATGGTCTAATAAAATGTGGAACAACGTACAAAAATGTGAGCAAAATATGAGTAATACAGATGAATGAATGGTGGAATGAGGAAAGTCAATAATGGATGAATTAAAAGATCAAAAGGGAAAAGAAAAAATTGGGCTATAGGACTAGGACATGTGAGATGGGGTTAATAAGTGAAATGTGAAATAATGGTGGATGATTTATTCCAAAATGGAGAATGTGAGGTTAGTTGTTTTTAAATTGCACGTTTTTGGATGAGGGGTGCCTTTAAATGGACGCTCTATGTACATGCACTTTATGACCCTGTCCAAGGCTCTGGCAGAAAGGCACTGTGAAGCTCTTTCCTGCACCTAATTAAAATTATGATAAAGGATCGCAAAATACTGTATCTGTGCCTCTGGTTTCATACTTCCGTTCAAACTGTGATTGTGTGGAGCGGGAAGATGACGGAACTAGGATCATGATATATATATATTTATATATATATGTGTGTGTGTGTGTGTATATATATATACAAGTACCATTCATGCCTTCACAATGAAACTTGTTTCAATGTAAAGCCTTCGTTGTAAAGGCTTTCGTGGTTTTGCCATTGTTGTAAGCAATGATTTTCATGTGAATGATATCTAGCATAGGGTTTACAAAATACCATGCCTGGTCAAACTTTAAAAATTTCACACATTCAGTGTGTGCTGTACAGTGTAGCACACATGCAATGTGTGCCATACAGTGGGTCACACATGCAATGCGTGAAATGGTAAAAGAAATACAAAGTTTTCGCCAGCTTTGAACCTGCCTCAATGAAGTCCAGCATAGCAATTTTAGTAGAAAGGGTTTGTCAAAAACAAAGAGTGGTTGCACTGGAATGCTCAAGTCCCACCCATGGACTGGTGTCTTGAAGCAAAGTAGCACAAAGCAACACAAAGTGCTATTTACACTTTATTCTGTGCTGCTTTGCAGCACTTTGCAGCAGCGCAAAATCTTTATAAATCCGTCCCATGGAATCACTTAAGCTGCATTGTTTTTACATATGATTGGATAGCAATCAGGCTAAAACGTCTATCTTCCTATGTCTTATCTGTTGGTCATCCTTGATGCTGAAATGTATCACCTCAGCTTGCCACCAGTGACAGCCTAATCCTCCTCATGACAAATGCATGGCTTCCGCGGAACATCGAGGGTGCCATTAGCAATAATTAGAGCAAGGGCAATTATCCCAGCTTTCACCCATTTAGGTACAAATGAGTGAAATGTTTGGTGCATAGCGGCCCCTTGAAATCTGAGCCATGATGCCACTGCGCCTGCAGTACTACTGACAGATTCGCTCTTGTATGACGTCGTAAAAGCGTGTAAGCTGTGGCCAGTTTTAGATCACTTTATGGAGTGATTTTCTATCCTAGTTGTACTGAGTCATAGTTTGGCAGTATTAAGCAATGTATTGATCCTTATCAACATACAGTTTCTGATACAATGGTATAATATTGATGGAAATAAATTTACCTTATGTACAGTGTCGATTTGCCAATTCTGAACAAGTGACTAAGATGTCAGTCTGTGCGTTCTCCCCTATCTTCCAACATGTGTAGCAACGGATATGGAGGTGGTGACAATATTTAATCATCCCAATGGCATCATAAATTGTCATTCAGAGAGATTTGTTTTCATAACTACAGGTAAATCAATTGCAATATATTCCTTTTATTTTGAGATTTATATTGTGCTTTTGCTGTGTGGAGGCGAGGGGGCTAGAGTGACTTAGTTCCAGAAGAAGGAGCTTTGCATATGCTCAGCAATGACAACAAAGCGTGTCTGTCTCAGGGGAGGCAGACAGTCTTTTTTTCAGTAGCTACTCCTAGGCATCTGGCCAACCATTATGAGTGTGTCATAACTAGATTTGAGAGGTAAGAGGGTTTTCGACTTGAAGGGCATTGATCACAAAGCATAAATTAATTAATTTAAACCACTGCATTTCCATACATTTGGAGAGTGACCACCTGATTAATAGATGTGCCACTGAAGATTCCCCTTCAACAGTCCATGCTTGTGAGACCCACTGAAAAAAGCTGGAGTGATCTTTTTTGACCCATTTGAGAAAGACACACAGGAGGGAGTGGGAGTCCACAGAGTGGAATGTGGTTGGAAAACAGTGGCAGTGTCTCAAGCAGTTCAATGCAAGCACTCATCTAAAAGCAGGAAAATACACACAAACAGCCAATAGCATTAGGTGAGAGATGAATACTCCACTGAGCTGAGCCAAGTCTGACTGACAAAATCTCAAGCCATTGGCTATAAGAGGCTGGTTGAAGAAAGTCAATGGCTGAAAGGGATAGACCCAAAGCCCACTCCATGCATACTGTTAGCAACAAGCAACTCTGTGAAAAAACTAAACAGGCAGCATTCCTATGAGCACGGGAAGGTGGTAGAATTGTTTGCAACTTCTAGCAACAAAGCTTGTGTCTAGAGTAGGTCTTAATTTCCGTTTTTATTTTAGAGCAACTCCATGGAGAGGTCATATAGGGTGATCAGTTAAATGTAAGCGAGATACGGTTTCCTGAGCCTAACAAAAGGGCTTTGATCTTGACACATGCAATTTTATTATATGTGCTTCAATGCCATGTGATTGCATGGGGGCAGACAGCAAATGTGTTTTATGGCAAAGTGCAACCTTTGCTAACCATGCCACAATCCAATTTAAAAGCAGCGAAGTCTACCTTCTCATTATGCATGAAAGCTAAAATAGTCCATATCCCAGAGAATATACTGTTGCAGGTATGGGCAGATTTAATAGACCTCACCAGTGGCACAACTCGGTAATCAGGTCTATAAGTCTTTCCACGTCAACCAAATATGAATGTGCCTTCAAGCAGTGAAGCATTGTCATTGTCATTTGCAAATTGTACAGCCTTATTATTTAAAGACAACGGCCTGTTAAATGAATTGTCGGAACCCTTACAATTCCTAGCCAGTGTTTGACACCATTTAAACTGTGAAGAGCCATTAAGGCTCGCCATCATTTAAGTGCAGACCCATCACTGAGTACCAGTGATCAGCACATCTGACTGCTGTACAACTCATCGATTCTATAAGAGGATCTTTACGTTTAGCCCACGCAGCTAGAAAATTATTGTTCATAAACTGATGTAGCATTAGCACATTCATTAATGCACCCGTTGTTTACAGTACAGTGAATTTTTTTAATTGAATTTATGTTATGATGGACATACATGGAACAATGCATATACAGTGTCGGATGGACAGAACAGTTATTACTGGCACAAACATGACAAAGTAAGCCAGGTCCTTTTTTCAACTAATAACTTGATTCACTTACGATTTATGATTTCATTAATTACGACTGATTTTTAAAGATGGTCTCTTTAGAATGTGCTAGTCAGAACGCCTTGGAGGAAAAAAGCTGTGTAAGAATGCACAGCCTAGGCTGTCTGAAATAGCAAGGCATTGCAGCGTTATTTGCATTATTTTAAAACGCTACTCTGCACATATTTTTTGCATTTATGAATCAGCGACATCATCTTTAGATTTCAACGAAATACTAAACAGCAGCAGCCATTACAGCGTAGTAAAAACATTGATTTTCACCCAATCATTCCGTATCATTTTCACGGCATCCCATAAGTACCCTTCCTCACCCTCAAATATCTATTTGTACCCGGTATTAGAAGCCGTCATGGAAACAGTGAATGCGTGAAAGTCTAAAGTGAAATGTAAATCCTTTGGGAGACATCAAACTCTCTATATAAGTGTGGAGTAGTGATTGATGCAAATCTTATTTCACTTAAAAAAGACCAATGAAGGAATTGCAAAATTGACGTAAACACAGAGTTTATGATGTGGCTGAAAATGGTTATGTGGTTCATTGTTGGCATCTTTTCTTCTAACATTTCTTTGATCTGCTAACATAAAGCTGCATGACCAGGGGTCCTACAGATAATGTTTTAAGGATGTATTGTTGACCCAAGGAAATCTATGGGTAAAATGAGATATTTACTCAAACTTTTTAAGACGATTTCAGTTTGACACGAAACCCTAGACGGTTAACAATTGATCTGGGTTCGGCATTAAATATTTTTACCTTACTATTTTCTTAAAAACACTGTTAGAAGACAGAGCACATTTCCCAATATGCTCCCTAAACTTTGTATGCTTAAAATTGTTTGTGGTAACCAATTGACTATTTCAGACTAATTTATGGCAGATTTTTTTTTTAAAGTTGGAACTCTACATACTTAGGCCTACACCAATACGGAGAGTACATTTCTGACTACGTTGGAATTCACAGATTATTCCAGGAGTACTTCTGGGCGACTGTGACCACAACTTTATCAGTGCAGATGAAAAGCTGCTAGAAGCTCATCAGGTGAGATTCGAAGCAAAGCAAACATTGGCCCTCATTATGACCCTGGCGGCCGGCGGTATTTTGGAGAAAAGTACTGCCAATAGTCTGGCGGTAACTTTCCCCAAAATATGACATTGAGTACCACTCCGTCCGCCAGTCTGGAGACTACAGTCTCCAGCCAGGCGGCCGTCACTGATCCACCTGCAGGATTATGACCCCGCCTACCGTCTTGGTTTTCGTGGCTTCCGTACCGGCACGAAAACCATGGCGGTAGGCACTATCAGTGACAGGGATTTCCTTCCCTGTCTCTGATAGGGTCTTCTCCGCCCCCTGCCCCTCCCCAGAGTCTTCTACCGCCACCCCCCTCCCGACCCCTGTGACATACACAAACTTGCACGCACCTTCATACACATGGATACACACACTCATACCCACATTCACCCACACATGCATACATCCATTCACACATACATCCACACACACTTACATTCATACAAGCACCCACACATTCACACAACACAACATACACGCACACTTACATCTACACTTGCACACACATACCACACACAACGCACACCCACATTCACGCACACACTAACATACACCAACAACCCCCCACACACACACCACCTCCCACCCCTCTCCCCTGTCAGAACACCCAACTTACCTGATTTCAGGGGGTCCTCCAGCAGGAGACGGGACGGGGCGCTGCTGCCAGCAGCAGCGTCCACCAACAGAACACCACTAGGCAGTATCATGGGTCATGATACGGTCTACCGCAGTGTATTGTTGGCAGCAGCGCCACCTTACCGTCGTCCGCTTCCATGGCCGTTGCCGGAATTCCGCCATCCTTCTGGCAGAATTCCGACTACGGTCATAATATAGCGGTCAGCTGGTAGCCACGGCGATGGTGTTTTGGAGGCCATCGCTGTGGCGGCAGGCGATTTTTACCACCACTGTCATAATGATGCCCATTGTGTGGGGAATTTCTGAATCCAGAAAGTGTGATAAATAAAAAATGAAACACTATTTTCCTTCTGAGTGCAATGAATGGTATTGTTCTTGAGATGAGAAACTGCAGACCAGAATACAGACTTACAGAAAAGAGGATCTAAGTCCCTAGAGGAAAAAAAGTTATATAAACATGGTACAGACCCTGAGAAGGAAGCTCTTCAATGCTAAGTAGTCTGAAGGTCCAAGACTTTGCATCCTGTTAACAGAAGCTATGCACATGAAGCTCCATAGATCAACCTGGAACCTCGTAGATCAGTGACGATTTTGTGGGTGATGGTTGGAATAGTTGTTCTGGAGTACTGAATCTTTCATGGATTCACATGCTTGAATCATTGTCCGTCGTCAAAGTGGGAGTCCCACGATTCAATAATAAAGCAGTACCTATCATTATCATAGTCTATAATGTCACTGAAAAGTCACTTTAATAGCCTAGCATTGTCCTTTTTAAACAAGGACCAAATTTGAACTATAACCAATCAGGCGATAGCACCCTGTAGAATACTTCCAAGAGAGGCCGAGTCCCTCAGATTTTCTACCACACTTGTGAAGGGAGAGTCTCTGAGCTCTGCTCAGTTTCTTCAGCTGTTACTTCTTTTTGGATCATATGAGATTATATTTCCTATTTCATTTGTCTAACCCTGGCACTCATATGTTAGAGCAACAGAAAAAAGGAGAGATTACACTGTGAAAACATTAGGAGTGTATCTACTATCTTCATCCTACCCACAAAGCAAAGAACTACAAAATATGTCATACCTTTTCCTCTAAAGCCCTGAGGCTATTATTGTGGCTAAAGAAACATAAATCTCACAAAAAAGTGAGGATTTCTTCACCCTTCAGGAGAGGTCAAAGGGAGAGATTGTTCCAAGGGGTTCCAGATGTGCACAGAAAAGTCATACAAAAAACTCCCCATGAGTCTTCAAAAGGCAGAAAAAGGAAAAATCCTCCTCAGAGGAAATATCAGACCCTTCAACTCCCTCTTCAGTCCTGACACTACATCAGGAAAATACTCTTAAGAAGCCAGTCATAGTGAAACATAACCTGACAATGAGACGTCTGCAGCAAAACTGTGGTCAAAACCGCATCTATGATAGCCTCATCTACACAGTCGTCTACGATAATCTCATCTACGATCACCCCATGTATGACGGTCCTCTACTATAACCTTGTCTACAATGGCCATCTACGATAACCTCATCCTCGGTGGTCGTCTGTGACAGTTGTCTACCAGAACCTGGTCTATGACAGTTGTCGACGACTGTTGTTGACGATGGTCATCTCCAATAATATAGTCTACAACGGACGTCTATGACAGTCATCTATGACAACCTCATCTACAATAACCTGATCTATGGTGGTGTCGACAATGGTCATCGACGGTAACCTCGTCTATGACGCTCATCTACAATAATCTCTTCTACAATAACCTTGGTTACAATGGTCGTTTGTGACAGTTGAATACAATAACATCATCTACGATAACCTCATCTACTACTGCATCATCATTGACAGCATCATCTAGGGTGGCCTAGTCTAGTATGGCCCCATCTACGATAGTCATCTATGATAAACTTCTCTATGATAATCTCATCTACGACTGCACTGTCTATGGCATAGGCCTTATTGACGACGATCTTCTCGACAAAACGAATTACGAAAAAAGCCCCATTGTCAACAAAAGCCAAAGACACCACATAGTCCATCATAACTTAATGTCAAGAATGAAGGGAACTATTAGGAGCATATCTACAACAGGCAGCAATATATGTGGAGGCAATATGTAGACCAATCTCACCACTGCCCCTTGCTTCCAACCTCAAGCAGCATGGTTCAGGTCCCTGAAGTTCTAGTGCTAGACTTACAAGGCATGTTAAAGGATTACAACAAACATTTTTCTGAGCTTTCAAGGTTATAGCATCTCCGATATGTCAGCAACCTCAGGCACTCCTGTCACTCCAAGAATGATTCTGTTATCAAGTTACCAAGTTTTGCTGTGTTTCCTCAGAACAACCTTTTCGCCTTCGATGTTGATAGAGAGAAGGTAACATTCGCAATACTGCATCTGTTCCTGATAGATGGGCTGATTATTTAATCCTGTCGCCTTCACCTCTGGCACCACAAATGGTGGATTTCCCACCTGATGATTTTTGGTGGCTTCCGTACCTTCATGGAAAGGGTGGTCAAACGTTTCTGACTTCCAATAATAAATAGGCTGTGAACGCTATTGGAAGATTATTTCTGGATGGAATTACAATCACACAGGAGTCCTACCAAGAATCTATAAGAAATACAAAGCACCTGAAGACTCACCACCAGCTCTGGTGAGCTCCCAAACCCAACTCAGTCATCACACAAGATTTTCACCATTGTTCGAAGAACCCTTCCATACCAATCACAGCACTGCCTCTAAAGCAAAGTGGACACCTTGATAACATTGGAGGGAGATTCTTAACCATGTCCGGTAGTACTGGATGAGCAGCCAAATCACTGACAATACTGGGCAGGTATGAGCGCAGATGTGGTCAGAAATTTTGAAAAACACCCTTTAGTGGGGCCTGCGAAAAGACACTTTTTTGCATTGAGAAAGATACCAGAGGCATCAGACTTATCAGCCCTCTCAACAGCCCTTTATGGTAGCTTATCAAGTGGCAGCCTACCCCAAGGAACCATCAAGGAGAAGGCAGGCAGCACAGCAGGAAACACTGGCAGAAAACATTTACAACGTTGCAGGGGCTGGTTACACCTCCTTCAACACACCATCCTGTGTGAAAAAAAGTAAAACTTTTCTCATCCTTGGAGTAAGGTAACCTCAAACAAATGGGCCCGGGATCTCATCACATAAGATCACACGTTAAGGTTCACCAAGATTCTGCCCACCACTCCACCAAAACGAGGGCACCTACCTCAACTCCATCTTCTTTGGAAGGATGTGCTTGCTATGCTAAGCAAAAGTGCCATTTGATAGAAGCACCAACAGCATTTCAACCATCCCAACCCACAGAGGCTTTCCTAAAGTTGTCTAAATGTAAGTTACCGAAAAGCATCAACTATTCCATCCAAGAATTTAATGTTCCTCGGTGCAACATCGGATAATGTCCAAGACAAAGACTTTCTATCCAAGAACAGGTGACAAAGGCTTCAGCAACCTGCTCTCAAACTATCCAGAAAAAGACCGTTGCAGTGCTTCTGTTCAAATATCCTCCTGGCATGATTTTATCACTGACCAATCTGATTCCTCTTGCATGCCTGAGAACCTAACTGGAACAAACAAAACCATGTTGTGGGAAGCTAGCTCTTTATATGATATATCAAAATGAGATATATTGTGCAAAAAGTCCAGGGGTTCCCTTACCAGTGGGCAAGGGCTTGCTATAGCAATCCCAAGTCCTGCAGACTTAGGCTTATCAGAGAGGAGTGTTAGACATTTGCAACGACACTCACAGTCAATAAATGAGACCCATGTCTCAAGAAGTAGATGCACACCAAATTATAAAACGAACAAGTATCTTCATATATGTTTAGACATCGGAATCAATATTATCAAGTAAGTACGTTTTGCAACAAAAATCTTCATAGTTTTTGAAATCTCAATGCAGTGCAATTTTGGAAGCTGCAATGTTATCCTACAGAGGAAAAGCAAATACTTCAACAGATACAGTAATGTGACTTACAAAACCAATCACTCGGACTTAAGGTAAGTACTGGACAATGGTCAGGACACCAACAGGTCACACCGGGCAGCACTTGGGTGATCGCATGCAGAGGTGTAGTACAGCATTGGGTGCCCATTATTAGTCAATGGAGATCAGTCCGGTTGAAAAGAGGCTGGAGGTTTCGACAGGGCGTCCAGTCGAGGAGAATCAACAGGTGGGTTCAAGTCTTGGGATGCTTGGAGACAGAGTGACAACTTCGGTACTCTTTTCCACGGGCCAGAGGCGACGGGTGCAGAGGTGTCCTGAGGCATTGGTTTTTTTCCACCGGGAGCACTCTCGGTTGAGAGGGCCTGCGAGTAGAGGCTACAGGCGACATCAGTGAGAAATTCTTAGGTGGGCTTTGTCTCAGGAGAGCTGGGGAACGTTGTTGGCACAGTTGGCCTATTTCTTGGGTTAGGTGGCACGGGTGCAGTGGAGCTTTCGGGTGTCAGGTTTTTGCGTTCTGGAGTCCTCTCAGGTCTCCAGGAGTGCCTGCAAGATGCAGGGAAGCAGCTCCACTGCTCCACAGGAGTTCCTGGGTCTTTATTGAAGGTAGGCAGGCCTCCGAGGCTTTAGGAGGAACAGCAGCTTGCAGGACGAGTCAACTGTGTGCCATGCTGTGTTTTCACTTTTAGCTGCACCAAGACATGCAGCCTGCAATGGCAGCCTGCATGTGATAGGTGAGGGACCCCTGAGGGTGACACAAGTCTTTGGTACCAATGCCCTAGGAATCAGGGACCATTTACTAGGTACTTACAGGGAGGCCATAGGTATTGCCCATTGGGGAAATATTGCACAGTTTTAGGGTAAGAGGTCTGGCACTTAGCAGGAACCCAGAGCACCAGTCAAAATTGCATCATGACCCAGGCAAAACGTGGGGTTGACCATGTCAAAAAGGGGCACTTCCCTACACATGGATTCAAACAGAAGGATCGTTTGATGACGTTCAAGGACAGGGTGAGCATCACATCAGGTATGATGCAAGGTGCTTAGTGGTCCCCAGATCTCCCACCTATCAGAAGACCTCACCTTCTTATCTCAAATACCCAACTTCATAATAACTACAGATGACTCCCTGGAGGGCTTGATCAATCATCTGCAGGACTGTAAATTCAAGGAAAGTGGTCTCCACTCCAGAGCACCAAGCACATCAATCGCCTGGAGCTCAAAGCAATCTAGCTCAGACTCCAAGTTTCCCCACCAAGCATAGCAAAGGCTTAACTGCTAGGTCGCATGGACAATACCACCAGCATGCATTATGTGAACAAACAAGGGGGCACAAGATCACTGGCGCTGCCAAGGAAGCTCAGGAAATCTGGAGCTGGTTGGCAACATGGAGAGTAACTCTTCTGGCTGAACATGTTCCCAGGACAAGCAATCTCTTAGCAGACATGCTAAGCAGAATTGGGAACAGCTGCCAGAGATGGGAGCTTAATCAGTCAGCACTAAACAGGATCTACTCTCTCTGGGGTAAACCGGCACCATTTCAACAAAGGAGAATCGTAAATGCCAGCTCAATGCAATTTGGTATCCACATTCAGAATCATGGGGAATTCCCTTTTCGATCAGATGATCCGGGATCTATGCTTATACTTTTCTCAAGATACCTCTAATACCAAAATGTCTCAGCAAGATGAAAGCGGGGTGCTATTGCTTCATCCTAATAGCTTCCAGGTTGCACAGGCAGCATTAGTGATGTACCAAGGCCAGGTCCTTCATCCGAATCCCGACTTCTCTATGCTTGTGCACATGACTCCTAAATTCCATGATGTCAAAGATCTGAATATTCCTCAGGACAGTAGAGATATTTTCTCCAAAGCAAGAGTGGAATCTGCAATAAAAACATATTAGCCCAAATGGAGATGTTTTGGCTTATGGTGCCAGAAATAAAATCTGCATCCGCTACAGGCATCACCTGAGCAGATACTACTCTGTCTACTTTTGCTAGCTCAGTCTGGGTTCATGCATGACTCTATCAAGATACAGCTCAATGCTACAGCTAGGTTTAGTTGTTCCTCACATTCACTCTTTGTGATTGACCAGAACCATCAACCAGATCATGAATGTTTTGTTTAGGGTTTTTCCTTTGGTAATGGCTCCTCCCCTTGACCATGGCTTGAATGTAGTTCTTTTTCAACTCTGGAAGAGTCCTTTCAAACCTATACACACACCAGACCTCAAATTTTTTAACATGGAAAATCACATTGTTGCTAGCCCTCACTTCGGCCAGAAGGGTGATTGAGATATAGGCTTTCACAGCTCAAGAACCCTTTTTGTGCTTTGCGGTCGATTCTGTCATGCTCAGAACCAATCCTAAATTCATTCCTAAAGACCTTTCAGCCTTTCACCTTAATAAGCCTTTAATATTATGGACTTTCTTCCCAGATCCAACCTCACCGGTGGAAAGATCTCTCTAGTAACTAGATATTAAATGATGTCTAAAGTTCTACCTACGTCACACTTAACAGCTGGGAGAAACTGACCAGGTGTTGGTCTCATTTACATACACTCGTAAGGGTGCTGAAATCATCAAAGCAATCATCGCTCTATAGATCTCAGCCTCAACCCAGTTTTTGCCATTCGAAGGTTGGCAAACCGCTCACAACAAAAACTGGGACACGTTCAATTAGGGCAGTGTCTGCCTCAACTGCTTTGTTTGCGGGAGCCCCTCTGGAGAAAATATGTCATGCTGCGACCTCAAAGAGTATGCATACATTCATGCAGCATTATGGCCTGTAATCGACACAGCGCAGTGGTGCAGCGGTTGCACATGTTGTATTGCCCCACTTCTATATCGTGAACCTTGTTGGGTTACATGTGTTTTATTCTGTATGTATGCAAACTTTAATCTAATATATTTATGGATACATGTGAATATGTACATATGTTTATTTTTTGAGTTGCATATGAATATGATATATATCATATCTGCTATTTGTGCTAATACTATAAAGTATACAAATACATTAACTGCTTGCTATTCTGATTTAGGCATGTGAATCTATGAAAGATCCAATACAGGAGAAGAAAATTATTTACTTACCTGGAACTGTAGTTCTCCAGTATTAGTATCTTTCATAGATTCACATGCAATTCACCCTCCTCCCCTGAGAGGCTCCCCTTATAGCTTAGGTTTTATTTCCCCACTGTGCTTTGAAAATCTGAGGGACAGAGCCTCTCTTTGTGTTCTACAGGCTGTTATCACCTGATTGATTATAGTTCCTTGTTTAAAAAGGACATAGATAATCTATGAGAGTGATTGTTCATGGCCATTATAGCCTATGATAATGAAACATACTGCTTTAATGTATCGTGGGATTCCCACTTCGACAAGGGAGAATGAGTCAAGCATGTGAATCTATGAAAGATACCAATACCGCAGAACTCCAATTACAGATAAGTAACATTTTCTTGGGCCACTTGGTCAGGGATGCTGATGCTCTGTGTCCCACAAAGACAGCATACTTCAATAAACACATTAGTCACTCAATAAAGTATGATATTCATCACTGGTAAAGAGTGTGGCAGGATTTACTACAAAATATTACAGCACAAAATCTGATCCTCCTCTATGACGAGTGCTGGTCTAAGAGCCGACTACTGTGAGTAGACCAGACTTGAGTGACATGCTGATTTGGAAGACTGTCATCAGAACCTCAGCACACTCTCGATCAACCTTCAAAATGAGGGCTGACTGACCAGGTTAGATGTTTATACATCGAGCTTCTCCCCAACAGAATCACAGGCTGAAATACTATATATACTTTCAAATTATGACTATTACTCAGAAATAACAGAGAATCTACCTCTCTCAAGGATTAAAGAGGAGTGAACAGCAAAGGAAACATAAGAACCTGCATCCGACTTTCTACACATAATAAGCAAAGGTTTTGTCCAAGAATCTTTATAACAGTTTATTCACTAGAACTTCATTTTCATCTTTCTGTAAGATAAAACAAATTCCCAGCATAATGCTTTATATCTGCATTTGTACTTCTTCATTCAGCTTCTTGCTATATTACCCTACTGAACTCAGAACTGGTTCCGAAAACTATCTTTCCCACTGAGAACTCTGCTGGAAACAGGACTTGCTTCTGATCTTCTTAAAAGCCAATTTACTGTACTTCTCTTAAATAATAACTCACTGCAAAAAACGCAGGCGCCTAACTCTGCACTGAGCTAGCACAGCTCATCATGAAGTGCTACTCAAGCCACAATTTTTCAGGCTATGGTAGTGAAGCTCCAAAAAATGTCTGATAATAAAAGCATTTAATATATCATGTTCGGCATACAGTAAAGCACCTTTAGTGGTATATTGTGCTCAATTTCAACCACATAAATACAGGCAATTATGGGATCAAATACAAATATTACATGAGTGTTAGAAATAGGATCTTTGGTTGGCAGTCAGGTTACCCCCTGTCCAAGCAAGGACCCTCACTCTAGTCAGGGTAAGTCACACACAATCCAAATTATCCTGTGCCCACCCTCTGGTAGCTTGGCACTGAGCAGTCAGGCTTAACTTAGAAGGCAATGTGTAAAGTATTTGTACAATAAACCATACAATAACACCATATAGCACCACAAAGATACACCACACAGTGTTTAGAAAAAAATGTATAATAATTATCTGGATATTTGCAGGTCAAAACAATCACAGATGCAGTAAGTAAATGCAGGGATATCACTGAAAAATGATATAAAATGTCTTAAGTCTTTTTAAAGCAAACAAAGGTGGTCATTACAACCCTGGCAGACGGTGTTAAAGTGGCAGTAAGACCGGCAACAGGCCGGCGGACAAAATGTTGCAATTACGACCGTGGCGGAAACCGCCAACAAAGACAGCCACTTTAACACTCAGACCGCCACGGCGGTACAGACAAACAACTTGGCGGTCACCGCCAACAGCCAGGCGGGAGACAATGTACCGCCCACACTATTATGACAGGCCAATCCGCCACCTTTTCCGGGGCGGATACAACGCGGATAAAAACACGGCAGAAACAGGCATTTTTAATGAAAAACGCTCACCTCTACACACTCCACGAGGAAGGAGGACAGCATGGAACCGGAACTTCATATTCTCCCAGCGCTAGTCTTCCTGCTCTTCTATGAGGATCACCAACGCCGGCGGCGAAGACCACGGTGAGTACTGCACCTACGACATGGGGAGGGGGGAGGCAAAAACAGGGACACACACACTCAACACCCCAAACCCCACCCCCACCCTCACCCACTACAACACACACACACCAATGCTTATCAATACATTACAGTAACACCCCCCCACCCCCCTCAGAAGAATGCAAAGACAAAAGGAAATGAGTGTAACTATTGTAATATATCAAAATTGAGTAAGCAAATATATACATATATATATATACACTATAAACAAAATTGATACCACAATTAGTAGTCCAGGTTTTGCATCATTCATAGTCCGTGGACCACTGGGCCCAAAATGCATGGGCGAGGCCCACACAAGATACCCGAACATGACGGAGAGAACACTGCAGGGGCATCAGATAGAAATACAACAGGCACCTCAGGGGGAAGGGAAGGGGGGGCACATCAGCCGGATGAGTGCACGACGCCAGATCCACGAGGGGGCTCCATGCCCATCGATCAATCCTGGGGAGTGCAAAGCCACAGTCTCTCAAGTCTCTCCAGTGGGTGGTTTGCCCACTGCTTTATCCTGGGGAGTGCAAAGCCACAGTCTCTCAAGTCTCTACAGTGGGTGGTTTGCCCACTGCACCATCCTGGGGAGTGCAAAGCCACAGTCTCTCAAGTCTCTACAGTGGGTGGTTTGCCCACTGCACCATCCTGGGGAGTGCAAAGCCACAGTCTCTCAAGTCTTTACAGTGGGTGGTTTGCCCACTGCTATATCCTGGGGAGTGCAAAGCCACAGTCTCTCAAGTCTCTACAGTGGGTGGTTTGCCGACTGCACCATCCTGGGGAGTGCAAAGCCACAGTCTCTCAAGTCTCTCCAGTGGGTGGTTTGCCCACTGCTTTATCCTGGGGGGGTGCAAAGCCACAGTCTCTCAAGTCTCTATAGTGGGTGGTCTGCCCACTGCACCATCCTGGGGAGTGCAAAGCCACAGTCTATCAAGTCTCTCCAGTGGGTGGTTTGCCCACTGCTTTATCCTGGGGAGTGCAAAGCCACAGTCTCTCAAGTGGATAACTTTCTCCACTGGTTCTGGAGGGGGCTTTGTGCCCAGAGTGCTTCATCCTGTGCAGGACAGACGGAGTGGATGGATGTCTCCACTGGTTCTGGAGGGGGACTGGTGCCCAGAGTGCTTCATCCTGTGCAGGACAGAGGTAGTGGGTGCATGTCTCCACTGGTTCTGGAGGGGGACTGGTGCCCAGAGCGCTTCATACTGTGCAGGACAGAGGTAGTGGATGCATGTCTCCACTGGTTCTGGAGGGGGCTTTGTGCCCAGAATGCTTCATCCTGTGCAGGACAGAGGTAGAGGATGCATGTCTCCACTGGTTCTGGAGGGGGCTTTGTGCCCAGAATGCTTCATCCTGTGCAGGACTGAGGTAGTGGATGCATGTCTCCACTGGTTCAGGAGGGGCTTTGTGCCCAGAATGCTTCATCCTGTGCAGGACAGAGGTAGTGGATGCATGTCTCCACTGGTTCTGGAGGGGGCCTGGTGCCCAGAGTGCTTCATCCTGCTAAGGACAGAGGTTGTGGATGCATGTCTCCACTGGTTCTGGAGGGGGGTTTGTGCCCAGAATGCTTCATCCTGTGCAAGACTGAGGTAGTGGATGCATGTCTCCACTGGTTCTGGAGGGGGACTGGTGCCCAGAGTGCTTCATCCTGTGCAGGACAGACGGAGTGGATGCATGTCTCCACAAGTTCTGGAGGGGGACTTGTGCCCAGAGTGCAGCACTCACCCCGTGACGGTCCCAGTTGCGTCACTGCCCCTGCCGCTAATGGGCTAGCGGTGTTTGCCATGGTGGACTTTGCCCTGTTCAGCGGTGCTTGCCATGGCGGTCTTTGCCCTGTTCAGCGGTGCTTGCCCTGTTCAGCGGTGCTTGCCATGGCGGTCTTTGCCCTGTTCGGCGGTGCATGCTCTGTTCAGCGATGCTTGCCATTGCAGTCTTTGCCCTGTTCAGCGGTGCTTGCCCTGTTCAGCGGTGCTTGAGTTGGCAGTCTTTGCCCTCTTCAGCGGTGCTTGCCCTCTTAAGCGGTGCTTGCCATGGCGGTCTTTGCCCTGTTCAGCGGTGCTTGCCCTGTTCAGCTGTGCTTACCATGGCGGTCTTTGCCCTGTTCAGCGGTGCTTGAGTTGGCAGTCTTTGCCCTGTTCAGCGGTGCTTGCCCTGTTCAGCGGTGCTTGTCATGGCGGTCTTTGCCCTGTTCAGCGGTGCTTGCCCTGTTCAGCGGTGCTTGCCATGGCGGTCTTTGCCCTGTTCAGCGGTGCTTGAGTTGGCAGTCTTTGCCCTGTTCAGCGGTGCTTGCCCTGTTCAGCGGTGCTTGCCATGGCGGTCTTTGCCCTGTTCAGCGATCCTTGCCCTGGCGGTCCGTCATTGCCCAGCTTGGCTGTGGCTGGCAGTCCTTCATGGGTCAGCTGGGCTGCAGCATGTGGGGCCCTCCTGGGCAGCTGGGTTGTGGCTTGTGGGGCCATCCTGGGCAGCTGGGCTGTGGCTTGTGGGGCCCTCCTGGGCAGCTGGGCTGTGGCTTGTGGGGCCCTCCTGGGCAGCTGGGCTGTGGCTTGCGGGGCCCTCCTGGGCAGCTGGGCTGTGGCTTGCGGGGCCCTCCTGGGCAGCGACGATGGGGCTGGCGGTGGCCTCCTGGGCAGCGACAATGGGGCTGGCGGTGGCCTCCTGGCCAGCGGGGATGATGGCGGTCTTCTCCGCCGTGCTGCTCCTCACTGACTTTGCAGGTTTCTTCTGCCCCTTCCCCACCTTGGGAGGAGTCACTGCCGAGTCCACACTCCCCCCGGGACCCCTGTAAGCGGCTTGGCTGGCTGGAGTCTTTCCCCTCTCCCGCCGGGCACTGTCCAACTTCTGGTGCTTCACAGGGGGGGACTGGCTGTGCTGTGGCTCGGTGACAGACTGGCTGGCCTGGTGGCCGGTGCACTCCACATACCTGTAACAACAGGCACCACTGGTCCCGGAGATTTTTTGGCTGAGGTGCTTATACGGGACCTATGAGTTGGAGGGGGGGGTGGTGGGAAATAGGTTCAGGGGGGACAGGAAAAGTTGTTTGGGCACACTGGGACGGGTAGCTGGAGGGGGTTTGGGAGCGGAGGAAGAGGTGGTGGTTGTAGGAGGTGTAACTTTTGTGGATTTGGGTGCAGGTGCATGCGCTGGAGGCTGTCGTGAGGTGGATGGATGTTGGGTGGGTGTGTGCCTGCGTTTGTGTATCTTCGGAGGGGGCGTCACAGACACACTGGGAGAGGACACAGGGGATGTGTGGATGGTAGTGGGGGTGGTGACTGCACGTGAGCGGGGTGTGCTGGTGGGTGTGCTGGAGAGGGACGTAGTGGCTGTAGAGGTAGTGCATGCAGGTGTAGATGAGACTGGGAGGGAGGAGGGAGACAAGGAGGAGGGGGACAAAGTGGAGGCAGTGGATGTTGGTGTGTCTGCGTGTGTGTGATGCTTGCGTGAGTGTCTGCGGGATGTGTGGTGCTTATGTTTGCCTGAGCTTCCCTTGTGTGGTGAGGTGTGTGTGCAGGCTGGTCTGATGGTGCGCTTGGGATAGGCAGAGGTACAGGGGATTGGGTCTGGGTGGAGGAAGTTGGAGGGGGGAGGCTAGACACAGGGACAATGGCTGACATCAGTGCTGAGGCCAGAGTTTGAAGGGTTCGATGAAGGGCAGCCTGACCAGAATGAATGCCCTCCAGGAATGCATTTGTGTGTTGCAACTCCCTTTCTACACCCTGGATGGCATTCAAAATGGTAGACTGCCCAACAGTGAGTGACCTGAGGAGGTCAATGGCCTCCTCACTGAGAGCAGCAGAGGGGACAGGGGCAGGGGCTGAGGTGCCTGGGGTGAAGGTGATGCCCACCCTCCTGGGTTAGCAGGCACGGGGCACACGCTGAGGGGCTGCTGGGAGGGCGGTGATGGTAGGGGGGGTGGCAGCTGTACCTGTTAAAGTGGGGGGCACAGATGTTGCCGCCACCACAAGGGAGCTCCCATCGGGGGACGAGTCCGTGTCGCTGGTTGCAGATCCTGTGACCGCCGTGGTGCTCCCCTCGCCCTCCGTCCCACTGGTGTATTCTGAGTCCGTAGTGTGGGCCTCCATGCCCATGTGGGATGCAGCTCCCTCGTGCTCCGGTGCCACTGTACCTCCGCCTGATGATGCTAATGCACACAAGAACAGGGAGACCGCAAAAAAAGGGGGGGGGGACAGAAGAAAGACAGGTTGAGTGCACGGCTTACCGCTATCATTTGAGGACAATACAGACACAGCAGCCCCCTGCACTACGTCACGCTGTTGGGCTCTACAGTGCAATTCCTGGGAAATGGCCTACAAGGCTATGGACGACATCTGCACACATAGGTGACCCTGGGGCATGAATAGCTGTACTTGGCACTCTACAGAGGTGGGGTGGGGGGACACAGGGCCATGCCTTATGAATGGGCCTAGCCTACGGAACTCTCCCTGGCCTAGGGGAACCCACAGCCCTTCTCCCCCACCCAGACACCTTCACTGCGCGCAAAGTCAGCTGAATGATAGTGTACTCACCCCCTTGTGTCTGCTGTGATGCCCTCAAGCGCCCATCCAATTCAGGGTAGGCCACCGCCAGGATCCGGAACATCAGGGGTGTCATGGTTCGACGGGCACCCCTCCCACGTTGGGAGGCCATCCCCAGCTGAGCCTCCGCCGTCTTCTTGCTCCAGCGGCGAATGTCCTCCCATCTCTTCCGGCAGTGGGTGCTCCGTCTGTGGTGGACCCCCAGGGTCCGAACGTCCTTGGCGATGGCATGCCAAATATCCTTCTTCTGGTGGGCGCTAACCTACATGAAATGTACAGGGGAAGAAGAGAAGTCATTACCAACTAAGTCAAAGTGAGTGGCCCCCATCCCTACCCTTGCCATGTGGCACATGCATTCACCGTCTTTCATGCACTCAGAACTCTGCCCCCTTCCTTCTTACAACCAGCCCTCTCCACACAGGCATAGCCCATACAACATGCTCCCTGTGTACTTACCTGTTGGTCTGGAGGACCGTAGAGTAGCGTGTACTGGGGGAGGACCCCGTCGACGAGCTTCTCCAACTCCTCTGCAGTGAAGGCAGGGGCCCTTTCCCCAGACGCACGAGCCATTGTCTCTTCCAGAGCGAGGTCACAGCAGCACTTGCAGTGTAGGTCCTCTCCTGTCGAAGATCAGGTATTGAGTAATTAGAACAGTTAGAAAATGGCGGTCACGTCCGCGGCGGTCACGTCTGCGGCGGTGCGTACCATCACTGCCGACGTACATAGTCATTGGCTCCTGGGACCCATAGGGTCCAATGTTAACCAATGCAGCATTGCGCCACGGTCTTCGCCCGCCTACCGCGACGGTGTACAACGCCATCGCAGTTACCTCACATCCCACTGTCCCGCTTTAGAGGTCAGGCAGCCGCCATTTAAGGGGCCCACATGGCCTAATTACCAACTGCGTCACACATACCTAGGCCTAGTCTCAACACACATACAGGCCACATTTTGTGTATGGTTGAGTGTTCTGTGCATACTGTGGGTACATACCTCTGAGTTGTTTGACTCTGTGCTCGCTGTTGTCCTTCATAGGCACCGTCCACTGGGACATGTGAGGAGATGACGGATCCTCCGGTGTACCGACCGCTGGTGGACCTGTCGACAATGGAGGAGCGACATTTGGTCATCACCTACAGGTTTGACCGTGCCACAATCCAGGAACTGTGTAGCCAGTTGGAGCCAGACCTGATGTCAGCATTCCGCCATCCCACAGAAATCTCCCCTCAAGTGCAGGTGCTATCAGTGCTCCATTTCCTTGCAAGTGGGTCTTTTCAAACAACAGTGGCCATAGCATCAGGGATGTCCCAGCCGATGTTTTCCAACGTGTTGTCCAAAGTGTTGTCTGCCCTTCTGAAACACATGCGGAGCTACATCGTTTTCCCTCAGGTGGAGGATTTGCCTACAGTGAAAGGTGACTTCTATGCCCTTGGATATATCCCCAACATCATAGGTGCCATTGATGGGACCCATGTGGCTTTGGTGTCCCCCCCACAGGAGTGAACAGGTGTACAGGAACCGGAAGAGTTATCATTCGATGAATGTACAGATGGTATGTTTGGCAGACCAGTACATCTCCCATGTGAATGCCATGTTCCCTGGCTCAGTGCATGATGCCTACATCCTGCGGAATAGCAGCATCCCTTATGTGATGGGTCAACTACAGAGCACCGGGTGTGGCTATTAGGGGACTCTGGTTACCCCAACCTGTCATGGCTACTGACCCCAGTGAGGAATCCCAGGACAAGGGCAGAGGAACGCTACAATGAGGCCCACTGGTGGACTAGGAGGGTGATCGAACGCACCTTCGGCCTCCTGAAGGCCAGGTTCCGGTGCCTCCATATGACAGGTGGATCCCTATTCTACTCACCAAAGAAGGTGTGTCAGATCATCGTGGCATGCTGTATGCTTCATAATTTGGCTTTGTGACAAAAGGTGCCTTTTCTGCAGGAGGATGGTCCAGATGGCGGTGTTGTGGCAGCTGTGGAGCCTGTGGACAGTGATGAGGAAGAAGCAGAGGAAGAAGACATTGACAACAGGGACTCAGTCATCCAGCAATATTTCCAGTGAAACACAGGTGAGAATACATTCCTGCCTACTACAAGTACTTTTACACTTCTACCTCTATCCTGTCTGTCGATTTCACCCAGTGTATGGTCACTGAGTTGTCACTTTCCCTTACGGTTTCACAGGTGTGGGTCCCAACGTGTGTCATCTGCTTAGATTCCTCACGGACTAGAGCTGTGTGACATAGGTATGTTGACATTACTATTTCCTGGAAATGTTGTCAATGTAATTGCAAATATACTATTTCAAAATCACAGATCTTGGTGATTTAGGTGTGTTTATTTAAATGCAAAATATTGGAGGGGGAAGTTAAATGGTGAGGGGTGATGGCAGAGGAGTGTCCATGGCAGAGTCCAGTCTATTTGTCTCACAGGTGCATTGCCCATATGGGCATAGGAAGTGGAGCTGGGGCAGTTCCAATATGGACAGGGTGACAAAGTGGGACAGTGGGTTGACAATCAGGGTGATCTCATTGCTTGGCGGGGGTCTTGGAATCGGGCTCTGTCTTGTTCCTGGATCTCAGGGACCGCTTGCGGGGTGGTTCTCCATCTGCAGGGGGTTGGGTGCTGGTGTGGTGGTCCTGTGGCGGTGCCTCCTGTCCACTAGCGCCGGCGGAGGTGGTGGGCAGTTCATCGTCCATGCTAGTGTCAGGGGGCCCTTGGAGTGCCACAGTGTCCCTCCTGGTGTTTAGTATTTCCTTCAGCACCCCTACGATGGTGCCCAGGGCGGAGCTGATGGTTCTGAGTTCCTCCCTGAAGCCCAGATACTGTTCCTCCTGCATGCGCTGGGTCTCCTGAAACTTGGCCAGGACCGTTGCCATTGTTTCCTGGGAGTGGTGGTATTCTCCCATGATGGAGGAGAGGGCCTCGTGGAGAGTGGGTTCCCTTGGCCTGTCTGCCCCCTGTCACACAGCAGCCCTCCCAGGTCCCCTGTCTTCCTGGGCCTCCGTCCCCTGGACCGTGTGCCCACTGCCACTGCCCCCAGGTACCTGTTGTTGTTGTGGTGGTGGGTTATCCTGGGTTCCCTGTAGTGGTGGACACACAGCTGATTGACGTTTCCTGGGTACAGAGGTATGGGCCCGCTGGGTGGGTGCTGTGCTGGTGTTACCAGAGGGTGGAAGGTCTGTGGTGGCCTGTGCCTATGCAAGGGGAACCGACTGTCCCGAGGCCCACGATGGTCCGAGCTGGTCATCTGGATCCAGTTGGACAGAGCTGCTGTCATCACTGTGGGCCTCTTCTGTGGGTGGGGTGGAGATGTCTGGACCCTCCTGTCTGGTGACGTTGGGTAGTGGACCTGCAGGGGTGTAAATGCTTAATTAATGCATCTGTGTGTGTCATGGTGGGCAATGGGTGGGTGACCGGTGTACCCCTGTGCTTGCATTCCAATGTGGGGACTTGTGTGATGATGGTTTAGGGGGTTGTATGGGTATGTGCAGTAGGCATGCTTTTGTGATGAGTGTCCATATGTTGGGGTTGCATGCAGGGCTTGGTGTTGGAATGGGTGGTTTGTGATAGTGGGGTTATGTGAGTTGGTGGAGTGCTGAGGGTGAGGGTACGGGTAGGAGTTTGTGATGGCATGCAGGAAAGGTGGGGGATACATTAGTAAAGGTTTGACTTACCAGAGTTGATTCCTCCACCGACTCCTGCAAGGCCCTCAGGATGCAGAATCACCAAGACCTGCTCCTCCCATGTTGTTAGTTGTGGGGGAGGAGGTAGGGGTCCGCCGCCAGTCCGCTGAACCGCCAAGTGGTGTCTTGAGACCACGGAACGCACCTTCCCCCGTAGGTCATTCCACCTCTTCCTGATGTCATCCCGATTTCTTGGGTGTTGTCCCACTGCGTTGATCCTGTCGACTATTCTTCTCCATAGCTCCATCTTCCTTGCAATTGAGGTGTGCTGCACCTGTGCTCCAAATAGCTGTGGCTCTACCCGGATGATTTCCTCCACCATGACCCTGAGCTCCTCCTCCGAGAACCTGGGGTGTCTCTGCTGTGCCATGGGGTGGTGTAGGTGATGTGTGGAGTGGTGTGTATGGTGATAAGTGTGGTGATATGTAGTGGTGTGTGGTGTTTTGTGCGTGGAAGTTGTGTGGGTGATGGTGTTGAGTGCCTGTGGATGCTAGTTTGTGGATGGTGGTGTCTCTCTCTGGCCTTCTCTCTGTAATAGTGGTCGTAGGGGTTTGTGGGTGATGTGGGTGTGTGTTTTATATTGTAATGGGTGTGTGGGAGTGGTGTGTGTATGTGTCTCAGGTGTGTGTATTTCGAATTGTCCAATGTGGCGGGGTTTTGTATGTGTGTGTGTATTTTGAGCGCGGCAGTGTGTACCGCCAATGGAATACCGCGGTTGAAAGACCGCCGTGTGGATTCGTGGGTCGTGATAGTGTGGGCGTATTTCTGTTGGTGTGACGGTGGAGGTTTTGTTTTCGGCAGTTTAACACTGACCTTTGGTGTGGCGGACTTGTGTGGGTGTCTGAATTTTGTTGGATTCCAAGATGTGGGTCATATTAGCTGTGGCGGAATTCCGCGGCCACGGCGGCGTGTTGGCGGTCTTCTGCACAGCGGTAAGCGGCTTTTACCGCCAATGTTGTAATGACCCCCAAAGTCTCTTTCAAGCACAAAGTACCTGGTTCACGTGAAAAATCTCTGCAAAGGGCTGCAGAGGAGGAGAAGTGTGGAAACAAAGGGGTGTGCGTCGATTTCTCTGGCCGTACATGGCGATGCATTGTTTAGTTTCCACAGCAGGGACGGCTGTGCATCGATTTCCAGCGCTCGGTCATGGATCCTCTTCGGGTTGAGGGGTTTTCAGACGCCCCAGGGACTGTGTGGAATCCTGGGCTTGCGGAGCGAAGTCACAAGCACTGCATTGATCCGGTGGGCTTTGCGTGGTATTTTCTCCTGCACGGCAGGCGCTGCTTCGATATCCCCTCTGGAAGTTGGGCTGTGTTGTCCCAAGTCGGCTTTGCGTCACTTCGGTGGGCCGTGCGTCGAAGTTCTGGTTTCAACGCAGGCACTGCATCGATCTTCTCCCTGCAAAGTCACGCTGCATCGTTCCGGTTTGGCGTGTGGTAGAATTTCTCACCGCGGGGCAGGCTGTGCATCGGTTTCAGCAAGGTGTGCGTCGAATTTGCACCGCACAAGGAGTCCAGTTGCAAGAGAGAAGTCTTTTTGGTCCTGAGACTTCAGGGAACTTGAGGCAAGCTCTATCCTAGCCCTTGGAGAGCACTTCTTCACCACAGCCAGAGAGCAGCAAGGCAGCAGGCCAACAGCAAGGCATCCGTCCTTCACAGAAAGCAGTCAGGTGAGTCCTTTGGGCAGCCGGACAGTTCTTCTTAGCAAGATGCAGGTTCTGGTTCCAGTTTTCTTCTCCAGGAAGTGTCTGAGTTGGTAGGGGCAGAGGCCCTGTTTATATACCCAAATGTGCCTTTGAAGTGGGGGAGACTTCGAAGAGTGGCTTAGAAGTGCACCAGGTCCCCTTTCATTTCAGTCCTGTCTGCCAGGGTCCCAGTAGGGTGTGTGGCTGTCCTTTGTGTGAGAGCAGGCCCTCCACCCCCCAGCCCAGAATGACAAATTCAAAATGCAGATGTGCAAGTGAGGCTGAGTATCCTGTGTTTGGGGTGTGTCTGAGTGGATGTACAAGGAGTTGTCAACTAAACCCAGCCATATGTGGATTGTAAGGCACAGAAAGATTTAAGTTCAGAGAAATGCTCACTTTCTAAAAGTGGCATTTCTAAAATAGTAGCATTAAATCCAACTTCACCAGTCAGCAGGATTTAATGTCACCATTCTGGCCATACTAAATATGACCTTCCTACTCCTTTCAGTTCAGCATCTACCACTCAAACAATGTATGAGGGCAGCCCCAATGTTAGCCTCTGAAGGGAGCAGGCCTCACAGCAGTGTAAAAGCGAATTTAGGAGTTTTACACTACCAGGACATGTAAACAACATAGGTACATGTCCTGCCATTTGCCTGCACAGCACCCTGCCCTATGGGTTACCTAGGGCATGCCTTAGGGGTGTCTTATATGTAGGAAAGGGGGTGCTTTAGGCTTGGCAAGTACTTTCAAATGCCAAGTCGAATTGGCAGTGAAAATGCACACACAGGCCTTGCAATGGCAGGCTTGTGACAACGTTAAGGGGCTACTTAAGTGGGTGGCTCAATCAGTGCTGCAGGCCCACTAGTAGCATTTAATCTACAGGCCCTGGGCACACATAGCGCACTCTTCTAGGGACTTATAAGTAAATTAAATAGTCCAATTGGGTATGTTCCAATGTTACCATGTTTATAGGGAGACAGCGTATGCACTTTAGCACTGGTTAGCAGTGGTAAAGTGCGCAGAGTCTTAAAACCAGCAAAAACAGTGTCCAAAAAGTGGAGGAAGGCAGACAAGAAGTTAGGGGTGACCACCCTAAGGCTGTCAGGTCTAACAATGAGGATTTGGTTTGAATAGAATATTGAAAGAAGCTAATGTGTGATATTCTTAACTAAGGATGGTGAAAAGAAATGACTGTCCCTTCTGCATACTAATAACCATGAAGTTTTGTATTGTGTTTACTACCCCTCTGTGGGGTATTGAAGCGCTCTCTCACATGTATAACATGCTACACTACTTCAGGTGCATGGATGTTTTGAACCTATTTGGGAAGTCTTTGGTGTTATAGGCGTTGACAACAGGAGTGAAGTTTTGGTGTTACAGGTCGCAGTTCCTGGAGGTGTGATGTGTGAAGGAATGGAGAGATATAAGTGGAAATTATAATTGTAATGAACACTAAACCAATGATGCAGCTACACAGCACCAGCCTAGCCAAAGGGGCACTGGGATTTGCCTGTGTGTACACTAAAAACTATTAACTAGGAAGAAAGTAGAAGAAAAATTAAAGTTGGCAACTTGAGCAGAAACTACACAATTTTTGAAAGGCCCAGTTTTTACCTATTCCTCGTAAGCAGAAGTAGCCATAATAATAAACTTTTTGCATGCCTCCCTCCACTTTTCTAACACTGTTTGTGCTGGTTTTAGGACTCTGCACACTTTATCACTGTTATCCAGTGCTAAAGTGCATATGCTCTCTCCCTTAAACATGGTAACGTTAGTTCTTCCCCAGTTGGCATGTTTGATTTACTTATAAGTCCCTAGTAAAGTACACTACATGTGCCCAGGGCCTGTAAATTAAATCCTACTAGTGGGCCTACAGCACTATAGCACTGGGCCTACAGCACTGATTGTGCCACCCACATATGTAGCCCCTTAACCATGTCTCAGGCCCGCCATTGCAAGGCCTGTGTGTGCAGCTTCACTGCCACTTCGACTTGGCATTTAAAAGTACTTGCCAAGCCTTAAACTCCCCTTTTTTCTACATATAAGGTAGGCCCTAGGTAACCACAGGGCAGGGTGCTGTGTAGGTAAAAGGCAGGTCATGCACACATGTTTTTTATATGTCTTGGTAGTGAAAAACTCCTAAACCCATTTTCCACTATTGTGAGGCCTGCTCCTTTCATAGACTAGCATTAAGACAGCCCTCATATACTTTTTGATTGGAAGATTCTGATCTGAAAGGGGTAACCAGGTCAAATTTAATATAACCAGAATGGTCTGTGCCTTACAGCCTGTCTCCAATCAACATCTGGTCTGTTCTGGTTGACAGCTCCCTTGTGCATTTCTTCCCACACAACCTCAAACATCAGACACTCAGTCACATCTGCATTCATCTGCATACTGAATGGGTCTTCCTGGGCTGGAAGGGTGGAGGGTCCAACACTTACATTTCAAAGGCCAGTGGCCTGCCCTCACACAATGGACTGATAACCCCCTACCGGGACCCTGAGACTGGACTGAAAGGGGAACTTGTGCATTTTAAAGCCACTCTTTGAAGTCTCCCCCTCTTCAAAGGCATTCTGGGGTATATAAACTGGGTCACTGACCCCATCAGCTCAGAAACTTCTGGGCCTACACCTGCACCCTGTCAGAGGAGCTGCCTGGCTGCCCGAAGGACTCATTGGACTGCTTTGCTGCAAAGGACTGCTGCCCTGCTGTTGCTCTGCTGCCCTGCTGGGCCATGACTGTGCTGGAAGGACTCTACCTTCCCCCAAAAGTGCTCTCCAGGGGGCTTGGATAGAGCTTGCCTCCTGCTTTGGGGTCTCAGGGACTACAAAGATCTCCACTGCTCGATTTTTGCTAGTACCCCGACCTCAGCGACTTCGGAACTACATCAGCAATGCCAGCAACGCCGCAGCCTGCTCCCGCTCTATGGACCTCGCTACCCGCAATGACCTGGCATGCAACGCAAGTCCGACATTGTCGCAACTCCACTGACATCACACAGGGTCATCGTGACACTGCGAAGTCGCCACATAACATCCTGACAGACTGGAACCAGCAACCCCGTCGGGTCACAAAGGATCGACGCATTTCTAACAACACCGCCTCATCTCCCCACGCATCTGGATGGGATCAACGCTTCACCTCCACCTGCTTCGCAGCACAGAACCAACGCCTCTTTCCTCAGAATCCTTAAAGGACTAACACCGCACCAACTTTAGTGACACCTCTCTCCAACTCCGTGCGGCACACTTGTTCTTCGTTTGCTTCAATTTCACAAGGGACTGTATCGGGGTTCTGTGCGACTCCATGACCAGGACCAGTGATGTCAGATTGTTGGGAACAAGTCGGTTAGCGATGCCATGATAGCCCCAGTTGGAACTATTGTGGCTTCTCAGTACTGTGGTTGGATTTAAACCTCAAAGAACTCATAATTTAATTACTGTACATTGATTTTGCATTGTTTTATCAAAAGTTTTAATCGATAAATATCATTTAATTTTCTAAACCTTTGTGGTGTATTTTTGGGGTATTTTCACTGTGTTATTGTATAAAGTTCTGCACAAATACTTTACAAATTGCCTCTTAAGTTAAGCCTGACTGCTCAGTGCCCGGCTACCGGAGGGTGGACACAGGATAATTTGGATTGTGTTGTGACTTACCCTGATTAGGATTGTGGTCTCTACTTGGACAAGGGTGTATATTTCTGCTAACTAGACACCCCATATCTAACAATAAGTGAGACGGGGCTGAGTATCTGAAAGCATGTTGGGAAATGGCCATTAATTATAAAGTGACACAGTACAATGTCACAGGATACTAAGTTGGGAGGGATGAAGGGAAGGAAAGAGAAAGTGTACTAAGGAAAACAAGGCACTTAGGGCCTCGTTTATTAGGCCCTAGCGGCACACTGGGCCACCAGAGCATCCGTTTTTTACACTCCTGTGGCACAGTGTGCCAGTCCATATTTACAAGGCCACACAAAGCCACCTTGCATGGCATTTCATGGTCTTATAAATATGGCCCGTTCACACATAACACTGCATGAAAGGGGAGTTCAATGGGTGTTGCTTGGGGTGTTTCCATGCATCACCCAAGGAATGGAAGGAATCTGATGCATTCCCAGATTAACAAGTCTGGAAATATGTCAGATTCCTTCACCACCTCAGGTGTGGTGTAAGAGGGACGCAACAGGAGAAATGTATTTTTTCTCCCTGATTTTTCCTCTTTCTATGTATGCTGCATTTAAAAAAATATATAATGATTTTTTGAAAGTACCTTTTTCCTGTCGTTGCTGGCGTCGCCTCCTGCTGTGTTACTCCTCTGGTCATCTTGTAGTGCACCAGTATTCGCTGGGAAGCAGGCTCTCCAACAATCCTGGTGCTGCTGACATGCTAAATGTAGCATGTAAGCAACGTCAGGATTTGTCTAAGTGGCTCGGAGTGCTGCTCAGACTGGGGTCTGTGCTGTTTCTCCAGCCTGGCGGCCGGCCAAACACACATGTGCACACATGCGCACTTAGGCCCTGATTTAAACTTTTTTGAGCCGCATTAGTGTCATTTTTTGACACGAAAGCGGCATAAACTTACAAAATACAATTGTATTTCTTAAATTTGCTCCGCTTTTGCGTCAAAACATGAAGCTAATGCAGCGCAAAAAAAAGTATAAATCAGGGCATTAGTGCACTCCCCCCCACCTCCTACAGCCCAGCCCTGTCCCACCACGAACACATTGCTGACTGAGCCAGCAGATGAATGATAAAACGAAAATTAAATATCGTTTTATTTTTCATCTCCTGGTTTAGGATTGGGGGGGATGCTCCTTTGCCATTGCGAAGGAGCCGACCCTGCTGCTCTTTAGGAAAAGCTGTACCTCCGCTATTTTGAAGATAAAATCCGGTTTGGAGGAATCCTCCGTGGTCTGGCAGCATGCTTTCGGGTGCAGTGGGGTTTATCCTCTGCGACCCCACCTTCCTGCATCTTGTCATCTTCCCCGCTCTTTAAGTTCACGCGTGTTTGATATTTGCAAAAACAAAATGTACGCAATTTCTGCCTGTTTTTTTTTTTTTTTTTAAGCACAACTTTACAGCCTGAGACACGAGAGCAGTGACAGCAATATTATGCTCAAATAACTCTTTTAGCCAAAAAGCTCCAAAAAGCCCGCCTGACTCGCTTTGAAGACGTTTGTATTATCTGGCGCTTGCCATCCTGACAGACTATGACATACAAGTTGGTTCCATTGAAAACTAAATCGCTAAAACCTACAGAAGATGCGGCTGAATAATTGCAGTAGAAAGCGCCGGTCGCCTGAGCCGATGTCCTACAACAGTTCCCTATTCTACGCCTGCAATAAATGCATTCACAGAGAAATTATTCCTCTTAATCTCACTCTTATCTGCAATTGCCAGGTCTTGGAATTGTTAACTTTGAATTTGCATAAAACGAATCCCATTGTAATTCCTTGCCTCTGCATTTAAGACCTTTCATAATGTTCTAAGCCGCCCTAGTTCCTTGAAATGTATTTATTCCTTTCGCTGTCAGTGTCACTTCTATTTGCTATGCTTTCCTGACTTGAATGCCAAATCCCAAATCCTGACCTTTCGCTCTTCTGCCCGTTCGCTGTATTGCTTGTTTCTGCTTTGTGTGGATACAGCCATGTCATTGCGGGTGACAGATCAACATCATTACAACGACTCGCCTGCATTAATGAAACATCATCAAGCATTGCGACCGCCGATTGCTTTATTTTGCGTATGATGAAAAGAGTTTTGCAAAGTTGTACTTGCACAAGATAGTCACAGGATAGGCAGCAGGAGTGCAGGCTTTCCTAGAAAAGGAAAGGTTCAAGGAATAAACACTTACGGAGATGGTCAGTCTTTGTTTTCTCACACACAAAAATAATTACAGCCTCTACAGCTGCAAACATGCTTCTCTTAAAAACACAGAACAGTATTGATGAAGATAGGAGCAATGAATGCATGTTTACGCGCACACACACACACACACACACACAAAAACACCACAAAAGAGGAAAATACAACACACTAATGCACCATCAAAAAAAAAAAAACACGCACACACCCTCTCCCAAGCTCAAGCTACACTGTTTCATTGCTTTAAATCGGCCGGTACTGTCCGGTACTGAGTACCGGCACTTTTTAATTTTGAGAGGGAGAGTACCTGCACTTCTCAGAAACAAGCATACTCTGTATCAGAGTACCTGCCCTTTTATTTTTCCATTTCAAGCACTGACTGTGGTTGAAACATGAACTTCTGCTATCTGTGATGCTATGGTTTTTCATATGCTAAGGAAGATTGCACTGGTGATGTACGTGATGGACCAATAGCCCAGATTTAAGAGGGCCTAGCGCCTCCTTGCACCACATTAGCGTAATTTTTTATATCGCTAATGTGGCCAAACGAGGCCAAATTCACTGCGTCATATTTATATGCATGCATTGTGCCACTTTGTAACTCCTTGCACACATTATGCCTGCGCCAGACATAATGTATGCAAGAGGGGGCGTTCCCTGATTCGGGGGACCACAAAATTGGCGCAGTGCAATCTAAGAGATTTCCCTGTGCCATTTTTTGCAGCTATTTTTAATTCCTGCACAGAGCAGGTGTTAAAAGGGGGAATAGCAATGTTTTCAATTGGCCCCTAAGCACTCTGCAGGATTAGCACCAATATTTTGGTGCTAATCCTGCACAGTACATCAATAGCGTCAAAAATTCTGACGCTATTGCCCCTACATGGTGCCATGGCGCACCATACATTAAATTCGGCGCACACATGGTGACGGTAGGGGGGCACATTGGATGCAGTGCCTCGTTTCTTAAATGAGACCCTGTGTGTGTGTGTGTGTGTGTGTGTGTGTGTGTGTGTGAGACTGTGTCCGTGCATGTGTATTTCCGAGAGAGAGAGAGTTAGAGATGTGCTTGTTGTGGTATTTTCATATTCCCACTAATGCCTGCTATGTCTTTCTGCATTTTCGTACGATTTCGACCAATGTAGGATAAAGATGCTGCTTCTTAGTGTTAGCCATTCTATGAAAATCAGTGTATTATCATTGAACTCACAAACAATTTACTGCTCTTCTTCAGGTTGTCTTGCTTGCAATAAATTGATGCATCAGTGACTGGGTGGATGTTTTTGTACATATACTCAAAAAGAGCCCTTAAATGTTTTTTGCACCAGAACCTGAAGTGATGCAGCAGTGTGGTTTGTCATTTCTCTGCCCTGAGGGGCATAGCTCCTTGGGGGAGGGGTCAGTGAGTTGGTGTGTTACACCTTCCCTAAAAAGTGTATTTTCAGGTAAATCAGTGGGTGCAGGTTTTTTCAGTATGGTATAATGGTGAAGTGTCTCCCAGATTTTTACCAGGAACTTTTTCATCCACACAGACAGCAACACACAAACACTCATTCCCTCACTGTTTTGAAAGTCTTCAAAAATGTTGGTTATTTTATTAGATATTGTGTTTTCCTAACTTACTAACTCTACCAATCTGCATTCCTCTCAGGGGCATAGCTTGGTCAATATGATTAGGGTGGTGTTGGCTTTAGATTTTTCGACAATCATGCTGGCACATGATGTTAAAATACTTTTTACGACAGGTAAGCCGCACAAGAGAGGCTTCAGAGGCAGTGGAAAGGGAGAGAATGCAGAGTGGTAGATGTACCGAGAGAAAGAGCATAATTTGGTGAAATAACCAACATTTTTAAGTCCTTCCAAACAGAGAGTGTGTGTGTGTGTTTCCTTTTCGGGGTGTGTAAAAATTCCTGGTGAAATCCAACAGACACCTCACCATACCGAAGGAAAGCATTTGCACCCAGCTATTTATCACAAAATACTTTTATTGGGAGGTGTAACACCCCCCACATACACCCTGAAGCTACACTCCTGATTCCTCTCTGTAGGAAGCTGGCTTGATATATGGTGAGCACCTATGGTGTTATCACACTATACCAGGTCCAGGTATCCCCTATTAGTGAGGTGTACTCAGTGTCTAGGAAGCCAGGCTCTCTAGGGGTTGCTGTGGATGAGCAGACAAGGCTTATCTAGGAGACATGCAAAGCTTATGCAATACCACTGCAATCGAACAGCACTTACACAGATGAAAGAACCACACAGTGTTACCAAAATAAAGGTACTTTATTTTAGTGACACAAATACTAAAATACTATACAGGCAGTATTCTACTAGCAGGTGAGTAAACACACTATTATAAACACATCAGTAATGAAGAATGGGCATAGAAAGCAATAGAAAGTCAGACCCCCACCTAGGTAAGTGGAATCCATAGAGGGGAGTTGGAGGAACTAGGAACCCCAAAACATAAGTACCAGAGTGTCCTCCCAGCGACCAGGAGAGAATAGGTAAGTACCTGGTTGTTCCTAAACCCACAGATAAACTTTGTAAAAAGACTGTACAAGACCCAAGAAAGACTGGAAGAAACAGAAGGTGGATCCGGACAGAAGAAGGCCTGCAAATGAAGGGGACCAAGTCCAGTTCCAGTTGAAGTGACCAGTTGGGGCAGGAGCCGCTACCCACCCTTCTGGACGTGCAGGACCAGATACACGGTGAAGACCAGGAGTTGGCTATGCAGTACACAAGCAGAGGAAGAGTTCCAGAAGTGATGCAGTCAATGTCCCACGTCAACAGAAGAGTTGCAGTCCAACAGTAGTGTGGAAGAAAACACCAATAAGCCTTGGCAAAGGCAAGAGTTGCAGAAGAAGAGTTGCAGAGCTGCTGGGGACCAGGAAGGTCTGAGGGGACTAAACCCAAGAAGGGAAGTCCCAGGCAACCCTCAGCAGTGAGGAGAGACAGAAGTTAAGGGTGCAGCCCCCACAGGCAATTTACAGGTGGCAGGCACACAAGTTGCAGTGAAGCCCACTCAGCACAACTGGAAAGAGTCCCATGTCGCTTGATCAGTAGGAAGGAGACAAGGCATTGAAGAGAAGAGTGCTGGAGGGTGGGGCTACACAGTGCCTGAAGATCCCTCAGAATAAAGCCTTGGTAGCTGCAAGAGTCACGGTGCACAGGGGTACTGACTGAATGGACACGCAAATACTCACCACCTCCCAAATTGGACAGCTGGTAGATAGGACCAAGGGGACCATTGAAGACCACCCCTGTGTTACAGGATCCATGCAAAGTTGCAGGAGAGAGGCTCCATATGGCTGGTCATCATTGTAGTTGGGCCTGCGGATGCAGGGGAGTGACTGCTTCACTCCAAGGGAGATTCCTTCTTGCTTCACGGTGCAGACTGAAGACTTGCTTCCCTCAGATGATGCACAGCCCGGGAAATGTTGCTGTTGCTGGAAGTAGCTGGAGAAACAATGTTGCAGAGTGACGTCGTCGCTGCAGCTGCAGATTGTAGGTTCCGGTGAAGTCCAGTTGCAGTTCCAGTGGCCAGAAGTCAAAGTAAGTGTTGCAGAGGATTCCTGCTGGAATCTTGCATGTCGAATCTAAGGACCCACCCAAGAGAGAGACCCTATATAGCCCTGAAAGGGGGATTGGTCACCTAGCAAGATGACCAGCTAGGAGGGGGCTTTGACGTCACCTGCCTGACCTGGCCATTCAGATGCTCCCAGCAGCCTCTGCCCATCTTGGATTCAAGATGGCAGAATCAGAATCAGAATCAAGTGGCCACCTGGAGGAGCTCTGGGCATCACACCTGGGGTGGCAATGGGCAGGGGAGTTTCATGCCAGACCAGGGACTTGTGCAAACCGGTTTATGCAAGGAGGGCACCAAATGTGCACTTCAAAGCATACCAATGGCTTGGGGAGGATAAATATGGGCCGAAGTGAGTAAAAGTATCTTCTTTCACCCTGAGACATTTTCAATTGTCACATGGTTAAACCTGAGGCTCCCGGGGTCTTTCCTTCATTCAGAAGTTGTTGAATATTTGAGAAGACAATGTCCTTCACCCAGTAACAAAGCTGTTCTCATCCTTATATTGAAGAGACCGATGATAATAAACTCTGGAAAAACATAGAAACAATGGTGATGTTACACTTGTATTTTTTCTGAAGTTAAATGAAATAATGAGTGATCATCAATCTGAGTTCTGAACTTGATGAAGCATAGAAATCACCTTTGTAGTTATTATAAAATAACATTTTACAATACATGTGAGCATTACTGTATCTATTTTATGTATTATTCTCTGTTTCTCAGCCATTTTTCCAAGGGAATGTTGTTGCAAACAATGCATGCAAATCGCATTTATTGAAAACATAAATATTGTGATAAATTGTGATGCTGGTTGAGGGGATTATGAGACCTTCCCAAGCAGCAGCCACAATTCCTATCAGGGTGAGCCACAAAAAGCCACAAAATCAGCCAGTGCCTAACCCTCTGGTAGCTTATTACAAAAGCAGTTAGGCTCAACTTAGAGGCAATGTGTAAGAACCTAGACAGCAGGCAAACACAAATAAAGTGAAAACACAACACAAGAAAAATACCACACTTAATTTAGAAACATTGAGTAAAATGTAATAAATTATTTTACATCAAACTGACATAAATCCAACAAGTAGAACCAGATATCTGCAATTTCAAGGATTTAAGGTATGTATAATGATTAAAAGCACAAAGCACCACTTTCAGTTATTTGCTTGTGTGATACCCGGTAAAAGTCACTATTTCAGGCTGACCGCAATAGAGCTTTGGCCAGATACAGGGGCCAGTTTATCTTCTAAACGCCAGCTAGAAGTTTCCAGTTTATGGTGATGGAGGCTGAGCAGAGCAGGGAGAGGTGGTCGTAGCCGTAGTGTGCAGAGCAAGTGTCGCAGACGGTTGTTGCTGTAGTGTGAAAATCCTGTTGGGCATCATGGATAGTCATTGCTGGAGCTTTGCCTTGGTGGTCACAGCAGGCTGTGGATGCTGTAGTGTAAAAAGCTGATCTCTCATTGCCACTTGTCACTGGTGGTTGCTGTAACATGAAGAGTCAGGTTCACCTTAGTTTTATGTTGGCTGGCAGCACGGGCACCAAGATCTTGGCGAGAATGGGCCCATTCATGCTTGCGAAGAATACATAACTTCAGAATTTCTCTTTTTCTTCTAGGATGAGCTCAACTGATGCCACACCAATAGAAGAGGACCTAGGAGATATCTCTTGGGCATTAGGAACTCATCCCTGCAGAGGCCAGAAGGGTTGAGTCAGGTCCAGTTGCAGGTCCAGGCAGGTCTAATGCAGCAGGTCAGCTGGGAAGTTGCATAGAGGCCTCTGGAGCTAGTTGCATTGGCCCAGGACTACGGGCCTTAATGCCGCTCGCAGCAGGAGCTGCAAGCCGCATCATTAGCACATCAGCAGTCAATTATAAGCAAGTTATCTTTCCCTCTGCATGGGACATCCTGCACTGGCCAGGACTACGGGCCCCAATATCCCTTGCAGCAGGAGCCGCTAGTCTCATCATTAGCGCACCAGCTTGTGCTTATAAGTAAGGTATCTTTCACTGCACCACCTAAGGACCATGGGCTCCAACATACCTCACGGTAGGAGCTGCAAGCCGCAGCATTTATGTGCCAGCCGGCACTTACAAGCAAGTTATCTTTCCTGCTGCGCGGAGCACACACAGGCTGCACCCGTGGAAAGCCAGACCAAGGGCAGGCCCATGTGCACTTGTCCGTGGCCGGACGAGGCTGGACTGGGCCGCCTCTTTGGCCCTTGGATACATCAAGGTGCTGTTTAATTGAACTGTCAGAGCTCTTCTATTAGTCGTATTAAACTCACCCCTCGATTCTTGCAGTTAGAATTACAGGTCTTTTATCTTTTTATCTGTACTTCTGCAAACGTACGACCTAGTAAGGGCTATTTATCCAGTAGCGACATTTGTTCCATTTCTATTGTGAAATATAAACATTAGTTCCTTTAATACTGCTACAATACTAATTGAAGACTACTTTGCTGAGCTGCTCGTTTTTCTGCTCTTTTTGCTCTTTTTCTAACATCCAGTACAGCAGCTGATTCATAGTGGGCCATGCGCAAACGCAAAGCGACAGAGCCCATAGTGGGCTCACAGACTCTAGCCACACTTACCAGAAAGTCTAGGAATTGCACGTTGAATAAGATCGACCTTTTTATAGAAGAGGTTGAATCTATAATTAGTAGTAATAGCCCTCTAAAGGGACCCAGAAAATGCTAAAAAGAAAAAAGACTAAACAAGCTACACATATTGTAACTGACATGTTCAGAAAGAGAATCACACTTCACACACAGAAATGTCTCTGACAAATGTCACGCCTTCTTCCCCCAGCACTAATTTGTCACTCCTCCTTCACAGGACACCCCCCTTGAGCTCACTATAATCTGTAAAAATCATTTCCAGCCCTTGCAGGCACACATTTCTGAAACGAGAAGTGCTGACGGTTCGGGCCTTGCTCTGATCCCACTCTCCAGGGTGCAGCCACAGAGCCGATAGAAGCAGCGTCTGCTCCTTTGCAAGACCCCCCGGGCCAGTGGGAGAGGAAGAGGGAGTTTATGGCTTTGATCATCCAGATTATGGCCATGGTGGAGCGTTTGACCAAAGTGGTTACGGATTTGAAGAAGAGGGTGACATGTTGTAGTATCTTGATAGCAGCGGTTGCCGCTGCGCGTGCCGATCAGATTTTCCCTGTCATCACACGCGCAGCGGAGCTGCTCACACGCGGCTGTATTTCATTGTTTGGTGTTCCTTTCCGCGTTACGAGCGCGAGGAACACCGAGCATTTGAAAACGGCAACGGCAGGGAGTGGAGCGGAAACTGAGGAGAGGAGAGCCATTTATGCTGCGCGCTGGGGTGATTGAATGGAAAGAATTTAAATTGAAATAAATACAACCTGATTTCAACAACGTGGTGTCTGGAGGTTTGTTCCCAGCTACTTTATGTGGCGATGAGCTGTGGAACTGGATCACCCCAGGCTATTACGTCGAGGCCCACTCGTGCATCAATCCTCGACCTTCTAGACAGCTGTATTTATGGTGAGAGTGTCTCATCTCCCATGAACCTCGGGTCAGAAGGTGTGGCTACAGCAGGTTTTCATTCTTGGAAAGTATAGCGGCCATCTTTAAACGGCTACTTTAACCAAGGTTTTTAGACTATTATTATTAAAAATCTGCGGAGGAGTAAATTTAATTGCTATTATATGGTCCCGAGTGACTTTATTTTTTCTTAAATACGGTCATGCAGTCGGTCAACCCTCCGCCACCATTTTTGGAAACTCCTGGTGAACCAGCCATACCATGGAAGCAATGGTACGATGCTTTTGAAACATATATGGGTGCCATTGGAGCGTCAAGATTCAGACCTGAAAGAAAGAAATGTTTATTGCTTCATTCTTTAGGTTTCGAGGGTAGGTCGGTGTTTAAACATTTACCAGATATTCAAGTGGAAGAAGGCGAGGAACTTGATGAATTTGAAGAAGCTCTTAAGAAATTGGCCACCAGATTTGACGCACCTCCTAGTTTGGTTATTGCAAGACATAAGTTTTTTAGGAGAGAACAAAAAAATGGAGAGGATGTCAATAACTACATTTCTGCTTTGAGGAAACTTGCGTCTGAGTGTTTCTTTGACACATTTACTGATCAGTTAATACGTGACCAATTCATTTGTCACTGTGCGGATAAATCGATCAAGCAAAAGTTGTTGTCCTTAGGAGATCCATCTTTGTCAGATTCTATCAGAATTGCTAAAAGCATTGAAACTGCAATGAGATCTGCAAAAGAGTTGGAACGTGCACAGGCGGATCTTGTGAACGTAGTACAGAGATCTGACGACAGGCGCAAGATGAGAGTTCCTTTGCACAACAAAGTGTAAGTGGATAAATCCAATAGTTTTTTCAAGCAGACTAACGTTTGTTTTAGGTGTGGCTATCCACCACATATAAAAGGAGGAAAAATTTGTCCGGCAAAGAATGTGCAGTGCAGAGTATGTGGCAGAACTGGTCATTTTGCAAGAGTGTGTCAAAGTAACAAAAGTGGTAACACTAAGGTTAATACTGTCATGGATGACGGTGATGACAGGATGGATGAGTTGATGAGTGAAATGCAAGAAATGATTCTGACTGTGGGTGATTGTGACATAATCACTGGCAATCCAGTGGACTGCATTAATCCGTACGTTTTAATTCAAGTTGGTGGCAAACATTTAAAGTTGTTGGCTGATTCGGGGGCTAGAATCACTATGATTACTCAGGAACTTTACCAACAGAATTGGGGCACGCGAAAATTGAATCCTCCAGATAGGACTCCGTTTTCATATGAGGGAAGGAGGATTGACTTAGTTGGTTTCTTTGAAGACATTTTGGTATTCAAGGGACGACGCATTGTTGGGAAAGTCTATGTTGCTGTAAAAGGTTTGAACATTTTAGGATGGTTTCACCAAGGGCTGTTTGTAATGGTTTTGCGTCCAGGTACGGGTGATCAGGTGACAGTTATTAGAGATACCTCTGATATAGAGAAATTGCTAAATGAGTTTCCCAGAGTTTTTTCGGGTGATTTAGGTAAAATAAGGGGCTTTTCACACAAAATAAAGGTCAAGGACAATGCTATTCCCGTTAAACATAAATTGAGAGGTGTGCCATTTAGTGTCAGGGATGAGTTGGAGAAAGAATTGGAAAGTTTACGGATGAGGGGAATCATTGAGCCCATTGATTCTTCGTTATGGTTATCTCCGTTGGTGGTGGCAAAGAAAACAAATGGGGAATTGAGAGTTTGTGTTGACTTGAGGGCACTCAACAGAGAGATCTGGGTGGACTCTCATCCATTGCCTAAGATTGGAGAGATGCTTTCTTGTATCAAGGGAGCAAAATGGTTTAATAAACTCGACTTGGCCACTGCTTATCACCAAGTAGAATTGACACACGAGTCGCGACACTTTACTGCTTTTGTCTCCCCGTGGGGAACGTATCAATATTGTCGTATGCCTTTTGGACTGGCGTCAGCAGCGTCAGTATTCCAGAGAATAATGTCTACCATTCTTAAGGGTATCGATAAAGTATGTGTTTTTCAGGATGACGTGTTGATTCATACTTCTGATCGATATGAACATGATGCGATTCTGAGGCAGGTCTTGAGTAAATTTGATAGTGCCGGTGTCGTACTAAGAAGAGAGAAATGTCAATTTCTCCAAACGTCTGTAGAATATTTGGGGCACGTGATCACACCAGAAGGGGTTTCTCCCAGACCAGGTCTTGTAGAAGCGATTGCAAAAGCACCTGCACCTCAGGACAAAGTTGGTGTCAAATCATTTTTGGGTCTTTGTGAATTTTATTCCAGATTTATTGAAAATTTTGCTACTCTAGTCAGACCCATTTCTAATCTGTTGAAATCTAAAACAGAGTTTTTGTGGAATGCTGAGTGTGCGGAAGCATTTGATACTATTAAACAGAGATTGGGTAGTGCCAATGTTTTACAATCTAATGATCATAACTTGAAGTGTTGTTTGACTGTCGATGCCAGCAAGTTCGGTCTTGGAGCAGTTTTGACGCAAATTAATGAAAAGCAGGAGTATACTATTGGGTTTGCGTCAAGAGTGCTCAGACCTAATGAAATACATTATTCTGTAATCGAAAAAGAATTACTAGCATGTTGGTGGGGTATAGAGAAATTTAAGTCTTTTCTATGGGGAAGACATTTTTTTCTCCAAACAGACCATAAGCCATTAGTCTCTATTCTAAATGGTACCAATCTTAAAGGTAGCTCACCAAGAATTGCAAGATTTGCGGGCAGGTTGCTTCAATTTGATTTTTCTGTGATACACATCTCTGGTGGAAAAAATGTGAGAGCAGATTACCTCTCCAGGTATCCAGTTTCCGAAGATATTGGAGAGGAAATGGACACTCAGGATGAAAACTGTTTCATTGCTTCTGTCGAATTAGAACGTACTGGATCGTTTTCCGAAATGATGTGGAAAGAAGCGTCTACAAGTGATAATGTACTTTCTAATGTTTTAACGTATGTTGAGAATGGGTGGCCGCATGAAAAAAGTTAGAATTTGAGTACTCAACCTTTTTTCAAAGTGTCTGACGAACTATCAATTGAAGATGGTGTACTGCTGAGAAGTGATAAAATGGTGCCTCCTGATGTTATATGATCCATTATTATGGAAAAAGCACATGAAGGTCACTTGGGTGCTACTCTTACTAAAAGAAGGGTTAGGCAATACTATTGGTGGCCGCAAATGGACAGAGACATTGAAACTTTGGTCAAGTCCTGTTGCATTTGTTCAACCAGTGATAAGGCCCTCAAAACGTCATCTCCTCCGCTAATGCCAATAGAATGTCCGGCAGGTCCTTGGGAAAAGATTGGCATCGATTTGTTGGGTCCCTTCAATTCTCTTCCTCCTAAAGTACGGTATGCTTATGTAATAATTGATTATTTTTCCAAGTGGCCTCATGTGAAGTTTGTGAGTCGTGCAGATTCCACGTCAGTTGTGTTGTGTCTGAAAGATGTATTTTTGGAAGAAGGAACTTGTGTCTGATAATGGGGTCCAGTTTGTGTCTTGTGAAGTTTAAATTTTTTTGAGTGAGTTTGCCATCAAACATTTGAAGAGTTCTCTCTATCAACCGCAAACGAATGGTTTGGTTGAACGGTTTAATAGAGTGGTTGGGGAGTGTATCCAGTGGGCGTTAGCTAATGGGTGTGTGGTTGATGCTGCTGTAAAGAGTATGCTCTGGCTCTACAGAACAACACCCCACACTAGCACGGGGATATCACCATTTGAGGCACTTAGAGGGAGGAAGCCTGCCACCTTATTTAGACCAGCTTGGTTGTCCAAGTTTTTCAAGCATTCTACATGTAAGGAACTCATTTATGCAAAGGTGGGTTTGAGTATTAAAAATTCTCAAGAGAAACAAAAGTCATATTACGACAAGAAAAGAGGTGTGAAGGAGGTGCAGTTCATGGTGGGTAATTGGGTGCGGGTTAAATTACCGGGGTTTGTCATGAAAGGTGATTCCAAGTTTTCTGAACCATTCAAGGTTGACAAAGTTTGTGGGAATGCTGTGCGGGTTGATGGACGTAACTGGTGGAATATGGGGAAGGTGGTAAAGGTTGAACCTAAGGATGTTTTGTTACCTGTTCACAAGAAGGTTGTTCACTCTTCAAAAGCACAGGATTGCTTGAATGTACAAAAATCTGTGGGGGTTAAGTCCTCGTGTTTAAAGGAGGTGGATTCATGCTCCAATCTTGTGCCTGTCAGGAGAAGTGATAGGGTGCGCAAATTACCTTTAAGGTATCGTTAGATGAGTTTACATTTAAGGTATTGTTTAGGGAGAATCGCTTATACGAAGTTTTATGTGTAGCGTTTGATTTGGTTATACACAACATGTATGGTTACTTTCATAGTTTAGTTCTGCAAGCGGTAAGGAAAAAATAATAATAATTGTTTCTTTGCTTGTTGTTTATTTAAAGTGTTAAAAGAGAAAACTAAGGGGGTGATTCTGACCCCGGCGGTACAAGACCGCCGGGGCCAGGGTCGGCGGGAGCACCGCCGACAGGCCGGCGGTGCCCCGCAGGGCATTCTGACCGCGGCGGTTCGGCCGTGGTCAGAAGAGGCAAACCGGCGGTCTCCCGCCGGTTTACCGCTGCCCTTAGAATCCCCCATGGCGGCGCAGCTTGCTGCGCTGCCATGGGGGATTCTGACACCCCCTACCGCCATCCTGTTCCTGGCGGTTCGCCCGCCAGGAACAGGATGGCGGTAGGGGGTGCCGCAGGGCCCCTGGGGGCCCCTGCCGTGCCCATGCCAATGGCATGGGCACGGCAGGGGCCCCCGTAAGATGGCCCCGCAAAGTATTTCAGTGTCTGCTAAGCAGACACTGAAATACGCGACGGGTGCAACTGCACCCGTCGCAACCCTGCAACTCCGCCGGCTCAATTCTGAGCCGGCGTCCTCGTTGCAGGGGCATTTCCTCTGGGCCGGCTGGCGCTCTTTTGGAGAGCGCCCGCCGGCCCAGAGGAAATGTCTAAATGGCCGCTGCGGTCTTTTGACCGCGGTGCGGTCATTCAGCGGCGGTACCTTGGCGGACGGCCTCCGCCATCCGCCAGGGTCATAATCAGGCCCTAAATGTAGTATCTTGATAGCAGCGGTTGCCGCTGCGCGTGGCGATCAGATTTTCCCTGTCATCGCACGCGCAGCGGAGCTGCTCACACGCGGCTGTATTTCATTGTTTGGTGTTCCTTTCCGCGTTACGAGCGCGAGGAACACCGAGCATTTGAAAATGGCAACGGCAGGGAGTGGAGTGGAAACTGAGGAGAGGAGAGCCATTTATGCTGCGCGCTGGGGTGATTGAATGGAAAGAATTTAAATTGAAATAAATACAACCTGATTTCAACAACGTGGTGTCTGGAGGTTTGTTCCCAGCTACTTTACATGTTCATGTAGGAGGGAAGCTACGGGGATAGCTGAGAACACAAAAGCTTTACCAAGCGATGAGGGAAGATCTGTTCCATAATGTTCTGGAACAGCCTAGGAGCAAGCAGGAACCAGAGAGACAGCATGTACAGTAAAACCCTCTGAAAAGGCCCAGCAGACACCCCATTCTCCCTCTGCCCTAATACTCACAATTTGTAGACCAGCAGAGGGGATCCACTCAGGGGTGCCATTCATCAGAATCAAAGTTCCAATTCCCGGTTGACCTCCAACAGAATGGTACCCTCTGTTAAGTTTACCCCCGCTGTACACGAACATGCACATCAGGTCAACACAAGTCCTTCTCCTGCCATCAAGGCTGGACCCAGTATGGGATGGTCAAAGAAGATCTATTTGGTCAAAGTACCAAAACTCTCTCCTTCAATTCACCATCAAGGTGAGGATTCCTTACTTAATAAGGTAACACACTGGATCCATCATGTGAGGGGCTGCAGAATTGTAATCAGGGAAGACATTATCCAAGCCAGAAGGCACACTGCCTATAACTTAAACTCTGATTCCATTGAATTTACATTTGCCGATAAGGATACAGCTGATAGCTTGATAGCCTTTGATATCAGGATATGTCCATTAAGCTGTTCATCTATGTGATTCAAATATTCACAAGCTGAGGCACACCAGAGGACGGTAAGCATAGTGCCCTAACCTTCTCAGGTATTCCAGACCGGATATACAATCCACCACATCAATCAACACTCAGCCCCTTCTAGTCAAGATTCAATACTGGGCAACTTGGACTGACTAAGGAAATTAAATGTGACCTCCCCCCCACCACATATTCAGGAGTATTCACAATCTCTTGCCGGTAGCCCACGGCCTTAACAACGACTGGCATAGCTATTAATTCACTGGATACTGGAGAGACGCAATACTTTACAGTAGTTTCCTGTAATGTTGTGGGTATCATGTCCTAATGGGGACATCTTTATCCAAGGATGTATTATCTGCATATTCCCAGAAACCTGGAGTTTAAAGTCAATCTTTAGGGCTAGGTATATCAATCACTGGATCCCAGCTGAGGTAAAGCATTGTGGCAGACCCTATTGAGGACTGCTCATATGGCTTAGACCCTCACTAGACTCGCACAAACTAGCAGTTGACTACCCCAATATCTTAGGAATTCATATTGGCTTTCTTGGGGTTTTCAATATCTACACCATACGGGAGAGAAGGGGTAAAACTTCTTAAACAGTTGCTGTCCTTGAAAGACACTGGGAACATTTATTGAACATTCATAACGTCCAACTGGAAGGGATTTTTAATATAGCATTTTAGCCTTTGCATCACAATGATATTGAAGTAGCTTCTGAAGAGGAGGAGGATTTGGGATCCACCAACTCGTCCTTCCATCTATAAAAAAGTGCACCCAGGAAGCTCTCCAGCTGAGGCCCTTAACATTGGAATTTAGCTTTAGGGCCACTTTAGGGAGAACAGTATCAGATAGCAAAGCCTCCTGTACCTAAAACAAACTCATTCATGAGAGCTGAATCTCATTCAAGAGATCTGCAGCTATGGCACATGGTGATCGATATGGAAATTATTCCAAGGCTCAAAAGTGATCACAATCTGCTTACTCTTTACCTATCTCCCATGGGGGGGGGGGCAAGGAGCTACCAGCTTCTTTGTTACATACTTTAGCTGGGAATCTCCATCACTCAAATAACAAGGGAAACCTCACTCAGGCGTCGGAGCTTGCTTTGACATCCAGTCTACTATTATCCCTGATCTCATCATTGCCATCTCAAAATTGAACTCTATTCAATCAAATAACACAAGACTGGCTGAAACAAGTAGCAGTTTGGCCATTTTAATCAAATTGTGAGCATATTCTAAGCCCCTCTAATCTAGACCCCTAGGAATCTCAAATGGAACAATCAAGATTCCAGATGGTTCAGCAAAGCCTGTAGACAAACATGAAGGCATCTAGGGTCAGCAATTAACTACAAAGACCTGTACCTAATATAAATACCATGGAAGGCTTATAAGATTGTGCTTGTAAAAGCGAAAAGGGCCTGGAGGAGCACAGGTGGAGGAATTGCTCAGTTCATGCACTGACAAAGATTATTCCAAGTTGTGGGCACTAGTGGCTTAAGGTTGGTGTGGAAGTAACCAACAACCACATATCCCCGTCTGCATGGTTTGATCACTTCCAGATTTTATAGTCTGTTAGCTCATTGGACTCTTCCAACAGCATGGCCTTAATGGAAGATAGGGCTTGCTCAGATCCCCTGGTATTCATCAGTGATATCGGACTGGCCCTTGATGCCATCACAGGTGGCAAAGCTGCTGTCATGGACGGCATCCCTGGAGATATTGTCCTTGGTGATAGGTTTAATTGGCCCAAATATATTTTAGTGCTAGCAGCCATTACTGCAAAGGATACCTTCCTGCAAATTATAGGCCCATTAGTCTCATGGACTCCATCCAGAAAGTATTCTGTAGGTTGGTCCTAAGTTCAGTTAACAAATGTATCGAATAGAAAAATATGCTCTCATCAATGCAGGCGTGCTTCAGGAATAAAGTAAGCACCATCAACCAGGTCTTTAGGTTCCTGTTAATAACCTGGAATGTGGTGCAAATCGGCAGAGGCCACCTGTACGTGGCCTTCGTCAATTTGAAATCTACCTTTGACCTAGTACCTCAAAGTAAGCTGTGAATGGTACTTAAGGACATGGGTATCCCAGAAAACATCTTAACTATCCTGGTTTGACTCCATGAGGGTAACTATGGATGTGTGCATTGGGGAGACCCGGGAAACTTTCAGTTCCTATACCTATCAAGAAGGGAATCAGGCAAGGATGTGTTTTGGCACCCACCATGATCACCAATGTTAGAAATGGGGTCTTTAGTGGGCAGTCAGATTGCCCCCTGTCCAAGCAAGGACCCTCACTCTAGTCAGGGTAAAGGAGAGTCACCCTCCGCTAACACCCGCTCACCCCCATGGTAGCTTGGCACGAGCGGGCATGCTTAACTTCGGAGTGCTAGGTGTAAAGTATTTGTACCAACACACACAGTAACTTAATGAAAACATTACAAAAATGACACAACGCAGGTTAAGAAAAATAGAAAATATTTATTTAAACAAAACAAGACCAAAATGACAAAAATCCAACATACCCAAGGCAAGATATTAATAAAAAAAACAAAAAGAGTATTAAATCCTTGAGAAAACAGGTACAACTCTGTTACCGTTGAAAAGTACCTGGGTAGCGTCAAAATAACATGCACCGGTGAGTGTGCGGCAAAAAAGGTAAGCGGTGCGTCGATTTCTCACCGCAAGCAAGCTCGTGCATCGTTTCTCCTTCTCCGGTCGGGTTGGCTTGCGTTGTTTTTCCTCCCTGCAGAGAAGCGATGCGTCAATCTGGGCAGCACTCGGGTCCGGGCAGGCGTTGTGTCTTTTTTCCGCACCCAAAAAGGTTTGCATTGAAAATCCTGCCATATCGTCTCAACAAAACCACGCCATATGGGTTGCGATATTAACAGCCACCGTCAGCGGGTGTGAGCATTGTTTTCCCAGCTCTGTGTATCGATTTTCAAGCCGTGGTGCCAGTGGAGCGTCGATCTCTGCCACGAAGCTGCTGGTGCATTGTTTTTCAACAGCGTCTTGGAAGGTGCGTCACATTTTTCCCTGCACGGCGGTCTGTGCGTGGATTTGCAGTCTTGGTATGCCAGCTTCACCTTCCAAGGCCCCAGAAACTGGATACAGCACCACTTGGCAGGGCAGGAGTCTCAGCAGAGAGTCCAGGAGCTAGCAGGAGAAGTCTTTGATGGCCCTCAGATTTCAACAACAGGAGGCAAGCTCAGGACAAGCCCTTGGAGATTTCTTCACAAGCAAGAAGGCACACAAAGTCCAGTCTTTGTCCCCTTCCCCCAGCAGAAGCAGCAACTGCACAGCCTCAGGTAGGGCACCACTTCTCCTCAGCTCTTCAGCTTTTCTAGAGGCAGAGGTTCCTTTTGATATCCAGAAGTGATCTAAAATCTGTGGTTTTGGGTGCCCTTCTTTTACCCATTTTGGCCTTTGAAGTAGGCTTACTTCAAAGGAAAGTCTCTCTTGTTTGTGAAAACCTGCCTTTCCCAGGTCAGGCCCCAGACACACACCAGGGGGTTGGAGACTGCAATGCGTGAGGGCAGACACAGCCTTTTCTGGTGTAAGTGACCACTTCTGTCCTGCCTCCTAGCACAGATGGCTCATCAGGAAATGCAGACTACACCTCAGTTACCTTTGTGTCACTGTTTGTTTGTTTGTTTAGAGATGGGGAGCAACCCATTAGGCAAGGGTCGCTCCCCTGGGGGGCAAATTGTATTTAGACAATTTCTGCCCCCCTTGGGGTCAGATCGGCCGATTTTAGGTCAATCTGCCAATCTGCAAGGGGGCAGAAACAACTAGGCACCGGGGATTTTTTTTTGTGCCAATGTCACGCAAGGGGAGCGACCCTGTAGGCAAGGGTCGCTCCCCAGGGGGACTGGGGGGGCATATTTATTTTAGCCTATTTCTGCCCCCTGGGGCCGGCTGAGCTAGAGGCCAAAATCCACAGGTAGGCACTTTGTAAAAAAAACACCTCTGTTTTCTGTCAAAAAATGTGATGTGTCCACGTTGTGTTTTGGGGTATTTCCTGTCGCGGGCGCTAGGCCTACCCACACAAGTGAGGTATCATTTTTATCGGGAGACTTGGGGGAACATAGAATAGCAAAACAAGTGTTATTGCCCCTTGTCTTTCTCTACACTGTTTCCTTCCAAATATAAGAGAGTGTGTAAAAAAGACGTCTATTTGAGAAATGCCATGTAATTCACATGCTAGTATGGGCACCCCAGAATTCAGAGATGTGCAAATAACCACTGCTCGTCAACACCTTATCTTATGCCCATTTTGGAAATACAAAAGTTTTCTTGATAGCTATTTTTCACTCTTTATATTTCAGCAAATGAATTGCTTTATACCCGGTATGGAATGAAAACCCACTGCAGGATGCAGCTCATTTATTGGCTCTCGGTATCTAGGGTTCTTGATGAACCTACAAGCCCTATATATCCCCGCAACCAGAAGAGTCCAGCAGACGTAACGGTATATTGCTTTAAATGATCTGAAATTGCAGGAAAAAGTTACAGAGTAAAACGTAGAGACAAATCACTGTTTTTTTCACCTCAATTTCAATATTTATTTTTTTCTGTTGTTATTTTCTGTAGGAAAACCTTGTAGGATCTACAGAAATTACCCCTTGCTGAATTCAGAATTTTATCTACTTTCAAGAAATGTTTAGGTTTCTGGGATCCAGCATTGGTTTCATGCCCATTTCTGTCAGTGACTGGTAGGAGGCTGAAAGCACAAAAAATCGTAAAAATGGGGTATGTCCCAGTAAAATGCCAAATTTGTGTTGAAAAATTGGGTTTTCTGATTCAAGTCTGCCTGTTCCTGAAAGCTGAGAAGCTGGTGATTTTAGCACTGCAACCACTTTGTTGATGCCATTTTCAGGGAAAAAACCACAAGCCTTCTTCTGCAGCCACTTTTTCCCATTTGTTTGAAAAAAACAAAATGTTCACTGTATTTTGGCTAATTTCTTGGCCTCCTTCAGGGGAACCCACAAACTATGGGTACCTCTAGAATCCCTAGGATGTTGGGAAAAAAGGACACAAATTTGGCTTGGCTAGCTTATGTGGACAGAAAGGTATGAGGGCCTAAGTGCGAACTGCCGCAAATAGCCAAAAAAAGGCCTGGCACAGGAGGGGGAAAAGGCCTGGCAGCGACGGGGTTAAACATACACTGCAACCTGCCCATGGGGATACCTAGGGCCTACCTTAGGGGTGTCTTACATGTAGCAAAAGGGAAGGTTTAGGCCTGGCAAGTGGGTACACTTGCCATGTCGAATTGGCAGTTTAAAACTACACACACAGACACTGCACTGGCAGGTCTGAGACATGTTTACAGAGCTACTAATGTGGGTTGCACAACCTGTGCTGCAGGCCCACTAGTAGTATTTGATTTACAGGCCCTGGGCACCTCTGGCACACTAAACTAGGGACTTACCAGTAAATCAAAATATGCCAATCATGAAAGCCAATTACATACACATTTTGTACAGGAGCACTTGCACTTTAGCACTGGATGGCAGTGGTAAAGTATCCATAGTAACAAAAACAGCAAAAGCAGAGTCCAGCCCACATCAACAAAATGGGAAACAGAGGCAAAATGTTAGGGGAAACCACACTAAGGATGAAAGTCTAACAGTAGTAAACATAGATAAAATGAAGTATATGACTATCAACTACCACAAATCTTTTAGAGGGAAGAAGTACCTAGGGGTGAGTGAACTCGAGAGAGTAGAACCTTCGACTAATTACGTTTTCGACTAACCCCCAAACTTGCATGAAAAGCATATATAGATACAGCAGTTCCTAAAAATAAGCAGAGCACTGGGGCTAGCCTAGTAAAGCACTCTGTAACGCTAACCAAACCAGTTGCTCTGGCGCTGCAGCTCTATAATGCGAAACCAGCGGGAATAGCATTACATAGGGCTGAGCTATGGAGTTTTCGTAATACAACTAGTATAACTAATACCCAAAACTATTTTTTGAGGAGCCTGGTGAGACTCCAATCAAGTACTCCGATTAACCCCTTGAATATGGACATGGGTAGGTTGACAATATCATATAAAGTCACCCTAAAACCAATTTTGTTTTGGAGGAGGATACAAGTCTCACCAGAATTAGCCCTCTATGAACTAGTGGAACTGGATAGATTCCACAAAATCTAATGGCTTAAAACCATGAAGAAATTGTTATTTCATTGGGAACTATCCTAATTGTGGGACCTATCCCCTGCCAGTCATTTCCCCCCCCAAAGGAATATGGTAAGGAGATCTACTGGTGCAGGGCTGACCAGAATACTGCCAGTAATATGGCTGGGGGTGCATTGACCCTAGAATTGACTATGTTCAAAACCTGCAACACGCTTGAACTCTATCTTGATTTTATTACCAATCCCATTGATATGAAGTTATATATGCAGTTCAGGTTTGAAACCTCACCCCTGAGCACATTCACAGCAAATTGGTCATCCCCTACTACTCCATCCCTCACTTGCTCAGGGTGTAATACCTTCAGGGAAACCATCAGGCATGTCCTGTTCACTTGCCCTGTCTAGGCTTGTTTAAGGTGAGCCTAGCTCAGACCCACCTGCTTGCAGATAGGCACCACAAGCATGCTAAAGCCCTTAGGATCCTAAAGACAGACTCCAAACTGCGTTTTGCCAGTGCAGTAGCAAAATTTCCTGGGAAAGGCATATTGGCTGAGATACAAGGCTATAGCTTCAATACACTAAATATCTAGGGGCATATTTATGAAAAATGTGCAGTTGTGCGTCATTTTTTTAACCCAAGCCAACGTCAATTTTAGCGCTATCCATGCGCCATATTTATGAAATGATGGCGCTAAGGAATGGTTAGCGTGAAAAAAAATGAAGCTAACATCTGTGACATGCCGTAAGGAAAAATGAAACTAATCCTGCAAAAGTGGCGCTAGTCCGGTTTGCGACACATAAACATGTTGCAAAAGGATTAGCGCCATTTTTACACCGCATTAGCATCAAAACAAAATGCACAAGCAGGAAAGAGTGCAATTGCAAGAGAAGATGGAATCATCAGGCCAGGAGAAACCCCAGAGAGACCCCAATCACCTAAGTACCAGTCAGGAGGGTCCAGAAATGTCCCAGGAGAAGGAGAAGAGAAAGCGCAAGTGTCACTTCAGCGAGGAAGAGCATGACATCCTGGTCAGAGATGTAACAGAGCACCAACACCAGCTCTTTGTCACCTCCAAATTGCCAGTCGGTAGGAGAGACAAAATATGGCAAGCCAATAGTTTACAAAATCAACAGCGTCACAGAGGTGAAGAGGACTGTCGCTGAGGTCAAGAAGCACTAGCTTGATTGCAAGCGCAGGACTAAGGAGAAACTCACCAGGAACCATAAGGGAGCACTGCAGACTGGAGGTAGAAGTCGTGCACCACAGGAGGACCTGGATGAGCTGGTGGAGATGGTTGCAGTGGTCATCCCGGAGACAATGGTCAGTGGAATCGCAGTAGAGGACAGTGCAGACTAACAGGAACCACCATAAATGCAGGGTAAGTTGCAGGAGGGGATATCTGGAACTCCAGTAATGGCAGAAGGGGGAGGCACATAGGACATACTCAATGCATGCTAAAGGGTTGCATCCTCACCCAAGCCACACATGTACTGACGCTTTAGCTGTGCTATGCACTCCAACATATACACAACGTCAACATAGGCCATTCACTATGGCTATACTCCACCATGTAAATTTGCACCCATTGCCTGGTAGGCATGTGCAAATAGTGTGGCTGTGCCATTACAACACCCATTGCATTTAGTCAAAGCTCCTGTACCAACACAACGTGGATATCAGAGACTAGGACGTAAGTAAATACCACCCCATGGGTGATTTCTCTGGCCAAAATGCTTCCTTTCCTCATTGTTGCATTTCCTTTACTCATGTGTGCTGCTTCTTTCACACACATTGAAATGCCATCTCAGCAAAAATAGCTTGTACGTGTGCAGGAAGGGACATCTCCCTGCACATGAACAAATCATCCCTTCAAGGCAGGCACTCCTGCAACAATGCCTGTGTTGGTTCAGGGAGAACAACTCTGTGTGGGCTCAGGGGGAATTGCACGGCTTTACTGTATTCAAGTAAATATGGCACATCACTGGATATCAGAACTGCTGCAGTGTACTGCAACACATCTTGCAGCTGCCCCGAGCCATGCCAAATGAGAACAAATCTGCCCTACAGGTCGCAACCTCTGGAACAAATGCAGGGTGAACCCACAACAGCTCACACACAACCATATGCGTCATATGGGAACGGCCACAAAATAAAATACAAGCAACACATTGTGCATGTAAGTGAACATCATGTGTGCAGCTGTACAAGTGTCTGCAAATTCACCATCTGACAAGACAGAGGGCTTGATCAAACAGAAAATGATGGTGTGTGCTGCGGTGCAAAAGTAGGCAGCATCACACACCAACATTTTCAAAATGCAGGGACACACCATATAGATAAGAATACATCACACCCCTGTGTACACCCCTGTGCAAGTGGAAATTAGATGTTGTGCGCCAATGCAGCATCCCTTGCACCGTAATGCAAGGATGGCTGCTTTGAAGGGGATAATATTTTTGTGCAGGAAGGAACACCTTCCTGAACAACAACAAACTTGAAGTGCGATTTGTCCTTGCTCTGTGTGCAGCCGAATGCAGTACACATAGAAAAAGCAAAAAATCCAGTAGAAATGTAAACATTACTTCTAGATTTTTCCATGCTAAATCCACCCCTGCGATGGTGTCAGATATTGGCTCAGAATCTATAAATAGTCCAAAATCTGAGGCAGTTTCAAAACGCAATGGGTGTTGCTGTGGTACGCCCACCGCAGCACCAATTTCACACACATTCCACACAAAGTGGTGGGTGTGAAGGGGCCATGTAAACAAGGTGGTGTTAAGGCACAAAAAGTGGCTTCTTGCCACCTTGTACATACAGGGCAGGGCATTGCGCCACCTGAGCCTCACCAAAAGTGACACTCAGATGGCGCTTGGGGTACCTACATATGACCCAAAATACCTAGGGGCATATTTATGAGCCCCTAGTGCCATCAGAGCAGCACTTTTTGGGATGCGTCAGTGGCGCAATGCCCTGCGCCATATTTACAGGGTAGGATTAAGCCACTTTTTGTGGCTTAACGTCACCTTGTAAATACAACCACTTCATATGCAGCCCTTTGTGTAGAAGGAGCGTGCATTGGGTGTTGCTGTGGGTGTGCCACAGCAACACCCATTGCATTTTGACATTGCTTCAGATTTATGAGTTTTTGTAAACCTGAGGCAGCGCTAAATTCTAACGCAACCCCAGGGGTGGTGCTAGCAAGGCTCAACAAGGAGGAATATTTGTATTCCTCCTCATTTTTTGCTTTGTCTGTGTGTGCTGCATTCTGCAGTATGCATAGAAAGAGCAAAATGCCAGACATAATTGTTAATGTGCGGGGAGGTGTCCCTTCCTGCACATAAAAAATCATTTCAAAATGATGCCATTAGTGATTGTTCATGTGCAGGAAGGGAAACCTTCCTATACATAAACAATCAAACTCCTCGACTCAGACATATTTGCACAATGGTGCAAGGATGCCTGCATTGGCGCTAGGCAGCTCAATTTAGTGCCAGTGCAATAGACAATACAGGGGTGCTCTGTATTCATTTAAATAGGGTGCATCCATACATTGTGAAAATGATGGAGCGTGAAGCTGCCACTTTTGACACAGCGTCTTGCCGTGTCATTTTCTGTTACTGGTGAGCTTGACCCATGTGTGAAGCATAATGCTACATGTAAGTACAACCACCACCTTGGGTCAGTAACATGTCACTGAGCCTACAGTAGCAAATACATGATGCCCCATGTCAACAGCCAATACAATCAAATATTTATTTTACACTATCTCATTTCAGAGGATGATGGCTTACCTCCTGCTGACTTGGCTGTCCTGAATTTTGCAGATGACGTGAATGACCAGCTGACAACCATCAATGAACAGACTCTCCAAGATGTTCTAGGATCACTCCCTACACCACCTCCACTCGCAGGGAGGACACACAGCATTGCAGGATCTCCCATGAACAACCTAGCTAACAACACATACCACCTGCCAGTACTGACACAGCCCTGGACTCCGAGGGCTCAGAGATTACCTTTCAGAGGACAGTGGTAGGAATCCAGCAGGAGCTGGCCAAGCAGGTGCAGGTGGTGGATGGAGACCATGGCAGGCAGCCTAGAGGGAGTGCGGACGTGCCTATTTGCGATTTCCTATTTAGAGAATCGCAATTTACGATTCTCCAAATGGGGTCGCAATTTTAAGGAATCGATATTTTAGCGATTCCTTAAAATTTCACATCGAATGCCTTTCATACATCTTAAAGGGCATTTTTGCATTCACAAACATCCGAATTTTGTGATTCGCACCGTTTGCAAATGCAAAATTGCTTGATACATCGGGCCCAACGTTCACAAGGAAAAGCACCCAGTAGCACCAGTCTTTGCCACATGGACAGTTTCTCCTTAGTTCTGGGCTTAAGATCATGCCAGAGTTGTGACAGTAGGATATGTGTCCTCTTCACCTAACCACTGCTGTCATTGTCTCTTTCATACCAATTGGCAATTTTTTAACTCCTCACTAATGTACACTACTCCTAACCATGACTCATGACATTTCCCTCAAGCCTGGCCTCCAACTGTGATACATATGGTTGATGTTCACTCATGGGGTATGTGAAATGGACATTTGATAGAAATCACAATTACCATTGCACCTGTAAATAAAGCACCCTGTACACATGTAACATTTCCACGTTTACTGTGATCCATCTACTCAGCTAAAAGAAAGCAATGTGTTAAACCATGTCAATGTGCACAGACTATCAGTACATGAGTGCATGACTGTCAGATACAAAACCACACACTAGGATGCTAACATGAGTGAGGTGAATGATGGTGTTGTCAACCAAAACTAACTTACTGCCTATACTATATGAATTTTAACAGATATCCTTTGAAGTAGACATACAGCATGTATGACTCTGAACCAATTCAATGGTAATTTACCCAGATGGGAGTAGCAGTACAACTTATTTGTGTCGTACAGGAGAAACTAGTTTCGTCAGTGATGGCTACCTATTAGTGTTGCAGGATACAGTTCCAAATGTGTCTGTTGTCAGATATACCACACTTGCCAACAATGAAATTGCAGGACCCCACCAATGACAGGTGAAGTACCATATTTACCTGTCGAAGATAAAGTATAAATACACATTGTGCATGGCTGGAACACTGGATGGCAAAAGTATGCACTAATAGACAGTATGTAGCAGCCATTCTGACAGCTCCTTGGTCATAGGGGATGCACATGGTAAACCTGGGTAATTAAGAGAGTAAGCATACCCTAGGCCATTCCCCCAACTTGGCTAGTGCACTCATGAGAACCTCGAGGTACACTCAATCAACTTACAAAGTTGCTAGGCTAAGATATTTCCTATAAACCATATACCAAAAACTAAACTAAAGCCTACCCTATGTAAACTAACCTATACTAACTAAATGTAACTAACAACTACACCTATCTAACCTATTCTAAACCTATCTTACAAATGTAACACCACACTCTAAATATTTGCCCCCCGCCCCCTTTAAAGATACAAGTATGACAACATAAACTATGATTACACATGTACTAACCTAACCTATGGCCTTAATAAATATATATATTTTTGGTATTTTTTTTGTATACACAAATACCCTAACATGACCCCCAACCCAAGCCCCAACAATAACACAAACGTAGAACCCCCCACTATATTTGACCTAACCTATGCCTACCCTACACTAACCTAATACTACCCATCTAAAACCCAATCTAGATCTGTGTAAAACAGTAAAAGTGAGGGTAAGGAACTAGGAGGTTGTACCGCACAGTAAGTTAATATCTTAGTTTTCTTCATTTTATTCTTGATGTATCGCAACAACCTCTGGTTCTCAGCACTCTCCTTCTCCATATTTTTAAGTCTGGTGAAAATCTTGGCCATGTCCTATCTCATGTCTAATTCAAACTGGCTAGCAACAATTGCAGCAAATGGCCGAACTGGTGCCTGGGTCATGACTGGTGCAGCTGACGTGGAGGGACTTGGACCGGCTGTGGCCCTATACACCCCTGATATTTTTGCTCCAGTGTCCTTGTGTGGCTGTTGTAGAGGTCCACCATGTGCAAATGCATGCCATTCCCCAGATGCCTTCTCACTGCAGAACATCCTTCCCATTCAGTGGTATCATGCCTCAATCTCTATTATGTGCTGGTAGCATTTGGCCCTCTTGTGAAAAGCGCGCCTCTGGTCTTGTGTCATATTGGCAGCTGAAGTATGAGGAGAAGCAAGCATTAGTATCAGCACTGGGTGGAGGCTGTACAGACATATTATGAACACTGCAATTGCAGATAACATATACAGTCCACCACACATTCCTTAACAACGACTTACTCCTCATCTACGACTATTTCCTACCAGCCATCAAAAGTATCATGTACATGTCACTGGGATGACAGCAATCCATTGTTAACCAACAGGGCCCAGAGCTGATTTGACAAGACTGTCCAGGATCATTATTTGTGTAATGAAACTGGTGAGGATCACATGCTCCAACAAGTCTTGATTTCCTAAGTCCCTGTCCATAAGGGGCACTGTGCATGGAATCCATCACCTCAACACCCCTGGTGAAACATCAAGGCTTGTCCAGTCATCATGGATGCAAGGTGGGGAGCATATGATAGGGGGTCTGGTAACTTCCCACTGGCTATTTTAAGTTTTGGTAAATCATCATTCATGTGCCCTGGTGTAAGACCTGGCCTGAGCATATGTTACAAGGGAGCTAACCACTGGCCATGATGTGCCCACATGTACAACTGGTGCAATGTCCTCAGAAGGTTTGGCCAAAGCCTGACCTGCACATCAAAGTTGTCAACACATTACTGAACTGAAACACCCTGCCCTGTGCTATGTTATGCTACATGTGTTAAACAGCACACACATGGTGGCTGTATCGGTACCCTTGGGCCCACAGTGAGTTTGGCACTGCACTGGGTGCTGCAACAGTATCCTGATACATTGTACATCATTTGCACATGCATGTCAGACTTCATCAAAGTACGAGGTACGCACACAGCATTCACATCATATGCATATGTGATGTGACCTACATCACTCACAAATATCATGGTGGTAGGACTGCTGAGATCTGGCCTGGAAAGAATCATAGACTTTTCCCACAAACATCTGGAGATGAATTGTCTACTAATTGTGTACATTACTGATTGTTGTGCAGCACAATATGACTCCTTGCAGTACTACAGCCTTATTATATTCGAAGGGTACTGAGGTACCTGTGGGGTACGTGTCTCCTACATAAGCCCCCTAGAGACCTCTGCAGACATAATCCACATTCAACCATCTTGTCAGTATGTGTAAGCTATGTGTGGCACACAGTGCTGACAATAATGCTGTGAAAAAGTGTTTGCCAACAGGTATGCCATGTACATAAACTGCTGCCCTGAGACCTATCATGGTAGACATCAATGAATAAGTGGCCACCCATTACAATTCCTATTACTTACAATTCCATGCCAGCACACATTTCCCCTTGAGCTACAAGCGAGCCATTCTCATTGCACAATATTCCAACAGACATGATGTCACCATCCATTCTCCAGTGATATCATGGTCAGGCAAAACCATATCTCATAGCATTCCACACATCAGACTGACTCACACCAAACCCTGGATTAGCACACATGACACACAAGATGACACTTACTGGTTGCATCGGGGTCTTCAAATCAGGCCACCTCACCTACCGTGCAGGGAGGAGGTCCTAAGTGGGCAAGTATCCTAGTGGTACTTTAAAGCAACTGACAAACATCTATGATCAGTCAATGACACATAATCTCAGATAATGTAGACCCACGCACCTACAAACCATCACTGTCCCTGACACTCCTGTGGTGTTTCTCACTGCACCATTTATACATGGCATGTATGCTCTATACCTCCATGACCATATGGGACTGCTTGAAACTGACACTGTTTACTGCATCTGAGGGGCATGAAATGGTTGTTGCAGTGGCTGTGCCATTGTGACACCCATAGCATTTGAGCCTGCCCCAGATGTTGTAGACATCTACCTCATTGTCACAGCAAACTGACAAACTACTGCCCAGGTGTTGTGTGGGTATTCCAAAGTGTGGAGGAATGCAGTGATACATCCTTGTGTGAAGTAAGTAATATGTGTGTGCCATCACAAGGCACACACACAATCAATAATGCTATGGGACTTTTCTCATGTGAAAAATAGTTGTACCTACCTTCACGTTGACTGATTGAAACCATGGATGTATTGCCAATAGTGTGTGGCCAGTCACTGTTGGCATGGTATAACTTTATTTTTCCAGGGAGGGATAGAACATGGCCATAGACACATGCCTCAACACAGGCACACGTGCTCTGTGGTCCAAGGATGCATTTGTTGGTGCAGGTTACTGAGTAATTTGCCAGTGATGGAGCAGATGCAGGGCATCCCCATACTGTTGGTGAGAAGCGGCAGGCCTGTGGAACTGACTCAGCACGTGTGTTGTAATAGGCATAGCATAGGTGTATTTGATTCAGAATGTACCGGAAGAGTGAAGTGCTAGTAGTCTGGACCCAGTGCATAGTCAAGCTCCCTTACATGGCCTTGGCCAATGACACAAAGGTGCCAATAAAACAACAGTGGTACAGCACCAATTGCATCAATACACTCCTTGTGGCTCTCAGTACACCCCTTCTCCATGCCATATGTGTGCCTAATGCGAATTAAGGCACAGCATGATGCGGGTAGGGTCCAACTGCAACTATTTATGTGTAGGTAAATGATGTACTCAGCAACAGAGTTGCAACAGATCATCACAACTTCTGCCGAGTACATTGGGGCCCATCACATACATTGACATGCTGCTTCATCACACCTGCTCTCAGCAGCCGTTTAGAGTGCATGAAATAAGGAATGTAGGTATTTCTCATTTTTCTCAGTATCTTATACATTTGCCTCACAAACAGGTTTTCATGATGCATGGCGCAGGCCTCATTTGGTGCTGCTCAATACTGAGTTGCCCTATGCGTGCATCACAACACTTTGTAATGGCTGTGAAGGGAAAATTGTACATCTGCCCTGCTTTAGCATCATTATTGTACATTTGAATTGTAGGTCTAAGGTGGCACTGTGGCTTTTCATACAAATAGCATACAACATGCCCAGATCCACAACCATTACATGCAGCATTCAACTGTAAATTGTCATGCACATGCAAAAAATGGACTTTGTATGGAAATGTCAAACTTACCAAATGCTCCACTAATCTCTATGTCCAGATGATCCAGCAGAGCTTGCTCCCTTGTAATGAGGTCTGCCCAGCGGTGCTTCAGTTTGGGATTGTTCCGTCCTGTCCTTGTTAGGTGGTGGAGCACCTTGCCCTCCACAGCCTCCTTGCCTCCGTAGGTTAGCCTAGAATGACACGGCCACCCATTTCCAGCATCATGGGGAGGTAGTGCTGTATCAGCCATATAAAACCCCCCAGCTCATCCGCCGCCATCCTCGCTATCCTCCCTTTCCCAGACATGCAATTCACCCAAAAAAATGAAAATCCAAACAACTAACCCAACTACCTCAACAACTATACTACCCCAGACAAACACCCCACAGTACATAGACAGAAACAGTACACTTACAATAAAAAAGACAGGTTTAAAGACAAATAAAACACAACATCTACAGAACACAGCACAATAAACACTCAAAACACTCCAAACACTCCAAAACTCCTACAGCACCAGCTCCACACACGTTCACATAGTCACAGACAATAAGACTGTGAAGTGAAAGTGAACTCACTGTACCATGTTTGCAGGCAGGATGTCCTGTTTCATCACTTCTTGGGCCTGTGCATCACGTTTTCAGTCATGTGTCATTTGTTTTGACGCATGATGGTCTTGCATCAATTTCCCCCCATTTTGTGTGAATTTGCCTGTGGAGGTGCAATAGACGTTAAGGGGCTAGGCGTCTTTTAGCTTAGGGAAATTGTATGATATATGCGTACGTTTACATTTTTTTGACGCATTACAGTCATGCGTCGATTTTCACCATGGTGCGTTAAAAAGCGTGTGAACATGTGATTGCTGCTCACAGCCCAGGTGTTATTTTACTTACAATACAGTGTGGATTTCATGCATTTGCATCAATATTTGTGATGTATGACAGAATTGCATGGATTTTTGCATTGTAGGCTTTGAGTGCACCCTGATTCACTTACGACTCTCATTGACTGTGCTACAATGTTGTATATGTGGTATGGCTACATGTGCGTAACTATCTAGTAATGTCATAACGGAGACAGTGGTATGTTGAATCCATAGGTTTGTCTATGAGTCTGCTGCAAGCGATTACTGATACCTTGTGCATATGTGCATGTGTAGCTGCACTGTGTCCACATACATGTTGGCACATGTGTGCTATGTGTATACATACGTGTTTGAATACTAATTTGTGGGTGGTACATTGTTATGTCTGAGATACAAATGTACACATACACACAACACAATATATATGATGGCCTATGTCCAACACATGGTAAGGCATGTGACAACCATGACGATTTGTACTCAGACTATGCAGTGGACTGGAACTGCAACCCCAATGTGCATGTGCATGTGTGTCCACTCTGTGGTGTGCTGTTGGAATTTACTTCTAGTTGCTCTGCTACACGTGTGGCATTTTGGTTCCCCATGCATCTTAGTTACAGGAGATGTTATGTACACATGTGTTAGTCAAGGTTGATATATGCTCTGTGTGTGTGTGTAAAGAAATGTGTAGCATCATTTCTGTAACATATGACCACAGTGGTGTGTTCATGAGATGTGAAACCTCACATTACTATCTTCCTGCATGGATACGTGTTGGTATTTGACAAATGCATGTGTAGTAACATCAGTGCCACCTATGTTTCCGTGTGCTGGAATACATGTGTAGGTCATTTCTTTCAGTCACTGATCTTGTGATACCTACCCCCTTAATTTTGTGCTAGGTTGCCTTTTGTTAAGAATCTATACACGTTACCATGCCTGGGCCATTATAGTGGTACATGTGTGCTGAGATATGTGGAATATGTGTGCATGCCTCCAACTAGGCATCCACATTTGTCCATGTCATGTTTGGTATGACTGTCACATACAATGGCATACCACTGTGTAGCAGTGTTGCAGTCTGGCATTGAGGCCAGCCCAATCATCTTCACTGCTGTGTTAGTTTGTATGGCAACACAAACCCATGGCTGCATGTGAAGGGGCAGGTCAATGGAGCTCTAGTTTACTCACTCCCCTGTGCACATACATCAGGCCCATGACAATGTCATACATGTATGTAGCCAGAGCAGTTGTGTGTGGGTTTATTGAGCAGGGATCTAGACTCTTCATTATTGGTACTCATCAGAACTATGCACACTTCCCAGCAGATGGGCACAGACACATTTGTGATCATACAGACCAGGATATCACATTTTTCTCTGTGGTACTTGATGCCAGTCTTCACCTCTCATGTACAGAGCTCTAGGTGCTTGCACATGTAGGACATGTCTCATTATTTGATGTCCTTAGTTGTTTCCATGGGCAGCTTGCTTAGGGGCTGTCTATCTGTTGTGGCTTCAATATTGGCAACATGCCAGGGTACAGATGGTGTTGTCTGTCACTGCCTCCTGTTATGGTGACATGCGATGGCCAAATTTCACGGTATGCTAGTGGCCATCATGGCTGGATTATGTATTGACCTGGCCATCCTCTCTGTACATATGTTAAATGTTGGCATGTAGCCACTGATGTGTTGTACAGTCAGTATTGGTCTATGTGTGTCCCTGCTCCATGTTTTCCTGCATTTCTGGTAAGGCATGTATTTTCTACTACATTGTTCCCATTCTTTAGGCTGCTTGCACTTTGTACACATCTTCTACAGTAGCATTGTCTGGTCATACATTGACATGGTGCAACATGTGACTTGTGTAATTTCTAGATGTACACATCTCCTACTACTGCCTACTTGATAGTTACTGTTCCATTGACAGTATTTGTGAGATTTAATGAGCGCCATGCACACGACAGTACACCTGCTACTGCACTTGTGTTGTGTCCAAGTAACCTCCCATGTTGTATTTGCAAATATCTGTGGGTGTCTCTAAGCTGTCCATCCACATCCTCCATTGAACATGGGTATGCATTTCTTCCAGCCTGCCACAACCTAGGTAACTCTTAACATGCTGTTGAGGTGTGAAATCTTCTCAGTGCTGGATGCTGTACTTTTCTTAGCCAAATGCAATATCTATGGCTAGGTCTTCTCTCACTCAGTTTGATGTTGTGTATCTGACATTATTGAACGATGCTGGATAGCAGCATATTCCACACCTTATTACACTGGTTGGAGACCATGCACTTATTTTGTCATGTGAGTGACAATGAGTGGTGTGTATTGCTATGTGCAGTGTGATGTTTTTACACAGAGCATAATAGGTAAGCATGCTGACCCATGTCAAGCATTGTTGTGAACTGGCAAACCCGTTGCTATCTAGGATATACACCCATATATCAGTCTTCACATGTTTATCTGAATTTGCTCTAGGCATGTGTCAAGACAGCAGATTTGTGTGACAAGTGTGCATCTTATGTACATAGGGAGTGTAACACACTCTGCCTACATTCCCACCTGACTATTATTTGGACGTGCATTACCCCATTAAATTCTTAGATCCAGACAATGGGTCATGTGTTTGGATAGTGATTCTGCACCCATAGCTACTTAATTTGTATGGCAACCCATTGCTCACTCCACAGCCAATGTGTGTGTGCCGTACATGAGGTACAGTCCACCGTGTGTCAGGGTTGGGCCCAATAACAGTGCCAGGACATAATCCCATGGATACACTGTGCAAGCTCAGCATCACACATTGGTTACAATCCCTGGACAATTACTGATGGTCCATAGTTACCTATGATGTCCCACCCTTGTCAAACATGCACTGTGCAGGCAAAGCAGCAATCACCCTGAGTTGTGACTGTGTTCAGTTCCAACATCACTTATAATCCATTTGTTAACAGCCCCTACCTTATGTGTGCCCCCTTTGCATACATCCTTTTAGGCATGGTGTTGTTGTGGTGAATGGGCTAAGAATGAGCACCTTGGCCACTTGACAGCCCAATATATGTAGTGGTACATGGATCTAGTCATTCAGGAGTCACATGCCCTTGAATTGTGTGTCACTGATATGTGAGATGGAGGCAGTAGACCCTCTTACATCACCAACGATGTTGCTACCATACTTTAGCTTATGTGTTTCTCACCTGCTCCCTGAGGTTTAAGTCTCATTTTAATGGTATATGTAGAGGAAAATGAGTAATCCAAGGAGAATCAAGTGCAAAGTATTTTATTTGTGCTATTTACATTGTGATGTTGTTAGTCCAGTGACTATGTATAAGAGATCTCTACAATGTGGAGTCTCCTGCGAACTCCTGCAGCAGTGTTCTGTTGTTTCCCCTCCAAATTATCTGCTCCTTCATCATCCTCCTCCTCGTTGGGGGCATTAGCCTGGTCGTCCCAGGATACATTTGTTATGACACACATGTTGTGGAGGATTGCACTTGCCAGTATGATTTTGCATATGAGTGGTGGAGCATACACAAGACTTACTGCTGTCAGGGCCAGGTACCTGAACCTTGATTTCAGGAGTCCTCTCCAGAACAATGCATGTTCTTCTGTGCCCTTCTTTATAGGCCCGCTCTTCCACCATTGTTGGATTGGCAAATGGAGTCCTAACCATGGTACTCCTTGCACCACATTGGTGTCAGATGTTGAGACACCATAGTTGCCCTACAAAGCTGCACTGTGCCATTCATGTTATCATGTTGCACTAAGCATGTAGTGCAACACTTTGTGACCTTTTGTGGCAGATGAGGGATGTGCCAGCCATCAAGTGTACGAGGGTGTGTATCACACTAGTAGGATGATGTAATTTGGTACAGTAGTATCTCCGAGCTTCCAATACGTGATTTCTCACAGACACTTTCTAAACATTCACAGTACAACCTTTGGGAGGGGGCACAACTATTTTTCACATGGGCCTCTTAGTACTGTGCATGTAAGGTGAGGTATATCCTCTATACTCTTCCCGAGTCCTAATATGGCATTCATGATTCTTATAATTTCACAAACTCTGCACCATGGTGGACCGTTTCTGGTATAGGGAACAATCATGGTGGTGTTAGGGGGCACTAGGGGTGCATGTGAGGTGGCACTGCAGTAGGTGCTGCCCCATTTCTCATGATTCTGCCCCATGGTCTTTAATGGCAGGTCATTTTGTATTCGTATGTGTGCAACACAATGCAGCAGACAGGTGTATGTGCACACTACAAGTATGTCAGGTATGTGTATATGATATGTAGTTGGTTATGGCACCAATTGGGTGGCACTTAATTTAGGTTCTGCCAGGGCCTTGCACACCATGATTTACGTGGGACTGTGCCTATGTGTGACTTTTTTTTAAATGGCCATGGCCTATTCCCTTGACATGGCTGGGCCATTCTTTGTTTGGTGTGATGTCTGTGTGATCCGTATTTAGTTGTCAATTTGTGAGCAGCTTCTGTATGCAAAGGGGTCTTGGCTCCACCTGTCCACACGTGGTGTGCCAGTCAGGGTGTGGCTGTGTTATGTACATGTGGGTGCATTTCTTTCTGAAGTGCAATGAATGTGGTATAGTATGGCATGTTGCATATGTGTTGTTGCCTGTACATCTATGTACCCCTGCCCATGTGTATTTAGTGTGGTATTTATCTTGTTTCTCCTAGATGGTTGGTGTGGTATGTGTATTATGATTGGTGTGGTGGCTTACCAAGGAGTAGACCATTGCCATATTGGCCACCAAGGAACCGCTTGTTGAAATATGTATACATACACTGCCAGGATATTTTTCTAGGATGGTGGTGAAGAGCCCACGGTGGTCCACAATGGCCTGCACATTGATTCAATGTGTGTGCTTGCGGTTCCCATATAGGTATTCCGTTGCTGCAGATGACACCAGTTGCACATGGGTGCTGTCCATTGTACCCAGCACATGTGGGTACCCAGTAATTTGATAGCAACCTTGTTTGGTCTCCTGCTGCAGATGCAGGGTGTTTTGGAAGCAGATGTGGTGGGGTGTGAGGTGTATGATAGGGTCCAGGACCTTAGGTAGGAGGACCGAGCAGGTTGGCTGGGACATATCAGCCACTTGTGCACCCATTATCTGTAAAGATCAGACACCAGCATATGGAGGACAATGAGGAGTTTGGTCATGGGTGGAATGGTAGTGTCAGTTTGCACCCTTGCTGTGATGTGTGGTTCAATGTGGTGCAGCAAGTGGACAATGGACTCCCAGTTTAGTTGGTACATCCTGATCCCATCTTGTTCCCTGAGGCCAAGGATGGTTGTGCGCTGTCTGAAGATCCTCTCCCGCCTTCTGTGCTGTCTTTTTGGCTACTGTGGTTGGTGTTTGGGGTTGCTGCGGTGGTGGTGGCGAAACCTGCTCTCTTCACTGATGTCTGTGGCGTGTGCCAAGCTGGGGCAGTACCTCTTACGTGTTTTCCTGGAGGTTTCAAATGCTCCTTCTGTGTGTTTTCCTTGCGTGGTGGTGTGTGCGCCTCTTTGTAACTCCTGGTCTGACCAGGCATTAAACTTTTAAGTTAATCGGACTTAGCACCATTTTTTAGGTCCACTTCCTTGGTTTGCGTTGTTTTTGCATCGGTAGGTTAATATGCCGCTAGAGGGCTAGCGTCATTTTTAGGAAGGGAGCGCCTACCTTGCATCTCATTGTCTCTATGAGGCCCAAGGTGGATTGTCACTCCCTAAAAATGGCGCTTACTCCTAAATTCTGATGCTAGATGGATGTCGAATCAAAATATAAACATGCAGTTATGTTTGCGTCGCTTTAGCATTTAAAAAATGACACTAAGACAACGCAAACATTTCATAAATATGGGCCCTAGTTTACACATAACAATATTGAGCAATAAGGAAGGAGAACCTGTGCCACTGCCCTGCACAAACTAACTGGAATAAGCCAAACTGCGATGATTGATATTCTCGCTCTCCATAGTGGACCCACCTGAGGTTTTTGTAGGTAAACAATATGTTAGGTTAATGGTCAAGGATGAAGGAATTCATGACTGTTTAGGAAAGCCACATTCCGGCACAACTTTAGACTTTAGATTAAGGGATAAACAGGATGCCATCTGGCTCTTTCCCTCACTTGATCTCCTGCCCATTCATCGAGTTAGGTCTTCAATAACATTCCTGTCCTCGTACTGCCCTCCATGTGTTCATGCCCAAACAACTAGAGCACTACATTACATTTGTGATTGCTGTATCCTCATTTATATTTACTTTTGCATCTGATTGTAAACATGCATTGAAGTTGCCTATGTAAAAATAAACTCTGCATTTACCAGTGGCAGTGGAACCACTTATCTTAGTATCTCAACGCTTACCTTGAGTATTAACAAATTACTTTGTATTGCTTTGCATATGTTGTATATTTAAGTATGGTATCACAATATTAGAACAATTTTTATTGACTGTCTGTTTAGTGCAAACTTTGATGGCTTAGCTGCAGAAATAAAGGCCCATATTTATACTTTTATAGCGCCTCATTTGTGTCATCTTTTGATGCAAAAGCGACGCAAAAATGCAAAATACAATTGTATTTTGTAAGTTTGCACCGTTTTTGCGTCAAAAAGCGGCGCAAATGCAGCGCTAAAAAAGTATAAATATGGGCCAAAGTTTTCATGAAACTGCTTGTTGTGTGCCTGTTGCTGAGAGCAGGAGGTCAGGCAGCTCACTCTTGCTGTCAATTGAGCTTGGGATGAAGGGTTCAGGTCTAGTCTTCCTTCTCAGATAGCAGAGCAGGCCTCAAAATGCAGGTCGGTCATCTTGCAGCAGAACCCCGTCCCTCTTTGTGAAGAGGGGGCCTAAGTGTCCTATTTTTATACCTGGTGCCCGTTTTGAAGTGGAAGAAACTCCTTGAGTCACCCCCCACAGAAGTGTCTGGAATTTTCTGCCTACCTCTACTAGTCCCAGTCTGTCTGCAGACATAATAGGCTAGTGTGACACCCTTTGTGTGTGTGCTAAGGCAGCACACATGGTGGCGTTAGGGGAGCACTAAGTAGAGCAAGAAAAGTGGTGCTGCACTGGGTGCAGGACCACTTTTCTTAAATCTGTCCCTTAAGGAAGTATTTTGGTTCTTCCTCACTTGTTACAGGAAAAACAGCGTTTGTTCAGGAATCAATAAGCACAATCAACATAAATATTTGCAATAAGCAGCTGAGTTCTTTTAAATACAGCACACTCAGATCGATTCCACTGTAAATTTCACCTGTAGGTGCACTACTATCAGGAGTAAGCTCCAACCAACCCAGTTATCAAAACCTGTTACACAAAACTTTGATAGTAGATTAATTAATAGTTCTTGCATTGGATACGTGCCTTGAAAACGTTTACGCAACTGAGAGGGTCTTGACAACCATGAACTATTTCGTCCACACAAATATCTATGCATATTTGACCTATTAAAATGTACTTACAAATGCCATTGGAGAACTAGTAAACTAAGTATTTTCCTCTAGAAGGTTCCTATGTAACAGGATTGAAATACACTGACTGATATTTATATTCAAATGGAGTAAAGAAATCAAAGATTTGCAAGTACATTGGAGCACAATGAACTTCTATAACAGATCTGGGACAAGGAAACTGAAAAGAAGCACACCTCAAAGAGAAAACGGGTTTGACAGACTCATTAAAAGAGTAAGGGCCAGATTTAAGAAAAGTGGTGCTGCACCCAGTGCAGCACTACTTTTCTTGCACCCCTTAGTGCCCCCTTAACGCCACCATGTGTGCGCTGTTTCTAAGATATGGCGCACCATGGCAGTAGTTAGGGAAGTAGCGTCATAACTTTTTACGCTAGTTCGCTTCTTTGCAGGATTAGGATAAAAAATGTTGATGCTAATCCTGCACAGTCCATTGCGGCCCATTGCAATCAATTGTGTGTCTCCTTTTAATGCCTTCTCTGAGCAGGCATTAAAAGCGCTGAAAAGAATGACACAAAGAAATCTTCTCGATTTCTTTGCACCAATTTTTTGCCCCACCTAATGGAGGAATTCCCCCTTTGCATAAATTGGGGGTTATTCTAACTTTGGAGGAGGTGTTAATCCGTCCCAAAAGTGACGGAAAAGTGACGGATTTACCACCAGACGTATTACGAGTCCATTATATCCTATGGAACTCGTAATACGGCTGGTGGTATATCCGTCACTTTACCGTCACTTTTGGGACGGATTAACACTCCTCCAAAGTTAGAATAACCCCCATTATGCCTGGTGCGTGAACACTAAAATCATAAATCAATCAAAAAAATGATTCGAACTTTCTTATCTTTCACAGCAAATATCCCATTTATAGACCAACATATACAAAATTGTCAGTCAAGGACACTTGTTTAAAACACACAATATAGCACCATAACTTAAGGAACAACCTTCCATTTGGTCAGTTGTATATATTAGAAGAACTTGTTATTTAAAAGGTAATTACTTTTTCCAATCAGAAAATATTGCATGCAAATTCTCGATCTGGGGTTTCCTCACAGACTAGTAAATCAAGCATAGACAATTATAGTTTGTGTCTAGAGAAACATTGTTCATCTCTAAAACTAATTCAGGTGCCTCAATGATAGAGTTTCCAAGTAAAACTGTATAGTACAACATGATTAAGTGACACCCTAAGTGAAAATAGGTATGTCCAGATGAGCACTGTGTGCCATTTAACTCAGGCTGTACCTCACAGCAGAGGTTCAAATAGGCTGAAAGTTACCTGAGGTTGTTGTTGTTTGTGTCAGGAGACAGCCAGACCTGCAGTTAGTGTGAACTGTTCTTTTTGGGGGCAGAACAATGTCTGATGTACTTATAGCTGATCTGTCTCAAGATTGGCATAGAAGGCAAAAGAATGATGGTTTTTGTTAGAAAGTAGGGTGTTGGTTGAGTGGGGTGCCCTGACAAAGCAGCAATCACAATATTAGCCAGCGTCAGGGTAATATACAACCAAACTCAAATTAACCTGTGCTCACCCTTGGTAGCTTGGCACAGAACAATCAGACTTAAATTGGAGGCAATATGTAAAGTATTTCTGCAACACTTCAAACAGTAAAATAGTAAATATATCACACAAACATATCCCACACCAAGTTAAAAAATAGAACTTAATTTAATAAATAAAACAAGACCAAAACAACAAGCATACAATTAGTAGGATTGGAGACACTGAATTATTGTTTTTTAGAGTAAATAGCGCCAAAAGGAGTGGATGTCTTATCACACCAGAACGGGACACAATCACAAGGTCAGGTTGACTGTGATGGAGTGCTACTTGGCTACAGGAACCCAGTTAGACTCGCTGAACACAGTACCTTAAATCCTGGGTTGCGGTCGCAGAGCATTGCATGAATCTGCATTGAAGATGCTTTGCGCAGTCGAGAAAATGTGTTAGTTCGAGATGAAGCAAGGTTGCGGTGAAAGGTCCTGTTGCGTCGGCATCAAGGATCCTGTTGTTATGGCTTGTGTTGCGATGTACAGTGTTGGGGATGCAGCACTCAGTTGGGGCGGTACATCGGTTATGAAGAACTGCAAAGTTGCAATGCAGAGTACAAAGGGGGACTTTTGTGGCAATTCCCATCTACACAGTGTGGTGATGCATCAATTCTGCTCAGGTTTTCTCCGTGCAGCAGTGGAGATGCATCTGTTCCACTGGATCCACAGAGGCTGGTAAAGCACCTTAGGCTGATTCAAAGGGTCCAGTTGTGGGGAGGAACCACTTGGCAAGGAAGACTCACAGGTGTCAGAGTCACGGTCTAGATGCAAGGTTGTTTAACGCCTGTTATGTCCCTGAGGCTTCAGATCAGGAGGCCAACCAACTAGCTCTTGGAGTCACTCTGGGCTCAAATGATGCATGTCTGATCCTCCTCACCCAGGCAAGAGACAGCAGGAAGCAAGTCAGTCCAGCAGAGTGCAGTCCAACAGAGTGGCAGTCCTTCAGAAGCACAGGAGTATGTCTTCCTGAAAGAATATCCACAGGTTCACAAGTTCACTGAAGTGGTGGTGTCTGAGGTCCCGCTTTCATACACAGTTGTGCCTTTGAAGTGTGGAGAAGCTTCTGGAGGCATGCCTTTGAAATGCAAAGGCATACTTTTTTCTCTGCCTTGGCTGAAGACTAACTACAGGGGGTTTGCAGCCCTTTGTGTGGTGACAGGACATAGCCTATTCAGGTAGCAATGTGGATGGGTCCAGCTCCTCTCTCCTGTCCTTCCAGTAATGGGCTATCTTGTCACACCTAAGTTTCCATTGTGTGCAGCTATCTAGGAGGAATACACAAAGCCCAACTGCTCAGTCATGTGACCGGAGACAGGCTGCAGGCATGAAATAGCTAAAGAAAAAAATGCCAACTTTCTATTAGGGCCAGTTTCAGCATTGTAATTTAAAATTCAACTTCACCATAAGTTAGGATTTTAATTAGGATTTCAGAGATGCCAAACATGAGCCAGTTATTTATTTCTTGATTTGTAAAGTGCATGGCTACCTAAAAAGGTTTCCCAATGCTAGCCTCCTCATTAAACCAAGCCTACCCACATCTCAGAGAGGCAAGAATAACTGTTAAAGAAGAGGTGGATACAACCATGTTTTGAGCAAGTTGCAGAAAGCTGTGAGTGATTTGCAGACTCTTAGTGCATGTGGCAAGGTGTTCCACAGCTTTAGTCCCAGAATTGCAAATGCCCAACAACCTTGGTGGGTTCTCTTGATTCTAGGTGCCACTACCAGTTCCTGATGGCTAGAATGGTGTGAGCATTTGGGTGTATACCAAATGTCTCAGAAACATGGGCCCTGTGTTGGAAAGACACATATGCATATAGCACAAGGCTTTGAATTTAACCCAATGTTCAATTGACAGCCAGTGAAGAGTATGTAACATACCGGCTGATTAGGTGAATCTGGGTGGGGCTGATTAGGTGAAGTTGGGTGGGTGAAGGAGAAGGTGAGTTGGCACAGTTTGTATGGTCTGAAGCTGTTTAAACTGAAATTTTGCAGCAGCGAGGTATAAGACATTACCATAGTCTAGTCTGGAAGTTACCAGAGCATGGACTACAGATCTTTGAGCAAGAACCAGGACACATATCAAGATTTTCCTTAACCACTTAAGGGTATCAAAGCAAGTGGCAGCTACATTATAGGTCTGGTGACTCACAGACAGCTTGTCAAACAGCCATACTGGCAGATAAGATTTTTTATGACATGAACAGGTGAAGGAGTGATATCCATAGTTGATGTCACAGATGACAACTCTATAGATAGGGTGGTTGCCCACCAACAGAACCTCCGTCTTGTCCCCATTATGTTTTATTGAATTCATATTTACCCAAGATGAAGCTTGGGCAAGACAGTTGTTAAGAGTTTCTGCTTTGTGGTTATCCTTAGATGATATAGATACCAAAATTTGGGTATCATCTGGGTACAACATTGTAAGCTTATACAATTCTTCTATCTCAACTAGAGATCTCAAATAGAGATTGAAAAAAGAGGGCTAAGGATGGAACCTTGTGGCACCCCGGAAACCAAAGGGTGTGATTTGGAATTGTGTTGGTGTGAATGTACCTGAAAGGTGCATTTGTATTAAAAAAAAAAAGAGCTCTGCCACGTGAAGGATATGCCCTGCACACCCATATCTCCTAGTCTGGAAAGCAGAATAGAGTGGGTCACAATGTCAAATGCTGCGCTGAGATCCAGAAGGACCAGTGCTGCACCATCACCCTTGTCTAGCTGACAATGCAGGAATTCAGTGACACTGAGGAGGGGTGATTCAGTACTGTAACCATCCCTGACGCCTGACTTCAAAGGGTGAAATAAACCATTTAGTATGGTGTAGGATGAGAGCTACAGGTTAACATGTTTCTCCATCATCTGGGCCAAGGAAGGCAAGCGTGATATAGGCATATAATTTGACCATAGAAGAGGGTCAACATTAGCTATCTTCTATGCTAGTGGAACAATGCCTTCTGTCAAGGAGGTATTCAGCTGTTGAGTAAATTGTTCCATGACTGGCAACAAAAGCTTGGCCAATATCGAAGGGGGGCAGGGGTCAAGTAGAGAACCTGATCTAGTAGCTGCAAGGAAAGAGCTATATGACATCACATCTAGAGGCTGGAAAGTATTCAAAGTGCAGATAGTGCCATGAGGAGCTTCGGAAGCACTGACCAAAGGAGTGCCAGGAAAGGCGGTCTGTGTATATGCTACTTTTTTAAAGAAAGAGTCAGCAATTTCACTGCATTGAACTTGTGTAAGAGGGGTAGTTGGGATGGTACTAGCCTGGTCTAAGAGGAAGAGTGATCTCTTTCCATTTGGAAATCACACTTAGAAATGTAATAAGGCAACTCAGATGTTATCCTATGGCGGCGATAGGCCTTGCAGTGGTTGAAAACAAATGTAAGAGTTTTTCACCACCAGGACATGTAAAACTTGAAAGTACGTCCAACCTTTTAAATACACTGCACCCTGCCCTTTAGGCTGTTCAGTGTCTACTTTAGCGGTGACATGTGTATTAAAAGGAAATGTTTCTGGCCCAGCAAAAGGTTGGCTTTGCCCGACTGAAATGGTAGCTTAAAACTGCACACATAGGCTCTGCAAGGGCAGGCCTGAGACATGTTTAAATGGCTACTTAAGTGGGTAGCACAATCAGTGTTTCTGGCCCATTACTAGTGTTTAATTTAGAGGCCCTGGGCACATGCAGTGCACTTAAATAGGGACTTATGAGTAAATTAAAAATTACAATTAGGTGTATGCCAATGTTACCATGTTTTGAGCAGAGAGCACAAGCAACGTCAGCACTATTTAGCAGTGGTAAAATGTGCAGAGTCCAAGGGCCAGCAAAAATGAAATTAGCAAAACAGAAGGTCTGAAGGCAAAATGTTAGGGAGAAACCATGCTAATGATGCCAGGTCTAACAGTCTGAAATGCAGCAACTGAAATTACTTTAAGCGTAACACTTCTGTTTTTTTTAAGTGAGATATCCTAAGTGTAAAGTATGTGTCCAAACGGGGGCCCCATGCTGACAGTGCTGTTTTAATCCACCTGCACCTCATTGATGATGCCCAAATAGATTGAAACCAACCTTTATCTGCTTGTGGTCCTGTCTGGAGAGGAGTTGGCCTCAAAATTAGGACTGGACTGTTCCTATTGCAGTAGAACTATCGAAATATGACTGGTGTCGGTTTAGACTAGTCTAGCAGGCAAATAAACTGTGGTGTGGATAGTGGCTGAGATTTTTTCGAGCATTCCATCCAATTCAATTTGTTGCAATGTTCACATCATAACATAAACTGTGCATGTAGCTATGCTATTATTAATAGATACTGCCTGAAGTGGCTCTTCCATACACTCATAGTTTACAGGTACCAGAATATCAATGTCAGAATATCGTCTAACACAAATTTATTGTCAAAATGATAATTTCCAAAATATTGTCTAGCGAGGTTAATATTAGAAAAGCGACACCCATTCAGGCAATGTTTTTGAAAATAATATATAGGACACACATTTATGTCAGATAATATTTCTGACAACAATATTCTCACATATAACTGTAACACCCACATTGAGACTGCTAACAATGGTTTACCTGTAATGATTTTTTAAGTATGGCTGCCACTGGCAACACACCTCTCTAGATGTTCAATGAGGGAAATGCATCCGAGATTCGAAGAAGGAAACGTTCCTTCCATTTAAAACTGCACTATATTTTCAAACTGCTTTCTAGTTTTGTCGGTGGTGAATGCCTGTAGACATCCAATCCCACAAAAGAATAGCTTTCAAGTAATATTCACACTAAAATCCTTAATCTCACTTCTCTTACCGAGAATGTGACCGCGACTTTACTAATTAATCACACAGGTCGTCCACTCAATCAAATTGTGTTTCTGTAATCCATCAGGCTTAAAATCTATCTTTCCAACACTGCTCGATCCCCTTTCTCCATTATTCGACTTTTATTTTGCTCTTTTGCTCTTGACAGTGCCCCCTTTTGTAGTCTATAGTGCACGTCCAAAGAGCAATGAACAATTCTGTCAGAGTTATTCAATCCATGTACCATATCAGCAGCGCCAATTTATAAAGAACGCTCTCTCAAAAAGGGCGCGAAGCCAATCAATTTTTACAATTAGAAACCCTTGTATCAATCTCTTAGTGGACACAAGGGCCTTTAAATCTGCTCTTGTAAATGTCTTATAAAAAGCCACAGAGAAAAATGCAATTACATGACACTTCTTTCGAACTTTTGGACAAGGTCGTCAGAAGCACAATCAGCTCAAAACAATAACCCCATGATAATACTGTCAAAGAGACATGTTCATCATATGTTGCAGGAATCGGTGGAACGTGTGGAGTAATTGCAATGGGTGCTGCTTCAGAAGGTTCATGAAGAAGAATAAAATGCCCTGTGACACCCTCAGAATTGATCGAATCAAACCCAGAGCTCAATGGGCTGAGTTTAACACAGGAAGTCAGTGATCCGAAGACAGGCAGACTCCTCTGAACTGTCAATTACAGTATCACTCTTCTCGCCTCCACCTTTGTTTGGGATAAGGACCCCGAGGCCGCAGGGCTAGGAGCATCTCTCAATCTCAGTTGCACCTTGAGAACAATACTGACAGCAGCTCAGAATAGAAACACAAGAAGTAGCAGCTAATGCAGTGAACTTCTGGGTGCCAAAGCACTGCAAGGAAATGCGTTTTATGGTGGATCAAATGCTTTCTACGAACTTCATTCTATCAGGAAGTGAGGCCTATGTAAACTCACACAAACAAAGAGAGCATGTCCCCATAAAATAGTCTTATTACGTTCCAAACTGTCATGTGCCCCAGACGGTCCTGTGCTTTTTTCATGTAAAAAATAATATGATACTCTCTATTGTAAATATGTACAATTAACACAAAAATTAAACATGCAAGTCCGAGCATGCTACGCTGTTGGCTGAAAAGTCAGGAGAGGCTCAATTTCATAATCATGGCAGGTGACTCATTTGTAGCTAGTATAGCAGAAGGGGATATTATACCACCAGATGGCAAATGTGAAGAAAATTCTCCTTTTTTTCTCAGCGCATCTTAAGACACTGGTGGTGAATGCCTTTATCATCTCCCAACTTGTCTATCCCTAAAGCCTGCTATTTGGTCCTCTCAGCTGGTCCTTTTGATAAGCCGCGACAAGAGCAGAATATGACACTGCGGCTGGCCTTTGACTTGGGAAATTCAACAGGATCTCCCAAGTCCATTGTAGCTTCAAATGGTTGCCAAACTCCAACTGGATCCAATTTAAGGGCCACATGTATGTAGGTGTCGTTTTGTGAGTTCTTACTAACAAATCTTTGGAATTCACTATTAGGAAATCACAAACACCTATGTACTAATGTGTACTTGACATATTTAGCGATTCCCAATGTGGTTGCAATTGACCTAGCTGATTAATATTTCTAAGTTAGGTCGCAATTTGCGACCCATTGGGAACCACTAAAAACACAGGGATGGTGGCCTGCTGGAGACAGAAGACCACCATGGCTGTGTTTGGTTTTAAATAACCAACTTTTTTTAAATGCAGCCCTTTCCTTAAATGTAAATGGGATGTGTGTTCAAAAGGAAAAATGAAAGATTTCAATTTCATTTTTTAAGAGTAAGCAGTGATCAGTGGTACCAATGCCTGCCCTTAGAAAACCTTCTTGCTTGCATTCACAAAGGGGAAGGGGTCCTTTAGGGACCCCTTTACTTTTGTGAGTAGATCACTACCTCTTCTACAGAGCAGATAAAATATGAATGTTTTGTGACCACATTCCAGTCCCAAAACATTCATACATACCAGTGCAATTTGGCAGTAGGAAGGAATGCCCTAACCAAGTCCCTTCCTAATACCGAATGGCAAAATCAAAATTTGATTCAGTAACAAGTTACTGAGTCACATTTTGCCTTTGGTACATGGCAAAAAGCATTTTTCCAGCCGCAAATGGCCCAGTAGTTTGCAACCAGAAAAATGCCTGGTACATCTGGCCCTAAATCCCTTCGTTTTGGGCATTGAGACTCCCCATTCATCTATGCCACATAGAATGCCATAAACCTTTTAGTCTAAAGGGCTCAAATTTCAGTTGTTTTGTTAAAGTCACCCTGAATGGATACCTCAGTTTAGCACCATGAAGTGCAACTTGTGTATTTTAGTAATGCTTCATTCATTCATCATCATTATTAACTTTATTTTCATGATAGAAGACCATAAAAGCGCACATCAAAACATCACTATAAAGAATAACAAAGCAGAATCAATTAAATTCAATAAAAACATTAAAAGAAATTCAGTTTTTAAAGAGTCAATAACTTAATAAGGCCTTTGAGCAAAGCCGTATTTCCTAAAATTGGTCTTGAGCAAAGAAAAAAATCACTTAAAATCACTCAAAAGAGTCATTATCCCAATTAACGTTGCGGTGCATGGTGCATTGGGGACTTATTTCCTGAGATGCCATACAGAATTTAAGTAACCGGCAATGGAGTAAACGACACAGCTTCTAGTATCTGCCATTAATGTTCTCAAGACAATAAGCCAAGGTGGTGATATAGAGTAAGAAGAGGCTTTACTTGCAAATCTGACAACAGACACGGCTTTATGCTTGAGAGACAGAGTGCTCTTTACGATCTGTACTGACCAACTGTAAGAGTCTGACAATCTCACCCCTAAATCATCAAATTCTAAAACCCTAATCAATTTTGCTCCATTTAGGGCCAAATTCTCATTGACTTACTTACTGTGTGTAGATATCATGTATTTCATTTTAGACATAGGGCCTGATTACTATATTGGCAGATGGGATACTCCATCTCAAACGTGATGGATATTCCGACCACCGTATTACAAGTACCATAAGATATAATGTAATTTGTACTGCGGCAGACAGGATATCCATCACATTTGTGACGGAGTATCCCATCTGCCAAGATCGTAATCAGGCCCTTATTTTTTTCAAGGCGATGGTCCTGGCAAAATTGGTTGAACTTTCCCAAAAGCATGTTGAGAACAATGGCAGTTTTGGATAAAAGAAGTGTGTCCTCTGTGAATAGCAGATATGGGGCCAGATGTAGCAAAATGCAAAATTGCGACTTGCAATTTGCGAGTCCTTCCGACTCGCAAATTGCAAGTCGCAATTTGCTATGCAGTACGGTGTCTCAGACACCGACTGCGACTCGCAATGGGGTCGCAATGACCCACCTCATCAATATTCATGAGGTGGGTCGCAAATTGCGGCCCCATTGCGAGTATAGGCACTCGCAAACATGGAGGCCTGCTGTAGTCAGCAGACCTCCGTGTTCGTGACTGCTTTAAATAAAGCAGTTTATTTTTTTTAAGTGTAGCCCGTTTTCCTTAAAGGAAAACGAGCTGCACTTAAAAAAAAAAAACGAAACCTTTAGTTTCGGTATTTTTTCAGGGCAGGGAGTGGTCCCTTGGACCACTCCCTGCCCTGAAAAAATATTTTTGGGTTCATTCACAAAGTGGAAGGGCTCCCATAGGGACCCCTTCCAATTTGCGAGTGGGTTACCATTCACTTGAAGTGGATGGTAACTGCGAGTCCATTTGCGACCGCGTACGAGGTCGCAAATGGAATTGCATCCCACTGCGAGTCGCAAATAGGAAGGGAACACCCCTTCCTATTTGCGAGTCGGAAATGCATTTTGCGAGTCGGAGCCGACTCGCAAAATGCATTTCTGAATAGCAAAGTGGCTTTTGCGCCTCGCAAACGGCGATTTTCGCCGTTTGCGAGGCGCAAACACTTTGCTACATCTGGCCCCTGGTACTTTGGAATCAGTACCTTGGGAGCATTATTTACGCAATCATTAAATAAGGTATGCTTTCATTGATGAATGCTATAAATAGAGTGGGAGCAAGGACACACCCTTGCTGTACACCATACTTTATTGGAAAATTCTCTGTAGTTTCCCCTCCAGTGCCCCATCTGACTCTGGCATAATTACTGGTGAACAAATTCTGAATCAGCATCATTAGCCAAAACGGAAGCCCGATTTTAGTTAAAACCTCCCAAAGTTTTGCTCTTGGGACAAGGTCAAAAGCCGTGCAAACATCTACAAAGGCAACTTAGAGCGCCCCCCATTCCAGATTCACATTTTTCCATTGTAGGGTCAGAAACCCAAAAATCTGGTTCACAGTACTTTTTTTGAGAATGAAGCCAGCTTGAAGGTGAGATGGGGTCTTATTGGATCTGATCCAATCCTAAAGTCTTTCCAAAAGATGCTTACTATATATTTTTTGTATGTTATTGATCAGGGAAATGGGGCGACAATAACCTGGTTCTTGCTTTGAGCCCTTTTTATGAATGGGTATTATTTTGGCCCCTCTTCATGATCTGGGAATGGGGTTCACCTGCGGCTATTGCATTAATCAGAAAATTAATATAAGGAGTCCAGATCTGGGCTTCGGCACATAGCATACCCGAAGGGATCTTATCTATCTGAGGGGCTTTTCCCCACACAGTCTGCCTCAGAAATCTGACTTTCAGGGTAAGCATAATCTTTGTGACCATTGTGGGTAACTTAATGCCATAACGATTTAGCATCCCCCACTTTGCAGCTTCCAGCAAATCCTCTCAGACCTTAAGTTTTCACTTGGACTTGCTAGATTTGATTGCTTAGGCAATTCAATCATATATCTTTGATAGAGACTATTAGGCATTTGCAACCTAGGTATCGACCTAAAAATATCAGCTGTTTCCGATGTCAGACTTTCTAGGTCCATGCCTAAAAGACACCTGCCATGTTTTGTACATGCCTATGTGTGAACTTTCCGTGTTTGTGGCATGCCCCTGTGTGGCATTTATATAACTCATGGTTTACACAGTGAATTGTACATTATCTAGAGCAGCTGAACAAACTGGTCCGGTGCAACAATTGTTAGTCCTATTTTATTCTTTGCATTCAGGTGTCCAAAGGTATGCAATTTTACTAGAGCTGAATGAAGTCAGATGACTCACAATTTTTTTTAGTTCACTAACTTTGTAAAGCTCATGTTTTATAACAACCACTGCAACGGTCAATACATTTAGCTTTTTGGACTTATTGGCTTTCCCAGTAGGTTTTTAGCCATGCTGCACAGCATCCCTGATTCTGTAAAGCATGTCTAAAGAGTAAAAAAAATGCCTTTTAACAGGGACAGCTGTGCCATTTTGTCAGTGCCCACACTATGCATGTGCATGCCTGCAAATGACACTGACTGACACTGACACTTTAAAAAACAGTTTAGTTACTGATCCAAGCTGTATCAGTTACTACAAAGAAAAATTACCAGGAGTGGCGTAGGTGCAAAATGAGAGATGTAAGCAGCAGGGAAGCAGAATAAGGAGGTGAACTGGGAGAAGCAACACAAGGGATGAAAACAACACAGGAGGGGCAGAGAAGACCATGGCAATGCAAAAGCAACATGAGGTAAGCACAGGAGCAGATGGAGAGACAGAGCACCATGAAGACCGGGGAACCAACACAAAGTACAGAAACAACACAGGAGGGGCAGAGAAGTACACAGCACGACATAGCAACACAAAGACCCAGGCTGCTGGACAAAGAAGCACACGGTAAGGCAGAGCAACACAGAGAAGAGAGAAACATAAAAGCACATGAAGGGGGAAGCTAGAAAACACACACACTCTCGTAGAGTGCTTAACTAACCAGAAAAAAGTCATACCTAAAAATACATTAGTGCAAAGACATCCATATACCAGGGGAGTGAAGCACTTACCACCAGTAAGTAAAGTCCACACAAGCCATCAAGTAGGAAGCAAGCAAAGGAGAATGACAATGAGGACAACCAATGAAAAAACCCAGGCCTTAATTACAAGCTGCTTGTGCCACCAGTGCATTGCATTTTGCAGCACACATAGAAGGAGGAAACTGCCTCCATTGATTGTTACTGTGCAGGAAGGTGTCCCTTTTGGCACAAAAACAATCATCCTCACAACGCAGGCACCCTTGCTCCATAGTGAAAAAGTGCCTGCTTTGGCACATGGCAGCACTTTGTGCACCAGCGCAGGGGGAGAGGACAGAAATCTGCTGTATCTTGTAAATACGGTGCATTTCTGCCCTTTCTCAGTGGCACAGCAAGGCACGTGGTGCACCGCCCTGTGCCACAGGACTTGCAAATATTGCCCCCTGTTTCAATGGAACAAAAAAAAATAGGGAAACAATTTCAAGTGCATGTCATCCAGACTGAATTAATCAGGCATTACTGCATAATGGACGCCGGAGGCCTTTTGATTAACTAAGCACCACATAGCCTCTTGTTTCCTGTCCTGATGATGGCGATTAAATATACAAGGGTTGAAATGCTGACTACCCTACAGCCAATTGGGGCTATTTTTTGTTGAACTACTATCTGTAAGAAATCATCAAGGACATTTATGTTGTCTTGTATCCACATTATTGGTCACAAAAATAGCCCATATGATGTTCTTTGTATATACTGTAAATATATTCATTGCTTCACTGAGGTGTTCACGAGCACCAGACTCACCATATTCACTGTCACTATTGTGTTTTGAGAATTGTGGGTGCTGTTAAATAATTAGTTTAAAAATATATAGTTTGCATTTGGGTACTCCCTTCTCAATAATTTGATTAATTGTTTGTTTTCTTCATTAATTTTTAAATGGTTCCTGCTTAGATATTGTTGCAGATACACACTTATACCCAGGTCTCAACTGGGATCTCCTTGGGCATCCTCTGTTGTAGATTCTCTCTCAGCATCGAATGGACCATCAGATGTACCTTTTCTCGGCTGACGGACAAGTACTCAATATCTTCTCTTGAAAAGAATGTCTTTTGCATGTTGTTGTTTGTCTGCATAGGAGTTCATTTTCTTTTCATGATCCAAGTCTTTGGTATGGATTTCTTCCTCAGTATGTGATCTTGTGTTAGTCCATTGAAATAACTTGGTCGTCAATGCGCTCTCAAACATCAAAGTTGCAGGGCTTTCACCTGTGGTTGAATGAGGAGCTAAACAGTAAGCTTGTACAGTAGAATACAAGACAGTTTTAAGATTGAGCTTTTCCAATATGGCACGCTGATGTATTCAGGAAACATTTGACAAGACGATTAGCCTGTGACCAAAGATGTGTGATGTTCTGATGCTTGATCTTATTATGACTGAGAACATTTTTGAATTCTCGACTGCTGAAAAGTGGGTCATTGTCAGATTTTAAGATTGCAGGAATACCCCATGTTGCAAAGATGCTGTTTAATCGCTTCTCTCTCTTGAGTGATAGATGAGAGATCTACCAATGGAAAACAAGAGTATTCATCAACAATGCCTATGAGGTGATGTCCATTGTCAAGAGGGCCAGAGAGGTCAACAGCCATTTTTTCCCATACATGCTTTGGCAATTCTGGCATGCTTAAGGGGTGTTGAGTGGTTTTCGATGACAGGCAGTTCCATTTATGACAGGCCTTCAACGCTCTTTCAACTCTTTCATCGAAATAAGGAAACCAAACTCAGTCTCGGAGAGCTCGCTTTGTAGCAATGATTCCGCAATGTCCTTCATGGACCACTTCAAATACCTGTTGTCGTAGACTCTCTGAATAACAATTCTCAAACCTATCAAGATAATGCCGTCTTGAGTCACTGACAGCTCATCTTTGACGTTCTTGAACATCCGGTATTCACTGTCACTGATAAGAGGTTGATTGTGCTAGTTCCAAGACTGAGGTGTAATAATGTCTTTTTGTTTGAACATGTCACTATCTTGATTCATGGCTGTGATAATTTGTTCCAATGATATGGCAGCTGGTGTGTTTGATTTCACTATGAAGTTTAAGTAGGCTTCAGCTGTCTTGGAAGGGGTACCTTGACACTGTATGAGCACTCTGGAGCAGTCGTTGGCAGGGTTTTGATCTTTCTTTGACTGATGCACAATTGTGTAGTTGTACTCTTGTAATCATAGACCCCAACATTCAATGTGAGGAGGCATCTTGGCATTTGGATTGCCAATGATTGTCACAAACGTAAAGGGCTCATTGGAAATATTCAGAAGCCCACACCACTGCTAAAACGTTTTCAGGTTGTAAATAAGCACATTCAGTTTGGGACAAACTTTGCTTGCAAATGCCACAATATGTCTTCAAGCATTTGGGTGTCCACTGTGCTTTGCAAGGATTACACCTAACCCGACTGGGCGACCATCAACAACAACTTCTGTATGGATCTTTGAATGCAAATATGCCATTTCAGTAGCATTTCCAATAGTTTGTTTGATTCTCTTAATGCTTCGCTTGCACTCATGTGTCCAGTGAAAAGAAAAAATATTTTTTTTCAAGTCCCTTAATGGAGAACTCACAGTGGCAACATCTTGTATGTATGTGGAACAGTAAATTACCATGCCAAAGAATGAACATAACATGGAAACATCTTGTGAGGGACATGTAGTTGACAACGCTTGCAGTTGAGCAGGATCAGCTGTCACACCCCCATCAGGTGTCATACCCCATCAGAAAATATATGGCCAGAGAACTTTAGCTTTGTTTTATTGAATTCATATTCCTCAGCATCTAAACCTACATCAACCAGAAAACAACACACTTGCTTGAGAGCTTTGTTGAATTCTTTCTGTGTAGCTTCAAAGACTAATATGTCATCATTTTAGTTAAAAACATTCATGACTGGCTGTATGATACCTCAAATGAAATCTTGAAAAATCTCTGCAGCTGATGACATACTAAAATTTAGGGCCTGATTACGATCTTGGTGGATGAAATACTCTGTCACAAACATGACGGATATTCCGTCCACTGTATTACGATCTCCATGTGATACAATAGGATCCTTATAAGGCGGACGGGTTATCTGTCACATTTGTGATGGAGTTACCCCATCCGCCAAGATCATAGTAAGGCCCTTAGGGCCCGATTTAGATCTCAGCAGAGGGGATCTAAATCAGGCCCTTAGTCTCTTATGTCAGAATAGACCAATAGGTGTAGTGAACCTGCAATTCTCCTTGAGTTCCAACTGATGAGTTCTTTATTTGAATCAAGATGAGAGAAACCTTTCACACTATTCAATTGTGTTATCATGTCAGCAATGGGTGGACCTGGATGTTGTTCTCTTTCTGTTAGCTGGTTCACTTGATGCATTTCCACACAAATGCGTATCGCTAATTCACTGTCCTTTTTGGGTACTACCGCTATGAAAGAAAGCCATAGGGTTGGACCAGTAGAACCCTCAATGCTATCATGTTTAATTAATGATTCAAGTTCCTTTAACAGCTTCTTGTAAACTAAATGCAATTCTACTATGTCTTTGGGCAACAGTACGGACATCTTTATTAATATGCAATTGTACTTTCATAGTCTTACGTTTTTCTAACCCATGTAACAAAGAAGGGAACTGACTTATTGTTTCGTGATGAGCATTCATGTTGTAGTTCACTGAGATCAGTCCCATGTCAGCAGCTGTGCTGAAACTGAGTAAATAGGCGATTGACAATACACCCTGAAGCATATGAATGGGTGCTTGCACTTTTGTCTTCTTGTGTGTTCACTGTTGCTACGGATGAACAATGACTTTTAAATAACATTGATGCAGCCCATGTGAATACTTTAGTTTTCAATGGCATCAGTCACGGTAAAGGCAATAGTTCATTATATTTTTCTTTAGGCATAATGTTTATAGACGCATCACTGTCGATAATCATATGTAGTGAACAACCATTTACTTTCAGTGTCATTTTCTGACAATGTTTGAATGACTTTGATTCTTTTTCATGTCAACTTTTCCTGGCTGGTATTCTGCTTCACCCGCGTCAAGTCCCATACATGCACATTTTTCTGATGTAAACATCAATATTTACAGTTATCTTCTTCACGTACACTTGATATTGATACTGAAGAACTTTTGACAATGAATTAGATGATGATTGACTTCGTTTAGTGTCAATTTGTCTTAACTGGTGTTATCGTTTGGCCATGTGGGGGTGCGTCGACCATCACTTCTGGAAAGTTCAGGCAGCCACTTTGTCTTCTCCCAGTGACACACTTACTTTTTCCTTCATTTTGCAATTCGTTACAAAATGGTTCTCCTTCCCACAGCCTTTGCAAATCTGTCCAATGGTGGGACATTTACCTTTGTATGGAAAGGACAATCCACACCTGACACACAACCTCTTTTTCCATGGAGACATAACCCTGTGTCCTTCAGCTTTGTGTTTCTGCTTGTTTTTCATGTTCATGACTGACTCCCTTTGAGCACTTCCAGCCTCCAAGTTGGCATGCTCTTCAACTCTGGCAGCCATGAGAACTTGTTTCAGACTAAGAGTTTCTCTCAGCAATCTTCTTGTTATCAGTTTTTTCTAACACATCAAATGTCCAAGCAGTCCATCTATTACCAATGTTCTGCTTTTTGGTGATATCAAATGGTGTGGTGGTTTCAGGAAAGCAGCAGCATTATAACTGTTTAAAGGATTAGCTGACTTTGAGAATGGTATTCCCTCTGATAATGTTTGCTGTTCACTTGGACCCGCTTCTTCAGTGCTATCTGTAAGGCCCTGTGCTGTTCTAGCCTTTTGGTCATCTTGGATAGTCTGTGGAACTGTGACCTCTTTCTTGATCTCCATTGAAGCCCTTCATTTTTCTTGGGATTTCTGGAGCTGTGCTGAGCCACCAGCTGGGAACTTTGGTGGTGTGCCACTTCAGGTATTGGAACATTTCAGCACAACCCCTGTGCCCTGTGCCTCTTCTTGGGTTTCTGCGCCCGCTGCTGAGGTCAAAGAGCTCTTCTTCTCTAGGCTCTGGTAAGTGTAACAACAGTTTGCTTTATTTTCAATTGTTCTGTCAGCCACCATTTTTATAAATCCTACTCCTATTTGACTATGTTAGTTTCAGCGCTTTTTTTCTGTATCTGTTTGTGGCTGCCTTAAGCGTTATCACTCTGTATGATGTTTAGCTTTACAGTGCATTGTAGAGCGGTACCTCTCTTTACATCCTTGCTAGTAGATTCTTTGCCACAAAGGTGTAGATTTCACAGTGTAAACTTTGTTCATCCACCCTGCACTATGACTCCACATATGGAAAACGTCCCCTCTGCACTTCAACAGAGGAACACATGGCAAGCACAAGCAGTTTACTTCTACCACGCAAACTCTCTGGGAGAGCATTGTCGATCTTGAGGTTACTAATCCCCTATCTCATCACCAGTTCTAGCATTTTACCCCCCCAGAGGTACCAGCCAAGAACTATGCCACACATGGAGCTGTATATTACACATCATTATTCGTCTGCATGTTATCAGAATCCAACATTCTAAACCTGCATTCACTTCATTACATTCTAACACTTAAGTCACAGTTCCACAGAGCCTTTCAGGAGCCAAAAAGGTTCTGTAATTTATAAGTTACACAACACTACATATTGTATTTAAAAATTAGGACATGGGTACTTAGTTTTACATGTCCTGGCAGCGAACAATGCTCAAAGTAGATTTTTGCTGCTGTAAGGTCTATCTATCCCATTGACTAATACGGGGTTAACTTCTAGTAAATCAGTGCTCAATTTGGGTGCAGATAGAGATCTGCTATTTACAAGCAAATGAATTGTAATTTAATATCCTCTTTAAAAGTCAAGTCACATTTATATATATATATATATATATATATATATATATATCATATATCATAGTATTTGTAGAGTGTGCCACTCATCCGTGAGGGTCTCAAGGTGCTTTTGAGGGGGGGGGGGGGGAGCTGATACTGCTCGAGCAGCCAGGTCTTGAGGAGTTTCCTGAAGGTCAGTAGGTCCTTGGTCTGTCGTAGGTGGATGGGAAGGGTGTTCCAGGTCTTGGCCGTGAGGTAGGAGAAGGATCTGCCACCAGATGTTGTCCTGTGGATGCGTGGGATGGTGGCAAGGGTGAGATCAGCGGAGCGGAGATGATGATTTGGGGTGTAGAAGGTGAGACGATTGTTGAGGTATGCTGGCCAGGCGCTGTGGAGTGCTTTGTGGGCATGGGGTAGGAGTTTGAATGTGATCCTTTTGTTGATGGGAAGCCAGTGTAGGTTTCTCAGCTGGGCTGTGATGTGGCTGTGGTGGAGGATGTTGAGGATGAGGCGTGTGGAGGCGTTCTGTATTCCTTGCAGTCTTTTCTGGAGAGCTGCCGTGGTCCCCAGGTACAGGGCATTGCCGTAGTCCAGTCTGCTGCTGACTAGGGCCTCAGTAACCATCCTTCTGGTTTCGGTAGGGATCCAACTGTAGATTTTGCGGAGCATGCAAAGGGTGTTGAAGCAGGAGGACGAAACGACGTTGACTTTCTGGGTCATGGAGAGTGATGAGTCAAGGATGAAACCTAGGTTGCAGGCATGGTTGGTGGGCATTAGTGCGGCTCCCAGTGAGGGCTGCCACCAGGAGGCTTCCCAAGCGAAGGGCATGGGGCCAAAGATGAGGACCTCCATCTTATCTGAGTTAAGTTTTAGTCGACTGTTCTTCATCCAGTTGGCTACGGTCTTCAATCCCTCGTGGAAGTTGGTTTTAGCCGTGGAGGGGTCCTTAGTGAGGGAGAGGATCAGCGGGTGTCGTTGGCGTAAGAGATGATGTTGAGTTTGTGAGATCGGACGATTTTGGCGAGCGGTGCCATGTAGACATTGAAAAGTGTAGGGCTGAGGGAGAAGCCCTGTGGTACGCTGCAGATGTTCTTGGTGGCTTCAGATAGGAATGGTGGGAGGCGGACTCTCTGTGTTCTGTCGGTGAGGAAGGAGGGATCCAGTCCAGGGCCATGTTGCGAATCCCTGCATCGTAGAGGCGTATGCGCAGGGTATGGTGGCAGATGGTGTCAAAGGCGGACAAGAGGTCCAGGAGAATGAGGGATGCTGTTTCGCTTTGTCCAGGAGGGTCTGGGAGCCGTCGGTTGCAGAGATGAGGGCGGTCTCTGTGCTGTGATTGCTGTGAAAGGCGGATTGAGACTGGTCTAGAGTGTTGTTTTCCTCCAGGTGGGACAGTTGCCTGTTGACGATCTTCTCGAGTACCTTAGCCGGGAACGTGAGCAGGGAGATGGGCCAGTAGTTTTTGAGGTCCTTGGGGTCCGCCTGGGGTATCTTGAGTAAGGCATTGATCTTGGCCGGAGTTTTCCGAAAAGGTGGCGGTCTCGAAGGAGCGATTGATGATCAAACGGAGTTGGGGGGTGATGATGGAGCTTGTTCTGTTGTAGATGTAGTGTGGGTAGGGTTCGGATGGAGTGCCAGAATGAATGGTGTTCATTACTTTGATGGTGTCGGCGTCGTTGACGTGTGTCCAGGAGTGCAGAAGGTTAGTGTGGCTGGGGGGCGATGAGTCAGAGGTGTTGGTGGCTGCTGGTGAAGCCATGTTGTTGAAGTTGTCATGGATGTCGGTGATCTTGAGGTGAAAGAAGGTGGCAAGGGAGTCGCAGAGGTCTTGCGAAGGTGGGATGTCATTGGTATTGGAGCTGGGGTTGGTGAGTTCCTTTACGATGTTGAAGAGCTCTTTGCTGTTGTGTGCATTGTTATCGATGTGTTCCTTGAAGGAGGATCTCTTGGTGGCTCGGATGAGCTGGTGGTGCTTGCGGATGGCGTTCTTGAAGGCTGTGTGGGTGGCTGGAGTCTTTTCCTGGTGCCACTTCCTCTCGGGTTTTCAGCAGGCCTGTTTGGAGGTCCGGAGGTCAGTGGTGAACCAGGTGGCCTTACTGATGGTGTGGTTGTGAGTGTTTTTTTTTTAATGGGGCAAGAGTGTTGGTGCAGTCTTCAATCTATTGCCTGAGGTTCTGGGTGGCTGAGTCGGCGTCAGTGGAGGCAGCTGGTGGGGCTAAGGCGACGGCAGAGATAGGCCGGTCATTGGTGATCTTGATCCAGCTGCGGCGGGGGGTCGGTTGCGGGAGGAAGTGGGTGGTGGGTTTATTGAAAATAAAGTGGACGCAGCAGTGGTCGGTCCAGTGGAGTTCGGTGGTGTTGCTGAAGGTGATCTGTCTGCTGGCGGAGAAGATGGGGTCAAGTGTGTGTGTCTGGCAGAATGGGTGGGGGATGTGACGAGTTGATTGAGTCCGAGGTTGGCGAGGTTGTCGAGCAGGGAGATTGAGTTGCTGTCGTTGGTGTTTTCGAGGTGAAAGTTCAGGCGAGGAGAATGTAATCTGTCGAAGCTAGGGATTGAGGGCTGGTGATGTCGGCGATGGAGTCACTGAACTGAGGTTAGGGTCTGTAGATGAGGGTGCCCCTGAGGGTGGTCTTGGGGTCGATGTGGATTTGGAAGTGCATATGTTCGGTGCTGCTGACGGAGTCTTCGGTGTTGGTTGAGATTCTGAGGATGTTCTTGTGGACAATGGCGATCCCTCCTCCCGGTCTGTTGGTGCGGTCTCAGCGGGTGATTTTGTAGCCGTCAGGGATGGCTATGGCAATGTTGGGGGCTGAGGATGGGTTCAGCCAGGTCTCTGTCAGGAATGTGACGTCTGGGGAAGAGGAAACGAGGAGGTCCCAGAGCTTGATGGCGTGCTTGTGGACAGAGGGGGTGTTGAGAAGGATGCACCTGAGGTGGTTGCGTCTGGTTCTTGCGGGTGAGGTGGTGGCCTGGAGGGTGGAGAAGTTGCACCTCTGGCAGGAGAAGGGTCCGTGGGCGAGATTCGGTGAGGCCTGGAAGCAGGAGGTAGAGCGGCCGGTGTTGAGGGCGCAGAGGGCGTTGGTATCGTAGCAGTGTCTGGTGCTGGGGGGGACACGGCGGCAAGGGCCTGTGCGCGGTCCAGACGTAGACGGGCACAGACGGCCTTCCGTTTGGCGTGCCTCCGGTGCGCCAGCGGCGCGGGCGCGCAGAGGCCACCATTAATAGGGGGAGGTGGGAGTGAGGAAGAGGTAGGAAGGGAGCATGAATGGTGCGCGCGAGGGGAGCAGGGCCACGAGGGATGCAGCAGTAGGGGAAAACCACTGGGGAAGCCTAGTAGAGGAAAATGGCACAAAATAGAGGAAAGGCACAGAAAAACGGCACAAAAAACAGAGAGAAACAGAGAAAACAGAGAAAAACACAGAAAAAAGAGAAAAAGAAAGTGAAAGACACATGGCACACAGACAGACAATACTTATGGCACCACTGGACCACCAGGGATGAGGCGCTGGTGAGACCTGCGGGTGAAGGAGGGCCTCAAACTCGCAGTAGCAGCTGCGAGGGTGGGGAGAGGGATGCAGGCACAACGGTGGATCTGTAAGGCGCGGGGCTTCTCCCGACCAAAAAGCAGGTCAGGGGTTGCTCACCTCATGGGGCAGTGGCTGCCATTAAGAGGGGGAGGTGGGAAGGAGGAGCAGCTGGGAGGCAGGAGGGAAGCACAAAGGGGCACGCGAGGGGGGCGGGTCTGCGAGGGACACAGCGGCAGGGGAAAACCACGGGGGAAGCCTAGCAGAGGAAAATGGCACAAAATAGAGGAAAGGCACAGAAAAATGGCACAAAAAAACAGAGAGAAACAGAGAAAACAGAGAGAAACACAGAAAAAGGAGAAAGTGAATGACACAAAGCACACAGACAGACGATACTTACTGCACCACTGGACCACCAGGGACGAGGCGTAAGTGGGACCTGCGGGTGGAGGAGGGCCTCGAACTTGCAGTAGGAGCTGTGAGGGCGGGGAGAGGGAGGCAGGCACAACAGTGGAGCTGTGCGGCGTGGGGAGCTTCTCTGGACCAAACAGCAGATCAGGGGTTGCTCTTGCAATTTTGAAATCGCCACATTTAGAAAGGTGGCATTTTCTTGTCCCAACCAACTGTGTCTTTCTGGTGATGTGACTGTGAATGGCTCTGCTGTTGGGGATTGTGTATTGAGACAAAAGAGACTTAGGTATGGACAGAATGGGCCATCCTGGCAGGATGACTGGTGAGGAGCTGTACCCAGCTCCACAAAGGGCATTGCCTACAATACATATAATGAACTTGACATCAGGTCAGCCCTTCATTTTGCCACTCCATACAGTATTGTTCAGTTCCTATTATAATATTAGGACTGCATTTTAAGGGCAGCAGCACCCCAGAGTGTGGGAGATTGAGTCCACTCCACACTGTTTGGAAGCTGCTGGGCTGACCCCTGGCTAGTTGCAGGGTCTAACCCAACACAGGAAAACAAAGAGCTGATTTGTGGCAACCTGAACCTGACACTTTGACTCCTCAGGGAAGTCTTGGAAGTTGTGGAAACAGACCATACCCCTTTTGCTCAGTTAATCAGTGACTAACACAAGTCAAGGCAGAACATGGTAGGCAAACAGGATTTCAATGCATTTAGTGAAGCAGTTGCATGCTAGTATAAAAAGCATGAGCTATGATGATAAGGTAGATAAAACATAGTACCGTAATCATCATTACAACCAGTGTAAAAAAGAAAAACAATCTAACCATGTTGTATGATTCTAGAAAGTTCAGAGATTCCTTCCTAAACTGTATATCTAGGTCTGAGAGCATTGCGTTGGTAACCCTTCAGCCTGTCCCACTCTAAGGGAGTGACACCGACCCCTTACCTGAATGTGATAGCGGCTGTCATTGGTAGGTTGCCAACCTCTCAATATACTACACCGACAGCCATGGCGATATCAACCGCTTGGCCGGACATAACAATCTCCAGCCCGGCAGCCACTAATGTACCGGCGGCGGTATTTTGACCCTGCCTACCGCCATGGTTTTCAATTCGTTTTGTTACGCCACGAAAACCATGGCAGTAGGCCCTACCAGTGACAGGGAATTCCTTCCATGTCACTGGTAGGAGGCCCACCCTCCCAACACTCCCCAGACACCCCCACCCCTCTCCCTCCATGCTCCCCACTTCCAATCCCCCACCCACCCGATAAACGCACACTCGCTGACATGCATACACACACTCACTCACACAGGCATACACGCATACATCCATTCATTCTCGCACACATCCATACCACATTCACACACATGCACACACACAAACAACAATACACACACATTCGCATTCACACACACACTCACACATTCATGCCCATCCCCCCACACACACACACAACACCCCCCCACCCCTAACCCCTCCCCTGTCGGAAACCCAACTTACCTACATCCAGGGGGTCTTCTGGCAGGGGACGGGACGGGGTGCTACTACCAACAGCAGCACCCACCAGCAGAACACCGCCAGGCCATATTATTTGTCATAATACAGCTGGTGACGGTCTACAGGCGTGGCGCTGCTGGTGGTAGCAGCGCCACCTTAACACCATTCACCAGTATGACCACAGCCGGATTTTCACCCTTCTTGTGGCGGAAATCCGGCTGTCGTCATAATTTGGTGGACGGATGTTAACCGCGGTGACGGTCTTTTGGTGGCCTTCACTGCGGAGATAGGTGGCATTTACTGTCAATCCCAAAATGAGGGCCAATGTGTTGTTTCTATAATAACTCAAACAGAGTAGGGGTGGACGGGGCTCACTGAGTTCTACTCGGGGCACACTGAGTTCTACTCCTTGGAATTCCACAGAGTTGGCTGAAAACTCTGTGGAATTCTGCAGAGTTCTGCAAGCGGTGGAGTGCCGCCTACCCTACCACCCTGGCCTGAATGCACCTGATCTCCGATGTACTAAGCAGGGTCAGGGCACCTGACCCTGCTTAGTGCTTCTGAGATGGGGCACATTGAGGCCAGGATGGTATGCCGTAGGCAGCGAAATCTGCCTTTTCAGGCCTCTTGTGGTGACACAGTCGACCGGCCTGAAGCCTGCAGCTCTCCACATCTGTAATCTTCCCTTCACCATCTGCCCTCTGTCACAAACTTGTTACAGAAGGTCAAGCACATACCCCTGTCTTGCACCAGCCTTGCAATCACTTCCTCTGCACTTACACACAACCTTAGACCACCCTTTCTTTATGGCCCAGCACTAGCAGCAGCAAACCAGCTCACCACCAGGAGCCTGGTATTTTCACAATGTGACTAGCCCTGCTTGCCACTAGGCTCTAAGGCACCCTCCCAGGCCATACACATCTCTATCTGGCAGGGGCTGCCGGACCACCTCTCAGCAGCTGAGGCTCACCCGGTCTCCAGCTCTCCCTGCTTGCCTCAGCACCGCACCCCATAACACCACTTCCTTTCCCAGGGACTCTGGTGAGACAGGTTCTTTTCAAGTGGAGCTGTGACTGCACATTTCGGCCCATATTTATACTTTTTGACGCAAAACTGCCCCAACGCAGTTTTGCGTCAAAAAAATTAGCGCCGGCTAACGCCATTCTGAAGCGTCATGCGGGCGCCGTATGGTTAGCCGCCGGCGCCGTCTGGTGTGCGTTAAAAAAACGACGTACACCAGGCAGCGTAGGGGGATATGGGGCTTGGGCGTCAAGAAATGGGACAAGTCAGGCTGAGGCAATTTTTTCGCCTCAACCCGATTTGCGCCATTTTTTTTCACTCCCAACCCCCGTAGAAATGATTCCTGTCTTAGCAAAGACAGGAGTCATGCCCCCTTGCCCAATGGCCATGCCCAGGGGACACATGTCCCCTGGGCATGATCATTGGGCATAGTGGCATGTAGGGGGGCACAAATCAGGCCCCCCTATGCCACAATTTTTTTTTTTTAAAAACACTTACCTGAACTTACCTTAATGTCCCTGGGATGGGTCCCTCCAGCCTTGGGTGTCCTCCTGGTGTGGGCAAGGGTGACAGGGGTGTCCCTGGGGGCATGGGAGGGCACCTCTGGGCTCCTTCAGAGCCCACAGGTCCCTTAACGCCTGCCTTTTGCAGGCGCTAAAAAACGGCGCAAAAGCATCCGTACGTCATTTTTTTTGACCCGCCCACTCCCGGGCGTGAATTTTGCCCGGGAGTATAAATCCGACGCACATGCCTCGGAGTCGATTTTTTAGACGGGAACGCCTACCTTGCATATAATTAACGCAAAGTAGGTGTCCACGCAAAAAAATGACGCTAACTCCATGGACTTTGGCGCTAGACGCGTCTAACGCCAAAGTATAAATATGGAGTTAGTTTTGCGTCGCAATTCCGGCGCAAATGGAGTATAAATATGCCCCTTCCTTTTTTCCAAGCACAGACCCCCCTCATATGCAAATACTGTCCATGCCCAGTGTCAGCCCCTTAGTGCACATAGACGAGTAAGCAAAACAAGGGTCTTACCTGTGTTCAGGGTCCCCATTGCAGCAGCCTGGCTGTCTGCCTTCCCCTGCCCCCTGCTCCCGGGCTGTTGAGGATAGTGAAAGGAGGGAGGACTCGATCTGGGGCTGGCAAAGGTGCAGCTTAAAGCTGCTCCCAGTGCAAAGTGCAGCCCAGTTATAGGCAACACAGCACAGGTGCAGACTGTGTGGCCCATAACGTGGCTGCAATGCACACTGGTGAGCTCCGTTGCCAGAGCTAGCAGAGTTTTTGGCCAGGCTCCGAGTCCCAAAAGCTCAGGTAACTCGGCCAGAGGAGTGGAGCCCACTGCCCACCCCCTAATACAGAGTTCTAAGAACAGGTCTAATGCACTGATGTGTCTAGAAAATGGGGACTGACACCTGAGATCCTGGAGTGGCAATACAAGTTAGTATATCATGTACCATACATGACAGCCTTTAGCAGGATGCAAAGTGCATTATGTAGAAATGGCTGATAAAATGTGCAGTGTAAACAACAATTTCTGCTTGGAAAGAAGCAGCTGCTTAAAATATAAAAACAACAATGTAAAAGCAGGCTGTGCTAAAAAATATTATATGAATTAAATACAGATAAACCTAAAAGCCACAGCCCACTGGCCTAATGCTAATATAAGGGTGTCCAACCTAGGTGCTAAAGGTGACCCACAACAACAGTTCATAGCCTAGGCCAAGTAAAGGGGAAGAACTTTCTAGAACCAGTGCTGGGGGTAGAACAATGAATCCCCCCAGCCAAATGCTGCCACAAGGTATAAATATTGGACCTCTAGACCCACTCAACATTCATGGAATTGTGGAACATTCAAGAGAAGGACTACCCTGCTGCCAGATGAATGCTCTGTTGCTTGTAGAACAGCCTTGTTGCCTGGAGAATTAAGTCTGGACCTCCTTGCCTTGATCCCAAGCTATCTAGAGTGACTCCAGGGGTCAGTTGGCTAACCTATGTGGACCACATGGGACACAGCAAGCTTCAGAGGCCTCCCTGCAACTGCCCAGCTCACCAGTTACAACTGGATCTGCCTCGATCCGCCTGAGCCCTGCTGGTGGCCTCTGATGGAGTGAGTCCTGATCCCCAAGAGGTGCATTCCGAGTTCTTGCACCTTGGCTGGCATTAGTGGAAGCTCCACCAAGTAGGTGTTTGGGTCCCTTATGACCACAAATAGGTCCGTTTGTGTGCTTTGTGCTTTTAAGCACTATTTGCCCTAAAACCGTTAATATTGAATATCTCCAGTTCTCTTGATTGGTGTTTGTCATTCTGGTATCATATTTACTTAAATTTACTCTATTTCTAAATTCTGATTTTTTCTTGTGTTGTATTTTCACTTTATATCTATTTGTGTGCTGCACAAATACTTTACACATTGTCTCTAACTTGAACCTGACTCTTGTAGATGTAGGTAAGTGGCAAATTGCGAGTTGCAATTTGCGAGTCCTTCCGACTCGCAGATTGCAACTCGCAATTTGCTATGCAGAACGGTGTCTCAGACACCGTCTGCGACTCGCTATGGGGTCGCAAAGACCCACCTCATTAATATGGGTCGCAATTTGCGACCCCATAGAGAGTCAGGGCACTCACTTGGGTGGTGGCCTGCTGGAGACAGCAGACCACCAAGTCCGTGACTGCTTTTAAATAAAGCATTTTTTTTTTTTAAAGTGCAACCCGTTTTCCTTGAAGGAAAACGAGCTGCACTTTGAAAAACAAACCGAAACCTTTAGTTTCTGTATTTTTCAGGGCATTGGACCACTGCCTGCCCTGAAAAATTATTTTTTGTGCCAGACACAAAGGGGTAGGGGTCCCATAGGGACCCCTTCCCGTTTGCGCCTGGGTTACCATCCACTTCAAGTGGATGGTAACTGCGCTTTGATTGCGGTCGCAAATGAAAATGCATACCATTGCGACTCGCAAATAGGAAGGGAACACCCCTTCCTATTTGCGACTCGGAAATGCATTTTGCAAGTCGGTTCCGAGTTGCAAAATGCATTTCAACATAGCAAAGACGCATTTGCGACTGTTTGCGAGTTGCAAAGTCTTTGCTACATCTGGCCCCTACTCCCAGCCTTCCTAATTTCACATTCATACACAATGAGTGCAGAGTTTTTTGGGGGGTTCTTAATTTGTAGTCTTTTTCTGGTTAAATGCAGGGCTCTAGGTACTTTAAAAATGTGTTATGGTGTACCTTAAAGGTATCTCTTTTATTAAAAGGGTACCCAGGTATGATTAAAAATCAAACCAGGAATGTTTTTTTAGATTAATACTTAGTTCATCCACCTTAATTTTGCCAACATGTTTGGCCACTTAGAGTGCCCAATTAGGCCAATGGTCTTTTTCAGAGACAGATAAATCCCTACCAATACTGCATTCATCTTCATACATGCAAATGGTGTAGAGGCATAATGTACCTGTTATTGTTATTTATCCAGAATAATATAATAAACTCCTGGTAATAGCTGAGGTCATCCTGTGGTGGTCAGACCGCAGCCAAAGCAGTCAGACCACTGTTTTGACGGCAGTCAGACCACCACCCCGACAGTGTTGTAATGACTCCCTATGTCTCTTCAATAAATGAACTGCCTTTTAATGTGCTAAGATGAGTGTATCCTCCAGAATCAGATGACCTTTTTTAAATAAACCACTCAAGATGAAATATTATATTTTCCAAAGCGTAGTTGAAAATCTTCAGAAAAATTATTCCATCAAAGAATTCCTTTATTCATTTTAGATTTTAGCTCCATAAACTGTTCCAACTTAGAAAATGTAACGAGCAAAGTTGCCAACATGTGTTTCGCTCTATAGCTGCATGCAAGCTATGCCTTTTTTAAGGCTTCAGTTGGCCTTACTTATCATTCAGTGTGGAAACACACAATTTGGTAATGGTAGATATCTGGTCACTTTAAGATATTCATCCTGCAGGTAGGAATACAGGTTTAGGTCAAGAAACCCTTTCGGGAAATTGTTGCTACAGATCAGAGCCACATTTCTTCTTACCGACCTTGTTCTCACCCTCTACACACAACACCCTTATTTGAATTTTGAAACTATATTCTTTCATTAATGCTCATGGCCTCAATTTATTGGAATGCTTGAGTTCAGAACCCTGTCGGCTGGCTCTATTTCAGACTTTTCAGGGAACTTTAAGGCCCAGATTTACAAAACTGTCAGGCAATGCAGTACAGCAGGCAAAAAGGTTGCACTGTGTTGATTGACAAGGAGGGAGCAGGAGTGCACCATGTCTACAAAGATATGGCACCCTCATCCCCTCTCCCTAGCACACGCAATGATTTCAGCTGCCTTGCCCATGCACACATCTTTGCGTCACAGTGCAACGGTGTGTGCGTAAGTCTAGCATAGGTTTTGTGCTGGAAGGGTACCTTTTCAAGAGCAAAATACTATGCTTAGACACACTTTCAAACTTTTTCTACTTTGTACGCATGCTGTACAGTGCAGCATGCATGCAAAGTCAGAAAAGAAAGGAGAAATGACCACATTTTCCCTCCCTTTTAATGACTGCTTTCAAATGGCGATACCTTTTGGCACAAAACCATGTCTTCTATTGTTTGTAGATACAGTTTTGCATCAAGAGACATGGGTGGTTGCATGAGAACGCTCATATACCACTCATGTATTGCCCCATTGGCACTAAGTAGCACAAAGCAGTGCTTTGTGCTGCTTTGTGTTACTTTTAGGGTATGTTCCAGTGCAAAACAAGTTTGGATGCTGAAAACTGAATTAGGAAAAACACACTTTGAGCGTCACTTTGTGATGCTAACCCACAGCAAAATGTTTGTAAATCTCCCCCTAAGAGATGGCTCTAGTGTTATTTCAATAATCCTGGTTGAAAGCACTTTGAGCCTGGTAAACATGGGAGGTTGCATGGTAGAGTAGTTGTTTTGTATTCAGTGAAGAATGGGTTTAGGTTAGTACAAGGCTGAGCCCCAATGTTATAAGCCACACCATATCTCAATATCTTCTCTGAAGCCTTTGTATAATGACTTTTATGGCACAACCACTTGAGCTGTGTTTCATGTTGAAGAGGGTTTATAGGACCCTGATTTGTTAGTATTTGAATCCCATAATCCCATAATCCCTATGAACCCGTCTGAACCACTGCATTGGCAGGCAAAACTCGTGAATAAAAGTGGGTGAAATAGAAATCAAAGAATGACATGTTCTTGTAGCCTAAATTTCCAAGGGCTGAGATGTCAAAATTCATCATATATGACAAAGGAACTGTTAGACCTGTCAGCCCTAGGGTGGTCTCCTCCAAACTTTTTTTTGCCTGCTTGCCTCATATTTTTCGGATACTTTTTGTTGACCTTAGGACTTTGAGCACTTTAACACTGCTGACCAGTGCATGTGCGTATCCCCTAACCACAGTAGCACTGGTGCTTACACAATTACCATATTTATTTAATTTATTTGTAAGTCCCTTGTAAAGAGGTATGCCATACACTCAGGGCCTTTAAATGAAATGCTACTAAGAGGACTGCAATGCTGATTGTGCCGTCCACTGAAATAACCCTTTAAACATGCCTCAGGCTTGCCACTGCAGTGTCTGTGTGTGCAGCTTGACAGCCACTTCAACTTAACATTTAAAACCCCTTGCCAAGCCTTAAACTCCCCTTTTTTAAATATAAGTCACCCCTAAGTTAGGCCCTAGGTAGCCCGTAGGGCAGGGTGCTATGTAACTAAAAGGTAGGACAGGTACTTTTTAGTTTTACATGTCCTAGTAGTGAAAAACTCCCAAAGTCATTTTTCAGTACCGTGATGTCAACTCCTCTCCTAGGTTAACAATGGGATTGTTTAATACACTTTCAAGCTTTAATTCCTGATTATAAAAGAGTAACTGTGTCATTTTTTTTATATCTTTGGAATGGTAATGTTAAATCTCCTTTCCTGGTAAAGTCGGATTTAACATTACAGTTGTAGAAATGCCACTTTTAGACAGCGGGTATTTATCTGCTCTTGCAGCTCTGTGTGCCTGTCTCCAATGCACATCTGGGGTTGATGACAGCTACATTTCATGCATTCCCTCTAGACAGCCACAAACACGGGAAGATTAGGTCTTTGTGAATGCCCATCTGCATTCACTTGCATTCTGATACCTCTTCCTGGGCTGGAAGGGTGAAAGGGAGTGACACTTCCACCTGAATAGGCAGTGCGTGCCCCAACACAAAGGGCTGATTACCTCCTATTTATAGTCTGGAGCCAGAGCTAATGACAAAAGGATAATTGTGCCTTTTCAAAGACCCTTCTTTAAAGTCACCCCAACTTCAAAGGCATATCTGGATATAAGTATTTGGGCTCTGAAACCACCAAATCAGATACTTCTGGACCTATAACTGGACTCTGTCAGAAGAACTACTGTGCTGCATCAAGGACTGTCACTCTACTTGACTGCTGACCAGTAAGAACTGCTTTTCTGCTGTCCTGCCCTGCTGCCTGCTGCTCTCTAACCTCGCTGCACTCTGTCTTGCACGCCAAGGTGACCTCCAAGGGTTTGTTGGCTTGCCTCCTGTTGCTAGGGACCCAGGGATATCAAGGTTTCTACCCCTCCTCCTGTGTCTGGTTCACTGAAAGTGGACCCAGATACTTGCACCAGCAAAATCGATGCATCTCATGTCTGCTGGAAGCAGCAACTAACGCATCACCTCTGTTGCGGGATTAAAACCGGCACATTGCACCTGGAGCCTGAGCAGCACCTGTGGAACCGTTGCATCGACCAACGCATCCCCTGACTACTGGAAGCAGCACTCAGCACATCCACAGTGATGCAGCACTTAAACCACTGCGTATCTGGCATTGCTGAAAAAAGGTTAATGAATCCCTGTGAGAGTGTGGAGAAATCCAGCGTATCAGCTTCAGAATCAATGCATCGTGGCTTTGACGCTCATCTTCAGAAGACAGAGTATTACCATCAAGGAGTGGGAAAAATCAAAGCATCCTTCGACTGCAGGACTGACAGTGATGTACCTACTGACGCATCGTCCCCTCATTCCGTGCCTGAGACAAGGATGAAGGTAATCTGTTCCCCAGACCTGCGTGGCACATGTGCCTGGCCTGCGCTCCAGTGCTGATGGCTTGTATCGGACGCTGCTGAATCCCCTAAAGCACCATTTACTTGTAAGTGCTTGAACTCTTTTATTCTTCTAAAATTCATAAGTCAACTTCTACTTATTGAACCCAATTCTCAAAGGTAAACTTAGACCAAAGGTCTAAGTTTAGACCAAAGTTTAAGTTTAGACCTAAAGTCTAACTTTACTTGTAGTAAAGTTAGACTTTTGGTCAAAGTGCAGACGTTTGGTTTAAGTTTAGACCAAAAGTCTAAACTTAGACCAAAAGTCTAACTTTACTTATAATAAAGTTGGACCAAACTTACACCAAGGGGGTCATGCCGGGGTCGGCGGGAGCACCGCCAACAGGCTGGCGGTGCCCCGCAGGGCATTCTGACTGCGGCGGTTTGGCCGCGGTCAGAACAGGAAAACCGGCGGTGTCCCGCCGGTTTTCCGCTGCCCTGGGAATCCCCCATGGCGGCGCAGCTTGCTGCGCCGCCATGGGGGATTCGGACCCCCTCACTGCCATCCTGTTCCTGGCGGTTCCGACCGCCAGGAACAGGATGGCGGTGAGGGGTGTCGTGGGGCCCCTGGGGGCCCCTGCAGTGCCCATGCCAATGGCATGGGCACTACAGGGGCCCTCGTAAGAGGGCCCCACTTTGAATTTCAGTGTCTGCTTTGCAGACACTGAAATTCGCGATGGGTGCCACTGCACCCGTCGCACACCTTCCACTCCGCCGGCTCCATTAGGAGCCGGCTTCCTCGTGGAAGGGTGTTTCCCACTGGGCTGGCGGGCGGCCTTTTGTCGGTCGCCCGCCAGCCCAGTGGGAAACCCAGAATGACCGCGGGACAGTCTTCTGGCGGTCCCAGCCAGGTCGGCGGCTACCGCCGCCGGCGGGGGTCAGAATGACCCCCCAAATGTCTAAACTTAAACCAAAAGACTTTAAGTCTAAACTTAGACTTTTGGTGTAAACTTAGAATTTTGGTCTAAGTTTACCTTTGTGAATTGGTTACGTCAGCTTCTTGTCATTTTGGTCTTGACTTATTTATAAAAATTATTGTCTAGTTTTCTAATCCTGTGTGGAGTCTTTTTGTGGTGTTTTCATTCTGTTATGGTGTGTGTGTTGAACAATTACTTTACATATTGCCTGTCCCTACTTGGATTTGGTGAATACCCTTGCCAGCTAGAGACAATGGGCCAGATGTATCATCATCCCGTTTTGCATTTCCTAACTAGCGATTTTTAAGAAATCGCTATTTAAGAAATGCAAAATGGGATGTATGAAAATTGCGATTTAGTAATAGCGATTTCTTAAAAGTCGCAATCGCTATTACTGAATCGCAATTAGGTAAGGGGACTATATTCATCTCTATGGGCATGTAGGCCCATATGTATGAATGGTTTGGCATTTCCAAATTTGTAAATTCCTGTTAGGAATTTGCAAATTAGGTAAGGCAAACCCCAGGGTGCTGGGGGCCGAAGGCCCCCTTTGATGCACCCCAAAAAATATTTGTGGACATGTAAAGCGCACACATGCCTAAGGGGCATGTGTGCAATAAATGTCATTTTTAAAAATGCATTTGTAGTGCATTTTAAAAAATTGCACATGCTTACACCAAACTTGAATTTGTGGTAATTGCATTTCCTAAATGCCAAATTCGCATTTAGGAAATGCATGATACATGTGAACAGGTAATCACAAATAAGTATTCCCTATTTGCTATTGCCTATTTAGGAAATTGCGAATTGCGATTCCCTAATCGGAGTTGCAATTTTTCAGGAATCGCTACTTTTGTGATTCCTTAAAATTGCACTGCGAATTCCTTTCATAAATTATGAAAGGCGATTTTGCATTCGCAAACGGTGGAATTTACAGATTCGCATCCTTTGAGAATGCAAAATCCTTTGATATATCTGGCCCCACAGTTCTAACAGGAACATTAACAATGTTGCTGTTCACTTTCTTTGTCACCTAACCAATGTACACATTCGGGACATCTTAGAGAGAAGTAGCAGATAAAGGTAGCTGTTTGATCATAGATATGAGACCAGAAGGTCCTCCATAGAACAAAGAGAACCAAGCAATGAAGAGATGATTAGCTTTCCCCATACCACTTACCACGCCTCTCTAGAAATGCAGATTAATTCCCATGTATATTATCTGATGATGGAATGGCAAGCAAAACAAGCATTTGCAATGCAATAGGTCTCCTATTTGTGAGAGTTAGAGCTATTGGCGTAGTAAATGACAATTTCTTTTTGGTTTGCAGAGTAGTGGATATATGCACAGTGACACAAAAATCCTCCCAGGCTTGTCGCTGCAGGAGAGAGGACACAACAAGGCTGCCATTTTGGGGGTGCTCTTGCCTCATTCTTCCAGACTGGCTGTGATACCCTAGAGATGCAACCTCCTCTAGACTGTTTACCTACACTTTTATAGCACCAAACAAGCCACAAAGAGGGCAGCCATGTATTGAGTGTTAAACTTTTAAAGGAATTATTCCTGTACATTGGCAATACCCACCTAACTTTTAAAAACATTTACTCCATACAAAGACAATAACAGATAAAGCAGCTTAACTGCAAATGAACTATAGTGATTTTGTAAAGAAAAGCACTATGAAATGTCATAACTTGTACTACCAAGCGCTACATTAAAAAAAAGAGTTATTCCCAAACTGCCCCAACATGCACCAGCCAAGGAGCCCTACAGGAGAGGATGTGGCGTAATGGTCAGAGCTGCTGACCTTGGAGATGGGAAACACGGTTCCAGATTTTAGGCAAATCACTTATTCTTCCCTTGCTACCAAAGATGAAAGTGTTCTTGTTTAATGTAACTGGTGGTCATGTAAAGCACTGTTTTACCTTTGTATTGAATTTGCCCTATATAAAACTGCAAAAAATAAAAACAATAAAAGCACTCCAATAATTCGTGTCAGGTTCGCACTACATAAAACTGAGAAAAAATAAATAAAAAAAGACCCCACAGACTTCACAAAGAAACAGCAAAATGCCCGAAACCAAGGAAGACAAAGAAACAACACACAGCCATGAGAGAAATGGCGAGGCAAAAGGAAAAATAGTAAACCAGCAGGAAGCTATCTGGCTGATTGTGCCATAATCCATGTAACAGATTCAGTCCCCTAGGCGGTAACAAACCAACCTGAAGGCGGGACAAACATAAAGCATTTACCAACAACATCAAGGGATTTTTGAAAGGCAGGCCCAGGAATGAACAAAAGTGATGGCCGTGAGATGGGCATAGTTAAATCACACAGAATAGATTACAACAGGTCGAAAAGCAGCGCTTGTGCGCTGCTATGTTCAACTTTAACATCAAGACCAAGGAAAGTGGAAGGGTCAATGCAAATCTCCAGAAAGCAGGTCCATGGAGGGTGCTGCTCCGGGTGTTAAAAGATGGAAAGGCAGACTAGATACTTTGCATGATGATGCTTCAGAAGATGGGCTTTGAGGGTGACATATGACTGAGGGGCTAGAAGAAATACCCAGGACAAAGATTACAATTACACAGCCCACAGTCTCTTCCTGTTGTTAGTGAAGTATCAAAAACATATTAAAGGAACAGATCAAAAATATGCACCAAAAGATGTTAAATAATTCAGTGATATGGAAAAGGGAAGCCAGAGCTGCCACTTCAGAACTGGTGAATCAGGTTCCATTCTTGGCATTGGTTCAACATTCTGTGATTCTAGGGAAATAACTTATCTACCTGTGTCTAAAATCACAATAATGAATGTATTTTCAATAAAGTAATTTGTTCACATGTGACGGGATCCAATGCCTTCAGATCGCAAATAAAAAAATGTCCATGACTAATCAAACAAGCTCATCTCATCAGTGTAAAGGCATGATCAGACCCACAGGAAGGATGACAGGTAAGAAGACTACTCACTGCCCTCAGTTGCAGCTGTCCAGCAGACCCTCACTTACTTCTATATCATCACAATTATGTTGCAAAGACATACCAGATTAGATTGGTGTTGAAAAAATACATGAGGCCCCTCAAGTGTCTCCAATGGTAGTGAAGCTAAGTTTGAGGTCCCTTGGTTCCCTGCCAGTGCAGAAAACAGACTAAATGACAAAAAGTCACCTGTTGATAGAATAGCCAACTTTGGCCAAAAGGCAGGAAAATCTACACTTTCATGGAAGATATCAGGGCATTGATGCCAAAAAATGCATCCAGACCAATGAAAAGTGAACATTGAGACGCTATTTTTTGCAAAACTCTCTTTTGGTTTAAAAGAATGGTGTGTCACGTATGTTTGGGTGCAGTACGTATGACATGCAAAAAGGGCTTTAATTAGAATTACCAGCTAATAAAAGCGTGAATGACTCTCCTCACAGATCAAATGGCATTTGGAAGCAGTTGGTCTGCTGGCTAATCTCTGTCAAAAAAACAATGGGATGTGAATTACTGGAGCATTCACCTACAGTTATCAAGGGAAGTGAGGGGAAAGGAAGGCAGAGATGATTACAAATGGGAGACAGGAATCTTGACAGTAGCATGTTTATACTAAACAGGACTCTAGTGTAAGCATGCCTTCAAGGGCGACCTTCCCTTCAGCCAGGTTGGTACTTGTCACTCCTTGGAGGAACCAGGAATAGGTGTCATACTTTTGGGGTAGGAGATGTTTAATAGTTTAATAGGCCAGTCACCTGTCCTGACTGAGCTGCACACATTCACCAGGATCTTTCAAACCCCCAAAACAGAGTTTGAGGTAATTTTTAAACAGTAAAATAATAGACATTATGTTAGATGTACTCAAGTGTGAGAACTAGGGATGGGTGAAAAATTCTGGTCTGCTGGGGTAGTTTGCAGAGTTTTACCCACTGTGCGTGGAGCACGGAGTCCTGGCAAAACTCTGCCAACTACTGAGTTTTTTGTGCAAGCAAAAATTTGCATCCCCAGCATGATGTTTGGGTGCTAGAATGCCTTCCGGTGAGATTTTTTCATGCGAGCACTCACTGCAGGTTGGAACCATCTGCACTGAGAAAGCTGCAGCTCGAGTACGAAATTTACTTGAGTGGCAGAAATAAGCAGAGCTGTCTGGCATGTTGCCTTGTGCGATTCATGCTGACTTTACAGAGAACAATAAGCTCCCAGGGCTATAAATCAGCATGAGCAGCATAATATGCAAGAATTCTGTCAGATCTCAGAACTCCACAGAATCTCGCAGAGCTTTTATGTATTTCCACAGAATTCCACAGAGTGAAACTCTGCGAGTTCCTCCCAGGCCTAGGGAGAACCTTTTAAAGTTAACCTTAGGCTCCATCATTGATAGCAGTGACTACTATGTGAAAGGCTGCAACACCAAATATTCCGGAGCACAGCTGAAGTGCAGCGACAAAGATGGAACCTTTTGTCTGCTCAAGAAAAGTGCTGAAGCCTAGCATCCAGTACCAAACTTTGGAAGTGCTTCTCAGGAGTGAGAACAGCACGTATCCTCTTGTCCCAGGGATGGAAACAACAAGAAGGTCCTCTTAAAAAAAAAAAAAAAAGCTAACCAGTAATCTGGACGTTAGCTAAACCCTGACTGAATTGAGTGGTGAGCTTCATTATACTGCAGCAAAGAAAGAAGTTGAGTCTATGGCTTTGGTTACAAGTGCAAGGCTAAACTCTGAGCACATGTTTCACAGGGTCCGGAGTTACTAGTATGTGATAATTATCACACCCTCTGAGTTTTTCCCTGATAAATTCCAGCAGATTAAGCCTGCTGCAAGTTACTGGGGAAAAGGCCTCTAGAAAAAGGCAAAACATGCAGGGTTCAGTGTGTTAAACACGGATTCCACATGTTATGCCTCTTTTGGTTAACAAAACCACTTAGGACCTAATTTAGATTTGGGTGGACAGGTTACTCGGTTACAACGGTGATGGATATTCCGTCCACCAAAATATACATCCCATAGGAAATAATGGGATCTATATTTCAGCGGACGGGATATCCGTCACCATTGTGACGGAGTAACCCATCCTCCAAAATCTAAATCAGACTTTTAATTTAAAATTTTGTCTACTTTGCAGAAATGTATACGATGTTGTTCTTTTCCACCACAAACATCAAATAGATAGAAACTACAAAAGTAAGAAAGATAACTTAGAAAACTGCAAAAACAACTGCCTGTTCCTGAAAGCTGGGATGAGGATGATCCTAGTAAAATTAAACCTTTTGATGATGAAATTCTTAGAAAAACACATACTCTCTTGCGTGGTACTGCCCCTGCCACAAACCAGTACTTTAGAACTCAGATTTGACCTCTCTACCTTTTGTGAAAAAAATATGAAATTAAAGGATGAACGCCCCCAAATATAAACAAGCATTGACAAAGGCGATAGGTCTCGCTTATACAATAGATATTGGCTTTGACAATGTGTTTCGCCATGTTGTACACCAGTGTGACTCCCTTTCAGCATGGCTAAAAGTTAGTGGCATGGAGTGTCAGAGTAGAGTTTGGGAGTAAAGTGCAGTAGAGTGGATTTGTTTGGATGTTGTAGAGTGGAGTAGGAGGAGTAGAGTGGAGTAGAGTTCAGTGGTTGAGTGGCAGAGAGTGTCATAGAGTGGAGTGGATTGGGGTGAAATAGGGTGGAGTGAGTTGGAGTGGATTGAGGTAGTGGGGTTGATTGGATCAGAGTAGAATGGGGTGACTGGATTAGGGTAGAGTGGTGTGGATTGTGTGGGGTGGATTTGTGTGGGGTGGCTTGGATTGCAGTGGGGTGGACTGAAATTGGGTGAGGTGGATGGGATGGGTTTGGATTTAAATGGGGTGGATTAGATTGGATTTGGGTGGGTGGATTACATTTGATGGATAAGGCTGGGATAGATTGGATTGAGTTGGGTTGATTAGATTGGGCTGGAGTGGGGTGGATCAAATTGGACTGAAGTGGGGTAGATTAGATTGCACTGGCATGGGGTGAATTGGATTGGGGTATGTGGATTGCATTAGATTGGAGTGATGTGCATTGGATTGGGATGGGCTAAATGTATTTGAGTGGGGTGAAAGAGCTAGGATGGGGGGGTGATTTGGATTGGGATAGAGTGGATGGTCTGGAGTATAGTGTAGACGACTGGAGGTAGTGGGGTGGGTTGGAGTGGAGTGGATTGGACTGGAGTGGGGTGGATTGAAATGTGGTGGGGTAGAATGGATTGGGGTGTAATGGGCTGCAGTGGGATGGATTGTGTGGGGTGGTAGATGGATTGGGTTGGAGTAGGGGGGTGGACTGAACTGGGATGGGGTGGGGTGGGGTAGATTGGATTGGGCTGGGCTGGGTGGATTGCAGTGGGGTGGTTTGGAGTAGAGTGGAGTGGACTAAATTGGAATAGAGTGGGATGGATTATGGTAGGTTGGAAGGAATGGGTTGGAGTGTGGTGGACTGAACTGGGATGGTGTGGGTTGGGGTACAGTGGGGTAGATTGTAGTGGAGTGGGGTGGATTGGAGTGGGGTGGAGTGGATTGAAATGGGGTGGGATGGATTGGGGTGGTTTAAACTGGGGGGTGGATGGGTTCAGGGTGGGGTGGGTTGGACTCGGGTAGGGTGGATTGGACTGGGATGTATTGGACTGTTGTAGATTGCATTGAGGTGAGGTAGACTGGATTGGTGTGGGTTGAATTGAACTGCAGTGGGGTGGAATGGAGTGGGGTGGACCAGATTGGGGTGTATTTGGGTGGGGTGGAGTAGATTGGATTGTAGTGAGGTTGATTGGATTGAGGAGGTGAATATGATTGAGTGGAATGGGGTGGACTGGATTGTGAAGGGGCAGATTTGAGTGAAGTGGATGGTGGTAAATTGGATTGAGGTGGTGTGGATTGGAATGGGTTGGGGTGGATTGGGGTGGGTAGTGTGGATTGGGGTGGGTGGTGTGGATTAAAGTGGAGTGGATTGTGGTGGATTAGACTGGAGTGGGGTGGATTGAGTTGGAGTGGGGTGGACTAGAGTGGCGGTGGATTGGTTGTACAGGGGTATACTGGATTGAATTGGGGTAGATTGAGGTGATTTGGAGTGGGGTGGATTGCACAAGAGTAGGGTGGATAAATCTGGACTGGATTGGAATGGAGTGGTGTCCATTGAAGTGAATTGCACTGGAGTAGGGTAGATTGGATTGGAGTGAGGTGAATTGGGCAGTGGTGGACTTGATTGAAGTGGGGTGGATTGGACTGGAGTGGAGTGGGTTGGACTGGAGTATGGTGGGTTGGATTGGAGAGGGGTGGGGTGGGTGGATTGGATTGGAGTAGTTTGGATTGGGGTGAGGTTACTGGATTGGAGTAAGATAAATTGGACTGGGCTTGATGACAGGGGTGGACTGGATTGGTGTGGGGCTGATTAGATTGGTATGTAATGGACTGGATTGTAGTGAGGCGGATTGTGGTGAATTGGAATTGGGTGAATTGGGATAGGTTGGATTGGGGTGAGGTGGGTTGGATTGGAGTGGGGTAGATTGTTTTGGATTGGATTGGGTTGTTTGGGATTACAGTGGGGCAGGTTGGAGTGGGCCAGTTTGTTTTGGATTAAAGTGGGGCAGATTGGAGTGGGCCAGATTGGAGTGAGGCCGATTGAAATGGATTGGATTGGGGCAGGTTGTTTTAGATTGAAGTGGGGCAGATTGAAGTGGGGTACATTGTTTTGGATTGGGTTAGGGCAGATTGTTTTGGATTGGAGTGGGGCAGATTGTTTTGAATTTGAGTTGGGCAGTTTGGAGTGGGGAAGATTGTTCCGGAGTGGAATCGGGCTGATTGGAGTGGGGTGTATTGGAGTGGGGCAGATTAGAGTGGGGTGTATTAGAGTGGGCAGACTGGAGTGAGGCAGATTTGGTTGGATTGGAGTGGGGCAGATTGGCATGGAGAAGATTAAAATGGGGCAGAATGTTTTAGGGTGGATTGGAGTGGGGTGGATTGGGTTGGTATGGGATGGATTAGATTGGAGTGGGGCAGATTGGATTGAAATGGGGTCGATTTTTTTTATTGGAGTGTTTTGAATTTCAGTGGGGCAGTTTGGAGTAGGGTACATTGTTTTGGAATGGAATGGGGCTGATTGGAGTGGGGTGGATTTGAGCGGGGCAGATTGGAGTGGGCTGTATTACAGTGGGCAGACTGAAGTGCGGCAGATTTTTTTTGATTGGAGTGGGGCAGATTGAAGTGGAGCAGATTAAAGTGGGACAGAATGTTTTAGTGTGGATTGGAGTGCGGTGGATTGGGTTGGTGTGGGGTGGATTAGATTGGAGTGAGGCAGATTGCATTGAGTGGGGCGTATTGTTGTAGAGTGGATTGGGGCAGATTGGAGATGGGTGATTTGGAGTGGGAGAGACTGTTTAGGATTGGAGTGGGGCAGACTAGAGTGTGGTGGATTGGAGTGGAGCAGATTGTTTTATATTGGAGTGGGGCAGATTTGAGTGCGACAGATTGTTTTGGGTTGAAGTGGGGCAGATAGGAGTGCGGAAACTGGAGTACGGCATATTGTGTTGGTTTTAAATGGGGCAGGAGTGAGGTAGACTGAAGTGGTGCAGATAGTTTTGGATTGGAGTAGGGCAGATTGTTTTGGATTGCAGTAGGGCAGATGGAAGTGGGGCAGATTGTTTTGGATTTGAGTACATCAGATTGCAGTGGGGTAGATTGTTTTAAATTGGGGCAGATTGGAGTGGGGCGGATTGTTTTGATTGGAGTGGGGCATATTGGAGTGGGGCAGGTTGTTTTGGATTGGAGTGTGGCAGATTATTTAGAAGCGGTGCAAATTGTTTTTGATTAGCATGGGTAGAATTTGAGTGGGGCAGATTAGATTGGAGTGTGTTGGGAGGACTGTAAAGGGGTGGATTAGAATGGGGCGGATTAGAGTTGGGTGTGTTGCGGTGTACTGCACGATTATATGCTAAAGCATCATTTTAGAGATTGCACATAATGAAGAAACAATGTTGCTTTGCAATATTTCAAACAAGTTAATTGTCATCTTTTGAAAAGAGCGCCCACAAGTAAAATCTAAAGAAAACATGAGTGGAAAGTGAGAAAAGACAACTTGGCAAAATAAAATAAAGATAGCTTTAAAAACTAAAACTTTGCAATTTTGTCTGTCCTTCTGGGCACATTTTTGTCAATCACAAGCCTTCTATTTGCAGGTAACTAGAAGCTAAAATGAACAAAACAGTACCTCGATCTCATAGGGAGCTGGGGACTGGCACTAATTAAGTTGAATCAATCAGTGCTTGAACTCTGCTCCACACAGAGGATCGGAAATAATGCCTGGCATGCCCTGATGAATCACAAGGCTGTAGAGAAGAGTGTCATGGAAACCAACAAATGGTGAGCAGCACGTGAGCTTCAAGTCCTTTACTGTACACAACAGAGTATCGATAGCGAGATGCATGCACTAGCCCATGCACTTGCAGGCTCAACCCAAAAAAGGGCTCATCACTGGGCTGTGTCAGTACTGAAGGGGTTAATTAAGAGATTACTTGTGAAGTAACTAAGAGGCAGTGTTTTGTTGTAAAACATTGGGCTACACCTTAGAACAATGTCGCTCGACATCCGTATGAGATTCATATCTGTACATTAAAGTACCGGGAATAGCACAGGAGTGCATACTCTTAAGACCTAAACAGTGAAACATGTTGCCTGTGCAGATAGAATGTTGTAGTCTCATTTTGCAGTCTGGAACCTCATGGCAACTTCCTTATTTCATTAATATTGTATGTACGCTTTTGCTCCATTACTATATTATAGTTTTGTTCTTAAGCTCCTAGAGGTCGCTTCTGGTAACTATTGTGATGTAGAAGAAAAAGAATCATTCATATGCTTCTATCACAGAAATGTTAATTGTATAACCATGAAAGTTTCAACTTGTGCAGGATTCGACTGCTCCTTCAATCTGACATATTGTTCAGCACATGGAAATTATCTCCGTACTCTGTGTGAGAACCGGGACTGGAATAGTGCACAGTACAAGCTAAGTGAGACTTTTACGCCCTGATTTATACTTTTTTGCTAGTGCCAGTCGAGTGCAGTCTTATTTATGGAATGGCGCACTACGGTGCAAAAAGTGGGCTAACATCATGCAGAATGACGTTAGCCTGGTGAGGGTGGCGGTATGGGAGAAGAGGGTTTTGCACCAAAAAATGACGTTAGGCTGATTAGAGTAAAAAAGATTACTCTTTTCTTGACAGGAAACCTACCATACCACATGATTCCTGTCTTATAAAAGACAGGAGTCATTGCCATCACCCCAATGGCCAGCATAGTGGATAAGGGTCCCCTGCGTATGGCCATTGCACCCAGTTCCATGTGTGGGGGCCCATTTCAGGGCCCTTACTGGCACTTTAGAAAAAATCCTAAAATACTTACCTATACTTACCTGGGATGGGGTCCCCCATCATCCGCTGTCCCTCTGGTGTGGCCTGGGAGTGCACCTGTGGACTTATTACATGGTGTTCTACCATAGGAATAGGCCCACAGGCCTGACCTGACCCAGGCTTTAAATAATGGCGCTAAGCTAATTAGGCCCACCTCCCTCCTGTGCACCATTTTTGCATGAGAGGCTAAGTAAGGCGCATGGGCCTTAGAGTTGTTTTTTGCCCTGGAACGCCTATCTTGCATCTCATAGATGCAAGGTAGTTTTCCACAGGCAAAGAATGACTTTAACTCCAATATTTTGACGCTAGACAGGTCTAGTGTCAAAATATAAATATGGAGTTAAGTTTGCGCTGAATTAGCGTCAAGAAAAATTACGCTATTTCAGCGCAAACAGAGTATAAATATGCCCCTTAGTTCCATCGGTGACCGTTCTAGCTAGTATATTCAAGTAATGACGTGTCACCTGTATCCTCATAGGTGATGTGAGAAGGTGTGCCTAGGGGAAGAGATGGCGTTGACATTTGTCAAGGATGTGACCCAAAGTAAGAATATCTTTTTGTTTAGAGGTAAAGCTTTGTACTGATTCTCATTAAGTACATTAAATGAGGAAAGAGTTACTTTTTTGTGCTTTGCCTAAAAGGGGCCTTGATGATTTTAGAATTCTCCTTGTACTAATTCGACCTTTTTATGTTTTGGTCATGCACAGTGAGCAGTGGTTTCATCAGTGGGGACGAACAATATTATACTCAATAAATTTGCATGAAATGAAAAGGTAAAGGCTCAGTGGTTCTTATTAATTGCTAGTTTCCTTTCAGAGAATACACTGCTGTTGACCTCGGCTGCACTCGTCACTCATTTGTATTTAAATAATTGTATCAGCATTGCTACTGAGAAGCAGTAGTGAAATGGAAATCTAATGTAGAGCTGCTGCTTTGTCAGCTGCAGCTATCAGGGTATTTAGAAAGGTAAGCCCTGTGTCCGGGGCTAAACGTCCTCATTTCTCCTTCAGTGGCACGTTTACTGTGAGCAAATAGTCACTTAACCCCTTCGCTGCCAGGCCTTTTCCCCCTCCTGTGCCGAGCCTTTTTTTGGCTATTTGGGGCAGTTCGCACTTAGGCCCTCATAACTTTTTGTTCACATGAGCTACCCATGCCAAATTTGTGTCCTTTTTTCTAACATCCTAGGGATTCTAGAGGCACCCAGACTTTGTGGGTTCCCCAGAAGGAGGCCAAGAAATTAGCCAAAATACAGTGAAAATGTTGTTTTTTTCAAAGAAATTGGAAAAAGGGGCTGCAGAAGAAGGCTTCTGTTTTTTTCCCTGAAAACGGCATCAACAAAGGGTTTGTGGTGCTAAAATCACCAGCTCCCCAGCTTTCAGGAACAGGCAAACTAGAATCAGAAAACCCAATTTTTCAACACAAATTTTGCATTTTACTGGGACATACCCCATTTTAAAGATTTTTTGTTCTTTCAGCCTCCTTCCAGTCAGTGACAGAAATGAGCAAGAAACCAATGCTGGATCCCAGAAACCGAAACATTTCTGAAAAGTAGACAAACTTCTGAATTTAGCAAGGGGTAATTTGTGTAGATCCTACAAGGGTTTCCTACTGAAAATAACAACTGGAAAAAAAAATATATTGAAATTGAGGTGAAAAAAACTGAAATGTTTCTTTACGTTTTACTTTGTAACTTTTTCCTGCAATATCAGATTTTTGAAAGCAATATACCGTTACGTCTGCTGAACCCTTCTGGTTGCGGGGATATATAGGGCTTGTAGGTTCATCAAGAACTCTAGTTACCCAGAGGCAATAAATGAGCTGCACCCTGCAGTGGGTTTTCATTCTATGCTGGGTATACAGCAATTAATTTGCTGAAATATACTGTGTATACAGCAATTCATTTGCTGAAATATAAAGAGTAAAAAATAGCTATCAAGAAAACCTTTGTATTTCCAAATGGGCACAAGATAAGGTGTTGAGGAGCAGTGGTTATTTGCACATCTCTGAATTCCGGGGTGCCCTTACTAGCATGTGAATTACAGGGCATTTCTCAAATAGATGTCTTTTTTACACACTCTCTTATATTTGGAAGGAAAAAATGTAGAGAAAGACAAGGGGCAATAACACTTGTTTTGCTATTCTATGTCCCCCCAAGTCTCCCGATAAAAATGATACCTCACTTGTGTGGGTAGGCCTAGTGCCCGCAACAGGAAATGCCCCAAAACACAATGTGGACACATCCAATTTTTTGACAAAAAACAGAGGTGTTTTTTGCAAAGTGCCTACTTGTAGCTTATGGCCTCTAGCTCAGCCGCCACCTAGGGAAACCTACCAAACCTGTGCATTTCTGAAAACTAGAGACCTAGGGGAATCCAAGTTGGGGTGACTTGTGGGGCTCTGACCAGGTTCTGTTACCCAGAATACTTTGCAAACCTCAACATTTGAATTAAAAAAAAAAAAATTCCTCACATTTCGGTGACAGAAAGTTCTGGAATCTGAGAGGAGCCACAAATTTCCTTCCACCCAGCATTTCCCCAAGTCTCCCGATAAAAATGATACCTCACTTGTGTGGGTAGGCCTAGAGCCCACGACAGGATATGCCCCAAAACACAACGTGGACACATCAAATTTTTTGACAGAAAACAGAGGTGTTTTTTGAAAAGTGCCTACCTGTAGATTTTGGCCTCTAGTTCAGCCGCCACCTAGGGAAACCTACCAAACCAGTGCATTTTTGAAAACTAGAGACCTAGGGGGATCGAAGATGGGGTGACTTGTGGGGCTCTGACCAGGTTCTGTTGCCCAGAATCCTTTGCAAACCTCAAAATGTGGCTAAAAAAACACATTTTCCTCACATTTCGGTGACAGAAAGTTCTGGAATCTGAGAGGAGCCACAAATTTCCTTCCACCCAGCGTTCCCCCAAGTCTCCCGATAAAAATGATACCTCACTTGTGTGGGTAGGCCTAGCGCCCGCGACAGGAAATGCCCCAAAACACAACATGGACACATCCCATTTTTTGACAGAAAACAGAAGTGTTTTTTGCAAAGTGCCTACCTGTAGATTTTGGCCTCTAGCTCCGCCGCCACCTAGAGAAACCTACCAAACCTGTGCATTTTTGAAAACTAGACACCTAGGGAAATCCAAGATGGGGTGACTTGTGGGGCTCTGACCAGGTTCTGTTACCCAGAATCCTTTGCAATCCTCAAAATTTGGCTAACAAAATACATTTTCCTCACAGTTCGGTGACAGAAAGTTCTGGAATCTGAGAGGAGCCACAAATTTGCTTTCACCCAGCGTTCCCCCAAGTCTCCCGATAAAAATGATACCTCACTTGTGTTGGTGGGCCAGGTGCCTGCAACAGACTAAGGCCAAAAACTTGTAGAGATAGAGGTGATGGCACAGCGAGTTGATAACGACATATTCTTCTTTTATACATCTTTAGGCTGACTCTGCTTTGGGAACCGACACAAGTGAGGTGTCATTTTACTTGGGAGACTGAGGGGAATGCTGGAGAGTAGGAATTTTGTGCTGGAGCGGTGATTGCACGAACAAAAGTCATGAAAATATGCTTTTTTAAGCAAATTTTGAGGTTTGCAGAGGAGTCTGGATAAGAAAATGTTGGGGGATCCACGCAAGCCACACCTCCCTGGACTCCTTGGGGTGTCTAGTTTAAAAAAATGTCTGGGTTTTGTAGGTTTCCCTAGATGAAGGCCGCACCCAGGACCAAAAACATAGGTGCCCCCTCCCCCAAACACAGGTAGTTTTGTAATGTATCATTTTTATGTGTCCACATACGTCTGTGATGTGCCAAACACTAAAAGTTTGAAAAGAAACGCACTTAGGTTATGTGAAAAAGACCCTCACCCACCAACCAAGTTGGTGGCATGCTTCATCATCGGGGTCCTACCCGAGGCACCTAGCATGTCACAGTTGTGCTGCGACACCTGATTACAGCGGAGCAGGTTTTGTCATTTTTACCACACATACTGGTTGGATTTGGCACGAGGGTGAGTGATGGTTCAGTGGATCAAATTTTATTAACAAGAGATTTCACAAAAATGAAATGCACTGTTAATAACTGAAAGGCTAAAAAACTGAACCAAGACTCACAGCTCGTGAGCTGTAAAGCCACGGCAAGAACCAACCGCTTTCCAGTCCATTCACACACCTTTCATACATGACATGCACAAGACCATTCACGCCGCCAGCCACGGGCCCAGCACATTACAACACTCGCATCAACAGACAGCGCCACTCAAGGGTCCGCCACTTACATACGCCCACATGCCTGATACAACAATCACACCAGCTGAAGGGAGTGTGTGGACTGGTGTTTGGCTGGAAGTGTGTTGCAGTAGCCAACATCAAGTCAATATGTACACTATGTACACCCTCAGCCAAGCCCCACTCCACACACAATAGCATCACTTTTTTTTTTTTAAACAAAGAAACCCCTAACTAATTAGAAAAAATTACAAAACTACAAACACAAAAGCTCTAACTAAGTACATGACAAATGCTAACCATGAAACTGAACACATGAAAATACAAAACAGACATGAGTTTACACTCATGGTTGTTCCCAGTAATTCTTCTGGGTGTGGTAATTCTTAAAACAACCACCCACACACAGCCCAGGCTTTGAAGGACAATCTGGGCAGTACTTTTCAGTCTCCCTCCGGATACCTCTTCGAAAACACACTCTACATTTCTTAGCTGGAAAGTCTTTTTTGGGTGTGGGAGGAATGTGCTCAGCAAAGTGATGATCTTTCAATCTAGCCACATCCCCCACCACTGCTTCTCTAAGAACTCTGGCCTGTTCCACCACAGTAAGGCTCTCTATCACTGACTCATGAAATTTCACAAATGTCATCTTTGACTCTGGAGACCTATCCTTAAACACAATAAAAGCATTAAAAGTTGCTAAGTGGAAGAGGTGAATTATACCAAACGTAAGACTTACTAATAGCCGTATAAGGTTCCAACCTTTGATCAACTCTATCTACACCTCCCATGTGCTTATCATAATCTAAAATGCACACAGGTTTGCGCACTTCAGCAACCTGGCCCCAAACAGTCACTGGGGAAGTACTCTCATCATGGATGGTACTTAGCATGTAGACATCCCTCCTGTCTGAAAACTTCAAAGCTAGCAGCTCATCATTCTGCAAGGCACTGCACTGTCCCCTCTGAAGTATTTTACAGACAAGCTCCCTTGGATTGCCTTTCCGGTTACAACGAATTGTGCCACAAGCAACAGTGTCCACTCTAAACAATTCCTTGAACAACTGCACTCCAGTATAAAAGTTATCCACATACAAATGGTGACCTTTGTTGAACAGTCGTCTACCAAGTTCCCACACAATTTTCTCAGTAACTCCAAAAGTGGGAGGACAACCAGGGGGGTCAATACTGGAATCCCTACCAGCGTAGACACGGAAATTATACACATATCCTGTACTACTTTCAGACAGCATATACAATTTAATTCCACATCGTGCCCTCTTGCTAGGAATGTACTGCCTAAAAACCAAACGACCCTTGAAGAGGACCAAAGACTCATCCACAGCTATTTCTTTGCCTGGAACATAGACCTCTGAAAACCGATCGACAAAATGATCAAGGACAGGCCTAATCTTAAAAAGACGGTCAGAATCAGGGTGATCTTGTGGCAAGGCTAATGCATTGTCAATAAAATGCAGCATCCTAAGAAGAAGCGAATACCGATTACGACTCATTGTTGCAGGAAATATAGCTGTTGCCATCAAGGGACTAGTAGACCAATTAGAAGCCAGTGACGGCTTCCTTATCAACCCCATCAAAAGAGTCAAACCTAAAAACCTTTTCATCTCCTCCAAATTTGTGGGAATCCACTGGGCAGCTCTAGAGTGCGGCCTAAGTCTAGCAGCGTTGTCCCTCAAATACTGCTCTGCATACAAATTGGTCTGCTCAACAATATTTTCCAAAAACACATCATCCACAAATAACTCAAAGAAATTGACAGGCAAAAAGTTCTCAGTATTGACTCTACACCCCGGGAGACCAGTAAAGGCAGGCAACTCTGGCTGCTCCATGTTTGGGGCAACTGTTCTGCCTTCCTTCTGATATCGTATCAGAGCTTACAGAACATATCTGGAATGCACTTCTGAGTTCAAAGAAGACCTTTATTGTTGTTAATTCTTCCCCATCCACAAGTTCGTGAGAGACAGATTAATAGATTTCAAGCACACGTTCAAATGAGTAAAAGTATTGCAGCAATGAAAACAAAATATATATCACAGTACTTCTCAGTTGCAATGTACAAAGCAGGTTATATATTTAATGCAAAGCATATACAATCAAATACTTCACCGTGTGAGAAACTATTTACAGCTTCATCTTTCTGGGGTCTGCAAGTTGATGACTCCGGTCAACTGCGAGAAAGAGATTATCTACCCACACGGGAGACTGGCAACTGGCACCAAGTTCAGGCCCAAAGTCAAGCAGATTCGAATCTAAATCTCTGAAGCCCCGAGTCATCCTTACAAAAGCGTGCCCCCTCCTCTCAGACTCAGGAAAACTACGCAAGCCTTTGGAGACTGGCCAGATCTCCTAGACTTCTCCTCTTCCCAAGCCTGAGCAGAAAGGAAAACACCAAATGTACTCTCTCTTATCAGGTCTAGTCTAGTGTGAAGAAAACATCTTGGTTCATCTTGTGGAAAAACATAGCTTGGAAAAATACAGCTTGGATTCTCAACTGCAATGTCTAACTCCACGTTAAAGGCAATAGGCAGCTAACCTAGATATCAAATGTAATTTCTAATGTCATGTCAAAGCCAATAGGCAGCTGAAGTGAATACCAAATGTGATGTCTAATATCATGTCAAAGCCAATAGGCAGCTGAGCTGAATACAAAATGCAATGTCTAATATCATGTCAAAGCCAATTGGCAGCTAAACTGAATACAGCATGTCAAAGCCAATAGGCAGAATACAGAATGTAATGGCTAATGCAATGTCAAAGCCAATAGGCGGCTAAACTGAATACAGAAAATAATGGCTAATGCCATGTCAAAGCCAATAGGCGGCTAAACTGAACAAAACATATAGGGCCTGATTCTTACCTTGGCGGTCGGCGGAGAGGCGGAGGTTGGACCGCGAACAGACCGGCGGTCCAAAAAATGGCATTCTGACCGCGGCGGACACCGCCGCGATCGACCGCCACTTCCCCACTCCGACCGCCACGGCGGTCATGACCGACGGGCTGGAGTTCGCACACTCCGGCCCGGCGGTCGACCCAAGATCGCCAACCGTATCATGACCCTGCTTACCGCCGCGGTTTTTGGCGGTCGGGAACCGCCATGCGAACCATGGCGGTAGGCACTATCGGGGCCAGGGAATTCCTTCCCTGGCACTGATAGGGGTCTCCCCCACCCCCCACTGCCCCCCACGAGTCCTCCCCCCACACCCTCCACCCCCCTGCCACCCCCCAGAGGTGGTACGAACCCCCTGCCCCCCCCACCCCGACATGCACATACACGCACCCCGACATGCACGCACCCCCAACATGCACATATGCACACCCCCTACACACACACATACACAACGGGGGCACATACCCGCACACATACATGCCGACATGCGCACCCGCCGAACTACACACATTGCCCAAAGGCACAGCAGCACCCCCCGCCCGCATGCACGCACTCACACACCCCCTCTACACACCCCCATGCACGCACACATCACACAACACCCCCCCACCCCCTCCCCTCACGGACGATCAACTTACCTTGTGCGTTGGTCCTCCGGGAGGCGACGGGAGCCATAGGGACGTGACCGCCAACAGAAGACCGCCAACAGAAGACCGCCACACAGAAATGTGGGTCGTTATTCTGGGGGCGGTGTTCTGCTGGCGTGGCGGTGGAGGTTGACCAGTCTCCACTTTCCCGCCGACCGCCAGTGTGGCTGCTGGCGGTATTCCGGCGGAACGCTCCCAGCGGTCAGAATACCCGCAGCGGCATACCGCCGCGGTCGGCGGTCTTTGCCGCGGCGGTAACTCGGCGGTCTTGCGAAAAGACCGCCAAGGTCAGAATCAGGCCCATAATGTGCTACTGGTGAACATTGAGCAACTAATATGCGCAGTGGTGAAACACAAAGTCATTGGTCAAACAAAATTAATAGCATCACAGCAACCCAGAGTTCAGGTCTTCTAACAGGAAACCTTGTCAGCCCCAGGCTGCTGCACTAATGGCACATCAGTTTCCTCCTCTGAAACAGGCCCTTCATCTGCACTGAGTGTGGCTTCCTCATCAGAAGATTCCCCTCCGACAGAAACTTCACTGCCAGAATCCCTCACTTCCTCCTCTGCCTCAGATGCAGAGTCCGTCTCATAATTATGATCAGACAATGACTCAAAAAGCATACCAACCACCTGCTGAGCGGACATCCTGCGGCTAGCCATGATCTTTCCTACGAAAATTAACTGGACAAATGCACCACCAACAACCAGCACTGTGTAAGATAAGTAATAAAGTGTAGCTTTATTAGTAAGAGTTATAAACTAAACTATACCGCTCACTTGCCTGAAAAAGCTTGAATCACCAGCAACTACTCTGCACAGACACAGCAATCACCAATGATATCCCACTAAAAAGAAAAAAAGAAAAGCAAATTAGAAATAAGACAACACAAATATCATTGTGCACAAATCTAAGGACAATTTCACACAAACCTGCATTTAGTACACCATCTACAAACATGTCATTTATGCATGGCAACAATACTCCTTTGGAGTAAATTGTTTTTACTTACCTAAAACATGCAACTATGCAAACCGCAGGTCAACCACCGCCAAAACCGCAAGGAGCCACAGCAAAGAAAGCAAAAGCTTTGAACTAGAACAAAAAGGAGGAAAAAAATATCACAAATGCAAATACCTCGTCAGTTGACAAACATCCCACCATCAAGCATTTAGAAATTGGTGCCTAAGTGGATTCTGCCATAGGGGCAGATGGGCCTACTAAAAAATAGGCCTATCTTCCCCAAGGAGAGCAGAAAATACCTTTAGTAGTGTGTCCCCAGGGGGAGCGTCCCTTGCCCAAGGGCCCACCCTCGAACAAAAAACAAACCACACACACACACACACTATCCCTGGTGCCTAGGTGGCCCCATGGGGCGCCCTCCACATAAATAAACATATTTTTAAAAATCCCTGCCGTTCTAGTGGTTTCTGCCCCCAAAATAATAGGCTGATCTGTCCCCAAGGGGGGCAGAAATGGCCTTGTAACACATGTCGCCAAAGGGGGGTGACTCTTGCCCAAGGGGTTGCCCCCCCTCCACTAACACACACACACACACTGTCCCTGGTGTCTAAGTGGCTTCTGCCTCCCTTGGGGGCAGATCAGCCTAAAAATAATAGGATGATCTGCCCCCAAGGGGGGCAGAAATGGCCACAATAAACATGCCCCCAAAAGGGAGCGACCCTTGCCTAAGGGGCCGCTCCCCAACGCTAAAAATGTAAAACATAAACAAAAAAAAAAAAATCCTGGTGTCTAGTGGCTTCTGCCCCCCATGGGGGCAGATCAGTCTAAAAATATTAGGCCGGTCTGCCCCCAAGGGGGGCAGAAATGGCCATTGAAACATGCCCCCAAATGGGAGCGACCCTTGCCCAAGGGTCCGTTCCCAACACACACATCAATGCTACAATAAATAAAATAAAAAAATCTGTGGCGTCTAGTGGCTTCTGCCCCCAAAGAGGGGCAGATCGGCCTAAAAATACTAGGCTGATCTGCCCCCAAGGGGGGCAGAAATGGCCATTGAAACATGCCCCCAAATGGGAGCGACCCTTGCTTAAGGGGCCGCTCCCGACACACACATCAATACTACAATAAATAAAAATAAAAAATCCCTGGGTCTAGTGGCTTCTGCCCTCCTTGGGGACAGATCGGCCTAAAAATATTAGGCCAATCTGCCCTCAAGGGGGGCAGAAATGGCCATTGAAACATGCCCCCAAATGGGAGCGACCCTTGCCAATGGGCCGCTCCCCAACGTGTAAATAATGCACAATGTAAAAAACAAAAATCCCTGGCGTCTAGTGGGCATTCCTGCTGCCCGATCGCAATGCGATCGGGCAGCAGGAATGCTCAAAGAGACACCGGGGGAAAGGAAAAGCCTTTCCTTTCTCCCGGTGCCTCTTTGGCCCAAACTCCCCACCCGCCGGAGGAGAAACTTACCTGTTTCTCCGGACTCGCACTGGTAGCAAATGGCTTCCAGTGCGACCGGCAGTGGGTAATGATGTCAGCACGCGATCGCGCGCTGACGTCCTTACGGGGGAAGTGGGGGGGAAGGGGAAAGTCTTCCCCTTCCATCCCGCCTTTGGGGGTGTTGGGGGGAACCCCACGGAGGGAGCGCTAGCACTCCCTCCGGGCTCTGTGCTGAGGACGTAATGGATACGTCCTCGGCACAGGAGCACTCTGCAGTGGGACGTAACCATTACGTCCGCGGCACAGAAGGGGATAAAAAGAAATTAAGAACAAATATATTCTCAGAAACAGCCCAATTTACAAACATTTTCACACTCAGTGGTGTGACCAACATTTGTGTGAAAAATAAAAAGGATTTTGCACTCCAGATATATACAATTCTGAATTACAGAATCTGGATAAGAAATCCGATTACTGATGATATTTCTACAAGAAATGTTTTCCATTAGAAGAAATGGAAACGTTGCAGGGCACAGAATTCAGGAAACCTTTGCTGCGCCAAAGGACTGTGCAGTGATGGGGGCACACCCAGATCCGGAAGCATTAACATTGTTCCACATGGAATACTATCTGGAAAAGCTGATGCCTAAGTAGGTGAACAATGCACTCATTCCTTTCAATTCGCCGCGATTATAGGTTAATGACAACCACTATCCATAATCCAACCAGCATGATCGAGTTGGGTAGAAAAAGAGAGGAGTTAGAGAAAATAGAACACACAAATGGGAATGTCTTGTGAACATAGAAAAACTGAATTATTGGCAACAACAGGTACAGTATGTACAATGCCCATTGAATAACATGTGTTACAAAATCCTCTATGAAAAATAGTACTGTGGTGCAATACATATATGAATGCCACATACAGCCAAATGGTCTGTGTGCTGCGGGTGAGATATCTTGAAATGTGTTAGAGATGTGACATCTATAATATGATCCAGCAGGGTCAATACTATGCCATCTAGTAATGCAGAATAAGAAAGACAAATATTTAATCAATCTGTAAGGAAAACATGTAGGGCCATATGTACGAAATTCCTGTTTTGCGATTTCCAAATTGGGAATCCACAGCAATTGTTAGTCGAGACTTGCAAATTGGTATGAACTTACTCTCCAATTCCCCTAATAGCAGTTACTATGGATTTTCATTCACAATTCGGGAATTGCAATTTTGGAAATCGAAAAATAGTGATTTCTCAATAGGAAATCACAAAATAGGAAAGGTTGCATTTTTGATGGAGAATGAGGATGTCAAACTAGGAAGTTTACATATATGGGGTGTGACCAGAACCCAGAAGCCTAGGAAGCTGCTGGAAGTGAGGAGTGCACCTGGCCTACTACCTGCAGTGGTTTGGGCAATTCCAGGAAAACACTGTGCAAAAGAAGATGGGTACAAGGATTCAGGGAGAAGGAAAAGAAAGGTGAAATTGCCTGAGGACAATCTTGAGCTCCTGACTGAGGAATATGGTTTGGGAAGTCCTACTTCGGAGTACCAGAGAGCTAAAGACAAAGATCTGAACCAGGAAAGGTGAACTCCTTAGATCTCACCCATCATAGAGATATGCAAGAGATGGTGGGACCCGCGATCTCGCACTAAGGAGAAGGTGGCCACCAAGAAGGCTATTCGTCATGGAACAGGTGGTGGACCCTCAAAACACCCTTCCCTGACTCCCATGGAAACACTGAGGGGCATATTTATGATGCCCATAGCGCCATCATGCGCCACATTTTTTTCTACATAAATGTGGCGTTAAGATGGCATTTCCCATGCACAATATTTACAAAGTGCCGCAATGCAAGCATTGTGCCACTTTGTAAATCCTTGCACTACATTATGCCTGCACCAGGCATATTGTATGCAAGGGGTGTGTTCCCACATAGGGAGGCGCAGAAAAATGGTACAGTGAAATTTACTAGATTTCACTGTGCCATTTGTAGTGTCATTATTAATGCTTGCCTAAGGGGGGCATTAATATGACGCTCCCATTAAAAACAATGGGCCTCCCTGTGCTTTGCTGCATTAGCCTCATAATTTATGGCGCTAATCCAACAAAACGTCACATTAGCGTTATAAATTATGATGCTAATGTAGACACATCTGCCATGGTGCACAGTATGGTAAATGCGGCGCACACATGGTGTTGCTAGGATGATGCAATAGGGCACATGAATGATGCACCACTTATCCATAAATATGCCCCCAACGGCGCATCATTCATCATTTGCATAATCAAATGACACAAATATGTTGCAAGATGGTGCTACGGCATCATAACTATGCCCCTAATTGAGGGACCCTGGAACCAGAGAGTGTGGCAGGAGTGTCTGATATTGGCACCACCAATACTGCAGGGTAAGTCATCTTCCTTTTACCTACTTTGCATAAAATAATATTAGCAAATCCGAATATTAACTTCACAGCATTAAAAGCTCTATTGAGATGCTTGCCCTACCCTGGCAATGTCTTTTGGAAGTTGTAGTAAACATAAGATGCTTGCAGTACTGTGTGCTGATGACTACATAAAACATATATGTACATCAGAAACATGTCACAAATACATGAAGCACATTTAAAACATTATTGCGTACAAACATAAACCATATATTTACACTAAGTATATACATACATTTCTACAGTTCACACCCAGGATGTGTCAGAAGTATGTGATGCTGAAGGGGCTGCAGACACTCATGAAGAAGAGGACACACCATCACCATCTGCTGAGCCCAGAACACCAACTCCATCTCCCATGAGAACAACCATATCACCACTGCTCAACTTTGTGGACAGTGACACAGGACCATCACAGAGTGGGGATAACCACAACATCTGTGAGCAGGAGGCAAAAACAGTGCAGAGGCTAGCAATCAACAGTCCACAGTGTGAATGTGTCAAACAACAGGTTGGAGAGGGTTCCTGTTTTTGGTGGCCTGGAAAGGTCCATCATCTCAACACAGCACCAGCAACAAAACTAATAGGGATGATGAATTGGCATCTGCAACAAATGTCTGTTGTAGATTCAGCAATTGGAGAAAGGGCAGGAATGGTGGCTTGCTGCAATTGATTAGGAGCACCATGTGCAGCATCTGAGGCACAGGCAGTACCTGGCAAGGTTTCATTCTTTCACCCAGCCCATCAACTGATTGGCAGTAGCCATCAACAAACTAGCAAGGCGGACTGTGAACATACATACTGACATGTGATACTGCTGTCAGGACGTTGCATATGGGCTAGGGCAGGTGGCCACAGTCCTTGAGAAGATACAGTGCCACAGCATCTGTATCCCCATCATCCTGTCCCAACCTGAGAGCGAAGAGGGCTCTAGCCTGTGACATCTAAAAAGTCTGAAAGCCTAGTCCCGCTGACAAGGCACCAACTCTAGAGGCTAAAAGAAGTGAACCACTGAACACTCAAAGGAATGAGACACTTGTTTCCTTTTGTCTTACATACTTTGTTGAATTTGTGTCACACTATTACATCCATAGGGATATAGTTGATCTTTGATTGAAACAATGTTGTTGCTACCTGAATAAAAGGTGGTCTCTCAGTTATGCTCCAAGCAATACCATCAGTTGTAATGTCTCATTATTAGATGCTTTAATTATTCTTACCTCCAGTGTCACCATTGAAAGATTGGGGTGAGGCTGAGGGTTTGTAGGGTTTGAGAGGGACTGTGTAGAGGTGGTATGGAAAAAAGATGTTCTGACAGGATAGGTTGGTGTACTGGATTGTAAAAAGAAGAAGTGGGACCCGGTTTCTCTCCAGAATTAGTACTATGGTACAAGTTATCTGATAGATATGTGTCAACCTGTTCTGAAGACTAAAATTTTGTATACTTTTTCGTTTGTGCCTTAGTCAAGTAGTCATCAAATTTCTCAATTTCCAAATTGACTTCCATTAATTTTTTCTTTACCTCCTCAAAGGAGTTCATACTTTTCTTTCATTTCAAATATTTCCATGCTCAAAATTATACCTTCTCCGGCAGTATCTACTATCAAGATAATTAAAGGGGATATTTATCAAATATTCCCACAACACATTGCCTCATGCCACCTTGCTGCACTGACTTGTGTGAAAGAGAGATGGTAGGAATGCACCATATTTAACCTTATACAGCACAATCCTGCTCTCTTCCTGCGCTGCTGCACAATATGCAGTCTAGCACCAAAGCAGTCACCCTTGCACCATGGTAATGGTGGAGCATTTGCATCCTTCGCAGGAATCAAACATCATTGAGGTCAATGGATCTTTGGACTGACATAGAATGTGGTAGAACCGTACAACAATCTCTCAAAACAAGCCAATTGAATTACACCATGTGACCAATGTGGCCATTTAAGGAAAATTCTGTTCAGAAATATAGTTAAAGGATTTATTACAAACTCAAGCGCAACGTTATGTAGACAGCGCATAAGACAAAATTATGGAGATACAAAATCATCAAGGGTTCACCAAGGTGACCAAGTTGACCAAGGCGACAAAATAATTTCAGGTGAACTAACATTAATAAAACTACACATTCAAGAAGAATGATGGGGAGCATCAATAGGACTATCTGAAATACAGAAATCAAGAGTTGCTCAGCTTGATCAGCATCAATTCAATTTCTAATCAGTAGAGTTCAATTTAGCTGGGCAAAGAGGAAATCCTACAAGTATAAAATTAGAGGGAGGTGTGTGGGGCGGAACACAGATGGGTAAAAGACAAAAATGACAAAAAGTGCAAAAAGAATTTCGAAAAAGGTAATCTCAACAACTAGCTACTTACTAGTGTGGGCATAGATAGGTAAAAAGGGAAAGTGTCAGCATGTCAGAAGCTCAATCAAGAGTATTCTGCAGGGGTTTGGAAGGAAATCTCTAAATCAGAAGCAAGGCATTTCAAAGGTGTAAAACAGAGAAGAAAATATCTCTCCAATGGGTTCAGGGAACAGGAAAAGGGGCTCAGCATCCCATCTTCAGGAATCTGAATCTGACCAAAGTCCAACTGGTCATCAGTATATCAAAGCTCATACGGCAATTGATTGGCTCAAGGAAACAGTTCAGTTTACGTTGAAGGGGTATCATCCAATAAAGATCGATCACATGACTCCAAGTTGAAACATTAGCACATGTTCCCAGGCCAGTCATGGGAACATCATCAATCCATGTAGCTCCACACAAATTGGAAGCAATTTAAATAAAGTCAGTCCACGATTCAGGATATTCCATGTTCAAGGACATTACCTCTCTTTCTCTCTATGTGTAAAACAATAGGGGTCTATTACCAAAGGTAGTCTCCTCATGGGAACAAAATCTGAAAGAATGCTCAAGTAATCCATTTCTGCACAATCACAAAAAAGGGCCTAACACGCCTCACTTAGGCTAATGCAAGGGAATTAATACAGCACATTAATACATCAAATAAAACACATTTTATAATACACAAATAGCATTCAAATTCAACATCTTTTAATAAGATAACTCTATTAATACATTTCAATCAATATAACAGAGAACTGTATGTCTCTATTTGCACCCATGTTTAAATCATTAATCATTAGAATGGCAATATCGTTTCAAACAACAAATACACAGAAAGAGAGCAAGGGAAGCAAGGCTAACCCACACCGCCTCCCAAAAGAAACTAAGTAATCACAAAAGGTGTGGGGTAGTAGGAACAGGGGGTAAGACTGGGTTAGTCTTTAACCAGTTCCTGGTTGCATTAGGTTGCTTGATAGGGGGTGCTGTGTTGCCCTACAGGAGTAGCAGGGGATTTTCCTTTACGGACTAGGTGGTCTCACACACATAATAGTGTCTTGCTTCATCATATGACCACCTAGCCCCAGCTAAGTAAGATGATACTACTCAGGCGGACTCGACCTCTGGTTAAAAGAACCAGAGGGAGTGCTGAAATTGAATTGACTGGATAGTTACAGTGATCCAGAGGGGGTGAATAATAAAATTACCTAACATGTCACCGGTGGCTCTTGTTAGTTTTAATGGTGGTGCATGTTGGTAAGACTAAAACTAAGGGGGAAGGCTCGTTAGAGGATAATGTCTCTTGGAGTCTAAAAGGGGTTGAACATGACCAACATGTTTCTGCCCTCACTAAGTGCTGGTGGGTCAGGGGCATTCGTCAGGGTCGGAGAACCTGTAATAAGTGCGGTGCTCAAAGTGAAAGTGTGTGTCCTACCTGAACAGGTAGTTCACGGTGGGGTAGGCCTATAGTAAATGATAAATAAATCACAATTAATTCAGAGTGACAGAGAGGTGGCAAACCACAGCACACGACACAGCAATCAGTGAGAAAATGAAAAAATGCACTCACACATGCATGCAATTGTGACTTACCCCGGAGCTGGGGGCGTATTGCCTCTGGTCTGGCTAGAACCGGGGGGGGGGGGTTTCCCTTGTAGTCACACTCTGAGGAGATTAAGGGTTTAGCAAGAGGGGACAAGGGGAAGAAAGAGAGCTAAGGACGCATAGTGTGCTAGCAGAAAGGAGGAAACTGCGCAGGGTGCGCTACAGTCAGGGGGAAGCCAATAGGGCATGTTAGTGAGGTAAGGAAAGGGCAAGGGGTGAAAAGGTAAAGAGAAAGATCTAGGTAAGGAGAGAGAGAGAAGGAATGTCACAGTGAAAAAAAGAAAAAGAAAAAGAAGAAGGAAGAAAAGGAAAAAAGGAAAAAGAAAGAAAGCAGAGGAAATACAGATAGAAGAGGCTACCAGAAGGATGACCGGTAGCAATGAAAGGAAAAGAAAAAGAAGATTTCCCGGGCCAAAATAGCCCACACTTACCACGCCAAAGGGAATACCATGGGGGGTACCTACGTGCCGGAGCCAGGCCGCTCTGGTACTGTCTGACCGACTTGCCAGGTCTTTATGAGGAGCTCAAGCCAGTCGATGCGGAGCTGCAGAGGTCAGGGGCGGTGCCCGGTAGTTACACTCAGGTGTGCTGCGCGTCGAAGAACCCAGTGCGTCGGGAAAAGCCGCGCCCCCTCGGGGGCTGTGCGGGGTGCGGAGCCTCAGGGGCCCCGATTGGTCTAAGTAAAGCGCACCGCCCCGCGGGGGCACCCGGATACGTCGCGTATGGTGACAGTGAGGAGGAACAGGACGCCCCGCCCGTGGCGCGGCTAGCGCGCACGGGCGACCGTCCTGCAGTGACGCGTCTCGCAATGCGCGGCGCGCCACTGGACCCGTGGGACTCTGGGGAAGTGAGTCCCACGGGGGGAAAGGGCCTGGTCGTCCAAGGAGGGCGACCAGGAGAAAGAAAAGAGAGAAAAAGAACGGGAAGGGGGAAAGAAAGGGGGGGGGGAACAGGGGAAGAGGGGGAACACTAAAGAGGGGGGCAAAACAATAAAAGAGAGGAAGGGAGAGAAAGAGGAGAAGAAGGGAGACTGGCAATGCGGGACTAAGGGCGGGGAACAGCGCTGGGGCTAAAATAGAAAAAAATTGTTTCATCTCTAATACTTGCTGTGAAGCTCAATACTGTCTATTCCTATTCAATAATATTTAAAGGTGTACATTTTCAGGTGTCTTTCTCAGTAACTCTCAGTGTTCTATAAAGCAAGTATTTTTAAATATAATTCAATTTACACAAACAAAGCAGACAAACAAAGAGAGCACTTGTCTCTGGGTTGTTGGAAAAGTTACCTTAAGAGGCTGAAAACAAATGTGGCTTTTTGGGTAAAACATTGTTAGATACCAATTAATAATGGAAATATTCCTAAAACCCTTCACTCTTTGAGATAATGTGGGGGACACATTCTCTTTCTAGCAGGTGTAAATCTCCACCCAGAACAAAATTTGGAACTAGCTAGAGATTCCTGCACAAGCATAGGTACAAATGTATGTCCATGGCAATAGATTTACCTTTGTTAATTGGGCCCCCAGAGCTAATTGCCAGGAACTACTCTAACTAAATGAAAGTACTAATATGCCAGGAAGGTAAAAAATAAACAATTAGTCAACAGCGTTTAGGTATTAAAATATTTGAATGAACTGTATTATATGTATGTGATGCAGACAATTGGCAGCAATCAAATAGCTGAAATATGATAAGGTGTCTGTATAGACGTCTTAATAGGCTTTATATCTGCAGCTGAGCCGATCAAGACTAAGGGCCTGATTATGACCTTGGCGGAGGGGATTACTCCGTCACAAAAGTGACAGATATCCCATCCACCATATTACAAGTTCCATAGGATATAATGGAACTTGTAATACGGCGGGTGGGATATCTGTCATGTTTGTGACAAAGTAATCCCCTCCCCCAAGATTGTAATTAGGCCCTAAGTGACTGATTTTAAGTTTGACGGAGGGGGCTACTCATCTGCCAAACTCTACATCAGGCCCAAAGTATTGGTTGGGTAGGTAATTATGCTTGATCCCATTGAACAAATTGACCACCTAACATAGGCCCTCATTATGACATTGGCGGTAAATCCCGCTTACCGCCGCTGTGAAGGCCGCCAACATACCGCTGCGGTGGCGAATCCCCGTTTGACATATTATGACACACACACACACCAATCCGACAGAATACAGCCACATACACAAATCCGCCAGCCCAAAGGTCAGTGCTAAAGTGGCGGTACCAACACCCATATCGTTATGCCAAGAAAAAAAAGCCTACCACATTATGATCCACAAATTACCACGGCGGACATTCAATGCCGGTAAACCATTGGCTGTACATACTGCTACGCTCAAAATGGACACCCACATTCAAAACAACACCACATTGGCCAATACTAAAAACACACACCTGACATTCATACACACACCACACCCACACACCCATAGAATCATAAAACACACACCCACATTACCCACAACCCTTTACAAACAACAATTACTGCCAGAAGATTGACACAAACAGCACAGAGACAACTAGACACTCGCACCACATACACCCATACATCCCTCAAGCACCCCACATCACACACCCCATCACATTACTCAACACACTGTCACCAACACACACCACACAACACCCATGTCTCCACAAAGGCACCCCCGTTTCACTGATGAGGAGTTAAGAGTCATGATGAAGGAAATTGTCAGGGTAGAGCCACAGCTGTTTGGAGCACAGGTACAGCAGATATCCATTGCCAGGAAGATGGAGCTATGGTGGAGTATCGTGGACAGGGTGTACGCTGTGGGACAGCATTCAAGAACAAGGGACAACATCAGGAAGAGGTGGAACGACCTACGGGGGGAGATATGTTCTATGGCAGCAAGGCACCAGCTCATCATGCAGAGGACTGGCAGTGGATCCCCACCTCCTCCCCCAGAGCTTACAGCATAGGAGGAGCAAGTCTTGGCATTACTGCATCCTGAGGGACTCATTGGAGTAGCCAGAGGACTGGACACTGGAAAAGTCAACATTTACCACTTATAGCCCCATACCTGCATGTCATCACACCCACTCAGCCTCACTCCCATCACTCCACTCCATCCCACACACTGCATCTACACAGCTGACTAACCCCAATGGCAAATCCTGCATGGGAGACAAATGCATGGACACCACTCCCAGCTCTGCATGGACACCCATCACCAAAGCATGCACAGCATAGGGAAACTAACAATCCCATAATACATCACCATACACAAACAAAGGTGGCAGGGAAACAGCAACGATACAGGGGAAGCCAGGGATGTACAATATGTCACAGACATGAAGCATAATACATCACTTACATCCCACAGGTGCCCCAGCCAATGTCAGTTTAGAGGAGGTGCCATGACTATCCAGTCCCTCAACAGAAGATGCCCCTAGTGATGACAGTAACTCTGGACTTCACACTCCGGACCAATAATCTGGACCATCAGGGACCACTGGACAGTCAGTCACCCAAGCCCACTCACAGTCCACCACAGAGCCTACCACATCAGTATCCAACACCACAGCACCCACCCAGCGTATCCACACCTCTGTCCCCAGGACACGTCAATTAGCAGTGTGCCCACCTGTACAGGGACCCCAGTCCACGCCTCACACACAAGACAATCAGGGACCTGGGGTCAGTGGCAGTGGGGACACCGTTCAGGGGACAGAGGCACAGGCCAACAGGGACACTGGGAGGACTGCTGTGCGCCGGGGGGGACAGGCCCAGAGAACCGACTCTCCAGGAGGCACTCACTGAGATTCTGGGAGCCAACCAACATTCCCAGAACACAATGGGCCAGATCCTTGACACTGTGCAGGAGAACAGGCCGCTGTAGAAGGGACAGTATCAGGGGATCAGGGAAGACTTGCAGGCCATTAACACCACCTTGATCTCCATAGCAGGGGTGCTGGCCGACATGGCCAACATCACAGCAGCGGGCCCCTACCACTAGCCAGTCCACTGACAAGCCTCCAACTCCGCTGCAGCTAGTGGTCAGGAGGCCCAACCACAGGACCCACTCCTCCTGCAGAAGGTGAACCACCTCTCCATTTCCTGCACCCCAGACAGAAGCCAGAGACACTTGCCAAGACCACCACCAGGAAATGAGACTCTCCTGATTGTCCCCATTGTGTCCCACACAGTCATCTTGTTCACTTTGAACTGCCTTTGCTCCCCTTCCTATGGCCCCTTGGACACTGGACCTGTGTTACAAACAGCTTGGAACAATACCCTGGACTGTCCTCCATTCTCACCCCATTCCATTACACTTTTCCCTCAATTTCATAGCACTACAATAAACACCTTTGAACACAACTTGACTACTAGTATTTTATGTTTTGAACATGTGCATTTATGGAAACAGTCACATCTATTACAAATGATCTGAACACTGTGAGAGCATAGAAATAAGGACCTGTAGATGTCTGTAGTCATCACATCAGCACCCAGCTGTTATATCACCAGCATCTGTAAAATGACAAGCCATAGGTGACAGTAAGTTGAGATGCAAAGGAAGTTAATGCCATCATGCTACAGCCACACCGAATACATCAATTGTCAGAGGAATGGCCTGTTGCGCTGTCTCACCTGTGTGTCATAGGAAGTATTGACAGGTAACTGATGTTCTGTTGTCCTCTTCCTCATCCTCAGCCTCCCAATCCTCACTGTCCTCAGGGTCCACTGGTGCCTCAGGGGCATCTCCAGTCTCCTTCTCCTACAGAAAGGGTATATTCCACCTGAGGGCCAGGTTTTGCAACATGCAGCATGCCACTACTATCTGATAGACCTTCCCGAGTGAGTAGCACAGGGATCCACCTGTCAGATGAAGGCACCTGAACCTGGCCTTCAGGAGCCCGAAGGTCCTCTGGATGATCCTTCCGGTTCACCCATTATAACGTTCCTCATCCCCTGTCCTGGCATTCCTCACAGGGGTCAGCAGTCACGATAGGTTTGTGTAGCCAGAGTCACCTGCAAGTATTATGGAACAACATTTAGCCTCACACAATGATTTGGGGATGAAACCTGAAGGCATAGACTAACATACAGTGAGAGGGGGCCATGGCTCACCTATTAGGCACACCCTGTGTCTCTGTGGTTGGGCCATCACATTTTGGATGGTGCTATTCCTCAGAACAAAGGCATCATGCACCAACCCAGGATACTTAGCATTGAATTGGGAGCTGTACTGGTCAGCCAGGCACACCATTTGCATATTCAGTGAGTGGAAACTCTTACGATTCCTAAACACCTGTTCATTCTTGCGGTGGGGGGAGACAAACGTGATATGTGTTCTATCAATTGCCCCAATAATATTGGGTATATGTCCCATTGCTTAGAATCCGGCCTTCACTGTGGCCAAATCTTCCACCTGGGGGAAAGCTATGTACCTGCACATGTGTTTCCCCAGGGCAGGCAAAACTCTTGCCAGCACGATTGAGAACATTGGCTGTGATATTTCTGCTGCCAAGCCCACTGTCACTTGGAAAGAACCAATTGCCCTTGAAATGGAGCACCGATAGCACTTGCACAAGAGGGGGGATCCTAGTCGAATGACGGATTGCAGAGATCAGGTCTGGCTCCTATTGGGCACCTAGCTCAGTTACTGTGGCCCTGTCCAGTCTATAGGTGCGTAAAATGTGCCTGTCCTCCAGTGTAGCCAAGTCCACAAGTGGTCTGTAAATTGGGGTATGTCTCCTCTTCCTATTTATCTGCAGGTTTAGGTACCCAGGGGACACAAGAGTGAGTAAGCTGTCACAATTTGACCAATGGAACCCCAACCTCAGTGTACATAGTGAATTTTTGTGATGGGACAATGGGAATGGCAAGGTATGTGCTAATCTAGGCTGTGATGCAGATAAGGTTGATATGACCATTGTCCGCCACCATGAAATGGCAACCGCCTGTCCTGTATATAGGGACAGGTGGAAGTGAGGTAACTCTGTCAACCGTGGGCGTCATGGTGGTAGGCGGTCTTGCACAACCGTGCAATTCCTCATTGGATAATATGGGGCTCTTTGGAGTACAGTGGCCAATGGGGATCTGCACCGCCAGTGATGGTGTACTCAGCCGTGGACGTGACCGCCATTTTCTATCTGATTCCTCACTTGTTTCCTGACCTTCAACAGGAGAACACCTACACTGCGTCTGTTGCTGTGACCTGTGTCTGGAACCTACCATGGCCCATGTGGACCCTGACTTCACTTCGGAGGAGTTGGAGCGATTGGTGGATGGGGTCCTACCCCAGCGCGGACTGTTGTATGGGCCTCCGGTCCAACAGGTGAGTACACCTTGGGCCTGATGCATGTGTGAAGGATGCATGGAGAAGTGTGTGCAAGCATCATGTCATCGGGGGGAATGTCTTTTGGTGGTGTACATGGTGTGCACTGGCCAATTTGTGTGCCAATGGTGACGGAAACAGGATTGGTGGGCCATAAGTGTGACAGGCTGGATTGTATGGTTAATGGTGTCCTCCTCTCTGTATTACCTATGCAGGTCAGTGCCCAACAAAAGAAGGGATTATGGCGTGCCATCGCCAAGGACGTGCGGACGCTGGGGGTATATGGCAGGTGGAGTTCCCACTGTTGGAAATGGTGGGAAGACCCAAGACACTGGGCACGAAAGACCGCAGAAGCCCAGCTGGGGATGCTCCCCCAATGCGGAAGGGGTGCCCGTCGGAACCTGACCCCCCTGATGGCACACATACTGGCTGGATAGGCAGTTGAGCGAATCACAGCAGCCACAAGAGGATGAGAACAGTGGGCATTATTAAAATAATTGGCAGGTGGCATGGGATCCGGGTGGTGGATATGAGTTAGTAGGTGTCTGTAGGAAAGTACCATCTTGCCTGGCATGTTACCCCCATTTTTCACTGTATATATGTTGTTTTAGTTGTATGTGTCACTGGGACCCTGCCAGCCAGGGCCCCAGTGCTCATAAGTGTGCCCTGAATGTGTTACCTGTGTTATGACTAACTGTCTCACTGAGACTCTGCTATCCAGAACCTCAGTGGTTATGCTCTCTCATTTCTTTCCAAATTGTCACTAACAGGCTAGTGACCAATTTCACCAATTCACATTGGCATACTGGAACACCCTTATAATTCCCTAGTATATGGTACTGAGGTACCCAGGGTACCCAGGGTATCCAGGAGATCCCTATAGGCTGCAGCATTTCTTTTGCCACCCATAGGGAGCTCTGACAATTCTTACACAGGCCTGCCACTGCAGCCTGAGTGAAATAACGTCCACGTTATTTCACAGCCATTTACCACTGCACTTAAGTAACTTATAAGTCACCTATATGTCTAACCTTTACCTAGTAAAGGTTAGGTGCAAAGTTACTTAGTGTGTGGGCACCCTGGCACTAGCCAAGGTGCCCCCACATTGTTCAGGGCAAATTCCCTGGACTTTGTGAGTGCGGGGACACCATTACACGCGTGCACTACACATAGGTCACTACGTATGTGTAACTTCACAATGGTAACTCCGAATATGGCCATGTAACATGTCTATGATCATGGAATTGCCCCCTCTATGCCATCCTGGCATAGTTGGCACAATCCCATGATCCCACGGGTCTGTAGCACAGACCAGGGGACTGCCAAACTGCCTTTTCAGGGGTTTCACTGCAGCTGCTGCTGCTGCCAACCCCTCAGACAGGTTTCTGCCCTCCTTGGGTCCAGCCAGGCTTGGCCCAGGATGGCATAACAAAGGACTTCCTCAGAGAGAGGGTGTTACACCCTCTCCCTTTGGAAAAAGGTGTTAAGGTAGGGGAGGAGTAGCCTCCCCCAGCCTCTGGAAATGCTTTCCTGGGCACAGATGGTGCCCATTTCTGCATAAGCCAGTCTACACCGGTTCAGGGACCCCTCAGCCCTGCTCTGGCGCGAAACTGGACAAAGGAAAGGGGAGTGACCACTCCCCTGACCTGCACCTCCCCTGGGAGGTGCCCAGAGCTCCTCCAGTGTGCTCCAGACCTCTGCCATCTTGGAAACAGAGGTGCTGCTGGCACACTGGACTGCTCTGAGTGGCCAGGGCCAGCAGGTGACGTCAGAGACTCCTTCTGATAGGCTCCTTCAGGTGTTGCTAGCCTATCCTCTCTCCTAAGTAGTCAAACCCTCTTTTCTGGCTGTTTAGGGTCTCTGCTTTGGGAAATTCCTTAGATAACGAATGCAAGAGCTCATCAGAGTTCCTCTGCATCTCTCTCTTCACCTTCTGCCAAGGAATCGACTGCTGACCGCGCTGGAAGCCTGCAAAACTGCAACAAAGTAGCGAAGATGACTACTGCAACTCTGTAACGCTGATCCTGCCGCCTTCTCAACTGTTTTCCTGATGGTGCATGCTGTGGGGGTAGTCTGCCTCCTCTCTGCACTAGAAGCTCCGAAGAAATCTCCCGTGGGTCAACGGAATCGTCCCCCTGCTACCGCAGGCACCAAAGAACTGCATCACCAGTCCCCTGAGTCTCCTCTCAGCACGACGAGCGAGGTCCCTTGAATCCAGCAACTCTGTCCAAGTGACTCCCACAGTCCAGGGACTCTTCAGTCCAAGTTTGGTGGAGGTAAGTCCTTGCCTCCCCACGCCAGACTGCATTGCTGGGAACCCCGTCTTTTGCAGCTACTCCGGCCTCTGTGCACTCTAACCTACATTGCACGACCTCCTGAGTTGTCCTCCGGTGGCGTGGGACTCCTTTTTGCAACTTCGGGTGAGCACCGTTTCACTCCTCTTCGTAGTGCCTGTTCCGGCACTCTGGGGGTGCTGCCTGCTTCTGAGAGGGCTCCTTGTCTTGCTGGGCGCTCCCTCTGTCCCCTGACGCAATTGGCGACATCCTGGTCCCTCCTGGGCCACAGCAGGATCCAAAAACCGTAACCGCACGACTTGCAGCTAGCAAGGCTTGTTTGCAGTCTTTCTTCAGGAAAACACTTCTGCACGACTCTCCACGGCATGGGGCATCCATCCTCCAAAGGGGAAGTTTCTAGCCCTTGTCGTTCCTGCAGAATCCTCAGCTTCTACTGTCCAGTAGCAGCTTCTTTGCACCCACAGCTGGCATTTCCTGGGCATCTGCCCACTCTCGACTTGATCGTGACTTTTGGACTTGGTCCCCTTGTCCCACAGGTACTCCAGTCTGGAAATCCATTGTTGTTGCATTGCTGGTGTTGGTCTTTCCTGCAGAATTCCCCTATCACGACTTCTGTGCTCTTTGGGAAACTTTAGTGCACTTTGCACTCACTTTTCAGGGTCTTTGGGTTGGCTATTTTTCTAACCCTCACTGTTTTCTTACAGTCCCAGCGACCCTCTACAAGGTCACATAGGTTTGGGGTCCATTCGTGGTTCGCATTCCACTTTTGGAGTATATGGTTTGTGTTGCCCCTATCCCTATGTGTCCCCATTGCATCCTATTGTAACTATACATTGTTTGCACTGTTTTCTAAGACTATACTGCATATTTATGGTATTGTGTACATATATCTTGTGTATATTTGCTATCCTCATACTGAGGGTACTCACTGAGATACTTTGGCATATTGTCATAAAAATAAAGTACCTTTATTTTTAGTATATCTGTGTATTGTGTTTTCTTATGATATTGTGCATATGACACTAGTGGTACTGTAGGAGCTTCACTCGTCTCCTAGTTCAGCCTAAGCTGCTCTGCTAAGCTACCATTATCTATCAGCCTAAGCTGCTAGACACCCTATACACTAATAAGGGATACCTGGGCCTGGTGCAAGGTGTAAGTACCCCTTGGTACTCACTACAAGCCAGTCCAGCCTCCTACAGTGCCCCTAAGGCCAGGTCAGACATTGCAGCGTGATTCAGCTCAAGGGTAATGTGTGTATGGCAAATGCAGGTAACCTAGCTTGTTAGCATTCATTGTCAGTCCGGGCTTTGTGGCTACCAGGAGGGATGCAGTTGGTGGTGTGTGGTCCTCATCTTGCCATGGCATCTAGCCAAATCACTGGCAGTGCAATGCATAGTGCTCAAGCCTGGTCCCTGTGTGTGACTGTGCTGTGTATGCCAACTGTGTATTGGTACAGTAATTGACCCAGTGCTTCCTTTAATCTCTCCCCCCTATTTTCTTCTGTCATCCTGTCCATGCGTGCATTAGCATCATCTAGTGGAGGAGCAGGGGCATCAGGGACAGAAGGAGCTGCATCCTACAGGACCTAGGAGGCAGAGTCCACCGATGCCGAGGGAACCAGTGGGACGGATGGCGAGGGGAGCACCATGGCAGGGACAGGAGGTGACAACACAGACTCAGATACCTCCTCCGATGGAAGCTCCCGCGTGGTGGCGGGAACCTCTGTGACCACCCCAGCTGCACGTACAGCCGCCACCCCTCGTACCAGCACCGCCCTCCCAGTAGCCCCTCAGCGAGTTGCCTGTGCCTGCTCACCCAGGAGGGTGGGCATCTCCTTCACCCCAGACACCTCAGGCCCTGCCCCAGTGAGCCCTGCTGCCCTGAGTGAGAGGGCTACTGCCCTCCTTAGATCCATCTTTGTATGGCAGTCAACCATTGTGAATGCAATCCAGGGGCTAGCATTCCAGATGCAGCAATGCAATGCATTCCTGGGGGTCATTTATTGGTGGCCCAACAGAGATCGATTCAGGCTTTGGCCTCCTCTCTGATGTCAGCCATTGTCACTGTTTCTACCATCCCCCCTTCAACTATCACTTCCCTGCCCCAGTCTCCTCAACCCCAACCCATCCCACTCACACATAGAGACAAGCATGCACACAAGACAACACCCAAGAGTGTCACGGTTAAACACAGGCACCACACTTCATCCCACAAGCACTCACGGAAACACCAGACAGTTGCAGACACAACCACATCCACTGCCTCCACTGTCTCCCCCTCCTCCTCCACCTCCCTCACAGTCTCATCCACACTCACACCTGCATGCACTGCATCAACAGCCACCACCAGCATCACCACACCAAGCAGCGCACACAACTCACTAGCAGACACCTCCACAATATCCATGCACACATCCCCTGTGTTCTCTCCCACCCTGTCTGTCCCCCCCCTCCTAAAGGACACAAACGCAAGCACTCACACAGGCAACAGTCATCCACCTCACATCAGCACACTGCCAATACGCACCTGCACCCAAATCCATCAGACATGCACCTCCTGCAACCACTCCCCCAACCTCCACTCTCATCCCTCCTCCCTTATCCCACTCCATCGTCCCTAAGAAGCTTTTCCTTGCCCAACTTGACCTCTTTCCTCCCCCTCCCACCCTGTCCTGCCCTGCCCGTAAGAGCAGGGCCTCAACGACCCAGCCCAGCACCTCAGCCAAACAGTCCACACGGACAGTGGTGACACCACCTAGTCGTGGTGGCAAGTCAGTGAAGGATCCCACTCCATCAGCCAGGAAGGTTAAGTAGCCTACACTTCCTGCCACGAAGGGGAAGAAGCCCTCAACCCCTCCCAGGAAGGGTAAGGATCCCACACCTCATGCCATGAAAGGGAAGAAGCCCTGGACTCCAGCAGAGGCTGTCATGGTGACACCTCCACCACCACCAGTGGTCACAGGGCCTCCACCACCAGCTGAGGAAGTGCATCCCTCACCTCCAGCAGAGGCTGCCCAGGAGGCACCTCCCCCTGCCACCATAGTTCAACCCTCACCACCAGCAGAGGCTGCCCAGGAGGCACCTCCACCTGCCACTGCCACCACAGTTCAGTCCTCACCTCCTGCAGAGGCTTCCCAGGAAGCACCTCCATCTGCCACCACTGTTCATCCCTCACCTCCAGCAGAGGCTGCCCAGGAGGCACCTTCATCTGCTGACAGTGTGCAGCCCTCAGCTCCACCAGAAGCCATGCAGGCTACCCTCCAGGGACTGATGTACAAGGGGCCCCTCCAGGAACAGTGGGCATGTTCCCCACCTGAGAGATTGTGCCCTTGCACACCCCAGGACAGAGTAATGGGCATGGAGCCCCCTCCAGAACCAGTGGGCTTGTTACCGACTTTGTCTGAGGTGCCCCCCACCCTCCAATCCCCCTGAGGTGCCTGCCCACTTGCACACTGATGCCCCTGCAGAGTTCTATCTGGATGAAGTCAGGATTTGAGTTGGGCATTGGACTGTGCCCTGTGGCCATGTGGGCCCTTAGTACATTGGACTGGGCATTGGCCCTTTGTGTAAATTTGTACATCTCTGTTTCTCGTACAATTGGATTATTTGGTAGCTGTTTATATCAATACATTCTCATTACTGCATTCTTGTTGTCCTTGCATTATTCTGTTGTGTATCGTGTGCCATTTTATTTCGTGTGCAGCTGGTTGTGTTTATGGTGTGTGTGTGTGTGTCACTCTCGTTTTCCTCCCTCCCTCCCTTGTGTGCTAGGTGGCTGTATTCACCATCATCTTCTTCGTCGGCGTTGGTGTTCCAGTTGGAGCATGATGTAGATGAGCATTGGGCAGACTTGCAGTTCCGGTTCCAAGACAGCATTGTTCTTCCCTTTGTCTCCAATGGTGAGTCTTTGCCCTTCTGTGTTCTGTGTCCACCAGGCTTTTGATGGTGTTGGTACCACTCCAGAAATCGTGGCAGATTGAAGTGTCAACATTTGGTGGGCGGTACTTTGTCTTCTGCCTGTCTGTTGATGGCTACCGCCGTGGTGAGTGTTGTTTACACCCTGGCGGTTGGTGTGGTACATTGACTGTCTATGGGAGTTTTCTCCACCATGGTCATAATTTGGTGGTAATTACCGCCAGCCTGTTGGCGGTATTACCGGCACTTTATCACTCACCACCAGTGTCATAATGAGAGCCATAGTTTTTTTTAATGATGTTGGAATTTTTCCTAACTGGATGTCAGAGTACCTTGATTCGATTCCCTCAGGAGCAGAAGATAAATCCTCAGTCCCAATCTGCCACTCACTTCTTGTTTTAACTGGATAACAACACCTGAAAGATCACAATTACAATTACTAGGGACACACTGTTTAACTACATAATCTTTTAACATTTACTGATGATTACTTTCACTGACAATTATATCACACTTTCTTACCCTGAGTTTCCTGAGGAATTTGCCTCTTTCGTTCTCTGCTACTGTGGGATATTGAATTAATAGGAATTAATAGTAAATGAGTTTCTTAGAAGTTGTTCTCCATTTTATATGAAGATTCGTTTGCTTCTCAACCTTCGTGCTGATATATATTTTGAGTTTGTTTGCCTGCGCGTTCTTAAATAATTGTGAATAGTTGCTATATATATATATATAAATATCTATATATATATTAATCCACAGACTTGAGCTCAGAGTGCGGCCGCTGTGTTGCACAGCGGTCCTGGCCAGGGCTCTGAGTCGCCCAATACTAAAAAACACACTCTTTGAATTCCAAGAGAGCCAGGACACCTAAGTACAAAAATGTCTCTGATTTATTTGAACAGCAAAACAAAAAAAACACTCCAACGCGTTTCGGCACTAAGCCTCGTTCACGGGTAGAGTGCATTTTCCATTTCTCATTTAAATACCACATTTAAATTGATCTAGAAAGAGGACTGGTTCAGGAAGAATCATAGTGATGGCAGCCATCTTATAAGGTCCCAACCATATAAATCTCAACCAAGCAATCACAATTTCTGCATAGTTTTCATAATAATCTCTGGTGCAACATATATAATTTGATTCATTATAATCTCACAATGGAAACACAATCTACCACAATATAAAAAGAAAAATGTATGATAAAGTGTAAAGTATAAAATATACAGTCCCATTCCTCAAATTGTAGCCCAAGTGGGCTGGATTACTTAACCTCGCTGCCCTGTCCTTCTAATTTCCTCAAAGTAATTATGACCTTTCTAGCTATTCTGAGCCCTGTTTCAGTCCTCTTCCCCAATAAACGGACACTGAAAAAAGAAAGAAAATATACACAACAAAACATAATTAAACCTAAAACTCCAATCTGCTTATAAAAACAACCAAGCACACTACATATATTGTTCATGCTACTTATACATTTCTTTTTTACCTTCTTTCATTTTCTCATTTTTTCATTTTTATTTTTTATGTTTATCCCAAATGTGTACTTAACTCCTCACTAGAATTCAACCCTATCGGATCCAATGTTTCAAAATGTATAATATAACATGATTCCATAATTCTCAATGCCTTTTCTCTGTTACCACCCCGTTTATTATTTGCAACCTGGTCAATCACTACAAACTTTAGGAGATTTTTATTACCATAGTGTTCTATAGCAAAGTGTCTCGCTACTGGATCGTTATTTTTGATTGCACGTCTATGTTCTAACACTCGTTTCTTAGCACAGTGGATCGTGCTCCCTATATACAGTTTCTCACATGGGCATATTAAACAATACACACAATATGTCGTCATACAGTCGTATTTCCCTTTGATGTCAAAGTCCTGATCTCTCCCTGGTATCCTCAATTTTTTTACTTATTACTCGTTCTGCATGCTTTACATTTCATACAGCACGAGAAACCGCTGTCTCAATCGTCTCTAATCGCTCCCAAACTTGATACGTCATTATGACACAACTCATCCCTCAGTGATCTATTCCTTTTGAACTTTATCTGAGGTCTCTCATAAATACAATCATTAAGCACTGAGTCGGTTTGCAAAATGTGCCAACTCTTGCTTAATATGTTGCGTACTCTATATGCTTGATTACTGAAGGTAGTCACAAATCTAACTGTGTCTTCATTTTCGCTCTTATTCTTGTCAACATGATATAGTAAATCATCTCTCCTCAATTTTTCAACTTTCCTTCTTGCTTGTTCAATGGTCCTTGTTCCATACCCCCTCTCCTTGAATCTTTCACACATCTTGTCACATTCTTGATAAAAATCCACCACATTACCACAATTTCTCAGAGCTCGCCATAGGGAATACTCTGAATTAAATTCCCAGGGTGTGCACTCCGTGCATCCAGTAGGCTATTACCTGCTGTCTCTTTCCGATGTAGTTTTGGAATTATGCCCTCCTTGCTCACAGTTACTTCTACATCCAAAAATTCTACATGACTGGAATGTATATGTTCTGTAAATCTCAGATTGTACTCATTCACATTTAATTTCTGTATAAACTGTACTGCTGACACCTCATTCCCTTTCCAGATCACAAAGATGTCGTCAATAAAACGACACCACAGAATCATATGCCTCTCAAATTCAACCATAGACTCCGATACCTGTTCCTCCCACCAGCCCATGAATAAATTTGCGTAGCTGGGGGCAAAACAGGTACCCATAGCTGTACCTTGTAACTGCCTGTTCAGTTTGTTATAAAAAATTAACAAATTGTTTCTGAGACAAAAGTTCATCATGTCACACAGCATTTATGAATGGAAAAACAACGATAAGGATCTTGCCCGTAAAAAGTGTTTTGTGGCATTCAATCCTAAAACGTGAGCTATACAGGTGTATAGACTGGTGACATCCAATGTTACAAGGAGATGAGCATCCTCCCACTGGATGCCCTCAATGATCTTCAAGAAATGTGTGGTATCCTTCAAATAAGATGGTAGTGTCTCTACAAAAGGGGGCAAATAATAATCAATGTACTTAGACGTGTTTTCTAGGAGAGAGCCCATGGCAGACACTATAGGCTTACCTGGCGGATTGATCCTGTCCTTATGAATTTTTGGTAGAAGGTATAATATTGGGATTCTAGGATAGTCACATTTAAGAAACAAAAATTCCTTCCACTCTAATAAACCCTTCTCCCTCCAATCAATCAACATGCCATAGTATTCATCATTCATTGATTTGACATCCTCATAGTGAACTTGTTTATAACATTCACTTTGACTCAATTGCCTTAACCCTTCAGCCACATAATTATTAACATCCTGCACCACTACATTGCCCCCCTTGTCTGACTGTCGAATAACTATAGTGCAATCTTTTTTCAACTCCTGGAGGGCTTTCCATTGAGCTCCCGTTAGATTCTTAGTGCTATTTTTACCCTCATATCTCATCTTTTTCAATTGTTTTGTGACCTCACGTTCAAAAAAATCAATGGCATCACAATGAATCATGGGCAGGAATGTGGATTTAGGTTTGAAATTGCTGGGACATGCATCATCCAGAGGGATGCCACACCCTTCCAAATTCAAAATAGAATCCTCATGTGCAGATGTCCCATCATAAAGATCTGAAAGAATATGTAAAATGTCAATGTCTGAAATACAAAGATTACTATATTCACGTGCTCCTGTTTTCATCCTCCTATCAGTTTTGGCTTTGCTTTCATGCCACTTCTTCAGTCTCAATTTCTGTACAAATTTAAACGTATCTATCCTAGTTTGAACATAATTAAAGCAACTTGTGGGGCAGAAGGATAGACCCAATGCCAGGAGCCCCTCTTCCACACCAGACAGCATTCTACTGGATAAGTTGATGACATTCATGGTGTTTACTTTCGAGCCCGAGTCACCACTCCCACTGATCTTGCGTTTCCTTCTCCGTCTCCTGTTCTTTGCCTGTCTGGTCCTCTTCTTCTTCCTCTGGATCCACCACCCCTGACCCTCTGGGATTGAGAGTCTTTGTACTGGTCTGTCCGAACCTGATTTAAAAGTCAAAAAGTTTTAAAAAGTTAGATCTCTCAATCCCCTTGTCAAGGACCAAACCTTTAGACAATGCGGTGTCCAAAACATCAGATAGATTGCCATCAGAAACATCACTTTCCACTTGTTCCTCTGTGGAGGTAGTTGTCACATCCACATTTTTCGTATTCACACCAATCCCCTTATCCTTGATCATATTTAAGATGATCATATTTAAGATGGAAGGTTAGAATGCGACCTGACTGATAATCCTTGAAATCTCTTATAAATTTCCTTTGTTTCTTGTTCGTGATATCTTCCTCCAATTTCATCAATGTCTTCTCCAGGCCCTTCATAAATTCATCTACTGACTCTTGTGTAGTAATAGTTAATAATTCCAACCGAGTTTTTTCAATGTCCTCTAGAATTCTGTTCCTGTCCTTAGCTGCGTACTTCGTAAGTATCCGCATCATATTTAATAAACTTTGTTTAGAATTCTCTGCCCATTCTTCCAGCATCTCTGGGTCTGGATCTTCATATCTTGGTATAGTATAGATTCTCAGACCCCTAGGGACTCGTTCCACATCTATATATTTTTGTAGTGACTCTAGCTCCCACCATTTGGAAAGCTCTTTTTTATGTAATTTCTCCAATTTGTTGTATAAAATCTGTATTCTTACTCCCATTCCTAGGTTGATTTGACCAGATTGGGTGGATTGTGTTCCTTCCATTTGGGAAAAAAACAATTTACTAGATTTCTCTTTGCGTCGTGCTTCCCAAGCAGAAGCCATGTTTTGCTATATCAGTTTCGACACACTTATCAGATTATGTACGGATATGGACAACAATTAATAATACCAATTCTCCATCATCCACTCTGTTATTGCAGTAACCCTTATTATAAATGGTGAATTAGTCAAAATACCCAAAGGGGGGTCTTTGCACACCAGAATATGCCTATAATATCATAAACTTGGCATTCCTCTTACTTAACCGTGATATATATATATATGTAGATAAGAGTCAAATATGGTAGTATAATGCGTGAAGATTGTATTTCCTGTTGTCTGTCTTATATTAACCTTTTCTGTTAATAATAATCGGTATGCTTCTTTAAAATCGTCGTGTTAACATTCTTCATTAACTTTTTTGAGCTCTGGTTGTTTTGAATATTGATACAAGATTATCAAATTGGATGTCGATAATATCTTTATATTCTTTGAATGTTCATAAGAGTCAATTCCAGCCAGAGACTCTTTTATATGCTGTGAAAACCTTCTGTCACTGTATTTGCATCTAAACAATTAAATATTATCTGTGGTTAACTTTAATAGTCCGTAAAATGCATGCAAAGCCAAGTTTGCCTCAAAAAACGTTTACCTCACAACAAGCACTCTCTCAATACATCGGCAAACTTTCTTCCAATAAGGACATCGCTTTTTCCACTGTGTATACTTCCTTACCAGCACTCCTATTGCTGTTCCTTTACATTTCGCTGTTATTACATGGCAAGTTTGAGGGTTTTTGACACTGGAGAAGATGATGATGATGAAGTAATTCAATGAAATGTAAAAGCCTCCTCAACAGTTTGGATCCTAGTCAACTTCTACAATCACTTGTAGACCCAGAACCGTTCTTTTCACAAATTGAATTCTTAAACTCCACTATGGGTTGCATGTAATTCTCAATGTGATTAACTATCCACACCACAATAAGCAAAATGTCTAATGGAAAAAAACATCTGTTTAATGGTAAAGAACATGTTTTCATGAATGGCAGAATTATCAGTTGTAGGAAAGTAGCCTCTTTCTAGCTTGGTTACCCTCACTTTTGGCCTGTTTGTCAGTTTGTTTGACTGTGTCTACTGAGATCCTGCTAACCAGGACCAGAGTAACTATGCTCGTCCCCTTACATTTGGTTATTACTTACTGTTTACCATAGTATTTCTCCCACAATTGGCAGACTGGTTCCCTCTTATAAGTCCCTAGTATTTGGTACCTAGGTACCCAGGGCATTGAGGTTCCAGAGGATCCCTATGGGCTGCAGCATATATTTTGCCACCAATAGGAAGCCCATGCAAAGGCTTCTGCAGGACTGCCATTGTAGCCTGTGTGAAAAGGTTGAAAAGGTGCAAGCACCCTTTCACTGCCATTTACACTGCACCAGGTCACTTATAAATCACCCCTATAGCAGGCCTTCCAGCCCTGAGGGCAGGGTGCAAAGTACCTGTGAGTGAGGGCATCCCTGCACTAGCAGAGGTGCCCCTATGACCTCCAGGACCATTTTCCCGAACTTCATAAGTGGATGGATGCCATTTTACGCGCCTACTCGATATAGATCACTACCTATGTCCAGCTACATAATGGTAACTCTTAACATAGGCATGTTTGGCATCAAACATGTAGGAATCATAACCCAAGGCTTTTGCAAACATTGGTTGTATGATTCCATGCACTTTGTGGGCTCCTTAGAGGACCCCCAGCATTGCCTTTACAGTCTTCTGAGGTTTCCCAGGCAGCCTCAGCTGCTGCCACCACACAGACTGGTTTCTGCCCTCCTGTTGCTTGAAAAGCTCGAGCCCAGGAAGGCAAACTAAAGGATTTCCTTTGGGAGATGGGTATTACACCCTCTCCCTTTGGAAATACGTGTTACATGCATGGGAGGGGTAGCCTCCCCAAGCCACTGGAAATGCCTTGAAGGGCACAATTGGTGCCCTCCTTGCATAAACCAGTCTACACCAGTTCAGGGACCCCCAGTCGCTGCTCTGGTGTGAAACTGGACAAGGGAGTGACCACTCTCCTGTCCATCACCATCCCTGTGATAGTGCTCAGAGCTCCTCCAGAGGGTCCCTAGGTTTTGCCATCTTGGATTCGAGGTTGGCAGGGAACTCTGGGTGCATCTGAGTGGCCAGTGCCAGCAGGTGACGTCAGAGCCCTCCCCTGATAGGTGCTTATCTGGTTAGGTGACTAATCCCCCTTTCAGGGCTATTTAGGGTCTCTCCTTTGGGTGGTTCTTCAGATTCGGATTGCAGGATTCCAGCAGGATTCCTCTGCATCCTCCACTTCGACTTCTCACGGAAGAAACTGCATCTGGACCCTCCAGGAACTCTACAAACTGCAACAAAGAAGCAAGATGCCTTCTGCAACATTGTATCTTCAGCTCCTGCCAAAAACTGAAACTGTTTCTGGGTCCTTAATCCTCTGAGGATAGCCTGTCTTCAGCCTGCACCAGAAGAGTGAAGGAATATCTCTTGGGGTGAAGGAGTCACTCCCCTTCTTCTGCAGACACCAACTGCAATGATGACTGGCTGCGTGGCTCCCCTCTCCTACTGAGCTGCGTGTATCCTGCATCACAGGTGGTGGACTGAAGTGATCCCGATGGTCCTCGCGTCCAACTGTCCAACTTTGGTGGAGGTAAGACTTTGCCTCCCCATACATGACAGTACCCTGTGTGTTTTGTAGCTGCCAAGGCCTGTTGGCATCCTTCCTCCAAGTCCTTCATGCATCTTGTAGCTCCAGCCCCCAGCACTCTATCCTGCGATGCACAGGTTCCTGAGTGGTTCTCCAGCCGCGTGGGAACCTTTGTCGTAGTGCTGAGTGGGCCTCTTCTGCAACTTTCTTGTCCCCATGCTGTGGGACTCCTTTGTGTGCTACCTGGTCTTCTGTAGGCTCTCTGAGTTGCTGAGGTAGAGTCCACCTGGTCCTTCCTCGTCCTAGGCAGGGTCATTTTCTGCTAACTGTGAGCTTTGCGTGTGCAAAGGCTTGTTGGCGGACTCCGATAATGCAAACCTGACTGCAATCCTCCATCTGGCGTCCCTCCAGAAACCCGACTTTGTCTTCTTGGGTGCAGTGCTGACATTTCTTCTTCACCGGTGGTTCTGCTTTTGCACCTTCATCGGATTAGCAGAGGCTCCTGTTCTTCCTGGACTCTTCTGTGCTTCTTGGACTTAGTACCCTTCTTCCACAGGACTTCTTGTCCAAGAATCCACTGTTGGTGCTTTGCAGACTCTTCTGGGTTTTGCATATTTCTTCTTCTCGTTACTATATGTGTTCTAGGAAAGTTACTGTGATTTACTCCTGCCTTCCTGGGCACTGGAGTGGGTTCTAGTACTCACCTTTGGGGTTTCCGAGTACTCCCAGCCCCCCTCTACACACTACACTTGAATAGATGGGAGACCTACTTTTGCATTCCACTTTCTTAGTATATGGTTTGTGTTCCCTCAAGACCCATTTCTAACAATTGTGATTTTCACTCATTGCACTGTTTTCTAACTGTTTTTATACCTGTTTCTTCATTCTAGTGTTTATAATTTGTGTAATACTTACCTCATAAGGGATCAAGCTCCCGGTTTGTATTTCATAAATATCGATTTTTAAGAAATCGCTATTTAAGAAATGCAAAATGGGATGAATGAAAATTGTGATTTGAAATAGCGATTTCTTAATATTCACAATTGCAAATAGAGAGTACCAAATTGTGATTTGCTAAAATAGCAAATTGGTATTTGGAAATCGCTAATTGTGATTCTGGTATTCTGGAGCAGCCTTATGACATCACAAGCAGGATGTGAGTCAGTGCATGCTGTTTCCAGAAGTCTCAGGAGCAGGCAGAGAGACCCAGCACAGCACCAGAGAGGCAGTCTGGAGAGTTAGCCAGGACCAAACAAAACTATGGCCACTGATGGGAATGGGAAGGACAAAGGAGAGAGGAAGCACAAACTGAAATTCAGTGAGCAGGAATTGGAGGTTCTCACAGAAGAGGTGGTCAAGAAACATGGCCAGTTATTTGGAAAAAACTCACTGCAGGTGCCAGAAAGTGAGAAGAGAAAGATGTGGACTGACATCCAGACCAATATGTTCACATTGGGTGTTGCACAGCGCTCCATCGAGTAGATACGCAAGCGCGGGTATGACTTGCGGTCACATACCAAAGAGAGGGTAGCAAGCAGGCTGAAGGAGGCAAGGAGCACTGTAAGAGGACCACCCACTCAGACACCGTCCACCCCAATGGAAGACATGGTGGAGTCAAGACTGCCTCCTGAAACTGTTAGTGGTGTCACTGACATTGACACCTCAGGCACACCCAGCACCAGCAAAGGTAAGGGCAGTAATTATGTGATTCACCATATGTGCATGTACAAATGCCTCTTGGAAAATAGCTATGGCACTATGCAGTGTGATAAGTAGTCCTTGGCACATTTTACATACAACACAACAATGCATTATGGGAGTGGTAGTCCACACCCCTAAAGTGCATTTGCCAAATTAAATAGCAAGATAGTGTAAAACTAAACAGATCTATGACACAACAGACCTTCAGAGATAATATGCCAGGGTACATTTTAATAATTTACGTAACTGTGAGAGTACATATCCAAGAATGACAAGCTGTGCATTGTTGTTGCAGATGCTCTGGGTGAGGACCCATCACTGTTTGGTGACCTTGAGGCATCCATGCTGAAAGAGCGGCACCTGCAATGTAAGCACATGAGGTCAATGCACAGGCCGTTGGTGTCAATCGATCATAACGTGGGATCAATGGACAGGCAGTTGGGGTCTATCGATGACAACATTGGATCACTGCACAGGCAGTTGGAGTCTCTCAATGACAACATGTGCAAGCTGCATGAGGGACAGCAAACAGCAGCAGAACATGTAAGGGAGAAGACAAATGCCATTAGGAAACTCTGCACTGTGATGCAGCAGGAGCATGTCAGCCACCGTAAGCGCCATCACCAATTGATGGGCAGGTTGGATGGGTTCAGCAGATCTGTCCATATGGCTCACTACCACAACAGCTTCGTGTCACAACGTGCTGTGGGCATGCAAGTGGAGATGGCACATTGCAGTCGGGACGTTGCACGAGGATTGGTGCAAATCACCAATGTATTGGAGACAATGCAGACAGCCAGGACTGCTACAAACAGCGAGTTGGGTGGTGGGTATAGTGAGGAACTATCTAGCCTCAGCAGTCTCACAGCCCCTGTGATGGATCCTAGGTGTCGCAGTACCAGACACAGTACTGTCTCTGAACCCATAACAAGAGGTGCCATCAAGACCACTTAGCACTCAAGTGGAGTGCGTGGACGTAGAAAGTAATGTTGAGAAGTACAGGGGACTTGCATATCATGTAGCAATGCAGTGATACTATGATGGTAATAGTGTCACACTGTAACTAGGACCTGATTGTGTCTACTGCTGACCTATATCATACATATATTACCTGACGTCAAGGCAATAAAGATGCTACCTACAGCAGTAAATAAAAGTTGACGTGGTATTGTCATTACTTACATCAGAAATAGTTGCACGTGATTTCAGCACGTCTTTGTCTGCCCTCTGCTGCACTGATTCTGTCTGCTGGGTGAAGGGTTGGCAAGGGATCGTGATCCTCATTGGAGTCAGGCTGTGTGTGTTCCACTGGTATGCCTCTTGTTGTTGCAATGTTGTGCGACATAGCACATGTGGCCATGATTTTGCAGGCTTTTTCCGGGCTGTATTGCAGTGCACCCCCACTCTGGTGTAGGCATCGGAAACGGCTTTTTGGCAGGCCAAAGGTCCTCTCTACAACGCTACGTGTCCTCCTGTGTGCTGCATAGTACCCCCTTTCACCTGCCATGGCAGGATTCAGATAGGGTGTTAGGATGAAGGGCTGCACTGCATGTGCACTGTCTCCTAGAGCGATAGGAGAGTAAAATGAGTAATTGTTATCTGTGACATCACGTAGACATTAAGGCGAAATTGTCAACTATTACATTACCAAGTGGGTATCCTTCACCAAACTCCCCAGCAAGTAGTCTTGTGTGTATTCCACTCTGCCTGAAGATGTAGAAGTCATGTGTGCTACCTGGGTATCTGGCCACAAGATCCCTTATTACGTTGGAGGCATTGCTTATGACTTGTATGTTCATGGAATTTGTACTCTTTCTGTTCCGATAAACATACTCTGTGTCAGATGGTGGACAGATAGCTACATGTGTCCCATCAATGCAGCCAATGACATGTGGAAATTGGGTTAGCTGGTAGAAATTGAATTTAGATTGTTGCAAATCCTGTGGGGTGGTGGGGAAACTTATGTGCAGATGGATTTTGGTAAGCATGGCATTAAGGAATGCAGGTGCAGGGAGCAGGATACCTGCACATAAGTGGGTATGGCATTGGTTCTGTGTGTGTTTCGCTGCAGTAGGAGTTGAAGATCAGCTATCAAGTCAAGCATCATGGCTGAGTTTAACCTGTACTTATCAAATATCTCCTTCTCTGTCTGGTCAAAAAGAGTAATGCACACTCTGAAAATGCGCTCCTGTCATCTCCTCCCTCTCCTCAAACTTGCCAAGATCCTCATCCTTCTTGCCATGACGTAGAGCGCAGCCATTGTGGAAAAGAGGCTCAGCCATTCTGGGCCTCTTTATATAGATTGCTCCTGTTTACCACCTGATTCCAATTTGTGGTAAATTGCACGTGCAAAAACACATTTTGCGACTAATAGCAATTTGCAAATGCTTGATACATAGCATTGTGATTTGGTATTTGCGAATCGCAGTATGCGATTCGCCATATCTCGTCACAATTTGCAGATCGCAGTGTGCGATTCGCAATATCTCGTCGCAATTTTAAGGAATGGCAAATTTAGGGGTTCCTTAGAATTGCACTGCGAATGCTTTTCAAACATCCTGAAAGGTGATTTTACATTCGCAAATGGTTGAATTTACTGATTCGCACCGTTTGCGAATGCAAAATCCTTTGATACATCAGGCCCATAGAATCTATGATATTTTGGGCACTTGTGTCACCAAAATAAAGTACCTTAGTGTTTTCTTTCATGTGTGTGAGTACTGTGTGACTACAGTGGTACTGAATGACCTTTGCATGTCTTCTAGATAAGCCTTTGCTACTCATCCACAGCTACCGCTAGAGAGCCTGGCTTTTAGATGCTGCCTACATTTCACTAATAAGGGCTAACAGGGCCTGGTATAAGGTGTAAGTACCATAGCTACTGTGAGAAGCAGGGCTGATAGCAGAGGCCCCCTAACTTTTTGCCCCCATTTTCCACTTTTGGCTGGTGTTTTCCTGACTCTGATGGTGCCCTGCGTACTGCTAACCAGTCCCAGGGCCTGTGCTCTGTGTAAAATCAATATGCAAATTAGGCTAACTATAATTGGCTAAGTCAACCTCCATATAAGTCCCTAGCATATGGTAGGGCATGTAGGTTTAGGGACCACAGCATAGGTAGTGCACCCATAGGTGCACTCCTGAGGTGCCCAGTGTCATTTTAAAGGCAGGCCTGCCTTGCTGGCTGCTTTTAAATTAAAGTTATATGCACATTCGACTTTGGAATTAAAAGTAGTTCCAAAGTCTAAAACTACCTTATTTGTACATATAAGTCACCCCTAAGGTGCGCCCTATGTGCCCCTAGGGCTGGGTGCCATGTAACTATAAGCAGGGACCTTATAAAAATAGTTTTATAAGCCCTGGTGAGGTAAAAACAGCCAAATTAGTTTTCCCTCATTGTAGTAAATGACCCTCATAGGCTAGAATGAGGAGACTTTATTTTAATTTTTAAAGTCCCCTTAAATGATGGATATCAAGAGTTTGGTATCAAATTAATTGTTATAATAAATCCCACAACTTCCAGTTGTGGGATTTAATATAACTTGTTCAGGTAAAGAGTTTTAAACTTTACCTGAAAAGTTGCCAATTTCAGTCCTGCATTATTTTTGCTGCTGTGCTCTGATTGGTCAGCCTATACCAGCCTGGCCAGTCTGCCTTGAGGAGGTGTGAAGTGGCCTGGCTTCACACAAAGGAATGTGCCTGTGGGAGGTAATCTCCCCTCAGCAGATGGTGAGGCAGGAAGGGGGAGGGCTGCCAAACTGGTCTTCAAAGGCATAGAAGGACATATGGAGCAACCAGCAACACCCCCACATCCTGCAACCCCAGACAACTAGGTGCCCCCTTGATTAGATTAGGAGAGGGGTGTGTTTATGATTTTTAGCCACACCAGTGGGTGGGCTCAGCCAGATGTAACCTCCAAAAATCAGATTCAGCCATGATGGATTTTTGAAGAATGTTGCCTCCTGGGACTGATTTTTGCCACACTTCCCAGGAAGTGGTCATCACTGGGGGAAGGACCCTGCACCTGATTGGAGAACCAGGACCCCCCCTGCTTTTCACCCAGGAGCAAGGATAAAACTGGCAGACCTGCACCCACACCTCAGTTCCCTACCACATCCAACAAGGAAGAACTACAGAAGAAGAAGGACTGCCCTGCTGGACCCCTGGCCTGCACCTGGAACCTGCACTCAGAAGGACTGCACCAGCTGCACACCAGGGCTTCATCACAAGAAGGACTTTGCCTGGCTTCAACTGGTTCAAGGAGGGACTCCCTGTTTGCTACATGTGGAAAATTGCTAACCAGAGTCCCCTGCACCAACTCTTGAAGAAAGCGACCAGCTGACCACTGTCCAGTGGCCAAAAAGGAGTTTGTGCCAGGTGCATTCTGGGAGTTGTAGTCTGCACCCCCCAAGGACCATCTCAGAACTTCTGGACCCTTGGGGTGAGCTGTGGACCTCAAAAGAACCTTAAAAGGACATCTGGGAGAAGCCCCAGAAGTTTGTAGAAGTTTGGAGAACTTTTGAAAAAAAGGTCCATAGAGGGACCGACCCGCCGCGGCAACTCTAGCCGGCTTGCCTCAACCGCGACCCTGCCTGATTTGCTGGTTCGTCCTGGTTAAGAAAATCTCCGAAAAAGAGACTAAGTCCAAAGGTAAAAAGTTGACCGGGACCTCCCAGCCAGCGTATCCGAGGAGGGCTCCATGGACGTCGGATCAAGATCCAGGTTTACCTCGGTCGAAGGATTTTCACCTCGAAAAAACGACTAAGTCCGGAGGTAAAAATCTCCACAGAGGATTCCCGCGACGCATATCCGGAGAAGGGCTCCATGAGGTCGGATTGGACTGGCAGGTTCGTCCCGCTGAAGAAAATCTTCGAAAAAGAGACTAAGGGGTCATTACAACCCTGGCGGACGGTGTTAAAGCTGCGGTAATACCGCAAACAGGCCGGCGGACAAAAAAAGGGAATCATGACCCTGGCGGAAACCGCCAAAAAAGACAGCCACTTTAACACACCGCCCGCCACGGCGGTACATACAAGCAGCGCAGCGGTCACCGCCAACAGACAGACGGAAGACCATGTACCGCGCATGATATCACAACCTACCAATCCGGCACCTTTTCCAGGGCGGATTCACCGTGGATAAAAACACGGCGGAAACAGTTACTGCAATGGGAAAACACTCACCTGAACACATCCCACGAGGAAGGAGGACTCCATGGAGCCGGAATTACAAATCCTACCGGCCCTTGTATTCCTACTCATCTACGAAGAGCAACACCGGCGAATACAACAGTGAGTACTGCACCTACGACATAGGGGGGGGAGGCAAAAGTCAGGGGGACTCACACGAAACACCCCCTCCTCCACCCTCGCATATTACAACACACACACCAATGCATTCACAAAAATCAAGGTAACAACCCACAACCCCCCCCGGAAGAATGCAAAGACAAAACAAAATCAGTTCAAACATTGTAATGTATCAATATGCATGTCTCAAAAATTTACAGATATATTATAAAATCATTCAAAAGTATATACATTACGAGAAGTAGTGCAGATATGCACATATCAATGTCCGTGCACCACTGGTCCAAAAATGCATGGTCGAGGCCCACAAAAGATACCTGTCCACAAACGGAGAGAACACTGCCGGGGCATCAGATTGAAATACTACAGGCACCTCAGGGGGAAGGGAAGGGGGGCACCTCAGCCGGATGAGTGCAAAGCCAGATCAACGACGGGGCTCCATGCCCATTGATGTATCCTGGGGAGTGCAAAGCCACAGTCTCTCAAGTCTCTACAGTGGTGGATTGCCCACTGGACCATCCTGGGGAGTGCAAAGCCACAGTCTCTCAAGTCTCTACAGTGGGTGGTTTGCCCACTGGACCATCCTGGGGAGTGCAAAGCCACAGTCTCTCAAGTCTCTACAGTGGGTGGTTTGCCCACTGGACCATCCCGGGGAGTGCAAAGCCACAGTCTCTCAAGTCTCTACAGTGGGTGGTTTGCCCACTGGACCATCCCAGGGAGTGCAAAGCCACAGTCTCTCAAGTCTCTACAGTGGGTGGTTTGCCCACTGGACCATCCTGGGGAGTGCAAAGCCACAGTTTCGCAAGCACAGCCTCCACTGGTTCTGGAGAGGGCTGGTGCCCAGACTGGATTAGTCTCCCCATGAAAGTTCCTGTCCCGTCACTGTCCCAGCTGCACATGGGATAACGATGCTTGATGTGGCAGCCTTTTCATTCTTCCCCGATGCATGCCCTGTTCAGCGGTGCTGTGCCATGGCGGTCTCTGGACTGTTCAGCGGTGCTTTGCCATGGCGGTTCTGGAATGTTCAGCGGTGCTTTGCCATGGCAGTCTCTGGACTGTTCAGCGGTGCTTTGCCATGGCGGTTCTGGACTGTTCAGCGGTGCTTTGCCATGGCGGTTCTGGACTGTTTAGCAAGCGGTGCTTTCCCATGGCGGTTCTGGACTGTTTCAGCTGTGCTTTGCCATGGCGGTCTCTGGACTGTTCAGCGGTGCTTTGCCATGGCGGTTCTGGACTGTTCAGCGGTGCTTTGCCATGGCGGTTCTGGACTGGGCATTGGTGTGTGGCATGACGTTCTCTGGTCTAGGCATTGGTGTGTGGCATGACGTTCTCTGGTCTAGGTATTGGTGTGTGGCATGACGTTCTCTGGACTGTGCATTGGGTGTGGCATGACGTTCACTCATTGCCCAGCGGGGCTGTGGCAGCCGGGGCCCTCCTGGGCACTGACTCCGGTGGTGGGGATGGTCTCCTGACCAGTGACGATACTTGGGCCCTCCTGGGCACTGACTCCGGTGGTGGCATTGGTCTCCTGACCAGTGACGATACTTGGGCCCTCCTGGGCACTGACTCTGGCGGTGGTCTCCTGACCAGTGACGATACTTGGGCCCTCCTGGGCAATGACTCTGGTGGTGGTCTCCTGACCAGTGACGATACTTGGGCCCTCCTGGGCATTGACTCTGGCGGTGGTCTCCTGACCAGTGACGATACTTGGGCCCTCCTGGGCAATGACTCTGGCGGTGGTCTCCTGACCAGTGACGATACTTGGGCCCTCCTGGGCAATTACTTTGGCGGTGGTCTCCTGACCAGTGACTATACTTGGGCCCTCCTGGGCAATGACTCTGGCGGTGGTCTTCGGACCAGTGACGACGGTGCTGGCGGTGGCGTCCCGACCGCCGGGAAGGATGCCGCCCTTCTCCGTCGTGATGCTCACAGCAGGCTGTGCAGACTTCCTCTGGCCCTTCCCCACCTTTGGAGGAGTCACAGCTGACTCTGCAATCCCACTGGGACTCCTGTGAGTTGTTTTGCCTCCAGGAGTCTTCACAGGGTCCCGTCGGCCACTTTCCAATTTCAGAGCCTTTACAGGGTGTGGGCTGCTAGTGCCTTGGCTCTGGGTCACACTGCCTGCCCTGGTGGCCGGTGTCCACACACCCTGAACAGGCACCACTGGTATTGGAGGCTTTTTGGCTGAGATGCTACGACGGGACTGAAGAATTGGAGGAGGGGGTGGGGGCAAAAAGGTCAACTTTACAGAGGGATAGTTTCTGACGAACACTGGGATGGGTAGTTGGAGGGGGTCTGGGAGTGGAGGAAGAGGAGGTGGTTGTAGGAGGTGTCACTTTAGGTGTTTTGGGTGCAGGTGCAGGTACTGGAGGCTGTCGTGAGGTGGATGGATGTTGGGTGTGTGGGTGCCTGCGTTTGTGTACTTTGGGAGGGGGCGTCACAGACACACTAAGAGAGGACACAGGGGACGGGTAAATGGGAGTGGAGGTGGTGATTGCAGGTGAGCGGGGTGTGGTGCTGATTGTTCCGGACGTCCTTGGCGATGGCACGCCAAATTTCCTTCTTCTGGTGGGCGCTGACCTACATGACATGCACAAGGGAAGAAGCAAAGTCAATAACAACTGCACCATCAATGTGAGTGGCCCCCCTCCCTACCCTAGACATGTGGCACATTCATTCACATGCATTCATGTTCCCTGAACTCTGCTCCCTTCCCTCTTACATCCAGCCCTCTCCACTCAGGCCTAGCCCATACAACTTGCTACCTGTGTACTAACCTGTTGGTCTGGAGGACCGTAGAGTAGCGTGTACTGGGGGAGGACCCCGTCTACCAGTTTCTCCAACTCCTGAGCAGTGAAGGCAGGGGCCATTTCCCCAGACGCAGCAGCCATCGTCGCTTCCAGACCGAGGTCACAGCAGCACTTGCAGTGTAGGTCCTCTCCTGTCGAAGATCAGGTATCTAGTGATTGAACAGTTAGAAAATGGTGGTGACGTCTACCGCGACGGTGTGCAACGGCAACGCAGTTACCCCACAATCCCAGTTTAAGAGGTCAGGCAGCCGCCATTTCAGGGGCCCACATGGCTTCATTTACTTCTCTGTCACACATAGCTAGGCCTACACTCAACACACATACAGGAAGGGTTTTGTGTTTGGTGTCGTCTTCTGTGTAACTGTGGGTACATACCTGGAAAAAATTGGCTCAATCTTCGCTGTTGTCCTTCCTAGGCACCGTCAGCTGGGACATTTGAGAAGATGGCGGAATCCTCCGGTGTACTGACCGCTGGTGGACCTGTTGACAATGGAGGAGAGACATTTAATCGTCACCTACAGGTTTGACCGTGCCACTATCCAGGAATTGTGTACCCAGTTGGAACCAGACCTGATGTCACCAATCCGCCATCCCACTGGAATCCCCCCTGACGTGCAGGTGCTGTCAGTGCTCCATTTCCTTGCAAGTGGGTCTTTTCAGACAACAGTGGCCATGGCATCAGGGATGTCTCAACCTATGTTTTCCAACGTGCTGTCAAGAGTGTTGTCTGCCCTGCTGAAACACGTAAGGAGATACATCATTTTCCCTGAGGTGGAAGATTTGGCTACAGTGAAAGGTGACTTCTATGCCCTTGGACATATCTCCAACATCATAGGTGCTATTGATGGGACCCATGTGGCTCTGGTCCCCCCCCCACAGGAGTGAACAGGTGTACAGGAAGAGTTATCATTCCATGAATGTACAGATGGTATGTTTGGCAGACCAGTACATCTTACAGGTTAATGCTATGTTCCCTGGCTCAGTGCATGACGCCTACATCCTGCAGAATAGCAGCATCCCTGATATGATAGGTCAACTCCAGAGGTACCGTGTGTGGCTATTAGGGGACTCTGGTTACCCCAACCTTTCATGGCTATTGACCCCAGTGAGGAATCCCAGGACCAGGGCGGAGGAATGCTACAATGAGGCCCATGGGCGGACTAGGAGGGTGATTGAACGCACCTTCGGCCTCCTGAAGGCCAGGTTCAGGTGCCTCCATATGACAGGTGGTTCCCTATTCTACTCACCGAAGAAGGTGTGCCAGCTCATCATCGCATGCTCGATGCTTCACAATCTTGCTTTGCGACGCCAGGTGCCTTTTCTGCAGGCGGATGGTCCAGATGATGGTGTTGTGGCAGCTGTGGAGCCTGTGGACAGTGATAGGAGGAAGCTGAGGAATTAGACAACAACAACAGGGAGTCAGTCATACAGCAATATTTCCAGTGACACACAGGTGAGAACATTTTCATTTTTACCATTACATTCACTGTCACACGTCTTACTCTATCCTGTGTGTAATTTAATGGGATTATTTGGTAACTGAGTTGTTCCTTTCCATTACGGTTTCACAGGTGTGGTTACCAACGTGTGTCATCTGCATGCATCCTTCAAGGACTTGTGATGTGTGACATTGGTATGTTCCCTTTACAACTAGAAACGCATTTTGACACTATCATTGTTAATACATTTGACCAAATCATAGACTGACTCCAGATTGTTTTGTGGTTCAAGGGTGTTTATTTAAGTGCTAAAAAATGGAGGGGGGTTGTAAAATGGTGATGGGTGATAGTGGAGGAATGTCCATGGCAGAGTCCAGTCTATTAGTCTCACAGGTGCACTGCCCATATGGGCATAGGAAGTGGAGCTGGGACAGTTTAAGTATGGACAGGGTAACAAAGTGGGACAGTGGGGGGACAATCAGGGTGGTCTCATTTCCTGGCGGGGGTCTTGCCATCTTGCTCTGTCCTGTTCCTGGATCTCAGGGACCGCTTGCGGGATGGTTGTCTGTCTGCAGGGGGTGGGGTGGTGGTGTGGTGGTCCAGTGGTGGGGCGTCCTGTCCACTAGCGCCGGTGGAGGTGGTGGGCAGTTCATCATCCTGGCTAGTGTCAGGGGCACCTTGGAGTGCCACGGTGTCCCTCATGGTCTGCTGTATGTCCTTCAGCACCCCTACAATGGTGCCCAAGGCGGAGCTGATGGTCCTGAGCTCCTCCCTGAACCCCAAATACTGTTCCTCCTGCAGGCGCTGGGTCTCCTGAAACTTGACCAGGACCGTCACCATCGTCTCCTGGGAGTGGTGGTATGCTCCCATGATGGAGGAGAGGGCCTCGTGGAGAGTGAGTTCCCTTGGCCTGCCCGTCCCCTGTCGCACAGCAGCCCTCCCAGTTCCCCTGTGTTCCTGTGCCTCCGTCCCCTGGACCGTGTGCCCTTTACCACTGCCCCCAGGTCCCTGTTGTTGTTGGGGTGGTGGGTTATCCTGGGTTCCCTGTAGTGGTGGACACACTGCTGATTGACCTGTCCTGGGTATGGAGGTTTGGGCCTGCTGGGTGGGTGCTGTACTGGTGTTCCCAGAGGGTGGAAGGTCAGTGTTGGGCTGTGCCTGTGCAAGGGGAACCGACTGTCCCGAGGCCCACAATGGTCCGGGCTGGTCATCAGGCTCCAGTAGGGCAGAGCTGCTATTGTCACTGTGGGCCTCTTCTGTGGGTGGAGTGAAGATGTCTAGACCCTCCGGTGTGGTGACGATCCTTCGTGATCCTGCAGGGGCATAAGAGCATGATTATTGCATGTGTGTGTGTGATGGTGTACAATGGGTGGGTGTGCGTGTACCCCAGTGCAAGCATTCCTGTGTGGGGGCTTGTGCGATGATGGTTAGGGGGTTGTTCTGGATATGTGCAGTGGCCATGCTTTAGTGCTGGGTGCCTATGCTTAGTTGTGTCATGCAGGGCTTGGTGTTGGGATGTGTGGTTTGTGTTATGAGTACCTTAGTGAGGAGTTGGAGTGATATGTGAGGGGGTGAGGGTGGGGGTGTGTGATAGCATGCAGATAGGGTGGGGGATCTGATAGTTAAGATTTGACTTACCAGTGTCCATTCCTCCACCGACTCCTCCGAGGCCCTCAGGATGCATGATGGTCAAGACTTGCTCCACCCATGTTGTTAGTTGTGGGGGAGGAGGTGAGGGTCCGCCATCAGTCCGCTGAATCGCGATGTTGTGCCTGGAGACCGTTGAACGCACCTTCCCCATAGGTCGTTCCACCTCTTCCTGATGTCCTCCCGATTTCTTGGGTGCTGTCCCACAGCGTTGACCCTGTCGACTATTCTGCGCCATAGCTCCATCTTCCTGGCTATGGATGTGTGCTGCACCTGTGAGCCAAATAGCTGTGGCTCTACCCGTACGATTTCCTCCACCATGACCCTGAGCTCCTCCTCGGAAAAGCGGGGGTGTCTTTAGCGTACCATGGGGTGGTGTGTGTGATGTGTGGGGTGATGTATGTGGTGGTGAGTGTGGTGATGTGTAGTGGTGTGTGGTGTTTTGTGCGTGGATGTTGTGTGGGTGATGGTGTTGTGTGCCTCTGTGTGGTGGGATTGTCTAATCAGTGCTGTCTCTCTGGCCTTCGTCACAAATTTTTGGTCGTAGGGGTTTGTGGGTGATGTGGGTGTGTGTTTTATATTGTGTTGGGTGTGTGGGAGTGGTGTTTGTATGTGTATCAGGTGTGTGTATTTGGAATTGTCCAATGTGGCGGTGTTTTGGAGATGTGTGTGTATTTTGAGCGCGTCGGTGTGTACCGCCAATGGAATACCGCGGTTGAAAGACCGCAGCGTGGATTCGTGGGTCGTGATAGCATGGGCGTGTTTCTGTTGGCGTGGAGGTGGAGGATTTGTTTTTGCCAGTTTAACACTGACCTTTGGTGTGGCGGAGTTGTGTGGGTGTCTGAATTTCGGCGGATTCCGAAATGTGCGTCATAATAGCTGTGGCGGAATTCCGCGGACGCGGCGGTGTATTGGAGGTCTTCTGCACAGCGGTAAGCGGCTTTTACCACCAATATTGTAATGACCACCTAAGTGTGAAGGTAAACTTTTAACCGAGGCCTCCCGCGGCCTGTAGCCGAGCAGGGCTCCAGCGCTTTTTGTTTCTAGGCGCTAAAAAAATTATAATTCTTTAAAAATGCATATATGCGGTTCCCCTTATCTGATTTTATTCGTTTTTGTGTAATTTTAAAGATAAAAATATAATAAATTTTTATAAATTGGTTTTGGATTTTTAAACTGTTTCCTGTGTTTTATTTATTGACTGTTTTGTGATATTTGAATGCTTTACACTGTGTCTCCTAAGTTAAGCCTTGACGCTCGTTGCCAAGCTACCAAGGGTTGAGCTGGGTTTAATTTACTGAGACCTAACTGGTCCTTAGTGGAGGTTAGTGGCCTATTGCTAAGTGTAGGTACCTACCTGCTCTTACCAATAACCCATTTTCCAACAAGTACCCACTACAAACCAGGGTAGCCTCCTACATCAGTTCTTACATAATACCCCCATTTCTCATGGCTCACACTCATATCTTTCCATTTTTCCCGATTTTGAGAAGCTTTTAAATCTATGCTATAATTAACAATGGGGTGGTAATTGGTGGTGCACAGGCTTGTGAAAGAAGTGGCAAGGTCTGCAGTTGAGGTTTGCTGATGGAGCATGCTCCAAAATAATTCTCTACAACACTGGCAACATGTGGCAGCGATTCAGAGGTATCAAATGATTTGCCATTGCTGGAGAATCCTCCATCAGAAGATTTGGCATTCTCAGAGGACTTTAGGTTGCCATTTTTCTCATGAATTTTACAATGTGTGTTAAATTGAATGAGGTACCTCCTACTTAGTCATTTCTTTGGGTCTATGTGGTACTTCTCATTCAGCAAGAATCATCACAAGTTCATTACTGCTACCTATTTATGGAAATGCAAAGCAGGGTCACTGTCATCAATGCTGGGCCTTTCTCCCCTGTCATGAGCACTATTTGGGGTAGTTTGCACTTAGGGCTCCATAACTTTTTTCCAACGTAAGGTATCCACCCAAATTTGCATTCTTTTTTCCAACATCTTTGGGATTCTAAAGGTATCCAGTGCTTATGGATTCCGCTGGAGAGGAACCATGAAAATAGGCAAAATATGGTTAAATATTGAGTATTTTTTAAAAATATGAAAAAAGTGCTCAGGATAAAACTGCCTGGTGTTTTTTTTTTTTTTTATGACATAAATGAACAGTTTGTTGGGCTAAAGTCACCATCTTCTAAGCCTTCAAGAACATGCAAAGATGAATAAAAAAACATACATTTTTTGCATAGTTTTGGCATTTTTGAAAGAGGTAGCCCATTTTTCCTATTTTTGTGCTCTCAAACTAATTCCAGTTTGTGATGAAAACAAGCAGAAACCCATGTGTAATCTAGGAAAGATAAAGATTTCTGCATTGTAAATAAAATTCCAAATTCATCAAGGCATCATCTGTGTAGAACTACATGGCTTTCCCAAAGGTGCTATCTCTTGAAATAAAGAAATATTGAAAATGGGTAGAAAAAAACGAATATTTCTGACAACGTTTTCATCTGAGACTTTTTGTCACAATCAGTGATTTAAAATGCAATATACCATTATATCTGCTAGACTTTTCTGATTGTGGAGAAATGTAGGATTTGAAGGTTCTCCAAGAACCCATGGTACCCAGAGCCAATTCCTGAGATGCACTGTACAATGGTTTCTCACTTTGTGTTGAGTATAGACCAATTCATATGGTGAAATTTGTAAAGAGAAAAATAGATATCAAGGAAACCTATGTATTTCTCAAACTGGCACAAGATATGTAGTTGAGAAGCAGTGGTTATTTGTACATCTCTGAATTTGTGGACATGGGTAGAAGCCTATGATTTAGAGGGTACTTTTTAGAATGTCTTCTTTCTTATACATTGACTTACACTTCAAAGCCACAAATGCTGCAAAATACAATTGGTAATAACAAATGTTCTACTATTCTATGCTCCCACATGTCTTCCAGTACAAATGTTACCTCACTTGTGTGGCTAGGCCTAGTGCTAGTGACAGGATATGGGCCAAAACACAACATCATATTTTTCCACTGAAAACCAACCCTTTTTCTCAATGTGGGTAGCTGTGGATTTTGGGCCCTAGCTTAGTCGGCATTGAGGGAAACCCTCAATACTTGGGGGAATTCAGGGAGGGGTAACTTGCATGACTCTGATTGTTTTTTTTTCACCCAGAATCCATTGCAAGCCTCTATCTTTTGATTTTCTTCACATTTTTATGATGGGAAGTTCTGGAATCTGTGGGGAGCGACAAACGTCCTGCCATAACATTTCCTCATGTCTTCTAATAAAAATGAATGCTCACGTGTGTGGGTAGGCATCATGGTCACAACAGGAAGTAGTCCAAAACACAAAATGGATACCTCACTTTTTTCCATTCAAAACTGATCCATTTTTTCCAAAGTGGGTAGCTGTAGATTTTGGGCCTTAGCTCAGACAGCTTCCATCCAAACCTTGAAAAAATTGTACCTTTTTGAGATCTAGACACCTGTGGGAGTCCTGAGTGGGGTGACTTGAATGACTCACTAGGTCTTGTTAACCAGGATGCCTTGTAGATTTCAAACTTTGTCTAAAAACATATTTTCCTCATATTTCTGTGTTGAAATGTTCCGGAATCTGTAGGGAGCCACAAACTTCCTTCCACCTAGCATTCCTCCAAGTCTCTCAAAAAAAGGTTCCTCACATATGCAAGTAGGCCTAGTGCCTGTGACAGGAAAGGGCCCAAACTGCAACATGGTTACATCACATTTTCAACACGAAATTGACCCATTTTCCTAATGGGTAGCTGTAGATTTTGGAACCTAGCTCCTCCAGCATCTAGGGTAACCTAGCAAACTTGCACATGTTTCAAATCTAGCCACCTGAGCGAATCGAGGGTTGGGTGACTTGCATGGTTCTCACCATGTCTTCTTGCACAGAATCCTTTGCTAACTTCAAACCTTGACTAAAACACATTTTCTGCAATTTTATGTGATGCAAAGTCCTGGAATCTGTGGGCATCCACAAGCTCCCTCCTCCTAGCATTCCCCTAGGTCTCCCAATAAAAACATTACCTCACATATGCAATTAGGCCTAGTGCCCACAACAGGAAACAGACCAAAATCCAACATGGATACTTCACATTTTTCCAACCAAACTGATACTTTTTTTGCAAAGTGGGTAGCTGTGGATATTGGGGCCTAGCTCAGCTGTTCCTAGGGAAAACTAGCAAACCTGCACATTTTTTTAAACCAGAGAAGTAGAGGAGTCCAGGGGTGCATGACTTGTGTGGCTTTCTCTGGGTAATCTTACCTAGAAACCCTTGCAAACTTCAAACTCAGTAAAAAAAAACACTTTTTTCTTACATTTCTGATATGCAAAGTTCTGACATCTGTGGCGAGCCGAAAAATTCCTACCACACAGCATTCCCCACAGTCTGCTGATAAAAATGGTCCCACACCAGTGTGAATAGAACAAGAGAGCTTTACACAAAAGGCTCTGGAGAGCTACACAGAGAGATCAGACATATAGGATTTGCTGCAGGATTAGGGCCGTGGTCAGCCACCACCTATCGAAACCAGAACAACTACATTCTTTTAAATCAAAAATATATATTTCTGCCAGACAAAAGGCTTTCTGCCCCCATGGGAAAATTGGGGGTAAACATTCTGTCTACTACAGGGTGTGTTGGGGAGGGTAAAACTGTTGGTCTCTTTTTGGGTAGTAGTGTGACCAATTCCAGAGTGCAATTTTACATTATTCTATTGTTTGTGTGATTACATGTATGTGTTTTATAATATGGAATGGCAGTGGGTAGGAGAGACAGTTTAAGGGTTGAAGGTAATGAGGTGTATGCTCTCTCAAGCAGGCCTGAGCAAGGAGGAAGAACCTACAATTTAAAAAACCAAACATGGAGTTTATTTTGGAATTTTGACTTAACAATGTTGGCTGTTTTCATCTACTCAACTCTATATCTACTGGAGATCTTGAGGCTACACAGCGGCAGCGTTGGTAATGAATCAGGTGATACATTCATCTATTGTTGCTCTCCTGCGAGTGACTCCAGGTACTGTAATGATTTAGGAGAGCCGTCATGTCAGGTGCGAGTACACGTGCAGGTTGATCCCTTGTAGTGTAATGTGTTTGGAGGACTGTGTTGTCATGCGCGAGTACACACACGACCACTGTGTGAATAAAATTGCTGGTTCAAACACTCTCATTATAAAACAACACTAGAGTAGCTCCCTTAAGTGCACATGAAACTACTCAGATCATGAGAGCATCCCTATGAATGTCATTGCACTGCAAAAACAAGTGGCAATTCCTTATGTAACATTACAAGACGCCGGACACATTACTTTATGTTGTGTAGTACAAGTCTAGAAAAGCACATCAGTGATACAACAGTGTCACCGGGTGTGGATTTAAAAGGATCATTGTCCAAACCTTGAAATAAGCCTATCAAATTTGGTGATAGGCGCACCTGGTAGTTGTTTACTTGTACTATTTCAACATTGTAATTTAAACACTGGGTTATTGCACATGTAATATATTTATGCCTTTTTATGTCATGATTACATATAAGTGGAGAGGAGAGGCAGTTAAAGGGATGAAGGTAGAGTGGTGTTCGACCTCTGCTGCTGACTTGAGCAGGGAAAAACATACTACATGAAACATACTACAGTTCAGAAATCAAGCATGGAGTTTATTTTGGAATTTTGACTTAACATGCAACTCTCACAGAACTTTCTTATGCCCCAAGGGCAAAATCCATGGTGTCAGATGTTCTACCCCCCCAGCATAGTAAAATAAAAAAAAGTATTACAATTGTTAGAAGTGGCCCCTTTTAGAAGGGTTATTCCCAACCATTGTGCCTTTCCCTTCCTATCCTTCTGACCCTCTGATAGCTGGCTTTAAGACTCTAGTCACGTTGCTACTGCTAATCAATGATAAAGTTATGTGCTCTCTTCCCTAAAACTTGGTAGGATTGGCTAACACCAGTTTTACTTTGTAAGTCCCTTGTTAAGTGGGATGCTATATACCCAGGGTGTGTAAATGTAATGCTACTGGCGGCCCTGCAGCACAGATTGCCCCACACACAGAAGTAGCCTGTCAAACTTCATGGACAACAAAAAACTGGATGAGTTTGTGAAACGCAGAGCGGCAGGTAAAGGGAGCAGCGGTGTCGATGACGCAAATTCCTAGCCAACTGGAGATGGGCTATTGGTCGTGAGTTTACAACCCTGGAAAAGTGCCTGAGCCACTAATAGAGTGGGAACACTGTGATTAACCCTTAATCACTGACTGCACTTTAGAGACTGAAACTGTCAAATTTGGTATAGTGCTGCAGAGTGGAAGATATATGAGGACTGTGTGTTTATTATTAGATTTACATGCAATATGTACATTGGGAGTGGTTTGTTTGTAACAATGTATAGGTGGCCGGCACATCAGTGAAATATGATGTGGCTGGGTAACATCCACCTACGTATGTGCACCACCTATAGTTATCATAGGGATAGATTACGTGGGGGAGGGTGGGGGGATGTTTCTTGGGGGGAATAATCAGATTGGCAGGTTGGGGTATTGCCTATTGTGGGTGTGGGGTGGGACCTCAGGGGGTTGTTGGGGGATTGTTGTTTGCTTTAATATATATGCTTAGAGGAGTACGATTGCAGATACATGACGACGGAAGGGTGGACACAGTGTTGACGTCCGACTATAACGGATGACCCAAACTCACTTATATCCAGATGCACATAAGAGATCTAGGAAGGTCAGACTAGTTACCTTTAACGTGCGAGGTCTCAATGATGCCCGAAAGACTTGTAAGATAGTGGCATACTTACATAGACATAAAGTAGACATTGCTATTTTACAAGATACACACCTGGCTCCGGATAGCCCTATGCTCACTCCTAGAAGGATGCAGGAACAGTTTCTGGCGGCTGGTTTCACCTCACACTCCCAAGGGGTACTCATTTGGGCCTCAAGGACTTCTGACATTATCCTCCGGGAGGTGGCAGCGGAACCAGGGGGACGGTATGTGGTGGCACACTGTAGAGGGAGTGCATTATCATTTTTATTGATAGGCATATATGGTCCAAACTATGATGACCCACAGTTCTACCATGATCTGGCAGTTAGAGCGGACTCCTGGGGAGGTCTTCCGCAGCAATGGTGTGGAGACTTTAATTTTACCCTGACCCCTACATTAGACAGGTCGGGAGGTGTGGCCTGCAGACCAGCAGCCGTGGAGAAGGCAATACTAGACTTGGCTGCTAAGCTGGGGTCAGTGAACATCTGGAGAGATAGGCATCCAAAGGGAGGTGGCTATACCCATTACTCAGCTGAGCACAACTTATACACACGTATAGATTTGTGGCTGGTTTCCCGTAGTTTGCTTGGCAGATTGCTATCTGAAGCCCCTTGGCCTAGAATGTACACGGACCACTCCCCGGTCCCGCTACTGTTGACTTTGAGCGCAATACCGACCCCGCCGTTCTCATGGAGGTTCCCCCATTCTCACTATTGGACTCAGACTTCAGGAACTGGCCAAAGCGATCAAAGACTTTTTTCAGATTAACAAAGATTCAGTGGCAAATGTGGGCATATTATGGGAGACGTTCAAGGTGTATATCCGCGGGATCACTATAGCTAAGAATGCGGTGGTTCTAAGATCGATTAGGGGCGTTTACAGCTGTTAGAGCGAGAGTTATCACAACTAGAACAGGACCACCAAGTCACTGCAGATGTACACATATTAGGTCACATCCACGCTAAGTTGAAAGAGTTTCAGGAGACAGCCCTTGCAGAAATTCAACACCTGGGGAAATATGCGACTGCTAGAATATATGGAGAGGGTGATAGACCTGGCTGGTCCTAGCGCATCTGGTCCATCCCCAGGTCCCCAGGTGTAGGGCAATGCAGCAAACGATCTTGCTGGAAGGGTGGGAATGCACCGTATTTATACAATATGATGCATTTCTATCCTTTCCCCCTGCGCCGGTGCCATTTCAGCAGCCTAGCACAAATGCAGGCACTTTGCATCATGGTGCCAGGGTGCCTCCTTTACATATAGAATTGTTTTTGTGCAGAAAGGGGCACCTCCCTGCACAGAAACAATCCAATTTCCTCTATCTATCCTGCAGCGCACATGGAAAGTGGAAAAAACAAGTATAAATAAAAATATTTCTCCTCATTACACCTAGGTTGTGGCGCTTCTCCAGGTATACCTGATTTTGTAAGTCTGGGCATCATCGAAATCCATGGGTGTTGCATGGTAAAACCCAACCCAACACCCAAGGGATCACTCCCTGGCACGGAGTAAGATACCTTTTTCTATAAGGCCATGCAAAGCCAAGCAAAGTGGCTTTCCTCACGGGGCTCATAAATTAGCCCTGACCTTAGTCCTCCAAGTGTATTTTAACAAACTGGAAACCACTTTACAAAACCTCGCCACCTACACACCAGCAATAAAAATGGATGTTCAATGCAGGTTCAATTCTGTTTTCTCTCGTTTCTGAACTTTCTGGGTTTTCTATCAGAGAGCATCGCCTTTGCATGTTGTAATGTAGTGGAGCAGATAACATCTTTCGGATGTTGAACCCCAGTGCCGAGCCTTCCTGCTTTCCGGAAAAAGTTATCTGACCTCTCAATTGAAAATTCTGCCTCGCATCCTCTCTTGATTAGAGCACGCGGCCAGCTGCAAAGGTCTCTTAATTGAACAATGCACAGTTGTGGCGCCGCCTGCAATGTGTTCCAGAGAACAAGGAAGCGACCCTTCTCTCGTTTGTCGACATTTTCCGACTGGTTCAATTGGAATCAGTGTAATGAAAACACGGTGCAACAATACTGACAATTTTCAATGGCAGCTCGGAAATAGAATCCGCGTCCATTGAAGAAAGTGGTTCCCCTGACTGCTTCAGACAAACGCCTTGAACAGCAGCATTTGTCCGTGCTCTATTTACATCCTGAAATGGAGTTGGCGGTGTTCCATTAAATAAACGCGGCCAAGTATCTAAGTGTAGAAAGATCCATTATGGGACTTTCTTAGCAGAAAGCCGAACGATATATTAAGGAGTGGACCGTGGGGGGATATTGTTTAATTAACACAAATAAGTACAGAGATTTGGCAACATAGTAAGGTAAAGATGGCAATGGATTACATTACATAAACCAAAACCAAAACTCAAGCCTCTGGAGTCCACGTGCAGCAGGTGAACGTCCTTGGGTCCAAACTGATACTTTTGTTATAACAAATGAGAAACCGTTCACATTTTGGAGGGTTTGTGGATCAATGCTTATTTGATTTAGATATAATTAATCACAAACCAATGTTCTGTGCATTGCTCATGGGCTTTGGTGGCTTTTAATGATAAAATACTATAGCTATATATTAATGAAGTACCAGTTTGCCATCCAGGTATTTTGACTTTTTTTAATACAAAATAGAATCTGTCCACATAAATATATCATCTTTGAGGAACCTTACAAGTCTTGAGATATCTGCTCAACGTGAGAAAATTGTCAGTGGTATTATTTGTGAAAGTCAAGGAGTTCCAAAGTTTTACTGCCATCATAAAGAAATGTAATCCAAGATTGTTAGACCTGACATCCTTAGAGTAGTCACGCTCCACGTTTTGCCTGCCTCCCTCCACTTTTATGACACAGTTTTTGCTGGTTTTAGGACTCTGCACACTTTACTACTGCTAACCAGTGCTAAAGTGCATATGCTCTCTCCCTTAAAACATGACGAAATTGGCTCATACCCAATTGGCCTATTTAGTTTACTTATAAGTCCCTGGTAAAGTGCACTACATGTGTCCAGGGCCTGTAGATTAAATGCTACTAGTGGGCCTGCAGCACTGATTGTGCCAACCACATACGTGGCCCCTTAACCATGTCTCAGGCCTGCCATAGCAAGGCCTGTGTGTGCAGTTTCACTGCCAATTTGACATGGCATATAAAAGTACTTGCCAAGGCTTACTCTCCCCTTTTTCTATATATGTCACCCCTAAGGTAGGCCTTAGGTTACCCATAGGGCAGGGTGCTATGTAAGTAAAAAGCAGGACATGAACATATGTGTTCTATATGTCCTGTTAGTGTAAAACTCCTAAACTCATTTTACACTGCTGTGAGGCCTGCTCCTTTCATAGGCTAACACTAAGGCTACCCTCATAAACTGTTTGAGTGGTATATTCTGATTAGAAAGGGGTAAACAGCTCATATTTAGTATGGACAGAATGGTAATACTAACAAAGTCCTGCTGATTGGTGAAATTGGATTTTATATTACTCTTTTAGAAATGCCACTTTTAGAAAGTGAGAATTTCTCTGCACTCAAAACCTTCTGTGCCTTACATTCCACGTCTGCGCTGGGTGGGTTGACAGGTCCGTTGTGCATTTCACCCAGACAACCACAAACACAGGATGCTCAGTCACACCTGAACACATCTGCATACTGAATGGGTCTTCCTAGGCTGGAAGGGCTGGAAGGGTGGAGGGCCTGACACCTACATTTCAAAGGACAGTGGCCTGCCCTCACACAATGGACTGCCATACCCCCTACTAAAAGGAGACCTTGTGCACTTCTAAGCCACTCTTTGAAGTCTCCCCGAATTCGAAGGCACATTTGGGTATATAAACTGGTTTCCAGACCCTACTAACTCAGACACTTCATGACAAGATACCTCCTGGGAAAGAAACTCTGAACCAGAACCTAAAACCTGCTAGGAGAAGCTGCCTAGGTGGCCAAAGGTCTCACAGGAATGCTTTCTGTAAACGACTGCAGCCTTGCTGTGGCCCTGCTGCCTTGCTGCCCTTGGGCTCTTCTGAGAAGTGCTCTCCAAGGGCTTGGATTGAGCTTGCCTCCTGTTTCCTGAAGTCACAGGACCAAAAAGACTTCATCTCTGCAAAGAACTCCTTGTGCGGTGAAAATTGACGCAAAGCCTGCCAGAATTGACACACAGCCTGCCCTGTGGTGGGAAAATCACGCATGACTGAACCGGAATGACGCAGCCCCGCTTCCCGAGTGGAGATCGACGCAGTGCCAGCGTTGCGTCTGGAACTTCGACACATGGCCCACCAGATTGAGGCATTGCTGAGCCGGAATGATGCAGCCTGTGCGACAGAAATTTCCCTGCACCGCCCTCCAGATTGACACAGCTCCTGTGACTTTGTCCTGTACACCCAGGATTTCTCCGCATTGTCCCCGGGGTGTCAAAATACCCCACAACCTAAAGAGGGTCCAAGCTTGCACACCGGAAATTGACGCAAAACCCTTGCTTCTTGGTAAAACATCGACGCATCATCTGTGTGCGCCCAGAGAAACGAACACACACCTCCCCGTTTGCGGTCCTGTGTGGATAATTTAGATGCAAACCAGGTACTTTGTGCTTGCAAGACACGCATTGCTTTTTAAGAACTAAAGACTCTATCATTACGAAAGTGATATCTCAACTTGTATTTATCAAATATTGATCGTTTTTTTACCTTAATCTACTCACATAAATATTCTATATTTTTCTAAACCTCTGTGGTGTATTTTTGTGGTGTTACACTGCATTATTGTATGACTTATTGCACAAATACTTTAAACATTGCCTTCTAAGTTAAGCCTGACTGCTCAGTGCCAAGCTGCCAGAGGGTAGGCACAGGTTAATTTGGATTGTGTATGACTTACCCTGACTAGAGTGAGGGTCCTTACTTGGACAGGGGGTAACCTGACCGTCAACCAAAGACCCTAACAGAGATGTACGAGTATGACCTGCTTAGATGCATTGGGGGGGATATTTCTTTGCATATAGGACCTCGTTTTGTGCATGATGCATAATACATAGGCCCTGATTTAAGAAAAATTATACACAACTGCTCACATAAATAACCGTTGGCTAACGCCATTCCTCAGCGCTATCCGTGCGCCATATTTGAAAAACAATGCTCCAAGGCGCTAAGGAAAGGTTAGCGTAAAAAAATGATGCTAACCATTCTGGCATGCTGGAAAGAAAAATTACGCTAATGCTGTAAAAGTGTTTTTAGAATGTTTTGCAGCATGTTTTTTTATGTTAAACGTGTTAGTGTCATATTTAATGGCATTAGCGGAAAAAAAAAAAACGTGAGCAAGAAAAAATAGAGAGACAAGATGAAGAATGGAGGCCAAGAGAGACCCCACAGAGATCCCAATGAGCTGAGTATGAACCAGGAGGGACCAGCAAAGTCCTAGGAGAAGGAGAAGAGGAAGCAGAAGTGTCACTTTAGTGAGGAGGAGAATTACATCTTGGTCAGAGAGGTAACTGAGCACCCACACTAGCTCTTTGTCACCTCCAAATTGCCAATAGGTAGGATAGAGGCCATATGGCAGGCAATAGTAGATAAAATCAACAACGTGACAGAGGTGAGGATGACTGTCACTGATTGTACGAAGCACTGGTTTGATTGCAAGCGCATAACTAAGGAGAAACTGGCACAAACCAAAAGGCACTGCAGATTAGAGGTGGAAGTCCTGCTCCCTGGGAGGACCTGGATGAGCTGGAGGATATGGTAACAGCAGTCATCCTGGAGGAGCTGGCCACTGGAACTGCAGGACATGCCAGCCCAGACTACCAAGACTTACCACAAATGCATGGTAAGTTGCAGGGAGGGACTATCTGGAATTTTGCAAATGGCAGAATGGGGAGACATATAGGAAACACTGTATGCATGGAAAAGGGTCGCATCGGGACACATAGGGCCAGAAGCGAAAGGCCCTCTCTCCACTGGAGCCTCACTTTTAGTGACGATTTGATGGCACTGTGCACTCCGACATATACACAACGTGGTGGCTTAACACCACCTTATAAATGTGGCCCTTACATATGCAGCACTTTGGCTGGAAGGTGCATGCAATCAGTGTTGCTGTGGCCTGCGTTGGTGCACTGCCTTGGTGCAGGGAGCTTAAATCAGCACGGGCGCAGGGGTACACCATATTCGTGTAAATAAGGTGCATCCCTGCGTTTCAAAAGTGGTGCATCACGGTGCTGCTATATTTTGCCACAGCACAGAGCTGCCCCACTTTTAATAAATTAGGGCCCTAGTGTGAAACTTGTCCTATACTAGTCGCACAGCGTAGCCCAACAACAACTCTCACATACCTCCATGCACCATTTCGGAATGGGCACCAAAGTGAACAACATACAACATATGGGGCATGTCTGTGATTATCATTTATGCTGCTGTAAAAGTATAAAAGTAATTTCAATTTCACCATGTAACAAGGTTGCCTGTGTTGTGGGAATGGTTGATTTTGTACACAAAGGGACAGCCTCATGCGTAAGAACAGCCACAAGTGGCATCAATGTTGCACTATGGCCCCAATATCACTAGCCTGTAATGCAACAGTACCATCATACAATTGTTCCCAATGTGGATTCAAGCTGCCCTTTCCCCTCTTGTCACGATATGCATGCATTGATCCACACTGTACATCCTTACACCAACCTATGGCTGTGGCAGATATGCTGTGTGCAGGGAACTGTCCCTTATGCAGGGAGGGACAAACTAATGGGACTGACAATCCATAAAGGTTGCACTGTGCCATCTAATTACCACATGTGTGAGGACTGCTTAAGGCAGATGACAAAGTGACACAAGCATGCACTAGTGCCATCATTCATGGTGCTAATGCAGTAAAGCGCCAAAATAGTGACAACACTCATTAAACTACTGTGGGAATGTCCACCATGGTGAACGGGAATGAAAATGACACGCTACCTTGGTGTCAGGAGCCTGCAAAAAAATATATTGGTGTGGGATCAATGCACAAAATACCTGGAATGGTTGTCCTATGTGTGATGCACAATGCAACACATAATAAACAGCTGCAACCTGGCGTCTGTAACATGTCACTGAGCCACCAGTAGCAAAAAAATGATGAACCATGTCAACTGCCACTAGTGTCAAAGATTAACATTTCACTGTCCCATTGCAGAGGATGATGCCTTACCTCCTGCCGACCTGTCTATCCTGGATTTCCCAGATAATATGGATGACCAGCTGGTGACCATCAATGAAGAGACTCTCAAGGATGTCCTAGGTTCCTTCCAGACACCTCCTCCAGTCACAGGGAGGACACACAGCGTTATGGGGTCTCCACATGAGCGACCCTACTACCAACACACAGCACCAATCAGTCCTGCCATAGCCTTGGACTCTGAGGACCGAGACATCACCTTTCAGAGAACTGTGGTAGGAGAACAGCAGGAGGTGGCAAAGCAGGTGTGAATGGGAATAGAGACAATGGCAGGCCACCTAGAGGAAGTGCAGAGGTGCCTCATTCCGAATAAGGACAACTCAGCTGCCATAAGAGACACCAACTCCCCGCTATGTGGAGTCTAGCAGTCCCTGGCCAACATAGCTGCAGTCATGAGGCAGAGGCTTGAAAAATTGCCCTCCCAAAGTGGCAGCAGCATGACAGATAACAGTCCAGGGGCTTTACAAAATGATCTGAAGTCCATACAGTGGGAAGTCACTTCCCTTGGGGAAAACATGGCTGCCTACCACCATGATGTAGCTGCGGTGTTCAGAAATCAGCAGTTCCTCCTTGCTTCTGTGATGCCTTATGTGTATCCACAAATGGCAGCTGCCAGGACCTTTGATTCCACATCTCTAGCCCCTGATCTGTGTGTGGCCCCTCAACTTCAACAACAGCACCACACACATCAGGGGATGAAGATGTGGAAGGAACAACATTCGGACATACAACCACCCACTAGCACCAGTCTGTGCCACATGCCTCCTTAGTTCTGTGTTTAATATCATGTCAGTGTTGTGACAGCTGGCAACATTCCCTCTTCACTCAACCATTGTTGACTTATCATCTATGGGCTGTAAATGTCTCTATTCCTAGCTATTGTCAATTTGGACACCTCCTCACTAATGCACACTTCCCCTACACATGTCTCATGACATGTCCCTCACCCTTGGACTCTGAATATATATCAAATTGCTCAGGATCTCTCATGGGGTCAGTGAAGTGATCATTATACTGCATTGGAAAATAAACTTGAACATGTAAATAAATCACCATAATCACATGTTTCAAGCAATTGTTTCAGTGTTTAATCAACTCAAATAAATGCCTGCATTGTGTGAAGCAATGTCAATAAGAACAAAACCAAATGACATGTGGCTTACTATCAGACACGAAGGCACATACTAGAACTCAAACATGGTAAAGGTGACTGATACAAACACCTTAATGAGCCTCCAAGCATGTATTGAACTTATTTTGATGCAAGTTGACATATGGCATGAATGGTTCAGAACTCAATTGTAAGGAAATTTCCCTGATGACTGTACCAATACAATACTTATGTGAGGAACTGAAGAGCATATTTAAAACTGTGACAGGCAGCTGCCAGTGTACCAGTATCCATACCACAAATAAGGTGGCGTTTAATGAGCAAAACGTTTTTTAAATGATTGTGACAGATCTTAGCAATGACAATTGATGTTGCATCATTACCTGTCAAAGATATTGTATGCATACACAATGTCAGGAACTGCGCTGAAAACTGTCTTGAATAGCTGATGTCATAGCGCTGCCAATCAGACAGCTGCTTGGGGATACATATTGTTATTCATGCAAATCAATACTAAATGCATACCCTAAGGCATTTCGTCAACTTGGCCTGTGTAGGAATGAGAAGACCCAGACAGCCAATCATCAAGGACACATAATTGTCAAAAATATAACAGGATTTATTGGTACCTAATAACAGAACCTATTAAAAACTGAACTGTTAGAAATGGTGTCTTTGGTTGACAGTCAGGTTACCCCCTGTCCAAGCAAGGACGCTCACTCTAGTTAGGTTAAAGGAGAATCACCCGCAGTTAACCCCTGCTCACACCCTTGGTATCTTGGCACAAGCAGACAGGCTTATCTTCAGAAGCAATGTTTAAAGTATTTGTACCAACACACACAATAATACAGTGAAACACCACAGAATGGACACCATACTAGTTTAGAAAAATAGTAAAGATTTATCTAAATCAAACAAGACCAAAACAACAAAAATACAACATACACAAGTCAAGATATGAATTTTAAAAAGAATAAGGGGGTCATTCTGACCCTGGCGGCCGGTGGCCGCCAGGGCCACCGACCACGGGAGCACCGCCAACAGGCTGGCGGTGCTCCCACGAGCATTCTGACCGCGGCGGTTCAGCCGCGGTCAGAAGCGGCAAGTCGGCGGGCTCCCGCCGACTTACCGCTGCTCGGGGGAATCCTTCATGGCGGGATGGCGGTAGGGGGTGCCGCGGGGCATGGGCACGGCAGGGGCCCCCGTAAGAGGGCCCCGCAAAGTATTTCAGTGTCTGCCTTGCAGACACTGAAATACGCGACGGGTGCAACTGCACCCGTCGCACCCCTGCAACTACGCCGGCTCAATTCTGAGCCGGCGTCCTCGTTGCAGGGGCATTTCCTCTGGGCCGGCGGGCGCTCTTTTGGAGAGCGCCCGCCGGCCCAGAGGAAATGTCTGAATGGCCGCCGCGGTCTTTTGACCGCAGTGCGGTCATTTGGCGGCGGTACTATGGCGGACGGCCTCCGCCGTCCGCCATAGTCAGAATCACCCCCTAAGAGTCTTAGGGGGTTATTCTAACTTTGGAGGAGTGTTAATCCGTCCCAAAAGTGACGTTAAAGTGACGGATATACCACCAGCCGTATTACGAGTTCCATAGGATATAATGGACTCGTAATACGGCTGGTGGTAAATCCGTCACTTTTCCATCACTTTTGGGACGGATTAACACCTCCTCTAAAGTTAGAATAACCCCCTTAGGGTCATATGTACGAACACATTTTCCTGTTGACACAGAATGGGAAAAACGCTTTGCTACATCTGTCCCTTAGTCCTTAGAAAACTGTGAAATTGCTGTTGTTACACAAAGTACCTGGTTAGTGTAAAAAATAAAGCCGCAGGGGCGAGCGTGGATCGGGAAAGGGTAGCGATGCGTTAATTTCTTACTTGCAAGTGAGGCTGTGCATCGTTTCCTTCTCCGGTCGGGTCAGCGATGCTCGGAGAGCGTTGATTTCCGGAAGGACCATCTCAGATCCGCGCACGGTTAGGTTGACTTTGACACCCCGGGAAGATGCGTGGAAAATCCAGTTGCATCGTATCAGAAAACTAAGCCACGTGGGGTTTGAGGTGTTATCAGCCTCTGTAAGCAGGTGTTGCGCGTCATTTCTCCAGCCGCAAAGCATCGATCTCACAGCCGCGATGCAGGTCGAGCGCATCATTTATCAGTGTAAAGCAGAGGGTGCGTTGAAAATTTCCCCTCACGGCGTTATGTGCATGGTTTTTTATTTCTTGTCTGCCAACTTCACCTTTCAAGGGCCCAGGGACTGGATAGGGCACCACTTGGCAGGGCAGAAGTCTCAGCAGAGAGTCCGGGTGCTGGCAGAGGAAGTCTTTGATAGCTCTGAGACTTCAACAACAGGAGGCAAGCTCAATTGAAGCTCTTGGAGATTCTTCTCAAGCAGGAATGCACAATCAAAGTCCAGTCTTTGTCCCTTTTTACAGGCAGAAGTAGCAACTGCAGGATAGCCAAACAAAGCACAGTCACAGGCAGGGGCAGAACTTCTCCTCTGCTCTTCTCCTTGGCAGAGGTTCCTCTTGAATACAGAAGTGACATAATCTTCAGGAGTTTTGGGTCAACTTCTTATACCCCTTTCTGCCTTTGAAGTAGGCAAACTTCAGAGGAAAGTCTCTCATTTGTAAGATCCTTCTTGCCCGGGCCCGGTCCCAGACACACACCAGGGAGTTGGATACTGCATTGTGTGAGGGCAGGCACAGCCCTTTCATGTGTGAGTGACCACTCCTCCCCTCCTTCCCAGCGCAGATGGCTCATCAGGATACGCAGGCTACACCCCAGATCCCTTTGTGTCACTGTCTAGGGAGCAGTGCAAAGAGCCCAGATCTCTAACTGACCCAGACAGGGAATCAACAGACAGGCAGAGTCACAGAATGGTTTAAGCAAGAAAATGCCTACTTTCTAAAAAGTGGTATTTACAGACACACAATCTAAAAACAAACTTTTATATAAGTTGTATTTTTAAACTGTGAGTTCAGAGATCCTAAACTCTAAATTTCTATTTGCTCCCAAAGGGAATCAGCACTTTAATAATATTTAAAGGCAACCCCCATGTTAACATGTGAGAGATATAAGCCTTGCAACAGTGAAAAACGAATTTAGCAGTATTTCACTGTCAGGACATATAAAACACATTACTGTATGTCCTACCTTAAACATACACTGCACCCTGCCCACGGAGCTACCTAGGGCCTACCTTATGGGGTGCCTTACATGTAAGAAAAGGGAAGGTTTAGGCCTGCACCCTGCCCATGGGGCTACCTAGGGCCTACCTTAGAGGTGCCTTACATGTAAGAAAAGGGAAGGTTTAGGCCTGGCAAGTGGGTACAGTTTCCAAGTTGAGGTGGCAGTTTAAAACTGCACAGACACTGCAGTGACAGGTCTGAGCCATGTTTACAGGGTTAAGTATGTGGGTGGCACAACCAGTGCTGCAGACCCACTAGTAGCATCTGAGTTACTTAGTTCACTTTGCTAGGGACTTACTACTAAATCAAATATGCCATCAGGAATAAACCAATCATCAATACAATTTACACAATTTACACAGAGATAATATTGCACTTTAGCAGTGGTTAGCAGTGGTAAAGAGCCCAGAGTCCTAAAGCTTACAAAAATAGGTCAGAAAAAAATAGGAGGAAGGAGACAAAAAGATTGGGGGTGACCCTGCAAAAAAGGCCAAGTCCAACACTAACCTACTCCTTAACCTATACTAAGTTAACCTATACTAACTTATCTTAACTTAACCCTACAGCTATCTATTCTAGTCTAAACTTAACTTATACACATAGCACCACCCAGTAAACATTGTTCATCCAATAGACATGTAGACAAAATGAACTAAATCTACACATATACTAACTAATCCTATATTTTAAACTAATATATATTATTTAAAAAAAATCATAATTTTTTTGCTTTTTTATTTATGGCACATAACCCCCACTCAACTACCCCCAAACAAAAACAATGCCTATATCCCACCCCAAAAATTCTAAATTAACTATTGCCTACAACTAACCTACTCTATCCTACCTAACCTATGTCTACCCCCTAAACCCCATTAAGACTTTGAACAATGGGGAAGGGAATGTCCATGAAAGTGGTGTGTGGCCACACCTACAACTTCTTCAGCTTTTACTTGATATATTTCAGTAATTTATAATTTCTGGCATTGTCTGCCTCTCGGCTGGCCAATCTAGCCTTCACCTCAACCATGTATTTTTGCATTTCTGCCTCAAAGCTAGACCCAGTGGCAGATGGTGGTGGCTGTCGTGGTGCTGGTGCTCTAGGACCACTGCCTGCTCTGAAAAAATATTTACGCATTACAAAGGAGAAGGGGGTCCCATGAGGACCCCTTCCTTTTTGCAAATGGGTTAGCACCGATTTGAAATTGGTTCTAACTGCGATTGTTTTGTGACCGCATTCACGGTCACAAAACAATCATACATTGCACTGCGACTCACAATTAGGAAGGGAATGCCCCTTCCTAATTGAGACTCGCTAACCCTTTTTTCCGATTCGGTAAAAAGATTACTGAATCGCAAAATTGGATTTGTGCCTCACTAAATCCTTTTTTTCTTTTTTTCCCTTCATTTACCACAATCTGACTCAAGGGGGGCTGCAGAAAACTCAGGCATCCTCCAAACATTCTTTGCCTCTCCCCGTCAGGAGGCTCCTGTCCGGAAAACAGAGCTGAGGCACCGATCATGTGCTGTATGAGATCCTCAAAAGCATACTTAGGATCAGAGGCAGTATTATCATCGGATAATCAAGGCCCCAGGAGGGAAAACTGATTGCGCTGCCTTTCCAACCAATCTCTCAAAGGAGCCCAAAGTTCCTGCTTCTTCCTCCCCCTCTTCATATCCAAAGTAGAGTTGTAATTTTGTGCCTCCAACCACTCCTGCAATGTCAGGGGGAAAGCAGACACCCATTTTCTACAAATTTCTCATCTAGCCAGCAAGAAAGAACATATAAAAGAGCAGCTTCATCTTTCTTCTCCTAAATATTAACTGAGTTTGTTCCTGAAGAACCCCCAAAACAACCAGGATGGGGGCGATGACAATTGATCAAGAATACCTCCCTTATAACCTCCTCCACCTTACTCCAAAATTTAGTCAACTGGGGACAACTCACAAACATATGGAGATCATCTGCGCTGTCCAGCCCACAGTTTTTACACACCAAAACTGTTCCTTGCCAGATCCTAGATAGTTTTGCAGGCATCCAGTAGGCCCTGTGAATAGTAAAAAGGTGATTCTCTCTCAAAGACGCCGGTCGAACTGTCTTGTATAAAAGTTGTTACAATACATGAAGGACGCACAGGCGGACATATTAGTGTTGCAAGAGACTCATCTCTAAAGACAAGAGTGTATGGAAGTGTTTAATACTTGTGGGTGGATACAAGGGACCACTTGGTCAGGACAGGGTGGGGACAGTAAAGAGGTTTCCATCCTGGTTATAAATCATCCTAACATCTCCTTTCAGGAGGGCATATTTTATAAGGGTGGAAGATAGGTTACTGGAAGACTGATGGTGTATGATAAGCCACTTACGGTATTATTATATTACGGTCCGAACAAGGATGATATTGCCCCGTTAGTAGATTTATTTCAGCATTTGTTGTTATATCCTGATCCTATCATTTCGAGGGGGGATTTTAATGTGGTTTGAAATTATGACCTAGACAGATCCTCAGGGAGCAGGTCCAGAATTAATAATAAAAAATATAGGCACCAATCCAGGATAGACTTTATCCTGATAGATAAGTGTTTGGGCAAGTACGTAAAGGAGATTTTTCAAGTTGGGGCTCACCTATCTGATCATTTGGCTATCTGGATGAGCATTGGTTTAACAGGGAGGGTAGCTCAGGGGAGATTGACACTAGACAGGTCTTTATTGTTAGAAGGTGAGAAGCTGACGTGGGGGAATTCTTTGATCTCAATGTGTGTTCCGCCTCATCAGCTATGGTTTGGGACTTCTTAAAGGCATTTCTTCGAGGAAGGCTAACTAGTATTGCCTCATTTAGAAGATGACAATATAAGGAGGAGATTTGTCAGTTGGAAGAGTGGCTGTGAGAGGTAGAAACCACGCTGGTTAGCCTGGGGCTTGAGGAAGAGGAACTGGGTAATTTATATAGGGCCGGCTTAAGGCTGCAAGCTGAGTTAGAGGGGGTGATTGAGGGTAGGGTTAAGAAGGAGTGTGAGGCGTACCGGTTGGAGCATTTGGAATATGGAGGGAATTGTGGGAATCATGAAAATTGAAAGCCGATAGAGAAAAAAATAGGGTACAGGAAGGATAAAAAGAGGTGATAAGAAGATTAGTGAACATTTTTGAGATTTCTTCTCTGATTTATATGCCGAGGAGTTGGATGTACACCCAGATGACGTGACAGACTGGCTGGAAAGCTTAGAATTGGGGTCTTTATGCAAAGAGGATAGTAGAGCCTTGAATGAGCAAATAGAGTTGGAAGAGTTTGCTCTAAAATCAGGCAAAGTAAATTAAGCTCCAGGCCCGGATGGATTGCCTTTAGAAGTTTATAGATGTTTGAGAAGCATCATCAAGTCCTTTTTTTGTACCTGTGTAATGATATGTTAACAGGGAGAAGTAAATGCCCCTGTCATGGAAGGAAGCAAATATTACGGTGGTTCTGAAGCCCGGGAAAGATTTGAGATCTTGTGATGCATATAGACCAATCTCTCTGCTAAATAACTATTATAAAATGTTTGTGAAAATTATGGCAGATAGGTTAAGTGGAGTCCTGGACAAAATTATTCATCAGGATCAAAAAGGCTTTAAAAAGGGGAGGTAATGCAGTATCTGACACATACCTTTGCCGGGATCCTTTGGCAATAGTCTTGGTCGATGCCACTAAGGCTTTTGATAGGGTGAATTGGGTCTATCTGAGGAAGGTTTGTGAATTTTTTAATTTGGGGAAAACAATGATGGGGATGTGTAGGGGATATATCAAGATTCTGAGGAAAGGATCCTGGTGAATGGGATTTTATTCTCTTCTTTCAATATTAAAAGAGGTGCTAGAGAGGAGTGTTCGTTATCTCCATTGCTTTTTAATATATATTTAGAGACTTTTGTGTGTAAACTTAGGAAGGATCCCGTTTTGCTGTGGGGATTGGAGTAACAAGATTTCTCTCTATGCGGACTATATATTAATATGTACATCTGACTTGGCTCAAACTTTAGATGCCTTGAAAGACCAGGTGGGGTCTTTTGGGGAAAATTAGTGGTTTTTCTGTTAATAGTGAAAAATCTGAAGTAATGGTGTGGAATATAAGGTTACCGGAGTCCCAGTGAAAAAAGAGCTGAAATACTTAGGAGTTAGTATAACGCAAGAAATAGATAAAATTGCGGAAGTTAACTTAAAAACAAATTCTGAGGGAATCCACACAGCTGATGAAGAAATGGGTTATTCTTCCCCTTACAATTATAGGGTGGGTAAATTTAATAAAGATGATGATTCTTCCTAATTTTTTATTTATTTTCAATGCAGTCCTGCTGATGTTTGAGAGGCATCGACTTAGTAAGCTTCAGAGAGAAATAGGTAGTTTCATTTGGGCCACTAAAAGAGTACACATTGCCTGGAGGAAGTTGAGGAGGAAGAGAGAGAAAGGAGGATTGGCATTACCAGATGTGCGGTACTATGCATGGGCCATTTTTTTGAAGAACTCCAGAGAACTAAGGTAGGAACCTGGGGACTCTGAGAAGGGACAAATGTTTAAACCTATGTTGGAACTTAGTGGTATACACCATAAGGGTGTGCTGTACAAGTTCGGCGACCACAAGTTCTTTAAAAAAATGTGTCTGAAAGTAATTAAGGATTTGTTAAAACTTTGGTGGGGCCTCAGAAGAGCTGTCAAGCTCACATATTATAGCAGGTATGTCCCAATTTGGGACTCGCCAGGTTCCCCTGGAGTGGACTAGAAACAAGTTGGCTATCCCATTGAAAGAAGCAAACTTGTTGGTTTGGGGACAATTTGTCAAGGAAGGGAGTTTGACATCTTTCAAGACATTGAACCATGAGGTTGGAGGTCACTTATCCAGGTTCAAAATGCTACGTACATCTAGCCCGAGTCAACTTACTTTTAGGAGTGACCCACTGCTATCTACAACATGTCAGTCAAACAGACATAGGTAGCACCCAAAAACATATACAGCAAATGCGACACAACCATACATATACCTCTTTGATTCATATGCCACACCTACTGGGGGACAGGACACTGCTAATTATGCAAAGCTTAGAGAAGGATAACTACACCCAGTGGAGGGCCACTTTCTTTGTACCCCTTAGCACCCCTCTACTGCCACCATGTATGCACCATATCTAAGATAAGGCGCACCACGACGCAGGGTACAGGGCAATGGTGTCATAATTGTTGACGGTATTGATGTGCAGTTCAGGGTTAGTGCCAAGATTTGGTCCAACCCTGAACAGTGCATAGGGGCCCTTCATAAATGATGGTGAGCCCCCTTTTGATGCCTCGTCTGAGCAGGTGAAGAACATGCCAGAATGAATAACACAAAGATTTCTATCTGTTTTCTTTGTGCCTTTCATTATTTGGCCCATAGGCTCACAAAGTTGCACAATGTATGCATTGTGCAACTTTAGCACCCTTTCCACTACATAATGCCTGAACCAGCCATTATATATGGAAAGAGAGCGTTTGCCCATCAGGGGGGCTGAACAAATGGCACATTGAAAACTAAAGGTAGATTTAGCTTAATTTTGTTTTGCACATGTTAATGCCTACTTAGAGCATGTGTTAAGAAGGGGCCACACCATTATATGTTGATGGCCCACTATGTACTGATCAGGGTTTTTGGCAAATTAATGGGAATATCTCTGAACAGCACATCAATAGCATCAAATATTATGACGCAATTGCCCCCTACCCTGTGCACAAAAGGATGATGGACGGCGTGCTGAACAATTCAAACACTCACCTGCAATCACAGATCTGGGTTTAATCCATCGTTCTTTTTCTCACCATGCCACCCCAGTTTGGACCCAGCCATATGCAAATCAGTCTTGACCCTGTTCCTCAGTTTCATTTTATTTTGTGATGTTGCCCCGTATCTCAACACACACACATAGTGGCAGGAGGGGGTGCTAAGGGGTTCAAGGAAAGTGGCGCTACACTATGTGCAGCACCACTTTCCTTAAATCTGGCCCTTGATATCCTCACCTTTCTCATGACATGCTATAATTTTCATTATGCCCTACTGTCATGCACATGCGAAGGAGGATGTACCAATGTCATAGGTTAACCTACCAACAGGTCCGCCAACCCGAACCACCAGGTGATCCAGGAGATCGCCTTCTCTGGCAATGAGAGCTGCCCATGGGGGACTTGATCTGGTGGTCTGTGCGCTCCACCTTGAAGGTCTTGTGCAGCTGGAACAGGACCATCCTGCAGCGCAGCTTCCTGGTACAATCACTTTAAAATGTTTGCAACAAGGAAGTCCTGTTAAATCACTTCCTGAGCGTATGCATCACCTTTCCGGATGTGTCTTTTTTTTTTATGCATGTCGGGCATGCCTGGATTTTTTTCATGAAGGCTGACAAGGCATGTCAACATCCAACTGACGCGTAGAGGCCAGGCATCTTTTCTGAAATTTGCAATGTTTGTAGGACAATGGTATGCATCAAATTGTTTGATGCATACCGGGCATGCGTGGATTTTTGAAGGAAGGCTGAGACAGGAAGACAGTTCCGATGCGCATGGTATCATGAGTCATTTTAGTGATTTACGATGTATGAGATGTACTACATGCGTCAAATGTTTTGATGCTTAAGGTTGATGCTTGGATTTTGGTGGAAAGGCACTCACATTCCTTGTTACAAGGGCTATGCATCTATGTAGTTTGCATGGTGTGGCTACATGTGGGTGCATGTGCGTTTTATTGTGTACCGGTAACACAGGAATGTGTTACCATATGTATTTATGTGTGTGATGTGATGAATGTGAGGACCGATACAGTTTGCAAATGTGCCTATGTATGAAGACTCTAAGCCACATACATGTTTGCACATGTGTACTGAGTGTACATATGGAATGCTACTCAGGTTGTGGATTTACCACATTGTCATGTCAGAATTCTGACTGCACATAACTGTACACAACGTAAGATGGGAAGGCCCATGTGCAATACATGTCCAGGCATATCATACCCTTAACAAATCTTAAGCAAAGGATGCTGTTGACTAAGGCTGGCTTAAGATCCTGTAACCCATTTAAATCTGAGTGCACATATGTGAACACTCTGGTGTGTCGTAAGGAGCAGACTTGATGATACAGAGCAACACATGAAACGTATGGTTTCCCATGCATGCAAAATGTTGGAGATGGTGTGCTGATATGTGTCTTTGTAGGTAGATGTGTGAAATGTGTTTTGTGTGATAACATATGTATCATGGCTGATAAGTGCTGCATGATACAGTAGCGTGTTTGGGGATTAGACACATACCAAATCTTAAATAAAAATACCTTATATGTAGGCCATTGCTCCAAAGCTATGCACTCCTATCTGTGCAAAACATGTTTCACAATGAGGGGACATTTGTACTGGTCATGATAAGTTGTAAGTAATTATGTGACAAATACACATTTCATGATGTAAATTGTACTCATTTGTCCATCCCTAAATTGACAGCAACAATCCTGGTCCACCTAGCTGAGACATGTGTGGGGACATTTAGGTATGTTGTGTTAACAACATACATTTTCAAAGTTCACTTACTCAAACATAGATGTTATTGGTAGATTGATGGCACCTTACTCATCAGTGATCCTGTTTCAATTTGAATGGCCATAAAGGGCCATTGTTGCATATGTGAACTCCGGTTGACTGTAGTCACCTCAGCTCAGTTCACTGTGCCCTAACAGCAGGCCCCTGACTGTGTCTAGGGTCAATGTAACCTACTCAGGAGTTTGAGGGGGAATTGGGTGGTGATCTCCCATCCTCATGATGTATCATCTGCACTGTGATGCACACTCCCCTGCAGACACACACCTGCACATTTATGATCCCAATGGCCAAGTATGTGTTGTTGCCTTTAATATATTGATGTCAGGCTTACCCTATCATAGACTGGGGAAGGGCTTGGTTAGGTAATTGATGTTTTTGGGAACTGTGTCTTGTCCGTAGACCCAGGGTACAGATACTGTCCTCCCTGGGCTTCCATTCTTTGTGGATGACCGCTATTGAAGCCTGGCACTGGTCTAACGGGCGTACTCACCCTTTATGGGTCTTCTCATTAATCTGTTTCAGATGTGAGGCAAGCTAAGTGGCTGTCAACTTATAGGGTTCCATTGTTACCCTGTTGGGCATTGATGCTTTGATCACATCCCTGATGGCTCTTACAATTTTCTCCAGGCAGGTGCATCTTCTAAAGCTTCCCTCTCCTCTGTAGTGAGGCTTGAGTGGGGAGTGAAATACCTTTCATAATCAATTTTGCCACAGTAGTGGCCAAACATTTGGGCTATGGTTTGTCCACTACTAGTAAGTTCCTCTGACTCCTTCTGGATCCCAGGTACCCATCTATCCACTGCCTCATACCTGTCCAGCCAGGCCAAATTCTTCCTGTTGTGTCCCCCATTACATTGATATTTTTCTGTGTTGCCCTATGATGCATATTCACAGTTTTATGAGTCACATCTCAGTATTAATTTTGCTTCAGGGCTAGGATGTGGGTTCCATCTGATCCCTCCTCATCAGGTGAGCCGACCTCAAGGGACAAAAACTCAAGTTCAAGACCCTTCAATTTGTCCCTTTTTAGTTGTTTCTCTTGCGCCATCATGGTGAGATCCACCCCCATAACTACTGTTTCATAGGCCACCCACAACGTGAGTGGAGACTTGACTGATGTGCTGTTTCCCTGAAAATAATGAAATAATGGTGTTTTGCGGCTAACATCCATTCTCAAATTTTTCGCTCTTTAAGGTACCAAGGGCTCATTATTATGCGGGTAGTGTTTGTCTTCTTGGCCAGACCATAAACCAGGCGCAGCGGAGAATAGTCAGATATCCTCCAGGCTAAGTTAGTGGCCTCAGTGACCTTTAACAGCTGGTGGGTGAGCATGAGAGAGACTATGTCAAGGTTCATTTGATTGGTTCTCAGGAGCAGTACCCTCAAGAGGCCCACCTTCTGGCAGCTCCAACTCCGACTATATATATATATATGTATATATATATATATATATATATACAGAGTATCAGTATGGTCAAACGAGGAGAAGGGAATTAGGGAGGGCACTGCGGGGAGGGAGGCCTGAAAGCAGAATACAATAATTAAAATCCTGTCTGTTCTCTCTCAGTAAATATAATATATCAAGGTTCAAAACCATAGTCACTAATACCTGCAAATGCTGTGGCTTTCTTTTGTCTTAGGGTTGATTAGAATACAATTTATAATACTTGAAAACTCTCAGTCTTTGTTTTACCTTGAATTCTTTGTTAAATATTCTCAAACCACCATCAAACATAAGAATTTGTTACATTTACTTCCTTCACATGTTTATAGTTATTTCTCTTTTTCCCTTTACTTTTAGTTTCACTTGTGGCTTAATGTGAAGATCATGAATATTATGACGATCATTGATATATAAGTATTGTTCATTATGACACTGTCTTTAATGTTTTAACACTTGACCACAGTTCACTTTTGGTTTCGTTTCCTGTTTTAAGTGAACATCATTAAAGGTATAACAATCATTGGAATATAAATATTATTCCTTACGACATTTATTTTACTGGTTCAACACTTAACAAGAGTTAGTTTCGATTTTGTTCTCGCTTTATGAGAACATCATGAAATTACGAAAATCATTGATATGTTTATTTTGTTTGCTACGACTTTGATTTCACTGGTTTAAAACTTGCCAAACGTTCAAGGGGTGTTTAGCCCTGCCATAGACACTTAAAAACCCAAACCTTAAATACTTGTTACTGGATTTCCACTCTTTTGATCCTGTAAATAACCATTGATTTCCTACCTGACGGTGACTGAAAACATTCGGGGAATTCAGATTTTGCAACATGTGATGACACACTGACTCTCTGGGGACTGGGAATGAAGAGAGTCCCAGAGATAACACCAGACCTCAGTCTCCGATGTGAATAACCCACACGTGTGAGTGGGATGGGGCTTCTTTTATAGCCTCAGAGACAGCTGTGGAAACGTCTATGGAAACTGAGAAAGGACACAAGGATTATTGCTAAGTTCAACAAGACTTGGCAAATGCAACTGATTGCTACAGCCAAACTGGGAAAGGACACAATCAACATTGTAATGCTCAATAGCCTATGAACATTGACCATGTTAAAACGAGCCTGCAACATAGCCAACACTCACCACCACTGTCCTGTAATGTACACTCTCACTGATGTGTACAAGAATCAAATCATGGCTGTTAGCTCCTCTACAATTGAAGTGGAGGAATCATGACAGACTATCATGCACCCCCAAGCTAAAGGATGAAGTGCTGGCCTGCTGGGTTAAGGGTACATCATACATATGCAAGTCCCTAGGCAGTGAGGAAGTCTGTTAATGGTCGCCAAACTGAGCCCAAGAGCCTGGGGGGATGTTGGTGAATGGTATCACTCAGCGTTGGCTTGAGGTACCCTTACATGGTCACTTCCCCATCTGGAACACTGTGTAGCGGAGTGGTCAGTGCTGGTAGTACCGAGTTGTGAAGTCATGTTGTGATATCTACTAAAGGTATATTTAAGCTGCCCCCCTTCAAGGTCCCAGAGATCACCACAGAGGGACCCAGGGGATTGGGCAATATTTGCCAAATAACCAGGGGCAGCGTTCTCCTCACAAACATTACTAATCCTCTGGAGGAGCTGTTATGGCCCACATAAGAAGCCTTTTTATTTCCCCGGTGGTGAAGGGCATTACATCTAAGAGTCTCTTATAGGAGAAACATCTCAGGGGAGTCTGGTTTGATGTGCTGGGGCACCACTCCCCCTTTGACTTTGTTGCCTGGGCCATTGACATTCTAGGATACTATCCTTGAAGTTGACATACTAACTTTGGACATCCCACTGTATGGTTAAAGGACCATACAGGGGGTGCTGTCCCTAAGCTGACTGGGGTTCAGACTGTGAGAGTGAATATCCTGTGTGCCTCAGCTGTATTGACTGGCTGTAGGTTTCTAAAGGCAAGTTGAAAATGGTATGTGATGGTGTAAAAGAGTATGCCATGTACATTCTGAGTTTACGTGATTTTATTGAATTATTAACATGGTGATTCTTGGAGTACAGTTCTATGTGAAAAAGTTTTGCACAATTAGTTCTCTTCTGTGTACTCCAGCAGTAGTATTATGTTGTTCCCCCTCCTCCAGTTGTACACCATTGTTGTCATCCTTCTCACTGGGGTCATCTACTTGGTCATCCCAGGGGACATGTGTACGTAGACAAATGTTGTGCAAAATGGCACACACAAGGATAACTTTGCAGACAAGGGGTGGTGCATATAACTGTCCCTCTCCTGTAAGTTGTAGTCCCCTGAACCTTGATTTAAGGGGGCCAAATGTTTGCTCTATAACATTGCTGGTCCTTATGTGGACTTCATTTTAGGCCCGCTGTGCATCCGTTGTGAGATTTTCAAAGGGTGCCTTGACCTGTGGCTGGATGCCATAACCTTCGTCAACTGCAAAGGAATGTGAGAACATGTGTCAGTCATGCACATCAGTTAATTGCTATGTCCCATGGGCCATATTTGTTTGAAATGGAGTAGTGTATCAGACTTACATCTGGTATTGTATCTGTTCCTGTTTGGATGTATGGCTGCCTTGGTCTGTGGTGATGTACTTTATTATCATGGGTTGTGGGTTAGGTACATGGTGATTGTAATTTTTGTCTGACAGTTCACCCATTGCAAATGTGTGGTGTTCTCTATATTTGATCCAGGGTAGCAAATTGACACAGCCCTAGGATCTTCTTGCACTGCACTAGCCTCATTTTTGTAGACACTATTCTGGGCCAACTAGGCAAATAATCACATGGTGGTAGAGCCACTGGGCCGGAGATGTCGATCTCCAACCTGGCGGCCCACAGAGTACCACCAGCAGCATTATGGGCCGGCCTACCTCCATGGCTTTCGTGGTGTTAGCAACACCACAAAACCCATTGTGGTAGGGCCTACCAGTGACATGGAATTTCTTCCCTGTCATGGGTAGGTGGCTCCCCCACACTACCCAAAACTCACTTGACACCCCACCCCACTCCATTAAAACACCCCCTTCTAACCACCATTCAAACACACTTCCATCCCTGCCTCCATTCAACTGATACACGCATACATCTTCCTCACCCCATAAACGCACACAGACCCCCAATGCACCACTCATACACGCATCTACTCATTCACTGACATACACATATTCAATCATTCACTGGCATACACGCATTCACATATGCAGTCATCCAGACATACTAACACACATTCTTACACACTGACATGCCGACAAGCACTCACTTCACTGTTCTGACACGCATTCACTCTCGCACATATACCCGCTCATACAACACAACACACACAGAGGAATTCACACACACACGCACTCACTCACACACTCAGACTTACAAACACAACACCTCCCACCCTCCCACCCCACTTCCCTGTTGGATGCCGGACTTACTTTGGGCAAGGAAGGGCTCTGCGACCGCCAACAGAACACTGCCAGGCCATATTTCAGCTCAAAATATGGCTGGTGGCGCTTTACTGGTGGGGCGGTGCAGGTGGTAGCAGTGCCAGGTCACCACTGTCCGCCACTATGAAGACTCACTTATTTCCACCCTTATTGTGGTGCAAATCAGGCAGTGCTTATAATCTGGCGGATGGATGGTCAACACAGCAGTAGGTTGTTATTACCCCTGATGTTAAAATGAGGGTCTTAGTGTACCTTAGCAACACATTATGCCTGTGCAAAGCATCATGTATGCATGGGGTGTGTTCTCCCATTGGAATAAAGCTAAAAGGTGCAGAGGTATATAAGAGGTTCCAAAGTATAATTGCTATCTGAACATTCTGGCACCTGCACTGAGCAGGCGTACAAATGGGGCACACCATTGCTTTAAATGTGGGTCTTTGTACTGTGGAGGATTTGCACAATACATTTGGCATAATTTCTCCTACTCTGCGCATGGTGTGACATATATTTACTACACCACGCACATGTTGGGTGTGGAGGGAGCACTAAGGTGCCAAAGTGTGATAGCACTGCTTTAGAACCTGTCCAACTTTTCTGACGTGTCACCCATAGTGTCTTCACTTTAGACCTGCAGAAGAGTGATGTAGTGGGCATGTGTACCTATTTTGTGTGTTGTGTGCCATGTAACAGGTGTAAGGCCCTATATGTTGCACGTGAAAACCCACCCCTTTGTCCTGAAAATAACTCCTTTGCACAAAGTAGTGTTGTTGTAGGCAATTGCTGGCTGGCATAAGTATGTGCATGAGGTTCATATGCCCAGTGTTGGGCAGTTATGTGGGATGTATTGTGATGTACGCATGATTTTTCAGACAGCTGTGAGACAGGACAGGACATTCTGTTCTTTTCAGCAGTGCCCTGCACCAGGAGTCCAGCCATGCTAAATTCTATGTATCCTCATTCATGTGCATTTCTGGCCTCTCCATGTACATTGTCCATACCTCTGGCACAGTCCTTTATTGCTGGATCATGGTATGGAGATGTGGGATTTACCTGTATGTTTGTTGGTGTGCTGTGAGGTGTCCTTTCCTACACATGATCTTTCATTGGTGGGGATGTTGTATTTCAATATGTGCTGCACTATGCACCACACAAGGGAAGGTTGTACACAATGAGTATATCTATCATATTTAGGTGATATGTGGATGGTCATGTGACCACTCGGATGGAAATGGATATCAGTGCTGCCTGAGACTTCTACAGCATAGTAAATGTGGAGCAGTGCCAATATGTGAGTTGTTTGACCTTTGAATGCTCAATGCAAATCAAATAGCAGAGTGATCCCTTTGTAAGTGTTTGATGTGTGTAGGATCTGTGTTTCGTTGTGAACCTGTAGACACATGCATTTGTATGAGTCCAGCTTTTGTATTCAAAGGGGACATTGGTCCACCTATCAGTTCAGTGATGTGTCAGTCAAGTGGTGCCAGAGACTTGTAGATATGGGTGTATGTGAGTGTGATGTGTCATGCCTGCGGTGTAGTCTTACATGTACCTTATGTGTTGTGGTCTATACGTCTGTGTTTCCCTGTCCATTTATGTTTGATGTTGTGTTTGTATTGTTGTGCTACACGTTTGGTGTATTGTGTGTGTTATGATTCGTATAGTACCCTACCCACAAGTAAGCCATTGCCACATTGTCCTTCCTAGAATTGTTGGTTTATTGTGTAGTGCCTGAAGATGTAAGCATCATGGACAGTTCTGGTATATTTTGCAAGGATGTTTGTTATAATTCCATGGTGATCCACAATGACCTGCACATTGATGGACTGGGTATGTTTGTGGTTCCTGTATAAGTGTTTGGTTGCTGCAGGAGGGACAAGTTGGACATGTGTGCAGTCCCTTGCACACACCAAATGCGGGAAGCTACAAATTCTAGTAGAAACCTTGCTTGGTCTCCTGCTGCAGTTCCTGGGTGTTGGGGAACCAGATGTTTTGGGGTGTGAGTCTGATGATGACATTCAGAACCTTCATAAGGAAGGCAGAGAGGGATGATTGTGAGATCCCACCCACTTGTGTGGCAGTTGTCTGGAATAAATCTGATGCCAGCAAGTGGAGTACAGCCAGGGGTTTGGTCATGGGTAGAATTGCTGTATCCCTCCACATTCTTGCTGTGATGTCTGGTGCAATGTGATGGAGCAGGCATACAATGGATTTCTGCCTCAGATGGTAGAGTCTGATCACCTCTTCTTCCCTGAGGATGCTTGCATGCTGGCAAAAGATCCTCTCCTGTCTTCTATGCTGCATTTGTGGCTTCTGTGGTGGTGTTTGTGGTTGCTGCCGTGGTGCTGGTAGCACTTGGCATCAACGCTGTCAAGTCAAGTCAAGACAAAGAAACTTTATTTCGGCTACAAGAGCCATAAAAGCACATAGCAGCAATAAATACAAATAAATACACAAGGTAATAAATATAACGATACATATAATGATAAAAAAATGGAATAAAGATAAAATACACTCACACAGTGCGATGGGACAGTCTTGTTGGAATCATTAGACAGATAAGAATTTCCTTCTGACAAACCAGCTAGCTCTGAGGAACTTGGCAAAGGCGATCACTAGCGTTGGCCTAGTGTCTGATATGAGGATTTGCAGGGCGATTTCAGATCTGCGGACTCCCAGCAGTCTGCATGCCGGGGCCAGCCATTTCCTACGTGAGGTGGTGTACGCGGGGCAGGCAAGAAGGACATGAGGGAGATTCTCAACAGGGGCTTTGCAGGCTGGACAGGCGGTTGATTCTTTGTGTGACCAGTGGCTGGTGAAAAGTCTTAATGGTAGCGTTCCAATGCGGAGCTGAAAGTACAGTTTCCTTTCCATTGAGACCGTGATTATGTCCCAAAAAGCCTCATACTTGCATGTCTCTTTTAGGTGAACAAAATCACAAGATAATGTAGTGTGAAGTGCGGCCCCTATATCTTCATGATCTGCCATTTGCCAATATAGTTTCTTTAGTTCACTTTTCGAGGGAAAGACGGAGGTGGTTGGTGAATTCCAGAGTTCACTGAGCCCGAGTGAGTAAAGTGACCCCTTGATGTATCGTAGCCAGGGGATTCTGTGAAGATGATCAGCTTTTAAAATAACCTGTAGGGCTTCAGTAAAGGTTTCAAGCTCTGGGGTAGTCCAGAGACGCCGCCAATACAGCAGAGGGCGTTGGCGGGCTTTATGACCAATGCGTTTTATGCCAAGATCCTTAAAAAGGGGGAACAGTGGAGTGCTTGGCAGAAGGGACACAAGGTTTCTCAGGAAGTTGTTCTCAGCGATGGTTATGTCTTGGATTTTGGCATAACCCCATAGTTCAGCCCTGTAAAGTGCTGAGGTCACAGCCTGGGCTTCGTATATCAGTATTGCTGGGTGAATTGGTTTTGTGTATGAGAGGTGGATGTTTTTTGATAGTGCCCCTGTTGTTTGCTTTAGTTTTAAGGCTTGCTTTCCTATATGTGATTTCCAAGACATGTTGTCAGTTAATGTTATACCCAGGTAGCTGAAAATGCCCACCTTCTCAAGTGTGGTGCCCTCTAGTGTAAACTTCCCTCTAAAGGATCTATGGGGATTAAGGGTCATTAGTTTTGTTTTAGAGGCATTGATTTTAAGTCCCCGCGTTGAGCAGAATTTCTCAAAGCACGTGAGGAGTTTCCTTAGTCCACTAGGGGTCTTGGATATCAGGAGAGTATCATCTGCAAAGAGCAAGACAGGGATTTTTTGTGTGCCAAGTGATGGTGTGCGTCAGCCTCCACTTTAAGCAGGAAAGGGATGATTTCATTGATATACAGAGAGAAGAGGGTCGGGGCAAGGACACACCCTTGCCGCACACCCCTTGATACATGGATTCTATCAGTTAGTTGCCCCTTGTTGTCCCACCTAACTCGTGCGTAGTTGTCCTTGTGGAGCCGTATCAATATTGCTAGGATATGCTCTGGGATTCCCATTCGGGAGAGAGTGTCCCATAGTTTGTTGCGAGGTACTAGGTCAAAAGCAGACTTTAGATCCACAAAAGCAACGTAAAGGCTCCCTTTACCAATGAGCACTGTTTTCCAGTATAAAATCAGTGGTAGATATTTTCTTCCGGAAACCAGCTTGGAGGGGACTAAGGATATCATGTTCAGTCATCCAGTCTTCGATCTTTCCCAAGAGGCAGTGGCAGAAGACCTTTTGCACACAGTCAACAAGACTAATTGGTCTGTAGTTGCAGGAGAGTAATCTGTCGCCCTTTTTAAAGATTGGGAGAACAATAGCCCCTTTCCAGGACTCAGTGATAGGCGCCCCAGATGCTATTGTGTTCGCTATGATGGTGAGGTATCTTGACCAGGATGCTATGTCGGTTGAGAACAGGTCTGCTGGGACACCATCCGAGCCAGGGGCCCTGCAGTGTTTTATGCTGCCTAGGGAATAAGTTATGTCACTTTGAGAGAACAGCTGGGGTACTTCAGTTGTGGGTGCTAAAGAAGTGTTTTGGCAGGGGTCCATGCAGACAGGAGTGGGGCTATCATGGTCATGGGAGTACAGCCTGCTAAAATGATCTACCCAGTCTTTCGGGGCGATGTTGGTTGTAATGTCCAATCCACTGCTTTCTGGGCCTCGCGCTGCCAGGGACCAGAACAGACTACAGTTCCTCTCGCGCACAGCGTCACTAAGTGCTGTCCACCACTTATCATCTTGGTCACGCTTAGCTTTGTGTATGGCTGACTTGTAGGACTTTCTAGCTAGGCAGATGGCGGCGGCATCCTTAGATTTAATAGCTTGGATTAAGCGCTTATTTAGGGACCGACACATTTTATTGAACCAGCGGTGCCTACCTATGGGTCTCTTGCCATCATGGGCTGTGGATACTGAGAAGTGGGCTGCGATATCCCTAAAGCATGAGGTGTGGATTACGCTTATTTCCTTATAGGGGATTGTGGGACCCACCTCTAGGTTCATTAATGTAGTCTTTAGGGTGTTATTGGCTGCGTTGAGTATGGGCCGAGCCGCAACCTTGTCCCACTTTAAGTGTTGCTTGTCGTTAACCTCTGGTGCTGCTACTGAGGAGTTAATCTTGGGCGAGAGGTTGCCCAAGGCTAACATGTGAACAGAGAGAGGATTGTGATCACTTTCAGTTCTTTCAATGATCGTCATATCGATGACTAGGGGCCATAATCTTATGTCAAATAGACAGTAGTCGATTCTGCTGGTGTGGTTGATTTTGTTGAATGTGTGATGGCCTTTGGCATCTGATTTTGTTCTGCCATTTAATGCCCTGAGCCCGAATTCCATGGTCAGTGACTTAACTTGGACTGCGACCTGCGTCCATCTTTTAATGGATGGAATGGACAGGGCGGGGATAGACCAAGCTCAATCCTCCTCGTCTGTGGACCTGAGATCATCCCAGTCTAGAGGTTTGAACGTAACTTTGAGGTCACCTGCCACTATGGTTTTATGATGGCGGGGACAGTTTTGCAAAAGGGCTGCCAGGACACAAAGGGTTTTGGAGACTTGACCCCCTTGGCCCCTTGGGTGTAGATATTGAAAATGTTCACAACAGTGTCAGGCCTGAATGATAGACGAAGACCTAAAAGGTCGGGAGAATTGGTGGGTAGCTGTAATATATGACAGTCAAGTGGTGTTCTGATCCAAATAGTCAAGCCCCCTGAAGGCCTTCCTCTAGTACTGGGCACGGCAGGGATGTAGAAGTTTGAATAGCCTGTTTGAAAAAGTGGATTGGTTGACCATGTCTCTTGAAGAAGACATATGTCATGTTCATCAATAAAAGAGGTGAAGGATGGAAGAGGGAGAATAGATTTCAAACCTGCCACATTCCATGAGACAAGTCGTACCCCAGTGAGTGATTGGACTATCCTGTCTAGTTGCCTGGTATTTACATGATTAGCTGCCAGAGATTGATTTGGGAGGTATGGTTGAGTGGAGCAGACCTGGCCCTTGTGTGGGAAGTGCTTGCAGGCTTGGCTATCGGTTCTTGATTTGGTGGGCAATATTCCTGCAAGATGAAAGGTGCAGTATTGTCATATTTGCACAGTAAACTGTCAAAGGTCTTGGGGAATATGTCATGAATGGGAGAGAGAATACTTGCACTGGCAGTGTTAGGGATTGCAGCAGGCCTGGGGGTGATTGATATTAGTTGGTTGCGTGGTTTGTCAGCGTAGATTTTAGATGAAGCTTTAAGTCAATCGTTCTCGCCAAGGGTAGATACATTGTTTGCTGAGCAGTAGCTCGGGCAATCCCTGTAGTGCGTAGGTGGCCTAGGGTATTTGAACTGGATGCGTGAATATGCTGGTGGGCTTGTTCTAGCATCTAGGGCCACCAAATTGTCCACCATGGTCCAGTCCTTGAGTGTCAGTTTTAAAATGTCAAAGTGTGTTCCCGGGTCTGGCCATCTTGCTACATTGATTATGTCCTCGCGTATTACAGAGCGACAGCCTCTTACATGGCGAATCCAATGGATTGCCTTGTTTTTGATAGAGTCTGCCCCTTCCTTATGTGTCGATTTGTTTAACTTGGGAACGTTGATCATTAGAACTACATTACCTGATTGAGACCAATCAATGGCAGGCTCTGCAGAGTATCCTGGGGCAGTATTGCTCCTGAGTTTGGGGATTTTGTGATGGTCGTCTAGTGTTTTCCCTTTGCCTAAACTGTTGTGCGAAGGAGGGTGGAGTAAGTTCTTGGTCTTAGCACCGACTGGGAGGAGGCCATCACAGCTGGGTGCTGAAAGAATGGGCAGATTCGTCATGGTGCCTGGTAGGGTTGGGCTTTGGGTAAGGTTCATGGTGGCCGTGCCATTTGCAAGAGTTAACTGTTTTACTATTGCAATTAAGGAGTTACCCATGAGCTTAAGTTCTAGTACTTCCTTTTTTAAATCTTGTATGCATTGAGTGTGCTGTGGGTTTATGTGGGTTGAGTGTGTGCTTGCGGCTGCTAGCCCATCCACCCTGATACCTGGGTCGATGTCATCATGTGATTCTAGGGTGGGAATTAATGGATTAAAGCGGTTGCTGCACTGGATGAAATCGTTAGAGCCCAGTGGTAGCTCCTGCACAAGAGATGGAGCAGTGTGGGTGATAACATTCCTGCCCTCTCCGTGCCCTGTAGTGGCTGTGTCTTGTTGCGCACATTTCACAAAAATCTCAGTAATTTTCTTTGGGCCAGCCCTCCTATTGGTTGGGGAGTTCTCCCCCACAGTGCCGTTAGAATTGTTTCCCTGAGGAGTAGTTAAAATTCCCTTGCATTCACCCAAAAGAGAGTCAATTCTGTCCATCACGCAGTTACTAGCTGCATGTTTGTGTCTTTTTCGCTTAGCTTTTAGAACAGTCCCTGCCCCAGCCTCTATTGCTTTCCTTTTACCCATCTGGGACAGTTATTGGTGATAAAATGTTCTACAGAGTATCAGTATAATGAAGCAACCTACGGGATGGCACAGTGTTGGCAATAGCGCATAGAGCTAAGATCAATGATGCCTACTTGAATGGTCAAATGTTAGGGGGGTGACCCAGCCCAGCCTCTTCCGGGCTGCGACGGGCATGAACGGGCCCGCCCTTGGCCCGGGCTTTGCCCGGGCGCGTCCCACGCAGCGAAGTGCCCCCACACGCTTTATATCGCTCGTTGGTGTCAAGTGGGTGCAGGTGCAGGTGAAAATGGCCACCTCCTGGAGCCTCAAAGCAGCTTGGGATATGTAGTCCCTCTCGAGTCTTTGGCGCGTCCCGCGCAGCAAAGTGCCCCCACGCGCTTTATATTGCTCGTTGGTGTCAAGTGGGTGCAGGTGAAAATGGCCGCCTCCTGGGGCCTTAAAGCAGCTTGGGATATGTAGTCCCTCTCGAGTCTTTAGCGTGCCCCGCGCAGCAAAGTGCCCCCACGCGCTTTATAGCGCTTGTTGGTGTCAAGTGGGTGCAGGTGAAAATGGCCGCCTCCTGGGGCCTCAAAGCAGCTTGGGATCTGTAGTCCCTCTCGAGTCTTTAGCTGTCATCTTCTATGGGTGCCAAGCTGTAGGATTAACACTTCCATGGTATCCATGGTATCCAGTTGCTTTGCAATGATAATTTTGTGTGTTTTCCTTATGTAGTAGTGTGTGGGTCTAATTTTAATGCCTGGTCTGACCAGGCACTAACATTTTTACGCTAATTGGAGTAGTGACATTTTTTGGGAGCCAGTCCTTTGCGTGAGTTGTTTTTCCTTCGGGTTCTAAATTTGGTGCTAGCAGCTTAGCGTCATTTTTAGGAGGGAACACCTACCTTGGATATCATTGTTGTTAAATGATGCAAGGTGAGGTGGTGCTCCCAAAAAATGAAACTAAGTTGTACAATTTGATGCTAAACTGCTCTAGCGTCAAAATCTAAATATGCTGTTAAGTTAACGCCACTTTGTGTGAAAGTAAATGGTGCTAACACGGCGTTAAATTTTCCTAAATCTGGGCCTCAGTTAATTGCATACTACAAAATCCACAAAAAAGTCTATATTATCCACAAAATGTCAAAACGATATTTGAAATCCTATCTATATGAACACACATTGCACATCCTATGTGCCTTTTCAACAGAATATGCTTCATTCTTAAGAAAAAGTTTCATGCTGAAATATTCTTCAAATAATTTCTCCTGAAACTGCATTCTACTACACTTTAGGGTAAATTACAACCCTAACTACTAACCAGAATGTCATGTTTAGAACCCTGCATGAACGTCAATTCACCAAAGTGCCAGGAGTAGCGGAGGCGACATCACACTTCATTTGACCTTTACCTTGACTCACACAGAAGTTTACACATGCATACATACACACACTGTCTCTCACATAAACACAGTCCTGTGAGCATGCACACATTTATTTAAAAGAAATGTTTGCGTATCTCAGCTGACTGGGAAGCCATATTCCAGCTGTTGCACTCCATTTTAATTCAACAATAGTGAATAATGTATTATTATTCACTATCAATGTAATAAAAAAATGACAGAAAGCAAAGGAAGTGGAGCCCCAGTCGACATTCACAAGGACGAGCTCACCCCGAGTTCCTGGCACTGATTTGGCCATCTGAGGCCAAGGGTTGTTAAAGCAGTGTCAGGGTTCGAAGCTGCGACCCCTAAACGACCCCTTCATGCTTGTTGCCCAAATTTGACAATCCAATTTGAAATGCATGTAATGTAATTGTTTGTAGCTGTTGATGATCAGCCAATGAAACTTGACCATAGATCATCCCTTTGATCTTGTAAACATAGATTCAGCACTATTTCTAGCATTAAAAATGTAAGTCATTATGACAAGTTCTAGGAACAGTAGCAACAGGGGCGGCTCCTTTCCAACGGGGAAGGAGCATCGCTCCACTGGCTGAGCCAACGCTAAAAAATTAAATAATATTTTAATATTTATTTATTTTTCAGCTGCTGGCTCAGCCAGCAGGTGCAGGGAGGAGCGGGGACAGTCCCTGGGAGGGGGAACAAGGGGGAGTGGAGTCAGTGTGCACTAAGTGTGCATGTCAGTTTGGCAGGTCATCTTTGGTCCGCCAAACCGACATGTGCACTTAGATTTCTCCAACCCGGCTGTGTTACACAGCCGGGATGGAGAAACGACACAGAACCCAGTGCATTGTCTGAATGCCAGAACAAGCCACTCAGACCAGTTCTGACACTGCTCTCATGCTAAACCTAGCAACAGGATTTTTGGGGAGCCTATGCTGGTGTCCCAATGAATGCTGGGACACCAGCACAATCGCAGGGAGAGGATTGAGATGAGCAGCGACAGCAGAAGGTAAATTGTTTTTTAAATATTTTATTCCCCTCAACACCCCCTCCTCCTGCCCCTCCCTTTGAGATTTGTGGTGGCCGCAGCTTGGTAGCAATGTTAATGTTATGAAGAGTAACTAACTTCAGTTTTTATCACCTACCTGAAAATTTATCAAAAAAATGTCAGTTAAGAGCTAGGAAGGATACCAATGGAGAACTGTAACACATGTAAAACAGAATCACCTAAGCCCTATCAGCAATTGTTAACCTCCTGGCAATATGAGTGGAGACCAAGCATACAATGTGTACTACAACAAGCTACAACTGGAAGAAAATACTTGGGCTGATTTCTATATATAAACTCAGCTTGCACAAAACTATGACTTTTCCACTTATAAATCATGAGGTTACACTCTCAAAAATGTACTTTCTTTAAGTAACCTCTGAATAGTATGGCTGTACATAGTACTGAGTATTGTACAAATTGCAAGAAGTGAGTGTTTGGCAACAGGAATGCCATGAATGTTTGGGAACACCTTGTCTAACATAAATATTATGGGGGTTATTACAACTTTGGAGGAGGTGTTAATCCGTCCCAAATGTGACAGATATATCACCAGCCGTATTACGAGTTCCATAGGATATAATGGACTCGTAATACGGCTGGTGGCATATACGTCACTTTACCGTCACTTTTGGGGCGGATTGACACCTCCTCCAAAGTTGTAATAACCCCCAATGTCTTTAAGAGAGTTTGCAAACTTATTATCCTATTGAGTGTAGATTGCTTATAATAACCTCAAATGGAACAATTTTACATGTGCAAGAAATGTGCTAGGAATAACCCAAAATTGGTGAAGTGTAATTAATTACAAATGGAATCAGGCAGCAGTGCTTGAGCTGGTCGAGTTAGAATGTGTACTCCCATTTCTCAGGTGATGTCCACCTCATATCAATGAAGCATTTGCTGAACTGTGTGCTGAACCGACACATTCACAGCCCTCAGTTTCGATGATGGTGACCCTTCATTTTCTTCAGCAGCCCCTGTTTGTGCTGTTAATCTCTTGGGGCCAGGTCAATATGCATGCGATTAGGGCACTTTTGAAGGGACTATTGGACCTCCTTCGATTGTATGTGCAGGGCTTTTGAAGGCTTGACATGGACTGGAGCAGCTTCTCTGGTGGTTGCTTGAAAGGATGCCAGATAAGAAACATTCCAGTAGATGAGATTTCATCATTGTTTCCCCCATTTTTACTCAGTGTCTATGGTTCAGTTGCATTCTTGGAATGAAGAGGAATCTATCCCAAACTGTGCAGGTTTTCATTATTATGTTCATGCATGAGTATGGTGCCTTACAATGTAGACAGGTACTGGGTGCCTTGATGCAACAGAGTAGGATTTGGAAGCCCTCGTTTTGCATGCCTTGATAGCTGACTGTGTTCATTTTCAGCTTGAGAGCATGCAGGATGTTTGGTCATACTACTCCTGTCCTTCACATGCATTAGTACACCTCAGTCTATCTTCAAGTGTGAGAGCACTGTGGCTGAGTGGGCTAGTTTAAATGATATGTGCAAGGGGTAATCATAGCAACTCTCTCTTCCCTTCCCCTTGTTGGTGGGCCAGAGTAGATGTCCTCCTCTGTTGAACTGCTAGATGTGCATCGCTGGCCATCTACTCTTTTCTGTGGGGACAAACAAATGTCTTCACAAATCTTGTTTCTCTCAGGAGCAAGATTGTCTCTGCATGCAGTGTGCATGCTTGTGGCCTAAGGCGAATAGCAACAAGAAGCCTTCTTACTCTCACCATGTTGAATATAAACAGAGGAGGTAGGATCATTTCTTGCTCCCTCTCCTTCTCCTCAGCAAAATAATACAGATTTTTTTAGGCTTGCTGCAATGGGGTGGATCTTGTAGCTCGCTGTCTCAAGTGTGCAGATGAGAGATGCAGAAGTATGTTTCTCTTTCCCTCGGTGCAGGATTATGTGGTAGGACCAGGAAGAAGCACAGGTGGTGAGAATTTGTAGACAGTTAGAAGATGCAGTATCACTGCTCACTAACTGGGGGCAGCATGTGTGCTCTCAGCTGTACATTGCTTTGGAGGCCGTGTTGGAGACAGTGCAGGTGGGAAAGTAGCCATGGTGCCTGCTCTGAACCTTCAGTGCAATCTGAAGACTGGGAGCTGTCAAACAATAGATGCTGCTTATAGGACTTGCAGTCCTCATTCTGGGCCTCCTCAGGCCCTCTCTTTCACAGCAGTATGCCTAGAGGTGGGGGCTCTCTCTTCATGGTGCCTACTCCTGGACTACAGTGTTGAGAGGCAGGGTTGGTTTCCCCATGCTTCATCTTTGGCCAGAAATGTTGATCCTCGCAGCTCTGAATTTTATAAGAATCCATAATATGTATTGTTATGTTGTAGTATGTATGAAACCATTAGACTTGGTAAGATATGGATGTTTGGGTTTTAGTTTCTGGGTCAAAGAACAGCTTATGGTGCATTCTATAACATAGTGTTCCATTTCCTTAAGTCTTAACCTAATCAGTCTAAAAACAGTACTTACAAAATATCTGGGTGCCCACCACCAAACTGAGATTAGCAAAAATGGCACTGGTTATGCACAATTTTGTAGTTATTTCTCTGTTGATAGTAAACATACCAGCACACAATACCAACACATTATTTGCAGAACAGAAGTTAGTACATGAATTAATTCTCTTGCATGGGCAAGAATGTCCTGGTGTCCAGGACTGATAACACAAAGAATGTTGAAACATTTAACCCACGATTAGAAATTTGGAGATACATTGATTATACAAACTTTTATTAAAAAACAGAAATGGAGCATGAACTGTGATTATCCAAATACACACGATCAATAACAAAACTTGCAACATACTCATAAGCACTAGTTGCTGTAGAATATTTAATAGTGATACAGTTTATGAAGCTATTTGGCAACATTGCTTGAATTCATCTTCAACTTAAGTCTGTAAAATATTTACAGATTATATAATACATGTATGTAGCAAGATTGATGGGGCTAAATCTGAAATCAAATTTAAAAAGTATCTGGTTAACCTGAAGGCATAATTAGTGTAAGAAAAAGAGTGAGTTACAGACCTACTAGGTTCTCTTGTCTTGTGGCAGGCAAAGAAGTGAGCACAATAAATAGGCCCAGCAAGCCTAGTCTCAACTTCAGTTGACTTTCACAGGTAGAACACTGGCTTCTCTTATCAGGATCCAAATACTGTAAGAAAATAAATACCTACTGTAGGTTTTTGCCATTTAAAGTACTACCATCCTTAATACCTCAACTCAAATTCATTTCTAACTCTGGTAATTTGCTCTATGTCACCGTTTCCTGTCACTTGCTTGATTCTACTTCTTTTGCTCACCTCCATTTCTTCTTGTACCCCCTTTCACTCTCTTTCCTCCCCTTATCTGTTTACCTTATTTTATGTATTTCTCTATTTATCCTCCTTTGCACTGCCGCCCATCAATCTCCTCATTCTGCTTCATTCTTTTGCTTCCTCGTTACTTGTAGCTTTCTTCCATTTGTATTTTTGTCTTTTTCAGTATTTTGCCCTCTTATCTGGCTATGAACTCATCTCTTTTTGTTTAATTTCTACTATTTCCCAGACTAATCAGAGGCTTGTATGTGCTCTGAAAACATGCATAACATGCAGAATGCCTTTAACCAGTAAATGCAGACTAAAGGTCACCAAATGGTATCAAGTACATAAAGCTGCAAATTCAAGACACCTGGGGCCTGATTCTAACTTTGGAGGACGGTGTTAAACCGTCCCAAAAGTGGTGGATATACCACCTACCGTATTACGAGTCCATTATATCCTATAGAACTCGTAATACGGTAGGTGGTATATCCGCCACTTTTGAGACGGTTTAACACCGTCCTCCAAAGTTAGAATCAGGCCCCTGGTCTTGAACTCAAGGTTATTGCCAAAAACTGTATTGTGAAATCCACCAACACCAGCCCAGTAATTACCACAGGTAGAGTTAGCAGTGACTTTGAGCGTGCTGTGAAATTACAGGCAGGGCTACTAAAATTATATGATTTTGCAGTTGCAGAGATTTCTGCATAATTGCAGATTTGCCACATTTGTCACATAATCCATCTTCTGCCGCATAACTTGCAAATTTTAACAAAAACAAGATTTGGGACAGATTTATCAAAGTGCTGCATTGCCCTTGCATCATGCAAGGTAATGCAAGGACAACACAACACTAAAGTCATATTTGCCAAGCCACACATGGTCAGCAAGGCAACCAAGCTATACTTGTCTTAAGCGCCCATAACTAGTGAAAAACCAGTCCTGGGTTGCTTGTGTTCCAGTTCAGGGAGGACCAAGCTTGGCAGATTGGGCTGGATTGTTCTGACTTGAGCAGGGTTGAGACTGATTTGGATATAGCTGGTTCCAAACTGAGGTGTCATGGTGCGCAAAATAACTATGGTTTGGGGTGTGGCCTCAAGTAATTAGCAGTGGCTGAGATCAATTCAAGCATTCCATCCATTATGTCTTTGTATACTGTAAGTGGGATGGGTATGCCCAGATGTGGGTCCCGTGCACTCAGCATCACTAGAATCAAGTTGTGCCCAGATGAAGAGCCCATAACTAGGGCAAAATCAATCCAGGGTTGCTTGTTTTCTGGTTCAGAAAGGACCTGGCTTGGCAGTTCGGACTGGACTGTTCAGAATGGAGCAAGATTGAGAAGGATTTGCATATAGCTGGGTCCAAACTGAGGTGACATAGCATGCAAAACAATGATGGTTTGGGATGCGGCACCAAGTAATAACTAATGACTGAGATTATTTCAAGCATTCCATCCATCACTTTTTGTAAACTTTGGTATATCTGAAGTAAGGCAACCCATGGATTTTGGCATATTCCCAGATTTACTATGATTGGTGAACCTCCCAGGGGAGGCATAACAAGAAGACATATCTTTACTTCTCCTCATTTTACCTCTTCCTATGTGTGCTATGCTCTATATCAAACATTGAAAGAGTAAAAAAACCTCAGAGGATTGTTATTTGTGGAGGAAGGTGTCCCTTCCTGCACAAAAACAATCCTGCCTGCAAGGTAGGCCTGTATGGCGTTAGACAGCTAAAAGTGTGCCAGTGGAAGGAGAGAACAGGAGTGCACCATATAATATTAAATATTGTGAATTCTTGATGTAGCACAAGATGTCTTGCTGTGTTCCTTTGCATGAAATATTGATAAATCTGCCCCTTTGTTTGTAGCTCAAACTTTTCAAAAGTTACTAAAAATGCACCAAAATTCATTGTTGCACAGTGAAAGGCCCTTTTCTGAGTTGACTAGTTACATTTGTGTTACCTATTGTTATATGTGGGTGTTGAACTGGTACTAATGAGGTGCAACCGATGCCCAGACAGTGTTAACAAGCTTGACAGTGCAAAATAATGAATGAACACTGTCACAAAATGCACCAGATTATGCCACATAATTTGCCTTTTCTTTCCACATAACTTACTCAACCCTGTCATGTCTGGCCCGCCCTTGTCGCAAAATTTCTGTGGCCCTGATTATAGGTAATCATAACTGGCAAGTATGAGTTTTAAACTTCCTTGAATATAAAGCCAACATTTTAAAATCAAATGGGAATAATGTCATAACATCAATTAATTGCTCTTTATAACGCATGACTATTGTATATGGAGTATAACCAGTAGGAAGTGGTGAGACTAATATGGTATATTACAACATACAATAATATTTATGACATTGCCATTGGTGGTGTGCGCCAAAAGTGCAACTTCATATTGAATGTGCTTCTGAAAAATGTAATGTGTGCTCTGGAAAGTGGTGATGTTCATGTTTTTTGACAGCTGAAGTAGGACGCCACTCACATAGGTAAACATATATGTAGAAGGTGCCCTGGTGCTCTTGCTTAGCAGATCGCTCATTTGAGCTTTTCTCAGCAAAGCAGTTTTCATTCAGTGCAATTGGGTTTCTATTCAACATTGGCTGGGTTTAGTAAAGAAAGTTCTTAAATATTTCCAGTATAACCCAGTTTGACTACATATTCTCAGGCACTAATCAGAAAAAATGAAGCTGCATTATTCCCACCTTTGGAGTGCAAATGTTATACATCTTCATGAGGCCAGGGTTTTACAAACGCACATACGGTCAAATGAGTATATCTCTGCAATCATGCTAATAATTTAGAAGCGGTTTGCAGTTATATTCTCAGCGTTGCCTCACCTAGTTAACTGTTATTTTTCTCTAGACCAGGAGATGGAACCAAGAAGGTTGCCAAGGTTCCAGGAGATAAAGAGGGACAGGCGCTGGTTTCCACGAAGTGTAAGGGGGTCATGGACGAAAGAGGGTTATCAGTGATGCTGTTGACAATCATTCCTTTGGGTCCTGAGTGATGCAGGCATATGTACGTTCCTAGGCCAGTACTTTGGCAACCTTGTGTGCTGGAGAGTCATAGGCTTCTCAACCACAAGGACTCCCCCACAGGCCCTTTGCTGCTGGGCTGCTCAACTCCTTCTGGTAGGTTCTTCTCTTTAGGCTGTAGTCCAGTACCCCTCTTCAACAAAGGACAGGACTTTTCCAATGTAAGGTTTCCAAAACGATTCATATCCCTGACTCAGTTTCCAGACTAGCAGTTGGAATGGCCTGTAAGGCAGCCAGGCACTGCCGGATGGGCCAGCTTGAAAGGGACAGTTTGTGGGATTTTATTTTTGTCCCAGGGGCTGGATAGAACAAAAACGACTGCCTGCAGCATAGCCCTTGCAAGCTGACCTATCTGGCTGTAGCATACTGCCCTGTACTGTACTACTGGGGCAGTGAATTAAAAAAAAACATCCACAGTTTCAGATTGTCCCATAGCCAGGGGAGCAAAGTTGGATGTCCTTGTACATTCTTTCAAATGCTGGCACAGCCTCCAAACACAACTCATGCTCCAAACACAACCCATGACATACAGATTGAGCATAGTCTTCCAAAAGTATTCCACTCATATCTAAACAAATGGCAATGGAGACTTGCAAAACTTTAGTAATAATTAACTTGTATTGATCTTGAAAGAATACAAAACCAGAATGCCACTGAAGGGGTTTGAAAGGCAAAATAGTGGTCAATATACTAATTTACACAAACATGCGTCCATGCACACAACACGTATGTGCATTAGAAGAGAAAACAAATGCTGGATAAGCAAAAAATAGCAGTCCCTTACTGTTAGTGGTATTTGGCATCCTGACTCCCAGTCTCACTCCAGTCCAAGGAGGCTGATGTGGGGAGGGGGTTAACACCCACTCAGTCCAATGAGCGTCAGCCTTGAGTCGCAGCTCATTTCTGGCTGGCAGAAAAGGCAGTAATTGCCTTCCCTAAGCAACTGACGTAGGGAGCAGAGGCTAGCTGCAAGTAGCAGGTGCAAGTCTCAGGTACAGAGCCAGTAGTCTATGCCAGTTTCTTTCTTTGTCGGCAGTCGGATGGGACTTAGGGAGGCTTCATTTCACTGACTGAAGATGAGCTTTTTCGGTGCATTGCCTCACTACGGGCTTCTTTCTGCTGGATGTAGGAGGATCTTCACCAATAACCTTTTCTTGACTTCTTCATGCAAGCTGAGGCAGTGTTTCAGCAGGAAATGTCCTCCTGGGTGAGGGAGATTTTTGGAACGGGAAATGGGATTAATTTCTCACAAGGCCACATCAGCTTGCACAGTTCCGTCATTTGCAGACCTGTGTGTGCTACACTGTTTCTTTCCCCACCAACACAAAGAAAAGGCTTACCTGCATCCGGACCGGATAGCCTGGAGATTAGGATATCAGCCAAGGGTTTTCTTCTCTAGGGCTAATGGGCTGCACCCCTATGAAATTCCTGCACCTCAATATTAAAAAATATTGAATAGATCCATTTGTTTAGAGATATGATTGTATCTCTAATCAGATTGCTGTATTTCACTCTGGGCTGTCTGTCCCAGGGTGCCTGCCTCCCCTCACTTTGAATTAGGAGACAGAAGCCAGGCATTAAATCAACTTCTCTGCAATGTGAAGCACAACGCAGGGCTTAGATTTCTAAAGCCCTACATTTCCATTGTGGTGTACGGCGGTATCCACTATAAGCCAGTGACGCTTTTAGCATCATGGTTTCGGACATTCAAGCCTTCATCCCTGCGTGATGGCAAGCATGTGTCATTCACAGGCACCAATCGCACCCTTTACCATTCGTCACGCAGTAGGACTGAATGAAAGCATGTCTGGTTTAGTGCCTTATCCTTGGTAATGGTAAGTGTTATATTGCTAATCTTGTTTTTTTTAAATATTGTGCTGAGGCCCCCTTGTCACCTTAACCTCCCCCACTTTGTCACCCCAGACCCAGGCTGCAGATCCATGGCCCCTTTAGAAGTGGAGTTGCTGTATTTGTTCCTCTGCTGATTTGTTCCAAAGGTCGAGTAGGGTTCTGATTTCTCTTGCAAAGTGTGTCCACATATGCGAGTCAAGCTCAAAGCGAGAAATATGTGCTAACAGGAAAAACAGTTGTCTGCTGTATGGGTTAAAACTTGCCCTATCTTCACACCCTTAACATTATAATGCCAAAAACATGGACTGATTTGCGAACAATGATGTTAAAAACATTAAGGTAATGTGTCAGTGATTTTGTTCCACCCTTTTTCCACATTTTACTTAATGTTGCAGTAACCAAGAGAGTTAGCTGTTTCATCATGCTCTGTTTCAGTATTTCCTTTCATGTATTTTCTTACTCTTGCAGGGTGCATAGTTTGACTTGTGCTAGATGTTTATGAGGGACTTTGATTGAGAGCGCTGGTGCAAAGGCTGAAGGCAAAGCAAAGTGGCACCCCTGCAGAGCACACAGAACAATGGTCAAGTATTCCAGCTACAATTTAAATTCAGTGTAAATGTGTGCAAAGGTTGTGCAAAGAGGTCAAAATATTTAGAAGACAAAAGCAAAAGGAAATTAAGTGTTCAAATGTGTATGAGTGCAGTGTATGTTTGAGATGGTAAAATAAGGCAGGTGTATTCAGGGGGCAGTGAAAAGAGGGTGCTGAAGGGGAAAGAGAGACAGATGGATATGATGTGCAGAGAAAAAGGGCATATATATCTAACGTAAAGTGCACAGAACTGAAGGCCATACTCCTTCAACAAACCTCAATAATATTTAATTTTTAGTCTAACAATTTCCAAATTGAACCATTTCCAATGTTAATTATTTATATGAAACCATTGTTGTTACTCATTCATCTTAGACAGATAACAACCATTGACAAAGTAAATAGGACTGACAAGGTTTAGGTATATGTCAGTTGTTGTGTTATATTTTTTGATACATTAACATCTCAGAGAGAAACCAAAATACAAGTCAGGTGGCACTCTAAGGGAATCACAGAAATGTATTTTAGATGTCCCTTTTAGAGAGTCCCCAATGTTGTCATGAAACTTGAACACCTATCTGCACAAATTTCTGTATGACTGATTGCAGCCAGCAGCTGTGGGTGCTTCTTAATGCCTGATTAGAACATTTTCTTCGAAAGCTGATAGTGCATGCAGTGCAAGACACTGCACAAACACACACTTTAAAGGGCCTGAAGTTGTCACACTGTTCAATTTGTACATTAAAACAACTGTTGTACTTATTGTTGAAGTAAGATATGAGGAGTTTTTAATGTGTTTAATATTTGAAGGCTATACATTCGCACTGCTTTCTAAACCTTGTTTTCTCACTAAATTAATTTGCTTCCAAAGGCACCATTTGTCCATTTTTTTCTTTTTTTTCTTCGGAGGAGGACCCACCCTAGTCCCCATGTTTGTCCATTAGGCTTGCTCGCTACATAAAAGTCATACACAACTTTTACGCACTACCACTTTCAAATGTTACTAGCCAGGTTACTTGTTTTGGTGACATGGGTAAGGGGTGATGTTAGGGACAATCTTATGGACAATGTCTGCATTGTGATGTGTGCTGACTACATTGTTTCAACCAATGTGGACTGTTCAGGTGGATATATGATCCTTTTTAATGCCTTTGATTTTTCATAAACAGCAGTGGCAATGGATTTTGCCTTCAGTATAATTGAGTTTGTAATTTTGTAATGGTACATTCTCTTTGCCACACAAAGCATTGTTTCATGGTGCTTGAGTAGCTGCTTCTTTCAATTTATACACTTTATTTTCCTTACCATCTGCCAAAACACTGGTGTATTTTGCTGGGATTCCCACCCCTGTTGACACACCAGTTATGAGTCCACTACTGTATCAAAGAAAACATTGCTGAACACTTTTGGTTATTTGAGCTAACACTGGTAGATTGGACACAGGAGTCTTATAATGATTCAGGATATAATTGTTTTATTCAACCTACTATTTCAGTAGAAGGTACAAGGAACACTCTTCTTTCATGCCCTGGTTTCCACAACTACGCAGTAAAAGGTCTTATGGTAGTTTAATTTTACTTGCCGATGCTTACTACTTACTTGGACAAGTCAAAATTCTCTAACTTAAAAGGGGATTGCATTGTATTGCCTTGCAATTGTTATATTGCGATTATTACCCCTATATGGGGGACTGACGCACTTGCTTACATGGGTAGCAAGCTGTGCCATGTAGGGTGTGCATTTGTAAGGGTGTTGTCTTTGCTTTTGATCTTATGTGGGAAGTCTTTCCAAATTGTGTGTAATGACCACTATAGGTGTAATTATCATGTTATGGATTCCTGCACTTAGCACCGTGGTATATGAAGCAAATGTGGGAGATAAACACACAGGGGCCTATTGACAAGCCCTTTAATGCCACGGAACGTCACTTTTAGTGATGGTCTGGCAGGGACATGCAGTGCCACATTTACAGGGCCACTTAAAGCCACCCTTGGTGGCTTTTCATGGCCTTGTGAATATGAACAGAGGCAATGCAGCACAAATTGCTGCGTTGCCTCACCCTGTGACAGGGAGGCATACTACTGGCGTTACGGTGGCTGTCCCTTCGTAACACCCATCATATTAGATGCATTCCCAGATTTAGGTGATATCGTAAAGCTGGGAATGCGCCAAAACCCTACACCTGAGAGGCATGCGGGAGGTACAACAAGGAGAAATACCTTTATTACGCCTCTTTTTACCTTTTTCTATGTGTGCAGCATTCTGCAGCACTCATAGAAAGAGGGATACACCTCTCGTGATTGTTTTTGTGCAGGAAGGGGTCCCTTCCTGTACAAAAACAATCATCCCTGCAACGCAGACATCCTTGCACTATGGTGCAAGGGTGCCTGTGTTGGCGCAGGGCAGCCCATATCGTGCCAGTACAGGGGAAAGGGACATCAATGTACTGTATCTTACAGATACACTGCATTCCTGTCCTTTTCTCTTGATGCAGGGCATTGCAACAAGAAGGCTTGCGGTGCTGCCCTGCACCAAATACTTGTAAATATGTCTCGTAGATTCTGATTTTCAATAAATTGGAATCTTCGAGCAGTTCTTCAGGTCCCTTTAGAATGTTTCTTATGATCATGGTCTACTTAGCTGGTAATTGCACTACCTTGTCCAATCTCAGTATTTTCTTTAAACGTTTATGGTCCTGAGCAGAGATGGTTAGAGAGAGAAATTGCAGGAAGGTCTGATAGGATGGTAAATAAGCCATCGTGGTATGTAGCTAACTGTGACCTTCATTAGTAGGATGATTGATAATTCAGTAGTAACTTGTTTTTTAGGGCCATAAGGTGGGAAGTTACTAAAGTTCAAAGTTTTACTTTATTAATTGTTAGCAATATTTAAGTTAGTTGTTAATTGTATATGTTTTTAAATGCAGTAGATATTATGTTCCTAATATTTTAATTTGTCAATAATTTACTGTTAAGTGTTTTTAATAATAATTTATTTGAAATGGTTTTTGAAGATACTATATTTATGAGTTTATTGTTTTTTATTTCCCAAAATATTTGTATTTATGTTTTTATGAAATTAATTTTTTTGCAGGTTTTAATGTTATTTCTTAAATATGTTTAAAATTATAATTCTATCATAAATTATGATTTATATTTTTTATTTAAACAATGATTTAATTTTGTTGTATAGGGGTTATTCAGATGTTTATAAAAATAATATTTGGAAGTGTAATTTTATTTGTAGCTCCAAAATGTTCCCTACTGATGAAGTGGGAATAGTATCTAATCCCTTTAGAGTCCAACATTTTCCCTACTGTTGCTTAGACTGGAGTGAGAATAGTACATATAATCCAGCAGGAGTCCAACACTGTGCTGCTTAGACTAGAGTGGAAATAGTAAATGTAAACTCTTCGGAATCCTAATACTTTGCCTACTCCTGGCTAGATTGGAGTGAGCAAAATAAATCTAACCCCTCCAGAACCCAACCCTTGCCCTGCTGTTGCTTAGATTGCAATGAGAATAGTAAATGTATTCTCTCTAGAGCACAATACTTTTCCTACTTTTAAGGAGTGAAAATAGTGAATTGAGATATGTCAAGGTACCATTGTGTAATGTTTGTGATTTACTATTTGTTGGAAATGGCCCTTTCTGCAGGGTCACCCCAACCTCATTTCCTTTTGCCCTCCACTTGTTGCTGGATTAAGTTTTGTTGGCTTTGGGACTCTGAGCACTTTACCACTGCTAACCAGTGATAAAGTGCATGCGCTCTCTTCTCTAAACATGGTAAGATTGGTTTACACCTGTTTGTCATATTTAATTTACTTGTAGGTACCTTGTGAATAGGTCTGTATATTAACGGCCTGCAGCACTGATTTGTGCCACCTAGGTCAGTAGCATTCAACAAGTCTCAGGCATGCCATTGCAGAGCCTGTGTGTGTGGAACGTTACTGCCACTTCAAGTTGGCATTTAAAAACTACTTTCCAAGCCTTAAACCCCCCTTTTATTAAATACCCATAGGGCAGGGTGCTATGCAAGTAAAACGCAGGGCATGTATATGTTTTAAATGTTTAGGTAGTGAAAAACTCCCAAAGTCATTTTTCAATACTGTGAGGCCTACTCCTCTCATAGGCCAGCATTGGGAATTACTTAATAAATATTTACACTATAATTCCTGATCAGAAAGGAATAGCTACATCATTGGAATGGCAACAATAACAAGTCTTTACTGATAAAGTATGATTTAACATTACTATTTTAGAAATGCTACTTTTAGATAGTGGGTATTTCTCTGCTCTTACTGCTCTGTGTTCTTGACAGCCTGTCTCCAATACATGCCTGGGTTGGGCTGGATGACAGCTATATTTTTGCATTCCCTCCAGACAGCCACAACAAAGGACACTCAACTGCATCTGCAATTATCTGTGTACTAATGAGCCTTCCTGGGCAGGGAAGATAAGAAGGGGTCTGCACTTGCACCTCAAAAAGTAGTGGCCTGACCGCACACAAAGGGCTGCTTATCCCCCACACAGTGGCGGCTCCTCCGTTTGGGAGGAGGAGAGTCGTCCCCCTGTCAGCAGTGGCAGCTGCCTGCAAAGCCTTTACCAGAAAACAATAATAAACGTTGTTTATGATAGTTTTCTGGTAAAGGGGGCGGGCCACAGGGTGAAGAGCAGCGAGGGGGAGTGCTCAGGACTCCCTGTCATTGCGCATGTATGTTTGGCCGGCCGTCTCAGGCCGGCCAAACACACATGTGCAGTAGGCTCTTTCAAGCCTGGCAACACAGTTGCCAGGGTTGAGAGAGCCTGTACTGGCTCCCAGTATGCCGACAGGAGGGCCTGGTGCTCCCAGACAATCCTGACACTACTTTGAGCAGCATCAGGATTGGCGCTGGGCAGGCTGGGAGCCCGTGCCTGCAGCATCCAGCGATGGAGAAGAGCGGCTGTGGTGAAAGGTAAGTGTTTTATTTTTTAATAGATTAATTAAATAAATGTTTATTCCTCAACCCCCATCCCCGCCCTCCGCCTGACCCTTAAGCACCCTGTGAGCCGCTACTGTCCCCACAGATTGCCTGGCAGATTGCCTTGCAGGCTGGATCGAAATTGATCTTTGTGCACTTCGGGGAGTTTCTTTGATATCATCCCCTACATCAAAGGCACTTTTGGGGATATGTACTGGGTCTCCGACTCCCTAAAATGAGACACTTCTGGGTCTTCAACTGAACCTCTGTTAGAAGGACTGCTGTACTGCTAAGCAGATTCAACTTGATTGCTTTTCTGGAAGGACTGTTTTTCTGCTTGTTGCCCTGCTGCCTGCTGCCAGAAGCATAGGTGATTCTGCACAAAATGATTTCTTGATGCATTTAATGTGATACTCTGAGAAATACTATATACTGTATCTGTGAGAAATTCGATCTCAGAACATTTGCCTTAGCACATCAATTAGGCTGACTGTAGGCACAAGTCACTTTACTGTGGCTTTCTATGTGCTTCAACAGAAGATATTTGAAACGCAGGGACAATATTTTTGTTTGGCAACTCTCAGTTTGTGTGACACCTCTTTAGTAGAGATGCCAGCTTCAGTACTGTAACTAAGATGGCTGCATGCACCAGACACTTCAACCTTGATATTTCATATGACAGCAGAGATGGGACACATTAGTGGGAAATCCACATGAGAGTAGGTAAGGGACACTTTAGTGGAAAATCCAATTTCTCAGAATTCTCTTAGTAGGAGATAATAGGAGATACTTGCATTAGCATTTTAAGGTAGATAGATACATGCACTTTATACTTTCATATTAATGAAGTGAAAATTATGCATAATTATTCTAAATCTTTACAGCTTCAGGAGAAATTCTTGTATACATAGTAAATGTTCACATTTGACAAGCCTTTGATGTTAATCATGAAGTAACCCATGGGAGATCATTGAAAGATTGAAATTAGATGATGCAGTCTTTTACAGCATTGAAAAATGTTATGGATTAGAATTGGCAAACTTGAAATATTGCACTTTATAGAAAAAAATATTGAGTTGCTTCTTTGGATACACATTTGGGTTTTATGCCCATATTTTTTAATTCAGACAGCAGTCATATTATGTGCTCGATTTAATACAATAATTACATTCTATATCGTGTATATACTTCTAGTCCCATTAAAGATTTTGGCAAATTGATAGAAATTTCAAAAAACATGTTTCATGTGTTACAGAAATAAAATGAATAGAACATGATGCACCAGGATAAGGTGAGTACTTTCTACTGAATGGCTGGAATATTGTATATGATGCATAGAATGTCATTAGAACAATACACATGCTTTTTGTCAATCTGGGTTTACAGGGCAGTTCTGAAATGCTCAGGTGCTTTACTGTTATGGCAATAAGATTTTGAAATTTGAATATGTGAATATGGACAGGATTGAATATGGGCTGCTTTCAGATGGTCAGTGGAGATAGAAAAATGGGGGACAACTGAGGACACTTAATAAAATATGTTTGCAGTCTAGAGACTTTTCGCTGAATGGTGATTGGTAGGGGCTTTGGTCTCTTCAATTACATTTTGCACTTTAACTAATGCTATGGCCAATTGAATGCTCCAGCTGGAAAAGGTCACCAGGCTTCCACCTTTGGCACTATGGATGAAAAGAAATAAACAATGAAGGTGTTGTTTACCAACCTGGCTGTGCTCTGCCCGCCTTTTCAAACCACTCTTGTTGTATGCTCGAGCGAGTGAAGAGTGGTGCTGGAGGAAGACTTTGAATGTATATATATATAATATATATATATGGTTACTGGCAGCCATTACAGGTCTCAGAGACTTTGTCCTGAGCTATTTTGAATTGGTGGGTGCCCTAGTGCCCATCCAGGGAACCCACCACACACACTTTGAAGGATGTGGTGGAGACCCATGGCGTGCGCAGCCCCAGCTGTGCCCCTTCATGCTGCCGGAACTAGCATTGTGTCTACCCAGAGGGAGCAGTTATTTATGCTGGTCCCTGCAGGCTGGAACAATAGCTTGATCTGTTTCCCTGTCCACATCAGTGCAGGCAGTGAAATAGATCAAAAAGGTCCGCTCCCAGCTGGTGGGAGCATTTTTAAAGCTCCTATCCTCTAGGAGCAGACTTTGTGTTTGCTCCTGTTAGGCATGAGTTTAACACTGCTCCCACTAGGCAGGAGCAAAGACAGGTTCCCTGCCTGCGCAGGTATGGACAGGAAAACCACTCTGTCACAGGAGTGGGATCCCTGTGACACAGTAGGTGAGCCAGCCAGGGTGGATGGGGTATCCGGAGCCAAATTAAAATCAAGCAGGGCGCCATGCAGCCTCCTTTCCTTTCTCAGAAGTTTTAGCCTAAGGGGAGGGCTCCTCACAGGCGATAGTGGCACAAGTGTCACAAGCTCCCTTCTCCTAATAAAATTGGGCCCTGGGGTAAGGCACCTCCTAGTCCTGCATAGAAAGACACTTTTTAGGTTAATAATAAAAAAACAATATTTTGATATTTCCAAATTTCTCTTCTCGATATTTCATCATAAAGCCAGTGATGGCTGGTTTAAGGGTTGGTACAGGTTTGGGTGGTAGCCTGGCTCATGGCACGTATTTCTTATGTGAGTGTAAGAAGATTATGCAGTATAATGGAACCTGCCTAAACTACAGTTGGCTGTGAGTTGCTGAGTGTTATGGTAATAGTATTAATGTGGAACGGAAAGGTTACATATGAATTGACATTACTGTATAACTTCCGGGGTAGCCACTGGTCAACCCTTCATAATTTACCTCAATCTAGAAAGTAGAGTGTCATGGGGCTGTTCAATATTTGAGCGCAGTACATTTTAGATTGTCCCTGAAAGTGCAAAATAATTCTGGGTTCTCTCCGGGAGGTTGTGGGATGATTTTATTATCTTATAAACTGCCATGTTTTTTACTGACTTCTGAATGTTAATTTTCATGAACAATTCAAATCTTGACTTGGAACGGAGTTTCGAAGACTGGCAGCTTCTACTGCGAAAGAGGATCCCTCCTATGGCTTTCTTAAAATAAAATGAAATTATGATCTCTGGTGCAAACCAGGAGCGCAGTGTCCACTTTTGTTTATATTGCTTTCATTTTAATTATGTGTGTACAGGTCATTTTCCTTGGGATGTTCTGTGGACAATGCAGAGTACTTTGAACATTAATTTTATAGCTAAAGGTAACCAGTGTAGTGATTGCTGGATTGAAGTCATGTGTTCTCTTGGATAATGATGGAGAAGGAATCTTGCAGTAGAATTTTGGATTGATAGTGTTTAGCACAGAGTCGAATGCTGTCTGATTTCCTGATACCACGTTTGGGGAAATACCCATCAATAGTAAAGCATTGTGTCACTAGGCAAGAGCAAATTACAAATTTAAAATATACCTAACACAATTATGATCTTTAATGTGAGCATGGACATGATATTGGCACTTTTTAAATAAAATAATTTGGATGTACAAGAGTTCCAAACAAAAGGGTTAGATCTGTTTTGCTGAATTCCTTGGGAATCAGATAGCTCATGTTTGAGGTTACAATAACATCTATTACCCTGGTAAGGTTTGGGGTTTGGATGTGGTACTGTGAGCTAGCCAAAACAAATCAACATATGCTGATGCTATATGTAGTCTGAGGCCCTTATTAGGAGTCTGGCGGTCCTGGGACCGTCAGACTTGCGATGGTTGTCAGACCGCTGCAAAAGTTGCGGTCTGGCCTCCACATTATGACAGTGGCGGAGGCGCCACGGTCCGCCTGCCGGCACCACCATGTTGACACCCTTCAAAAGCCTGGCAGTGCGTGGGATTACGAGTCCCCTCTCTGCAGGCTTTTGGATGGCAGTTCCACTGCCAGCAAAGGCTGGCAGAGACAGGGTACCGGGGGCCTCATGGGGGCCCCTACATTGCCGGTGCACATGGTATGGGTAGTGCATGGGCCTCATGGACAGTCCCGTCATGCTTTTCACTGCCTGAATTACAGACAGTGAAAAGCGTGATGGGTAATGTTTTGCCCTGAAGCACAGTCAATGTTGTGGCCTGTTTCCCGCTGGGCCAGCAGGAAACTTGTAATAGCGCCAATGGGTGGAAAACTGGTCTGGCGGTTTTCCAGCCCAAAGACGCCGCCCGCCAAACTCCTAATGGGGGCCTGAGTCATTATATTGTGAAGACATATACACAGTCTTACTAGGCTTGCATGAACCGTATAACAGCAGTCATCACATTTTGAGTTGTAGAGGCTATCAATTTTTTTAATGATTTGCTTGTCATCTGCATAGTGGTAACGTGACGTTAAATAATATTCTCAGGTCTGATAATTGGGTAAGCTCAATGTTAAATAATAAAAGTCCTATGTTGGACCCTTGAGGGATGCCACAGTGCTGGATATGAGGAGCTGATTTGAAACACAGTAAATGTGTGACTTTTTGTCTCTGAGGTAAGCAACGATCCATTTTAGAACATTTCCACATATTCCGGAATGTGGCGATGGGTTGTGTCCAATGCCACTTTTAGATCTGAGGGGATCGTGATGCCTGGTGATTAGGTTAGAAAGACATATATGCTCTGTTGAAATGTTTAACCCCTTCGGTGAGCATGGACACCACTCACAGCCCTGCATGGAAACCCATCACCACAGCATGCACACTAGTGGCAATCACTTAGCCAACCAAATAACCCACACAAGCCAAAGCTGCCTTGGTAATAACAACCATAGAGGGAAACATACCCATGCACAAGATGTCACACACAGAAACAATAACACTGCGTTTACATCCCCACAGGACCCACACACAACGTCACTGGAGATGAGGTGCAGCAACATCCAGTCCCCCCACAGAAGAGGCCCACAGTGATGACAGTAGCTCTGCACATCTGGATCAGGATGACCAACATGTCCCATCAGGGACCTCTGGACAGTTGATTACCGAGGCACAGTCCCATCCCACCACAGAGCCTCCCCACTCAGGAAATACCAGCATAGCACCGTCCCAGCGGGCCCATACCACTGTCCCCAGGACACGTCAATCAGCAGTGTGTCGACCACTATAGGGACCCCAGGCAACCCCACAAACACAGGACGATCAGGGACCTGCGGTCAGTGGCAGTGGGCACACGGTTCAGGGGACAGAGGCACAGGACAACAGGTAAATTGGGGGGACTGCTGTGCGACAGGGGGAGGACAGGCAAGGGAACCGACTCTCCATGAGGCACTCACCAACATCCTGGGAGCATACCACCATTCCCAGGAGACCATGGACCAGATACTGGCCAAGTTGCAGGAGACCCAGCAGCTGCAGGTGGGACAGTACCTGGGGATCAGGGAGGACCTGAGGGACATCCACACCACCCTGGTCACTATTGCAGGGGTGCTGACAGACATGGTCAACACAATGAGGGAGGCAGTGGCACACCAACGGGCCCCAGACACTAGTCACACTGATGAACAGCCTTCCACCACCGCTGACGCTAGTGGACAGGAGGCCCCCCCCACAGGAACAACAGGCCACCAGCACCCCACCCCATGCAGAAGGAGAACCACCCTGCAAACAGCCCCTGCGATCCAGGCAGAAACCAGAGAACATTGCCAAGACCCCCGCCAGGAAATAAGACTCTCCTGATTGTCACCCTTATGTCCCACTATGTCACCCTGTCCACCTTAAACTGAAATTTCTCCCCTACCTATGCCCCCTTGGAAAATGCACCTGTGATACTAATAGACTGGACTCTATCCTGGACTTTCCTCCACCATCACCCAAGCCCATTGCTCATCCCCATTTACTTCTCAGCACTGAAATAAACACCCTTGGTAAAAACAAGTATAGAGTATGTCAAATGATTTAACGGTGTAGTTGTTTAGTAATCTGTAGACATTGCAAATAGACTGTACAGTGATTTATACATAGGTATGGCCTGTACTGTTCTGCAGTCACTAACTAGGAGCCACCGGAGGGCACAAATATCTACAAATAGACATGTTAAAGGGTGCAATAAGTGGCCTTTGTAGTGGGAACAGCAGCCAGCCATAGAAAATTCACTTCACAAAACAGCAATGGAAGGTGAGGTTACAGTGTCTTACCTGTGTGTCACTGGAAGTACTGTTGTATTATAGTTGTTCTGTTGTCCACATCCTCTTCCTCTGACTCCTCTTCATCACTGTCCACAGCCTCCACCACTGCCACACGACCATCTCCAGCCTCATCCTCCTGCAGAAAAGGCACCTGGCGTTTCAAGACTAGGTTGTGCAACATGCAACGATGATCTGGCAGGCCTCATTGGGTGAGTAGCACAGGGATCCACCTGTGAGATGGAGGCACCTGAACCTGGCCCTCAGAAGGCCAAAGGTGCGCTCAATGATGCTCCTTGTTCGCCCATGTGCCACATTGTAACTTTCCTCTGCCCTTGTCCTGGCATTCCTCACTGGGATCAGTAGCCATGAGAGGTTGGGATAACCAGAGTCACCTGTAAATATCGAGGGATACCTGTTAGCCAGACACTCGCCCTTAGGGCCCACCCCACCCCCATATACCTACATACACTGGGTGGGGACCATGGACTTACCTGTTAGCCATACCCGGTGCCTCTGCAGTTGAGCCATCACATGTGGGATGCTGCTATTCCTCAGGATATAGGCATCATGCACAGACCCAGGATACTTTGCATTCACATGGGAGATGTACTGGTCCACCAGGCACACTATCTGCACATTCATAGAGTGAAAGCTCTTTCGATTTCTGTACACCTGTTCATTTCTCAAAGGCAATATGTGTACCATCAATAGCACCAATGATGTTTGGGATATGTCCCATTGCATAGAAGTCAGCTTTCACTGTGGCCAAATCCTCTACCTGGGGGAAAACGATGTAGCTGTGCATGTGTTTCATCAGGGCACACAACACTCTGGTCAGCACATTTGAGAACATAGGCTGTGAAATTCCTACTGCCATGGCCATTTTCACTTGGAAGGAGCCACTTGCCAAGAAATGGGGCACTGATAGGACTTGCACAAGAAGGGGGATCCCAGTGGTGTGACAGATAGCTGAGATCAGGTCTGGCTCCAATTGGGCACACAGCTCTTGGATTATGGCCCTATCAAGTCTGTAGGTGAGGGTAATGTGCCTTTCCTCCATTGTTGCCAGGTCCACCAGGGTTCTGTACATAGGGGTATGTTTCCATCTCCTATTCATCCTCAGCGGTTGAACTCTAGGGTGAAAAACGGTGAGCAGATGATCATATTCAAACATAATCTCAGAGTAAAATGCCTTGCATGTTGTGACAGAAAGAGTATGTTAACGTGTAGTCCCGTAAATGTGCCTATGTCTGCTGTGACGCAGTTAGGTGCCATGGCCTGCTCCCCTCTGAAATGGTGGCTGCCTGACCTGTATGGAGGGACAAGTGGAAATGAGGTCATTCCTCTGACATTGTGTACCATTGCGGTAGGGGGTCGAGTACCGCCGTGCAACACCTCATTGTTATCATTGGGCCCTATAGATTCCAGTAGCCAATGGTGATGTTCGCCGGCAGTGATGGTACGCACCGCTGCGGACGTGACCACTATTTTCTATCTGTTTACTCACTTGCTATCTGACCCTCAACAGGAGAGGACCTACACTGCAAGTGCTGCTGTGACCTGTGTCTGGAAGCAACCATGGCTCAAGTGTCTGGGGAAAGTGCCACTGCCTTCACTTTGGAGTTGGAGAGATTAGTGGATGAGGTCCTACCCCAGTACTGTTTATTTTATGGTCCTCCAGACCAACAGGTGATTACACTGCGAGCACGATGAATAGGGCATGAATGCATGGAGTGCTGTGTGTGTCAGCCTTGTGTAAGGGGGGCGGCTGAGGGATCCTGGACAGAGTGCTGCATGTATGGTGGTCAATGTCTATGCGTAAGGGGATGGGAGGGGTATGGTGGGCCATGAGTGTAACAGGCTGGACGGTATGGCTGATCCCATATTCTATGTATCATTGTCTGCAGGTCAGCTCCCATCAGAAAAAGGGTATTTGGGGTGCCATCGGCAAGGACATGCGGACCCTGGGACAGGCAGAGCACCCACTGTCGCAAATAGTGGGAGGAGCTGCGCCACTGGGCAAGGAAGACGGCGGAGGCCCAGCTGGGGATGGCCTCCCAACGAGGAAGGTGTGCCCGTCGAACCCTGACCCCCCTGATGTTCTGCATCCTGGCGGTGGCCTATCCGGAGTTGGATGGGCGCTTGAAGGTATCACAGCAGCCACAAGGGTGTGAGTACAGTTTCAGAATCTGAAAATTGCACGTGGTGGGGTGTTATCTGGGTGAGGGATGTGGGCCTGTGGGTGTCGCTAGGCCAGGACGAACATGGCAGGGTAGGTTCCATGTTGGGCGGGCTCTGATGCACTCCAGCCCCAAATGTGCGAGTGGGCATCTCCTACTGGGCAGGATCCTGTGGGTTTCAGGTGTGCTGCTATTGGCGTTAGACAATGTACCCCATGGCCTGGTGACTAGCATTGTAACTGGTAGGGCATGGCCTAGTGCATAGAGCTCCTCCCTGTGTGTTGTGTACACCAATAGTGGTGTTGTTGCTAGCATTGACCAAGTGTATCCTCTGTCTCCCCCCCTTTTTATTTTGTCACCCTGTCCTTGTGTGCATTAGCATCATCTGGCGGAGGAGCAAAGGCACTAGCGATGAGGGAGCAGCATCCCACATGGCCCATGAGGCGAATCCACCGACGGTGAGGGCAACAGTGGGACGGAGGACGAGGGGAGCACCACGGCAGAGACTGGAGGGGATAGTTCAGACAGCAACACCTCCTCCGATGGAAGCTCCCTGGTGGCGGCGGACAGCTCTGTGGCCACCCCAACTACAGGTACAGCCTCCACTCCCCATACCAGCACCACCCTACCAGCAGCCCCTCAGTGTGTTTCCCGTGCCTGTTCACCCAGGAGGGTGGGCATCTCCTTCGCCCCAGGCACCTCAGGCCCTGCCCCAGTCAGGCCTGCTGCCCTCAGTGAGGAGTCTATTGACCTCCTGCTATCCATTTCTGTTGGGCAGTCAACCATAGTGAATGCCATCCAGGGTCTGGCAGGACATTTGCAACAAACAAATGCATTCCTGGAGGGCATTCACTCTGGTGTGGCTGCCAAACATAGATCATTCCAGGCTCTGGCCTCCTCCCTAATGGCAGCCATTGTTCCTGTCTCTAGCCTCCCCCTCCAACTTCCTCTACCCAGTCCCATACCCCTCAACCCCAGCCTATCCCAAACACACCATCAGACCAGCATGCTCTCAAATCAACACGCAGAAGTGGCTCAGACAAACACAAGCACCACACTTCCTCCCACAGGCACTCAAACAAGCACCATCCAGATGCAGACACAACAACATCCACTAGCTCCACTGTTTCCCCCTCCTCCTCCTCGTCCCCCTCCCTCCCAGCAGCGTCTCCACTCACACCTGCATGCACTACATCCTCATCCACTACCCCCATCACCATCATGCCTATCACTACATGCCCCTCACTGGCAGTCACTACCCCCACATCCATGCACATGTCCCCTGTGTCCTCTCCCACTGTGTCTGTGCCCCCTCCTCCCAAAGTACATAAACGCAAGCACTCAGACACCCAACAACCATCCACCTCACAACAGCATCCAGCCCATGCACCTGCACCCAAATAAAGCAGACAGACACCTCCTACCACCACTCCCTCTTCCTCCACTCCCAAACCTTCACTCTCTTCCAGCACCGGTGTCCCTCAAAAGCTTTTCCTCTCCACCCTTGACCTATTCCCTGCCCCTCCCCCCGTCCTTCACTTCGGGCCAGGGTGGTCAGGACCCAGGCTAGCACCTCAGCCACCCAGTCCACGGCCACTGTCGTTTCTGCAGCCACTGCAGTTGTGAGAGGCTCCGAGGAGACACCCATCCACACAGCCAGTGTGCCTGCACCAGCTGCCAAGGGGAAAAGGGACCACCAGGTGGCAAAGCCAAAAAGGGAGCACCAGCTGGCAAAGGCAAGGAGGTACCACCAGCTGGCAAAGGCAAGGAGGCACCACCAGCTGGCAAAGGCAAGGAGGCACCATCAGCTGGCAAAGGCAAGGAGGCACCAGCAGCTGGCAAAAGCAAGGAGGCACCAGCAGCTGGCAAAAGCAAGGAGGCACCAGTAGCTGGCAAAGGCAAGGAGGCACCTCCAGCTGGCAAAGTCAAGAAGGGGCCACCAGCTGCCAAGGGCAGGAAGGGACCACCTGCTGCCAAGGGCAATGACAGGATGGATATGGAGCCTGGTGCTGGAGCAGCATCTGAGAAAACAACACCAGCCATGGCACCTCAGCCGTCCAAGGCTGCAGGGGATGGGCTGGAGCCTCCCACCACTGGCACCACCGCTGCCAGCACCGCTACTAGCACCACTGCCAGCAGCAGCAGCCCCAGTGGGCAGCCATCCAAGGCTGCAGGGGAAGGATGGAGCCTCCCCCCACCACTGACAGCACCGCCGCCAGCACCACTGCCAGCACCGCCACCTGCACCACTGCCAGCACCGCCACCTGAACCACCACCAGCACCACTGCCAGCAGCAGCAGCCCCAGTGGGCAGCCGGCCAAGGCTGCAGGGGAAGGGCTGGAGCCTCCCCTCACCCCTGGCAGCACCGCAGCCAGCACCGCCACCTGCACTGCCACCAGCACCACTGCCAGCAGCAGCAGCCCCAGTGGGCATCCATCCGAGGCTGCAGGGGTAGGGCTGGTGCCTCCCCCCACCACTAGCAGCACCGCCGCCAGCCCCGCCACTGCCACCACTGAGCAGCCGTCACTACCGGCGAGCAGTGTGTAGTCGTGCCTCCATGGGCTGTAGTGCACCCTGGCCCCTGCAAAACTGTAGGTGTGACACCCATGTGAGAGACTGAGACCTTGCATTCCCCAAGATCTGCATCACAGGGCACAAAGCCCCCTCCAGAACCAGTGGAAGAATGCCTCCAACCACCCCCTCCTTGCCAGGATGAAGCACACTGGGCACAAAGCCTCCCCCATAACCAGTGGAAGAAGCCATCCACTCACCCCCTCCTTGTCAGGATGATGCACACTGGGCACAAAGCCACCTCCAGAACCAGTGGAAGAAGCCATCCACTCACCCACTCCTTGCCAGGATAAAGCACACTGGGCACAAAGCCCCCTCAGAACCAGTGGTATAAGGCCTCAACTCACCCCTCCTTGCCAGGATGAAGCACACTGGTCACAAAGCCCCCTCCAGAACTTGTGGAGAAGCCATCCACTAGAGAGACTGCAGCCTTACACTCCCCAGAAACAAGCAGTGGGCAGACCACCCACTTGAGAGACTGTGGCTTTGCACTCCCCAGGACCACGCAGTGGGCAAACCACCCACTAGAGAGACTGTGGCTTTGCACTTCCCAGGACCAAGCAGTGGGCGGACCACCCACTAGATAGACTGTGGCTTTGCACTCCTCAGGACCAGGCAGTGGGCAGACCACCTACTTGAGAGACTGTAGCTCTGCACTCCCCAGGACCAAGCAGTGGGCAAACCACCCACTAGAGAGATTGTAGCTTTGCACTCCCCAGGACCAATCAGTGGGCAGACCACCCACTAGAGACACTGTGGCTTTACACTCCCCAGGACAGAGTGAGGGGCATGTGTCCCCCTCCAGGAGCAGTGGCGTTGTACCATCTTCCGGCTGAGGTGCCCCCCTCCCTCTTCCCCCTGAGGTGCCTGTGTATTTTCGACCTGATGCCCCAGCAGTGTTCTCTCCGTATTGAGGCAAAAGTCAAGTGGGGCCTTGGCCTATGTGATTCGGCCCTGGGGCCCACGGACATTATTGACTGGGCAGTGTCCCTCCCTCTGTATATATTGTAGATATTTGAGGACGCATTTCTAGAACTTTATATTATTACACTGACTTTACTCACTTCCTTTTGTCCTTGCGTTATTCCTGAGGGGTACAGGGTGGATATGTAATGTTGTTGCATCTGTTTGTGTGTATGTTGTTGGGGGTGGGTTGTTGCGTGTTGCATGTGTGTGTGTCACTCTCTTTTTCCTCCCCCCCTTGTGTGTGAGGTGCGGTACTCACTGTGGTTGTTTTCACCGCCGTTGGTATTCCTGCTGTTTGAGGAGATAAACCAACATGGGTAACACCTGTAGTTCCGGCTCCTTGGCGTCATGGTTCTTCCTTGAGTGTCCAGAGGTGAGTCATTTCCCTTCTGTGTACTTTTTCCGCCGTGCTTTTGGTGGCGTTGTTACCCCCCCGGAAAAGCTGGTGGATTGGTGTCTCGTAATACAGTGGACGGAACCTTGCCTTCCACCTGTCTGTTGGCAGTTACTGCTGCAGAGCTTGTTGCTACCGCTGTGGCGGTCAGTGTGTTAAAGTGGCTGTCTGTTTGAGCAGTTCCCCCCATTTCCATAATTCCATTGTTGTTACCGCCGGCATGTTGGCGGTATTACTGCTGCTTTATCACCGACTGCTAGGGTTGCAATGAGTGCCTATGTTTGGGGACAGCCCCTTGAGCAAGGGTCTCCCCAGTGAGGGATAAATATTTTTTTAATTACTTTTGGCCATTTTATGCCCCTGCTGGGGGCAGATCAGCCCTATTTGGAGGCCCATCAGTCCCATGGGGACAGCAAACCCAGTAGAGCCAGGGATTTTTTAAGATTATGTTTAGGGGCAGCCCCTTGAGAAAGTGTCGCCCCCAATGAGGGATAAATATTTTGTTTAATTGCTTTTGTTAATATTCTGTCCCTGCTGGTGAAAGATCAGTCCTATTTGGAGGCCCATTTGCTGCCTGTGGCTGAAAACCCACCAGAGCCAGCGATCTTTTAAGAATATGTTTGGGCGTGGCCCCTTGGGGACGGGTTGCTGTGACAGGACGGTTGACTATCTGGTCCACCCAGATTTGTTTTTGGATCATCTGGTTTTTGACCTTTTGCTAGGAGGGAGCCTCAAAGTTTGGGACTCACCCACAGTAAACTCATGGTAAATTGGACTGCACGTGTTAAATGAGGGTGCCACCTTATAAAGCAAAGACTGCTGTGATGCAGCAAGGGTAGGAGTCCCAAGTGGTTACACATGATCACATGTACAAATGTCTGTGCACCCATCTGAGGGTTGTGTGAAGAGGATTCCTGACGTCTGCAGCCCAAGAACCACAGTTAGATAGCCTGGCGCAGAAGGGACCATGCACAGTTGGTGGTGACCTGGAGTAGGCCTTATGAGATAGGTGTACATATGTGAGGGATAGTCAGTGTGCTTATTGTCTTGATTGTATGGACACCCCATTATATGTCAAAGGGAATTTATGGACTAGGGTGCAGTTCCAGTTCCCTAGGGTACCCAGGAGCTGCCACGTAGAATAGTGGAGCAAGGGAGCACCTTTGTGCATCCCTGGCAAAAAAAGCGGACCCAATCACAGGGCCCCATAGCGAGCCAAAGTCAGGAGACACTGTAGAACCCCTGTGAAGATGTGGAGAGGGGCTCTAGACCCAATCCTGGGGACCTGCAACAAAGCCAAGCCAGGGAGCAATGTCACGCTAGCCTTGTAGATTCTGCATGGAGGGGATAGGGTACAAGGACCCCATCCCTGGGCATCCCTTTGGCCGAAGATCGGTGGGGGAAGGCCATCACACTACCTCATGTGGCCAGGCCAGCTGCAACTGGAATCGTGTCTGCCTGCAAGAGCAGGCAGACAGAAGAAGAAGAGTGGGGGATTACCAGCGCAGTGGAACCGGACACCCTTGAAGAAGAGTCCCCTAGCAGGCCTGACAACTCAGCACGAGAACGCAACCAACACCACCAAAAACAAAAGGTGAAGAGGCTTTCCCCAGCACAGCAGAAGAGCCGGTCATCAATATGCATGCTCTGGTGAGAAGCACCACATAATGCCTTTCTAGGCACCACGTGTTTGCCCACCAAAAAGTGCTAGTTTTCAGGTTGTGGTGGACCCAGAAAGAAGGGGGTCACCACCAACAGAAAGCAAATGCATAGGGAGAGCAGCAGGAGCAGCGCTGCCCCCCCAGCAGTCAGTTGTGTATCCCTACCCTAGGTTGGGTGGGACTTGAAAATGATAACCCCTCCAGGGCTCTAAGTTGTTTATCAACAAGTCTCAGCTGGAACTTTTGTTTCATGGAGATGAAACTGCATCCTCTAAGGGCAAAGATCATGGTTGCAGTCCCTGTGGCTTGAATGGTGATAACAATAAGATTGTTATAATGGTGAACATTTACTAGGGGTGAAAGTATTAATGAAGTCTCTTAAGGATTATAGCTAAAATGGTAGCATGTTATGCTAAATGTGTGTTAAAATGTAAAGACTCTCTCTATTGGTGAAAGAGAGTATTACATTCTAATTAACAACAAAGTGATGTCCTTTGGGGACTGTGTCAACTGTGCATCATTTTTATGTTGAATATTTCAATGTTGATCAGGATGAACCTTGGCACACACCATTTAGGGGTGTACCTAGACTGCGTAGATCATGCTGAGAGTGATCCTAGTAATGCCAACCACTCCAGCCTGCTTAGACATGTTCCTTGTCGATCCTTATTTCAGTAATGGGTCTAACAGCCACCAGTGATCATAGTGGATGTACTTTATTGCCAGTATCAGGTGCTCTACTTACAGACATATATTTAATTAGACTACAGGTGAATGTCCTGCTATGTAGGTTGATGGTTTATATCTTCCCTTGGGAGAGACAAGAATGATTATGCAGTGCCATCCAAATGTAATTCCATCAACTTGTGCATATTTGTAAATTGTTGCGTAGTATTGAGTAGGGTTTGTGTAATAAATTTACTTTTACTTTCTCAAAACAAAAAGCACAGACTAGACAATCATTTATTGAGTGATACTCTTGTGTGCTGTGAATGGTGATTTCTAGCCCACACCCCCTCCCTAGAGTAAGCCTTGGACTGCTCTGCAATGCTACCCTATGAGAGTCAAGCGCTACAAAGGGGTGTTTGGTTCCCAGTGGTAGTCAAGTGTGAACCCATCGCTTGTGCAGGCCACACAACTAATGACCCACTCTCCTGTAGTCATCCCTATAGGGGACAAATAGTTTCAAAATTACTTTTGTCCGTTTTCTGCCCCCTTCGGGCAGATTGGTCCTATTTTGAGGCCCACCTGCCCTGGGGGTGAGGGCAACCCACTAGAGCCTGGATTTGTTTTTAGTATGTTTGGGGGTGGGCCCCTTGGGAAGTGTTACCCCTATGATAGATAAAAGATTTTTAAATTATTTGTGGCCATTTTTCAGTCCCCCTTGGTGGATGATTGGCTATTCTTTAGGCCCTAGATACCAGGGAAAGTTTTTGTGTGAGTCTGGAGATGGCTGGCAGTGGACTAGGACTTGGCTAGTGGTGTGTGTGGACTGGCATTTGGGTAGTGACATAGCATTTTATAAAGTTAACTATTTTATTTCTTATTCTTTGCATTTGTGGTTGTAATGTTTTATTTTCCTTTTTATACTAGTGGAAAGCTTTTGATTTCCTTTGCTGTGATTCCTGCTTGCTGTTTCATCGAAGGTAGATCTGCAGTTTGTGTAGTTGCATGTGTTTGGTAAGAAAATGTTTTTTGTACTATATACTCTGAATGAGTATTATTTCCCTACATTAATGTGTTTTTGTAAATGGTGTCAAAATAACTGCATGTTTAGCTTATGTTATAATGTGTGTGAAATTCTCCTTGTATTTGTGCATGATATATATTGTGTTGTCTTGTGAATATTTTTTGTTTTTGGTTTTCCTTTCTAGTCGGATACCGTTGGTGCTTGCTGAGTCTGTGTAGAGTAGCTGCTGGTGTATCTAGCTGTCTCTAGCAAGTGAGTGATATCATTTTTAAATTTATAGGTCTTTGTTTATTACTTATTTTACAGTTTGTTGATTGTTCTTGACTTATTTGTAAAGTTACTTTTATTAGTAAGGATTAAGGCTATCCGCAAGATGACCGCTCTGCAGGTTGTTGATATGCTTTTTGAATCTTCCTCTGACCATAATTATGAGTCTGACTCTGCAAATGAGGCAGAGGAGGCAATCCAAGATTCTGGTAAATTTTATATCCAAGAGGAATCATATGATAATAAACTGTGGACATAAGGCTTCTTTTAGAAGAGGACACTGATGTGCCGCAAGAGGTATCTGTATTGCAGCCTTGGGCTTCACAGATTCCCATCTGAAAGAGCTAAACTCTGGGTTGCCCCAAACATGGTGCAGCCAGTGTTGCCTGCCTTCACTGATGACGCAGGGTGTAGAGTGAATATTGAAAACTTTTTGCTTATAAATTTCTTTCAGTTGTTTAGTTGTTTATGGACAATGTATTTTTGGATGAGATTGTTGAACAGACTAATTTGTATGCTGAACAGTATTTCAGGGACAACAGTGCCAGAGTTAGACCTCGCTCTAGAGGTACCTTGTGGACTTCCACAAATCTGGATGAGATGAAAATGTTGTTGGGGTTAACGTTTTCGATGGGCTTGATAAGAGAGTCGATGCTGTCTTCATATTGGTCTACCAGTCCCTTGATGACAATGGCTATGTTTCCTGTAACCATGAGTTGTGATCGGTCTTTGCTTCTGCTTTGGATATTGCATTTTTTTGATAATGCTTTAACATTGCCACAAGATCGCCTTGATTGTGACTGCCTTTTTAAGGTTTGGCCTGTTCTTGATCACTTTGTAGAATCATTTTCAGTTATCTATTATTTTTGATGGGCTTGATTAGAAAGTCGTTGCTGTCTTCATATTGGTCTATTAGTCCCTTGATGGCAATGGCTATATTCCCTGCAACCATGAGTTGTGATCGATCTTTGCTTCTGCTTCGGATATTGCATTTTATGATAATGCTTTAGCATTGCCACAAGGTCACTGTGATTGTGACTGTCTTTTTAAGATTTCACCTGTTCTTGATCAATTTGTGGAATCGATTTCAGATATATGTTCCAGGGAAAGAAATTGCTGTAGACGAGTCTATGGTCCTGTTCAAGGGCTGTTTGGTCTTTAGGCAGTACATTTCTAGGAAGAGGACATGTTATGGAATTAAGATGTATATGCTGTCTGAGAGTAGGACTAGATATGTGTACAATTTCATGGTGTACACTGGTAGGGATTCCACTATTGACCCCCCCGGTTGTGCATTCACTTTTGGTGTTAGTGAGAAGATTGTGTGGGAACTTGGTACAGGACATTTTAATAAAGGTCACCATTTATATGTAGATAACTTCTACACTGGTGTGCAATTGTTCAGGAAATTGGTCAAAGTAGACACTGTTGCTTGTGGCACAATCTGCTCTAACAGTAAAGAATACCCAAGAGTGCTTGTTTGAAAACAACTTGAGAGGGGACAGTGCAGTGCTTCTTAGTGATGAACTTCTAGCTGTGAAATTTGCAGACAGGAGAGATGTGTACATGCTGACTACCATCCATGATGAAAGTACTTCACCCATGACTGTTTGGAGTTAGGTTTGTAAAGGGTGCAAACCTGTATACATTTTAGACAATAACAGGCACATAGGTGGTGTTGATAGTGTAGATCAGAGGTTGGAACCTCACACTGCTGTTCCTAAGGCTTACATTTGGTTTAAGCAGTTGGCTATCCATGTATTCCTCTTAGCAACTTGTAATGCTTTTGATGTATTCAAGGATTGTTCTCCAGAGTAAAAGATGGCATCTATTCAGTTTCAGCAGTCTGATAGTCAGCCTTGTTATAGTGGAACAAGCAAATGTTCCTAGAGTTGGAGTGGTGGAGTATGTGGCTAGATTGAAAGATCGCCACTTTGCTGATCACTTTCCCATTATATGTAGAGTCTGAATTGGAAAGAGGTGCGTGGAAGGAGAGTCGTATGTACTGCCCTGACAGTCCTTCCAAACGTGGGCTTTTGTGCCTGCCTTTTTCAGAATGTAACATACTCCCCCAAAAAATTGGGAGCTACTGTTAACGTAAAAGTGAACTGCCTGTTCTAAATTGTTTTATACGTTTAGTTCAGTTTCATGATTGGCATTAGCGCCATGTATTTAGTTAGTGCTTTTGTGTTTGTAGTTTTGTATTTACTAACTATTGGTTTGTGTTTTCTTTTTTGTTAAAAAAATGGGATGGCCGTGTACGTGAACAGGCGCTTGGCTGGCAGTATGCGTAGAGTTGCAGTTCACTGGTGGTGTGTGGAGTGGCGCTTTGCTGGTGGTGTGCGTGTAGTTGTACTATGCTGGTTGTGTGCGTGGAGTTGCTCTCGGCTGGCGGTGTGCGCGGACTGCTGCTTGGCTGGCAGTGTGTTTGGACTGCCACTTATCTGGCTGTGTGTGTACATACTGCTGGTCACTACACACAGTGCTAGCCAAGCCCCAGTCCACACATTCCATCAGCTGGTATGATTGCTGTGTAAGGCATTTGGGTGTATGAAAATGATGGGCCTTTGAACAGGGACATCTGTTGATGTGAGTGTTGCAATGTGCTGGGCCTGCGGCTGGTGGTGTGAATGGTCTTGTGATTGTCATGTATGAAAGGTGTGTGAATGGATTGTAAAGTCGTTGGTGCCTTGATGCGGCTTTACAGATCACAAGCTGTGATTTATTGGTTAAATTTTTTGACCTTTTAATTATTAACAGTGCATTTCATTTTTGTGAAATCTCTTGTTAATAACATTTGATGTATTGAATAATCAGTCACCCTCATGCCAAATCCAACCTGTATGTGTGTGTACTTGATGAATATATTGTTATGAAGGAATAATTGCCTTTTCTGACTTTCTCTGCCAGGGTGTACATTGTCTCTACATTGTCTTTTGTTGTGAATGTTGTAATATGCTGGGACCGCGGCTGGCGATGTGAATGGTCTTGTGTGTCTCACATATGAAAGGAGTGTAAATAGCATGTAAGGTTGTTGGTGCCTTGTCAAAGCTTTACAGCTATTGAGCTGTGAGTCATTGGTTCAGTTTTTTGATGTTTTAATTATTAACAGTGCATTTCATTTTTGTGAAATCTCTTGTTAATGAAATTTTATATACTGAACCAACTGCCACACTTGTGACAAATCCAACCAGTATGTGTTTAAAAACAATGGTGGGTAGCCCCAAGGTGTATTTATTGCACTTCTCTCACTTGGGAATTCAACTCACAAAACAACTTGCTCCACTCTAATCAGGTGTTGAAGCACACCCCTGACACGCTAGATGTCTCGGGTGAAACCCCAATGATGAAGCATGCCCCCTACTAGGTTGATGGGTGAGGGGTCTTTTTAACAAAACCTGAGGGTGTTTTTTTCACAATTTAAGAGTTTTTGAAATCACAGAAGTAAGAGACTTGGTAGTGTGTTCGCTTCTTATATAGGGAAAATCTACCAACTCTAGATATGTTAAAAACGTAGACAGCCAGGGGAGTACAGGGTGGTGTGTCTCTAGTGGATCCCAAGAGATTTTCTTACCCACAATGCCCTGCAAATCTCAAAATGTGACTAAAATCACACATTTCCTTGCATTTCTGTCCCATATTCTAACAGAAACAGAAATAAACCACAGATTTCCTACCACCCACAGTACCCCTCGGAGTTAGCCCAAAAATGCATTAAAACTGCATTTATGAATGCTCTTTGGTGCCCCCTCAATTTCTACCCATTTTTGTCCCTTCTCTTTTGCAGGCATTTAGCCCACCCACAGAGGTAAGGTATCATTTTTATCAGGAGACCAAGAGGACTGCTGAGTACTAGGAAACTTGTGTCTCCCCTCAGATTCCAGAACTTTCCATCACAGATATGTGGAAAATGTGTTTTATAGACATATTTTGAAGTTTGCAAGCGATTCTGCGTAGAAAAATGTGGTAAGAGACATTTGTGGCTCCCCTCAGATTGCAGAATTTTGTACACAAGTTCACCCCATCATTGATTTCCCTAGGTGTCTAGTTCTAAAAAATTTACAGGTTTGCTAGGTATCCCTAGGTGCCGGCTGAGCTAGGGTCCAAAATCCACAACAAGGCACAATGGAAAAATGCAATGTGTCCATGTAGCATTTAGGGTCTTTTCCGTTCATAGGCACCAGGCCCACCCACACAAGTGAGATACCATTTTTATTGGGTGACTTGGGGAAATGCTGGATGGAAGGAAGTTTGCGACTTCCCTCAGATAGCAGAACTTTGTGTCACTGAAATGTGAAGAAGATTTGTTTTTTTAGACACATTTTAAGGTTTGCAAGGGATTCGGGATAGAACAATGTGGTAAGAGCCACACAAGTCACCCCATACTGGATGCCCCTAGGTGTCAGTTTAAAAAAATGTGCAGGTTTGCTAGCTTTCCTTAGGTGCCGGCTGAGCTAGGGCCAAAAATTCACAGCTAGGCATATTTCTTAAAAAATAGCCCGTTTTCAGTGGAAAAATGTGGTGTGTCCATGTTGCGTTTTGGGGTGTTTCCTGTCACAGGCACTAGGTCACCCCACACAAGTGAGGTACCATATTTATAGGGAGACCTGGGGGAACACAGAATAGGAGAACAAGTTATTATCAATTGTCTTTCTCTGCATTTGCACTTTCCAAATGTAAGACAGTGTGTAAGAAAAAAGTCATTTTGAGAAATGCCCTCTAATTCACATGCTAGTATGGGTGCCCCCAAATTCAGAGATGTGCTAATAACTACTCCATCTAAACTTCATAATTTGTGCCCATTTCAGAAATGCAGAGGTTTCCTTGATACCTATTTTCACTCTTTATATTTTACTGAATGAATTGCTGTATAGCCAGTACACAATAAAAACCTGTTGCAAGGGGCAGCTCATTTATTGGCTCTTTGTACCTTGGGTTCTTTGTAAACCTACAAGCCCTTTATACCCCTCCAACCAGAAGGGTCCATCGAGCATAGCAGTATATTGCTTTTGAAAACCTGCCATAGTTTTGAAAAGGTAGACAGAAATGGCTGCTTTCTTTTCAAATCAGTTTCAATATATTTTTTTATTTCAACTGTTACTTTCTATAGGAACACATTGAAGGATCTACAAAAATGCTGAATTCAGAATGTTGTCTACTTTTCAGAAATATATAGCTTTTCATGATCCACCATTGGTTTCATACCTATTTCAATCACTAACTGGAAGGAGGTTGTAAGCACAAAAAATAGGAAAAATTGGCTATTTTCCAGTAAAATGCCAAAACTGTGTGGAAAAAATTGTTTTTCTGATTCTAGTCTGCCTCTTCCTGAAAGCTAGGAACATGGTGATTTTACCACCACAAGCCCTTTATTGATGCCATTTGCAGAGAAACAAATAGACACTTTCTTCTGCAGCACTTTTTTCCATTTTTCCCCCCAAAAAACAAAGGGGCATATTTATACTCTGTTTGCGCTGAATGTGCGTCAAAAATTTTGATGCACAATCGGCGCAAACCCTGCCCCATATTTATACTTTGACGTCCGACCCCGCGGGCGTCAAAATTCCACCATGTGCATCATTTTTTGGAAATGGGAACCAGCCTTGCATTAATTATATGCAAGGTAGGCGTTCCCTTCTAAAAAATGACTTTAAGGCCTGTGCCCCATATTTATACTCTGACGTCATTTTGACGCACAGGAGGGGGTGGGCCTTAAAAACCGGCGCACAGCCTGATGGGCGCCGTTTTTTAACGCCTGGGTCAGGGCAGGCATTAAGGGACCTGTGGGCTCGGAAGGAGCCCAGAGGTGCCCTCCCCTGCCCCCAGGGACACCCCCTGCCACCCTTGCCCACCCCAGGAGGACACCCAAGGATGGAGGGACCCATTCCAGGGAAGTACAGGTAAGTTCGGGTAAGTATTTTTTTCTGTTTTTTTTCTTGTGGCATAGGGGGGCCTGATTTGGGCCCTCCTACATGCCACTATGCCCAGTGACCATGTCCAGAGGACATAAGTCCCCTGGGCATGGCCATTGGGCAAGGGGGCATGACTCCTGTCTTTGCTAAGACAGGAGTCATGTCAATGGAGGTTAGGCGTCAAAACAAATTGCGCAAATCCGGTTTGAGGCCTGAATTTTGCCTCAGACCTGACTTGCCCCATTTTTGTGACGCACAACCCCCACTTTCCCATACGCCGGCGCTGCCTGGTGTGAGTCATTTTTTTTGACGCACACCAGTCCGCAGCGCAGGCTAACGTCATTCCATAAATAAGGCGCCCGCATGGTGCGTTGGAATGGCGTTAGCCGGTGGTAAAATTTTTGACGCACAACTGCGTTGGCGCAGTTGTGCGTCATAAAGTATAAATATGGGCCCAAATTTAGCTTTTGAATCTCCAGGAGGAAAGAAATTATGCAAATTTGGCAGGAATCCTTTATGACAGCAAAATGTTATGAGGGCCTAAGTGTGAACTACCCTAAATAGCCAAAATACTTAGCATAGGGGAGAAGAGGCGTGGCAGTGGAGGGGTTAAGAATGTTACACATTTTGTGCATCTTAATGCAATACTGGGAGAAACAAGAAAATATTTGAGAGACAACTGGTATAAGGGGGGTGCACTACTGTGGAAGTAGTCTGTTTTAAAATCTGGGGAAGGATAATATATGCTGCTTATGGGTGCAACTGTCAAATTTAAGTAACTGACTTTGTACTGCTAGTCGACTGCCATTTATTATTGTTTTTAGTCAAATGCTACATACTTCATGCAATTGTGGGGCTAGTCGTAATTAATTAATAATGCTAGTTTCTGCATGGATGGGTGACAGTTGTGTTTTATTTTTTATGATCATAATATTTTATCGTTTTAGATGATTATATGTATAATGCATTAATTGTTTTCAAATTGATGAGGATTACCCAAGCCAAACAGAATCCATGTGCTGGAAAACGAAATATCATAATTTCTATTGTTATAACTCAGGGTGCCGCCCTAATAGGCCAGGATATATATGGCACTCATTTGACCATGTTGTACACCTACCAAAGTTTGCCTTATATAACACCACTGGCTGGCTCTTTGAGAGAGGTGAAGGGTGCAGCTCCTCTCGTGTTAACTGGTGCACCAGTTGCTGCTGCCCCACCCTCAAATTCAAACGGGTGAATATGGAAAGATATCTAGAATAGAATCCAGACAGAGAGCTAGCATACAAAGACAGCATAGAGAGATAAATAATTAGATCGACAGAAAACAAACATTAGTATTATTGGAATTTATGTTCATGACAGTAACAAATTGCAACCTGGAAGATATCGTCAACAAACGTAAAATATTGAATATAGCTCACGCTCCAGCTCCAAATAGTACAATTACATTCCGTTGTATCTATTTGGATCGCAGAAGATGAATTGTTTTATTATGATCTGTCATTATATGTTCATTTTCTTACTTTATCCTGTTTTAAAATGTCATAGCTATCTTTTTGCCTGTCATATGAGATGCAGTCTGTTTTCTCGGAGAGTCCAATAAACTGATTTGCTTTTGCTAGCATCAATTTAGTAGATAGCATCACGTGGGGATGCCAAATAGCTTTAAAACCAACCCGACTTTACTATAAGTTTTCGGCCATAGTTCAAACACACGTATTCATCAAATGTGTAGTAGAAATCGGTCTCTGGTAATCGAAGATGTAAGGCATATTGAATACGCTCATCTAAACATATACTTTCAAATGTCCTTGTCTTTTCAGAATATTGAGTGGCAGTGATGCCACTCACTTAGATTGAATATATTATTATCGACAGCTGGGCAGTAAAGAACATACTCCTATTGGTCATTGTTCTAGAGCAGTTATCCTTAACCTTTTGACTTCTGTAGACCCACACTTAGGGCTGATTACGAATTTGGCATTAAGAAAACCTGACTGGCAGACCTGTGGTAAGGAGACCGCCACAGAGGTGGTAGTCTCCCCACCTGCCTGATTAGGAGGTTTCCACATGGTTGCCCACCGAAAACGAAGGTTCCGATCAGCCATGTGAAAAGCGTGCAGCGACATTGGACTTGGCTCCACATGGAGCCGAGTATGATACTGCCACACAGAATCCTCCCTAGCACCCTCAGAATGCGCACTGTCTGCTGGAGCTGGGGAGTGGTGCCTCCAGCACTTGTTCTTTGCCAGCCTTTTGATGGCAGTTGAACCGCCATGAAAAGGCTGTCAGAGAACATGGTTGTAATCAGCAGGGCCGCGCCAACTTCAGCGCTGCCCTGGCTAATCACAACCAAGACCACCATCAGCCCGTCGAGATCAGAGATCAGGGCGGAGACGGTGGGGTTTTGGTGGTCCAGATTTGTAATGTGGCGGTTGCACCCCCACAGCCTCAGCAGTCCAACTGCCACCACGAGTCTGGCAGTCTTGAGACCAACAGACTCGTAATCTGGCCCTAAATCATTACTGGAATCCAGGAAGCCCAGCCTCAGCCTCTTGTATGAATCGCAAAAAGAATACACAAAGAATACAAAAACAAGCATTCATCGAATACACAGATTATGAAAATGTATGTTTAATTCACAAAATTAAATATAAATAAAATCAACATTTTTATTTTAGAAGGGAGGGTGTAGCTTTTCTAAATTCAAATTCGGCCAATCTTAATCCATCCTATATTCTGTTTGATCCATTTATGACTGTTTCTACAAATCAATCTGAGGAGACTAAATTAAGGGCATATTTACGAGCCCCTTGCACCACCGTTTCATTACTTTTTGTGATGCAGCGCAGTGCAAACCTTGAAATCATATCTATAAGGCCATGAAGCCACTTTGCGCAGCTTTGAATGACCTCATAGATATGGGGTAAGGCAAGACAGAACAAAACTCTGGGTTGCCATACTCTGCACAAGGGAGGCATTCCATGGGCATTGTGATGGGTGTTCCCATACAAAACCCATGGATTTTGACATATCCCTAGATTTACAAGACCTTGTAAACCTGGAAGTGTGCCAAAACTTAAGCCTCCCAGAGGAGGCGCAACAAGGAGAAATATCTTTTTTCTCCTTGTTTTTTCCTCTTTCAGTGTGTGCAGCATTGTGAAGCATACATAGAATGTTGAAGAAGCCGCCTCCCAGGATTAGTGTTGTGCATGAAGATGCCCCTTCCTGCACCAAAACAATCCTGCATGTGTTACATTCTGAAGTACACATAGAAAGAGGAAGAAGCCTCCCAGGATTGTTTTTGTGCATGATGATGCCCCTTCCTGCAGCAAAACAATCCTGTGTACAACACAGACACCCTTGCACCATGGTGCCAAGGTGCCTGCATTGGTGCTAGTCTGCCAAAATGACGCCAGTGCAGTGGACATTGACAGGAATGTGCTGTATGCCACAGATACAGCACATTTCTGCCCTTTCCCTTTGAGGCGCGGCAGTGCAGCAAGATGACTTGCTATGCTGCCTTGCACCAAAATATCATAAATCTGGGCCTTCATTTTTAGCCTCCAATTTCAAATTCCTTCACATTTGTAGATCATTTTAATATTTTAAATTTTACATTCTGCCTTTTTATATACTCTATTAATCTGTCAATAGTTTTCAATTTCCTAAAGCTATCTGAGTAGGCTTTGTGGGCCCCTGGGGTCCTCAGACCACTAATTAAGAACCACTGTCAAATAAATTACTGTGAAAACATTTGTAAAAGACGTCTTTGCATAAACCATAAAAAATATTGAAAGATGCTGTTTTCATAATTTGGGGTAATGCCAGAGAGTCACATGTACCTCAGGCCAATTCACAACCATGGTGTTCCTCTACCAAAGTTGGTCTCATTTATCACTACTGGCCATCTGACATCACTTCCTACAACCACTGGCACATACCTTCATTTTTTGTGATCAGAATTTGATTTTAATCTTCAAGCTTTGACCCAAGCAAGAGAGAGAAGGGTAGAAAATGCAGATAGGAGTTAGAGGTGTAAGATACAAAAATGCTGTCAAAGAAAGAGATTGGGGTGAAAAGGAACATGATGAGTGTGAGATAAGCAAACAAGTAATGTTGTGAGGGGGAATAAATAATCATGAGGTAAAATCAAGACTATTCCGCTCCATATCATAAAGCCAGCCTGGATACTTTGGATTAAGAGAATTATCAGCCCACCTAACCTACTTTCCAGATTCTCACAAAAATCTTAACATCCAGCTCAAGAAGAATATAGGCCAATAGGACAGTACTGTGCGGGATCGTCTTTGTTTGTGGAAGTGATTCCATGGTGTTCGCCAGACCCTTTGGACAGGTCCGTAAGATGAGGCGCTTGCGGCAAGGCTACATTTTTATGCAACAAGCCTGTAAGACCGTCTGGCCCCAGGGCACTGACCAGCTTGAGGCTGTCTATTGTGTAAAGACCTTCCTCTTTGTGATCTACACCTCAAGGGATACTAAATTGACTATACTTAACTTGGGCAAAGTTATTGAATTCAAGTAATCCTTTCTGTCTTGCTCTTATGAAGACTCAACTGTCTACAGGGCCTGAAAAAAGGTAAGAAAGCACTTGTGTTTAGCTGTCTTAGATGCATGACAGATCTCATATTGTCTTTCACCTCTGTTATGAATCTGCTTGCTTGGTGCAGTCTCAGTTTCATTGCTGCCTGCTTCCCTCTCATATGTCATCCAGAGTTTTGCTGTGATATACTTTTGTAGCTTTAATATGGCCCCACAATTCTAGTACTCTTTATTATGCTGTCCGTTACTCCATCTTCTTATGCTGAGTCTCAGTTTCAGTAGGTCCCTGTGTGAGAGTAACGAATAGGGCTCTTCTGTCATGGCTCCTCCACCACAGGTGAGCTACCTTGCAAATGAATTTGCTGTGTACGACTGCTTTTAGGCCTTCCCCATCAAGCTCTTATCTAGCTTCTTTGTACCATTATGGAAAAGATAATCCTTAAACTGTAGTCTACCTGTGTTCACATGTGCAGGGTCCCTTAAGAGGACATCATTTAGACTCTATCTGCCATTTTTCTCCACCTTCTTCAATCTAAGAATGTGTGAGAATTCCGTTCTGTATAGCACAAAAAATTAACCAGCTGGAAGCACTGTGTTTCCCCATAAGGGACCCCAATTTAAACCTAGAATTATCCCAATTTGCTTGCAATTCAGAATGGTTTCCTCAGTGGATGACTGCACCACATATGGTGCAGTCTTCGCGGCAATTTACACTACCACGCAAGGTACCCCATCAGTTGCCAACTTGCCGCAAGTGTTAAATAAATGCAAAATGGGCACAGGGCTGCTCCAACCCTAGATTTGGGGATGAAACTGATACATAACATCGACACAGTCTCCTCAATAGTACTCAATACCATTAATGGGGAAGTGGTAGCATTGGTTAGATGCGAGGTGCTCTCGGAGATTCACAGTTGGAACAGTGGCGTCATTTACCGAAAATGATTTCCGAAACCTATACTAGTATAGGGTAAGATAGTATGGAAGTCAAGCTGAAGAAGCCTGAAATTCAAAGTACCACCCCTAAGGATGGTCCTAAACAAGCACAAGAGGGTTGTGAAAGATGCTGGCATAAACAAAAATAATATAAAGACAGACAAAGTTAGAGAGCAGACGCTCTCCATCCAGAGAGCTCCGAAAGGAGATATAGGTGGTCATTACAACCCTGGCGATCGGTGTTAAAGCGGCGGTAAGACCGCCAACAGGCCGGCAGTAAAAAATTTGCAATTATGACCGTGGCGGAAACCGCCAACAAAGACAGCCACTTTAACACTCCGACCGCCACGGCGGTACAAACAAACAGCACGGTGGTCACTGCCAACAGACAGGCAGGAGACAATGTACCGCCCACACTATTATGACAGGCCAATCCGCCACCTTTTCCGGGGCGGATTCACCACGGATAAAAACACGGCGGAAACAGGGATCCCGAAGGAAAAATGCTCACCTCTACACACCCCATGAGGAATGAGGACACCATGGATCCGGAACTCCAAATTCTCCCTGCAATAGTCTTCCTGCTCCTCTACCAGGAGCACGAACGCCGGCGGCGAAGACCACAGTGAGTACTGCACCTACGACACAGGGGAGGGGGGAGGGGAAAACAGGGACACGCAACACCCCCACCCCCACCCTCACCCACCACAACACACACACTAATGCATATCAATACATCACAGTTACACCCCCCAAACCCCCTGAAAGAATGCAAATACACTAGAAAATGAGTGTAACCATTGTAATATATTAAAAGCAAGTAGGCAGAAACATATATATACACCATGTACAAAATATATACCAACCATAGTAGTCCAGGTAGTGCTCTAATAAAGTCTGTGGAACACTGGGAGTCCTCGCCCTCTCCCACCGGGCACTGGCCAACTTCTGATGCTTCACAGGTGGGGGACTGTCTGTGCTGTGGCTCTGTGCCACACTGGCTGCCCTGGTGGCCGGTGCACTCCAGATTCCGGTGACTACAGGCACCACTGGTCCCGGAGATGTTGTGGCTGAGGTGCTAGTTCAGGACCTAGGAGACGGACGGGTGGGGGAGGTGTGGGAAAGAGGTCAAGGTTGGACAGGAAACGTTTTTTTGACACACTGGGACGGGTAGCTGGAGGGGGTTTGGAAGTGGAAGAAGAGGTTGTGGTTGTAGGAGGTGTTTGTTTGCTGACTTTGGGTAAAGGTGCATGCGCTGGAGGCTGTCGTGAGGTGGATGGCTGTTGGGTGGGTGTGTGCCTGCGTTTGTGTATCTTGGGAGGGGGCGTCACAGCCACACTGGGAGAGGACACAGGGGGCGTGTGAATGGTAGTGGGGGTGGTGACTGCACGTGAGCGGGGTGTGTTGGTGGGTGTGCTGGAGAGGGACGTAGTGGCTGTAGAGGTAGTGCATGAAGGTGTGAGTGTAGATGAGACTGGGAGGGAGGAGGGAGACGAGGAGGAGGGGGACACAGTGGAGGCAGTGGATGTTGGTGTGTCTGCATGTGTGTGATGCTTGCGTGAGTGCCTGTGGGATGTGTGGTGTTTATGTTTGCCTGAGCTTCCCTTGTGTGTTGAGGTGTGGTCTGTAGGTGTGCTTGGGATAGGCTGAGGTACAGGGGATTGGGTCGGGGTGGAGGAAGTTGGAGGGGGGAGGCTAGACACAGGGACAATGGCTGCAATCAGTGCTGATGCCAGAGTCTGAAAAGTTCGCTGAAGGGCCGCCTGACCAGAATGAATGCCCTCCAGGAATGCATTTGTTTGTTGCAGCTGCCTTTCTACACAACGTCAAAGTGATTGACCCCCATTCCCTACCCTTGCCATGTGGCACATGCATTCACTGTTGTTTCATGCACGCCGCACTCTCCCCCCTTCCTTCTTACATCCAGCCCTCTCCACACAGGCGTAGCCCATACAGCATGCTCCCAGTGTACTTACCTGTTCGTCTGGAGGACCGTAGAGTAGCGTGCACTGGGGGAGGACCCCATCCACGAGTTTCTCCAACTCCTCCGATGTGAAGGCAGGGGCCTTTCCCCAGACACTCGAGCCATTGTCTCTTCAAGACCGAGGTCACAGCAGCACTTGCAGTGTAGGTCCTCTCCTGTCGAAGATCAGGTATGGAGTGATTGAACAGATAGAAAATGGCGGTCACGTCCGCAGCGGTGCGTACCATCACTGCCGACTTACATCGTCATTGGCTCCTGGGACCCATAGGGTCCAATGCTAACCAATGCAGCATTGCACCGCGGTCTTCGACCGCCTACCGCAACGGTGTACAACGCCAGCACAGTTACCTCACATCCCATTGTGCCACTTTAGAGGTCAGGCACCCGCCATTTCAGGGGCCCACATGGATTAATTTTCAACTGCGTCACAAATACCTAGGTCTAGACTCAACACACAAACAGGCCACCTTTTGTGTATGAATTGTGTTCCATGTAAACTGTGGGTATGTACCTCTGAGTTGTTTGACTCTGTGCTTGCTGTTGTCCTTCATAGGAACCGTCCGCTGGGACATTTGAGGAGATGACGGCATCCTCTGGTGTACCGACCGTTGGTGGACCTGTCGAGAATGGAGGAGCGACATGTGATTATCATATACAGACTTGACCGTGCCACAATCCAGGAACTGTGCACCCAGTTGGAGCCAGACCTGATGTCAGCAACTCGCCATCCCACAGGAATCCCCCCTCAAGTGCAGGTGCTGTCAGTGCTCCATTTCCTTGCAAGTGGGTCATTTCAAACAACAGTGGCCATAGCATCAGGGATGTCCCAGCCTATGTTTTCCAACATGTTGTCCAGAGTGTTGTCTGCCCTTCTGAAACACATGCGGAGCTACATCGTTTTCCCTCAGGTGGAGGATTTGCCTACAGTGAAAGGTGATTTCTATGCCCTGGGACATATCCCCAACATCATAGGTGCCATTGATGGGACCCATGTGGCTTTGGTCCCCCCCACAGGAGTGAACAAGTGTACAGAAACAGGAAGAGTTATCATTCAATGACTGTACAGATGGTATGTTTGGCCGACCAGTACATCTCCCATGTGAATGCCATGTTCCCTGGCTCAGTGCATGACGCCTACATCCTGTGGAATAGCACCATCCCTTATGTGATGGGGCAACTCCAGAGGCACCGTGTGTGGCTATTAGGTAAGCACCTGGGAGCAAGACAGTGGGAATGGTTGTCTGGGTCTGGGGTTGTCCCTACAGGTTAGTGCGTGTCTATCAGTTGTCCCTCGCCATTTGCAGGTGACTCTGGTTACCCCAACCTGTCATGGCTACTGACCCCAGTGAAGAATCCCAGGACAAGGGCAGAGGAACGCTACAATGAGGCCCATGGGTGAACTAGGAGGGTGATCGAGCGGACCTTCGGCCTCCTGAAGGCCAGGTTCCGGTGACTCCATATGACAGGTGGATCCCTATTCTACTCACAAAAGAAGGAGTGCCAGATCATCGTGGCCTGCTGTATGCTTCACAACTTGGCTTTGCGACGACAGGTGCCTTTTCTGCAGGAGGATGGTCCAGATGGAGGTCCTGTGGCAACTGTGGAGCCTGTAGACAGTGAAGATGAGGAAGCAGAGGAAGAAGACATGAACAACAGGGACTCAGTGATCCAGCAATATTTCCAGTGAGACACAGGTAAGAGTACAGACCTGCCTACTACATGTACTTTAACACTACTACCTCTCTACTGTCTGTCCTTTTCACCCAGTGTGTTGGCACTGAGTTGTCACTTTCCCTTACGATTTCATAGATGTGCATCCCACTGTGTGACATCTGCTCAGATTCCTCATGGACTAGAGCTGTGTGACATAGGTATGTTGAGATTACAATTGTAAGAGCATTTTGTCACTTTAATTGCTAATACACTATTTCGAAATCACAGACAGACTCCAGATTGTTTTGTGCTTTAAGTGTGTTTATTTAAGTGCTCAATATTGGAGCGGGTAGTAAAATGGTGAGGGGTGATGGTGGAGGATTGTCCATGGCAGAGTCCAGTCTATTAGTCTCACAGGTGCATTGCCCATATGGGCATAGGAAGTGGAGCTGGGGCAGTTTAAGTATGGACAGGGTGACAAAGTGAGACAGTAGGATGACAATCAGGGTGGTCTCATTTCTTGGTGGGGGTCTTGGCATCGTGCTCTGTCTTTGTCCTGGATCTCAGGGACCGTTTGCGGGGTGGTTCTCCCTCTGCAGGCGGTGGGGTGCTGGTGTGGTAGTCCTGTGGCGGGGCGTCCTGTCCACTAGCGCCGGCGGAGGTGGTGGGCAGTTCATCGTCCATGCTAGTGTCAGGGGCCCCTTGTAGTGCCACAGTGTCCCTCCTGGTGTTCACGAGTTCCTTCAGCACCCCTACGATGGTGCCCAGGGTGGAGCTGATGGTTCTGAGTTCCTCCCTGAAGCCCATATACTGTTCCTACTGCAGTCTCTGGGTCTCCTGAAACTTGCCCATTACCATTGCCATCGTCTCCTGGGAGTGGTGGTGGGCTCCCATGATGGAGGAGAGGGCCTTGTGGAGAGTGGGTTCCCTTGGCCTGTCCGCCCCCTGTCGCACAGCAGCCCTCCCAGTTCCCCTGTGTTCCTGGGCCTCCGTTGCCCTGGACTGTGTGCCCACTACCACTGCCCCCAGGTCCCTGTTGTTGTTGGGGTGGTGGATTAGCCTGGGTTCCTTGTAGTGGTGGACACACTGCTGATTGACGTGTCCTGGGGACGGAGGTATGGGCCTGCTGGGTGGGTGCTGTGCTGGTGTTTCTATTGGGGGGAAGGTCTGTAGTGGCCTGTGACTGTGTCAGGGGAACCCACTGTCCCGAGGTCCCCGATTGTCCGGGCTGGTCATCTAGATGCAGTTGGACAGAGGTGCTGTAATCACTGTGGGCCTCTTCTGTTGGTGGTGTGGACCTGTGTGGACCCTCCTGTCCAGTGATGTTGGGTAGGGGTCCTGCAGGGGTATAAAAGATGGTTATTACATCTGTGTGTGGCATGTGTGAAATGGGTGGGTGACCGTGTGCCCCAGTGCTTGCATTCCTGTGTGGGACCTTGTGTGATGATGGTTTAGGGGGTTGTATGGGTATGTGCAGTGGGCATGCTTCGGTGATGGGTGTCCATGCTTCGTTGTTGCATGCAGGGCTTGGTGTTGGGATGGGTGGGTTGTGATAGTGACATTTGTGAGGAGTTGGAGTGATGGGGGTGAGGGTGGGGGTATGTGCTGGCATGCAGGTAGGGTGGGGGATGTAATAGTTAAGATTTGACTTACCAGAGTCCATTCCTCCACCTACTCCTGCGAGGCCCTCAGGATGCAGAATCGCCAAGACCTGCTCCTCCCATGTTGTTAGTTGTGTGGGAGGAGGTGGGGGTCCACCGCCAGTCCGCTGAACCCCCAGGTGGTGTCTTGAGACCACGGAATGCACCTTCCCCCGTAGGTCGTTCCACCTCTTCCTGATGTCCTTCTGATTTCTTGGGTGCTGTCCCTCTGCGTTTACCCTGCCCACGATTCTACGCCATAGCTCCATCCTCCTTGCAATGGAGGTGTGCTGCACCTGTGATCCAAATAGCTGTGGCTCTACCCGGACGATTTCCTCCACCATGACCCTGAGCTCCTCCTCCGAGAACCTGGGGTGTCTTTGCCGTGCCATGGTGTGGTGTAGGTGATGTGTGGGGTGGAGTGTGTGGTGATAAGTGTGCTGATATGTAGTGGTGTGTTGTGTGAGGTGCGTGGAAGTTCTGTCGGTGTTGTGTGCCTGTGGATGCTGTTGTTCTTGCTGGTGCTGTCTCTCTCTGGCCTTCTTTCGGAATTTTTGGTAGTAGGGGTTTGTAGGTGATGTGGGTGTGTGTTTTATATTGTATTGGGTGTGTGTGAGTGGTGTGTGTATGTGTGTCAGGTGTGTGTATTTCAAATTGTCCAATGTGGCTGTGTTTTGTAAATGCGTGTGTATTTCGAGCGTGGCGGTGTGTACCGCCAATGGAATACCGCGGTTGAAAGACCGCCACGTGGATTCGTGGGTCGTGATAGTGTAGACGTATTTCTGTTGGCGTGACTGTGGATGTTTTGTTATCGCCAGTTTATCACTGACCTTTGGTGTGGCGGACTTGTGTGGGTGTCTGAATTTTGGCGGATTCCGAACTGTGGGTCATAATAGCTGTGGCGGAATTCCACGGTGGTGTGTTGGCAGTCTTCTGCATGGCGGTAAGCGGCTTTTACCGCCAATGTTGTAATAAGGGCCATAATCTCAAAAATAGAGAAATGCTAAAGGCTACTTGCAGATATACTGATTCACATCCCTCTCGTCCCTTTCAGGACACACCAGATAGATGGAGTGATAGAGTGGGCCGGTCAGAGCAATGTCATGACTATGTGAAATAGAAGAAAGACTTACAGCGGTCTTCCAACAAGAAAAAAGACAAATTTCCACAACAAAAGCCACAATTTAAAAAGAAAATGGTGGCAGCAATTTCAATAAACCATGCCAGCAAACTTGAGAACATTTCTCAGGAGCAAGACATGAGTAGTGACCCTGCTAGACAGCGCTGCAGAAGTCACAATGTTGCCAGAGTGTGAAAGATCATCTGGATGCAACTGATGATTTTCTCCCAGTCGAGACTGTTTACATTCTCCCACTTGACAGGGTTTATGGCTTAAATATTCAAATTGAGGGAGACATAGAGCACACTATTAGTTTATTTTTTGGGAAGAACTTAATTGTGATATCCTATTGGCAAAAGGGGTTGGCCACACGAACACGTCCGTAATCTCCCACATGTCATTTTGCCTTCTTTCACAGATCTTATTCTGGAGGCTGTAAAAGAAGCCTATGGTGTTAACTGGGCTTTGGCGCAGGTACCCACACTATACCGCAACTACCTACAGTGGGAAAAGGATTCCCCAACCATGTAACACCTACTAGGTCTATACCCCTGCCTCAGCCCTAGATTCCTTTTAAACATGAGGCTAGAGCTCCAGTGAGAGAGATCCTCACTCAGCTCAAGTACCAGGGATTAATAGAGCCCTGTGTCTCTGTATTGGATGACCCATTATTCCCTGTTACAAAACCAGCCCATTCATGTAGAACAGCCTAAGATTACAGACACTTAAACAACTACACAAGCACATACGCAATACAAAATTCACACAGCCCTGCACTAATTAACAATATAGTGCAAAAAAAATACAAATAACATTGGATATTTCCAACAGTTTTTTATGCCAAACTCCTAGTGCGTGAAATTCGGGACCTGAGTGCATTCTCATTTAGCTCACAAAAATGTTTTGCCTTTTGCCCCAAGGCTATAGGAACAGCCCAGGGATGGTCACAGCCTGTGAAGCATCAATATTGCATGATATTGATCCAGAGGCGTTGTCCTATGTGGATGACATCTGTCTCATAGATGACAACCTCAACATTTATCTTGCCAGGGTCGATCAGATAATTTTAGAATTCACAGCCCTTGGCTACAAATTCAATTTTATGAAAACTAAAACAGCCTTTCTCAAGGTATTGTTCTTGAGATACAAGCTATCAAATGAGGGCAAGAGCCTGGCCTCGCACTTTTTAGAAAAATTTGCTAAACTTCAACCACCAAATACCATTAGGAAACTACAGTCTTTACTTGGTTTCTTTAACTTTGGTAGAACTTAAATTCCTGATTTTGCACAACGCATAAACCCACTCTATGATGTATTTGCCCAGATGTCTTAAGCAGACACTCAACAGTCCAACACATGCGTTTCCTTAGAGGATTGCAACAGGATATGCTAGAAGCAAAACACTTACACATACGACAACAAAATAAATTTGGTCATCAGAACAAATGCTGGTGTCATCAGGTTTACCTATGTCACCTTTAATGAGGGTGACACGGTTCCGATAGCATATAAATCACACTTAGATTCCAACGCAGAACAACACTTTGCACCCACTGAAAACAATCTTATTGCTGTACAGATGGCTGTTATTAAGGAGGGGTCACTTGCCCAAGGGAAATTAATTACTGTTGTTACCTCAATGCCAGCCTTGGAGGCTGTCACCAAAGCCAACCTTCCTAAAGCTAAAGTGTTACTTCCACGTTTGATTCAGTGGGTACTGTCACTGATGTTGACTACAAATTTGACTCAAAACTTCAAGCACAAGAATTTCTCCAATATGAACAGGAGTACCCCGCACCTCCTAACATTTTGCCACTTGACAGATACCCAACTGTCATTTACACTGATGTTCAGCACAACCAGCTGTTGGTGCTAAACATCAATATTCAGCAACTTGTGCAGATAGGAGTGGAGTGATAAAGGATGGTGTGTTGCAACCTCAACACACCGACATGCAGACCCTAGGGGACTGCACAGCTCAGTTGGCTGAGAGCTCTTATCCTGGCACTGGAACATACGGATCCAGGACAACTCACATTGATTGTGTGTGATTCATATTATAGTGTCTAGTCCTACAATAATTATCTCCCGCATTGGAGGTTGAATGGGTTCAGAGACTCAAAGGAGAACACCATAAAACACAGAACTCTGTGGGAGTGGGTGGCTAATCTTCAGGATAAGCTACCAGATGCTCATGCAGCACATGCATTGGGCGACCAAAGTGTAGGAGTATAAGTTATTGGAAACACTTTGGCTGATGAAGTGGCCACATCAGCAGTAGCTATGGCTTCTGTTGTTGCAATGACTCGTTCTCACACAAGATTAGATAATGCAATTCAGACTGCCGTGAAAGCTTCAGCTGAGGGCAAACTTCTTCCAAAAGCATACCCTAGGAAATATTCCTACCATATCAGTGCACAGAATGTTGCCTTTTTGACAATTCCTGGTGTTGGAGATTGAGTGATCCCCAACCAAGACCAAAGATTAGGGCCCTCATTACAACATTGGCAGTAAATCCTGCTTACCGCCGTGCAGAAGACCGCAAACACACCGCTTTGGCGGCGGAGTTCCGCTACAGCTATTACGACCCACAGCCCGGAATCCGCCAAAATCCAGACACCAACACAAGTCCGCCACACCAAAGGTCAGTGATAAACTGGTGATAACAAAAACGACAGCATCATGCCAACAGGAATACGCCCACACTATCACGACCCACGAATCGACGCGGCGGTCTTTCAAACGCTGTATTCCATTGACGGTACTCACCGCTGCGCTCAAAATACACACACATTTACAAAACACAACCACATTGGACAATTTGAAAAACACACACCTGATACACATACACACACCACTCCCACACACTCAATACCATATAAAACACACACCCACATCACCCACAAACCCCTATGACAAAAATTGAAAAAGAAGCCCAGAGAGAGACACCACCATCAACAACATTAGCATCCACAGGCACACAACACCATCAATCACACAACATCCACGTACCTCAGACAACACATCCCTTCACACATCACAACCAACACCACCTCCCACATCACCCACACCACACCATGGCACCGCAAAGACAACCCAGGTTCTCTGAGGAGGAGCTCAGGGTCATGGTGGAGGAAATCATCCGGGTAGAGCCACAGCTTTTCGGATAACAGGTGCAGCACACCTCCATTGCTAGAAAGATGGAGCTATGGCACAGAATCGTAGACAGGGTTAACGCAGTGGGACATCATCCAAGAACTAGGATGACATCAGGAAGAGGTGGAACGACCTACGGGGGAAGGTGCGTTGCATGGTCTCAAGATACCAGATTGCAGTTCAGAGGACTGGCGGCAGACCCCCACCTCCTCCCCCACAACTGGGGAGGAGAAGGTCTTGGCTATACTGCATCCTGGGGGCCTCGCACGAGTAGCAGGAGAAATGGACTCTGGTAAGTCATATCTTAACTATTATATCCCCCACCCTACCTGCATGCTATCACATAGCCCACCCTCACCCCATCACTCCAACACCTCACAAATGTCCCACTATCACAACCCACACATCCCAACACCATCCCTGCATGCAACACCAAAACATGGACACCCATCACCAAAGCATGTCCACTACAGATCCCCACACAGATCCCCAAATCAATTATCACACAGGGTCCTACACAAGATTGCAAGCACTGGAGAACAGGGTCACCCACCTATTGCACACACAGATGCAATAATCATGCCTTTACACCCCTGCAGGACCCCTACCCAACATCACCAGACAGAAGGTTCCAGACATGTCCACTCCCCTCACAGAAGAGGCCCACGGTGATGACAGCAGCTCTGTCTAACTGGATCAAGATGACCAGCCCGGCCCATCTGGGACCTCGGGACAGTCGGTTCCCCTGACACTGGCACAAGCCACCACTGAGCCTCCCCCTCAGGAAACACCAGCACATCACCCACCCAGCGGGCTCATCCCTCTGTCCCCAGGACACATCAAGCAGCAGTGTGTCCACCACTAAAGGGAACTCAGGCAAACCCAACAACCCAAGAAAATCAGGGACCTGAGAGCAGTGGCATTGGGCACACCGTTCAGGGGACAGAGGCACAGGATAAAAGGGGAACTGGGAGGACTGCTGTACGACAGGGGGAGGACAGGCCCAGGGAACCCACTCTCCAAGAGGCCCTCTCCAACATCATGGGAGCGTACCATCATTCCCAGGAGACGATGGCAACGGTACTGGCCAAGTTTCAGGAGACCCAGCGGCTGCAGGGGGAACAGTATCTGGAGATCAGGGAGGAACTTAAGTCCATCAACACCACCCTGGTCACCATTGTAGGGGTGCTGAAGGACCTTGTGAATCCAAGGAGGGACACTGTGGCACAACAAGGGGCCCCTGACACTAGCCTGGATGATGAACAGCCCACCACCTCCGCCGGCGCTAGTGAACAGGAGGCAACTCCACAGGACCACGACACCAGCACCCCACCACCTGCAGATGGAGAACCACCCCACAAATGGTCCCTGAGATCCAGGACAAAGACAGAGAACAATGCCAAGAGCCCCGCCAGGAAATGAGACCCACCTGAATGTCATCCTTCTGTCCCACTTCGTCACCCTTTCTATCCATCAACTGCCCTAGCTCTACTTCCTATGCCCCTTTGGCCAATGCAGCTGTGAGACAAATAGAATGAACTCTGCCATGGACAATCCTCCACCATCCCCTCTGCCCATTTTACAACCCCCTCCCCTATTTTGCACTGAAATAAACACCCTTGAATCACAAACCAAGCTGGAGTCAGTCTGTGCTTTCACAAATGTGTATTTGCAATAACTATGGAATATAGCAATGTCGAATGTATTGTCAACATACCGATGTAAACAGCTCTAGTCCATGAGGTAATATAGCAGAGGTCACACAGTGGAACCCGCATCTGCAAAATGGAAAGGCAAAGTGACAAGTCAAGGTCCATACACTGGGTGAAAGTGACAGACATATGATGGGTATAACAATTGTATGAGAGGTGTGAGGCAGTGACATCTTCTTACCTGTGTCTCACTGGAAGTATTGCTGGATAACGTTGTTTCTGTTGTCGATATCCTCTTTTTCTGCCTCCTCTTCTTCACTGTCCACAGGCTCCACAGCTGCCACAGGACCGCCATCTGGACCATCCTCCTGCAGAAAAGGAACCTTTCGTCGCAAAGGCAGGTTGTGCAGCATACAGCAGGCCACGATGATCTGGCACACCTTCTTTGGTGAGTAGTAGAGAGAACCACCTGTCATATGTAGGCACCGGGACCTGGGCCTCAGGAGGCCGAAAGTCCTTTCAATCACTCTCCTAGTTCGCCCATGTGCCTCATTGTAGAGTTCCTCTGCCCTTGTCCTGGGATTTCTCACTGGGGTCAGTAGCCATGACAGGTTGGGGTACCCAGTGTCACCAGCAAATGTCGAGGGACAACTGTTAGACACGCACTAATCCTTAGGGACAACCCCAGACAACTATTCACAGGGTATAGGGTCCTTGTCCTCACCTAGTAGCCACACACGGTGCCTCTGGAGTTGTCCCATCACATAAGGGATGCTGCTATTCCTCAGAATGTAAGCGTCATGCACTGAGCCAGGAAACTTAGCATTCAAATGGGAGATGTACTGGTCGGCCAAACACACCATCTGCACATTCATTGAATGATAGCTCTTCCTGTTTCCGTACACCTGTTCACTCCTGCGGGTGGTACCAAGGCCACATGTGTCCCATCAATGGTACCTATGATGTTGGGGATATGTCCCAGGGCATAGAAGTCACCTTTCACTGTAGGCAACTCCTCCACCTGAGGGAACACAATGTAGCTGTGCATGTGTTTAAGCAGGGCAGACAACACTCTTGATAACACGTTTGAGAACATAGGCTGGGACATCCCTGATGCAATGGCCACTGTAGTTTGAAAAGACCCACTTGCCAGGAAACGGAGTACTGACAGGACCTGCACTAGAGGGGGGGATTCCTGTGGGATGGCGGATTGCTGACATCAGGTCTGGCTTCAACTGGGCACCCAGTTCATGGATTGTTGCATGATCAAGTCTGTAGATGACTATTACGTGTCTCTCTTCCATTGTTGACAGGTCCACCAGCGGTCTGTACACAGGAGGATGCTGCCATCTCACCAACTGCCCCAGCAGACGTGCCCTATGGAGGAAAACACCGAGCAGAGAGTCAGCCAACACTGAGGTATTACTAAATGTAATTTGCAAACATTTGTAAATCTACAATCTGCCTGTTACTGTGTGTATGCAAGGCCTAGATAGGTGTGACACAGTTAATATTAATGCCATGTGGCCCCCTGAAATGGCGGCTGCCTGACCTGTAAGGTGGGACAATGGGATATGAGGTAACAGCGCTGGCGTTCTACACCGTCGCGGTAGATGGTCGAAGACCGCAGCGCAATCCTGCATTGGTTAACATTGGACCCTATGGGTCCCAGGAGCCAATGACGATGTACGCCGGCGGTGACGGTATGCACCACCACGTACGTGACCGCCATTTTCTGTCTGTTCACTCTCTTGATACCTGACCTTTGACAGGAGAGGACCTACACTCCAAGTGCTGCTGTGACCTCAGTCTGGAAGCAACGATGGCTCATGTGTCTGGGGAAAGGGCCCCTGCCTTCACTTTGTAGGAGTTGCAGAAACTAGTGGATGGGGTCCTCCCCCAGTACACGCTACTCTATGGTCCTCCGGACAAACAGGTGAGTACACTGTGAGCATTCAGCATGGGCAATGCCTATTTGGAGTGGTGTGGATGGAAGTTACGGGGGGACTGAGGCCTGCATGTGCAGATGGTGAGTGCATGTGCATCAGGACAAGGGTGGGAACATGGGCCAATGACTGTGACGGTCCGGACAGTTAAAGTTTTTCCTTTTCCCCTGTACTATACCTCTAGGTCAGTGCCCACCAGAAGAAGGATATTTGGCATGCCATCGCCAAGGACGTCTGGACCCTGGAGGTCCACCATAGACAGAGCACCCACTGCAGTAAAAGATGGGAGGACATTCGCCGCTGGAGCAAGAAGACAGCGGAGGCCCAGCTGGGGATGGCCTCCCAATGTGGGAGGGGTGCCTGTCGCACCATGACCCCCCTGATATTACGGATCCTGGCGGTGGCATGGCAGCCATTGTCCCTGTGTTCAGCCTCCCCCCTCCAACTTCCTCCACCCAGACCCAATCCCCTGTACCTCAGCCTATCCCAAGCACACCATCCGACCAGCATGCACACACCTCATCACACAAGGGTGGCTCTGGCAAACATAAGCACCACACATCCCACAGGCACTCACACAAGCATAATTCCCATGCAGACTTACCAACATCCACTGCCTCCACTGTGTCCCCCCTCTTCCACATCCTCCTCCTCCCTCCCTGTCTCGTCTCCACTCACACCTGCATGCACAACATCTTCAGCCACTACCTCCTTCACCAGCACGCCCATCACCACACACCGCTCATGTGCACTCACCACCTCCAAAACCATTCACACATCCCCTGTGTCCTCTACTAGTGTGTCTGTGAGCCCTCTTCCCAAAGTACACAAATGCAGGCACACACCCACCCAACCGCCATCCACCTCACAACAGCCTCCAGCCCATGCACCTTCACCCAAATTCAGCAATCGTACACCTCCTACAACCACTACCTCTTCCTCCACTCCCAAACCCACCCCATCTAACCGTCCCAGTGTGTGTAAAATAATTTCCTGGCTAACATTGACCTCTTCCCTTCACCTACCCCCGTCCGTCCCCTAGGGCCAGGCTTTCCAGGTCCCAACCCAGCACCTCAGCCACCACATCACTGCGCACAGTGGTCCCAGCAACAGCTTGCTTTTGGAGTGCGCCAGGTATCAGGGCAGCCAGTGTGCCATGGAGCGAGGGCAAGGACATTCTGCCACCTGCTAAAGTAAAAACGTTGCCCACATCCCGGAGGGAGAAGGCTAAAACACCTTCCACCAAGGGCTCAGGGAAAACAAAAGGGGATAGTGGCAAGACAGCTGCACCACCATCCAAGGTGGGGAAGGGCCAGAAAATCAAGGGCAGGTCAGGAGAGGGCATGGTGGCACCGACCATGGGACCAGTGTCACACCTTCTGTCCACGTCGACGCCAACCGGTATGGCGGAGAAGACCGCCACCAGCACCGCCACCTGCACCGTCACATGCACTGCCACCAGCAGCAAAGTCTCTGAGCCCGCCACCAGCACCGCAGTCACTGAGCCTGCCACCAGCATCGCCGCCACTGAGCCCGCCACCACAGAGCCCGCCACCAGCACAGCCACCACAGAGCCCGCCGCCAGCACCAATGCCACAGAGTCTGCCACCAGCACTGCCACCACAGAGCCTGCCCCCAGCACCGCCACCACAGAGCCCACTGCAAGCGCCGCAGCCACAGAGTCCGCCGCCAGCACCGATGCCACAGAGGCCGTCGTAAGCACCGCTGCCACAGAGTCCGTCGCCAGCACCGATGCCACAGTGGCCTCAGCAAGCACCGCCGCTACTGACACCGCCGCAAGCACCGCTAGCGGCCCCCGACATCCTGAGCCAGTGGCACCACCACAGACATGGCTGCCATCGCCAGTGGTCAGTCGACCGAGCCTGGTGGTCATTTCCAGGAGCCTGGGCAGCTTCCATCATGCAATACCTTCAGTGGAGCAAAGGCATCCACTACCTCTGTCCTTGGCAGGATGAAGCACTCTGGGCACAAAGTCCCTTCCAGAACCAGTGAAGAAAGGCATCCACTACCTCTGTCCTTGGCAGGATGAAGCACTCTGGGAACAAACCCCCCTCCAGAACCAGTGGAGAACGGCATCCACTACCTCTGTCCTTGGCAGGATTAAGCACTCTGGGCACAAAGCCCCCTCCAGAACCAGTGGAGTATCACATCCACCACCTCTGTCCTTAGCAGGAAGAAGCACTCTGGGCACAAAGCCCCTCCAGAAACAGTGGAGACTGTTATCCACTTGAGAGACTGTGGCTTTGCACTCCCCAGGATGAAGCAGTGGGCAAACCACCCACTGGAGAGACTTGAGAGACTGTGGCTTTACACTCCCCAGGATAAAGTAGTGGGCAAACCACCCACTGGAGTGACTTGAGAGACTGTGGCTTTGCACTCCCCAGGATAAAGCAGTGGGCAAACCACTCACTTGAGAGACTTAAGCGACAATGGCGTTGCACTCCCCAGGATACAGCAGTGGGCATGGAGCCCCCTCATGGTGCAGTGGCGTTGTGCACTCATCTGGCTGAGGTGTCTCCACTTCCCTTCCCCCTGAGGTGCCTGTTTCATTTCGATCTGATGCCCCTGCAGTGTTCTCTCCGTTTGATGTCTGGTATCGAGTGTGGGCCTCGCCCATGCTTTTCGGGCCCAGTGGTCCACGGACAATTATTGGTGAACTATCCGGACTTGTGTAGTTGGTGTACTTAATTGTATATACTGTATTTCGAGTTTTGACTACTGTTTTTTTCATGATTACAATTGTTCAACTCATTTCCTTATGTCCTTGCGTTCTTGAAAGGGGGGTCAGGGGGTGTATATGTAATGTTGCAGCATGTTGCAGCATGTATTTGTGTGTATGTTGTTGTGGGTGACGGTGGGGGTGTTGCGTGTTGAGTGTGTGTGTCACTCTCTTTTCCCTCCCCTCTCTCCTGTGTTGTAGGTGCAGTACTCACCATGGTCATCGCTGCTGTCTTTGTTGCTCCTGATAGAGGAGCAGGAATACCATTGCAGGGAGTATTTGGAGTTCTGGCTCCATGGCGTCCTGGTTCCTCGTGGGGTGTGGAGAGGTGAGTGTTTTCCCTTCCAAGTCCTGTTTCCGCCGTGTTTTTGTTTGTGTTGGAAAAGGTGGCGGATTGGCCTCTCATAATAGTGTGGGTGGTACATTGTCTTCCGCCTGTCTGTTGGTGGTGACTGCCGCGCTGTTTGTTTGTACCGTCTTGGCGGTCAGAGTGCTAAAGTGGCTGTCTATGTTGGCGGTATCCGCCACGTTCGTGATTCCATTTTTTTTCCCGCCAGCCTGTTGGTGGCATTACTGCAGCTTTAACACCGACTGTCAGCGTTGTAATGAGGGCCTAGATCTCATCAAAGCAGAGCATGAGGGTGTTGCATCTGCCCATGGTGGTGTCGCGGCCACAATATCACTCTTACAGAAATGCTTGTGTTGGCCGGGTCTATACAAACAAACCAAGCAATATGTCCTTTGCTGTGGCAATTGCCAGCACACAAAGTGCTCAAACATCAATTGCCCATTGCAGACATCCCTCTTTGTGTCCAATAGACCACTACAATGTGTGTACCTGGACCACTGTGGTCCTTTACAATCTGAATGTGCAAATAAAAACGTTTGAGTCGCTATTGTTACTTGTTCTAGATTCCTGTGGGTATGGCCACAGATGTCGGCTGACGCTCTAACTGTTTCAAAAGAGTTGCTGGTCTTTATCGATACATATTCTGTTGCAGTATTCCACTCAGACCAAGGACCCTGCTTTTGCCTCTATGGCATTCAGGTGCACCATGAGGGCGATGGATGTTGAACTCCATTACTCTTCCCCATATCATCCTGAGTGTAATTCTGTTGTGAGAGGAGGAATCGTGACCTAAACGGCTACAGTATTAGGTTCAGGCCACAGTTGGCTTCATCACCTATATGGGATCCAGAGAGCATGGTATAATCTGTCAAGATGGTCCTTGAGAGGACACACTCCTTACGAGGTCCTCTTTGGGATACCTATGTATGTCGCAGATCTATATGGCCCTGGCATGGTGGCAGCAGACACACCTTTTGACAAAAATGAACGTCTCACTGTCTTACAGGAGCTTCAAAAAATTTGTGAAGATAATTCACCTGCCAGTGCAGCCACCTGAGGAATAAGGGCTTTACTTCTACAAGCTGGATTCCTAAAGTTGGGGATCAGGTTTGTGAGAAGATTGCTGTGAAGAAGGAATTCGGCCCACAGTACAGAGCACCGCTTCCAGTCTTGGGGATTCAAGGCACCATAACTGTCGTTCCATCACCACTGACAGGTTCTAAAGAGACCAGATTTGTCTCCACGACAACATCAAATTGCATCATGTGGCCGATCTTGCACACTAGAGGCTTCTGTATTTGCAGAGACTGCTTCTGGTTATTTCAACAACCTTGATTTTTTTTTCAACTTCATCTGCACCTGCAACTGAAAATGTTTCAAAAACGCGTAAGCTGTACATATAGCTTTAAAATAACTATTGGGTTTATCCATGGCATTATCTGTGGATATTTCTTTATCTTGAAAAATGGTCATTATATTCCTGAACGTTCTTGTGTCGTGCAAATGGATGAAGTTTTAACACCATACCTTTTCTCACTTAAGGTCCGAAGAGACTTGTCCCTTGTGAACAATTCAGCAGTTCCAATTCCACCTGGGATTGTTTGGGATAAAGTACAATTTGATAAATACGGGCCTACAGAGGTTATTCAAATTCCATATGTATTTAAAATGTCAATTTCTGATGTAGTTACAACTGGTGCTGTTTCTCATGACTTGGATGTTAAAAGAGTTGATTTCATGCTTGCTGAAATGCAGGATTACACTGTATTTGAAAGTGACGATGTGTATATGACCACAGCGAATTATGGGGAAATGTTCTGTTACTATCTTTGGGGACATTACTTTCTGCACTGAGAAACTAGACATAGATCAGTATTCAATTACACACAGTGGAAACACTGTTCAACTCCACCTGTGGGGAGTCCCAAAACATATGTAGAAAAATGTGCATAGTTTTCGGGGCATGACACTACAAATGCAAAGTCATATTATTTCAAACTACCACCATCCAAAAAGAGGAAAATGTTCCTAACTGACACCAAATTAATCAATTTGGATTCCTTTGATTTCCAACTTGCTGTTGAAGGTTATTAATACTGGAAGAGCACTATTGATGTGAAAAGTGCATTGGGAATGCAAAATTGGCGAATTCAGGATAGGGAAGCTTTGTTTAGAGCATGTCTTATTCCTGACAAAAATATATCTTTAAATTACACAGTTCAACAACCGTCCTGCTTAGGGTTAGCAAAAATCAAAGAAATGAATGCTCCCAGTATCGCCACAGCAGCCAAATTTACCAATTGGCAAATATTCCTAAATGTCACAGAGGAAGAACTAAATGCTTCAGAATGGTACCTTTAATTCCACATGTTGCGTTCCGGTAGGTGGTTATTGTTGCCAATAGACACAAATGGGCATTAGGTTTGTTTTGCTAATTCCTCACTGGATTTCAAGATTAGCTGGCTAGACCCTCGCTATGTTTCGGGTCAACATGCTGCTATAGCTACCTCATACAGTTTGCGTAAACTGTGCCAACAATGGTCATGCACTAACACCTTAGCAGCAGTTAAATAACATCTTAGTCTCCTATCAGAGGAAGAAGACTTACAGGATTTCTTGCTATGTCCAAGGAAGCCCCTCTCTAAATGACTCCCGTATGCCACGTATAATGAGGTCTGGAAGCTTTCTCAAATGGAACCAGCAGCACGTTTAAGGCAGAAAGATAAGAACAATATGGAAAAGGCTTTATCTGTTGTCAATAATGGCATGAATCCTCGGACCAACAGAATACACACACTTAATAATATCCTGTCTTCTGTGAATTATATCATTCAGAATGACATGTCATTTTAACAAAATGGGCAAAGTCAGCTACGCTCCATCATGTTTAATGTTACAGATTCTGAAAAATCGTCACGTCCCATGGATATTCCCCAACAGTAGTGACTTGTTCCCTGCTTTTAATTTGCCCAGGGAACAACCGATAATGGCTAAAAAGGAAGCAAGTTAAACCAGGCATAATATTGAAAAGTTAGAAAAGCTGCCTTTCACCATAGCAGAGACACTATCAACAGTATGGCTCATAGATGACATTCTGAATCTGCCATCTTCCACCTTTTGTTTCACAAAATGTTGGAAACACTTTGCTGTGGACAGATACGAGCAGTTAGCAGATAGGTATATAACAGAAGAATGGGAGTTGCCTTTCGAGTTCAAATGTCTGAACAGTGAAACAGAGTTTGGTGCTATCAAAATGTAGTGGTGTATAAAGCACATAGGTCATACAAGCAGCGGTACACCACAAACCTTCAATGATTCTTTTAATAGTCAGGATAGCACAGCCCACAAAAGTGTGCAAATGTGTCCGTATGGGCTTGTTTCTAGAGAAGATATTACATGACATCCGTGAACTAGCGAGCCAATTCAGAAGTACCTCTACATTATCGCAAATATTACATATCCATGGCAGGGAGGGAAGCAAACCAACAGAGCTTACACTGTGGCAGGTGATAACTCATACAGCACACACAACACGTGTGCAAGTCCTGCTGCAAACACCATTTTATGCAATACAATCAGCCGGGGAATACAGATGTGTACAAGAGAGTGTGAAAAACTGGCTAATAACATTTTAGATGCCAACCAAAATGAACAGAAAGCAATAGCACTGACTCAAAGACACACACACATTTCAGACCTCCAAATTATGCTACTTCACAGCCATCATGCTGTCATAGTTTTAGTTTTGTAGATATGCATCACAAAATTGATTGTGCATGCTACATCTGCCCCTGCTCATCCATCTGGCCTCTTCTGGCACACACACACCTGCCACACTTAGGCCTTCATCACACAAACCTTGTACCTTTTCAGGTGCGGGTGGCATTCTCTCCACTTAATGACTCAAAACCATGGAACATCCAATGGACCTAGCTGGCTGATAAAAGGACAAACATGTAAAAGCAGTGCATGTATGTGTGGTAGGACAGCAAGTCACAGAATTTGCAGAGCAACTACAAATATATCCTCATATGTTCAATTTATAACAGTTCCTTTATATCACACAGCTGTTTTTTCCAAAAAGCAATCTTTGAGCATTACTGTAATTTCATAAACCAGTGCGCTTTTTTTTTTTTTTACATATCAAGCAATTGTACGGCATGTAGTACAGCCGTCCTGCACAAAACTCACTTGACACGTACATGGATAGGGTGGGATATTTTCACACTGAAACCTTACTGTCGTGGCTCGCAGATTCTACAGCAGCTGAGCCCTCTGCATGTTTACTATCATACGTCTTTCAAGCTTACTCACTCCCCCAAAAGACTGAGAGGCTAGATTACCAGGACCATTTACTAGCATAGGCCACATAAACCAACGCTACCACCAAAAGATCAAGAGGCTAGGATATAAGGACTATTTGCTAGCATAGGCCATATCAAGCAAGGCTACCCCCAAAAGGCCAACTGGCTAGATTACCAGGACCATTTCCTACTACACAACACAGAAAGCAAGGCTACGCCGCAAAAGACCAACTGGCTAGATTACAAGGACCATTTACTAACAGGCCCGATCAAGCAAAGCTACCCTAAAAAGACCAAATGGGAAGAATATCATGACTATTTACTAGCAGAGGCCACAATAAGCAAGGCTAACCCCAAATGCCAAATGGTTAGATTACCAGGACCATTTACTAGCACAGCCCACATAAAGCAAGGCTACCCTCAAAAGGCCAAGTGACTAGATTACCAGGACCATTTACTAGCATAGGACACATAAAGGAAGGTTATGTTCAAAAGGTCAAGTGACTACCTTACTAGGACCATTTACTAGCCTAGGCCAGATCAAGCAGGGCTACACTTAAAAGGCCAAGTTGCTAGATTTCCAGGACCATTGACAAACAGAGGCCATATAAAAGAAGGCTACTCCCAAAAGGCCATTCGGCTAGCTCACCAGGACCACTTGCTAGCATAGGCCACACCAGTATCAAGCAAGGCCACTGCTGCTTCCCTATGTACTGGCCCTTCCCTGCCCACAAGTAGCACACTTCACTGCCGTCAAGGAGAGTTCACATGGAATAGAATGCCCACCTTCTGCAGCATAAGCATCAGCATGCACCCAGGTCAACACTCTCTCTGATCATGGCCAGGGTAGACGTTTAAGTCTTCCAATGCATAACTCAAGAAGGACTTCTAGCCCGATGGTTCATGACAAATGATGTGTGACTAAACGACCCTTACATTCGCGCTTGACACTATGCAAAGGCATTTCTGCAAGTGCATTGTATAATTGTTAGACATAGCAAAATGACATCACATTTTTGCAAGAGCACTTTACCTTCAGTATCCCTGTCGAAAATATTTTCATTGTGGAGAAATCTACTGCCCTGAAGAGGTCTTCAGTGGGTGTTCCTGTCCAACTTCCAGCTTCAAAATGGTAGCTGGATGTGCAAATTCAAGCTAAGTTTTAGTGAACACCTTGCGCTTGTAATGCGCGCAACTTGCACGTATTAATTAACGTTACACGCAAAAATTGGCTCTGAGATTTGGGCCTAGAGTGATAAAGGGGTCTAACAACAGTTAAAATATGCACTGGGTGTCCTTGTATCGCCTGCTGCAGCTTCCAAAAATCTCACTAAGTAAAGATTGTTGACACTTTTATTAAAGCTATTCCATCATTGCCTCCAAAATGTAAATGCAGGCGCGCAAAACAGAAAAGCCTTTGGCAGACTTTATCACATTGAACCAAGCGACACTTCAATTTAGGCAATTTCCAAATGAGAAAGTGCGTGTTTCCATTATAAAGGAGTGCATTTGTTACTGTCCTCTGAATCAAGCTGGCAGGGAGACAATCCTCCTAATATTTAATAGGATGCGGGCAGCGGGCAGGTTATGGAAACTGCAACAATTATTTCAGATGCCTTTCGTACTCCCACACCGTCTCTCTTGGAGCAGCCGCAAATAATGGCGGGATCTGATTTTAGTGCTGACAATTTGCATGCAGATGTTTACTTTCCTTTGTAAAGTGCAAGAGCGATGGCTTTCATATGCACGGTTAGGGGTCCCTTGCAACGTACATTTTCTCCTTTAACAAGGTCCAACTGCAATGCACGGGTTTATTTTTACGATGAAGATAAAAAGAAATCATCTTCTCAAACCCCAATTCACAGTGATAATATAAAGGTGTTTTCCGTAGCTGTGCAAAACCAACCTCGAGCCCTGTATCTCCATTAAAGTGGAGAAACGGGCGCTGAGCTGATCATTAGCGGGCTACGGATCTACAAAAACTCAGGCACAATATCGAAGATGCTTTAAACTGCATCCTGCGGTCCGTGTTCCGAAAAGGCAGACCAGGTCTGTTTTTTATTTTTTATATATACATATATATATATATATATATATATATATATATATATATATATATATATATATATTAGATCTGCCTAGAGAGAGCGATTAGGACGCGCCACTTTTTAACAAAATGCATCTCATTTCGTAGAAGACAGGTTGATTGAAATAATGAGCCCGTGGTAGGAAAAAAGAATGCTGAGTGTGACAAACCAATGAATCAAGAGCTGTGGGGGCGCTGGCAGATCTCAAGAGACTTCATAATGGACTCGGTTCTCTGTCAACTTCTCTGTCTCGGTCAAACTCAAGGACACTGGTAGGGAGGCCTTAGTGTAGTTCTGTGGTAGTGCGAACAACAGGCCTCCCTGTGAGGAATACCCAAGTAAGAGATGGTGGTGTTAGAGGCCACCCCTAAGCAGGTTCTACCTTGCTCACTTCGTATTTTTCTTTTATATGACTTGAAACCACCCTTAAAAAGGTATGTCTTAATTAGGTGTCCTCTTTATGAATTGGTTTTGCCCTCTGGCTCACAAGTGGAAGAGGACACGGTTAAAGTTCTATGGAAGTTATTCATTAGCTTCTAGTGTGTAGCATCAGATAAAAAGAATTATTTTTTAGGTTAAATGAATGTTGCTACTTTTTATTGATGTGTTGGTATGTAGAATGAGGGCTGAGCCAAAAACATGTCGGACCTGCAAAATGGAGTACACCCATGCCATCGTTAACCCTTCAACTGCCAAGAGATCCCCTCCCTGCATATTTCGAGTCTTTTATATTTTTAACGCTGTGGACATTTGAATCTAAGAAAGGTTTCTGTATGAAGGAAACTTGGCACAATTCATCCGCCTTTCTCTGCACAGTAAAGGTGCCGTGAGAATAATTATTGAAGTGCAAGCGCTTCTCTGAGCCTTCTTCCTGAAGTGAAATAGAATGAAAGCATTCTTAACACATTTCAACAATGCTTAGTTATAAAGTAATATTATTGAAGCAATATATTTCAGTGGAAATCGTTTTTGCTGTAGAACTAGCTAGTTTTGAAGAATCTACCGAAAGACAGGTGTGTGAAGTTTTGTTCATAACTGTACACCGCTGATGAAAATAGAAGAAACGATTGTGAATGAAGAACGTGATATATGCGTAAGTTTGTATATTGTGAATATTGACCTGCATTTTGTGGGAAATTCGTCTTAATAAATATTTCATGTATAAAAATATATATACGAAAAAACGTGACAATAGTCTAAACTATAGGAGTTTTTTTTAATCTATCACAATGCCCCTACTTGGATGTGATCAATTTGAATGGAAGTAGATATATATGTAGGTCATTGACACTTTAAAAATAAAGTCAGTCCTCTGGTTAAATTCACATTAAACTATGATAAACCTGGGTAGAAAAACTGCCCGCTGGTCGGATTTCTGGACTCAAATAGAACTTTTATGAATTTACCACATGAATACGTGCCATGATGCGTGCTATGCTTTATAAATGTTCGTACGTATTTTATGATTTTTTTCTAATGACTGGAATATAATTATTAGACTGTTACTCCAAGACATAAGAAACTCAGGTTATCCACCTTGCTTAGTGTTGTCCCCTGGAACCTCGGGAATCAGATACTACTGCAAGCTCACTGAATGCTTAAAACATCCTATTTAGACTTTTGCTTATGGCTTACTGTTGGAGGGAAGTGTGGGGTATAAAGCCTGATTAGATCGTACATAATACCATTGAGAGAAATCAATATATTACCAATATTCACTGAAAAATGTTCACCAGCACAGTACACGTGTCACTTTAAAGTGCCATACAATGATATAGCTTGCTACCAAAGATATTGATTAGCCAAGATTAGGCATGTGCAACAGATGCATTCAGAGTGATTGAACTAATGGTCACAAAGCACAGTGAGCATTGAGCCTTTGGTTCAAAATCAGGTAGAAACATTCCTTCAACGCTCCTGTCAAATGAATCAGTTCTGCAATAATCTATTTCCAGCAGTTCAGTATCAGACAGTTGGTCAAATAGTTTACCTCTAGACTGTGTCAAACACAACAAAACTAAGGTTCTAGGTCGGGCCGACACAAACTAAACCCACTTCCCTATGTTAATCATACCTATTGTGGATTCTAAATGTATTATTTTCATCAGGCATTGCACCTCATTTTAAGACCTTTGCCACACAGTTCCAATATGGCCATTTTTCGGTTTATCGTACCAGCGCTTACAAACTGTGATATATTCTCTGGTCTTTAACCACACCCATTTCGTGCCCATCACTTTCATTTCTTTGTGGGCTTGAGTTTCAAAATTCCCTTCATTTTATTTGTTAAAGGTGTTGGCGAGTCAGACCTTAATAAGTAAACTTACAAGAGGATGCAAATAGTCTGATGAACCTTTTGACTTGCAACTAAGATGTTCCCACCATAACTCCAGTACATCCAGATCAATAGTCAATCAGTAACATCAATAATCAATGATAATCAATGGCAATAATAAACAATGGAGTCATTAATTGTCACACACCGTGAGCAGTCAGTCATGAATAACCACACCTTTAGTAAAAGTTAGAATATTTATTTCCCTATATTAACAATGGTAATGTCGTAAATTAATCTCAAAATCAAATGATACACATACAGAAACAACACTGGCTGTCCAAAGCACCGAAAGAAACGTAATCTAATCAAGCTTGAACTATCACACATTCTAAGGTTACAGTGCAAATCAATAAGAACAATTGTGCAAATTATATCACATACAGTTAGATTCAGCAAAGAAAAGATATCAACCGTTAATCCCTGTAACAGACTTTCATTAGTGAGAATCCTTGACTAACACCAGATTAGCATCAGCATGTTGGGCATCATGCAAAACAATTCAGCAAACACAAACTTGGAAAACATCTAGCTGTGGCACTATCAGAACAGCACGGTTGGTACCTAGAAAGAAAAAGCAAACGTACATTGCAAGTCACATTTAGTAAGTCTCCTCAATTGGATCCACAATCTAAGATAGTCTTCGTCAGCAGGACATCAGTTTGGTCAGCAAGGCATCAGGATTCAGCATCAAAGTTCAGAAAAAGCAAAGTCTTTGAGCAGTAAAGTTAATCATGTGTCTTGTCAAGACAATAATGACCTTTGATCCAGAAAGAAAATAGGCAATTGGGCTAGACAAAAGGCAAATGCACAATGGCAAAATGGCAAATGCTGGTTTCTTCTCGGTGCTGTACTGCTAAGTTTGATTCCCTAAAACTACTTCCCCTGTCTGCATTGGTCAAGGGATTGCATGTTCATACTTCGACCACTAAAACTAAAACTTCAAATCTATGAATTCTACAGCTACTCTGTTCCCATGTCGCTGATTGGCTTCTCTTGTAATGTCCTCATCATCCTGCTCATCAGGTAACAATATTGTTCAGCTTATACTCCAGTCAGTGTCTCCATTGTTCTCCTCCTGAGAAAGTCAGTCTTACACACATTAAACTCATAATGTTACATTTAGCAAGAACAGCATCTTCTAGCAGTCAGTTCTCATGAGAAAAGACTTTTAGCTACAAGCACATTTAGACAGTACAGTGAAAAATCACAGCTTAATTCTCTGAACAGCCATTTTAGTAAATGTTAAGAAATACAGCTTGACATGAGGCCGTGCAACTAGGCCAAGACCTCCGCTAAGTTAAGGCCCACGATTAATAAAGCTAATACATAATGCATGACCCTTAATTTGATGTATTACTACATTATTCAAACATATGCTCAGCATTTTATATTAATGTCATTAATAAGTACATTTCGTGAACATTGGCGGCCACTCGTGATCACATTTTCAAATGCGTGCATTATTTTTCTATGTTATTACATTTTCTACAACAATCTGTTTCTCATAATACATGAATACACATTAATATCTTTGTTAAAACACCTGCGCTAGCAAAGGCATGCATGCTTCATGCCTTTTTGGTGTTCAGCCCTCTTTGAGAACCCTGGCCAACTACTGTAAACATACGCAGTGTCCGTGTTTTAGCTTCTCTCGATCTGCAATATTGGATCGATTTGCATAACTATCAGTTACTTGTTACTTTTTTCAGTCGCGCTCATGGTGCTTACAATTTTATACAGTAGGAACACAAACAGCAGTATTGGAGCGCTTTATGCAAACTGCTCCAATACTGCAGATCAAATTCCCACGTTATAAAAATTGAAAGCGCCCCGAGTGCAACTCAAAAACAAAAGAAACAATAACCAGTAAATGGTAACTATGCACATCGCTCCGATATTGCTGATCGAGTTCCCAGCAGTATTGAAGTGATGTACATAACTGTTACTTGTCATTGCTTCTTTTGTTTTTCAGTCACGCTTATGGTGTCTATAGCGCATTCAAGTTTAACACAGCGCAAGGGGCAGTATTGGAGTGCTTTGCATGGCTACAAGTTACCTCACATTGTTTCTTTTGTTATTCATTCAGGCTCATGGCGGGCATGCTTCTTTCAAGTTTTATACAGCGCAGTGGGCAGTATTGGGGCACTTTGCATGACTGCCAGTTACTTCTCATTGTTTATTTTGCTTTTCCTATGCGCCCATGGCGGCCATAGTGCATTCAACTTAGACACAGCGCAAAATGCAGCACTGGAGCACTTTGCATGACTGCCGGTTACCTCTCATTATTTATTTTGTTTCCCATTTGTGGTCATGGCCTCCATGGTACTTTCAAGTTTTACACAGTGCAATGTGCACTATTGGAGCACTGTGCATGACTAGCAGTTACTTTTTTACCATTTGTTTTGTTTTTCCTTTGTGTTGATGGTGCTGATGGTGCTTTCAAGTTTCACACAGAGCAACGGGCAGTATGGGAGTGATTTGCATAACTACCAGTTGCTTGTCATTGTTTGTTTTGTTTTTCCTTCACGCTCAGGGCACTTTCAAGTTTTACACAGCCCAATGGGCAGTATTAGAGTTGCATGACTATCAGTTATTTCACATTGTTTTTTAGTTACCTCATGTCACAGTTATGGAAAGGACAGCGCATCCTGTTCACGCACAGCTTACAAAATGTCAGTGCAACGCATCTTTAACTATAGTTAACCACTGACATTTTCTTCATTATTGTATAGAGCTGTGATACCCCACCCTTCACAATTCTTGTTTCACTGTCACACATGATCGTGGAGAGCTGCTTGCTCAGCGGTATTATGTGGCAGGAAAGGACCAAATAATGAGGCAGGGTTGACCAATTTATGTGGCAAAAAAGTCCACTTATCCATTTCCAATGCCAATAGCTCTAACTCTTGTAAATGCAAGACCTTTTGCAGTAGAAATGCTTGTTGACCGCGTACTTCACCTATCACTCAATTGGAAGTCTACCCTTTATCACTCTAGAGTGAGTGGCAACCAAATAACTGAGACTGCCTAAATGAAAAATGCTCACTAATTACCATTTGTGTATGGGTCCATGACAGGAACTGGCAGTACCCTAATTGACCTCCGCAAACCAATACACTATGGTACAGCATAGTATCAGCAATGGAATATCCAGGATTCCATTTTTTTGAGGAGTATTTACACATTCCAATTGAAGTAATGTTAGAGGTTGTGCCCTGTGTCCCATGGTCTTTAGATTCACTAGTTTTTGCCTGAACTCACTCTAGTGCAAGGGAATTCCAGCAACTGTCAATCTTTCAGACTGTAGCCCATGTGCTGTATTTACCAAACAACCTTGCTGCCATGCGGTTAAACTGGACATCAGGACCCCTCAAACACCATAGCCCAACTAGTGGTAGGGTGGCTGCAAGAATTAGTTATGTCCAGGGACAAGGCTACTCCTAGATCAAATTCAAAACCAAAATATAAAAAAGAAATTTATGAATAAACTGCACGATGAAGTTAAAGAAACATGACTGCAGTCTTGGATGTACTGACTCATATGTACCAGCTGACATTTGGAAATTTTGTGAACCGTCATTAATGTCAAGGGTAGTTACATTAAGACTGACTCTAGTATCACAGGTGAAGTAACCAATTGCCCATATCCCACAGAAGGGAACGGCGAGACTGAAGTTTTCCTTGTTTAGTTTTACTTAAGCTGAAAGTGATTCGAGTGCAAAGGCAAGGACAAACCAACCAGCATTTTGCAAAACATTGGCTGAAAATGTTGTCTGTCTTTCATTGCAGCAAAAAAGCCAACATGATGATCTGCCCAATTAATTTTTTGGACTTATTTGATACAACGTAGAACATTTAGAACCTTATTTATACTTTTTTAGCGCCACATTTGCGCCGCCTTTCGACTCAAAAATGGCGCAAACATACAAAATACAATTGTATTTTGTAAGTTTGCGCCGATTGTGCGTCAAAAAGCGACGCAAATGCTGCGCGAAAAAAGTATAAATATGGGCCTTAGTCTTACTATGGGGACACATTTATAAATCAGGTGGCTTACAGACACCATAGTCATCTTGTTGACTACTCAGGCACCAGACAGACTGTATAGATTTGCTTATTTTAGAAAACAATCTCTGCAGATGAGAGAAAATAAAAAACGATTTTAGCTATCCAATGATTGTGAGTGTGTGATTCAATAAGAGGCATCTCTAACGTCTAAATGTTGGATTGGTGCAATCATCAAAAACAAAGTGCTATAGTAAAGTGATTCTGAGTGTCCTAAACAGTTAAAGAAGAACCAGTGCTTATAAAACTAGCTTTATCTAACTTTAAATCTATTGAGTCCTTCATGTTATGTTAACTACAAGCAGAAAAGTGAGAAATGACTTAATTGATATATATTAAGACCTCCTGGAACTACAAACAACAAAAGTTAGTTTATGCTGTTGGGATCGTTCTTCATGCCACACCTTGAAATCATGGGCATCTGAGTCTAAAATGTGCTTCAATACTGATTTGCATTAAGTGGACCCCTGTCTAAGTTCCTGATAAAAAATAAAGGGGGTGATTACAACTCTGGCGGGAGGCTACCGCTGCCTGCCAGGCAGAAACCGCCATTTGTCCGCCATGTGGTCAAATTTCCGCGGTCCCCATTCCAACATTCCCGCTGGGTCGGCGGGCACTAACCAAGTTAGCGCCCGCCGGCCCAGCGGGAATGAGGCCGCAACACAGGAGCCGGCAGTGTTGCGGCGGTGCGACGGGTGCAGTTGCACCCGTTGCGACAGTGAAAAGCTGGCTGGGCCCTGTCAGGGGACCCCTGCACTGCCCATGCCACAGGCATGGGCAGTGCAGGGGCCCCCAGGGGCCCCAGGACACCCCTTACCGCCAACCCTTTCCTGGCGGTGAAAACCGCCAGAAACAGGCTGCCAGTACGGGGGTCAGAATCCCCAGGGCAGCGCTGCTTGCAGCGCTGCCCTGGCGGATTCTCCCAGCCGGGGCAAAAACGGCGGAATACCGCCGGCCCCGGCAGGGCGACCGCGGCTTTACCGCCGCGGTCAGAATGCCATTTGAAGCACTGCCAGCCTGTTGGCGGTGCTTCCGTCATTCGTGACGGACCGCCAAGGTCAGAATGACCCCCAAAGTGTTAAAACCTTTTATTCAAACAACTGATGACAGGAACAACTAACAAAGGCAAATGAGACTTGACTCCAGACCCAACTCTCAAGTGAAGGATGCATTTATTTTGGGTTTGGGGGTCACACCCCAAACACCACCACCACCCCCTGAAGCCACCTATAACCCACTATACGTGACATGGTGGTCCATACGAGACCCAGGGTAAAATCCCCTACCAGACAAACCACACTCTGGCACCTACCCCCACCGACAGGCCACCACCCTTGTGGCAACTGTAGTGTTTGTCGGTTTACACACAAATCTACAACGATAAACCTAGACCTAAAGACACCATGGGTACAGTAAGAACGTTATTTATCTGATTAAATGTCCCTGCCAGCTCAAATACACAGGAATGACAACAAGGAAGGTTAGCAAAAGGATCTGTGAGCATAGGAGCACGATCCGCTGTAAACGTGATGCTACCAAGCTGACTAACCATTTCATCCTGAACAATCATTCTCCAGATGACTTATCCTGGACTGTCCTTGAGCAATTGCCCCCAATGACTATCAACATGACACAGAAGCTGTTCTTGTTTGAACAGCACTGGGTCTGGAGATTACATTCAGACATTGATGGTTTGAATGATGAGATCCCGTGGTTTTCACTCAAAAAACGAGTTCACTCTACTTAATGCTCTATTAGTTTCTTCCTTTCGTCCTTTCTAGGTTTCTTTCCTCTTCTTCCCTTCTCCTCTCTTCTTTCTTCCCCCTTCCTTTTTTTCTTTCCTTTTTTCCCCATCCCTTCCCCACTTCCTCTATTACCCTTCTCTTTTCTTTCCTTGTCTTATCTGTCCTGCTAGCTCTCTTTTTTTTCCCTCTCTTTCCCCCGTTTTTTACCTTATTTTTAATTCTTATATTTTATTTTTAATTTTTTAATTTTAATTTTCATATTTTCCTTTTGTCCTTCCCCCTCCCCTCCTGCCTCCCCCTCCCCGTGTTACCCCCTCCCTCTTTCCCTCTCCTCCCCTTCCTCTCCTCCACATCGGAGCCCCGCACGGCCGCTGGGAACTACATTTCCCAGCGGCCACGGACCTCCTGCAGTGCCTCGGAGCTCTGCGCGGCCGCTGGGAACTGCATTTCCCAGCGGCCGCGGTCCTACTGCAGTATAATGCCGGGTCGACGGACCCGACTGTTGAGACACGTTTCCGGTCTCCACGTCAGCCTCCAGCTGCACCACGGGCCAATGGTGGGGATTTTGAAAACCTGTTTCAAGGATTCTCAGCGGTGACAGTGCTAATTTTGTGGCCCACTCGTTTACACCCTCAATAAAAGACTGCCTCTCCTTGGCCCTTTCTATCAAGTGGTCCAAGAAGAGGACGGCATAGGCGCACAGCGAGCGCCCCCTTTGAAGTAGTGAGTGACTTATCGGACTTCATGTAGCACAGATAAGATATTTCTTCTTTCTTTATTCTTGTGTCCCTCCACGCATTGCCCGTTTTGATTGTATTTTACTAATTGTTCGTTCAGAGGTACACTCCCTTATGTCGAGCTCCTCCTTGATCTGGCATAGACCTCTCTGCACTCTACCAACCAGCGCTTTTTTCCAGATAGTGCTGGTAACCATTTGGGCTCTTTCCACTTTTCCTTTGATAGACGCAGACACAGTTTTGGGTCATCCTCCCATTCTAGTGTGAACTCCTCACCCTTTACCTTGCTCCTTTTGTTTTGTTTTATTTTTGTTTTATTTTATTTATCCTTAGTGTTTGACAATAAAGGGAGACTCCCCCTCCTGGAAACCAGAGGCCATTAGTCTCTAGGGATAGGGTAAGATTTTCTACCTCCTCTTAGTGGTAGAAGTGCCTACTACATATATACTGTGCATGAGTAAATTTCTCTGTCACGTGTGTGTTTGGTTTGCTGTGCAGTGTTGTGTTTCACTTTTGTTTCAATTGCTTTTCTGTTTTGCATTCCTCAGGCCACCTCAATGTATTTCCCTGGGTAAGGTAGGCCTTTCATCTTAACTCTCACTCTCCATTAATTTGGAATAGTTTCTTTCACTCTAATTTGAGTCTTAGGGATCCGAGGCCCTGATGAATGCCCCAAGACCTTCCTTGGCTCACTATTAAGGGCAGAAACATGTTGGCTACTGATTTTTAGATAGGTGACCCTGTGAGTCCTTGCTCTCATGGAGGTGTCCCACTTATGTTTTTAACTACACCAAACAGACACCATTATTAAACTGTAACTTCGCACAGGTGACTGGTTAGGTGTTTTTATTTTCCCTAGGTTAGCGGGATCCCAAATCTTTCCAGACCAAGAATTAATTTACGCACTCCCTCCTGTTCTTTTAACAGTGAGGTTGATACCGCCCAGGTGGCACTGTCCTACCTGGGTGGGACTAGGTGGTCAAATGATGAAGCATGACACTGTATAGTGTGTGAGACCACCTAGTCCGTAAAGGGAATTCCCCTGTGTCCTTCCAATACTCCACAGCATCATACTGACCTAATTCTCCTAATAAGGACTTTGATTAGTCGGGGCCACAAGTTGTATCCCTGACTTTCGCTCTTTGATTTATTAGTGAACCCCATACTTCTTTGTGTGATTTCTGGTTATATATACAGGGAGCTTAGTATTGTTGTGTTCCTCCTAGTTGTGTTTTTTTCTCCCTCACTCTCTCCTTGTGTTTTGCCACCTATAAACCTTACTGAAATTTATAATGCTTTCCTTAAGTCCACACCTCGCCAGCTGACCAATGCATTCTGCAGCCCTCACAGCGTATTTAGACCTTCCCTGTCAGCTGAGACATTGGTCTCTGTTAGCCTTATGGAGAATTATCTGCAGTATTAAATGATCCCAATCTGCCTTTCAAGGGTCACAATGCCGTCTATCAACCCATAAGTATAGGGATTACATAGAAGGCAGGGACGTTTACCATGTGACATATATCCCGTCCACCGTTTTACGATTTCCATAGGATATAATGGAACTGTAATATGGCAGATGAGATATCTGTCACCTAAGTGATTCCTAAGGGTAATGGCCTCATTTGAATGGTGGCATGGCCCCTACAAATGAGAGGATGCATTTGCTTCTTGCCTTTTTCCTGTTAACAGCATGGGTTTCAGAAGAAGGACTATCTGTGCACCATATAGGAAGTGGTGTTCAGTTAGTGTTTTCTTTAGGGTGTCTTTTGGGAGAGGACATGGGTGCCCTAGAGACTCACAGATATCATCCCAATGCCGGTAGCAACAGTTGCACACTGTAACTGCCTTGTGAGGAATGACTAACTTCCACACTAGGCAGTTACACACAAAAAAACAGCCACAGTTTTGGTGAAAGACACAAAGTGGTTTAAAATCTTTCTTTCTTGCACTCTTGTATTGCTTCCAGTGCAGGCATGAGCGTGTGCCTCCACTGAGAGTGGCATATATGTTTTGTGATATAGGGCCTTATTCTGACCTGTGCCAATGAGTGTGCACCCAGTGCATACGTAGTTTAATAACATTCTAACATGTTACTATGAAGCATCGAAATTTGCAATCAAACACATAGAATGTACTTGATGTGGTTCTATTCTGTTAGTCCTATGAAGGCAGTTCTTACATAGAAACAAAACATTCACAAAGGTTAGGAAGCTTCTAATGCTATTATAGCAAATTTGTCTTTTTGCATAAGGACCTCAGATTTCCCCCCTCTCCTTCTTTCTGATATTAGGACTCTGTACCCTGTGACACTGCTAATTAGTGCTACAGTTCATGTGCTCGAGTCCTAAAATGGTATTTGTAAAATTGGGTTCCAGTCAATTTGCCTATATAAATGCCCTCCAAGACCATTGCAAATGGCATAGAGGAAGCTAAATGTCCTGTGTGGGCTACAGTGTGTATTTACAGCACCCACATATAGGACAAAAATGTATGTCTGCCAGGAGCTGAAGTGATCTGGCTGGACTGCAGTTTAAATACTTCCATCAGCACCTGATACATAAAAATACCTTTACATGTAGGCAATGTTTATTTTTGTTGATTTGTAAAATGTGCCAAAGAAGCTATATCACTCTGTAGTCTTTGCTAGACCCTTCCCTGAACAGACCTATTTGGGATTAAAATATTAAATCTCCTATCACTGGCTAGGGAAACCCAAGAAAAAGGCTCCATGGTCATTTCCTGCCTAATTCTAACATCTGATTTAATAGTGAAATCAGATTTTTGGTAACTTAAAAAATGGCACTTTGTGCTACCCCAGAAAACCCTGGCCTAAACCAGTTTCTCAGTCATCTCTTCTACAGAGCTGGACTAAACATCCTTTGCTGATAGAGTTAATGTCACTGGCCCAAAGGTTACTAGTCTGTCTCTGAACTCAGGAAGAACAGATGATTTTTAACTGTTGGGAGTGGACAGGAAAAGGTGGGAGAACAAAGACAGCTATAGCTCTACCTCTTTTGACTTAGAGATGCCAGGGAGGGCTTCTCCTATTCATTCCTAGTACCATCCTCAACGGCCTGGCTCCAATCACACTAGAGTCGAGAAACTGGTGTGAAAGAAGGGAGGAGAGTTTATCTATGTAGGAGCGATGCAAAGGAGCTGAATATGGGCTTGCTTGGCAGCTGCTGTGTCCTGCTGTATTAAAACAGGGGATGCAGAGTACTTTTATATTAAGGCAAAGAGGAAGTGCTGCAAAATGAGATGTGGGTCTGTGACAAAATAGTTAGGTTTGGGTGGGAGAATTTCTCCAGTGCACAGGGTAAATCTGGCATTGCAACAACCACCGTGGGAATTATTCTGTAAGGTGGGAAGTTTATTCCTGAAGTACAAGACCCAGCTAGAAGAAAGAAGTCTCCAACTCTTGATGGAAGAAGAAGACTCACTCGGAGACGTAATGGCTCCTAACTCCCACTGACACCTACGGACTGGAGCTGCTTACCAAAGCTCAAGTGGTTAACCTCCTGTTTACCTACTTCAGGGGCATGAAAATCAGCAGTACTTATGACTAACAGAGGGACCAGCTGTTAACACAGACCACTTTACTCTACAGAAGACCGGGCTGGAGAGAGACCTTGAGCCTAGAGGCCTGCCCTGAAGAGCTAGGGGATGCATAACTGACAAGAAAGAACACAAGAGAAAGGAAGAGCAGTTGGAAACTATGGCCAAGTTTATCATGTCATCCTTGTGCAATTAAATGGGGAGCAAGGGTGACACAACACTGTAGTCAGATTTATCAAATCCTGCAAGACTGCCTTGTGTAGTCCTGCAGGGCTTGAAAAATCAGAAGTAACACGAACCAGTGCAAAATGAATGGGTGTTCCCACACGTCCCCCAAAGGATTTTGGCATATTTCCGGATTTGCAATTAGTGGTAGAATGGGAATTGTCTCAAAATGCTACACCTTCCCAGGGGATGTGTAACAAGGAGAAATATTGTTCTTTCACCTAACAAGGATAAATATCTTTATTTCTCCTTGTTTTCCTCTTTAACCACACATAGAAGAGGAAACTGCCACTGAAGATTGTTTTTGGGAAGGGCAAGAAGGAGTTCTTTCTTTCACAAAAACAATCCTGCCCGCAAAACAGAGACACTTGCACCACTACAGAAGGGGGCCTGAATTGGCACTAGGCAGCCAAAAGTGCACCAGAGCAAGTAAAGGACAGGAATGTGCCATAGAATGTTAAATGTGGTGCATTCCTGGCCATTTCCCTTTCACACATTGCAGTGCAGCATGGTGGCTTGCTGGGGTACATGAAAGTTTGATAACTGTGGCCCATGAGCTTAGGTAAAATCTTAGACACAAATAGAGCTACTTGGTGTATCCAGCCTGAATTTGCACCGCAAACCTCCTAATAGAGAACTGTTGCTTTCCTAGGTGCTTTTGCCACAAAGCTTCACAAATTACATCTCCAATCAGCCTTTAGATATTTTATTGTACTGTATTTTTTGATAGTTATTCTTACCAAGTTTTTCTAAAAGGATTTGAAAATGTTATTTTTGTTTTTGTTACATTAACATTGTTAGTATATCTTCAATTTAACATGCACATCCAATGGGATTTCCCACTGCTTATGCCATAGTTACCAGGGGTTGAGTACAGGTTGACTCAGAATTGTGTTTTGATCTACCCTGATTGTGTCTCCCCATCTCAAATTAATAATCTAAATTCAGCAATGAAACCCAATGAATTAGGATTTCATCCACTTATTTGCAGCCGTATTCATAAAAGTAATATTGCATCTGTTCTCTGTCTTTGTATGACATTTCAATATCCTATATTGTTATTGCTTTTCAGGAGAAGAGGAATTCAGATTGCTTGGTTAGACCTACAAGATTTACTAATCTAGAAATGTGTAAATTGCATTTATCCTGCAGATAGGATGCATGCAACCAACTTGCATTCATTTGTGTGGGTTTTGTAGTTCTTTTAATAATATCTCTAAAAAGATGTGGTTCAGTTCTTTAATTAGTGGGAAACATTTTACAATTAGTCTAGGCATGGTGTTTTCGACTGCAAGGCTACACGTCCAGTACATGACCTAATCTAAAGCCCACAGACCTTTGCACTATTGTGCAAAGGTGTTCACATGGGGAGAGGCAGTTAAATAGTACACTAGCACTCAAGAAGAGAGAGCAGGGCTATATTATAGTAAATAATAGTAAATTTGCCCTCAACCTTATTTGCTTGTTTGCGTGCAGTTAGCTGGGGCAGGTGAGGTCTGGAAACATCTGATACTCATTACATTTATTTGATTTATAGAATATCTTTATAACATCTTAGTTGCAATAAGTAATCACATATCTAAGGTGTTTGAAATAAGCAGCAATTGTTAATTCTATAGAATATTTTCGTGTCCACGACAACCCTTACAGAGTGATAAATCAAACATTTTAAGTACTACCTAAAACATCAGGTTTTGAGTAGCAATCTTTCCCAGGCTGGAAGGACCTGGTATGAAGCCAACAATAGTGTAAGCACACATAAAAAAATCGTACTGGATCTTCACATAAAAGTGATGTAAATCTATTAAGTGTTTCATCACTTCAAGCAACAATTTGATATGCGTAACACCATTAAGGTTGTGGTAACTTTAGAAGCATTTTGGGCCATATGTACGAACACATTTTCCCATAGACACAGAATGGGTAAAACCCTTTGCTACATCTGGCCCTTTATGTGAATTTTAATGGTTTTGCTCTTTTGTTTGTGTGTGCCTTGTATTAATGTCTCCATCTCGGAACCATTCCTAATTTTCCATGAACCCCATTGTTTTTGAGTTCTTATTCTCCATTTTCCCAATTCTTCCCCGGTTCCTCACACATTTACTACAAAATAATTTACTTACATGCATAGAGATTGCTCCCACCAGGCAGAGATCTCTGCACAGAAAGGAGTAGAGATGGGAAGGTTTGGACCTGTATTCACAGATTTGTGAATTGCTTTTTTGTAGAATGTAAGTAGTACTGCTGGACTACTACTTTACACATCCCAAAACATACTTTGTGAATTGGACCCATTACATTCTAGTTTGATAGCTTTATAGTGTTATGTAAAATTATAGAATAAATATGATCAGCTCAGATTTATAAGTACAGTGCAGCTGCTCTATTTATAGATTAAGGTGTTATGGTTGTATACTCTTCATGTAAAGCTTGTGTGTTTTACTAACACCCAAAGCATGTTGCACATTTTTCAAAACTCCTTACAAACAAATATAAAATGAGGCATAATGTATTTTGCATTGCTTGGTAAAACAAGACATCCTCATTATTTTGAATACTTCAATGAAAAAATATTTTTGTGAACAAAACATAAATCATAACGAAATATCAACATAATATCTACAGTTACAGTTGAATGGTTATTATAAAACACAATTGAAAGTGTTCCTCAGTTTTAATGCAATGACACACCCCTCCAAAGAGCAACACAAGCTATTCCAACTTATATTCCACCCAGTCACATCCCTAGCCGCGAACAAGCAGCTAATTAACAAGCTAGATAATTTTTTTAACTGCCCAGCAATAAAGGAAAACGTGAAAAACAAAATTAAATATTTTTAATATTTTCAAGCACTTCTCAATCAGAAAAAAATTAAATAAACACATCACCTGAAGGAACAGAGGGCGTGTTCACAACAATATATTGCTCTTCAACAACTGAGTACTTCACCAAACAAATTCACAACAGCATTTAAACTTTGGCTAAAATATATTTGTATCTTATTTATTAATATATCCATAGTTAAAAACACATGAATCTGACAATAAAGTATGTGCCATCTATTGCAATCACAGTGTTAACAGGTCTTTCAAGATTTAAATGAAATGACTTGCAACTTTTACTGTCATTTTTATCACAAACAAGCTAACATATTAATACATTCCTGTGTACAACCTCTTTTACCTACACCTACATCTATCCATAGTCAAATGCTTAAGATTTCAAAGTGCATTGTATTGGAATATAATTAGTCTCATTACACTGCCTATCCTTCATGTATATTTTTTAAACAGATGCCCACCTACCAGTAACCCACTTGGTCTTAATATGTTGTTTCATAATCATTGTAAAAGACCATCTGATGTCTGAGTACACTCCCACATCCAAATGTTTTGATGGGCTGAATCTTGTAGGTTTTACATAACCATTTGGAAGGGTTTGTAGTAGAAATATATTAGGAGCTCTAGAGACACCTCTTAGCAGAAAGGGTTCCAGATTTAAATACAAGAACCAAAATTGGTTGGTCAGCAAACACCATAATAATGTTTAACAGTATCAACCAGGTAAGAAAAAGTACCATCATTCATTTCATGATCAGTAAACTTTTCTGTATTTCCTCAGGGAACAATCCTTGCTAAGAATGGGGCAAACTTTACAAATTGAAAACTAAGCAAGTAAGTTCACAATAATGTTAGCTCCAGTGCTAGATGGAGAATTTCAACGAGATAGAACTAAAAACCATACAACAGTTTTCTCAATAAGGGCGTACCTAACCATAAATAGGGTGTCACATCTGCAGTAAAACATACAATTTGGACAACTATTATTCAAATTAAGGCACTAAGGAGACAAAAGTGTATAGGAGAATGCAACATTAACATTACACTTTTTGGGAACAGGATCAAACAAACAGTGGCAAGGCTATTAGTTCTGGGTTTGGCAGTCAGCCCTTTGCCTTCCTCCCCTTTTTCAATTTGAGGAAATCTTTATTGTTTGGGATGCTGCTTAGGAAAACAATTGTCTAAAAGCAAAAATATTCTTATTATCAAAAAACACAAATTGCCATAGAAGGTGCTGACACTGAGGGAAACTAAATTGTATGTGGATGTGCTTTTCTGAAAGAGCAGATTGTTATCACTCACAGAGAAGCCAGCCAGTGTCTGAAGTAGGCTGACCAGTGTCTCAAGCGGTATACTGCAGTGGGTGACAGAATATGAATGAGACAATATTAGACTAATGGATGAATAGTCCTGCCTTAACCGCTTCTGTGCCGCAGACTTAATGGTTACGTCCTGCGGCACAGTGCTCCTGTGCTGCGGACGTAACCATTACATCCTCAGCCTGGAGCCCAGAGGAAGCGCTAGAGTTCCCTCCGTGGGGTTCCCTCCCACCCCCCCAAGGCAGTGATGGAAGGGGAAGCCCTTCCCCTTCCACCCCAACACCTTCCTTGACCTCCCCACCCCCGTGACATCAGCGTGCTGACCTCACAGAGGCCGCCTCCCATCGCACTGGAAGCACATCGCCTATTTTTATGATGCCAATCTGCCCCCAAGGGGGGCAGAAACCACTAGACCCCAGGGAGTTTTTTTCTAACGCGAATTTCACGCAAGGGGAGCGACCCCTTAGGCAAGGGTCACTCCCCTGGGGGTCAAATATATTTTAGGACATTTCTGCCCCCCTGGGGGGCAGATCAGTCTATTTTAATTAGGCCGATCTGCCCCCAAGGGCGGCAGAAACCACTAGGCACCGGGGATTTTTTTGCTGTTGTTTTACAGACGGGGAGTGATTCCTTAGGCAAGGGTAGCTCCCCTGGGGGTGGAATTGTATTTAGGCCATTTCTGCCCCCTTTGGGGGCAGATCGGCTGATTTTTGCCACGCCAATCTGCCCACAAGGGGGGCAGAAACCACCAGACACCGGGGATCTTTATTTGTTCGTGTCAATTTCACGCAAGAGGAGCGACCCCTTAGGTAAGGGTCATTCCCCTTGCGGGCAAATTTATTTTAGGCCATTACTGGCTCCCTTGGGGGTAGATCGGCCTATTTTTATTAGGCTGATCTGCCCCAAGGGAGGAAGAAACTACTAGGCATGGGGATTTTATTTTGAGCCAATTTCACACAAGGGAAGCAACCCCTTAGGCAAAGGTCGCTCCCCTGGGGGGGCACATTTATTTTAGGCTTTTTCTCCTCCACTTGGGGGCAGATTGGCCTATTTCTATTATTTCTATAAACCACTTAAGCACCAGGGATTGGTGTGTGTATATGTGTGTGTTTTGTTTGGGGAGGCAGCCCCTTGGGCAAGGGTCACTCCCCATGGGGGCACATTACTGTTGGCCATATCTGCCCCCTTTTTGGCAGAAAGCCCACAAGAGACCAGGGAAGATTTTTTTTTCAAAATAAGAGGGTAGGGGTATGGTCATACCTCCACCCCAAATAAATGGGGACAAAGTTGTTCTGCCCACCAGTGGGCAGATGGGGAAATTACCCCCGATCCACACCCTGGGGGGGGGGGCCGGAAGTCTACTAGATGCCAGGGAATAAAAATAAAAAAAATAGTGGGGTGGTGGCTACCAACCAGTATAGGCCTGGTTATGCCCCCACCCCAACTGAAGTCTTTCAGCTCTCCCCCGCACACTAAAACATCTTATCCCATGGCAAGCAAGAGGACATTTGATTATTTTGGGTTTTCGTTTGACATTTGGGCCATGAGAGCTTGGTTAACTCTCCAAATCATCCCACTTGGAATGGTGAGGGCTGCACTTTATGGACTTTGGGACGCTGCCATGTAGAAAAAGCCACAAGACCTAGACACATCTGAAAAGTAAACATCTAGGTGATTCCAGGGTGGTGTGCTTCACAGACACCCGCACCATTTTCTTACCCACAATGCCCTGCAAACCTCCAACTTTGCTGGAAATCACACGTTTCTCCCACATTTTTGTGATGGAACCTTCCGGAATCTGCAGGAATCCAAAAAATTCCTACGACCCAGCATTGTCTCATCTATACTGATAAAAATTCTGCTGCACTTGTCAGCCTAAAACTGTTTTGTTTCAAACTGCCCTTTTGGACCCGCTTTGGTTCTCCCTCAATTTCAACATGTTTTTGGCTCTTCCCTGTCACAATCACTTGTCCCACCTACAAAAGTGAGATACCATTTTTATCGGGAGACTTCGGGGAACGCTGGGTGGAAGGAAATTTGTGGCTCCTCTTAGATTCCAAAACTTTCTGTCGCCGAAATGTGAGGAAGGTGTCTAGTTTTCAAAAATGCGCAGGTTTGGTAGGTTTTCCTAGGTGCCGGCTGAGCTAGAGGCCAAAATCCACAACTAGGCACTTTGCAAAAAACAGGTCTGTTTTCTTTGGGAAAATGTGATGTGTGTACCTTGTGTTTTGGGGCATATTCTGTCTCGGGCACTAGGCCTACCCACACAAGTGAGGTACCATTTTTATCCAGAGACTTGGGGGAACGCTGGGTGGATGGAAATTTGTGGCTCCTCTCAGATTGAAGAACTTTCTGTCACCGATATGTGAGGAAAAAGTGTTTATTTGGCCAAATTTTGAGGTTTGCTAAGGATTCTGGGTAACAGAACCTGGTGAGAGCCCCATAAGTCACCCCATCTTGGATTCCACTAGGTGTCTAGTTTTAAAAAATTTGCAGGTTTGGTAGGTTTCCCTAGGTGCCGACTGAGCTAGAGGCCAAAATCCACAGCTAGGAACTTTGCAAAAAACAGGTCTGTTTTCATAGGGAAAATGTGATGTGTCCATGGTGCGTTTTTAGGCATATCCTGTCACGCCCTAGGCCTACCCACACAATTGAGTTACCATTTTTATCGGGAGACATGGGGGAAGGCTGGGTGGAAGGTCAAGTCAACCCATCTTGGATTCCCCTAGGTGTCCAGTTTTAAAAAATGCGCAGGTTTGGTAGGTTTCCCTAGGTGCCGACTGAGCTAGAGGCCAAAATCTACAGCTAGGCACTTTGCAAGAAACATCTCAGATTTCAATGTAAAAATGTGAAGTGTCCATGTTGCATTTCCTGTTGCGAGCATTAGGCCTACCAATGCAAATGAGGTACCATTTTTATCGGGAGACTTGGGGAAACACAGAATAGCAAAACAAGTGTTATTGGCCCTTGTCTTTCTCTACATTTTTTCCTTCCAAATATAAGACAGTGTGTAAAAAAGACATCTATTTGAGAAATGCCCTGTAATTCACATGCTAGTATGGGCACCCTGGAGTTCAGAGATGTGCAAATAACCACTGCTTCTCAACACCTTATCTTGTGCCCATTTTTGAAATACAAAGGTTTTCTTGATACCTATTTCTCACTTTTTATATTTCAGCAAATGAATTGCTGTGTGCCCGGTATACAATGAAAACCCATTGCAAGGTGCAGCTCCTTTATTGGCTCTGGGTGCCTAGAGTTCTTGATGAACCTACAAGCCCTATATATCCCCGCAACCTGAAGAGTCCAGCAGACGTAACAGTATATTGCTTTTGAAAATATGACATTGCAGCTGTTATTTTCTGTAGGAAACCTGTGTAGGATCTACACAAATGACCCCTTGCTGAATTCAGAATTTTGTCTACTTTTCAAAACTGTTTAGCTTTCACACCCATTTCTGTCACTAACTTGAAGTAGGCTGAAAGCAGAACAAATGGTAAAAATGGGGTATATCCAAGTAAAATGACAAAATTGTGTTGAAAAATGGGGTTTTGTGATTCAAGTCTGCCTGTTCCTGAAAGCTGAGAAGATGGTGATTTTAGCACCGCAAACCCTTTGTTGATGCCATTTTCAGGGAAAAACCACAAGCCTTCTTCTGGAGCCCTTTGTTGTATTTTGGCTAATTTCTTGGTCTCCTTCAGGGGAACCCACAAAGTCTGGGTACCGCTAGAATCCCTAAGATGTTGTAAAAAAAAGAACACAAATTTGGCATGGGTAGCTTATGTGAAGAAAAATGTATGAGGGCCTAAGTGCAAACTGCCCCAAATAGCCAAAAAAAGGCTCGGCACAGTAGGGGAAAAGTCCTGGCAGCGAAGGGGTTAAAGCACTTGTGAAGAAGTATGTTTATATTTAATTGAGTAAAAATCAAAGGATCTTGGCTTCTGCCAGATATAAAAATGTGTCAGGCCAGTAAATTACCAGTACAAACTATTACACTGAAAGCAGACCAATAAAGAAAGGGAGGCCCATAAAGGTTCTGTTCTGGTTTGAGGACATAATTGCCCAACCCGTTCAATCCAAGTGCTTTAGGATGCTTAGATTTTTTAAACCAACTAAACTGTTCCAGAATATGTGGCTTATCAACCTGAGAACTAAGTATCATTCCCTTAGAGAACATAATGCAGAGTCACAACAACCTAGTATGGATTAAATATGTTCAAGCTTTCAAATAGCTTAACCCAGCTACCTTTTGTAAACACAATCCAATTTGTATACTCCTCTCTAAGCTTCCTACCATGAAATACAAACTAGCTTATGAAGCTGCTCATTTTGTATTCACCTCTCTGGCAAGTAGTGCCCCATAATCCCCTAGCACATTTTTTTATTATTTATTTTGTTGTTGCTGGTGTCCCTATTATGGGGCAGAGGCCCCACCATGTTTTTGATGTTGTGGGGGCTGCAGAGAGTTCAGCAGTACTCTAACAACATTAAAAAAATAACACCATAAGTATCTTGGGTCACTGAATCCATGACCTCAGGAGAAATGATCATATTTTTTTTTTTAAGTACTTTGAACTGAAGTGCTGAGACATTTAGGGGCATATTTATACTCTGTTTGCGCCGATTGTGCGTCAAAGAATTTGACGCACAATCAGCGCAAACGTTGCCCCATATTTAAACTCTGACGCCCGAGCCAGCGGACGACAAAATTCCACTGTGTGCGTCATTTCTTGGATGCAGCAACCCGCCCGGCGTTAATGATATGCAGGGTAAGCGTTCCCGTCCAAAAAACGACGCAAACGGCCGTGCGTCGTATTTATGCTTCCGGGCAAAAATGACTCTCGGCCGGGAGGCGGAGCAAAAAAATTATGCACAGCCCAATGTGCGTCAAAATTTAACGCCTGGGTCAGGGCAGGCGTTAAATGGGTCAAACACACCTGTATTTAATCAGAACACACAGAAGAAACAGCAGAGCAGCAGAGCAGCAGAGCAGCAACAGGGAGACATGGAGGTGATTCTTATCCAGCGTGCACGTAGACGCAGAGCCCAGCAGCAACAACAGCAGCTACAACAACACCAGCAGGGACCCCAAAGGCAGCGCTGAAGGCAGGAGAGGATATTCCGCCCAAGAACAACCCTTCAGGGCCTCAGGGAAGACAACATCATACAGTGGTACCGGTTGAACTGGCAGGCCATTCAGCAGCTGCTTCGAAACATTGAACAGCAGATGGCCCCCACTTTGGTGACACCCCGCACCATACCAACAGAAACAAAGCTGCTTGCCGTACTTCACCTGCTGGCAAGTGGCTCATTTCAAACAACTGGTGCCCTGGTTGGCGGAATTTCACAACCATCATTCTCCGCATTTCTGCCAAAAGTACTGGATGCCATCATTCGCCTGACACCCCTCCACATCTGCTTCCCTAACACACTGCAGAAGCAGCAGGAAACTAAACAGGGGTTCTACGCAATCAGTGGCTTCCCACACGTCCTTGGTGCAATCGACTGCACACACGTACGCCTTGTGCCACCTGCTGCAACTGAACACCTCTACCGCAACAGGAAGCACACACATTCAATCAACGTGCAGGCCATTGTCGATCACCAGGGATTTATCACCAACATCGTGGCTAAATATCCTGGGAGTGTACATGACTCATTCATCTTCCGTCACTGTACCATCAACCAACACTTCCAGGATGGACGATATGGCAATGGACTACTTGTTGGTAAGTACAAAAACCTACTTATTTACACACTGCACAGCAACCCTCTAGGACACACAACACATACACCACAACAGCAACATGTCGACAGGAACACACTGAGGTCCTGACATCACTAGCCATGTTTCTTAACTCACCACTGAACCTGTCACACATCGGAAATTACTGTACAGCCTAATGTGAAGACATTAATGAGTGTGGTTGCCTAAATGTCACCTTGCAAATTGTAAGTGTCCCAATGACCTTTACATTAATACATTGCATAAGTTTCAAGGTATGGGATGTCCAGGGTACTTTAACAACACTTTCAATTTTAACTGTGCATGGAACTATCATCTCACCCTCAGTGAAGACACACGGACACCTGTATCACAAGTCACAATGCTAGGGAGGGCACACTGTACTGAAAATCCCTAAACATACTGCTGACAAACGGTTAGCAGACAAACACTTGCTCAGCCAAGGAAACAACACAATGCAGATGGTATAGCCTACAAGTATAGGATGTCACGTTAGTACACAAAATAGTCACAGACAACACAAGACAACTACTGCCATTAAAGGTCTTTTCAATAGTGCCAGCTACATCTACATGATCTCATTCTGTGTTTTTCTTTCAGCTGATCAGGGGTATGGCATCCAGCCATGGCTAATGAGACCATTTGGGAACCCGAGTACTGCTGCAGAGCGGGCATACAACGACGCCCATAAGAGGACACGCAGCATTGTCGAGCGGACCTTTGGGATCCTCAAGTCAAGGTTCCGCTGCCTCGACATAACTGGCGGTAGCCTACTATATTCCCCCGAGATGGTCTGTAGGATCATACTCACATGTGCAATATTGCACAACATTTGTGTAAAAAGGAACATTTCCCTCCTCGAACCAGACCCATACATGCCTGAAGACGAAGAAGAGGAGGATGCTGGCCTGCAACAGGAGGGGGAACAACCAAGCACGGCTGCTGGAGTGCGTAGGCGCCAACACATTGTAAATAATTTCTTTGCATAATTATCACCATCACCACTTAATGCACTATTGTAAATAAACAATGATAACAAACACCACATTATGGTTTGGACTATCCATTTCTGCCCACCTTTAGCTTGAAATATCTGAAGAAGAATGTCGTCTCATTGAGCAATAATGATATAACAATCATGACACAAAAAAATACACCACAAATGTAATGGCCACCATACAATGGTCACATACACACACAATGTAAATGACAGACATCCTGTACAGTTCACCTTTGAAGGGCAATAGCTGAGGACCACACATATGACACACATACATGTAGTAAATATGGATCATCGCAGCAGATGGCACACAACTAAAACACCATCACTCAACTAGGGGAAAACAGGCCTCATACATCAGGCAGTTCACATGCTAATGCTTCAGGAACAGGAATGTAGTACTAGACTCTTGCCAACAGTAATTCCAACTACTTACTATCATTGCAATGACTATCTGTCACTAGAGTTACACATAAGCAGAACATACACAGCACAAGTGCTACACCTATGACAAGCATCCAGCACATCACATCCCATCTACATGTCAGCCCTTTTCTAAAAACATTACACACACTTGCAGCTGGTCACACCCCACCTGTCTGAAGAGGTCCCTGGAATGCTGATTTGTGTACAATGAGATTCCCTTATCTACACACACACACTCACAAGAGTCATCCAGTGTGCCACACCCTTTCCTATGCCTACCATTGTCATAGTACCATCTCACTGCATGGAACTCAGCTCATATAATACACTGGCTTGGAGTTTTTAAGGCCTGGAATCACCTGTAGATTGATTCTTCTGTGAAAGGTACTGTAGGCTAATTTTCAGCAAATCCCATCTGACAGGACTGGTGAGCCACCGATGGAGGCCACACCAGTGATCCCCTTCATGCACACCACCCAAATGTACATGCCCCGTCCCTGCTGATGCCTCCTACTGCATACATGTTGGAATTTGAGCTATTACATCATTAAGCATTGCTACTAATGTTGCCGTAGAACACTTTATCAGGGTTCATGTGTCACCTTCAAAACAACACAGGACATACACAGTGTGACATGTCAACTGTCTACTGCTCCCTCTGACCAGTCCTAGTCAGAACACTGATCATGTAATTACTGAAAGAACTTGCTCATGATTGACCCAGCATCCTGTCAGCCTGACTGGCACCTCTCCGTGGGTCACTCTAAAGATACCTGGGGTCCACCTATGGACCACACGTGCTGTCCAAAACCTCTTGTACCTCAGACACTAATTTGTCATTAGCCTCATCAATGTATACTCAAATACATAGTATTGCATCATCTGACTGTTATTTGTATCAGATTTGTGACAGTGCCCTTGAATAGCTAAATCTTGGCCCTTCCGTTGTCTGGCCCTCATTAATGCCTAAACTACAAAGTGTGACAGTGGACATGGACCATAGTGTATGATGGTGTAAATGGCCTCCATCAAAACCAGCAACCTCAGATAACGTCCATGAAAAGTCAACACATATGAGGACCCTGACTGTTCTAACGCTGAGTAACATTGTTCAAATAATAAAGATGAGTCGTGTGTGTTGAATACCAGTCATTTACTTCTGCACAGAGGCTATGATGTTTCCTGATACATTACCATCCACAGAGGCCAACTGGAGTACAAATGTTGCAATGACACATGCCGGATCCAGACACCTGAGACATTCTCTCACTCAGCACACCAAGGTTGCCCAGTTGAAAGTCTCATTACACGTTTTCAGTGACAGGGTGGGACCATCCATGTGTAGGTGACCATGTCCTCAATGACTTTTCTCAAATTTTGCTACAAACAATACCCAATAGAAAGAAGATTAGCTGCCACTAACTCACGAGGAGACCTGGACATTACAGTGACAACATACACCCTGACAGTTGATACTGGATCAATATTGGACCACACACATGTACATGTACCATCCAATCAACAAAATGTTTGCAAGCAGCCGATCACAGTAGTGTCCCAGTTGTAACCTAGCAGGAAGAATGAAACATGCCACTAAACCAGGTAATGCATAAAGGGCCACATACATCAACAATCTATTTGCTATCATGACATGAGGAAAGTTGAGATTTTGCAAATAAATCAATGCAAAATGGTATGTCAGAATTCTCCAAAGAATCAGTAGGGCAAACGTAAAATGGGCAAATGGGATTACAGAATGGAAAACAGTGAATCATACCCTATTTGCTTCCATGGGCCTGCTGCTGAAGGTTTAGCATTACTGAATTTGGGAAACCCCTGGATAAATTTGCAAGTCTGGAAGAGCAAACCCTAGGGTGCTGGGGGCCTAAGTCCACCTCTGCTGCCCCCCAAATATACATTATTTATGCACATGTGAAGCACACACATGCATAAGGTGCATGTGTGCCCTACATGTCAAAAGTAAAACACATTTTAGATACATTAACTCGTAACTAGGACAGGGTTACCCCCTAAAAAAGTTTAGGCGACAATTGCACTACCTATTTGGCCTTTATATAATTTTGATTACCTTGATAAATGTGGACACATTTTTGCTAAGGAATACATCCTGGTTTCCCATTCGTATTTTGAAAATAGACATCAGCAATTACCTACATATGTGTACAATTATGAGTAATATCCATTCTGGCCAATCATTACCATTGCACTGTGAATACCTTGTATACATCCTATAAGGGACTTTTGCCATAGCTAACCCCAAATGTGTATCACTTAGCACCGTTTGGTCATGACAAAATGAATTTCTCAATTTTAAAAATGAAAGACATATTTGTCATAATGCGTCATATTTCCACACATACAGCTTGTGCGTCATAATTTTTGATGCACAGGAGTGCAGATAATGCAGAGTCAAAAATTAATTTCAAAAATAGATATCATAACATCCTGCATAACATGGCCTCCATTTTTTTCCATTATGCGTCATATTTCCACGCATACAGCTTGTGCGTCATAATTTTTGACACACAGGAGTGCAGATAATGCAGAGTCAAAAATATTTTTCATATTTAGATATCATATTTTCCAGCGGCTTAATTTTCAACTCTAGAACTGTAAAATATGACTCAAACAAATATATTCGACCAATGAAGAATTTTTTTTTGACTCTGCATTATTTGCACTCCTATGCGTCAAAAAATATGACGCACAAGCTGTATGCGTGAAAAAATGACGCATAGCGGGGGAAAAAAGGGCGGCCATTTTATGCAGGATGTGATGTAATAGGATATCCTGTTTACAGAATCTGTACAGTGGGTGTACTTTCACTTTCACTTTGCAGTCTCAGATTATTCTAGACTGTGTGGCTGTGTGCAAAGTGTTGTCCTGTGTATTAGTGCTTTTGTGTCCAGTGTACCATCTCAATTGTGCTTTTGTCATCATTGTCTTGTTGTTGAATACTGTCTGAGTCTGTGTTGTATTATTTTGTCAAGTCCAGTGTTTTATTTATTGTCTGTGGGAGTCTGTTGTGGGTACTGTAATATAGGGGATAGTTGGGCTCTTCTTCTTAAGTTTTCTTTGTATTTCACCACTCTACCTTTCCGCATTTCCCCCTTTTCCTTTTTCTACAACTTTTTCCCCTTTGTCAGTGCTGACATGTCTGGTAGGCCACGGCTTTCCAGGATGGGTGAGGAGGAATTGGGGGGATTTATATGGCTTGTTTGCCATTTCCTCCCACTCATGCTGGAGGCTGGGGGTAGGGTGGTACAGGGGTATCACACGGAGGCCCGTAAAGTCCGGTGGGGGAAGGTGCGCCATCACTTGGTCCGTCTATATGGTAGCCAAAGGAATGACCATCAATTGAAGCACCGCTGGGCTGATATGATATCCAGGGAGCAAGATCTGCTGGACCACCTGGGAATCAGGATTGGTGGCCATGTTGGTGAGTACAGATCAATTACATGTGCACAATTTAAAGCTGTGTGGTGACATGTGATTATTGTTACCCAATCTGCCAGATAAGTAGCTGACTGTGTGTAATGCTAGGGAAACCTACTGGGTAATTGATGCACAATGTGAAGGAAGACAAATGCTAGCAGTCAGGTAGCTCATGTTTTCTACACATACCGGTTGCCTGTAGCAGAATGTAATGTAGTGCTGCCTTTGTGTCAGACAAGTGACACATTAATGACGCAATTAGGACTCTACAGGTCATAATAGCCAGTGAAAAATGGATGTTGAAACATCATACCTACATATGTAGACGCCATAGCTAGACTTACATTTGTAAACCCTACATGATGCTATAAATGAGTGCTGCCTTCATGTCAATTGAAGTTAGCAATGTTGTCCACACATATGTCACATGTGTGTCTGGTTGGTGTGTATGGAAAATGTTCATGGAAGTGCCATGCCTTGTCGTGATAAATGTGCTCCCTCACATCTAATTGTTACATGCCTGATCTGAGCATGAACCATATTTGTTAAGGACTCAGGTGCCCTCAGCTAACATATTAGACTGGTATTTATTGTCACTTGTGCCCAAATCAGAATAGGGATTGCAGTCCAAAGGTATGGACTAGGGTACAAACATCTATGTTTGGTGCCAATCACTATTGTTAGGACACATCAATGTATGAAACTGTAACAACATGAGGTATTGCCAAAGTACCTGGCCCTCTGTACCATGTATCTATCAGTCACATATGTGTCATGACCACATAGGCTGTTTGAGTTTGAGAGGTCATGCACTCCTCAAGTAACCAGCTTTTGGATGTCTCTCTTGGATGCACATGATGAGATGAATGCACCCCTATATTGTTGCAGCATACTAATGGAGGTGCATCTTTGCCACCACATGACTGTCCAGGCAACTGTATGTGTGTAGTAGGGTGTGTAACTGTAGCAGGAGACTCATCCGATGTAAATGTTGCGCATGAATAATTCCATGCAGTATGAGCATGTGTGAAAGGGTTTCATTACTCATGTCATATTCTCACATTGTCTTTGTAATTGCAATTGTTCGTCAGTGCACGGATTCTGAGTATATTCTTCCTTCCATGCTTTACAGGTGGACCTGCACAGTACACAGTGGGAGAGGTGGCTCATTTTGAGGACCCCGACACCTACAGTGAGTGTTGCATTTGTGCTATTTTTAATGTTTGCTGGTGATGCATGATGGACTACTGTGTGTTCAACAGATTTCAAGGTTTGATGCGCTGCCCATTCATTAGTATTGTTCCATTATTGGGATTTCAGTTATCACTTCATTTTGAGTTGACCTATGCTTATCCATTTCTCAGATTTTGGATCTGTAGGCCATTCCTGTAGGGCCCGCTATGGGGAATGGGGTGAGTCATGTGGAATACACTAGTTAATGTAAGAGTTGCTCTGGGACTTGTCTCGGACTGAGTCTGCATTTCAGACTGACATTCTCCCAAATAGCTTCTGCAAATGGCTTGTCTGAAATCTGCTGCTTCCCTAGTTAACGATGGACTGAGTACACTGTAGGTTGGATCTTCCGGGGGCATGTACTTCCACAAGTTGTACTAGAAGTGTGTGGGACTAGAGTGCAACGGCCTAGGTGTACATGCTACTCATGATCATGGGTGTTCTTGCTCCTCTGTGTCTGTAGAAAAATATGCCTCACTGGTAGTATGTGATGTTGGCCTAAGTCAGTACATTTTGACATGTGTGGACCTTGGATAGGACAAGGTTTAGCTGACTCCGATTTGTTGCTAGCCCTTCACTGGTGGTGTGTGTGTGGAGGCAAAAACATGTTGAGCTTTCTATACACTCCTGGGTGTGCATTGATTATGGGATTGTTGGATGTTCTTCCCAACCCCCCTCAAAGTCAGCCATGTGTTTGGGAATAGGGTACCTAGGACTGTAGCAACCAGTATGTTACACATACTTGTGACCATTTGAAACTTTGTTTTGAACCTAGTGTACACACTCGGTTATGGCACATGAGTTCTATACTAGCAAATCCAATTACAAATCGCAGATATTGAGGGTTGTGATTGTTATCACATACACTGACATATGTAGTCCAGGCAATAGGCGGAGGAGGTGCAGCCATAATGTCAGCTGCATTAGTAATTTTTATGATGAGAAGTTTAGGCTGATGTCACCCATCATGTAGATAATTGTATATGCTATGTGTGAGATGCCCTTTGTATGCAGGCTTCCCATGTACTTCCTCTGAGACTTTCAATGATCTATATGGTGATATGAGCTGTTACAACTACAGTAAAAGTAATTTCCAATTGACCCATTGTGCTATTCCACACAATGCATTTCCTATGGTAAATAGTTGCCCTTTCTCTTCACAGCTGCAAACATGAGTGCCGCACAGAGGCATGAATTTGAGAGGCAGGCCATGAGGTACCGGCACATCCTGCAGGTGCAGTCGGTGTTCCGACGGATGGCCTGAAAATACCAGGCGGATCGGGCCTCCGGAGCATGGTGGGCCTCACCACAGGGTGGCCCAACGTTGCCCACTACAGCCACCACCACCACAACCACCAGTTCTCCCCAAGTGGCCCCATCAACGGCGGGGACAGTTGTCCCTGCCTCTGCAGCACGACCAGGACCCAGCAATATAAGAGCTGCAGGACAGTCCAGTGGGCTACAATCAACTCCCACACAGAGCACCGCTGCCAGCACACAGACAACAGCAGCACCTCCAATTGACCCTGCGGCATTCCAGGCTTTAGACCGCAAAATGGACAAGTTCATTCGGAAGGTGGACAAGCTGAGCCAGGATGTGGCGTACATAAAGAAGCGGGTCAGGTCCATCAGGCGGACCCTACGGAGGGCCAACCTCTAGGAATATATGGTCTATTTTAATTTATCCCTCCCCTCTCTCCTCTTTCCTTTTTATCATGATAGGTGGGTTTTGGGGATTAGTGTTAGGTTAGTATAGGTTGTTAGCTTAGTTAGTGTTAGGGAGGAGGGTGGGGGGTCCTTATTCTTTCTATTTTTCATTATTGAGTGTGTGGGTGGGGGTCAATGTTGGGATTCCTGTCTGTTTAGGAAAAAAGGAAAAAAAAAATTATAAAAAAATTACAAAAAAATATATGATTGTTTAGGATAGTATAGTATGTGTGTAGGTTAGTATGTGTTGTCCTGCATGTGTCCTGTCTCATAATGGTGGGTGGGGGGTTGATGTTTAGATCGATTTGTTATATGTGTAGAGTAAGTTTAGCTTAGGTTAGTTAGGGACAGTTGTGGGTTAGGAGTAGTCAGGTTAGATTAGTGTAGGTATGACTTTTCCCTTAGTTGCCTCTGGTGTGAATACTTATGAATAAATATATAGTTAACCCTTTGCATTATGTGTTAACTGCTACTTGATCATGGCCTTGCCATCAGTGTAGTGATTGTTGTTCTATGACATTTGTGTCCTATGCTACAAACCAAAGAAATAAGAGGTTTAAAATGGCGGCTACCCCTGTGCTAACTTGGTAAGTATCCACCATTTGATAGAACCATCATTTGTAGTTTACATGGATCACAAAGGATTTGTGTTGATGAGTATGTTTTCTACATCACAAAGTGTGCTTCCAGACTTGGTATTGTGGGGAATTTTTTAGGTCGGACTGCAGTGTGATGTTCAGGGACATCTTTGTAGATGAGGTGTTGTTAACACTCTTGTCTTCTTGTCTTCATTACTGACATAGATCATGTGTGCAACAATTCAGCATGACTTCCCTTCTTGGAAGTTTACTCAGAAAGGGTGATTGATGCTGTGTTTAGTTGTGTTTGCTTAGATTAGACTGCAGAATGTAATGTTTTAGTATTGCATGGTGCCCACATTTATCAGCCACCATTAGTTGACTTTGATTGCTATTGATGGAGCATTATTCTGTCCAACACAGCATGATTGTGTGTGGTTTCTCCCTTCATCAGTTATTCTCCTCAGGATGGTCAGGCTATGATGCAATCCTGGCCACTGCACAGATGTATCTGACTACATGATGTCAGGACAGTTGTATTGACAAGCTACATGGTTGTCACACAGGCACTTTCGAGTTATCTATTGCACAGTTGATGTGTCAAATTACAGAGAGACATATTAGGTGTGCAAGTGCTATTTATTGATAGGTGCTGTAGTGCAAAATGTACATTGTCCATGTTTGCTGAGTCCGTTCTAGTGCCTTCTTACATGGTGATCCTACAGAAGGGGTGTGGATGATGCTCCTGACATGCTGGGGTGATGTTACCAACAGTGCAGAGGGACAGGATTTGCCAATTAGTAGGAGAGAGACATTCACTGACAATGCTGACAAGTCATACAGTGGTTAGCAGAACAGTCATTGAGTATAGTTGTAGTGAGATTGGCAATTGACAAAACATAGGATCTTGGTCAAAGTAGGCCATGGTGCAGGGACTAGTGCTTCCGGGGAATGTGATCTGTTCCATGTCTTCTTCTGATGTGTGTGTTGCCTGCTTTGTCCTTGTTGTTGTTGGTTGTGAAGGGGCAACACACACCTCAGTGTTAGAAGACGTGGAGTCAGACATCCCGGTGACTGCTCCCTGTGAAGTTCTTAAGGGCAGTACTGCAGCAAGGAGGGCCTGCTGGTTTTTGAGAATAGCAGCTACATCACAATGGTAGGCAGCCAGGTCAGCCCTGAGGGAGTCATGATTGCATTCGTGCATGCAGTGGAAAGTTTGGGGTGCGAGGTGTTGTGGCAACTCCCTTACTGAAGTGGTGAATTCCTTGACAGTTTCTTGTAGTCCTTGCAGTATGGATGTTAGGGCTTGCATAGCTGCTGCCGGATCTGCAGATGACATCATGCACGAGTGCACCCCCTCAAGGCTGGCTGCCATAGTTTGCATCCCCACCCGCACCTCCTTGGCCAGCTCCCGCTGTACTCCAACTACGGTTCTTTCAAAGCTGGTGCCAGTGTCGTCAGAGTCCTCAGCTGTGTAGGAGCTGGCAGGTCTTGCAATTGGGGTGGTGGGTGGTTCTTCTGTGATGGCTGCTTGTTCTGTGCTCCTCCTTGTGACTGAAGGTGGGGTCTGGAGGGTTTCAAGGACCTTTTCAATGGTCTCCTGGGAAATGTTTATGGGCTCGTCATCCATGTCATCAGGGAAATCAGGGACAGGCATATCGGCAGGAGATCCATGTTCCTCTGCAATGAAACAGGGTACAATTAGTGTGTCTGTGTTGTGACAATTTCTACGTAACATGCCAGCCTTTTGATGAATTCACTTTGTGATCTTGTTTGGTATTGGTATCTGCTGTCCTTCATATGTGCATTGTTATAGGCCTATGGCCCACCTGTGTGTCACATGTATGATATTGAGTTATCAGACTTGTCTGCCTAATCGCCTATAGGTGTTGCATTGTACCAAATAGGGAATAGCCATCTTTTTGTCCTACTCGACCCTCCGTGTATATCCATTCTTAAGGTGAGACCTTTCACTGGCTGTAGGTGTTCTGATTGCCCTGGCAGCACACTTGCCTCTCAGGACCTGCCCCAATCCCTGATTGTTCACATTGACTTTAATGTAATTGACATGTGGCATATCCTATGCCTGGCAATGTTATGATGTGATATGGATGTAGACATTGTTAATGTGTCCTGCTGATGTTGGGTAATGTGTGTTACATTGGATTGCCCTGATTATCGTATCAATGTCCTATTTGGTCCTCTGACTGTGCAGGTGTATTTAAGTGACCAGTTGCATGTGTCCCCTCCTCAATGCTGTTGTCTGAGCAGTGTGACATTTGTGATGTTGCCTTGTTAGCCAGACACGGGAATGACCCTGACATATGCAGCATGTGTGTGTCCTTAGTGCTGTGTTGCTCCTGTTGCTGTTTACTTTGGCTGATGTATGTGACAACTATGGGCATTGACATATGAGTGTACTGGGGCCTTTGTCTTGTTTCAGGAGATTGTTGCAGATGTCATCCTCACCCCCTAATTTAGGTATGTATGTTCCATGGGGAGGTTACTGCCATTGGCTACTATAGCTGCACAGAGATCAGAGGTGGTAGTGTCAACTGTTGTTGCAGTTACATTGCAGTTGTTGTTTTGGCTAGAGGATTGGTGATAGGGCCCTAGTTAATGTAGGAGATATTTTGGCTGACGAGTGCCAGGATGTAAGTTTGACGTAGTGGCCTTCCCTCCTGTCGAGGCTTTCCCTTTACTCACTAGTGTTGGCATGACAGGATGCCCCCATGGGACTGTTGTTGGTGTTGTGTTATGTTGTGCCCCAGCTTCTGTATGTGCAGGGCATGGCCCCCTGCCATACCCCTTTACCCATGCCACTCCATGTATATGCTGACTTACATGCAATGTGTAGTAGGTATTTCCCCCCCTGCTTACAGTCAACATTATTGTATTTTAAATCCCATGCAACTTACCCTGCATGTGCGTTGTCTCGTGGTAGTCTGCACTGTCCTGTGCTTGAATCCCTGTGACGATCTCCTCAGGGATGACGGCTGCGACCATCTCCTCCATGTGGTCCAGGTCCTCCTGGTGTGCTGGACTCCCACCACCTGTCTGCAGTGCTGCCTTCCTGTTCCTGGCCATTTTTTCCTTTGTCCTATGTTTGCAGTCATGCCAGCGTTTCTTACACTCGGTGACTGTTCTACGTACTTCAGCAACACTGTTGATCTTGTCAACAATTTGTTGCCATATGGCCTCTCTCCTACTGATTGGCAACTTAGAGGTGATGAACAGTTGGTGCTGGTGTTCCGTCACCTCTTTAACCAGAATTTCCTGCTCCTCTGCACTGAAGTGACACTTTTTTTTTTCTTCTATATATGTCCTGGTTCTTGTATGGATCGTCCTGGCTGGTTCCTGGTCTGCTGTCATCTTCCTGGGGTCTGTAGTGGCATCTGGGATCCATTTTGGCTCTCCTCTGCTGAAATTGCAGTGTTCGCGTGTATTTTTGACGCAAAAACGGCACATATCCGGGTTGCGGTGTGGTAAATTGACCCACAGTCATTTACGTCGCGTTAACGTCGTTTTCCTTTACGACTTGACGCCGCGATGTGCGTAAAAAAAAATGACTCCCACCTGTTGATTGTGCCGCCGTGCGTCAAAGTATAAATTTGACGCCCGCACGGCGCATCGAAATGGCGTTAGCCGGCGGTATAAATATGGCCCTAAGTGAGTGGCGGGTTTATGGTTGCACTTTGTGGCCTACAAAAATATAAGGAAAACTCAAACACATGATAATGTTTTTTTTTTTTTAAAAGGGCTTAGTGAAAACATGTATTAATTATTATTATTATTGTAATGTGTGAATTAATGAAATATACATTTGATCATGGTTAATACTGACTTTTTGACTAAGCTAGTAGGTCAGCTTAATATATATATTAAAATGCTGACCACTTGGCACTATTATTTTGCTTTTTGAGCCTTCGACAAAGCCAGTAGGTCTGCCTTGTTTAGAATGACACCACTTATATTGTGACTTGATATAGCATTGTGCATTGCATCAGGTTTGCTCCCAGGGTGGGGTTGGGTGCAGGGACTGGCTGCAGGCCTGACCCTGCCCCAACCTCACAGTATCCATGATGATATGCATTTTACCTTACATTAAAAATCCCATAGAAAGTCACCGAAAAAACCTAAAGGTTAAAGTGACAGTAATAGGTAGACATTTAAAATAATCCTTGGAAACCCACTGAAAAAACAAAGGTTAAAGGAACATTATTGTTAGGTGAAAATTACAAATTACTCATACCATTTTAAACTAACAAAACCAGAGATATTCTCCAGTAATTATAATCCCAAATAACTATAACTCATGCCCTATGGTAACTATACCTCACTCCCTTGAAATGCACTGCTAATTACCTCACATACTACCTCACTCATGACATCTTCTATGACATCACGGATGACATCACTGCACCTTCTGAAACGACATCATTGATGACAACACCATGTATGGTGGTGCCACAAGTTAAAGTTACTTTAGGGCATGAGTTATAGTTACTTGAGAGAACTATAACTAGTGAATTTAAAATAGTATGACCATCTTCCCAACTCAGAATTGAGCAGGCAGACCAAGAATTTGCAGACAGGATCCACCAAACTCTAAAAGGGTCCCTAATGCATTCTTCATAATGAAAATCTTTTGAATATTTCAAATTAAGTGAATATTTTAAGCTTACAGGGGAAGTTTTCTGAAATGTGGAGATTCTGCATACTGAATCTCCACTTCCTGAAATTCACTAATTCATACATTAATGTAACTTTGCATCTGAGATCATAAATTGAAATTGCCAGTGCTGAAAATGCCATTCATAAGGACGGCACAACATTATATAAGATAAATGCAATGGTGTTAGGGCTGGGGGATTAGTTTCAGGTTTAGATCTAGGTTAAGATTTAAGGTTGTCTTATCAGAGTTAGCATTAGTACACTTAGGGGGTCATTCTGACCCCGGCCGGCGGCGGAAGCCTCCGGCCTGGCTGGAACCGCCAGAATACCGCTGTGCGGTCAAAAGACCGCCGCGGGTATTCTGGGTTTCCCGCTGGGCTGGCGGGCGACCGCCATAAGGCTGCCCGCCAGCCCAGTGGGAAACACCCTTCCATGAGGATGCCGGCTCCGAATGGAGCCGGCGGAGTGGAAGGGGTGCGACGGGTGCAGTTGCACCCGTCGCGATTTTCAGTGTCTGCATGGCAGACACTGAAAATCTTTGTGGGGCCCTGTTACGGGGGCCCCTGCAGTGCCCATGCCATTGGCATGGGCACTGCAGGGGCCCCCAGGGGGCCCACGACACCCCATACCGCCATTCTGTTCCTGGCGGCCAAAACCGCCAGGAACAGGATGGTGGTATGGGGGTCGGAATCCCCATGGCGGCGCAGCAAGCTGCGCCGCCATGGAGGATTCCCCAGGGCAGCGGGAAACCAGCGGGAAACCGGCGGTACACCGCCGGTTTTCCGTTTCTGACTGCGGCTGTACCGCCGCGGTCAGAATGCCCATGGGAGCACCGCCAGCCTGTTGGCGGTGCTCCCGCGGTCGTTGGCCCTGGCAGATTTTACCGCCAGGGTCAGAATGACCCCCTTAATGTGATGCTTACCAAATAATCATTGAGGTACCCTTATGAGACACAATTTCAGTAGTGGAAATGCAAATGTAGTGCTTCTGATCTGGTGGAACCTTCATGTAGTGGATGTCTCAGTAGATAGATTCAATCTTTTACATTTGTTCGGTTATGAAAAACAGGCATTCAGTAGGGAACTTACAAGAATTGCCCTATAAACTCATGGTACTTCTGTAAATCGGGAATCTAAACAAAAATAACTTCAACTGTATTAGAGTACTCCTATGCAGTTTGAAATGAAACACTATTATGTGAAGTGACCCATTTATATTTTGTGGTGCTACTGCTAATGACTGAAATTGAAAAGCACTCCTAGTTGATAATGCCAGACTGTGCTCATCAGTTTCAATACAATAATACAATCTCCAATTGCATTAATCTCTGTCTTAAATTTGGCTGTACAGTGCAAACAAAGGAACTAGGAATCATCTTAAGACTGACACAGTGGAATTTTGGTCTCTAACTTATTATAGCGAGGCCATTGTATATGAGCAATACCAACTTTTATTTTGACAACACTATATACAGTACATTGTCTAGCAGCTGATATTACTAATGCTAATTGTTGGAGGGTGGGTCATTAGTTGTCTAGCCTGTACATGAAATCGGTCCTCACTGGACCATCACTGGGAACCAAACACCACATTGTAGTGCTTGATTCTCATAGGGTAGCATTGCAGAGCAGTCCAAGGCTTACTCAAGGAGGTGGAGTTTGGCTAGTAAACATCAGTCACAAGCACATAAGAATAACACTCAATAAATGATTGCTTAGTCTACGCTTTTTCTTTCGATAAAGTAAGAGTACATTTGTTACACACACACTACCCAATACTATGCAACAATTTACAAAGATATACAAGTTGATGAAATTACTTTTGAATGACATTGCGCAATCATTCTTGTTTCTCCCAAGTGGAGATATAAACCAACAATCTACATGGAAGAACATTTACTTGCAGTCTTATGCAACATTTGACTGTAACCTGGGAGTGAGAGAACCTGATGCTGGCAAAAAAATACATCTACTTTGATCACTATTGATTGTCAGACTCAATACTCAAATAAGCGTCCACATGGAACATGTCTAAGCAGGCTGGAGTGGTTGGCGTTGTTAGGATTACTCTCAGCATGGTCTATGCAGTCTACCCACATTGGGAGTCTAGACAAAAATAACTTAAACTGTATAAGAGTACCCCTATGCCGTTTGAAATGAGGTACCATTTTTATCGGGAGACTTGGGGAAACACAGAATAGCAAAACAAGTGTTATTGGCCCTTGTCTTTCTCTACATTTTATCCTTCCAAATATAAGATAGTGTGTAAAAAAGACATCTATTTGATAAATGCCCTGTAATTCACATGCTAGTATGGGCACCCTGGAGTTCAGAGATGTGCAAATAACCACTGCTTCTCAACACTTTATCTTGTGCCCATTTTTGAAATACAAAGGTTTTCTTGACACCTATTTCTCACTTTTTATATTTCACCAAATTAATTGCTGTGTGCCCGGTATACAATGAAAACCCATTGCAAGGTGCAGCTCCTTTATTGGCTCTGGGTGCCTAGAGTTCTTGATGAACCTACAAGCCCTATATATCCCCGCAACCTGAAGAGTCCAGCAGACGTAACAGTATATTGCTTTTGAAAATATGAAACTGCAGCTGTTATTTTCTGTAGGAAACCTGTGTAGGATCTACACAAATGACCCCTTGCTGAATTCAGAATTTTGTCTACTTTTCAGAACTGTTTAGCTTTCACACCCATTTCTGTCACTAACTTGAAGTAGGCTGAAAGCACAACAAATGGTAAAAATGGGGTATATCCAAGTAAAATGACAAAATTGTGTTGATTTTTTTATTTTTTTTATTCAAGTCTGACTGTTCCTGAAAGCTGAGAAAATGGTGATTTTACCACCGCAAACCCTTTGTTGATGCCATTTTCAGGGAAAAAACCACAAGCCTTCTTCTGGAGCCCTTTTTTCCAATTTGTTTTAAAAAAACTACATTTTCTTTGTATTTTGGCTAATTTCTTGGTCTCCTTCAGGGGAGCCCACAAAGTCTGGGTACCGCTAGAATCCCTAAGATGTTGTAAAAAAAAGGACACAAATTTGGCATGGGTAGCTTATGTGGAGAAAAATGTATGAGGGCCTAAGCGCAAACTGCCCCAAATAGCCAAAAAAAGGCTTAGCACAGTAGGGGAAAGGTCCTGGCAGCGAAGGGGTTAAAGCACTTGTGAAGAAGTATGTATATATTTAATTTAGTAAAAATCAAAGGATCATGGCTTCTGCCAGATATAAAAATGTGTCAGGCCAGTAAATTACCAGTACAAACTATTACCCTGAAAGCAGACTAATAAAGAAAGGGAGGCCCATAAGGGTTCTGTTCTGGTTTGAGGACATAATTGCTCAACCTATTCAATCCAAGTGCTTTAGAATGCTTAGATTTTTCAAACCAACTAAACTGTTCCAGAATATGTGGCTTATCAACCTGAGAACTAAGTATCATTCATGAGAGAACATAATGTAGAGTCACAACAACCTAGTATGGATTAAATATGTTCAAGCTTTCAAATAGCTTAACCCAGCTACCTTTTGTAAACACAATCCAATTTGTATACTCCTCTTTAAGCTTCCTACCATGAAATACAAACTAACTTATGAAGCTGCTCATTTATTATTCACCTCTCTGGCAAGTAGTGCCCCATAATCCCCTAGCACATTTTTAAATTATTTATTTTGTTGTTGCTGGTGTCCCTATATGGGGCAGAACCCCCACCATGTTTTTGATGTTGTGGGGGCTGCAGAGAGTTCAGCAGTACTCTAACAACATTAAAAAAATAACACCATAAGTATCTTGGGTCACTGAATCCATGACCTCAGGAGAAATTATCATTTTTTTTTTTTAAAGTACTTTGAACTGAAGTGCTGAGACATTTAGTGAGTGGCAGTTTTATGGTTGTACTTTGTGGCCAACAAAAAGATAAGGAAAACTCCAACACATGATAATGTTTTTTTTTTTTTTTTTTAAATGGGCTTAGTGAAAACATTTATTAATTATTAATATTATTGTAATGTGTGAATTAATGAAATATACATTTGATCATGGTTAATATTATGTGAAGTGACCCATTTATATTTTGTGGTGCTACTGCTAATGACCTAAAGGGTGTGGGCCATGGTTCATCATAATCCGCATTGAAATATTCAACATAAGAATGATGCACAGTTGACACAGTTTCTAAAGGACATCACTTGGCTGCTAATCATGATGTCATACCATCTTTCACCCATAGAGGGTGCCTATTCATATGACCTGACACAAGTCATATTATTGGCAACAGCACTACAGCCATACAGTTTTAAAATACATTGAGCATAACATAATACCAATTGAACCACAGTCCCTAAAGGACTCCATTACTGTAAAAACACCTGTGGTTACTGACTTTCATAACTAGAGGGTGTTCGCCATTGTAACACTCCTGTTGTTATCATGATTCCGGCCACAAGGGCTGCAGACCTGATCTTCACCACTAGAGGGCGCAGTTCCATCACTCTGAAACAACCGTTCCAGCTCAGACTGTGCTTAAAACACATTAAAATTGATTGTGGAGACATTTGGGAATTCCTTACGGGGAGGCTGCACTCCTCCTTCAGCCACCACCCCATCCATTTGATTCAAGTTGGTGGTGATGCCCTCCTCCTGGGCCCACCACAAGCCCAAAATGAGCAGTTTCTGAGCTCAAACATGGCATAATGGGGTGCTCCTTGCTGAAGTGTGCATAATTTATGAGCGGCTCTCCCACTGCGCTGGGGAGAGCCACATTGCTGCCAGGAGGGATAACCACCTTGGAAGTGTCTGGTCCCACCCAGACACCTCCACTTCAGGTGAGTGCTTGGTGATGAGAGCATCGCAGGAAGCCAGCCCCTGTCCACTTCTACCAGCTGCCTGAATGGCTAGCACCTTCCTGTGCTGCCATCGGAGCCAGCTCTTCAGTGCAATTATGCGCTCTCCAGCAGGCAGACAGGTTGGGTGCTGTGGCTAGTGGGGCTGGGTGGGGGGGAAATGCGGTGGCACTCCTTCACAGGAAGTGCAACATGACTCCCTGACTTCTTCTTCGACCGCCGGCCCTGCCCTCAGCCTGTGGCCATCTCCGCAGTGAGTGTTACGGCGCTCCCCAGCTTTGATGGGGACGGAGCCCATCGGGGTATCTTTATGGGGTGCATGACAGCTTCCGCATCTTTACTTCCTTGTGAGGCCCCCAGGATTGGATCTGGGCTCCTCTGCTATCTTATTGGGGTGCCACTGACTCCCTGCACCAGCATTTCATCTGGATGTCTTCTTTTCTTCTGGGCAGCATGCTATCCTTACGCCAAGGCCCAGTATTTCCCCCAACTGGTCCTCAGGGGGCAAAAGGGGGCCAGCTTACCTGGCCCTGGAGTGTGCCCCACTAGCTCGGGGGTCATTCAGGGCCAGAGCCTTTGCCCAAGTGGGCAGTCAGTGGGTTATTTTTTCCAGTTGTCCATGACACCCGTATTCAGTCCGACTTTTCTGCAGAGAAGCACAGTCAAGAGAGATAGCCTTCCTCTGTGCAGGACCTTTTAAATAGGTACAGATTTGTCCAGCAGGGCTGTGCCTCTAGCCTAGAGTGATGTGCCACATCACTTCTCAGCCCCTCTCCCAACACTCCTGCACAGGCTTCTGGGATAGCTCGAAATGGTGTCATTCAGGAGTCAGTTGTCACATGTGCTTTGAGAAACTCAGCTCCTCCTCTCTCACATTCTTGCCAGTGCCCCTCCCAGAAATTCCTCAAAAGAGCCCCTCTTCGCTGTGGGGCCTGGATCAGACCCAGTTTCTGGCATGGAATGGCAGCTGGCTAGTTGATGCAAGGCCCTGCTCCTGCAGCTAGACAGAGCAGTAATTGGCCGTCCTCCTGAGCTGAGTCAGAGAAAGATGACATTCCTGGATTGCCCATGAGCTGTACAGATATGCTTTTGCAACCTAAGGCATTATTCTTTTCATACAGGTTACAGAGGAAATTGGTGCAACTTTGTAGTCTGTGGAACCTCGGGAACTGGAGTTGTGTCCTAGGTCAACCTTTCCCATTGGCATATAATGGTGTGTCACTTCAGTCAAGACAGTAAAGCATGCTGACTATCCCTCACATGTGTACACCTACTGTAAGGCCTACTCCAGGTCACCACCCACTCCTCATGGTCCCTTCTGTGCCAGGCTACCTAAGCGCAGTTCTTGATCTGTACACACCAGGAATCCTCCCACTTGCTTCCAGAACCAGCTCTACTGCATTACAAATGAAACAGTAATGAGCATGTAAGAAACAGATATATTTAGGTACAAAAATAATTCAGTGTTAATGTTTGATATGTATAAAAAAAGTTTCAAACATCTCTGTCTTTATTAAAGATGAAGTACACCACTTACCTTTAACCATGGCTTACTGACTCTCATAGACTTTCTACCTCCCAAATACAATCTTCTTCTCAAACACATAATGAAAGGAAAGGAAGGGTTAATAGGTATTATATATCACAACTTAATAAAATGTAACAAAGGTCCCAGCCCACCTATTGAAGTCCCGCATACGTGTTAACAAAATGTATACAGCCCTTCTAGCTTGTTAGATCCTGACTCCCCAGCTAAGCATTCTTAGCATCAAGGTGCCCATTCTAATTGTTTAAGTGGCCGGTAGTTCACATATCTTAGCTGAAAAACAGCAATGTTGTCAATAAGCTTCTGTACTTTAAGTTGGTCATTCTCCGTTGTGATGTTTCTAAGCAGATGTGGGCCTGGCCTGGATGTTTGCAGTACAGCTTGTGCAAAGATTCCATGAAGCCTGAAGATTCCTTTCTGCCTGGCAATATGTCTGTACCAGGTATAAATAGACTTTTCTAACTATTATGAAAAGATAAGATGAAAGATGTAAAAATGCAGGACTTAGCATAAGAATTCTGTTGCACATTCACTTAATTCTAACATACATTAGAAATCAATTAATATATATATGAATAATTGATGTGCTATCAAACTATAATAAAATAAACATCATCTGTTGCTCATCTATCCTCAATATTAAATAAAACACATAGGCATAAATAAAGAATGTGCACTTGAATATATCAATATATGAAATGCAATAGGGGGGCACATAAGCAGGAAATGCAAAACATAAGTTTAGCATTTTAGAGATTACGCTCAGTTCTCCGTTCATATGCACTCCTTCTAAAATGCTACCCAAAAACCTTACATCATTCTTCAGTAACAAAATTAATATCCTTATAGCAAACATAGTGATGCCCAACATTTCCAACATTACCAACAGCAGAACAAAATGCAAACCTCTACCGCTCTGAGATTGTACCGCCTGTTGTGCCTGATATCATAAAAATTACATTTTCTTTCAAGAAAACATCTAACTGAAATGATTGCTGCAATGTAAAAACAATGAACCTGGGATTTAAACCTGTAGCCCCAACCATTACCCTTCTATACTGCTGAAATCCTTTAAAACCTACAAACAATCTTAAAAGCCAACAATAGCAGACTGCCTCATGCAACCTCAAATTCCATGTTATTTACCATCAGTTAAGAACTAATTTATTGCCTGCTGATCAATGTCTGTACTTTACACTTAATGGAATTGTATGGCACATTGTTTGTGGTTGATCTCAATCCGGCATTTTCTTTTTAATTGTAAGTTACTTAACTCAACGCCGTTATATGCCAACACATACAAATGCTGGATCTGATACATTATAGAAATATTCTAGCTTTATGTCAAGACCATGGGAATGAATTTTCAGATGATTTATTTTTATTTTGTTTGCGTATCACTTTGTTTCATATCATGAGATTAAAGCAGAAACTACCTGATGAAGACAGGAAGCATCAGTATTTTAAAACAATTAACAAAAGATATTTTGAAAATGCTCCTGAATTGTTTTGTCATTGAACTTCAAACAGACTATACATGGGAATTTAATGGAATATAATCACCAAACAACAACTAATATTGTTAAACATATTCCTAAAGTCCTAAACTAGGGAAATGTGGGTAATTCTGTTCCTTGAGTTTCTGAAATTGTAAGCCAAAAATATACCTCAGTAAGACAATATAAGTACTCTTGGAAGTGCTCTTGGACATTTATACATACAAGTCAGATTTTGTTAAAGAAGGCATGTTATTCATTCTGAGGCTGATCCTTTCCAATCATCAATTTTATGTCCCATTAGAAATCTAAAACTGTTTTCTTCACTGGAATGTAGGCATTCCCTTTTGACTCCAACTCCAGTTATCTTACTCCATCAATCTGAGTCACTGAGATTTCCAACTGTTTTTCACAGAAGTGTGTTTATATTTAGAATGGTATCAAGCAAGATGAAGGGTGAGATAACAACTATATGATTAACACAAGAAGTGGGGTTTACCTAGCGGATTTCTAAATAATGTCAGGGACTGAATTGACAACCATTGTTCATGGTGTCAGCGACCACTACCTTGCCTGGTGACTGTATTCAATTAAATGTATTAAAATTATTTGTTCTGCCCAGTACGGTTTATTATAAGCTGTCTTTTTAACTATGTGCTCCCTCGCTGCTGAAGTGCTTTTCCCTTATGAAGGTTTTAGTATATTTGTTCAGCAGCCAGACTACCAGGGCGATCACTGAAACATTCTTCTGGGGTGCGACACGCCTGGTTTTCATGCTGACAAGAGCACATAACCTGCTTTGGACCAGGTTGAAGATGGCCACTTTGCTTATTTAGTAATGGTGGTGCCTAAAAGTTAATGTACGTGGACCTCTCTATGGCATTTGAAATTATTGGTAATGGATCCTTCAGTTACCATCATGCTACACTGCCCTACTTCAAAGGGAAAGGGCAGGAATACTGTGTGTCTATGGGATATGGCATATTCTTGTCCTTTCCCCGTGCACTGGTGCAGGGTGCCGGTGTTGCATGTAGGATTGTTTTGTGCAGGAAGGGACACCTTCCTCAACAAAAATAATCCTGGGAGGCTTTTCCTCTTTCTATGTGTGCTGCAGAATGCACTTAGAAATAGGAGAAAAGGAGGCAAAATAAATATATTTTTCCTTGCTGCCCCTCCCTGGGGAGGCATATTGTTTTGCCATACTCCGAGTTTTTCAATGTCTTGTAAATCTGGGGATGTGTTAAAATCCATCAGTGTTGCATGGGAACACCCACTGCAACACCCATGGAATGCCTCCCTAATGCAGAGTAAGGCAACATAATAATTTGCACTGCCTTGCCTTACTCCATATCTATGAGACCAAAGTGGCTCTGGGTGGCCTCATAGATATGATTTCAAGGTCTGCACAGTCATTGTGTCACAAAAAGAAAGTGACACAATGGCAATGCAAGGGGCTTGTAAATATGTCCCTGAGTTTCTCCTTATTGAGGGCAGATTATGTAACCTGGTGGTACATTAATGGATAGAGGAGCTGAGTCAAAGATGCTGACAACTTATATCGCACCTTGTCAGAGAATGGATTAACTTTTATCCTTGTACGAGAGGGGAATGTGGACCCTCCGATAAACACTCTGGTAATGTCAGTTAATTTTGAGCTGTTTTGAGGGGCATCCACCACAAAATGCTTGGATAAAGCGAGTTAACGTCAAGCTGCTTCTCCCAAAGAGCATCCATTACTTTTAGCCAGTATTGAACTTTGGTATGGTGGTCTGGTTTGGCTACCTCTCACCTGGCCCCTACTGAAGCACCTCAGACTAGTAGAGACAGGCCTACCTAACACCCGCTCAATGTAGTGCTATATACTTCAGTCTAAGGGATATTGAGACGGTGAAGTTTGATCATATACGTCTATGCTACTGAACCTGAATTAACTCCTGTTAGAAACCAGTTTGAATTGAATTGAATTCAATATTTGTAGATCGCACTGCAACTCCCAAAGGAGAATCCTGGTGCTATTGCAGAAAACCACACTACTCAATGCGTGAAGATCATACGTGGGAGAATCATAACCATAAAGAATAAGAGAATAACAAAGTGTGTTGGAGACTACAAATATCCACATTTTTAAAGATGCTTTCTGAAGGTAGCTTCTGACTCAATGAATCTTAAATGGCTAGGGAGACGATTCCAGGCCTTGGTAACTAGGACAGTAAGGGATTTGCCCCCTCAAGTTTGAGTCTAAAATGGACAGGCTTGAGCAAATAGGCTTAGGAGGACCTCAGGGTTCTACTTATGATATAGTGAGTGAACCTTGATGTTAAGTTTTCATGACCGATTGTTCTGTAGTCTCTGAAAGTCATCAAGAAAATTGAGTACACACTACTACAGTAATCCAGCCTGGATGTTATGAGCACACAGGCTACTGTCTTTCTAGCTGTCAGACGCATAAGATTAACACATTTTCTCAGAGATTTTATTAACTTGAAACACATGCCTGTGACATTAAGGGCCTGTGGATGGAAATACAGTAAGGAGTCAAATTTTACTCCCAGGTTCTTAACGACCTCCACTGTGGCCAGAGAACTGGCTGCTCAGCAGAGGAGGAGGTGGAGACAAGAGAGTTTTTTTCAGAGTCAGGCTGACCATTTTTTAACAAACAAGAAGAAAGTTATGACAAATACAGGCTACGTAGCAATGTGATTTTGGAGGTAATAGCCCTTTTAAAAACACTTCTAAAAAGCAGTACTCTGTGCAGCAATTCAATCCCTACCCATGTTCAGGTGGTGTGATCATTACATCTATTACCCACTAGCAGTTACCAGGATGTGATAGTTGCTGCAAGAGGGTTGTCTCAAAGTGCACTTTCACATTTCTTCTGGTCATTGCTAGATGCCATTCTTCTATACATCCACTGCTACATGATGAGGAAATGCAAAGCACAAAATTACAATTTTACAGGTTTGTCAAATTTCCCCATGCCACAGGGTGTATTGATGGGACTCATGTGCCTATATGTACCCCATTCCATCTTCAGTACTTTTTTAGAAACCAGTAAAATACTAATTTCCTTAATATTTAAGTGGTCTGCAATGCCCACTATGTAATTACTGATATTGTGTCACAAAATCGAGCACCCATGACTCATTCATGTTTAGACACAGTGAAATGTACAGACCGCTGGAAAGAGGGGAGTTTACTGATGGGTGATTATTAGGTATTGAAAAGAAATTAATTGTACAATCCTCATAAAATGTATGCTGTTTCACACTAATATTTGTTTTCGAACTGACAGTGCATATACCCTACTTCCATGGATTCTAACACACTACCTTTTTTTACTCCACCCTAAATGAAAGGCAATAAAACACTGCACATTGTCACAGAAGGACTGTGATAGGGTAGACATTCAGCCTACTTAAATCATGTTTTCACTGCTGAATGGGGGGTGTCTTACAATATGTACCAGAAATTGCATGTAAGATTGTATCAAATTGTGCCATCCTACACAATATTGCCTGCATGGCAGACCTACACATTGCGGTGTCTGAATCAGATGAAGATCCTGGTCCACCTGGTCAGCCGCCAACAGAGGAGAGCAGAGCAGTGGAGGGGAGAAGGCACAGGGACCACATTGCCACACATTACTTCTCAAGGTAAGTCATGTTTAATTATACAAAATGTAACAAAATGGTGCAACACGTGTTTGTTTTATCAAAGTAAAGAAACCTTTAATGACAGGTGGTTCACAACAGGTTAAAAAATTTTATTGTGATAAATATATACAACATTAAGTCATTGTGTAAGTTGGTTACAGCATCAACATTAACTAATCTAAAAAATATACACACTCCCTGATCAGTACCCCCTCACTGTTTTCTGTGACTGTGTCCAGAATAGGATCTGCCACCATATTGAGATGCAGTACGGATGTTACTGCATTTCAGCACATATGCATCTGATGCTGGACAACTATCACGATGCTATGCGCCCAACCCGCTTGGAATTTGCACTGTTTGCATGGCTGACACTGCAGTGGTAATCTGGCCAAGACCCCTTGACACATCTCCACTGAAATGGCTAATTTCTACCTACAGTGTCACATCCACTTTGATAGGGTAGTGGTGGCATGTGCAAGCCTTCTGATAGACCTTGTTAAGGCATCCATATGCACAGCACTGCTCCACTCTTTGCACCTCTGATTGCTAGTGTTCTTTGCCATCTGTGTGCATAGTTTCTCTAGGGGACGTGTTAGGTTGTCTATTACAGTGTCTATCCTGGACTAATTGCCTGCCAACTGTTTGGCCACTGTGTTGAAATCCACAGTAATGGAATGCTGCATCTTCTCCAACTTTTGATACTCAATTTGTATTTGTTTGTATTGCAGGCACTGAAGTTTCAAGCTGGACGCCTCAAACCCACCAAACACTACATGTTGTTCTGCAGTTGCATGAAACCCAGAAGGCTGTAAAGTACTACAGCACTTATGAGCATGCTCTGTGGTACGCTGCTGTCGGGACCTGACAACTGGCTGCAGTGCAAAGGTGTTGTAGCCTGACTCTTCAACAATACTGGTTCTTCCACCACCATTTGTGCCTGTCTTTCCTTCACCAATTGGGCATCCAATGTCTTCCTCAGGTGTTTCTATTTGAATATTGGACATATTATTTCACTACATGAGGAACACAATTCTCTTTAGATGTAAAAATGAATTTAATACATTTTTACACTGGTTACACTGTGTTACGTTTTGACTATGACTCCCATAATGCACCATAAGGAGTGCATTTGCATTTGTTCACTTTTTACATGCATGCAGAAGTTTTAATTTGAGAAATGTTACAATTACTAAAGTTTTACACCTTTCGATGGTGCAGGTATGGAAGTGTACAGGTTGCCAAAACCAACGACTGCCTCTGGCTCCAGGGTAGTCTCTACCATTTCCTCCAGTGTAGTGGGTGGGGGCACTGTTGAAAGTCCACCTCCTGTTGATCAGGACTCACTGAGGCATGTTGCGACCCTTTTTTTGGTGGGAGACCGGAGGTTGTAATACCTCCTCCATATCTCTTCAACGGAGCGCTGTGCCATCCCAACAGCATTTATTTTCTACTGCATATCCTTCCACATTTTGTGCTTTTTGGGTCTCAGGCACAGTCCAAACAGGAGGTCATGATTATTGCAGGAGTTCTCAGTCAGTATATCAATTTCCTTTTCTGAGAACTTCAATTTGGCCTTTCTGCTCCTGCCTCCTTTTCTGGCTCTTGGCTGGCCATTTATTTTGGTTGCAAGTTGTTACCTTTGTGCTCTTGAAATCGCCTTAAATTTTCTCCAGTTCACTAGCTTTACTCTGCCTGGTTTACTGGCTTCTGGGATGCAGCACTTCCTGTTTCTGGGGTCATCACCCAGAACCAGGAAGCACATTCGCACGTTAGTGACCATGTTTGCTATTTGTGACCACATTTGCAACTTAGAAAATCACTAATTGCGATTTCCAAAATAAGGAAGCGACTCATTTGTGAGTCACAACTTTCTATCTGCCACCATGCATACATGCTGATTTGCGATTGCTGAATTGCACTTTGCAAAAAATCACAAACTGATAATCACAATTCAGAACATTTGTACATCTGGGCGCAAATGTGCAAATGCTGCTGCAGAGTATTAATTTCACTTTGATGCAATCAAATATTGAAATTTTTTATTTTGTAAGTACCACATTTGGAAAAGTCATACTGTATATTTAAATCTGCCTGCAAATTAGGAACATGTTGTGAGAACACATTTGTGGACTATTAAAGGTAACTTTGCCAAACAACATAAAGGTTGCTAACACCTACTGAAATTGTGAAACAATCATATTTGCAATTCCATCACATATAACTTAGTTATTTGTTCATTTGTGGAAACATGCAATAAAATAGTTGGAGAAGTGCAGTGAAAAGCACAACAAATAATCAGAATCCAGCTCACTGTACCCTAAAGGCAAATTATACTGCAAAAGACAATATCAATTGCTTTGTATGTGAGTGACACTACTGCCATCAATTTACGGAGTCCTAGACAAAATGATCATCTCTTCAGTATCTCAGATGTTTTTACTCTTTTTGCCGTGCCCTATCCTGTTTTACTGCTTGAGTGCTTCTCTGTGACTTTGCTTCCAATATGCCTTGCAGCTTCCCCAAGAGGTAAAGAATGCTAACTGCATCTTAAAAGACACCTGACTGGCTCGAATCTAGGAATTTGTTGGAGATAAACTACTAGGTCCAGTTCATAGGCCAAGGTTATTAGGCTTGGTATCCTTGACATGGTTTCCCCCTAACTTTTTGCCTTCAGACCTCCCGTTTTTACTGACTTTGGTTTTGCTGGCCTTAGGACTCTGTGCATGTTACCACTGCTAACCAGTTCTAAAGTGCTTGTGGTCTGTCTTTAGAACATGGTAGATTGGTTTCTATCCAAATGGCAACTTTAGGTTACTTGCAAGGCCCTAGTGAAGTGGCACTATCAGTATCCAGGGCCTGTAAATTAAATGCTACTAGTGGGCCTGCAGCACAGATTGTGCCATCCACTTAATTAGCACTTTAAACAACGTGTTCCTTTGCAGCCAGTGTGTGCGGTCTTTAAACTGCTGTTTTGACTTGGCAAAGTGAACCATTACCCAGGTTCAGACCTTTATTTTTAATGCATATACATCACCTCTCAGTTAGGTCCTAGGCAGCCCAAAGGTGCAGTGTCTTTACAGAGTTGGACATGTACGTTTGAGGTTTGCATGTTCTAGTAGTGACAAAATCTTAAATTCTTTTTTCACTATTGCAAAGCCTACTTTTCCCATAGGATAACATTTGAATTTCATATTATAAGTGTAATTTCCAAATGAGAACAGATAATCAGTTTATGTTTGGTGTCTTTGGAATTGTAATGAAAAATGCTAACTTATGATGAAGTCTGATTCTAAATTACAATTTTGAAAATGCCACTTTTAGAAATTTTGCATTTTCTTTCCTTAGCTATTTGGTGTCTGCAGCCTGACTTCGGGTTGGGTGTGGTGGACTGGGTGTAGTGGACAGCTGGATTTTGTGTATTCTTCCTTCAGAGTCAGACACAATGGGGAGCTTAGGTATACCTGGATGGGCCATTACTGGCAGGATGGATTGGAGGAGCTAGACCCATATACTTGAAAAGGATGTGTCCTGTTTCCACACAAAGGGCTGCATACCGCCTGTAGTTAGTCTGGAGCCAAGGCCAGGAAGGCAAGGCACCTTAGCACTTCAAAGGCATGCCTCTAAAAGCTTCTCTCCACTTCAAAGTCACAACTGGGTATAAATACTGGACCGCAGACACCAACTCATTACACGCCTGGGCCTGTCGATACTCTGCCAGGACTTCCGCTCTGCTGAAATTCTGCTCTGAATGATTGCTGCCCTGCTGTGTTGACCTTCTGTCTGCTGCCTTTTTGCCTGGGTGAGAAGGACAGGCCCTGCATCTCTTCATCCCAGAACCCAGAGTGACTCCAAGGGCTAGTTGACTGGCATCCTGATCTGAAGTCTCAGGGATATAACAGGCTTCAAATGACCTTTAACCTGCACCTGGGCTCTGCCATTCACACGTCTACTCTTCCAAGAGGTGCCACCACAGTCCTAGCCCTTGGAAGTGCCTTTTCATATTTAATTGAGGTATAAACCACAGAATACACATTTGGAAACAAAGACTTCTTCTGCACAAACACCTATAATTTTCTTCCTATTCCATCATGAAAGGTAGGCTCACTACCTGTCCATATCCTTTGTCACTTACTTGCAAAGAACACTCAATAACAAAGTTAACAAATAGCAATAAGGGCAGAAAATGGCCTCTGAATAAGAAGCAATGAAGAGAGGATGGGTGTAGGACTGGTATGAGGAAAGCATGGTCTCAGAGCAACGAGATTACAGGTCAGTAATGACTTCAATAATTATTTGTCTGTTTTCCTCTCCCAAATATTTAAATAAGGATGTACCCAAGATTCAAGTACCTAGGACACCTACAAACATAAAATCACTTATGTATGCATCACAAAATCTAATGCAGCAAAATAAGAAATCGTAGCGTAGTTGAATTAAGAGGCAAAATTAAATAAATTTGAATTAAAAAAATTTAAATGTTAATGGGAAACTAAAGTGTTTAGGAAATATGTTGGACGTAAAAGGCAGCCCAATAGATTTCCGAAAATGAATTCATTATCTTCAGCCCATGATGCACCTCTACCTCTGATGGAACAGCCCTGAATTCTTGGAAGTGTCTCTTGGCTTACCACCAATTAAATCAGGGAGATAGCCAAACCCACCCATCTGCTTATGGCTACTTTAGAGATTTTTTCCCCATATGAAATTAAGAAAGTATCAGAGGAACCAAGAGTTTTAGCTTGTTTTCAAATAAATTGATGAAGCTCAATCCATGTATAACCTAATCAGAACTGAAATCATTCTGGGGTTGAAAGGTAGGGTGAACTATCCTAAAGTGTCTGAATATAAGAGGGAGGTTTTTGGAGCAAAACCTGGGACATATCTCAGAATGCCTGTAAGAAATGTGATTATTATTTGTGGTGGGTGACTATGCACCTCAAGAAACAATAATAACCATTGTCAGGGTGAATACTCAAAGTAACTAAATTAATCTGAACTCAACGACCTAGTATCCATGGAACAAAGCAGAGAGGCTTAATTTAGGACAATGTGTAAAGTTTTATGCAGTACTAAAACAGTAATAAAGTAAAAATACAAAACAATAAAAATCCCAAACCACATTAAAAAAATATACATGAATTTGATTAACAAAATGACACCAATAATCCAATAATAGGAACCAGAGATATTGCTTTAGAATGTTGTAAGTAGAAATATTGTTGAAAAGCACACAACAGCTATGATAGTCACTGGTTATAGCAAACTGGGACCTTGTCATAATTAGAGGTTGACTAGATATACCAAGGAGGTTCCTCCTAGTCAAAGATTTTACCTTCTGACTTAGGGCCTGATTTAGATTTTGAGTGATGGGTTACTCCATCACAACGGTGACGGATATCCTTGCGCTGAAATATAAATCCCATAGGAAATAGTGAGATTTCCTTTTCAGTGGATGGGATTTCCATCACCGTTGTGATGGAGTCACCTGTCTGCCTCAATCTAAACCAGGCTCTTCATCCTTTATGTACCAATCTACTGCACAAATCCACTTCTAAGACCACCCCCCAGACCCTCAGGGGAGGCACTTAGAGACTCACAGGTGACATCAGGGGAGGCACTTAGAGACTCCCTGAGTGTCACAGAAAGGCCAACAGCAGGGTCCCATCCAGTCCAGGTCCAATTGGCACAGGGCAGTTGTCAATAAAGGACTCTTATAGCTTGTTGTATTTCTGTAGGTTGATCAGCCTCATGACCCTTGGATTCTACTTCTTTGTCATGGGTACAAGAGAAAGCAGGTCCAGCCCTTCAATGATTTTTTCAAGGCACAGACGACTATTCCAGTCCTCTCCTGATCTTCTACAATGTCCTGAAGTGGGTACCTGAGGTGTACTAGCTAGTGAGTAGGAATGACTCCTGGGCTATCCTAACTAATGGGGTGAAAATTCCTAGGGCCAACCATATCAAATGTAGGCATTTTTAAGATTGTAAAGTGTTCAGCCCCACTAAAAATAGGCTCTAAGGGTGAGTACTATTGTACTCCTAACATATGCCTACATCTAATACTTATGGTAGCCACTGTACCCAAAATAAACCCAGGGACAAAAGACTACTAGGCCAAAAGCAGATTCCTTCAGGAAGTAGAAAGTAGATTAACAAGAAATATCTTGGCATCCGGTTTATTCCTTTTAAGCATTAAATGTTTCTCAACATACCTGTCAAGCAGGATGTGACAATGTGCTGTCAAGATTATGCCCACAGTCTCCACACTGCACATTCTGACCTCACAGGAGCCATCTCTGACAATTCAGGTCAGCCTAGTATTTGATCCTGGGTGGCATTTAACACCTATTCACACATATTCAAGGCTAATTACTGGCTGGGAGAAGCTGGAGACATTTTGCAAATTAGCCTTCAGGAACAGACACTGAAAACATAATTTTTAAAAACTTCAATCGTAACCATTGAGTTAGATTTTCATGAACTATTAAAAATAGTTGTTTCATTATTTTTCTAGATGTCCCATTCCCAAGATGAGGATTTTAATCTGTACTCAGTTTTTTCTATATTGGACACCTAGCCTTCTCAGAGTAAAAAATAGCTTTTGGGACCTGGTCACTGTAATGGCATGTTAATATCAAGGCTCTGACTTTAAAATATTTTGCTTTGAGTTTGCATCACTTTTTTAATGCAGCCCTGATCAAAATCAATGTTTGTATTTACAAAAAATCCAAATGTCGATTTGTGTTGCTTTGAAAAGAAAGAAAAAAGTAATGCCGCGCAGTGCATTGCGCTGCCTTTGAGAAATCTCCGTCCTGGAGGTATTCCATGGGTGTTTCATGGGCATTGCCATGCACCTCCCTGTTGATTTGAAACAAACCTTATTTGCAAAAAGTTGTGGACATGGCCTTGTGGTAAAATTGTGCTTCTGCCAGAGGCTGGGGTAACAAGGAGCAATACCTTTATTTTTCCTTGTTAATAATGTTTGCATGTGTGCTGCATTATTTCAGCATACATACAAAGATGAAAAGTCTCCAAGGATAGCATGCAGAAAGATACTTTTTTCCTGGACATACATAATCCCGACTATAATGCAGGCACCTTTGCATTATAGCTCAAGGATGTCTGCGTTGGGGCTAGGCAACCCAATGTGCACTGGCACAGGAAGAGAGCAGAACTGAGCCATTTCTTTGTAATGTAGCACAGCAACTGCATTTTCTGGTCTGCATTGATTGAAATGTTTGTCAATTTGGACATACATTCCTACTTTCAAATATGTAGAATTGACATGGGGGTGCAATAATAATATTTAAAAGGGAGGTTTTTCTCTGTCAAAAAGGATTCATTTTGACAGGTTACAGCATGTTTTGCACTGTTTGAATCAGGATAAAGTGGAAGGAATTAAGTCATGTTTGCACTGTCACTGTAGTGGATGGCACATTAGTAAAGTATGCACTCATTGTCTAAATGTTTTATATAACACTCATTAGCTAAATGTTTTATATATACATTATCCAGTAAGTTAAATAATGTGTAAAAACATTAAACATGTTGAGCAATTTCAGCTACATAGATACAGAATATTAAAACTCAGTCTGAAAAGTCCTTGGAATTCATTAAAAAATCTTATCCCTCTTCAGTCCTTTGACTTTGCTCACTCTTTAATTACTTTATCAGTTAAGTTAAGTCTTTCCCAAGATATAGCCAGGTAGCGTGCAATTTTCAGATGAAAACATTCAATTTTAACTGAGAATTAGCTGTGATAGCCGCCTTTGTAGTGAGAATTGATTGCTTTCTGAAGCAGTGTAATAAGTATTTACTTTGAATATCTCTCAACTCTGCGCAAAAGCAGATGAGGTGTTCTAGGGTTTTGTTTACATAATTACAGAGTCTACAGTTAAGAAAACTAGATGTGGGTTTCCAGGAGCATTCAAATTCTTTTAGCTAAATATATAGTAGGGAGAATCTAAAAAATTCTCGTTTCATTAATGCATCTAGATTTGAGTCGATTTATTTCTGGTTGGGGTGAAAATATGGTTCCATGAGCCGCTCTGTGCATTTGTAGCATCATACTTTGAGTAGATCTCTTTGAATAATGCTCTTCTGAAATTTTTTGCGAGTAAGCTGTTGTATCATCGAAAGATCACTGATTGGAAATAATTATGATCTTGGAGAAACTGATCATGGTGTTCAGTGTCAATTCTTGATATATCAAGCAACTCAAGGAGGCAGGTTTTGCAGAGGCACAATCTCAGAAATAATTGATTTTCTGACGCTAGTGGTCTGCAAGACTGAAGAAAGACTTAGATTGAGCCTGATTAATGTGTGAGGAGTGGATCTTCCTAACTTAAAACATTTGAATGTAAGATAGTTCTAATTTATTCACTATCTCTTTATTTACTACTATTTATTCCCAGGTCAGAAGTGGAATGAGTTTTGCCCTACAAACAGTTATGATGGGCCTGATTACACGCCCTCCATACGCTAGTGCAAACCTTTTTAGAGATTTTGTTGCATGGCGGTCTTTATTTTGTAACAGACGTAGATACTGCATAGAGGTTAAATTCTTGTCAAGGTAAAAGCCCAGGTAAACATGAATTTACTGACTATACTTTGTTGTTTCACAATGTCCATGTAATTTTCTGTGAGCACTTTTCAAAGGCTGGGATTTTTGTTTTATTGATATTGGCTGATAGGCTCTTTATCTTGTTGCGATTATTAGGAGTAGCAAGTTGATGATGTAATCTCATTGGGTCTGAAGTCCACTAATGGCAATTAATCTCCAGGCCCTCGACAGATTTTGTGTCACATACTAGGGACCTATAGGCAAAGTAAATATACCAATTAGGAGTTTGACAATTGAACCACGTTAAAAAGTTGAGGACAGGCTCTTTACTACTGGTTAGCAGGAGTAAAGAGCATGGAGTTCTAAAGTCAGCACAAATCTAGGGTCCAGCAAAAAAATATCTGTATGATAAAGTAGACAAGGTGGATATCCTACAATGAACATATTAAAAAAAATCTGAAGACATGGAAGCAAAATGACTAGGAAACCTAAATCACCTAATCTGCAAGCACAATAATGGCTAGCCAACTATTGTGTACCCTAGTTTTTTATTGTTAAATCACCCAAGTTCTATATTTCACATTTTTAGAAAGTTTCAGTAACCTAATGAAATGGTAAGGCTGCTATTTTCTTCTCCCTTAATATTCTTAGTATTATTAAATTATTAAAAGTTTCTTTATTTGTGGCACATTTGCACATCTGTGTAATAACTGTAGCCAGATAATATGAACATAAGCTGGAAGGGAAAACCTGTCCTACTTTGTGGATAGCTTCAGGATTTTGGTCGATATTCTAGGCTGAGGTTTGGCCCATTTAAAGCTTGAAAACATTCCATCAATTTTGAACACAAGCCCTAAACAAATATCAAGAGAAAGTAAAAAAATACAACAAAACCAATCTTGTGGGTCTATTTTAGTTCCCGTCTGGGCACAGGAGATAGCTTAGCTTTTAGCTTGCGGAGCTGTTGCCCTTTTTGCCTCATCCATGTATACCTATTTTTATGCTCTGTTTTATTTCATTTAATTATTTATTTCATTTAGCACTGTGTGCAGATGAGTGCATTTTAGAGAAATATTTTCATTCTCCTAATCAGTATTATTCTGAGAAAGCGTCTTTATCTGGGATGTATGTAGGTAATGTCATCATGCTCCTTTGTTTTCCGTTGACAAGAACAGAATGCGATCATGTCAGGTATTTGTTATGTAATTGCTGACACAAGTTTGCGTACACATTCTGTATATAGGTACATACATGTATCAGGATTCCTGCACAAACAATAACATGTGCCCTGTAAAAACACCTCACAAGACCAAGGTCATTAGAGGGGGTTCCACCAGGATACACCATCTAGCCTCCACACTGCTTTGCAGCAAATCACAGCTTTGTGTCTCTAAGATTCCTGAGCTGGAGACTGAGTGGTCGATCTGATCCAAAGGTAACAGGATTGGGGGCGTTTCTCATGGACACTGTACTGGCAGATTCGGCTTATCATGCCCAACTCTCGCTTTAGGGGAGTTTATTACTACGAATTGCATATTTCATGTTTATTGCAATATGTTGGGGGTTTTCATACTTATCAATTTTATTCTCACTATTTTGCTTCTGGTATTTCTCATTGTTATAATCATTGCAGCACATGTATTTTTATCATAGATTGCAGTCTTTTCGATAACTATATTGAAAACTGTCTTGCAAATTCTTCATTGCCTGTATATGTGTAAGGGACTTATTTCTAATGAGAGAAGGTTTGAGATTTGTGACACCACGACTCCCCTGAGAGGTCAGGCTGCCAGAAATCATCTTAACTACTAAGGTTTTGGGTGAGGTACTGCTAGAGAGCCGGGAGGTGTGGGCCGACAGCTTCTAACTGGCATAGGAGTGACTCAGTCACCTACGAACAAATGGATTGCTGCCCCCAAAACAGCAGTCTTGCTGAGAGGTGAGAGTCATTCACAACATTAACTGAAGTACTGATGTTTTAATTAGTGAGTTATAATCTGTTGTTGAAAGAGACATTCCTTCCCATCTTTGAAAGGATCTCCTAATTCTTGCTCTTAGAAGGAGCAAATTGTTTTCAAATAATGAATTTGTTTCCTCTGAGAATTTAAACAACCAGATATTGTTTGTGGTTTGCTTTGTAAAGGGTGATTAGAAAAACTGGCAAAAAATATTTCGTAGTATTAAATAGCAGCACCTCAGTTTTAGTTATCTTTACTCTATGGCCCTCAAGATATGAATATTCTTTTATAACTCAAAATGCTTATGTAATATTTTCCTGATTTGCTGATAAGTAAAGAGTATTTAATTGGAATTCCTTTCTCAAGTGGTTGAATATTGCCAAAGGAACAAAAAAATATAGCCAATGGTTCAATGAAGAAAACTAAATTTAAAGGAGTTATAGAGCTGCCTTGCCTCACGCAACTCTTCAACGCGATCACTCCAGCACTTTTATTATTAATAACTACAACCAGATCAAAGATTTTTCAGCATTCAGCTAAATGATTAGTGTAGGATATTGTTGGTTTTTAAATATTAATTCAGATGAGTCTGCCAAATGAAAGCTGGCTGCCATAGGTCCCTATGAACCTACAATGGGGGAAACTTCAATAATCAATTTGAGAAGACTTTATCTAGTAATTTAGTAGCACCAGCGATACCAAACTTTCAAAACCGAGAGCCTCATTTACAAGCCCTTTTGTTGATTCACTTTTTTGTGAAGCAGCAGTGGCGCTAGCAGTGCACTACACTGCTCCATATTTATAAACTGGGACTTTGGGCCCAATGCATCAGTTTGTAAAGCTGTGCATCACATTTTATCTGCACCAGGTATAATGTATGCAGGGTAGCTGTTCCCTCGGAAAAAGCCAGCGGAACTGATGCAGTGAAATTTACAACTTTTCACTGGATCATTCTATGACTTCATTGCATCAAAATTTTACCGCCTGCTTAGAGCAGGCATAAAATGGACTCAGGGCTTTTTCCTATGGGACTCTCCTCGCATTGCTGGAGTTGTATCAGTTTAAGGACGCAACTCCAGTAATGCAACAGTTTATCACCAACAGATGCATCACAATTTCTGACACATCTGTGAAAACCTGCACCATATAGCTCTGTGTTGTAAATACAGTGCATCCATGGCGTTGTTAGAGGATGTGCGGCAGTTGCATGAATTCTGATGCATCGATGATGATACATCAGTTTGTTGAAAATGAGGCCCTGACTGTAATTGCCTTTCCAAATAATTAAGGAATTTACCATCCTTTCATGATGGAGTCCATGCATTGTGTAAGATGAAGAAGTAAATCCGTAGAAACCATCTTATTGAATTTCATAATAAGCCCGTCTTCTTCAGGTGATTTAGGACTGGCATGCTCTAGTTTCTGTACTGTTATCAGGTCAACCATTCTGTCATTTGATACTTTTGAGACTTTTGGGTATAGTGAGCTTAGCAAGAAACATTTAGGCTTCTTCTTTAAGTGTGGTATAACTTTCCTCATAAATTATTTTTAATGCTGCTTGAATAATGAAAGAATTCTTGTATCTTTGTAGGCATGTATGTATACTGTATTTCTACAATGCAAGCCTGGCCTAAAGGCAGCAGAGAGCTTTAGATGATCAAAGAAAAACTTGAAACAAATGAGCAATAAGAGAGGAAGCTGGGTTGATGACTTTTAATGCATTGTGATGTAATGTTCTTTAAAGAGGTGAGTGTTCAATTCCTTCGTAAATTGGTGCACTGATGGGGTGACTCTGATGTATGTAGGGATTTTATTCCAGTCCTTGGGTACATATAAGGAAAAGGCCTGCCGTCTTGTTTTTTTTTCTTTACACTTCTTAGTCTGTAGTCTGATGGTATCTTGCCTGCATTTGTGCTGAAAGCCACCAGAGACCGTGAACTTGTCTGCAAGATGAACAGAGTGCTGGTCATGATGGCTTTGTAAATGAGGCAGCTGGTTTTGAAGATGGTGCAGGCCAGCAAGGGGTGCCAATGGAGTTCCATCAGGATGTCCTTTGAGCTATCTTTGTGTAGGGTCTTTTATTGCTATAATTAGATTTCTTTTTTTAATCCTATCTGCAGCACACAACACTAAAGAAGGATCCTTCTATTAAGCACACATCGGTGTGAAAACACAACAATTTGTAAAGAAACTAGTGAATGATCAAAAACAGGGCTGATTCATAACTTATGGTAAGGTTAGAACATAAGGCTAAGATTAAAAAAGTATCCATACATGATGCCGATGTTAATCTTCTCGAAAAACATGAATGGATTGTGCCCTCTTGGTACATTTGTCTCCAGTGATCAAGATAAACCCAAAGTAGAGCATAACTCTTAAAAAATTCTTTCAGAATCTTTCTTATTCCATATCAAATGCGGGTTTGAGGAATTTATTTCAACACCCAGGAAGAAATTAAACTCCCATCAGTCTAAATATATCCTGATAACTGAGAAAGCTACCAACCCAGTTTCAGTAGTGATGGGGCTGAGGATCATAGCTTGTCGAGCAAAAATAAGAAACAACATTACAAACCTAACATTTAATATAATCCATTGCCCTTGTGAATGTAGTATTGATTTAGACATACCTGTGAGGTCATTTTGTATATTAAGCAAAATTTAAATTCTGTTGATAGCTAAGGAGGAAGATGAAGCAAATAAATGATTGACTCAAAGACATATAATCCCATGTTTTCCACCTCCGACTATGTAAGTCTCTTGAAGCAGAATAATATCAGGAGTGTAACCATTCCAGTAGTGACTGACTTTTTTTCTTTATGCCCTTAACATTGAAGCTTACTAGTTTATATGTCATGTATACATATATGGCATTAGCCAATATCAATTACTAGCATAATTGAGCAAAAGGTGTGGAGTTGATAGTTGCAAACAAAATCCAACACATGCATTTCCATGTTTACTTTCTCTTCTACCACATTGTGGATCCTCAAACCCCTCCAGCTCTCTGTCACTATGGACACTCCCGATCATGAGAGTGCGACCTTTTCTGTTTTCGGCATTCCACCCTCTCTTTACCCTAAAGCTGTGCACTGTTACTGCACAAGCCGACTATTACATTTGCAGGTTCCTCTCAATTAACCTCAACCTTTACCTAAAGTTCAATTTAATGTCCTTTTGCAGCTGAGGAGTTAAGCTTTTCAACCTCCACCAAAACGGTTGAGCTGCTTTGGTGAATGAATTTAATTTAGATCAAATTACTTCAAGGTTTTCAAGGTGCAATAGGTGTGGCTGTAAAGTGTGTTTTGTAAATTACGTCATCACTTGTTTAAATTTCCATTTTCCTCTAGACATACAAGGCAGGCTTACATGCTGAGGCCCCACTCCCCAACTGAACTACAGGTTGACTTACATTTATAAAGCCAATAAGGCATCACTAGCACATTTGGCCCAGGTTGGAGTGGTGAAGATGGCTGACCTCTTAGAAAGTGAAGAGGTGAAATACATTGATGCATATCAGATGACGTATGATAGTTTTATTTGTCATATAACCAGATAAAACAGATAACTAAACAAATGGTATTTGCTTGGATGATACAAACAAGAGAGTTAGTTAAACAGATGTATACAGGAGAATAGAGTAATCCCCAAATCAGTGCATGGTATCACAAATTACTAAATAAACTACTAACCCTCTTTTGTGAATTAAAAAAAGCAGTGAGTGTGGATGAAGCTGTTTAATTCAAAATCAATAAACCTTTTTTATATAGCTCTAAATAGCGTTAATTGTAATCATATACTTTCTGTCATTTAGTGGATGTTATATCCTGATCAAATTAAATAACTTCTGTTTCTCTATTTTATTAGGCTGTCCTCATGGTCCTAACAAATTAACTGGTGAATGGATGCATATGTTTTTTAAATGCCCCAATTACAGAATCTTTAATACATTTTCAGATGCCGGAGCTCAAAACTGAAGATTCAGCTACCATTCTGTTCCTGCTATTGGAAGATGACACTTTTGGAAATAAATATAATCAAACCAAGCCATTCCAATCTCTCCAGCCATAATTTAGCTGTAGAAATGTACTGCAACAATTACATTCACTCAGTGGCAGAAGAAACTCAATACAATTAGCCATCTCTAATGACTTATTTCAGAGTCATGATAGAGAAAGTCTCTATTTTTACAATCTGCCAAAACTCTTTTCAGATAAGGCCCATTGCTTGGAAGACTGTAGTTGTTATAGTAGTTACAATGCAAAATTCGTTTTTTATGTTTGCTATCTATATCCTTATCTGCCTTATAAATCATGAATTATATTGTTACTGCATCCGCAAATCCTTAAAAAAGACTGAATAACAGTTATCAAAAAGCCACTTTAGCCGATTACCTAGATAGATGAGCAGAAGACAAAGACTCCTAGAAGGTCATTGTAAACCTTTTGGCATTATAAGAAGATCCTAGGACAGAACTGGAGAGCACAGAATAGCGTTATTTAAGAAAACACTGTAAAAGACCAGAAGCTAAAAGGATTATTCTTTTCCAATAAGAACCAAGATTCAATAAAACTATTACTGCCCACTAAGCTGCCATGGTAGACAGGGCTAGACCCTGAGGAAAACTACCACTTTGAAACTGTAAGATCACAACAGGATCACATACTGTGGGCTGTTACCTACCTTGAACTTTCTACCATGTTTCGCAATTGAACCAGTGTTCATTGTAACAAAAGAAAGATGATGGACTGGACAAATGTTGAATGTCTACGGTAACTTTTCTAGAGCAGCCTTAATGTTGAAGCCTTACCTTCTCAGCCTCAGTGGCAAGAGGCAAAGGCATGCAGAACTTAAAGGGATATAACTGAAGTAACAAGTGATTGAGAGCAAGGAGAAGAAGAGGGGCTACTAAAGGACAGAGAAACAAGGGGACCGATGTACTGGGAGGTCATAAATGTGCAATCAGTATTACCATTGCTGCTTCTCTCTTAATTCTCCTGAGTGCCTTGAGTCTGAGAGGATTTGGAGACAAGGGACAGAGTAGACTCACTGGCCATGGCAGTGAGAGGGTTTCCAACACTCAAGGTTCCTAACACCAAGACAAATAGGTCTAGCCGGAGAGTACCCGAACTGATCTACAATTATTTAAAAGGCATTCGTTGAAAGCTAGTAATTCACAGAAGACTGGGATGCCCTGCTTAGGTGATCTGCTTTCTAAATTTATATTCTTAGAAAAAAGAGAGACAACAAGTGAGTTCTTGCCCAAGTGCATATCGGATGCAAAAATTGAGCTAGGGTTGGGATCTTGGTACTTCCTCCCAATTAATATATTCTTCTGCCACCTGACTGTCAGCCTTTGTCAACGTTGTTTTCCCTTGTATCAGATGTAAACATTTTGAGGAGGTCACTGAACCACTGGTAGATCTCTGCAGTTGAAGACTGCATTTGTTGAATTGTGACAATGACCATGAAGATAATGAGCTTCCAAAACCAAGCCAAATGACTTACATCCATTATAAAAATAAATCAGAGAAAAAGCGAAAAGGAAATTCCTTTCTGGATTTATTAAATAACTTGCCACTAGATTAAATATGGGGCAGTGCATGGGGTTACAGAAACCTGAACATCTTGTTAATGAGTGATTGGAGACCTATGATTTAACAGCTGAACAGAGGTTTGAGATGTAAATGGGTCAAGGGACCTACTGGAGCTATGCAAGGTATGTATCCCTGGACTCTTAACCAATCTCTGGCAGGAGTTTGAGAAAGGGATAACATGTGATTTGTGATTGAAGGCAAGGCCTTCTATTTTCCAGAGTAAAAACTAATCCTCCATTTGTTATGAAAATGGTACCAATATTCTGAGCTAATGAAAGTTGCAACTTTTCCAGATTTATTTAGTGTCCCGCTCCACTCAAAAAGTTGCAAACTTTCAGAGCACTGGGTTTATACATTTAAAAAGAAGGAGCAGAGATTTAACTAGTCATCTAAACTGATAATTATTTGAATGCCTTGTGTTATCATCATCATCATCAATTTACTTTATTCGGTACAAAATCGACCATAAAAGATATCCAATAAATACAAACATACAAATTTCAAAGTCATTGAGTTGATAAAAACATTATTGGTACGTATTTCGAATTCCAAAAGCAACATATATAAAATTTAACACAGCCTGTATTATATCTACATTTCCCAAATTATGTAAATAAAGATAAGCAAGCTGGGTAGTTCTAATACTTTTAGATAAAAATAACGGACGTAAAACCCTTTTTCTTGGGGTATCATAAAAAGTGCAAAAGAGTATAAAGTGCAAGGTACTTTGGGATGTCTTTCAATCACAACAGCATTGTGGAAGGTTCTTAAACCAAGTTCCCCAAGTAGGACATTCTACCAAGTAATGTAATGTATTCAGGCGTAGCCTAGTAAGTAAGAACCTATGTCGCCCAAGGCTGATAAAAGTCAAGCATAACATTGGATGCAATTGCTGTGTCTGGTTCCTCGCCTGGGTTCTATCTAAAGCCAAAGTCAGCTTCAAATCATTTGTTTTCTGACAATATATTTCCTTTACTTTTTTAATATCCCGCTTTGTTAGAAGTTCCGGCTTATAAAAGAACTCCCTTAGTCCTAGAAAAAGAAGAGAGGAGTGGAAATATCTGAGCCAATGTATGTCCAGTGGTCGTGATAATAAAAGGCAATCCTGTATCACCCTTCTACATAAAAAAGCTTCCGGTTTTGACCAAATCTTTATTCAAAGTAATACGGGTTGGAGCTTTATATAGCTGGATGCCTTGTGTATATGCAAAAGGCCATGAAAGGAGTGAACACATTGGTAAATATACTTTATGCTGAGGATATACCAAACGGAAGAAGTTTGAACTGAGAGTGATAATTTTCCAGACCAAATTGTAGAAATCTTGACTTGATGAATAAATCACGATATGAAAGCAAGCATCTTTCAAGTCTAAAGTCACTGGATAGTCCCTCGGAGCACTTGAAGTGATAATCTACTGAAGGGTAACTATCTTGAATGTTTTTTATTTCAAGAACTTGTTCATGCTGTTCAGATCTAAGAATAGGCAAAGTCCACCAGCTGACTTGGGGATTCAAATAATATTGAATACTACCTTTGTGTTATCAGTGTTTCAGAACCCGATTTGTCCTGGGAAGAATCTATGGCTTTTGGACGTGTCTGTTCACATTCTCAATGTTGGTTCCAGAGAATGATTACCATTTGTTACTATGCCCCAAATCCAATCTTTCTGGATGATCGAAAGACAAAACTTTGAAATTGTTGGGTTTTGGGCTCCTTATGGAACTGCCGTGGCATAACCAGGCTTTTGGAGTCTGTTGTTTTTGTTGTTATAGTTTGTTTGTGGAAGGGTTTCTCCAGACAGCTGAGCCCTCCAGGAGCGCCTCGTAATGGACATCAACTGCCTGGAGATACATGAGATTTCCTGCTGTGGATAAAAAATTAAGAACATAAAGGCATGACACTAACGGGCTGCACAATGTTTCATTTTTGTGCATATTTTTTCATCAATTCATTTGATTCTGGACTAAACAGCGCTGGGCACAGGAAATAAACATGATTAATTAATGTTTTTTTGATTTCCTTCCAGTTACCCAAAATTTTAGCCAGAGATGATGTCTTGCTACTAAGGAAACCCCCGCAGCCATCGACATTTACCATAGCAAATTAAAAGTAATATCTGAGATGGACTGTGCTAACCAAATAGAGCAGCAGGATCCCCACCTTTTCTGAAAACAGTCAAACTCTGTCTTTTAACATTGTTTACTCTGCAACAGTTGTGGAAGTGCCTTCTTTAATTAAAACATTTGAAGTAGTAAATTAAGTTTTAGAGTGCCTCCTGCTTTGTTTGTCCAATGAATCAGACAGCTTTGCTTCTTCTGAAGCGAATGAAGAGGGGGATACTCTGCTTGCCAACATAGAATGCACTTTTAGCACCTGTGGAAATTGTTCTTCCAAATTATTAAGTTTATACCTTTTGTTAAAAAGTCACAGAAATCCAGATTTATCCAGGTCTTTCCACTCTCACAATAGAAGAGATCATATCATTCTGTGTCAATCTAAAGCATCATGAATTGGAGTATCATATTGAGTGTAAAAATCATCTCTCATTTCCAAGTCTGTTTTTATGAACCCCTCATTGGGTCTCTTATATGGAAAAAGACATACTGTAACTGAGATAACTGTACGCGTTTTTCTCTGGGCAAATCTCTTTATCATTGTCATCAATGGCTACAGCGTCTTGAGAGGGATCTGGTGCTGGCTTTTAGCATACAGAATGTCCATAGAAGCCAAAGCTGTGGACACTGATTTCCAAATTATATCCTGAAGCTGAAATCAGGCTAAAGAAAACACTTGTTCCTGTTCTTGAATCACTGGATCAACATTGTGTCTTTTCTCTGTGGACGTCCTTTGCATTCATATTTCTGAATATATGTTACATTTGGAAGAGAAAAGTTTTATAAAAAGAGAGGAGGGATACTTTCTAGAATAACTGGTGAAAAGGGATGCATAAAAGGCTCAGTCAGTTGTCCTGTTTAACAGAAAGTTTAATATCAGGTAATACATAAATGTATTGTCCATGGCAAGATTTGAACCTGCATACTGCAGGTGCCTGTGAGCTTGTGCCTTTATTTCTGTGGCTAAGGCCAACACAAAAACTGTCCAGTAAAAATACACTCTGGGCCTCATTACGACCTTGGAGGTCTTAACCGTGGCGGCGGTTGGACTACCACTAATGTGGAGGTCCTTCAGCCACATTACGACAGTGGCAGTTGTGTCACGGTCAGATCACCAGCACCCCCACTTCTTCTCCACTGGAGGGGCTGGCAGTGCTGGCGGTCCTAATCCACCAGGGCAGCGCTGCCCTATGGATTACTAGTCCCTTCTCCACTGGTGGAGATTACACTGCGGTTGCACAACCATGTAAAGGTTGGCGGAGATGGGGTGCAGGGGGCTTGTAATAGGGGCCGCGGAAAGAGGGACCGCACAGTCGGTAACCTGACCACTGGACTTTGGAAGACGCTCTTTTCCATCCACGGAAGTCATAGATAGGGCCTATATGTTGAAGCCTTTCTTAAGTGAGGACACCATTACATACACAGTTTATAATAATAGACTTTGCTACAGATAAGACCTAACATGAGTGAAACAAAAGCCAGTGGGAGTCCACTTGAATGGCTTTCAACTCGAGAATAAAAGGCACCATTACAGACGACACCTTGAATGAGTGCATGCCTCCTTTGTCTTCATCATAAAGGTCTTGCTACAGCTGTGACCTGGAGCATTCTCCATCTGATATCATACCACTTTCTCAAATGGGTGCTCTTTAAAACTAATGGAAATATGTATCAACACTAACTGTAACACTAAGAAAAGAAAATGGAAAAAACACTTCTAAATTTACAGAGGGCATCACCTGGAGAACAGAATAAAAATATTCTGCCAGTTGGAGTTCAGGGGCTATTGAGTGAAGCGAAAGCCTAGCTGACTTGGTGGAATTGGAAGAAAGGCTTCGTTGTTTGTGCAGAAGTATTCTTGCTTTAAGTTTGTACATACCAAGATGGGCTGTCCAGTGAGGCAGAACTTTTAAATTAAGTAATGACTGGGCCAAAGAAAATTGATGAATAGTTAATGTTAGTTTCCAGGAACAGTGCAAGGATTTTCGTCACAGTAACTTTTGTTGCTGGAGCTCCTTCCTGTCACCTTACATAAAGGTATTTTTCTAGTCCTCTCTGTGATTTGGTGCCACGTACCTGTGGTACCCTATGACATCGGCCTTAACTTGCCTTATAAACGTGCCAATCCAGTAAGCTCCACATTTTTCATGCACTCCATTTCAGCTTTTTCATCATTTGCTGCCACTTGTAGTCATCCAGACTCAAGCCCGATTCTAGACTCTTGAACATTATGCAGACGTGGTTCAATCCATGTCAAATACTATTGATGATGCTCTGGCCAATATTCTTACTTCTCCTCTTCTGATGGACCTTTCTTGAGGTACTTCTTCAAATAATATGTTTGTGCCTTAAAATTGTAATTGGGTTTTCTGTGTGCTAATTATGAGGGCTTCTTTGAATTTTTGTTTATTTTTTATTGTCTATACAAGTTTTAAGATCAATTGACATTGGAGACTTCTCTGCAAAATAGCACAGCACGTCATATGGGAGGATCCAAAATCCCACTATTGTATTTTTTAGATGTCTTTTATGGTTTTCATTAACTAATAAAGTATTCATAACCTCAAACCATTGCAAGGTGCCATTACAATGAAATCCATCTGCATCCTGCTGAATGGACCTCCTGATCGGCCTACCTGACTCATGGTGATGTGTGTTCTTTTCCCAAAAATTCATTTGTTGACATTCAACACACCTGCTGCAAATTTCTTCTGCTTGTCTTCTGAATTTTGGATTATACCAATACTGTTAGAAAGTTCTGATCATGGCATTTCTACCCAAATGTGCCTCCCCATGTCAGTATTGTGTCATTGGATAAGTAAACCGTCTGTTAATGTTGGTTATCTATCCATTGAGACCATACATTGTTGTCATTAATTCCACAGCCCATTCTTATCCAACTTTGTTTTTCCATAAATTGTGCATTTTCTTGCATATGCCTTAACTCATACCAATTATCTGCTGTTATCAAAATCATGGCAAGAAGATTTAACTCCTGACTCCCAGTTATGTATGAATTATTGTAAGTGCATAACATAGTTGCACAATAGCATGCCACCTCATCACCTACTGTCACTCCTCTGTGCCGCACATTTTACAACAGCTATCTTTGTCGGTTCCTGTAAGGCTTCCAATAGTTATTTTACTTGTTGTCCATTTTTAATGGGTGTACCTGCTGAGGTCATAAAACCACCCTGTGACCATAATTTCTCCTAGTCATGAACAGCACCCAACCCATATAGACTGTCTGTGAAAATTGTCACTCTTATTCTGGTGGTGAGGTCGCAAGTCCTTGTAAGAGGAATTAGTACTGCAACTTGGGCTGATGAAACCCCTTTAACCAAAATGCTTCAACAGCTATTTGAATTGTGCAGACTGCATATGCTGCTCTTAGGCATCCTTTATTTGTTCTTAGGCAGGAACCGTACACAAAAAGGACGTAATCTGGATTGATTAAAGGCTCATGGTTTGTGTCTGGTCTGGGTTTGGTGTACAAATCAGTAACTTCAAGGCAGTCATGTACATAATGGTCAGATCGATTTTCTCAGGTACTGGTAACAGTGGGCTAAAATTTAAAACATAACATCACCTTAGCACAAAATTGTTTCCAGACTTAAAAAGGCCTAATGCCATTCTAACAAAACAGTAGCAACATTTTTTGACTCTAATGTTTCATTAGTCAGCCAAAAATGCTGCACCATATTTACATGCATTGTGCCACTTTGTAACCCTTTGTGCTTATTATGCCTGCGGCAGGCATAATGTATGCAAAGGAAGAGTTCCCCCATTGGGGGGGTGGCTGAAAACATGGTGCAAAGAAATCGAAATCTTCTTTGATTCATTTATTTGGCATTTTTCAGGCCTGCTCAGAGCAGGCGTTTAAAGGAGGCTCCAATTAGCTACACTTGGCCTCTGAGTGCTTTTCAGGATTAGTGCCAACATTTTGATGCCAATCTTGCAAAGTACAGAACTAGCATCAAAAACTCTGACACTAGTTCCTTAACAACAACAACGGTGCGCCTTGTATTAAATAGGGCACACACATGGTGCCATTAGGTGGGCGCTAAGGGACACAAGAAAAGTGGCACTGCACTAGGTGCAGAGACTCTTTTCATAAATATGCCCCAATATCTTTTCCTCATATTTGGTAAGTCGTAAATTTGTATGCTGTGTTTTAGTTTTCGTTAGTAGCACCTCGACCGGATGTGAGACCATGTTAGTCAAAGGAAATCCCATTACAATTTTTTGTCCACTCCTGAAGACTGACATTTACTGCAGCTACTGTTTTCAGACATCCAGGCAAAATGGACGTCACTGGGTCAAGAGTGACAGAAAAGTGTGCAATTTGTCTTTTGTAACCATCAGGAATATGGGTTAGCACTGAGAGAGCGCAACATTCTCTCTCACTGCAAACAAAATAAACTCTTTGGTGTAATCTGGCATACTCAATGTGGGTGCACGGCAAAGACTTTCTCTCAACTCCAAAAATACCTCCATGCATTCATTGTCACATGGAATCGGATCAGTTACATCTTTGTGAATCATCCTCAGTAAGTTTGGTATCCACTGTCTACAGCAGACAACCATTCCAAGAAACATTGGGACCCTTTGTGTTTTTGGGGTGTTCATTTTTAGAATCATTCCAACTCTTTCCTTACATCTTTCTCGAAAATGTCTCCTACGTACAGTACTTCTTTCTGGCAGTATTGCAATTTCTGGTGGCACACCCACCTTGTGCCCATTCTCAGCCAGCAACACTATGAAGTCTACCTGGTTATTCTCCTTTGATATACCGGATCAGAACTGATTTTCCCAGTAGATTCAAAGGCTCCAAACTCTTCGTTAAAATCTGATTATAAAAAAAGGGACAGGCTCTCTGTATACCCTTGTGGGACACAACACCAAGTGAGTACCTTCCCACTGAACATGGAGGACTGTCTTCATGTAAGGGTATAGAATAGAAGGCGTGACTAAGATAATTACAGTGCACTATTCAGCTGTGCATGGAATTTTATAAAATATGGCACCTGGATTCGGTACCCCAGGACAACAAAGGATTACGATTTCATGGAATTTTTCCAAATCTTGAACTATTCTGTACCTGCTGTTTGGTTTGTGTAATCCCATGATTGGTGAGTTTCATGAACTCCCAATCAGTTATCTCCAAATTCTAGCATTTAAGTTACTACTGGTGTAATATCTGGCATTACTTCTGGGATCACTGGATAAGATGGTGTTTTTGTGAAAATAGAATTTGGTTTTACATTTATTCACACAGACACAACTCCTTTAATTAATCCAATGTCCATTCCAGTTACCTCACACATTTCAGCTCTAACTTTCTCAATAAATTCCTTGGGCAAATGATTTAATACCAACATGGGGAAAAAATCTGCTATTTTTTCTTAACGCAGGCTTGAATTCTACATTCTCATCCGGGTGTATTTGGAACTCAACTCCATCCAGAGTACAACTGATAGTGCAATTTAACTTGCACAATAAGTCTCTCCCTAACAGATTAACAGGACTGGAATCACAAACTACAAACTTGTGTTTATCTTTGAATGATCCTATTTTATTGGAGCTTCTTCTAAAATTGGATTGTAACTAACTTGTTTGCTACTCCCACTACTTGTATTATTCGTTCCTAGAGGGGGAGGTCTGACATTTCCACTGTTCTTACAGTGGAACGGGTAGCTGCTGTGTCTATTAAAAACACCACTTGGTGGTCATTTATGTTTCTATCTAAGTATGGTCAATTCTGACCTACCGCTAAGATTCCATCAAGCATGCAATTTGTCTCCCCTCTCAGGCACCGTCATTGTGACGTGTCAAAATTCATAATATCATTTTCATCAAACCTTGGAAATTGCTGTATCAATTCAGGGTTTTGCACCACATTTTGTGTCACCCTAGGCAACTGATTTTGATTAAATGAAGCCCAATTCACAACAGGCTGAATGACAGGGGATTATGGCATAGGCAAGATTTGATTTTGATTTTCTATTGGGGCTTGTATTTGTCTTACTGGAATATTTGCCATTTGTACCTGAGTGGCATCATGCATCTGATTAACTTGATTCTTATCTGAATTAAATCTACATTCATGCTTCCAGTGCCCCTCCTTATTACACACACGACAAGCAGTAACTTTCTTTAGCATCCCAACATCAACATCTGTACCTGAGTCAACAGGAACACCTCTTCCTCTTCCAGGTAACACTTGGATGGTTTTTAAACTTCTCTACGGCAATTTCATAATCTCCGAAGGCCTCTTAATTTACCGTCCTCCTAGTCCCCTCCCTAAGTTCCTTGCGGAATGTACAGATTTACTGGAACCTCTTGTTATGGCCCCAAAAGCAATCATTCTAGGCGATTTCAACATTCATTTCGATGACAGGGGTAATCCGTTGGTCACTGAATTTCTCAATCTCATGGCCTCTTTGGACTGGGCTCTAAAGGAAGGTCCGGCTACTCATATAGCTGGTCATACCCTCAACGAGATCTTTACTCGTCCTGAGGAAGAATTACAGCTTACTACTGCCCCGCTAAATTGGACGGACCATTCACTTTTGATTTTTAAGTTCACTGAGAAACAATCTCCCCTCACACACATACCCCCAAATAGACTATTAAGACAATGAAAACTATCAAGGCCAAATCCCTGGAAACGGCACTAAAACTCAGCTGGAAAGATCCTAAACTGTCTGTTTTACCGCCTTTGGCTTTCTTTAACCAGGGAATTACTTTGGCAATTGACTCATTAGCCCCTCTGAAGGTTTATGCACTGCGTGTAGGCAAAAAACCCAGCCAACCTTGGTTTTCTCAGGACCTTAAAGCACTCCAGAGGAAATATAGACAGCAGGAGCATCGCTGGAGACTCAATTCTGGTACCAGCGAGAAATTTCATTTAAACTTAGCCTTAAATAACTATAAGGAGGCTTGCTTCAGAGCTAAAGCAAACTACTTCACGCTAAAAATTAAGAAAGCTACCAAGTCTCCTAAAGAGTTATTCAGAGTTATTAATGCCCTTACTACCCCTCTCTGTACGAATAAGCTGGAGAACTCTCAAGATCTTTGCAACAAAATAGCAAAGTTCTTTGAAAGTAAAATTTTAAACATTCACTCCAGCTTTATTTCAGATAAGACTCAGGGGCACCCTCTTCTCACTGACACGTCGGTACTGCTCTCCTCCACCTCACCTACTGCTATGTTGGAAAATGGTAGTTTACTCTCTAAATTTAACATGCCATCCCAAGACACAATCTGGAAGCTGCTTCAGGAAGGTAAATCTGGTTCTCCGCTAGATCCCTGCCCTCCTGCTATTTTGCAACTGGTTCCGGAGTTGGTGGCAACTGCGCTGGTTCCCATATTTCAGGAGGTCCTCACCTCCAGTATTTACCCTTCTGCCTGGAAAGAAACTATCATTATTCCCCTAAAGAAGAAGGAAACGGGGAAACAAGACGATTTGACCAATCTTCGCCCCATAGTCTTGTTCCCTTTTTTGGCCAAAATGTTTGAAAAACACATAACACTGAATTGGTCAGCTTTTTGTCAGACTCGGAGGGGTTTGATCTTGCTCAACATGGATTCTGGAAATCTCATAGTACGGAATCTGCCCTCATCTCCTCCTCAGACACTATCCGTAGGTTGGTTGATTAGGGTCAGGGTGTTTTCTTGGTCCTCTTGGACCTATGAGCAGCATTAGACACCATTGCTCACCACATTATCCTCGAACTCCTACATCAGGCAGGTATTAGGGATCTAGCCCTGAAGCTTATTGAATCCTTTCTTTCTAACAGGTGGTCCACAGTAAGCTGTGGAGATTTTAGATCCCCGGCTTACCTTTTGCCCTGTGGGGTTCCTCAGGGCTCGTCGCTCAGCCCCACTTTATTTAACGTCTATGTGGCTCCTCTGGCAGTACTAATACGCTCCTTTGGCTTCATCCCTACCTCATACGCGGATGATACGCAACTCATCATCTCAATTAACAAAGACGCGGAGGTAGTCGCAGCCCGTTTTAATGCTTGCTTGTTGGCGGTAAGCAGCTGGATGAAGGCTAACTGGCTAAAACTGAACTGCGATTAGACCGAAGTTCTTTGCTTTGGGATAAGTAGGGGACAGTGGTCCCATAACTGGTGGCCTAAAGAGTGTGGCACCCTGCCTCTACCTGGTTCCACGTCAAGGAATCTAGGATTTCTTTTTGATGATCATCTGTCTTTTCAAGCTCAGGTTAACCAGACCATAAAATCCTGCATGTGGATTTTGAGGAAATTGAAGAAAATGTTCCCCTACCTTTTAAATGAATGGAGAATTACTGCCACCCTGACCCTGGTCCTGTCCAGATTGGATTACGGCAATGCTCTCTTGCTCAATTTGGGTAAGGATCACTAAAAAAACTGCAGCTGATGCAGAAAACAGTGGCCAGACTTATATTGAATCTGCCACAATCAGCCTCTGCTACGGAGAGCCTTAGGAACCTGCATTGGCTCCCTATAGCCCCACGGATCTCTTTTAAGGCACTCTGCATTGTACATAAAGCCACTCACGGGATCGGTTCCAAGTACTTGACTACTAACTTACAGTGGCACCGTCCTACACGCCTGCTGCGCTCTGTCAGCACCTTTTAAATTTGAGTCCCCCGTACCAAGAAAGTGAAGTGGGGGGACAAAGCTTTTACTATCGCCGTGGCCAGGATCTGGAATTCTCTTCCGCTGAATCTCAGGAAAGAGCACAATTATCTTACCTTCAGGAAACGGGTCAAGACCTGGCTGTTTCCTCGATAGCCGCCACCTTTCTCTCTTTAGACAGTGCACTGCCTTACCTTAGTTAGCGCTTCGATGCCCCCGGGCCGGAATGCACTTTATAAAAACTCCATACATACATACATACATACATTGTACTCCTATCTGAATTCTGATCAAAACATCTCTCTTTTCAGTCCCTCAATGGCAGCAACATTCTAAACAGCTGATGAATTTTGGAAACCCTGTTGCGCAGATGTATTTTGTACTAATATTAGTTTTTCTTTAATCTTTCACTGCTTCATTTCGTGTTCATCACTACACTATTGTGCATACTCCAGAATATCATCTAAGGACTTTGTCTGCCAACAAGTCACATTCTGTTGTATGTGCTGATAAATCTCGGGTCTCAATCCAAGCACAAAAGTCATAGTAAAGAAATGTATTTCCCCTGGGCTTAAATGTGTCTGCCCTCTGTGCTGCTGGAAAGCTTTCACCAACCTTTCATAAACCTCATGCACTGTTTCTTTACCTTCCTGATGTATTCTGTTCAATTTTAAATATTTCAAAAACTTAGCTGGAATTATTTTCTTTAAAAATGATACTGCTGCATTATATTGGGTCATTACCACAGGTGATGGTGCATTCGTACCAGTTTCTCTTGGGGGTTCTGAGGCTGGCCCTGAACAGCTGCCTAGTATTCCTCCCATAAATCACTTCGTACCACAATGTCAAAGTGAACATCTAAATCAACCCGCAGCATCTTGGACAGTTTCATAAACCTCCCTACCTGCATATGCCATCACATTGGCCTGTCCCTCGATTTTGGAGAATTGTTTGTAAATAATGCAAGATCTCCCTGACTCCATGGTACATAAACGTATGTTCTACCTGGTGATTTTTGTAAACGATAGGCTTCAGTGGGTTCTACTATTCTGACTTCTCCCTTCTTTTATTTATCTCCTCAGCTTCCTCAACTAATCTCCTTTTCTTGTCCTACTTTTGTGCCCATTTAACTTTATATTTTTCCATCTCACTCCATTTGCATGCACATTTCACCAGTTTGGTGAAAGATATGCACAACCCTGGCGAATGCATTTTTTAGTTGATTTGTCACCTAATTTTACTCTAAAACGTCTCTGCAGAGGTACACTTTTGGAAATATCTACATCTATTTGCCAATTCAGTTAATTGATCATGCACCATTGCTGCTTTCCTTGTTATTTCTTTATACAAATAAACCAGTTCTTTTTCCTGATACTTTTCAGTGTGTTCAAGATTTAAGTACCCTTTCAGAATTTCTTCTAACTTGACACTCAATGGTGGCACATTGATCAGCCTTTCTTTTTGAATAACTGGGCCAGTCTCTTCACCTGCACTAGTATTAGGTTCCATTACACCTTCCACTTTCACACAAGTCCAGATGACCTCCTCGATCCATTACAGCACTTATCCTTCCCCTACAGCCCCTTCTGTTGGAGGAGGTTGTAGCGTAAAGAAAAAACAAGCTCCTTCTCCCAAAGCCATAATATCTTTCAGTGGTGTCCGAACAACAATCTGTGAATTTTGCACAGCTGGAACAAACCTAGTTACTGGAATGTCCCCAGAAGTTTGTTGAATCTCTGTAATTGGTATAACCTGTGTAGGTCTTGTCTGTTGCACAATTAATCCAGCAAAACAAAAGGATCCAGTGATCTGGGTTACAGAGACCTGATTAATTGGTACTTAATTGGTTGTATTGATTGAGAAGTTCCAAACTGATCAGGTGTTCTAATAACTGCCTGTTGCCTTTAAGGCTGTGAAATAACAGATTGTGTAGAAATCGTCACATTATTCTTAGTATCCACCATGGTAGGTTCTGTAATATTTCTTCTAATATATCATCTCCTGAATCAGAATTGGTGTCTGTCTCTGGTTCTTTCTGTGCCTCATCTTCACCTTTAAATTTCTTTCTAGGTGATCTTTCACTATCCTTTGGTCTTTTCTGCTCTTCTTTGTACTCATAGTCATACCTTCAGCTATACTTTTCCTCCACTCTTGTGCTCTGTTATTCCAAATTGCATCTGCATAATTCCTCACTGTCCTCATAGTTCTTTCCGAAAATCCTTCTTTATCATGTTTTAAAGCAGCTCCCTCCCATTTACACAATGCCTCAAATTGTGTAGGTCTAGCAGGTGGTTTTAAATCAGACAGAACAACTCTCAATTGTCTAATGAATGGCAAATTAAATGTTCCCCATTGTCAAATCTCCCTCCTTTTCAGTAATCCTGTTGCATTCACAAAGCCAAATACATTACATTACATATGTAATCTTCGCTCAACCGACATGGGGTTTGCTAGTGTTCCTTCCGGAGGAGCTTTTTCGCCCTCCCTAACTGGAATCACTACATCTAATTGCCTTTACAATTTACATGATTCTCAAGACTTAGTAATAATATATCAGAGTCAACATACCTAAATGCAATCTCCCCGTTGGTCAGATTTATTATTTTCTCAGACATAAAATAATCTAAAATCAAGTGTCTCTCTTGCCAAACTTCAACCAATTTGCAGCGCGACTATTACACCAACTGACAAAGAGTAGTGCGATGAAAAAATAGCTAGAAACACAATAAATCTTGACTGTATTTTCTAAAGAAAATTTAAGGTAATCTCTCAATCTATCGGAAGAAGGCTTTTGAAAACACTCAGTTTTTTTAATCCACTTTTTAACTCGAGTGATTTCTCAGCCTGCAGGAAGTCACACAATTGTAGATCAGTCACCTTTGAGCATCAGGTTTCCCAATCACCAATTTCTGTTAGTACAATCACACAAAGATTCTATTATTTCCCTATCCTGGTGTAATGTCAACAATCACCTTTGAGCATCAGGTTTCCCAATCACCAATTTCTGTTAGTACAATCACACAAAGATTCTATTATTTCCCTATCCTGGTGTAATGTCAACAACTTCTCACAACTAACTCCTCACTCAGAAGACAATTCTCTATTTACCTTATTTATCTGTCCTGGGATCCCAGACTACTTCTTAGTCCGATAACCTCTTTACTTACTCAACAGTATTATAGAAATTGAAATTGAAAGAAAGGAACATATAAATTTCCACAGATATCGACGCCTCAACCCTATTATTACTCACACTCATCAAATTCAACCACAGGTTCTGCAACTGCTAACTGCTACTGCTTCATTAACCACACCTTGTCCGCTTTTTAATATTTGCAGCTTATTTTTACCTAGCATTCAACAATCACACTCATACCAGGTAAACTGCTGGGTGCATTCTCATTACAGAAGCACCATCCTAATTATAATTGGACAACCACTTTTCACTGCTACCACTTACTTTTTTAATATCGGGCCCTCGGCATGGATCTTTCTTTGAGGTGGCTGTTAGGTATTAATAAGCTACAACAAACACATTTATAAGCATCAAATGTAATTATAGTCTTTATCATTTGAAGTCCATGAATAGAGTTTTATGGAATTTAATATATTTTTTGTATGAATCAATTAGTAATAAATCTTTAATAATGAATGAAGTCATAGAGAAACACATATGAAATGTGTCCTGAATCTGTCCCTTTTCTGCTCATTCCTACTTCACAGATTGAAAGAAAATTAATAGAAGCAAACTCTCATAGCCAGTTCAGTCTGAGAACATTTCACAAATAGGTTAAAAGTATTCTCTTTCCTGCTCTAACGTGGTTTCCCACGTCCATCCCCAACAAGTGCTTACTGATACCATTCTACTCTGTAACACTTTATCAAGTACTCTCTATTTCAGTACTATGCTAAAGTCTACTCTGCAGCAGAATTCTCAAATAACCTAAGAGCCAGGCAGCTTACATGGTGAAGAAGGCAGTCGATATTGGTGTCTCAGAGCTCTCGGAGCATCAGCTTTGGATCTCATCTCTCACTCAGACTCGGAATCTTCTAACTCTATCCCTTGGACACCTTTTTATACACTTTTCAGTCAGAAAAATTATTAACATTTGTAAACATTTTCATGAAAGATTGCAGATTCATACAATGAGAGTTCCTGAAAAACAAAAGAGTTAGGGCCAGATGTAGCAAAAAACAAATTTGAGACTTGCAAATTGCGAGTCATACCGACTCGCAAATTGCAACTCGCAAAAGTGCATGCAGAAAGGTGTCTCAGACACCCTCTGCGACTCGCTATGTGGTCGCAAAGACCCACCTCATGAATATTAATGAGGTGGGTCACAAATTGCGACCCCGTAGCGAGTCCCTGCACTCACAGGGATGGTGGCCTGCTGGAGACAGCAGACTTCCATGTCTGTGACTGCTTTTTTTAATAAAGCAGTTTTTTTTTTAATTGCAGCCCGTTTTCCTTAAAGGAAAACGAGTTGCAATACAAAAAAATAATGAAACCATGGGGAGCCCTTCCCGTTTGCAAATGCGTTACCACCCACTTCAAGTGGGTGGTAACTGTGAGTTGGTTTGCGACCGCTTTCGCGGTCACAAAGCAACTCAGCATGGCGATGCGGTCGCAAATAGGAAGGGAACACCCCTTCCTATTTGCGAGTCGGATTCACATTTTGCGAGTCGGTACCGACTCGCAAACTGTGAATCTGCATCGCGATGGCCGTTTTGCATGTCGCAAACTGCGTTTTTCGAAGTTTGCGACATGCAAACCGGTTGCTACATCTGGCCCTTAGTTACATGCGTCCCCTTTTCCCACATGCTCTTTAAGTTGAAAGAACAATATTACAAACATAAGTATATTTCTGACACGTTTTCTCATCCTTTCATAATGTTATTTCGTTCATACAAACATTTGTTTCTTTATGCACATCAGTGCATTCCAAAGCAGGGTAGTACGTGAAAAGGATATAATTAATAGTGGTTCCATTTGTTAAGACCGTGGAATCTGAACCTTTCTTTTATAATGTAGAAACCATCTTGTTTTGTTAAGTTCTGTGATACTCAATGGTAACACTGTCTGTTGTGGAAGCACATGACCTTGCTGAACCATTGTTTTTCTTATATTATGATGGGAATGCAACATGATGCAAGACTTGATCAAGAGAGAGCACTCATGATGTACTAAAGGATGCTAGTTCAGTACTTGTGTCCTATTGTTGAATCAAGACACCTGCTGTTGGCTAACAAATTTCTCAATCTCAAAAAGTCTCCAACTGACATTATGGGGAACGTAATTATTGCTGTATATTTGCTTGTAATGCAGTGATTTCATTGGATACTGTACATAAATGTTATGAAATCTTGCCTAGAGATTGCTGAACAGGTGATGTGTAAGTTTGTGATTGCTGAGAAATGACCATGTACTCAATTCTTATTGGACAATTATTAGGACCACCTTTTGTGGTTTGCAATTTATTGCGATTTATTGCTAGTTAGTTCTGCAATTTGATTGCAATTTTGTTCTGCAATCTATACATTTGGCTTTGCAGCCAGCTGTCCCCTGTCATGTTAAAAACATCTTCCTTATCTCAGTATACCTGGATGGCCTTTGTCTTTGATTTTGCTTGGCGTTATGATGCACTTCTACAAGACAATATTTAGTTGCATCTTATAAGTCAAATAAAGGTTATGAAAGAAACATTTATCTTTAGGAATTTGCCAGCTTAACAAGTTTTGTTATCCAAGTGGCAAGAGTTATGTGAAGTACAGAGCATGCTTTAAAACAGTGAAAGCTTTTACAGTTTTCAATTTAATGAGACTTTCACTTGTTAATAATAATAATTATTAGGTTTTCATTTTCTATTGGAAACCTTAGCAAACTTGAGTGTCTCTGGGTGTCTGGTACACAAACAGGAGTATTTTTTTCTCTGTTTGTTAGTACTCCTTTGTTCTTGCCAAAGTATTCTCCTGTACCTCACTATCTCAAGTATGCACAACATGCCTTTCATAACCTGCAAACTGTCACAAACACACTTGCAAAGAAAGAATATTGCAATGCAAGCAAAACTCCATGTTGAAGGTTAGTCACAAGAAATTGAATGTTTCTGGTCTTTGGTTATGCTAACTTAATACAGCATTAATGCACATTTGAAATGCATGATTATAAATGATTCTTACAATTATATATGGGCACAAGAATTATAAATGAAATGAGATTATATGCAGTTACATCATAGTACCATAATAAGAATACACAAGTATAGATGTGCATGTGTACTACAATTCAACATGTTAAAGTCAAACATTAGATGACACATCTACATGAACTACTAATTTTCTGCTGTGGATGCCCCTTCAGAAATACAATCTAGATGCTCCACTTTACATTCGTAATGTTAAAGCACATGAGATATGTACTGTCAATTACATGGTTCTGTCACTTCTGTAACACATGGTGGTACAACCAAAATTATGCTTTACCACTGTTCTGCGGAGGTAGGCCCAGGTTCCATACATTGTGACAGCTTTCAGGGTGAATAGTCCTCTCTGCAACACTACATCTGTCAAAGTTTGTGATGTCTGCTTCGTGAACTTGTCATCCTCCATCTGTAAATCTTGTTACCTCCTTTATACACAGGAATACTTATGCTATTATGCTTTGAGGGGGGTACTGTGGTGTTTTAACCAAGAACCCTCAAAACTCTCACTAACATAAGGAGACAAACTAAGTACTCTTTTTAAAAAAGTAGTACATCTTTAAGGGAGCAGAGAATTTTAAGACACACATTTTGTTTCAGCTAGTTCATAATGAAATGTCATTAGACAATCCAGCAATATCTCTATGAAAAAGACAAGGGCAATATGTAAAGGATTTAGGGGAGTCTTAACACAGCTTAGCATTTACCAGTTGTTTTAAAATGAAATTGTAAAAGTAGATTAATTCATTTTTTTTCTGTATTAATGGTATTTCATTTAATTGCAATAGTTTAATTAAGCTCCTTAAACATACCTTTAATTGACACTCAGCAAATTATCAGTTGCAGGTTGATGGAATAAAAGAAGCGCGAGGTTTAATGCATGATGACCTCTAATGACGCTAGAGTAGCTCCACGCCTCTAACCTGCGAGCACGTGCGACCGAATATCAATTTGGATTAGGACAGAATGAAGCTACATGCAAATACAAAAGCTATTTGCAGGGAGAGAGATTACTGCTCAGAAAGCATCAGGTATGAACAGGATAGGAGGAAACAGCGGTTTAGAGGGCACAATTTGAATGATCTGTTCGAAAAAGCAGAACACGTTTTACAATGAAGGATCATGCATATTATAATATGTACATTACAGAAAGCCATTTTAATTCTCAAGTCATATCTGACAGCAAAATGCTATTTTGTTAAAATTTGCATAAATACAGCTCTTACAAAGTTCATATTCTCTCCTTCTTTGTAAATATTTACATTCATCTACTGTACAGGAGTCCATAGTTTTTGGCAGCACAACGAAGCATAGACAATCCCATTCATCAGACATTAAGTGAGGAGCACCCATGTGGTCGCCTTAAAGTAGCATGTCAAGCGGCCTGTGCAAAGTCATTTTCTGGTAGAAACTTCTAGCTGCAGATTTCTTGCCTTTTGAATATTCTTAATGAGTTAAAACTTTTCAGCAGTACCTCTGCACTGTCGGTGGGTGGCACAAAATGTCTCCGCACTGACACTGTTCTACTTCAAAAATGAAGTGTGTATCCTATACATGAGCCACTCTTGTGTGCTTATATGAGTTCTTTTCTTTCTGCGCCACCAAATATGGATACGGAGCTCCCCCTTCTCTCTCTGAGACATGTACCTTGTACTTTCTATTCAATGTCTCACCATAAAACTACAGGTTTTAAGCCCTGTCAGAAATGGCACAAAGAAATGTCTGTGACAGTCCTCCACCAGGTATACCCGTTGTGTCTGGGATTAAGTCACAACTCTAAGGCCTGCAGCGATTGTGAGTCGATTATTCCAAAGGCAGTGTGGGACAGCAAGGCAAAACTGTACATTATCAATCATAAGAAGACCTCACAGTCCAAGTTGTAGGTTCGGCTTGGTCCCGTTATCACTCCAGAAGTCCACTGAGCTGTTCCAGTAGTTAGCTTTGTCGAGATCTAAATCATCCAAAAAGTCTCAAAATGAACATAAGAAATCAAAATAGGATTCTCTGCCTTTCACACCTCATAGTTACCTGAGAAGGCTTGGGGATGGCATTATGGTTCACAATCTCGCATCCATACTTTGTTGACTCCAGAACCGATCCTGCAACTGGTTTTGGCACAATCTGAGTATCAAGGACTGTTTGTCACTTCTAAACAGACCAAAGGCCATTATCCAATGCTTCAGATTCTTGCCAAATCTCTTTGGTGTGCCTTCACACCCCAAGGAGCCAAGAGGCCTTTAATCTGTCATAAGCCCCAGCCTCAGCGCTAGTTAGAGTCTGTGAGTCTCTCAAGATGCCTCTGGCATCAATTCTGGGTCCGCCTCCTGCACCTAGTTCCACACCGGTTCCGGGAGCTTCGACACTGGTGCCAAATCCATTAATGCCAAGAAAAGAGATACCTATTGTACTCTCTGACTTTGGTTCTGTGCCGGTCTGATTTTAAAGGAGGCTGTGCCCAACCACGGTTGGGGTGCAGCTCTCACCACTTGATTTGCCACCTCCACAATGGAAATATTACATGTTACACTCATTTTTCAGCATGGACTCAGACAACAACTGTTACTGGGGTGATGTGTTCATTCTCCCCTACACTGAAGACAATTATTATGATGACTTGCAGGAGGACAGTGGTCCATTCAGCCCCTTGGATCAGACTTCTCTCCCCAACTCTAGAAAAATTCTGCCCATATGGACAGCAACCTACAGAGGCCACTAACAGCTGTCAGTGCCAAGAACCAGGGCCCAGACCATCCACTGCCAGGTGGAATCTCTAAGCGGAAACATGGAAGAGGCCTTCCTTCTAGCCTCAGGACTGGCAAGGGGTTCCCTAAGAGCTCTTGATGGTTCTCTGACCTCTAAGGTTTCTCAGAGTGGGGGGCAACAGCTACCATGATCTGGATGGACACAGTGTCCCTCAGAACAGTGACAGGGATCCAATTCACCTTCATCTGGTGGAAGTGACAACTCCCACCCTCAGGGATCACAAGGTCACCCTCTGAGTCTATCTCCCAGCTAAAGGAGATCATGGCATGGTCTATGGCCTGCCCCTGGGGGCTACCTACCCCCAACCACATTGCCACCCATGTAGCACTCTCAACAATGGCTGGTTTCTTTGGACAGGCAGAGTAAACCGCTTCTGTCCTAACTCAGAACAATCAAATTACTGGAGCTGGAAATGGGGTGCCTGACGCCAACGTTCACCAGAACCTCTCCCTGTTCCTCAGAAGGGGCATGGGCACTTTTTCTTCCCACCTTATTCTGGGACTTGTCTGTCTGGGTCATCTTTAACCTCCGCAGCCCTGTGTTAGGGGAACCAGAATCATCCTTTTGGTGGTTATCCCGAGATACCTTCTTGGAGACTCTGTCTTTGTTCCAGAAGTCTGCCTCCTTTTCAAGCTCTCTGGGGTCAGCAAGCTTCCTGTCAACCAGATGCTGGTGCAGCTCCCCAACATTTCAGTGCCTTGCTGGCACAATCAAGAAATAGCACCCAGGACTGGCTCTGCATCTTTTCACTATCACCGAACCTAATGAGGTAATTCTCTGGTTGATTTCAAACTTAGTGACAAGGATGGTTTTATTGGGATATACTTCACCTGATCCCCACCTCTAGTGTCAGCAAGCTATCCCCCCCCCACTGGAGGCATGTGTTTCCAGAGTGATATCCTCCAAAACATTTCTAGGACCCTGTGTATCTCAAGAGCCACCTCATAGGCAGAAAACCACTTACCTATGTCATCCGTTACCACATAGCTGGGCACAGGTTCTTTAGGTATGCAAACTTTCTTGTCCCCTTCTGACACTGTGGGTATTCTACCACCATTACTGCTGGACTCTGCTTGCCTAGCTCCTAATTTCAGCTCTCTGAGGCTCCTTTCCTCTCCTCTGCTTCAAATTTGGGCTTGGCCATCTGCAGCCTAAACTCCCTCACTATTGTCCTGTCTAACAGCTCCTCCGGGGACATGCCTTTTGAAGACATTTTCTTCACTCTGGCAGAGAGTTCCAATTCAAGAGACAAGTCATCTGACTCTCGGAAGTGGGCTGCATTTCAGGGCTTGCATCCATATCCTGCGCCTCCACATCATCCTACTTATTCCCATTCTCTGTGGTTCCCAGCACTTGGCAAGCATGTATCTAGGTCCTCCTGGCCTTCTGGAGGTCCAACTTCCTGGTGTTCCTCTTGACTGGGAGTTCCCTCTCCATACAGAACTCCTTTAGCTCAGCCACAGTATAGACATCCATGATGACCTGCATAAACTCCCTTACTACAGGTATGGTCACAGGCACAGTCAGGTAGCAATGAGGGTAGAGGTGGAAAAAGCAAAAGAACCAATCAAGGAGAATTTAGAAGACTCAAATTTATATAAAAAATTTCTTCTGGGATTTTTGTGTAATACAAAATCACTGTATGGCACTGCACAAATAGGAGTCCATATCGTACTGCTGAACACCAATACCGGAAAGTGGGTTATTGGTTGAGTGGAGGTGAAACTCTACTCCAGCAACAACTACAACTTCTGTCAGGGTGAAACAAAAGCAAACCTCAAACTAATCTGTACTTAAACCTCTGGTAGTGTGACAGAAAAAGGTCAGGCTTAACGAATAGGCAAAGCATAAAGTATTTATACAACTCTTCAAACAGTAATAAGGTGAAAACACAACAAGAAAAAGTCCACCCCAATTTAGCAAAATAGAAAAGTATGTAATAATTTGAGACCAAAATGACAAAAATCCAATCAGTGGACCCGGAGATATGCAATTTGAAAAATTTCACGCAAGTAAAACGCTTAAAAGCACAAAGCGCAACTTGCGGTTACCTTGTCGTGCAAGACCGGGTGAAAATCTGATCACTGTCGGACCATGGTGGAGCATGGGCCAAATACAGAGACCAGGTTGGTCCCACTGAAAGAGTTACCTTTCAAAGTTGAGTGCAAAGAGTTCTGTTTGTGGTGGAGTGGGCCGCGAGGAGCAGGGAGAGTGTTGTGAATGGTCGTTGATATAGATAGAAGAGCAGGCCAGGCGCTGTGGATGTCCGTCACTGTAGCAGGAAGATCCTGTTGATGCTGTGGCACGAAGTGCAGATCTTGCTTAGCGGATGTAACTGGAAGTCGCTGTGGCACGAAGAGTTGGGGTTCACTGAAGCTTTGCATTACCAGGCAGCATGGGCAGCAAGATCTTTTGGTAAACAAGGTCTATTGCGGTTGGAAAGAGCCCAAGACTTCAGGATTTCTCCTTCTCCTGAGGACGGAGTTCAACTAATTCCACATCAACTGTCCAGGACCTGTGAAGCACCTCTTGGAGGCCATAAACTCACTCAAGCAGAAGTCAGCAGGGTTCAGACAGGTCCAGTTGCTGGTCCAGGCAGTGGGTCAGCTGAGGAATTGTGGAGAGCCTCTGGAGCTAATTATGTTCCTGCAGCTCAGAACAGAACAGTCAATCAAACCTTGGAGTCACTTCTGCCCAGGTTGAAGGGCGCAGGTACAGTCTGCCTTTTCAACAAGCAGGGCAGCATGCAGAAGGGCAGTAGAGCAACAGGGCAGGAGAGAATATGTCCTTCAGGCATCAAAGCAGCACAGCACTCCTTCTTCTGTAGTACCTGAAGGTCAAGTGTTGCACTCAAGAGTGGGTCTGAGGGTCCTATTTTTATACCCAATGCCTTCTTGTAAGTAGGAGACGTTTCTAGAGAATTCCCTTTGAAGGTCTTGAAGTTTCCTGAACCGACTTCCCTGGCTCCAAGCTGGCTGCATGAACATGGAGTGGTGGTAAGTCCTTTAAGTGAAACAAAGGCACAACCTATTCAGTTGCAAGTGGGGTTATGCCCAGCTCTGCACCCCAATCCTGCTAGTGATGTCACATCCAGGCATACTTAATCCCTCTATTGTGTGGTGTTTGGGAGAAATAAATGAAGTCCAACTGACAGCTATACCCAGTCATGTGACACTCAGTCATGTGTTCATGGGAACAGGATGCAGGCACCAATTAGTTGGGGCTGTGAAATGCTCACTTTCTAAGAGTGGCTTTAGAAATGGGGTCTCTGGTTGGCAGTCAGATTACACCATGTCCAAGTAGAGACCCTTACTCTAGTCAGGGTAAGGGAGTGTCAGCAAGACCAAATCCTCAGGGTACATGCATTGTTGCCAACAGGCCCAGCTCCTAGCAGCTCCAACTCTACAAGCCTTAACAGTGCAGAGTCTAAGAGTGGCCAAGTGGGGGGTAGGGAGTTAAGGAAGGGTACAGTGGGGAAGGAGACCTGCGGCAACAAGAATCACAGATACTACAGAGAAATATCAATCAGAGAACTTTTTGGAATCTGTCAACTAATAATCCAGTAGTCGCTTGGAACAATAGTAAATCATAGAGCCTTTCATAAGTTTCAAGAAATGAAAGGTTAACACGGTATTCACTCAAAGAAATGTTACTTCACATTTCAAAAACTTTCCAAGATACACGATTTCAGTTTGAGTCCGTATTTTACATTAACCATAATCAAATATTCCCTTGAGTGCCTTAGCATTTATTCATAACCATTTAAACCTCTTCTGAATAACCGCGCTTATACAATGCATCTCTGTCGCTACCGAGTGACTCCACAAGTAAGCAGCTGAAGTTGAAAAGTGACCGAGGGAAAGTGGTTACGCTGTAACAGCAAAACATTTGCTTCATTTGTTATCAATTTAAATATTTACAGCTGATTGCCAAAGATGACTATTTCCTCCAAAAAAAAGAATATCAACCTTTAAACAGTTTTATCAAATAAGAAAACGGATGATGGAAGCTAGAAACCACCATCCGTCCTACCGCCCTGAGTGTTTGCTACTCGCAGCTTCAAATGCATCAACACAGGGAAATCCCAGGTGAAAAAGCAGGAACATAGAAACACCCGACTTCAAACAGAAAAGCTCCGGTCCTCACGAGATCCTCAGAATAGTGAGCAGTGAGAACTTGGCGGGGTCACTTAAATAGACTTTTGCCCCACCCCATTTGCAACACCCAAAGTGCCCCGCCCCAAGTGCCACACCCCAAGTGCCCCGCCCAATGTGCCACACCCAAAGTGCCCCACCCAAGATGGCTGTTATAAAGATACTTGGGACCAATGCCATGAATAAAAGATAATGCACATATAGCGCACTGCAGCAGCTACTAGATTCTGCAAATGGCAGTTTCTGGACTAAGACTGTGTGGTGTAAACAGTAATGGACGGATTCTGGCATCAGGCAGGCCCTAGAGCGCACGCGCAGCCTTGGTGTTGACAGGGAATCACACACCTAAGATAGCCCCTGCTCACCCCCTTGGTAGCTTGGCACAAGCAGTCAGGCTTATCTCAGAAGCAATGTGTGAAGTATTTGTACACACATACACACACACACAGTAACACAGTGCAAACACCACAAAAGTACTAAATACTAGGTTAGAAAAATAGCCAATTTGTATTTGAGTAAAACAAAAACAAAACAACAAAACATCCATCATACCCAAGTAAAGATATAATTTTTTTAAGATTAAATCCCATTAAAGTACTTAGAAGCACAATAGTTCCAACTGGGACTATCCCAATGTTTTTGACCTAGTCGTTCCCAACAGTCCGACGCCATTCTCGAGGGAGTGAGGTGCCGTTCATGGAGTCGCAAGGACCCCACAGACAGTACCTTTGAAAACAATGAAACAAAGATAATGCACAGAGTCGGGGAGGTCAGGCGTCGCCGCAGCCGGTGCAGCATTGCTTCCTTAATGCTACCGGTGAGGTGAGACATTGGTTCCTCACTCCGAGGCAGGGAAGGTGAGGCATCGGTTCCTTACAATTGCAGAGGAGATGATGTAGTGTCAGTGGTGAGGTGTTGGTTTCTTACGATCCGGTGGGGTAGAGGAATCCAGAGAGTCAAGATGCGATAGAGCGACCTTTCAGGGTCGCAGTCACACCACAGGGCCACAGATGCCGTGGCAGAGTTGTGTGACACAGCTGTAAGTGACACAGCACTCGGAACTCACAATGTCATGGGACGTCATAGGTCCTACAGCAGCATTAGGCCTGTGGGGTCAGTTGCGGTCATCGCACTCCAGCGGGGACCACAGCTTCGGTGCAGGCAGAGTCAGGAAGTGGTACCAGTCCAGAGTCAATGTGCCTGGTTCTTATTGTTTTTAGGCAAGCTTTCTCTGCCAGGATCCAAGGAACTGGAATGGGCATCATGTGGCAAGTCAGGATCCTCAGCACAAGAATCTAGAAGCTGGTCCCTGCGTCTTCTTAACAGGAGGCAAGCTCAGTCCAAGCCCTTGGAGAAACTTCACAAGCTGGATACACAGCAAAGTCCAGTCTTCATCCTCTCCAAAGCAGAAGCAACAACTGCAGGCCAACGCAGCAAAGCACACAGGGCAGAGGGGCAGTACTCCTCATCACAGCTCTTCTCCTTGGGCGAGGTTCCTCTTGATCCAGAAGTATTATAAAGTTGTGGGGTCAACAGTACAATATTTTCATTAATTTCTGCCTTTGTAGTAGGCAAACTTCAAAGGAAAGTGTTTGTAGTGCACAAGACCCTGCCTATACCTGTCCTGACCCCAGACACACTCCAGGGGGTTAGAAACTGTATTGTGTGAGTACAGGCACAGCCCTATTCAGGTGCAAGTCTCAGCTCTTCCTTCCGTTCTAGCACAGGAAGACCAATCAGGATATGCAGGACACACTTCAGCTCCCTTTGTGTTACTGTCTAGACTGAATTCACATGTAGCCCAACTGTCAGTCTGACCCAGACATCTATTCTGCAGCAGACAGAGGCAAGAATGGTTAAGCAAGAAAATATCCACTTTTCAAGTGGCATTTTCAAACTTACAATCTAAAAAACAACTTTACCAAAATAGCTATTTTTGAATTGTGAGTTCAGAGACCCCAAACTCCATGAATCTGTCTGCTCTCAATGGAAATTACACTTAAAATATCTTTAAGGCCATTCCCATGTTAACCTATTGGAGAGATCGGGCTTGCAATAGTGAAGACCGAATTTGGCAGTATTTTACTATAAGGACATGTAAAACACACCAGTACATGTCCTACCTTTGGAACACACTGGACCCTGCCCATGGGGCTACGTAGGGCCTATTAGGGGTGCCATAAATGTACTAAAAGGGAAGGTTTGGGCCTGGCAAGTGGGTGCACTTGCCAGGTCTACATGGCAGTTTAAAACTATACACACAGCAATGGTAGGTCTGAGACATGTTTACAGGGCTACTCATGTGGGTGGCACAATCAGTGCTGCAGGCCCAATATTAGCATTTATTTTACAGGACCTGGGCACACATAGTGCACTATACTAGTGACTTACTAGTAAATCAACTAGGGGAATCATTGATAACCAATCATAATAACAATTTACACAGGGAGCACTTGCACTTTAGCACTGGTCAACAGTAGTAAAGTGTCCAGAGTACCAGAACCAGCAAAAACTAAATCCAGCACACACGTCAAAAATACAGGAGGCAGAGGCAAAAAGACAGGGGAAACCAAACCAAGGATGACAGGTCTAACAGTGGCATTTTCAAAATTGTAACTTACATTTTCACTTTACCTTTGAAAATTAGTTTAAATTATAACACCATACTCAACATTCTGATCAGCTCCCAATTGAAGCTATCATTCTATAAATGTAAAAAGGGAATCCAATGTTATCCTATGAGAGAGATAGGCTTCACAGCAGTGACAAATGAATTTAGAAGTGTTTCACTATCAGGACATGTAAAACGTACACGTACATGTTCAACTGTTTGAGTACACTGCACCCTACCCTCTAGGTTGTCTAGGGCATACTCTAGGGGTGACATATATATTAACAATGAATGTTTATGCCTGCCAAATATTTATTTGTCAGGTCGAAATGTACACCCAGACTGCAATGGAAGGCGATAAGCATGTTTAAAAGGCTCCTTAAGTGAGTGGCGCAATCAGTGCTGTAGGCCCATTGGTGTCATTTAATTTACAGGTCCTGGGTACTTGTATTACCACTCTACTAGGTACTTACCAGTAAATTAAGGCCCATATTTATACTTTTTGACTCAAAACTGCGCTAACGCAGTTTTGCGCCAAAAAAATTAGCGCCGGCTAACGCCATTCTGAAGCGCCATGCGTGCGCCGTATTTATTGAATGGCGTTAGCCGGCGTTAGCCGACCGGCGCTGCCTGGTGTGCGTGAAAAAAAACCACGTACACCAGGCAGCGCCGGCGTAGGGAAAAATGGCGTTTGGGCGTCCAAAAATGGGGCAAGTCAGGCTGAGGCAAAAAAATCGTCTTAACCCGATTTGCGCCATTTTTTTTGGGCGCCCAGACGCCATTAACATGACTCCTGTCTTAGCAAAGACAGGAGTCATGCCCCCTTGCCCAATGGCCATGCCCAGGGGACTTCTGTCCCCTGCGCATGGTCATTGGGCATAGTGGCATATAGGGGGCACAAATCAGGCCCCCCATGCCAAAAAAAGAATAAAAAAAAATACTTACCACAACTTACCTTTTCTTCCCTGGGATGGGTCCCTCCATCCTTGGGTGTCCTCCTGGGGTGGGCAAGGGTGGCAGGGGGTGTCCCTGGGGGCTTGGGAGGGCACCTCTGGGCTCATTCTGAGCCCACAGGTCCCTTAACGCCTGCCCTGACCCAGGCGCTAAAATCCGGCGCAAATGCAGGATTTTTAGTCCCGCCCACTCCCGGGCGTCATTTTTGCCCGGGAGTATAAATACGACGCATATGCATCGCAGTCATATTTTAAGACGGGAACGCCTACCTTGCATATCATTAACGCAAGGAAGGTGTTCACGCAAAAAAATGACGCTAACTCCATGAACTTTGGCGCTAGACGCGCCTAACGCCAAAGTATAAATATGGAGTTAGTTTTGCGTCGAATTTGCGTCGAAAAAAACGACGCAAATTCGGCGCAAACGGAGTATAAATATGCCCCCAGATGTGCCAATTGGGTTTAAGTCAATTTCAGCATGTTTAAAGGGGAGAGCACAAGCACTTTAGCACTTGCTACCAGTGTTAAAGTGGGCGAGTGCTAAAAGCCTACAAAAACGGGTTCAGAAAAGAAGAGGGTGAATGCAAAAATTCTGGGGTAGACCCTCCAGAAACGGCCAGTCCAACAGAAGTGCTATGTCCTACACTTCCTTTCAGCACTGCCACATCTTCCACCAACCCCTAGTCACTGATGGAGGACCACCTTTCTGTTGTGGGCATGAGTGCAAGCATGTTTGGGTCAAGGAGCTTTTGAGAGTGTGCCTGTGCCAGAAGTGGGTTGTGGTTGTCATCCCTGCTAACTTCTGGTGCCCAAAAAGAATAGAGGCCTCCATCTTATTTTAGACCTGCACCTTTTCAACATCTTCCCCCCCTTAAGGAAACATTCAAGGCGCTCACGTAGACCCAGGTCTTACATACCCCCATCTTGCAGTCCCATGGGTGCTACCTGTGGCTTTTGGTGGGATAGTAGCATTTTTAGTTTGCTGTGCTCCCCTGTCAACTCACCAGTGCCTCTCAGATGTTCACAAAAGTGGAAACTGTGGCAGGGCACCTTTGGAGGCCAGGGTCTTAATATTCCTCTACCTCAATCACTCTCTGTTGAAGGCGGGCTCATCCCATGCAGTCATGAATCCCCTCCAGTGTACAATGAACCTCCTGTCATTTTTAGGTTTCACTTTCAACATATTGATATCACGCTTGGCTCCTCCTCCGATACTCCCTTTTCAATGAGGCCATTCTGGACACGGTTTGGTTTTGTGCCTTCCTCCCAGGATATAGCGTCCAGGGCATTCAGGCTATGAGCCAAATCTTTCAGCTTGGTGTTGAATTTCAGTGAGGTTTAGACTGAGGCGGCTGGGACTGATGATTTGCAACATTTGTTTCCTCCCTTTCCCTTTGTCAAGCCCCAGTGAGACCTTAACTGTGTTCTCAAGCTTCTGATGTGCAGGTGGAGGAGAGACTTCATGGTTCAGATCCCCATAGATCATTGAGATCCTACATAGATGAAACACCACCGGGTGCAGGATTAGCTTTCTGAGGGGCTTGCTGGAGTAAAAAACGCAAACCTGTGTAAAAGAGAACCATTTCCCACTGGATTGTGCTCTTCATTAAGTTCTGCTATGCACTGGCTAAAAGTAGCCTCCATAAGTACGGCAACCTCAATCTACCATGGCCAAAGCTGCTACCTGGATGTTTACAAGGAGGGTACGTGGTTGTCTCTTCATACTTTCATGAAGTCTGGACAGTCATACCCAGTCCTACAGAATTTTCTGGTTTAAGTCTATTCACAGACCCACATCCAAATAGGTATTGCTTTGTTATCTATTCAAAAGATGACAAATCTGCAGCTAGAAGTTTCTATCAGAAGAACAACTTACTTACCTCTTTTGTGTTAGAGACTCTATCTAGAAGCAGATTCCATCATGCCTCTCCCATTGTCCCTGTTCTGTGAGTGGACTCCATCTATTAGTAAGATGCCAAGTCTAGGAATCTGCCCACTGGTTACACCAATTAGCTTTTGAGGCTCCATTTCTGTGCATGCCACTTCATCAGTGGAAATGCATTAGTGTGGAGCCATACAGCACCACCTGCCAGCTCGTAGAAGTACTGCAGAAATGTTTCCACAACACACCAGGGAAATATTCTAAAGGTAAGGAATATGCGGTTAGATAGAGTTTCTAACAGTATGAGTTTTACTGAAGATAAGTATCTAGTTCTTTGGGTGTCCCCATAAATGACTCACACAACAGCACGTTTAGGAGCTTACATAAGAAATGCCATCTTTGCCCAAACACTTTGGACAATCTAAGGCCCTGATTTATACTTTTTGATGCACAACTAAAGCAGTTTTGCGACAAAAAGTATAGTGCCGGCTTGCACCATTCCAGGATGCCAGCTGGGCACCATATTAATGGAATGTTGCAATCCGATGCAAAGGGTGGGCTAGCGTAAAAATAATTGACGTTAGCCGGGTGGGGGTGGCAATATGGGAGAAGGGGGTTTTGCACCAAAAAATGAAGTTAGGCTGGTGAGAGTCAATAAAAATGACTCTAACCTGCTTAGCGTCATTTATTGACGCAAACCCTACCATACCACAGGACTCCTGTGTTATAAAAGACAGGAGTCATGCCCACCACCCTAATGGCCAGCACAGGGGACAGGGGTGCCCTAGGCATGGCCATTGCACCCAGTACCATGTAGGGGGGCAATTTAAAAAATATAACAAAATTCTTACCTATACTTACCTGGGATTGGGTCCCTCATCCTCCGCTGTCCCTCTGGTGTAGGTGGGGGTGTCCCTGGGGCCTGGGGAGGGCACCTGTGAGCTCTTTCCATGGTGATCCACCATGGAAATGGGCCCAAGGTCCCCTAACGCCTGCCCTGACCCAGGCATTAAAAAATGGCGCTAAGCGTGGCCTGCCTCCCTCCCATGCACCAGTTATGCACGAGAAGATAAATAAGGCGCTAGGGCCTTAGAGTCATTTTTGGGGCGGGAACGCCTACCTTGCATCTCATTGACGGAAGATAGGTTCACGCATCCCAAAAATTACTTTAACTCCAACATTTTGCCACTAGACATGTCTAGCGCCAAAATATAAATATGGAGTTAAGTTTGCACTGAATTAGTGTCAATAAAATTGATGCTAATTCAGCGCAAACAGAGTAGAAATATGCCCCTAACGCTGCAATGCATTCAAGATGTCTGCAGATGCAAAACCTGTGTTTTGCAAAATTGAAGGCTGTGTTACCACATGAACACGATTTTCAATGAACATCAGCCATAATTTGGCTCACACACGTTTTTGTGGCTTGCAATATAAATACTGTGACACCTTACGAATTGGTAGGAAAAGGCATACCCTCCCCTTCCTACTAATTCTTTATGAGCTGTCCCTTGCTGCAGGCCCCTTGTGACATTTAACTGACAGGCCCTTGGAACACTGTAGTACCGTATACTAGGGACATATAGGTAAGTTAAATTTGCCCTTCAGGGTTATGCCAATTTTACCATGTTGACAGGAGGAGCACACGTACTTTACCCTTGGTTAGCAGGGATAAAGCGCACAAAGTTTTACAGCCAGCAAACATAGGACATAGGGTTCAACAAAATGGCAAAAATAAATATGGGGTGACTCTGCAGAAAAGGCAAAATTCCAACACAAACATATCACAATCGAGTCATCTGGTCATTGTAGGACATTACCTACACCACTGAATGCATACAGGCCTATGTCTCAAATTAGTAAATGCAATTAGTTTCTATATAGACTGAGCTGATTAGAGCACCATATGAAAAGCTTCGTTTGAATTAATTGTATTATTCTTTAAAAATATAAAGGTAAATATTTTGGAAAAAGCAGTGAAGCAGCAACAAATTCAACCAGGTCATTTAAACTTGCCTAAAACATCGTTATGTACAAGACTTGAAGGAACAGACACCGCACAATCAGGATGCATGACAGAGCCGACGGCTGTTGAAATTTGATAGAGATGGGGTGTAAAGTTTCTACTCTAATTTGCACAAGCAACTTAATAATGCGCACAAGCACGACATAATTACTGTCGTTCAAACTTGGTCTCCCTAAGGATAGTTGTGCATGTTGCTACACACACATTATGTATGTTGGCTAAAATGACAGTGGTTCCGAAGGGAAACCAGTGAAATATTCTAATTCATTTGTGCTCTGCCAGGCAAGAAAGGCACTCCCTGTAGAAGTGTTTTAGATTTTGACCTAAGAGTTAAATATATTACATGTAGTTTAAAAAAATGGTTATGCAATGTCACGACCATCATTTTTCAAAATGTATATAACATATTTTTTCACTTAATTTTTCCACCCTGCCTCTTCTATGGAAATTCTTGGTCATATGTTGAGACAGAGAATCTTCTTGAAAGAGTCAGACTGGAACAATATAAATTACACAATCACAGCCTACAGGAAGCCGAGCTAGATGCATCCTATAGGCTACATAAAGGTATTGCTACTCCTAAACTACAGATTGAAGCATAAGAGTTTATACTGTCCTTCCATGTTCAGGCCTTTGACAGCATTACTAAGTACATAATAGGAAGAGTTAAAAATGTAGAGGATTAAAATGCCTTTTGAAAGGTCACAAAATAAAAGCCCTACCAGTAGGGTTCCCTAGTACCAATGTTGCAGAAAAAGCGGAAAATTCCCAAACTCAACCCAAATTACCATATGTTTCAAAAATAATTTTGCCTGAAATATCACTTTGTAATTTCTGGAAATAGACACTTCAACATGAAATATATTATTTCTATTTTGCATTTATATTACCATTTTGCCCAAGCAGGATCTTGTCTTTCTCGTAGTAATGATCATATTTTTGTTCCAACAAACCAAATGCTAGTTTTAGCAACTGCGGGCCAGATGTAGCAACAGAAAATTTAGCGAGTTGCAAATTGCGAGTCAGACCGACTCGCAATTTGCAACTCGCAAAATTGTATGCAGAAAGGTGTCTCAGACACCTTCTGCGACTCGCTATGGGGACGCAAAGACCCACCTCATGAATATTAATGAGGTGGGTCGCATTTTGCGACCCCATAGCAAGTCCATGCATTCACAGGGATGGTGGCCTGCTGAAGACAGCAGACCTCCATGTCTGTGACTGCTTTTTTAATAAAGCATTTTTTTTTTTTAATTGCAGCCCGTTTTCCTTAAAGGAAAACGAGTTGCAATTCAAAAAAATAATGAAACCATTTGGTTTCATTTTTTCAGAGCAGGCAGTGGTCCACTGGACCACTGCCTGCTCTGCAAAAATATTTTCAGCGACATTCACAAAGGGGAAGGGGTCCCATGGGGACCCCTTCCCGTTTGCGAATGGGTTACCGCCCACTTCAAGTGGGTCTTAACTGTGAATTGCTTTGCGACCGCTTTCGCAGTCACAAAGCAATTCTGCATCGACGTGCGAGTCGCAAATAGGAAGGAAACACCCCTTCCTATCTGCGAGTCGGATTCACATTTTGCGAGTCGGTACCGACTCGCAAAATGGGAATCAGCATCGCAATGGCCGTTTTGCATGTCGCAAACTGTGTTTTTCGCAGTTTGCGACATGCAAACCGGTTACTACATCTGGCCCTGCGTCGTTTGTCACCAAATATTGGCTTCCCAGATTCAAGAAGCATACACTGTACTACTGACACATATGGAGGTCATGTCTATTTCACATTATCAAATACCATACTGTTACTCAGACAGGAGGATTTTTCATCACCAATGTGCAATCAATAGACTAAAATTATGCAAAGAATTGTTACAATGAGTGAAAGATGTGTACCATTGTGCATGCAACTATTCGCAATGGTTACTCAAAATGTTGTCAAGTATGCATGGAAAGCAAACATTATTTCAAGAATGGGCCCGTAACATACCTTTCACATCCTGAATAAAGGACTGAATGCCCATAATATGCCATGGGTGGGCCTCTTGCATATCTTTGATGGACGAAATGGAGAGACCATTGTCATGAATCCCTAAAGTGTGTGGATGACTGACTAATATTATATATGTGATAGCCAATATTTAACCAAAGTTGCTCACAGAATGTTAAGGTAGGACCTCCATCATGCCCGTGATAAATAGAATACCACTGTGAATGACCCTAATGTGTCATTAATGATCCCCTATTGTGCCAATATGCTGCCATGAATACTCCCAGTATGCCAAAGTGGGACCCCAATATGACAGTGATAGCCAGTATGTCACCTTGAATGACTCCAATATGTCAAGGATGAGCCCTAATTATACATGTGATAAGCAGAATGGTATGCTGAATATCACTAGTATGTATTCGATGGGCCTCTATCATGACTGTGATAGCCAACAAGCCAGCCAACAAGTCAGAAACAGCCAGAAAGGTGTCTTGAGTGCTCCCAGAATGTAACAATATCAATGAGCCCCTATTATCCCTGTGATAAATGTGTCTACATATATGTATGTGGCATTGCTACAGTGTAAACCTAGCCAAAATGCAGCAAAATGCTATACAGGGTGGAAGATAAGCATAAAACCAATGAGTAACAATAGAGGAAGTTGGGTTGTGGATGGTTAATGTATTGTTATGCAGTGTTCTTTAAAGAGGTGTGTCTTGAACCTTTTTCTAAATTGGATCAGTAATCAGGCGGGGTGATAGATATAGGGCTGATGTTGCATATCATCGGTGCATATATAGAAAATGGCTGCTGCCTTGTTTTTTTCTTTTTTACACTTCTCAATTTGCAGTCTGATGGTGTCCTTGCTGCATGTGTGCTGAGAACCACCAGATATGGTGGACGTGTCTGCAAGATAAGCAGATTGCTGGTCATGATGATTTTATAAATGAGAAAGCTAGTTTTGAAGATGCCGAAGCCAGTAAGGGGAGCCAATCGAGTATCATTAGGAATTGGTGATGTGTTCATATTTTCTTAGGCCCTGGATGAGAGATGCTGTGGCATTTAGGATGCCCATAAGGGGTGGCAGTGTGGAATTTGGGAGGCAGTGGAGCTGGGTATTACTACCATTTAGTTGCAACAGTATGAGGACTTGAATATCAGTTCTGAAGGTGCTTGTAGAAGAAATGGTTGCACTTTCTTTAGAAGAGAGCTGGTTCAAAGCTATCATTTGGAATGTGTTCCTTGAAGATCGAAGCTGTTAAGGTTCATGCCATTGAGCCAGGTTTCTATTATTTCTTGTTTGTTTTTCTGGAAAATAAATTCTCTCTTGGTTGAGTTAAACTTCAGGTAGGCACTAGATATCCAGGTCTAGATGATGTGCATGCAGTGTTTGTGGTGTTGTGCTGTCTGAAGCAGAAGGCACTTTCAAGAATAGTTATGCATAATTGGCATATTTGTTAATCGTGGTGCTCTTATATATGATTAGAGCACCAAGCAGCTCCATCTAGAGGTTGAAGATGGCAGGGGATTGTTTGGAGCCCTGGGTGACACTGCATGTCATAGGGATCTTTGAGGATTTGGAAGTGCCCATGTAAACAAACTGATGCCTGTTTGAATGGTAGGAAGAGAAGCAGTGAAGAACATTCTTGGTGAATCCCATTCAAGACTCCAAAGTGCATAAGAAGGTGGAATGGTCAACTCTGTTTAAGTCAGTTTTGAGGTCCAGCAATATCAGGAGGCAGATGTCCTTCTCATCAGTAGTAGAAGGGCATTTTCTATGATAGGTAAGATGGTGGTCTCCATGGTGCAATGTGATCTCAATCTGCAGTGGTAGCCATTGGAGAGTGGGTTAGATTTAATGTGTTCTTGAAGTTGAACATAGACTGCTTTTTCAATGACCTTGATGATGAATGGTAGGTCAGTTATGGTCAGGTAATTGGCTAGGTAATCAGGGTCTAATGCAGGTTTCTTTTGGAATGGAAAGGTCTGGTCTGTCTTGAGAGCTTCTTGGAAGACACCATTAATTAGAAAGGCATTAACAATGTTCAGTGAGGTGAAAGAGTGTCCCCAGATAGAGCTTTGATGAAGAAGGAGCATAATAAGTGGCTTTGTGGGTATTGAGTATATCGGTGAGATCTGCAAGAGATAGGGTTTTAATAGATGTCCTTGACGCCATTTCAGGGAAGGATCTGTGGTCAGGGGGCCAGGTGTATAGAACAAAACCTATAACATAGTCAGACAGCAATGATTCTTCAACAAGATCCTTACTATATGAAGGATCCACAAGGTACTGGTTGTCTGAATCTTTTAGGAAAATGCAGAAAGCTCAAGATTGGTGGGTATAACAAGTTACCAAAAGAAAAGAACCACCCCCCAAAGGCATTACAAAATCTGCCAACAAAGAATACAATCAAATAAGTACAGAAAAGAAGCAACATCAAGAGTCCTACTGTAAAATAGCTATACAACACCCTCCCCTTGTCGGTTCCAAGAGCCCTCCTCAATTTAATTCCTTGCCCCCAAACCATCAGGGAATTTAAGATCAGTAGAAGATCTCAAGGATGCAATCAAATTTGTGAAATATACATATAAATGATGGAGGGTGGAGTTTTTCTAAATTTAATTAAATCCACACTTCGTCCATACTATATTCTGTTTGATGTACCTGCACTGCTCCCACAAATCAATCTGAGAATTCTAATTTAATTTTTGGCCTCCAATTTCAAATTCTTTGACATTTATAGTGTGTTTTAAAATTTTCATTTGTACATTTAGCCACTTTACTTATAAATACCTTATTTATCTGTTAATATTATTTTATTTTCTAAGCAGTAGCGGACCTCCTGAGGAAGCTTTGGGGACCCCCTGGTGTCCCCGGTCCACAGGTTGGGAACCACTGCTGTAGAGTTATGATTGGTTTCTGAAATGGAAAAATCAAACCTACATCCATTAAAAGATTTGCAGTTTATAATGGTCAGGCTCCATCCTTTAATGGGATTAGTTTCTCTTCTTATGGAAGGGCAAATACATTAAATGAAGTGCCACAGTGTACCCTGCAGATGGAAAGAGCGTCTGAAATAAAATGTTTGTGAACAAGGTTTTTTGGCAGCCACTACAGCAATTGTAAAATGTGAAAATGTTTATAAAAAATGAATAATTGGTGAATGAATTGATTTTGTGTTAATTAAAGATAAATAAGAAATGCACTTGTGAGGAGGCTAGGGAGTTTCCTTCCAGAAAACAAATGTAACTAACTTACGGAGGTCCAATAATTATACCTAATGCGTATTAATTATTAAAGCATCTATTACCCATCCTCACATGAGACGTAATATGGTTCTATCCCTTGGGGAGTATTATTTATGTTATGTATTGTACATTACCCATTCTCTATGGGTTATAGGGAAATCTCTGTACAATGCGTAACTACATGCAGCATGGTCAAATGACATTTAAGACATTGGGTGCAACCAATGATGTCAAAAAGTTCAAAGGAATCCTTCAGATAATTGATGGCATCGGAAAGATGATGGCGTGGTGGATGATACTCAAGAACATTCCACCACATGTTCCCCTAAACATTCCCAGTTCTGTAGTAATAACAGCAGATGCTTTTTTGATGGGTTAGGGAATGGTCTTCAAGAAGCATGAAATTCCAGAAATATGAACACTGGAGGAGGCTCACCTATCCCCTATTTGATGTAAATCCAAAAAGTTCTTCAGAGGTTTGGTCAGGAAGTATCAGCTCATGAAGTACTGCTACATATGGACTATCAGATGGTTCAAGCTCACATATATCTTCATGAATCAATAAAGTATTTCCAACTGTCCAAAATAGCTCAGAAAACACGTTTATTGGCGGAAAAGTATTGGATTTTGATTAATCAAAAAGTGGATCAACAAAGTCATGCTTTTTTCTTTTTCAATTTGTTTCAGACTACATCTACAAGCATTTTGAATTATATTTCAGGCATGGGGTAGTAAAGTAGTGAATCTATTTGAACACACAGATGGTACCCTAATCCTCCTCTGAATCCCCTTCTCCAAAGGAAATTGAGGATGATTCTTGAGGGGAAGGCACAGTAATGTCATCAGATTCACATTGGCCCAGAAGAGCTTGATATCATCTGCTTGTGAGGATATCAATGGATTCTTTGCTGAATGTTTCCCTATGTCTGCCTAAGTACTTCAGCTGGCGCCAGAGGTGATAGAGGTAAATGGCACAGAAAGGCAGAGATAACAACTGTTTGGTTGTTCAGAGGCAGCTCTGAAAGATCTTCCAGCCTCTAAAAAACTATCAAAATGTAAGAAGCATTAGAAGCATTTTCATGATTTATATTTAAAGTGCACTCTTTCAATTTTACCATATGATCCATACTGTATCTTAGATTTCCTAAGAGAAGGTTTCATTAAGGGTTTCCCCTCGTAGTCATTAAACTGTCAGTGGAAAGCTCTGAAAACATGCAGATCTCCTTGTTAAGATAAAGCCTTTGGTAACTAGATGTTAGACTTTTTACCCTTGGTGTGGTCTCCCCTAACTTTTTGCCTCTGCTTCCAAAGTTGTTGATGTGTGCTGGACTCTGATTTTGCTGTTTTTGTTACCCTGGGCACTCTACCACTGCTATCCAGTGCTGAAGTGCAGGTGCTCCTGTATAAAAATGTGTATATAATTGGCTTTCCGTGATTGGGACATTTGATTTACTGATAAGTCTCTAGTACAGTGCACTAGAGGTGCCCAGTGCCTGTAAATCAAATGCTACTGGAGGGCCTGCAGCACTGGTTGTGCCACCCACATGAGTAGCCCTGTAAACATGGCTCAGACCTGCCACTGCAGTGTCTGTGTGTGCAGTTGTAACTACCAATTTGACTTGCAGGAGTAACCTTCCCTTTTCCTACATGTAAGACACCCCTAAGTTAGGCCCTAGGTAGCCCCATGGACGGGGTGCAATGTGTGATTAAGGTAGGGCATATATTAAGGTGTTTTATATGTCCTGCCAGTGAAATACTGCCAATTTCGGTTTTCACTGTTGGAAGGCCTATCTCTCTCATAGGTGAACATGGGGGCTACCTTTAAATATGGTTGAGGTGTAGATTCCCTTTGGGAGCAGATAGGCATGTGGAGTGTGGGGTCTCTGAGCTCACAATTCAAAAATACATCTTTTAGTAAAGTTAGTTTTAAGATTGTGTGTTTGAAAATGACTCTTTTAGAAAGTGGACATTTTCTTGCTTAAACCATTCTGTGACTCTGCCTGTTTGTGGATTCCCTGTCTGGGTCAGTTTGACAGCTGGGCTGTTTGCATCTCTTTGTAGACAGTGACACAAAGGGAGCTGGGGTGTAGCCTGCATATCCTGATGAGCCATCTATGCTAGGAAGGAAAGGAGGAGGAGTCCCTGAAAGGGACATGAAAGAGCTGTGTCTGCCCTCAAACAATGCAGTCTCCAACCCCCTGGTGTGTGTCTGGGGCCTGCCTGTTTTAGGTCTAGAGCTTGCCCCCCACGTCCGCAGCACCACCTTGCTGTCTCGTGCCCCTGACCCCCGCCCACGCTGCTGCTAGTGTGTTCGAGCCCCCAGAGCGTGTCTAGTGGGCTCTGCTAAGCTTCGCTAGACCTGTGTGCTCTCTGCCGCTTTTCGCCGTATTTGTAAGTGTTTTTCAACTTTTCAGCGCATTGCCTCCTTGCGCTCTTGCCCCCATTTGTGCCCCTTCTGATTGCTGTACTCCGATTGTATTTTGTGCCATTACTGTATTTTGTGACTGTTTTTAAATTGTGCCCGACTTTTCTGTGCCTTGTTTTCCTGGTTTTCGCCCTTTGTGCGCTCCCCCTTGCAGTTCTCTCCCTGCCGCTGCCTCCCTGCGGCCCCGCCCCCTCGTGCCCCCATTCGCCGCTCCCTCCCGCCTCCCGCCTCCCAGCTGCTCCTCCCCCCTCCCTTCTTAATGGCTGGCGCTGCGCGTCGCGAGTGAGCGACCTCTGACCTGTTTTAGGTCTAGAGCTCGCCCCCCAAGTCCGCAGCACCACCTTGCTGTCTCGTGCCCCTGACCCCCGCCCACGCTGCTTCTAGCGTGTTCGAGCCCCCAGAGCGTGTTTAGTGGGCTCTGCTAAGCTTCGCTAGACCCGTGTGCTCTCTGCCGCTTTTCGCCCTATTTGTAAGTGTTTTTCAACTTTTCAGTGCATTGCCTCCTTGCGCTCTTGCCCCCATTTGTGCCCCTTCTGATTGCTGTACTCCGATTGTATTTTGTGCCATTACTGTATTTTGTGACTGTTTTTAAATTGTGCCCGACTTTTCTGTGCTTTGTTTTCCTGGTTTTCGCCCCTTGTGTGCTCCCCCTTGCAGTTCTCTCCCTGCCGCTGCCTCCCTGCGGCCCCGCCCCCCTCGCGCCCCCATTCGCCGCTCCCTCCCGCCTCCCAGCTGCTCCTCCCTCCCCCTCCCTTCTTAATGGCTGGCGCTGCGCGTCCGCGCAGCGGGCGCGCCGCTGGCACGCCAGAGGCGCGCCAGAGGCATGCCCGTCTGCGCCCGTCGCGCCTGGACCGCACCCAGCGCCCCCCCCCGGACCGCACGCCCCCAACACAACCAGCCTTCGCTACTCTGCCAGCAAACTACTCGCCCTTAACCCTGGCTCCTCCACAACCTGCTTCCAGGCCACCCCGAAGCACACCAAAGGACCCTTCTCCTGCCGCACCTGCAATTTCACCTGCAACAGAACAACGAAGCCTACAACAACCGACACCAACCACCTGCACTGCATCCTCCTCAACACACGCTCCGCACGAAAGCATGCAATCGAGCTCTGGGACCTGCTCGACACCACCGCCCCAGACGTAGCCTTACTTACCGAAACCTGGTGGAACGACTCCTCGGCCCCAGACATCGCCATCGCCATCCCTGACGGCTACAAGATCACCAGAAGAGATCGCACCAACGGAACCGGTGGAGGAATAGCCATCATCCACAAATCCACCCTCAAGATCCACACCCACACGGACGACACCCTCAAGACAGCTGAACACCTTCACTTCCAGATCCACACGGACCCCAACACTACCCTCAGAGGAACTCTCATATACCGACCACCAGGACCAAGACCCCCCTTCAGTGACACCATTTCCGACCTTGCCAGCACCCACGCCCTCGCCTCAATGGACTACATCCTCCTTGGAGACCTCAACTTCCACCTGGAGAACAACAACGACGCCAACACCGCATCACTCACCACCAACCTCTCCAACCTCGGACTCAGACAACTGGTCAACACACCGACCCACATCGCCGGTCACACCCCAGAACCACTCTTCACTGCAAGCAACCACATCTCTTTCAACCACACCACCGAACTCCACTGGACCGACCACCACTGCGTCCATTTCACATTCAAGAAAAACACCGAACATCACCGCACCCCACTACCACCACACCGCCGCTGGGGAAAAGTCACTGCAGACCAACTAACCTGCACCCTCGCCAAGAACCCACCGACCGACCCCACCAACCCGGACTCCGCCGCCATCAACCTCCAACAGTGGCTCCTCAACTGCGCCAACACCCACGCACCACTCAAGAGGCCCACCGTCAACCAAGAAAAGAAAAAAGCAGCATGGTTCACAGACGAACTCATCACCTCCAAACACTCCTGCCAGAAACACAAGAAAAAATGGCTGCTCGAACGCACACCCGACAGCCCAGCAGCCCACAAGGAAGCCACCCGCAAGCACCACCAACTTATCCGACTCGCCAAACGCTCCCACTTCACAGAACGCCTTAACAACAACGCGCACGACAGCAAGGAACTCTTCTGCATCGTGAAGGAGCTCTCCAACCCCAGCGCCAACGTCAACGACATCCCACCATCCCAGAAACTCTGCGACGCACTCTCTACTTTTTTCTACCAGAAAATCGCCGCCATCCATGACAGCCTCAACTCCACACCTCCGCCAGACCCCACCCCCGACAACTCCTCCTACGCCAACCGCCTCACCACCTGGACCCACGTAGATGACGCCGAAACCCAAAAGACCATGAACTCCATCCACTCAGGATCCCCATCAGACCCCTGCCCACACCACGTCTACAACAAAGCCGACTCCTCCATCGCCCCCCAACTTCATAAAATCATCAACCTTTCCTTCTACACCGCCACCGTCCCGGACAGCTGGAAGCACGCCGACATCCAAGCCCTCCTCAAGAAACCAAAGGCTGACCACAACGACCTCAAAAACTTCTGCCCGATCTCCCTCCTCCCCTTCCCAGCGAAGGTCATCGAGAAGATCGTCAATGCCCAGCTCACCCACTACCTCGAAGACAACTCCATCCTAGACCCCTCCCAATCCGGATTCAGACGCAACCACAGCACCGAGACTGCACTCCTCGCTGCCACAGACAACATCAGACAGCAAATGGACAATGGCGAAACTTCAGCCCTCATCCTCCTAGACCTATCTGCCACCTTCGATACGGTCTGCCACCGCACCCTACTAACTCGTCTCCACGAAGCCGGAATACAAGACAAAGCCCTCAACTGGATCTCCTCTTTTCTCTCTGGCAGAACCCAGAGAGTCCGACTCTCATCCTTCCGCTCCGAAGCCACCAACCTCATCTGCGTAGTCCCCCAAGGCTCCTCGCTAAGCCCAACGCCATTCAACGTCTACATGGCACCCCTCGCTCAACTGGCCCAGCAGCACAACCTCAGTATCCACTCCTACGCCGACGACACCCAGCTCATCCTCTCCCTTACTAAAGATCCATACACCGCCAAAGCCAACCTCCATGAGGGACTAAAATCCATCGCTGAATGGATGAGAAACAGCCACCTGAAGCTAAACTCAGATAAGACGGAAGTCCTCATCCTCGGACGCTCCCCCTCGGCCTGGGACGACTCCTGGTGGCCCACCGCACTGGGATCCCCACCTACTCCAGCCAACCACGCACGCAACCTCGGCTTCATCCTCGACTCCGCCCTCACCATGTCCAAACAGGTCAACGCAGTCTCCTCCTCCTGCTTCAACACCCTCCGCATGCTCCATAGAATCTACAAGTGGATACCGACGGAAACCAGAAAAACAGTGACCCAGGCCCTCGTCAGTAGCAGACTAGACTACGGCAACGCACTCTACACAGGCATCCCAGCAAAAGACATCCAACGACTCCAACGCATCCAGAACGCATCTGCCCGTCTGATCCTCGACATACCCCGCCGATGCCACATCTCCCACCACCTAAAGGACCTCCACTGGCTCCCCGTGGACAAGAGGATCACCTTTAAACTTCTCACCCACGCGCACAAAGCACTACACAACGCCGGACCCGCCTACCTGAACAACAGACTCAACTTCTACGCCCCCTCCCGCCAACTCCGCTCTGCCAACCTCTCACTCGCCATCGTTCCCCGAATTCAATCCAAGACCGCCGGCGGCAGATCCTTCTCCTACCTCGCCGTCAAGACCTGGAACTCACTCCCGACCTCCCTGCGCCAGACCCAGGACCTCCTCACCTTCAGGAGACTCCTCAAGACATGGCTCTTCGACCCATAGCAGCTGCCCCCCCCCCCCAGCGCCTTGAAACCCTAACGGGTACATAGTGCGCTTTATAAATTTAATGATTGATTGATTGATTGATTGACTGGGCAAAGCAGGATTTCACAAACAAGAGGGACTTTCCTTTGAAGTAAGCCTACTTCAAAGGGCAAAATTGGTATAAGAAGGGCACCCAAAATCACAGACGTTAGATCACTTCTGGACATCAAGAGGAACCTCTGCTTGGAGAAGAGTTGAAGAGCTGAGGAGAAGTGCTGCCCTGCCTGAGACTGTGCTTTGTGGATCTATCCTGCATTTGCTGCTTCTGCCTGTACAAGAAGACAAAGACTGGACTTTGTGTGCCTTCCTGCTTTTGAAGAAATCTCCAAGGGGCTTGTCCTGAGGTTGCCTCCTGTTGTTGAATTCTCAGGGCCATCAAATACTTCTCCTGCCAGCACCTGGGCTCTCTCCTGAGACTCCAGCCCTGCCTAGTGGTGCCCTATCCAGCTCCTGGGGCCTTAGAAGGGGAAGCTGGCAGACCAAGACTGAAAATCCACACACAGACCGCCGTGCGAGGAAAATACTGACGCACCTTCTGAGACACGGCTGAAAAAAGACGTGCCGACAGCTTCGCAGCAGAAATCAATGCTCCACTGGCATTGCGGCTGGAAAATCAACGCACGTAGCTGGACGAACGATGCACAACACACTCTGACGGAGGTTGTTAACGTCACAACCCACATTGTGTGGTTTTGCTGACACCATGCGGCAGGATTTCCGACGCAAACCTTGCTGGGCACGGAAAAGCAATGCAACGTCTGCCCGGACCTTAGTGCTGCCCAGATCGACGCATCACTCCCCTGCGCCCATCCAACCGGAAAAGGAGAAAAGACGCACGGTCTTGCTTGCCGGTGAGAAATTCACACACTGCTTACCTTTTTCAATTCACACTTGCCCGTGCATGTTATTTTGACGCTACCCAGGTACTTTTCAATGCTAACAGTGTTTTATCTGTTTCCTCAACGTTTTAAGACTCTTTTTGCTTTTCGATTTATAACTTGAATAGTGTATGTTGGATTTTTGTTGTTTTGGTCTTGTTTTGTTTAGATAAATATTTTCTATTTTTCTAAACCTTTGTTGTGTCATTTTGTAATGTTTTCATTAAGTTACTGTGTGTGTGTTGGTACAAATACTTTACACCTAGCACACTGAAGTTAAGCCTGCCTGCTCATGCCAAGCTACCAAGGAGGTGAGCGGGGGTTAGCTGAGGGTTTTTCTCCTTCACCCTGACTAGAGTGAGGGTCGGTGCTTGGACATGGGGCAACCTGATTGCCAACCAAGGGCTCAATTTCTAACACTAGATTACTTAGATGTTTTAAATAGTGCACTTCTTTATGTGGTCCTTCTCTTATTTGGAACTTACTCATTGCAGGGAGCTTCATTTAAGCCTTTAGCTCAAATTTCAATTCAACTGTTTACATATAAAGTAAGAGGGATATTTACAATAAAGTGGTGCAGGGCAGCACAGAAAATGATCTTGCTGCGCTGACCTGAACCACACGGAAAAGGCAGAAATGCACTATATTTACAAAATACAGTGTATTTCTGTCCTATCCCCTTGCTCTGGCACCCTTTCAGCTTCCTAACCCCAGCACAGGTCCCAATGCCCCATGGTGCAGGCATGCCAGTGTTGCATGCAGGATTGTTTTTGTGCAGGAAGTGACGCCTTCCTGCACCAAAACAATCCATGGAGGCATTTTCCTCTTTCTATGTGTGCTGCAGATTTCAGCACACATAGAAAGAGGAAAAGCAAGGAGAAATAGAGATATTTCTCTTCATTACCCCTCCCCTCGGTAGGTGTACGGTTTTGACACATTCCCAGGTTTACAGAGCCTTGTACATTTGGGAATGCATCAAAACCCATGGGTGTTTCATAGGAAAACCCACCACAACACCCATGGAATGCCCTCCTGATGCAGAGAAGGCAAGAAAGTGACTTGTACGGCATTGCCTTACACCAATATATGAGGCAATGAAAAGCCACACAAAGTGGCTTTGAGTGGCCTTGAAGATACTGGTCTGCACTCTGCACCTCTAGAGTGTCAAAAAGAGTGGTGCTCCGGTGGTGCAGGGGCTTGTAAATATGCCCCTAACTTTCTTGGTAGTTTATCATGTAACCCAGAAGGTGGGAAGAGATAGGTGCATCAGGTACATATGAACCATATTGGGGCATTACTCAAAATAGTGTAAACTAAAACCAGTTCCTTTGTGACCAAATTCATTTCATGAGGTCAACGCATTGTTTTCCCTGGTTTTTATCCTGATCTTAAGAACTGAATGACATAACTTGGATGTACGCTGAACTGTCATTGCATACTCAGGGACAGATTTACAAGAAACTAACTCATCAATATTGATGCACTAGTTTGCATGCATCGCCCCTGCCCCACTTAACAACACCATGTGTGTGTTGTATTTATAATACGTCACAAGATGGCAGTCGTTAGGCCAATGGCATCAGAATTTTTGACACTATTGTAGCGCTTTGCTCCAGTAGCGTCCAAAATGTTGACTCTACTAGAGGAAAATACAAGGGGGCCCATAGTGTAATATGAGTGTGTCATTTTAAATTATGCCAAAAATGGTGCAGTGAAATCTTGTAGATTTCACTGCACCATTTTTGTGGGCCTCCTAATGCCAGAACACCCCCCCTGCATACATTATGTCTGACGCAGGCATAATGTGGAGCATGGGGTCGCAAAGTGGCACAATGAATGCATTGCACCTCTTTGTAAATGTGTTGCAGCGAAAGTTGCCTCCTTGAGCCACATTAGCGTATAAAGTGACACTAGTGTGGTGCAAGGGGGCACTAGGGCAGGTGAGGCTCCTCCGTATTGGTGAACGAGCGTTGCCCCCCGTCAGCAGCAACCGCTGCAAATCCTTTTACACTGAAAGGTTAATAAACTCTGGTTATTATGCTTTAATTGTAAAAGGGGTGGGGCATTGGGGATGACGAGCCGAGGGGAGTGCTCTGTGCACTCCCCTCAGAGCGCATGTGCAGTTGGCCAGCCGTCTTTGGGCCGGCCAAACACACATGCGCTGTAGGCTTTCTCCAGCCCAGTAAGACGCTTGCTGGGCTGGAGAGAGCCTGCACAGGCTCCCAGTCTGCCTGGGAGCGCCCTGGTTGGGCACTCCCAGCCAATCCTGATGCTGCTTTGAGCAGCGTCAGGATTTGCACAGGGCAGGTAGGAGCCTGTTGCTGCAGCAGTGACGGGAGAGGAGCGGTGTGCAGCGCGCGGCGCAGGAGGAGAGATAAGTTAAAAAAATATATATTATTATTTAATAATTTTTTTCCTGTTTCCCCTGTGCCTCCTCCCAGCCACATGAGCCGCTCCTGTGCTAGAGCCTTGAAAAGTCGGCCCTTACGATGTACAAAATCATTCAGGCAATCAAGTAAACTCTTCTTCATATTTGTATCAGTAGGTAAAGAAATGACACATTTATTAATCATTAAAAAATCCTTTTTTAATTCTTGTGAGGGCGTGTTTGGGCAAGTTGTTTTTAAGTTTGTTATTTCATGATACTGTGTTCTTTATGTTATCACTCATTAAAATGAGCACGAGGCGTAAATTCTTTTTTGAGAAGTTTGCTATATCCTTAAAATGTTAGGAATGGGGTGAAGAAGATGTCTAAGGAGGAAATGATTCAAATACTAGTAATCTTCATTAATCTGAGTTTAAATTACCAACATGCTAGTCCTCGCTCCATCCGGCCCTGATGTCCTACTCATGCTTTTGCTTGTATATACCAGGAAGTGGGAAGAAGAAAGCAAAAGAATATGGAAATTAACCATTAAAATAGGGAAAACAACTATACACAATTTAACAGAACTAGTAACTAGAGAGTGATTGTCCAGAAGTGGGAGCTTCCTAATATCAAAGGACTGGGATGAGTCAAACTGAACTCAGAAGAATGAAGATTACCGGTAAGTAATTGAAGGATTTCCTTCTGAAGTACTCATGCTTTTTTTCCCACCTAGTTGATAATAAGCATGGAAAGGGCTCCTAAACTGATTCTTTGCAGGAGAAACTTCCTGCATTTTTCTGTGCGTTCTGACACCTGAAGTCAGGAATTTAGGATGGGATGAAAAAGAATGACAAGAACCAGAATGTAAAGAAAATAAATATCTGTGCCAATATTTGAGCCCTGAGTAAAAATGACCATTACAAGTGCTTCTGGGTATGTTTATGAATCTTTCAAAAGCAAGAGATCTACTACAAACACAGGAGGAAACCAACCAGCATCGTGTCCAACTTTTAAGGCAGAGCTTTCTGAATTGGGCCCTTTGTTTTTGCACTTGCACACATTGCCATTGCCGTCCAATCAATATCCAGACGTCGAATGTGATATCATTGGATCTCTCCTGTGCAAGTTATTGAGTTCTACCACTTATGTTCGGGCCTAACTACGAATGGTCCGGTAATTTACAATCCGTGCATAAACCTCTGTTTTCACAGGATTCACATTTAAGAGTGGTCGTAGTGTTTATCGCACCTGTTAGTTATCAGGTGGCATGTCAACCCTGCTGGAATTTAACGATAAAAATCAAAAAATATCCAGAAAGACTGGATTCACCAAAATGCGCATATTATGCTTCATTTTCCAACCTCAGAGTATTCCTAAATATGGTCCTCTGTATTTATGTTCGTGACTTCCCGTTCAATTTTGTAATTTTTATGTGCAGTATCTTGTTGTGCAACATCCTACACATGCAAACAGTAAAAATATTACTGGAAGGATTATGCGAAAACAGTATGCACTTGAAATGTTACTTTCCCCTATCCTGAAAAGATGGCAGTCTACCATTTTAGACTGGAGTGTACTGTTTTCGAACGAGTAACTCAAGCCCCTGGCGAGAAGAAAAGAGGGGCTTATTGATGCTGCATAGGGTTCTCAAAATGGATTCTTTATTTTAGACTGTAGTATGGTGCACAAAGGAGCATTATTGGAAATTGCCACTTAAACAAGTGAATTTAGCTGAGGGATTTAGCACTCTCGGAATTAATCATCCACTTTTCAGACTTTCTTTTAATCGTCTAACGGGTAGGAAATATTGCAGTCATAATTATTATGGCATAAACTAGCTATTTGCAGTCTGGCAATTTGCTGTAAATTACTGCCCAATAATTAGAACTGGATGACCTCAAACTACAATAATTGTCTATGCGGGGAATTGTATGTATTTATTAACGTGTTTAATAAAGTGCTGACATCATGTTACCACTTTAGATCACTCATCACAGAGGAATGTAATAGGACGTTGTCTAGGACCAATAAACTTGCTTTGTCTTCTAAGTGCAACTCGATAAAATTAAGTTAATTTGCTCTTTCCAAATAGCTATCCCTAAGGGTAAAGGTGGCGTAGGGTGGGAAGTATTTCGTGTGGGGATCAGTAAACAATACAGCAAAAGAAGTATAGTGGATATCAGCGCTTTAAAGTTAATAGACGTGCATCTTTTTCCAATTTTTACTGGTCAATTCATCGCATCCACAACGCCTGTGTGTCCTTTCAAAGCCAATGGACCTCTCGTAGTCCTAGTTGTACAATCTGGGGTAATTGAAAGACTACTCCTCCTACAATAACGAAGACTTTTTATTTAAGAAATTGGGTTATTATTTATGCAAGATGCAAGTCTTGCGAAAGTCTTAGGCCCACCTTTGTTCCCTGAGGCCCCAAGGCCCAATCAGGGGAGGTGGAGTGGGATCCTAATCTCAATTGGCTGCCACATACAATAACATTCAATAAATTATTCATCAGTCAGTGCTTTTTCTTTGAAAAAGGAAAAGTGCATTTATTATACATGGTTATAAATATTAAACATTCATTTACAAATATTTACATCAGGCAGACGAAAACATGTTTGGATATATTCTTGAATTACGTTTAAACCCTATTGGGTCATGACACCCATAATCACAATAGCCCTCACCTTTACCAGATGCAACAACACAATGTAAAAGGCTGATATTAAAAATCAAGCAGGCCTATTGTAGGGTGACCAGATGTCCTGGATTTCCCCGGACAGTGGAGTGTCCCGGTGTCCCAACACATTTCTTCATTTTAAATAAATGTTTCTGTTTTTGGGATAAAGGTCAAGGAATTCTAATTGCAGGGAGAATTGAAAAGCATGCTCTCCTTTTACAGGCAGACTCAATAAATTAAGTAATTTATTCTGTTTCTGTCAGGCGGCACAGGAGGAGTTTGGCTGCATGCTACTGGAGGGGAGATGGGGTGGGGGCAAGGGCAGGGGTCTCAGGATAGAGGTCTTGCCATTCTGCCATAGGTTAGTGTAGAATTGTGATATATATATATATATATATATATATATATATATATATATATATATATATATATGTGTGTGTGTGTGTGTGTGTGTATATTTTTTTTACTGAAAAAAGACAATGGTTACAGGGACATTATAGCTAAGGAATAGTATTACAGAATATAGACATTTACTTGAAAAAACAAAGGTTACAGGGACATTATAGTTAGGTAAACATTTTAACCGTACAAAACCATAGAAATGTACCTGTTATAGTTGGAGTTATCTCAAGTACCTATAACTCGTGCCCTAAGGTAACTATAACTCGTGCACCCGCCATGCACAGTTTTTTTGTCCAAAGTTTTACTGCAAATATTTCACTGATATTATCAATGATGTTATCAAATATGTTATTGGTGCTGTAATTTGTGGGGTAATTATCAGTGCATGATGAGGGTGGGAGTTAGAATTACCTTAGGGCATGAGTTACAGTTACTTGAGATAACTCTAACTGTAACAGGCACATTTCTATGGTTTTGTATGGTTAAAATGTTAGCCTGACTGTAAAGTACCTGTAACCTTTATTTTAAAAAAAATTAAATCTATGTTTTTTTAATTCTATTTCCTAACCATAATGTCCAAGTAACCTTTGTTTTTTTCTGTGAATTTCTATGGCTTTTATTAATGTAAAGCAATTTTCATCACTATACATTAATCCAATCACCGCTGTGCACAGCCTATGGCTATGCGCAGCTGTGACCAACCCCCTATAACTACTGAAACCTGTGCCACGCATGGCTGAAGATCATGCACAGTGGTGTTGGCCACAGGGTCTTGCCTGCGGCGAGACCCTGCAACAAACCCACCCAACCACCCAAAGCCATGCTTCACACAACCTTTGGCCATGCGCATCAGGTGTTGGCTGCCCCCAGACAGCTTTAGCCCTGGTGCCCCATCCCCTGGGACCCTCCCTTCACCCCAGTCGATTTTGGCTCCGGGGACCTTTACAAATGGCCACAGATACACTTGAATCCTTAAACTTAAGTGTACAGGTCTGAGACTTGAACTATTATGCCAAAAGTGGCTCCTTAGCATGTGGTCTCCAGACTTAGCTATGACATCGAACTCAAACATTTAGAGTGGAGAAAGACTTCAATGTTACATCACCACAAATGCTTAACAGTCAAACGATTGTAAAATAAACAGAAACACTGACATGAGATACAATGATTTGAACCTTCAGCCTACTGAGTGATAGTCCCACAGCTTTACCATTGGGCCAGGAGTGAACATGGTCTGCTTTTCATCAAAACTTAACTATAACATTCTTACCAAACATCTTGCTAGTCTTACTCTTTGAAGTCATTGTATAGAAAGACCATTGCAATAACAATCTCTCTCTTCCTTCCCATTATGGTATGGAAGAGAGAGAGAGAGTGACAGGATTATTAGGGAGCATCAAGACCGCTGCAGTGCTAGCTGTCTCCCCTTGTCCTGCGGGAGCCAGCATTGTTCATACAAGCAGGGAACTGCTTGAAGTAGAAGCTGCCTGCTTGCAGAAGAAAAGTTTCCATCTGTTTCCCTGCACGCATATTTGCATGCAGGGAAACAGATAAAAACTAAGTGTGAGTCTGCACATTCCACCCACCTCTAGAGAAAAGCAGATCTCCAAATTTAGTCTTTCAACCAGGAAGTTTGCCATTAAGCTATTAGGAACATGTTGAGATTTTCCAGAGCATCAAATGCATGATTTGGAATCTACCCATCTAAAAAATTACACTTAGAATGTAGAACCTTTCTTGATAGACCCTAGCAAAATCTACATCAGGAAGACCCTGGGACATGCAGACAATTCAAGTCTTTCCCTCTGAACATCCGCCAACTGCACTTCTGTCTATCCAAGGAAGCAGTTAGTACCCTTCTCAATGTCTCAGTCAACGTTTGATGAACAATTGTGAACTAGCCCGGCTTGTCCTTTTTCTTGTCATTAGCATTTTACACAACATAACTCACAAACAAAGGTAAATGGGAACCTTGATTTGAAAACCATTTTCGGCAAATCGTTTTCAATCTTTCCTGACATGGCATGTCCTGCTAGGAAATTTAGGGTCTAAAATGTGTCTAGTAAAATGCCTCATCTACAGATCTGCACATTCTTCACCAACTTCGTTCGACATCAACTCAAATCCTCTATGACATCTTGGCTTGTAACTGGCTGCACATTTTTTTACATATTACTTCTCATGCAACTCAATGACTTTGCAACCTCTACACTGCAGGGCATGATGCCCTTCTGCTAGCTGAAAATGTCAGTAGTTTAAAAAGAACAAAAACATAATTACTGCTGCTAAACCCTTTTTGAAATCACTTCTCTAAATCCACTAGTTTATTGCCATCACCAGCAAAGCAAATTGGCCAGGAGTGAAATCAATGACAGTATTCACATACGAATGCTTCAAAGCGCTCAATCCCGTACTGCCTTTCCTGTTTGAGAGCCACTTAGCCACACCTGTGTACATGTTGGAGACAAATAACACCACTGCAACCTGCTGTGGCATAATGAGCGTGTCCAAACCAAGAGATAAAGGTATGTGATTCTTATCCCAAGACTACTGAGTAACAGTCCAAGAACAAAATTCATTCATGCAAGAACCACTCATCATTTGTCTATTCCATTTCTAGACCTCTAAACATTCATCACTCAAAATAAAGCTCTTCAGTACTATATGAAGCTTAATAATGGGATCTGGTAATGCAGCTTGTCTGGAAATCAGTGACAGTAAGCTCTGTAGAAAGCTACTTGACATCTCTCAGTCTAGGGTAACTATAGCTTGGAATGTAGGCTGTGCAAGAACACTGATCAGTTTCACATAAAACATGGTCTCTGCAAAGTCTGTATCTGGACAAAGCTGTTTGAGATTCACTTAAGAGATGCAATGATGGATATGCAGAACTCAGGAACCTTGAGTATATGAGGTACCATTTTTATCAGGAGACTTGGGGGAATGCTGGGTGGAAGGAAATTTGTGGCTCCCCTTATATTCCAGAACTTTCTATCACCGAAATGTGAGGAAAAAGTGTTTTTGCCACATTTTGAGGTTTGCAAAGGATTCTAGGTGACAGAACCTGGTGAGCGCCCACAAGTCACCCCATCCTTGGTTCCCCTAGGTGTCTAGTTTTAAAAAATGCACAGGTTTGGTAGGTTTTCCTAGGTGACAGCTGAGCTAGAGACCAACATACACAGCTAGGCACTTTCCAAAAAACACATCAGTTGTCAATGTAAAAATGTGATATGTCCATGTTGCTTTTTGGGGTGTTTTCTGTCACGGGCACTAGGCCTACCCACACTAGTGAGGTACCATTTTTATTGGTAGACTTGGGGGAATGCTGGTTGGAAGGATATTTGTGGCTCCTCTCAGATTCCAGAACTTTCTGTTACCGAAATGTGAGGAAAAGGTGTTTTTTGCCAAACTTTTAGGTTTCAAAGGATTCTAGGTAACAGAACCTGGTGAGAGCCCCACAAGTCACCCCATCCTGGATTCCCCTAGGTGTCTAGTTTTTAAAAATGCACAGGTTTGGTAGGTTTCCCTAGGAGCTGGATGAGCTAGAGGCCAAAATCCACAGCTAGGCACTTTGCAAAAAACACATCAGATTTCAATGCAAAAATGTCATGTGTCCATGTTGCGTTCCTGTCCCGGGCACTAGGCCTACCCAAACAAGTGAGGTACCATTTTTAACAGGAGACTTGGGATAAAACAGAATAGCAGAACAAGTGTTATTGCCCCTTGTCTTTCTCTACATTTTTTCCTTCCAAATGTAAGACAGTGTGTAAAAAGCATGTCTATTTGAGAAATGCCCTGTAATTCAGCATTGATTTCACATCCATTTCTGTCACTAACTGGAAGGAGGTGAAAAGCACACAAAAATAGTAACACCGGGGTATGTCCAAGTAAAATGCCAAAAATGTGTTGAAAAATGGGGTTTTCTAATACAAGTCTGCCTGTTCCAAAAAGCTGGGAGGATGGTAATTTTAACACCGCAAACCCTTTGTTGATGCAATTTCAGGGGAAAAAACACAAGCTTTTTTTCTGCAGGCCTTCTTCCCATTTTTTTTTTAAGACGGAATTATTGCTGTATTTTGGCTAATTTCTTGGTCTCCTCCAGGGGACCCCACAGACTCTGGATACCTCTAGAATCCCTAGGATGTTGGAAAAAAAGGACACAAATGTGGTGTGGGTAGCTTATGTGGACAGAAAGTTAAGAGGGCCTTAGCCCGAACTGTCCCAAATAGCCAAAAAAAGACCTGGCACCTGTGGGGGAAAAGGCCTGGCAGCGAAGGGGTTAAAAGAAACTACAATTGTGGAAAAATCAGAACAATCTCCAATGAAGTCTGTGACCTTAATTTAGCTATTGATGTCCAAATTAATTATGTGTAGGGTGCTTTTAAAAGTAGCGGCCAGAAGCTTTATTATTGAGTTTGTGGTCTCCAAGAAGAAACTCACACTTAAAGAATATTCCTCACTGACGAAGCACATGAAAGAATTAGAACTTTAGTACTTTGGCCCATGTAACCACTGTTAAATTACCCTTTTATAAAACCTCCATTGAAAGGCAATTAGTGGTCTTTTAAAAATGAACGGCAAATATTATGGGGATGTGATAAAGCAGGTAAACTGCTACGCAGTGTTTTAAAAACCAAAACAAATGTAATGAAAGATAAACATGGAACCAGCTATTACATTGATCCAGAGATTTTAAAATGTTTCCTTGTTTTGTACACAAAATTATAGTTATGATACCCCCCCCTACAGAAGAGGACTTTTTTAACTCTATCCCCAGAAATAATGATAATTAAGTTAAGCTCTCCTCTTTGGAAGAAGATCTCTCTGCTAAGGAGCTCATTAATGCTTTATCAAAATTACCTAAAGACAAAAGGCCTCATTATGAGTCTGGCAGTCTTCAGAATGCCAAACACGCGGTGGCGGTCGGACAGCTGTGGCTTTGATGGTCTGACAGCCAGATTATGACTTTGGTGGTTGGACCGCCAAAGGACAGCCGTCCCACCAGGAGCATGGTTCCTGGCGGCACGAAGACAGTCAGGCTTGTAATCAGCCATGGTGACGCTAAACTCAGCGCTGCCATGCTGATTACAACCCCCACTCCAACCAGCCTTTTCATAGCTGGGACCCCACCATGAAAAGGCTGGCGGGAAAGTAGTGCAGGAGGCCAATGACCATGACATGGGCAGTGCCTAGGTCCCTGCCCAGCACCATCAGAATGAATGCTGTCTGCTATGCAGGTTCTGGTTAGCCCTCTGTGTGCTACAAGATAGAACTCGCTTCCTTTAAGGGAGCTGAATGCTGTCTCGTAGCATTTTCAAGGGTTCTGCCAGTCGGCAAGGTCAGACCAGCAGAAAACTTGTAATATGGCAGTAGGGGGACGCCACCGCCATGCGAGTTTGGTGGTCCCACATCGGGACACCTAAGCTCATAATGAGCCCAAATGTCCCTGGCCCAGATGGTTTCTACATGGAATTTTACTTTAAATTCCAAAAAATACTTTTTTCAAAACTCCTGTTTCTTTTCCAGCATTTACTTTCTGTTAACAAGGCACAAGATTCCTTTCTCAAAGCTATGCTTTGTTGGATCCCAAAAAGTGTAAGGATTTAGGGCCAGATGTAGGAAGGAAGCAATTTGCGAGTTGCAAATTGCGAGTCCTTCCGACTCGCAATTTGCAACTCGCAAATTGCTATGTAGTACGGTGTCTCAGACACCGACTGCAACTCGCTATGGGGTCGCAATGACCCACCTCATGAATATTCATGAGGTGGGTCGCAAATTGCGGCCCCATAGCGAGTATAGGCACTCGCTAACATGGAGGCCTGCTGTAGTCAGCAGGCCTCCATGTTAGCGACCTGCTTTTCAATAAAGCAGTTTTTTTTTTTTTTTAAATGTAGCCCGTTTTCCCTAAGGGAAAACGAGCTGCATTTCAAAAAATCCGAAACCTTTTGTTTCGTTTTTTTCAGGGCAGGGAGTGGTCCCTTGGACCACTCCCTGCCCTGAAAAAATATTTTGGGTTCCATTCACAAAGGGGAAGGGGTCCCATGGGGACCCCTTCCCGTTTGCGAATGGGTTACCATCCACTTCAAGTGGATGGTAACTGGGACTCCATTTGCGACCGCATAAGCGGTCACAAATGGAATTGCATACCATTGCGAATCGCAAATAGGAAGGGAACACCCCTTCCTATTTGCGATTCGGAAATGCATTTTGCGAGTCAGTAACGACTCGCAAAATGCATTTCTGCATAGGAAACACGCATTTGCGAGTCGCAAACGGCAAATTTTGCCGTTTGCGACTCGCAAAGTGCTTCCTACATCTGGCCCTTAATCCACTGTGGGAATTATAGACCCATCTCACTCAGTAATAGAGATTGTAAGATTTTCGCAAAGGTCCTGACTCTACATATAAATAGGATTTCTCCAGATCCTATAAGTATGGAACAATCTGGTTTCATCAAGGAACAACATATTGCTTATAACTATAGAACATTTTTAAACATTATTCAGCTAGCCACAAACTGTATCTTCCCAGTTGCAGTCATCAATTTAGATGTGGAAAAAGCATTTATCCGAGGTAACTATGACTTTATTTCTTTAGCAAAATCCTTCATCATACGTTCACGTTTCGACAATTAAATCTTTCTGATTTCTGAGGTCCAATCTATGGTTAAAAAATTTCTTAAATCAAACAATAAATTTATATTCTGAAAAAAATGCTTCCAAAAACGTTTTGTCACAGTGATTTTTTCTAAATCTAGTTTTCTTTCATTTCCTAACTTCAAAACAAATTTGGATAAAAAAATCCCCTCTCTCAAACTATAGCCGGCTTCAAGCTCAACTCCTTTAATCACCCTCATTCCTAAGGACTGCCGAACAGCCCTCCGCATAATAGTTTCCTACCTTCAATTTTCAATTCCAACTAAGGCCTCCTTCCTCTGCAAAAAGATTGACAATAACCACAATAACTCAAGTTTCAAGTTTATTGACTGATCGAAACATGTTATTTCATTATCACAATAACCACACTAAGGGGCATATTTATACTCCGTCTGCACCGAATGTGCGTCAAGAATTTTGACGCACATTCGGCGCAAACCTTGCCCCATATTTAAACGTTGACGTCCGAGCACGCGGATGTCAAAATCCCGCCCTGGGCGTCATTTTCTGAATGCCGGAAACCGCCTTGCATTAATCATATGCAAGGTAGGAGTCGGAAAATGACGCACAGCCTGATTTGCATCAAAAATTAACGTGTGGCTCAGGGCAGACGTTAAAATGGGGCAAACACACCTGTATTTAATCAGAACACACAGAAGCAACAGCCGAGCAGCAAAAGGGAGACATGGAGGTGCTTCTCATCCAGCGTGCACGCAGATGCAGAGCACAGCAACAACAACAGCAGCTACCACAACACCAGCAGGGACCCCAAAGGCAACGCAGAAGGCAGGAGAGGATATTCCGCACCAGGACAACCCTTCATGGCCTCAGGGAACATGACATCATCCAGAGGTACAGGTTGAACTGGCAAGCCATTCAGCAGCTGCTTCGCAAGATTGAGCCACAGTTGGCACCCAGCTTGCTGACACCCCGCACCATCCCGACAGAAACCAAGCTGCTAGCTGTACTACACATGTTGGCAAGTGCCTCCTTTCAAACCACTGGCACCCTGGTTGCTGGGATATCACAGCCATCATTCTCCTCCTTCCTGCCCAAGGTACTGGATGCCATCATCAGACTCACACCCCGTCACATCTGCTTCCCAAACACACAGAAGAAGCAGCAGGAGACAAAACAGGGGTTTTACCTCATTAATAGATTCCCACACGTCCTTGGTGCCATTGACTGCACACATGTACGCCTTGTGCCACCTGCTGCAACTGAACACCTATACCGCAACAGGAAGCACACACATTCCATCAATGTGCAGGCCATTGTGGATCACCAAGGATTGATCACCAACATCGTGGTAAAGTATCCTGGGAGTGTCCATGACTCATTCATCTTCCGTCACTGTACCATCAATCAAAACTTCCAGGATGGACGATATGGCAATGGACTACTTGTTGGTAAGGACAGAAACCTACTTATACACACACTGCAGAGCAACCCTCTAGGACAAACAACACATACACCACAACAGCAACATGTGAACAGGAACACACTGAGGTCATGACACCGCTAGGCATGTTTGATAGGTCTGCAGTGAACCTGTCACACATCTGAAATTAGTGTACAGTTTAATGTTAAGTCATCAATTATCACAGCATATGGAAAGGTTTGGCTACTTGTCACCTTGCAAAATGTAAGCGTCTCACTGATGTTTAAATTAATCCACATATGTCTAAAAGTATGAGATGTCCATGGTACATAGATGCTAATGTGTTACCACCACTGTCAAATTGAATTTATTTGTGTATGGAACTATCATCTCACCCCCAGTGAAGACACAGGAACACCTGTATCACAAGTCACAGTGCTAGGGAGTGCACACTGTACTACAAATTCCAAAACATACTGCTGACAACCGGTCAGCAGGCAAACACTCGTTCAGCCAAGGAAACAACCCAATGCAGATGGTACTTCCTAGAAGCCTAGGAATCAACACAATAACACAAAAGAGTCACAGACAACACAAGACAACTACTGCCATGCAAGGTGATATTAATGGGGCAAGCTACATCAACATGATCCCAATCATTTTTTCTTTCAGCTGATCAGGGGTATGGGATCCAGCCATGGATTATGACACCATTTGGCAACCCAAGAACTGCAGCAGAGTGTGCCTACAATGAGTCACATAGGAGGACACGCACCATAGTCGAGAAGACCTTTGGCATCCTCAAGTCGAGATTCAGGTGCCTTGACATAACTGGTGGCAGCCTCCTATACTCACCAGAAATGGTCTGCAAGATCATTTTAACATGTGCCATCCTGCACAACATTTGTGTACGAAGGAACATTCCCCTATTAGAACCAGAGACACAAATGCCTGAAGAGGAGGAAGAGGAGGATGCTGGCCTGCAACATGAGGGGGACCAACAAAACACAGCTGCTGGATTGCGTAGGCACCAACATATTGTGAACAATTTCTTTTGAAACAACTCACCATCACCACTGTATCAACATATGTAAATAAACACCTATAATATTCACCATATCATTGTCTGCGTAATCATTTTTGCTCACCTTTATCTCTAACTATCAGAATAAGAGTGTAGCCTCATGGAGCATTGCTGCCATACCGATCAGGACACAGAAATTTCCAAAGCAAAGCGTGTCCAAGATGGCGACGTGAGAGGACGCTCAGCAGAGAGCTCCGCTCACGGCCCAAGAAAAGATCCTGTAAAATGCCTGATTCCTGGACATCCTGACCCGAATCAAGAAGAGCCGAGAGCACTGTGAACTGCAGTACACTGCGGACCGTCCAACGACGACCCGCGTCACCATAGAAGTGAACCTGACTGAGATCGAGCTAGTGACGGAGTGGTGCCCGCGCCCGGGCCCTGTCGAGCACAAACACAACCCGACCACCGGCATCGGAGCAGACGGCGGTCGAGACCGAAAGACACTCATAGCGAGGAGCTGACAAGGTGTCGGTCTCCCGCTGAGGGCCGCGCTGCAGACACCCAGCGGGGTGCCGAGGCAGGTCATCGGACCTGAGCAGACAGCCGGAGCGCCACAGGAGTACAGACGACGTGGGTGCTGGGCCGAGGGCCGGCTTGACAGTGCAGAAAACGACAGGGACGTGGAGGAGTTCTGCCGGATCCAGCGCGACGGCGGGCACTCCTAAGTGCAAATAAGGCACAAGGCCAGGACACAGGAGAAAGAGGGAAAAAGGGTGGAAAAAAACTAAATAATAGGAGGAAAGAAACTTCTCTCAAAATCGCACAAGGGCCCACCTACAGTGAGGACCACCCCACGAGATTAGGGGGACGCTGTGAGCCTTCCCAAGGAGCACGGGTCGAGAAGGCACGTGCCGCGACACGAGGATTCACGGACATAAGCCCAGCCTGGGGGCCCCAAAAAGAGACCCCAAAAGAGAACACGCGACAGAAGCCCGGGTGGAGGCCATAGCCCGATTCAGCCTAATATAGTGGTGCAGCTTGAGTGCTCTCTCTCCCCTGCGCCTGCCCGCACTATACCACACAGCTGACAATCCTGGGCGGACCCCCCCCTTCGGAGAACTCTTTGAGGACACACAGCCAAAGGCAAAACCCATGAGAGCTGGCGCGCCCAGGGCTAATATAAATCAAGACACTTGCACCGCATTGATTCGATCACTCGACGACCCGCGATAAACCCGCAGTGTATACAAAACACAAAGCAAGGCATATACTTGACTCCAAAATTAATGCACAACAAGCCTAAAACAGATATAATTATGGTGAAACCGAAACCCCAAAGGGCCCAACTTGAAGCCAGACCCACAGTCCCATCACTAAAAAATGCACACAGAACTCCACTCAAACGCTTTACACAAAGTGACAGAGACACTAGCCACCCACTCCACACAAATGGAGAAAGTACTGCAAGCAATACTCGATACCAGAACATCACTAGAGGGCAAAATAGTAACAGTGGTGGCAGAAGTCAATATCCTTTGAACAGAACATCGGAAGCTAGCAGATAGCGTCACTACAACTGAAACATCCCTCGTAACGACACAACCTGACATCGCAGAAATTAAACTTCGACTCCAACACAAGGAATCTGAAATACTACGGCTGCACAAGCATGCTGATGAAACAGAAGGCTGCTCACGCCGCAATAATGTGAGATTCCTAGGGTTCCCTGAGAAGATCGAACTTCCAAACGCTGAGTCATTCCTAGAACGTTGGCTCAAGGAAACCATATTCACACAAGAGACCACACCACTCCTACTAGTGGAACGTGCACATCGAATACTGGGAGGCCCTCCCCGCCCTGGTGCCCCTCCACGCCCACTAATAGCGAGATTCTTAAACTACTGGGACAGAGACCAGGTACTAAAGGGCTTCCGCACATCTGGCCCAATAGACGTTGTAAATGCAAAAATCACGGCTTATCCAGACTACACAGCCGAAGTACAGCGTAAACGTGCCACCTTCCACTCAGCAAAGCAAGTACTATGGGACAAAAACTACTCATATTCCCTAATGTACCCGGCTAGACTACGAGTGGTAGATGGTGAAAGATCTCACATATTCCCAACGTCAGAAGATGCATGGACCTGGATACACGCAAAAGGACTAGCAGGCCCTACAACAGAAACTCAAGAACAAAAGGAATGTTTGACTCGACAGCCACGCCGAAAGAAAAGATCAAAGCCCAGAACTGAATCATGCCCAACTAAGTCGCAAGCAGCGGATGAACAATCTCAAGCCTTTAAAGTAGTGAACAGATTCTCGTGAATACGACCACAACCCAATCAAGACACCAACAACTCGTACTCCGACTCAATCAATCAATCAATCAATCAAAGAGATTTATAAAGCGCGCTACTCACCCGTGAGGGTCTCAAGGGGCTGGGGGGGAAGGAGAGGGGTATGGGGTTCTGGGAGGATCACTGTTCGAAAAGCCAGGTCTTGAGGTTCTTCCTGAAAGTAGTAGGTTTTGGGTCTTGCGGAGGTGGGTGGGGAGGGAGTTCCAGGCTTTGGGGGCGAGGTAGGAGAAGGATCTGCCCCCGGTGGTGGTGTGTTTGATGCAGGGGACAGAGGCTAGAGAGAGGTCGGCTGAGCGGAGGTGGCGTGTGGGCATGTGGAAGGTGACTCTTTCGTTGAGGTAGGCAGGGCCGGTGTTGTGGAGTGATTTGTGTGCGAGGATGAGGATCTTAAAGGTGATCCTTTTGTCTAGCCAGTGGAGGGATTTGAGGTGTGGTTAGATGTGTTCGTGTCGGGGGAGGTTGAGGATGAGTCGTGCCGCTGAGTTCTGGATACGCTGTAGTTTGCGCTTGAGTTTTAGTGTGGTGCCAGCATAGAGGGTGTTTCCATAGTCAAGTCTGCTGCTGATGAGTGTGTGAGTGACTGTCTTTCTGGTCTCTGTGGGGATCCACTTGAATGTTTTTTTCAGTATGCGGAGTGTGTTGAAGCATGAGGAGGTGAGAGCATTGATTTGTTGGGTCATCGAGAGGGAGGAGTGCAGGATGATGCCGAGGTTGCGTGCGTGGTTGGCGGGGGTGGGTGTGGGGCCTAGCGTGGTGGGCCACCATGAGGGGTCCCAAGTGTTTTTGTGTGGGCCAAAGAGGATTATTTCGGTTTTGTTGGAGTTGAGTTTTAGGTGGTTGGCTGTCATCCATGTGGCGGTGTCGAGGAGTGCATTGTGTAGGTTGGATTTGGCAGTGTTGGGGTTGCGGGTGAGGGAGAGGGAGTTGAGTGTCATCAGCGTATGAGAGGATGGTGATGCCGTCGGGTTTGATGATGTTGGCTAGTGGGGTCATGTAGATGTTAAATAGTGTGGGACTGAGGGAGGAGCCTTGGGGGACTCCGCAGGTGATTTTGGTGGTGGGAGATTGGAAGGGGGGGAGACTGACATTTTGGGTTCTGTTGGTGAGGAATGAGGTGAGCCAATCCAGGGCTTTGTGTCTTATCCCTGCATTGTGAAGGCGTGTGCAGAGTGTGTGGTGGCAGACAGTGTCAAAGGCTGCGGAGAGATCCAGGAGTATGAGTGCTACGGTTTCGCCCATGTCGACTTTGGATCTGATTTCGTCGGTGCATGCTATGAGAGGGGTTTCTGTGCTGTGGTTCTTGCGGAACCCAGATTGGGAAGGGTCGAGTGTGTTGTTTGTCTCGAGGAAGTGGGATAGGCGGGAGTTGACTATTTTTTCCGTAACCTTGGCTGGGAAAGGGAGGAGGGAGATGGGGCGGTAGTTGGAGAGGTCGTCTGGGTCGGCTTTGTTTTTTTTTAGGAGCACGGTGACTTCCGCGTGCTTTCAAAGGTCTGGGAAGGTGGCAGTTTCGAAAGAGCTGTTGATTGTGGCTCGGAGTATGGGGGCGATGGTGGGGCTGGCTCTGTTGAATATACGGTGGGGGCATGGGTCAGAAGGGGAGCCAGAGTGAATGGAGTTCATAGTGGTTTCAGTTTCTTCGTCGGTGGTGGGGGCCCAGGTGGTGAGTAGGTTGTGGGGTGTGTGTGGTGGGTTTGTGTTTTGGGGGGGATGTGGTGTGAGTGGGGAACGTGTGTGGTGTGAAGCTGTAATGTATGTCCAGTATTTTGCGGTGGAAGTGATCTGAGAGGGAGTCTCAGAGGGTTTGTGTGTGCGTGGGGTCTAGGTTGCTGGCCTTGGGTTTGGAGAGCTCTTTGATGATGGTAAAGAGTTCCTTGCTACTATGGGAGTTGTTGTCAATGCGTTCCTTGTAGTGTGCTCTTTTGGCGGCGCGTATGAGTTGGTGGTGGATGCGTGTGTTGGTTTTGAGGGTGGTGAAGTTAGTGGTGGTGGGTTCTTGTCTCCAGATTTTCTCTGCTTTGCGGCATTTGTGTTTGGATTCATGGAGCTCAGTGGTGAACCATGGTGCGTTCTTAATATTGCGGGTAGTGATGTTTTTTCTGAGGGGGGCGAGATTGTCGACACAGGAGGTGATCCATTCGTTGAGGTTGTGAGCGGTGGTGTTGGGGTTTGGTTATGTTGGGCGGGTGGTTTGTGTCAGTTGGTAGGTTAGGTGCTCCGTGGGGATCTTGTCCCACATGCGGTAGGGGGTGGTGTGATGGTGGTGGTGTTTGGGAGGTTTGTTGTTGGAGAAGTGGACGCATTGGTGATCCGTCCATTGGAGTTTGGTGGTGTGGGTGTAGGTGACGTGTTGGCTTGATGTGAAAATTGCATCGAGTGTGTGTCCGGCTGAGTGGGTGGGGGCTGTAACCAGTTGTTTAAGTCCTAGGTTTGAAAGGTTGTCCAGGAGGGAAGAGGAGTTGTGATCGTGAGGGTTTTCTAGGTGAAAGTTGAAGTCGCCGAGGAGTATGTAGTCTGTGGAGGTGAGAGCGTGTGTGCTGATGGTATCCGCGATGGTGTCGCAGAATGGGGGGCGTGGTCCTGGGGGTCTGTATATGAGTGTGCCTCCGAGGGTGGTGGTGTTGTTGAAGTGGATGAGGAAGTGCATGTGTTCTGCGTTGTGGAGGGTGTCGAGGGTGTTGGTGGTGACCTTGAAGGTGTCTCTGTGGAGGACGGTGATGCCGCCTACTGGTTTGTTGGGGCGGTCTCTGCATTGGAGTTTGTAGCCTTCCGGGGTGGCTATTGCTATGTCTGGCTCGGATGTGGGGTTTGTCCATGTTTCAGTGAGGAAGACGATGTCAGGTGAGTGTGATGTGATGAGGTCCCAGAGTTCCATGGCATGTTTGTGTAGGGACCGGGTGTAGAAGGCAGTGGAGGTGGTTGCAGGTGGTGTGGTTGTTGTGGTGTGTGATAGTGTTTGTGTGGATGTTTGTGGTGTTGTTGAGAGTGGAGGTGGCCTTGGTGTGGGGCTTGTGTAGGTTGTGGGGTGTGTTGGTAGGTGCGGGGTTGTTGTGTGGGGGCTGAAGTGTTTAGTGTTGTGGTGCGGTGCATCGGGGTGGAGCAGGTGAATAGGCAGGTGTGGCAGGAGAAGGGGCCTTGTGTGTGTGTGTGTGGGGGTGGTTTGGAAGCAGTTGGGGCGGACTCCGGGGTTGAGGGAGAGGAGAGAGTGGGGGTGGTGGTGTAGTCTGGGGGGCTTTTGGCTGGCAGGGCCAGGGGGACTGGCGCTGGGTGCGGTCCGGGCGTGGACGGGCGCAGATGGGCTTGCCTCTGGAGCTCCCCAGGCGTGCCAGCGGCGCGGCCGCGCACCGACCAACATTAAGAGGGGGAGGTCGGAGGGAGGGGCAGCTGGGAGGTGGGAGCAGGAGAGCGAATGGGGGCGGGAGGGGGCGGGGAGTAAACAGAGCAGGGGGATCGCACAAGGGTCTAGATGGCCCGGCGATGAGGAAACAGTGGGAAAAGCTGAAAGTACAAAGAAATAATGCACAAAAAAGCAACGGAAGGTAAGAGGCTACAGGAGGGATAAAATCAGAAACAGTGGGAGGGCACAGTCACAACCAACAGAGATGCTAAGAATGGCAGAGCAAGGCGGAAGACAGAAAGTGCAGAATCAGAGGGAAAAGCGCAAAAATAGAGGCACAGAGACGCCGAGAATGGCAGAGCAAAGCGGAAAATAGAAAGTGCAGGATCAAGGGAAAATGCACAAGTAAAGGCACAGAGACGCCGGGAATGGCAGAGCAACGCGGAAAATAGAAAGTGCAGGATCAAAGGGAAAGTCACACAAGTAAAGGCACAGAGACGCCGAGAAAGGCAGAGCAAAGCGGAGAATAGAAGGTGGAGGGATCGGATAGAGGGCACAGATAGCAAAGGCACAGAGCACTGGGTTGGTAATTACCAGTGCCGCTGGACACCAGGGAAGAGGACAGGGGCTTCGAACTCGCGATCGCTCGCGTGGGCGGGGATGGGGAGAGGCGTTGCAGCAAGGTGGTGCTGTCGGCGCAGGGAAGTGAGCTCCGGCCGAAAGGTCAGGGTTCTCTCACCTGCGAGTAGTCAACACAGCTCATCCATGTCGCCGCTAACCTCCGGCCCCATGTTCACCCCACGTTCGGCAGATGATCTCTAAAACAACATATGAGGACTTCCACCACACAAACTCATGTGCTTGCGCTAATGCAACAGCACAACAAATGCAGCACAAGACCAGTCTTCCCGAAAGACAATGACGTTGGGACAACTTCAATGACAGACCCCTAAGAAACACAAATAGGGGACACATAAATATAAAACTCACTGCAATATGAGAATAAAGACACTAAAAGGCGCAGCATAGAGTCCAAGATGGGAAATGGCCATATCCGGACGGGCCGGAACGCAGGAGCTATCTCGGACTACACATCAACACCCCCCCAACCCAGTTTGGTTACCGATTGGACCTTGAAGGAACCAATGTATACAGTTGCACCAGTTGTGCCTTGCAGCTCACAGTTAGACTAATCAATATAGGTTGTATAATACTTTCTTCTCTCCCTCCTTTCACAAGATGTTCTACACTCTTATACGCAGGAGAGGCAGAAGGACTTGGGGCGGGACAGCGGGAAGACTGGGGCGCGAAGAGCTCACTCTTAGGGCGGGCAACTCACCACACCATGAATTTCAAGCATAATTATGTCATATAACATAGTAACCTGGAACGTCAGGGGCTTATCCAACACCACCAAAAGGCGCAGAATACATGCCTACCTTAAACGCCACAAGATACATATGGCTATACTACAAGAGACACATGCAACAGCACATGAACTGGGCAAAACTGATAAAATTTGGTCGGCATGTTATACAGTACTAAAACCTCAACATACGCGAAGGTGTACTAATATGGATCACCCCTGGCGTTCCATATGCAGTCCAAGACGTACACAGATAACAATGGTAGGTACACCTGCCTGGTCGGAGAACTAGATGGAAGACAGCTAACAATAATTGGGACAAGTAGAGTTCTTTCGGACCACAACTACGCAAATCCCGCATGACTCAACCACACTCACAATTTGGGGGGGAGATTTCAATAGTGTAATAGAAGTGTCAATGGACAGATCCCATCCCCCAATAAAAGACACCCAGTGTAGGAACCTGTCTCGAGTGCTGAGCAACTGGATGCGCAAGAGGGAATTACAAGATGTATGAAGATGTTTACACCCTATAGATAAAGAATACTCCTTCTATTCACCGGTACACCAGCACCATACGAGAATAGACCTGCTACTATGCTCAACTAGGTTAACACACATGATATACAGCGTGTCGTACATGGCTAAAACCTTATCAGATCATAGCCCCTTAATTGCAACACTAAAATGGGGCAAACAGCCAGCATGTATACCCACATGGCACCTACAACCCACCCTGCTACGCGATCCCCCCTTCCGAGTTAAAGTGGCAGAAGAAATAGAATCCTACTTCGCAATAAACACAAAGACAACTGTGTCACGCGCGACGGAATGGGACGGACATAAAGTAGTTATGAGGGGCATGTGCATGGCAATGGCAGGAGGGGTTCTTCGAAGGGTTGAGTACAGAGCTACACGATATAGAAGGGAAAACACGAAATAAGGAATGCGAACTGGCCTCGGGTAAGGTCAACAGCAACAAATTAAATAACCTCAAAAAACAATGGAGCGCAACTGAGACCCGCCTGTGGAAATTCGATTACCGACACTATACAGCGCGCCTGCACGCTGAAGGCGATCACTCCAGTAGAATGCTGGCATGGCTAGCAAAAGGGACACAAAGAGCCACCCCCATAAATGCCATTAAGCAAGACACGGGTACGATAGTAAACACACAACTAGAGATTAACAACGCCTTTAAACAATATTACAGCACACTATACAAAGCTGAACCCCCTCCCCCCCCCACATCCAGCACAACTGAAAAAGTTTTTCCGCAAGGCCCCATTGACGCAACTACATGCAGAACAACTAACTGAACTAGGCAAGCCCATAGAAAGGGAGGAGATACTACAGGAATTAAAACAGCTGGTACACAATAAAACCCCAGGGACAGATGGGCTACCCATCGAATATTACCAGACTTTCACGTTGCAGACAATCACGCCATTCCAAACAATGCTGCAAGAGACATATGAAACTGGACAACTCACAGAATCACAACGCGAAGCGACAGTCGTAGTCCTACATAAAAAAGGCCGTGACCCCCTGGACGTCCGCTCCTACCGACCTTTATCGCTATTAAACTCAGACTACAAAATACTAGGGAAAATACTGGCAAACCGCCTCCTACCACTGATGGCCACCTTGATACACCCAGACCAATTTAGTTTTATACCCGGACGTAATACCTTCGTAAACATCAGGAACTTACTACGCATAATGACGAGACCTCCAAGTTGGATCACTCCCGCGCGACGGTCTCACTAGATGTAGAGAAAGCCTTTGATACATTGGCTTGGCCCTTCCTGATGGCAACCTTACAAAAAATGGGATTCGGCGCAGGATTCATGCGCTGGATATCCATATTATACACTAGCCCTAAAGCACGGGTCAAAACCGGCACCATCATTTTGGAGAAATTTGACATAGGTAGAGGCACACGCCAGGGCTGACCACTATCACCACTATTGTTTGCATTAGCAATAGAACCATTTGCAGCGAGATTGCGCAACAAAGCAACAAGATGGGGTATCCCAGATGGAGAGGAATTCCGCATTGTCTCCTTATATGCAGACGATGCATTACTATACCTACGCAACTACACTGAATCCCTACCACACATATTACACCTACTTAATACTTATGAGGCCTTGTCTGGCTTACGTGTTAACTGGCCCAAATCATGCATATTCCTCATGCGATCACTCCCGGAACCACGCGAAAACACAGCAATCGAAAACGACCTAAAATGGGAACACACAACCTTTAAATACCTAGGTGTCCACATTCATCACAGCGCCTCCGATTTAAAAGAAGGTAACTTAGACAGAGCAATCAGATCAATAAAAGGCTCCATACCCTTTTGGTATTCCTTGCCCCTCTCGCCCATGGGCAGAGTGGCCTTGGCCAAAATTATCGTGCTCCCTCATTTAGGGGCATATTTATACTCCGTTTGCGCCGAATTTGCATCGTTTTTTTCGACGCAAATTCGACGCAAAACTAACTCCATATTTATACTTTGGCGTTAGACGCGTCTAGCGCCAAAGTTCATGGAGTTAGCGTCATTTTTTTGCGTGAACACCTTCCTTGCGTTAATGATATGCAAGGTAGGCGTTCCCGTCTTAAAAAATGACTCCGATGCATATGCTTAGTATTTATACTCCCGGGCAAAAATGACGCCCGGGAGTGGGCGGGTCTAAAAAACCCGCATTAGCGCCGGATTTTAGCGCCTGGGTAAGGGCAGGCGTTAAGGGACCTGTGGGCTCAGAATGAGCCCAGAGGTGCCCTCCCCTGCCCCCAGGGACACCCCCTGCCACCCTTGCCCACCCCAGGAGGGCACCCAAGGATGGAGGGACCCACCCCAGGGACATTAAGGTAAGTCCAGGTAAGTATTTAAAAAAAAAAAAAATTGTGGCATAGGGGGGCCTGATTTGTGCCCCCCTACATGCCACTATGCCCAATGACTATGCCCAGGGGACAGAAGTCCCCTGGGCATGGCCATTGGGCAAGGGGGCATGACTCCTGTCTTTGCTAAGACAGGAGTCATTTCAATGGGGGATGGGCGTCGTAAAAAAATTGCGCAAATCGGGTTGTGGCGATTTTTTTGCCTCAGCCTGACTTGCACCATTTGTGGACGCCCATACGCCATTTTCCCCCTACGCCGGCGCTGCCTGGTGTACGTCGTTTTTTTCAACGCACACCAGACAGTGCCGGCGGCTAACGCCGGCTAACGTCATTCAATAAATACGGCGCCCGCATGGCGCTTCAGAATGGCGTTAGCCGGCGCTAATTTTTTTGACGCAAAACTGCGTTGGCGCAGTTTTGTGTCAAAAAGTATAAATATGGGCCTTAATGTACTACTTCAATGCACTACCACTCACACTGCCAAAAACACTCTTCACACAATTAATTAAGTTGCTGACTGAATTGATATGGGCCAGCGGGCGTAGAATAGTAGCCATGACCAAGATCTGCCTTCCAGTAGAGAAATGGGGTTTTGGGTGCACCACAACTCGAACTCTACTATGCAGCAGCACAATTGCACTGGATCATGACCTGGTTACAGGACCCCCTAAGCCCAGAGGGATACAAAGTGAGGTCGCATCTGGGATGCACAGATGTGTTAGGTTGGCTCATAGGGCGTGATCCCCTCTCACCTCATAGCAATGTTCTGATAACAGTAGCTGATCGTACATGGAATCGCTAAGGATCAAGGGGTGCTCATACGCCACTATATTCACCCAAGATTCCACTACTAGCTATACCATGGATAGATAAATTACACAGCAGACCGGGCCTTATGTCATGGACTGCAAAAGGCATACAACTGGTCGGCGACCTGTTTGTTGATGACCAGTTTATCTCTTACACGAAACTAGCAGAACATGCACTTTAGGACCGGGCAGGTTCATTACACACAGGGCATTTAAGGGACTAATACGCAAAACATGGGGGTACAGTAACTCAGGCGCTGGTACGCAAACAAGCGTAATGCCCTGAAAAAAACACTGCCCCTGAGCTGTATCTTCCAAACTACCTCAGAAAATTGGTTAAGTGTAAAACTATTTCCAAACATATGGATGCGGGCTCATTTCTACTCCTGTGCGTCAACAAAAATACAGCGCAGACTGTATGCGTCAAAATTTTTTGACGCATAACGATAAAAAAGCTCGCCATTTTAGGCAGGAAGTGATGTAATAGGATATCCTGTTCACAGATTATGTACAGTGGGTGTACTTTCACTTTCACTTTGTAGTCTGTGATACTTCCTGACTGTGTTGAGAGTTTTGTCTGGTCAAATTGTGCTTTTGTCTCCTGTGTGGTCTATTTATTGTCTTTTTGTGAATAAAAACTTGTTGTATCCTTTCTGAGTGTTTTTTGTGTACAATTGTGTTGTAAAGTATTGTCTTTGTTTTGTTGGGAGTCTGTTGTGGGTAGTGTTAGTTTGGGTATAGTTGGGCAGTGTTATTTGTTCAGTTTAAGTTTTTCCTAATTTACTTTCCCCCTATTCTCCTTTGTTCCCCTTTATCCCCTATTTATCTTTTGCTGCTAAGATGTTGGGTAGGCCTCGTCTTGGCGAGATGGGTGAGGAGGAGCTGGGTGGTTTTATATGGCTGGTGTGCCATTTCCTATCCCTTATGATTGAGGCAGGTGGGCTGGTGATACCGGGGTATCACACTGAGGCACAAAGGCTCCGGTGGGCAAAGGTCCTGCATCACCTGCAACGGATTTATCGGACACCAAGGAATGACCACCAGCTGAAGCACCGCTGGGCTGACCTTATCTCCAGGAAGCAAGATCTGCTGGACCACCTGGGGATTGTGATTGGTGGCCCTGTTGGTGAGTACAAATCATGTAACTGTGCAGGATTAAATGCTCTGTAGTGACATCATATGATTTTTACAATATCTGCCGGCAATGTTGTAGAGTGTGTTGAATGCTTCTGAAACATACAGGGTCATATATCTACTTTGTTAAGGACCACAATTGTTAGCTGTTAGGAAGCAAGAGCTCTGCAAACTTACTGAATACTTTTGCATTATGTAAGTTAGTGCCGCCTATGTGTCAAATAGCAACACAAATCAGGAGCCAATTATGTATAGATATAGGTCACATTTGCCTGTGAGGTATAGAAATTTCCAATTCATTACCAACATTTGTTGACGCAACAGCTAGACTGACTTTTGAAACACTACATGAGGCTGAAAATGAGTGCAGGCTTCACGTCAGTTGATGATAGCAATGTGGCCCAAACATATGTCTCATGTGTGTCTGGTGAGTGTGTAAGGAAACCGATCACGGAAATTCCAAAAATATTAGGGATTATTGTGCCCCTCCTTCATTTCGGATACATGTCAGATCTGGATTTGGACACATAGGGAACAAGTTCTAGCTGTGCTCAGCTAACATCTTAGACTGGTATTTGGAGTTTGTTGTTCCACCTTTCGTTTAGGGATGGCTTGCCAAAGGTATGCACATGGGTTCATATCTCTATGGTTGGTGCAACTCATCATAGCTGGGCCACATCAAATGAAGAAACTGTAACAACATGAGGGCTAACAATTGTCCCTGCCCCCTGTACATTGTACCTGTTTGTCATAAATGTGTCATGGTCACAATGGCTGGTTGACTGGTAATGCAGTCCTCATGGAAAGTGGCTTTGGATATCTCTCTTGTATACACATGATGAGACAAATACACTACATTATTATGTCTAGTCACTAATGAAGGAGCATTTTTTCCCCCACATGATAGTTAGGGCCACTGCATGTGTGCAGATATGTGTGTGTAACACTCACTGAAGACCCATGGTATGTACATGTGAGCTGTGCTATATCGGATGCAGTATCATCATGTCTGAGTGGCTTTACTTACTTATGTAATGTTACACATAGTATTTGTCTTTGGAATTGTTGTACAGTGGACAGAAATTTTGCACATTTCTCCCTTCCATGCCTTACAGGTGGACCGGCACCTTACACTGTTGGAGAGGTGGCTAGATTCGAGGACCCGGCACCGCCAGTAAGTGTTGATATGTCTGTTATGTGTTGTGTTTGCTGGTGATGTGTGATGGACTCCTGTGTGTTGGACACATAGCAAGGTGTGATGCGCTGGCCAATCTTTTGTTTTGTTCCATGAGTGGAATTTCGTCTTATCACCATCTTTGAGTTAGCCAATCCTTATCCTATTGTCTTATTTAGGGATTCTAGGTCAGTCCTGTAGGCCCCGCAATGTGAATAGGGATGAGTCATGTGGATAACACTTGAATCAGAAAGAGTCGCACTAGACCTAATTTGTGATTCAGTCAGCCAGTCAGACCCAAATTCTCCCAGAATGGGGCTGCAAAATGCTTACCCACAGACTTCTGCTTCCCAATTCACTAATGTACTGATTAAACTGTAGGTTAAACTTCCTAGCAGCATGTAGCTCCACATGTAGTGCTACGAGTATGTGGCACTTGAGTGCAATGGCCTAGGTGTGCATGCAACTCATGGCCAGGGGTGTTCTTGCATCTCTGTGTTTGTTGTAAGTCATGGCTTACTGGTAGTAAATGATGTGGACAAAGGTCTACATTTCCAAACATGTGTGACGCTGGGATTGGTCAAGGGTTTGCTGTCTCCTATTTGGAGATACTCCTTACCTGTGGTGTGTGTGTTGAGCCAAACACAGCTGCAAATATGACACCCATCCAGGTCAGGGAGTTTCAATGGCGGGCAATGAGGTATCAGCACATACTTCAAGTAGAGTCTGGGTACCGAAAAATGGCCTGCAGATACCGGCACAAACGGGCCTCCGGAGCCTGGAGGGCATTTCCACAAGGCGGCCCTTCTTTGCTCACCACAGCCACCACCAGCAGCACCACCACTACCACCCAGGTGGCACCACCAGCAGCTGGGACCATTGCGGAAACATCCTCAGCAAGTGCTCCAGGCCCAAGCACAGCACCACCTGCAGGGCAGCCCACAGCCATGGACACTACACAGCCCCACACTTCCTCTGCTGGCACCCAGACCACCCCTGCTGCAGCCATTGACCCTGCTGCTTTTGGACATATACAGCGTAAATTGGACCATGTCCTGCGGAAGATGAGTCGACAGTGGCAGGAGGTGCGACATGTCAACCGGCAGATGCGGTCAATCAAGAAGACCCTCCGGAGGGCCAACCTGTAGCAGTTTTGATGGACATGATTCCCTCCCCTCCCTCCTCTTTCCTGATTCTTATACTTTGTGGGTTTACGGGACTTAGTGTTAGGTTAGTATAGGATGTTAATTTAGTTAGTGTTAGTGGGTGGGGGGGTCCTAAATATTTCTACTGTTTCTTTTTGAGTGTGTGTGGGGGGCAATGTTGGGGTTCTTGTGTGTTTTAAAAAACAAAATTAAAAATTAAAACAAAAAAAAAAACAATATATATATATATTTGTTTAGTATAGGATAGTATGTGTTTAGGTTAGTATCTGCTGACCTCCATGTGGCCCGTCTCATAAGGGTGGTGGGGGGTTGATGCTTAGAACATTTAGTTAAATGTGATAAGTAAGTTTAGCTTTGGTTAGTTAGGGACAGTTGTGCATAATGAGTAGTTAGAGTAGATTAGAGTAGGTAAGGCTTTTCCCCAAGTTTTCACTTCTGTTTTTACTGTTTAATAAATATGTAGTAAACCCTTTAGAATATGTGTGAAATGCTTGTAGATCGGGCCTTGGCATGAGTGTACAGTTTTTCTTTTGTATTACATTTTGTGTCCTATGTTGCTAACAAATCCCAACTGAGCTGTAACATTGGCAGCTATCCCAAAGCTACCTTGCAAAGATTAGACCATTCATTGCAACCACCAATCACAGTTACTATGGATCCCAACATGTTTTTTTCATAATGTATGTTTTCAATGTCACATACAGTGCTTCCAGATTTATGATTGGGGACACTGTGTTATGTCTGACTGCAGTCTGATGTCCAATGAAACCCTTATAAGGTGAGTGGTAGTAAGCTCTCTTGTAGTATAGTGTACATAACTCACATAGATCATTTGTTACACTGTTTAGCATGACTACTTATTTGGATGTAAACTCATACACCTCCATTCATGCAGTTTGGTGACTGTTCGCTTCTATTTGTGGGCAATGTTAAACGTGTTAGTTTTGCATTGAAGCAACATTTTGAAGGCACTATTTTATGGTTTATATATCCCTTGAGGAAGCATTATTCTGTCCAACACAGCATTATGGTGTATAGTTTCTCTTTTCCTCAGATGTTACCCACTGGAAGGGTAGAGTATGGTAGAATCCAGGCCACTATGCATAGTTATCAGCCTACATTATTTCAGGACAGTTGTATTGACAAGCTATGTTATTTGACAGGAGACAAAACTCAGTGGTCTACTGCACGGTTGATTTGTCACATTACACAGAGACAAAGTGGTTGTGTAAGTGCTATTTATTAAAAGGTGCTGTATGTACATTGTCCATGATTGTGAGTCCATTATAGTGACATCTTCCATTGTGATCCTACACAAGTGCAAAAGGACATATCATTGGACATGCTGGGGTAAAGTGTCAGACAGTGCAGAGGGACAGGATTTGCCAATGAGTTAGTGAGAGACAATCACAGGGCAGGCTGACAAGATAGACAGTGGTTTGCAGAACAGTGCTTGAGTACAGTTGTTGCAAGACTGGCATGTTACGAAGCGCAGGACCTTGGTAATAGGTGGCCATGTGGCAGGGACTAGTGCTTCCAGTTACTTTTACGTGTGAAGGTGATCTGTTCCTGGTCTTCATCTTCTGATGTGTGTGTTACCTCCTCTGCCCTTGGTGGTGGTGGTTGTGAAGGGGCAACGCACACCTCAGTGTGTGTAGACGTGGAGTCAGCTGCTACCTGTGGGGGTCTTAAGGGCAGTACTGCTGCAAGGAGGATCTGTTGGTTCTTCAGAATAGCAGCCACATCACGATGGTAGGCAGCCAGGTCGGCCCTGAGGGGGTCATGATTGCATTTGTGCATGCAGTGGAAGGTTTGGGGTGCGAGGTGTTGTGGCAACTCCCTTACTGCAGTGGTGAATTCCTTTACAGTTTGTTGTAGTCCTTGCAGAATGGATGTTAGTGCTTGCATGGCTGCTGCCTGATCTGCAGATGACATCATGCACGAACGCATCCCCTCAAGGCTGGCTGCCATTTTTGCATCCCCACCCGCACCTACTTGACCAGCTCCTGCTGTACTCCCACTACAGTTCTCTCAAAGCTGATGCCTGTGTCGTCTGTGCCTGTGTCGTCTGAGTCCTCAGCTGTATTGGAGCTGACAGGTTGTACATTTGGGGTTGTGGGTGGGTCCTCCGTGATGGCTGCTTGTTCTGTGCTCCTCCTTGTGACTGAAGGTGGGGTCTGGAGGGTTCCAAGGACATCTTGGAGGGTCTGCTGACTGATGTTTGTCAGCTCCCCATCCATGTCATCAGGGTAGTCCTGGACATGCATATCCACAGGAGATCCATCGTCCTCTGCAATTAAATAGGGTACAATTAGTGTGTCTATGTTGTGGCATTTGTGATGTGACATGCCTGCCTTGTGATGATTTCACATTGTGATATTGGTTTCTGTTCATTGATCCAGACATTCAGATGGGCATTCTCCCAGGCCTATGCCCCACCTGCATGTCACATGTATTGTGGTCAGTTAGTAGACTTGTCAGCATCACATCCTCTAAGTGTTGGTTTTGGCCAAATAGTGAATTGCCACCTTCTTGTCCTACTCAACCCTCCCCCTACTTCCATTCTCATGGTGAGACCTTTCACTGTCTGTGGGTGCTCTGATGGCACTAGCAGCACACTTAACAATCTGGACCTGCCCCAGTCTCTGATCTTTCACATCCACTAATATGTAGTTGAAATGTAGCGTATACTATGCATAGCATTGTTATGGCACGATATGGATGTCAGCATTGGTAATGTGTACAGGTGATGTTGGGGAATGTGTTGTACATTGGATTGCCCTGATTGTCGTAGGAGTGTCCTATTTCCTCATCTGACTGTGCAGGTGTGTTTCAGTGACCAGTTACATATGTCCTCCCCCTCAATGCTGTTGTCTGAGCAGTATGACATTTGGGATGTTGGACTGTGACCCAGGCACAGGAGGGGCCCTTACATATGCAGCATGGGTGTGACATTAATGCTGTGTACCTCCTAATGTTGATGACGTTGGCTGATGTTTGCGGCAACTATGGGCATTCACATCTGACAGGACTGGAAACATTTTTTTATTTCAGGGGATTGTTAACGTTGTCATCCTAAACCCTCTAATTTAGGTGTGTATGATCAATGCGGACGTTACTGCCATTGGCTACCTGACCAGCACACACAGCGGAGGTGGTAGTGGCAACTGTTGTCAGTGTTACATTCCAGTTGTCGGTATGGCTAGAGGTTATTAATTGGGCCCTAGTTAATGTAGGGTGTATAGTGGCTGACGTGTGACGGGATGCCAGTTTGACGTTGTGCCCTTCCCTCCTGGCGTGGCTTTATCTTTACAACATCGTTGGCATGGCAGCATACCCCCATGAAAATGTTGATGTTGTGTTATGTTGTGCCCCAGCTTTTCTCTGTAAGGGCCATGCCCCGTGCCGTACCCCTTTTACCCATGCCACTCCATGTATATGATGACTTACATGCATTGTGATACTTTCTTTTCTTCTTCTTCCTGTCCTGGTTCTTTTGTGGGTCCTCCTGGCTGGTTCTTGGTCTGTTGTCATCTTCCTGGGGTCTGTACAGGCATCTGGAATCCATTTTGGCTCTCCTCTGCTAAAATGGCTGTGTTTGCGGGGAATTTTGACGCTATTGCGTCAAAAAATGCTGCATTTCCGGTTTGCGGTGTCGTAAATCGTCTCACAGTCATTTCCGCCGCGTTAACATCATTTTCCTTTACGACGTGACGCTGCGGTGTGTGTAAAAAAAAAAGACTTACACCTCTGGTTTGCGCCGCCGTGCGTCAAAGTATAAATTGGAGGCCCGCACGGCGCACAGAAATGGCGTTAGCCGGCGGGAATATTTTTGACGCAAAACTGCGTCTGCGCAGTTTTGGGTCAAAAAGTATAAATATGGCCCTAACTCCTTTCATGATCTAACTCACCACCGTATCTGATCTAAAATAAGCATTCTAAGTACAGATATGGAACAAAGTTGGGACTCAATTCCACACCCCTCACACAGTCAGCACCACACATACACTTTTTTTCTTTTAGAATGGACTATTTTTTACGCCCTAATACTTATATTGGTACAATCTATCTATTGACAGTAAATGCTAGTCATGTACCGAAGAGGATAGTGATATTTTTCATATGCTTGTTGACTGTCCCCAGGACAGTCATTTCTGGTCACAAGTATGGGTCAAAATCACTAATATTTGCTCATTTTCGCTTCCATTCGGTAAACTTCATATTTTTCTCGGTGGTTCCTCTAAAAAATGTAACAATTCTGTTAACGAATATCAATAGCAATTGCATTACAAGTTGGACGAACGCTCAGGAAGTTACATTTTTTAGACGGTGCAATATGCTCTGTCATCACCATAGACTGAATTGTAGTACGGTCACCTCCACAGAGCAACGAATCATACAAGATTTATTATGGATGCCCTTTCCCTCTTTTCTTTCTGGCAACAGAATACCTCACCTGGTGTCTCTAAATTGTTTGACCCTTCGTAATCGCTTTAGCTTTTTGCTGTTATTGATCATTATTTGATGCATTTATAAAAGCTATATTTCCCTCTGGAATAAGCTAGCCCTCTTCCCCTTTTATTCCGCTTCTCTCTTCCTTTCACAAAAAACTAAACAGAAACATTTAAAATGCTATATTATATTAACTCGTTATTGTTTACTAGAATACAAACGTTCACGTTTTCCTATAGATATGTTACCTTTGTTATTATTCATGAGCCTTTTTAGGTTAAGATGGTATTTTCTATTTAATATATTTTTGTGGATTTTATTTTTCTCCTGTTTATTTTGTAATTATTTAATCTGCGTTTGATTTAAATTCTATTTTGGAGCTGGAAAGAGACCATATTGTAAAAGCAACAAGCATGATCTCATATTCTAACATAGCTTTGGTGTGTGTGATGTTATTTAAATCTGATATATATATAATTTTCCGACACCAATTTTATTCAATATATTCAACTCTATTGGGGAATTCATATGCTGCTTTATTAGCTGTGAGGGAACTTTACTTATTCATATTTATTGTTGTGCTAAGTAAAAAGCATCATATGGCAAATTCTATCCTTTTTTATAGTCTCCGTAGGAAGAAAATACGTTCCTCTTTTGAGACATCATGCTATAAGGTTAGTTCAAACGCTATGGCTATGCAGATCTGTCTCCAGATCAATTGACAGCATCCAACTACATATAGACCCTCATTATGACATTGGCGGTAAGTGCCGCTTACCGCCATGCTGACTGCCACCAACATACCGCAACCGCGGCAGTATACCGCTACACGTATTATGACCCACACAAAGAAATCCGCCACTATACAGACACACACACAAGTCCGCCAGCCCAAAGGTCAGTGATAAAATGGCGGTAGCAAAACCCATATGGTTACGCCAACAGAAATACGCCCACAGCATTATGACCCACGAATCACAGGGGCGGACATTCAACCGTGGTAAACCATTGGCGGTACATACCGCCGCGCTCAAAATACATACAACCTAACAAAACAACACCACATTGGACAATTCAAACTACACACACCTGACACACCTCACACCCACACACTCTCAACACTATAAAACACACACCCACACTACCCACAACCCTTTCCGACTAAAAACTAATTGACAACTGAGAGAGAGAGACACGCCAGGAGCACCCACTGAATTAGAGCCACAGAACACCATCACGCATACACCATCCACGCACCTCACAGCACACACCCCAACACATCACCCCACACACCCTCACACACACCACACACACTACACCCATGGCACCACAAAGACACCCCAGGTTCTCAGAGGAGGAGCTAAGGGTCATGGTGGAGGAAATCATCCGGGTAGAGCCAAAGCTCTTCGGATCACAGGTGCAGCAGACGTCCATTGCTAGGAAGATGGAGCTATGGCGGAGAGTTGTGGACAGAGTCAATGCTGTGGGACAGCACCCAAGAACAAGGGATGACATCAGGAAGAGGTGGAGCGACCTACGGGGGAAGGTGTGTTCCGTGGTTGCAAGACACCAGATAGCAGTACAGAGGACTGGCTGTGGACCCCCACCTCCTCCCCCACAACTAACATGGGAGGAGCAAGTCTTGGCGATCATGCATCCTCAGGGCCTGGCAGGAGTAGCAGGAGGACTGGACTCTGGTAAGTCAAATCTTTACTACTCCACCCCTACCTGCATGCCATCACAAATTCCTACCCCTACCCTCACCCCATCACTTCACCACCTCACATATATCCCACCATCAGAAATCACCCATCCCAATACCAATCCCTGCATGCAACACCAATGCATGGACCCCCATCACCACAGCATGCACACTAGTCACAAACACTTAGACAACCAAATCTCAACTCACACAAGCCAAATCTGCCTTGATAATAACAACCATAGAGGGATACATACCCATGCACAAGATGTCACACTCAGAAACAATAACACTGCATTTACATCCCCACAGGACCCCCACACAATGTCACCAGAGAGGAGGTGCCAGTAACATCCAGTCCCCCCACAGAAGAGGCCCAAAGTGATGACAGCAGCTCTGCACGTCTGGATCAGGATGACCAACCTGGCCTATCAGGGACCTCTGGACAGTCGGTGACCCAGCCACAGTCCCAAACCACCACAGAGCCTCCCCCTCAGGAAACCCCAACACAGCACCCACCCAGCGAGCCCTCACCTCTGTCCCCAGGACACGTCAATCAGCAGTGTGTCCACCACTACAGGGACCCCAGGCAAACCCACAAACAAATGATTATCAGGGACCTGGGGTCAGTGGCAGTGGGCACACGGTTCAGGGGACAGAGGCACAGGACAACAGGGAAGCTGGGAGGACTGCTGTGCGGCAGGGGAGGACAGCCAAGGGAACCAAACTCTCCACAAGGCACTCACCAACATCCTGGGAGCATATCACCATTCCCAGGAGACCATGGGCCAGATCTGGCCAAGTTGCAGCAGACCCAGAGGCTGCCGGAGGGACAGTACCTGGGGATCAGAGAGGACCTGAGGGACATCCACACCATCCTGGTCACCATTGCAGGGGTGCTGGCAGACATGGTCAATACCATAAGGGAGGCAGTGGCACACCAACGGCCCCTGACACTAGCCACACCGATGAACAGCTCTCCACTACCAGTGACGCTTTTGGGCAGGAGGCCCCGCCACAGGAATAACATGCCACCAGCACTCCTCCCCATGCAGAAGGAGAACCACCATGCAAAAGGTCCCTGCAATCCAGGCAGAAGCCAGAGAACATTGCCAAGATCCCCGCTAGGAAATAAGACTCCCCTGAATGTCACCCTTGTGTCCCACTATGTCATCCTGTCCACCTTGAACTGCCATTGCCCCACTTCTTATGCCCCCTTGGACAATGCATCTGTGATACCAATAGACTGGACTCTATCCTGGACATTTCTCCATCATCAACCCAGCCCATTGCAATACCCCCTACACCTATTATCACAGAAATAAACACCCTTGGAACTAATACAAGTATGGAGTCTGTCAATTGATTGAAAAATGTATTCGTTTAACAGGCTGTAAACATTGCAATTCAAATGTACAGTTATATATACATAGGTATGACCTGTAGTGGGCAGCAGTAAACACACCAGGAGCCAGAGTGGGGCACAGATATCTGAAAATAGAGATGCCAAAGGGTACAGTAAGTGGCCATGGATTTTGGAAAATCAGTCTGCCATGTACAATGCCCAACACAAAACTGCAATGGAAGGTGAAGTTACAGTGTCTTACCTGTGTGTCACTGGAAGTACTGTTGAATTATAGTAGTTCTGTTGTCCACATCTTCTTCCTCTGCCTCCTCTTCATCACTGTCCACAGGCTCCACCGCTGCCACACGACCATCTCCAGACTCATCCTCCTGCAGAAAAGGCACCTGGCGTCTCAAGGCCAGGTTGTGCAACATGCAACGATGATCTGGCACACCTTCTTGGGTGTGAAGCACAGGGATCCACCTGTCAGATGGAGGCACTGGAATCTGGCCTTCAGGAGGACAAAGGTGCGCTTAATGATCCTCCTTGTTTGCCATGTGCCTCATTGTAACATTTCACTGCCCTTGTCCTGGCATTCATCACTGGGGTCAGTAGCCATGAGAGGTTGGGGTAACCACAGTCACCTGTAAATATTGAGGGATACCTGTTAGCCAGACACTCACCCTTTGGGCCAACCCCACACCCATATACCAACATACACTGGGTGGGGACTATGGGCTCACCTTTTAGCCACACCCTGTGCCTCTGGAGTTGAGCCATCACATATGGGATGCTGCTATCCCTCAGGATAAAGGCATTGTGCACAGAGCCAGGATACTTTGCATTGACATGGGAGATGTACTGGTCCGCCAGGCACACTATCTGCACATTCAGAGAATGAAAGCTCTTTTGATTTGTGAACACCTGTTAGTTTCTCCTGGGTGTGACAAAGGCAATATGTGTACCATCAATAGCACCAATGATGTTGGGGATATGTCCCATTGCACAGAAGTCAGCCTTCACTGTGGCCAAATTCTCCACCTGGGGGAATACGATGTAGCTGTGCATGTGTTTCATCAGGGCAGACAACACTCTGGTCAGCACGTTCGAGAACATAGGCTGTGACATCCCTGATGCCATGGTCTCTGTCGATTGGAAGGAACCACTTGCCAAGAAATGGAGCACTGACAGGACTTGCACTAGAGGGGGGATACCTGTGGGGTGGCGGATAGCTAAAATCAGGTCTGGCTCTAATTGGGCACACAGCTCTTGGATTGAGGACTTATCAAGTCTGTAGCTTAGGATAATGGGCCTGTCCTCCATTGTCGCCAGGTCCACCAGGGGTCTGTACATTGGGGTATGTCTCCATCTCCTATCCATCCTCAGCACTTGAACTTCAGGGTGAAGAACGGTGAGCAGATGGTCATATTCAACATATACTCAGATTAACATGCCTTGCATTTATTACAGAAACTTAATGTGAACGTATAGGTCCATTGATGTGCCTATGTCTGCTGTGATGCAGTTAGGTTTCATGGCCTGTGCCCTCATGAAAAGGCGTCCGCCTGACCTGTGAGGAGGGACAAGTGTAAATGAGGAAATTCCGCTGACGTTGTGCGCCATTGCGGGAGGCAGTCGATGGCCGCCGTGAAACACATCATTGGTTATCATTGGGGCCTAAGGGTTAGAGGAGCCATTGGTGATGCATGCCGGTGGTGACAGTACACACCGGCGCGGACGTGACCGCCATTTTCTATCTGTTCACTCACTTGCTACCTGACCTTCAACAGGAGAGGACCTACACTGCAAGTGTTGCTGTGACCTGTGTCTGGATGCGACCATGGCTCGAGTGTCTGGGGAAAGAGCCCCTGCCTTCACTTCTGAGGAGTTGGAGAGACTAGTGGATGGGGTCCTACCCCAGTACCCTTTACTTTATGGTCCTCCAGACAAACAGGTGAGTACACTGTGAGCACGATGCGTGGGGCATGAATGAATGGAGTGCTGTGTGTGTAAGCCTCATGTAGAGGGGGGGGTTGAAGGGTCCTGTGCAGAGCGCTGCATGTTTGGTGGACTATGTCTGTGCATAAGGGGATGGGAGGGATATGGTGAGCCATGAGTGTAACAGGCCGGACGGTGTGACTAATACCTTTTTCTATGTATCTCTTTCTGTAGGTCAGCGCTCATCAGTAAAAGGGTATTTGGCGTGCCATCGCCAAGGAGGTGCGGACCCTGGGGGTCTTTGACAGGCGGAGCACCCACTGTCACAAGCTGTGGGAGGACCTGCGCCGCTGAGCAAGGAAGACAGCGGAGGCCCAGCTTGGGCTGGCCTCCCAACCAGGAAGGGGTGCCGGTCGTACCCTCACCCCCCTGATGTTCCGCATCCTGGCGGTGGCCTATCAAGAGTTAAATGGGCGCTTGAAGACATCACAGCAGCCACAAGGGGGTGAGTACAGATTCAGAATCACGAATTTGCGTGCGTTAAGGTTTTACCTGGGTGGGGGATGTGGTTCTGTGAGTGCCCCTAGGCCAGGGCGATCATGGCAGGGTAGGTTCCATGATGGGCAAGCTCAGATGCACTCCAACCCCAATAATGCTGGTGGGCATCTACTACTGGGCAGGTCCTGCGGGTTTCAGGTGTGCAGCTAATGGCGTTAGGCATTGTACCGAATGGCCTGGTGACTAGCATTGTAACTGATAGTGCATGTCCTAGTGCATAGGGCTGTTCCCTGTGAGTTGTGTACGCCAACAGTAGTGTTGTTGCTGGCATTGACCAAGTGCATCCTCTATCTCTCGCCCCCCTTTTTGTTTTGTCACCCTGTCCTTGTGTGCATAAGCATCATCTGGCTGAGGAGCAGAGGCACCGGCGACGGAGGGAGCTGCATCCCACATGGGCCTGGAGGTCGAATCTGCCGACGGTGAGGGCACCAGTGGGACTGAGGGTGAGGGGAGCACCACAATGGAGACAGGGGGGACAGTTCTGAAAGCGACACCTCCTCCGATGGAAGCTCCCTGGCGGTGGCTGACACCTCTGTGTCCAACCCAACTACAGGTACAGCTGCCACCCCGTACCAGCACTGCCCTTCCAGCAGCCCCTCAGCGAGTTTCCCGTGCCCGCTCACCCAGGAGGGTGGGTATCTCCTTTGCCCCAGGCACATCCGGCCCTGCCCCAGTCAGCCCTGCTGCCCTCAGTGAGGAGGCTATTGACCTCCTGAGATCACACTCTGTTGGGCAGTCAGCCATAGTGGATGCCATCCAGGGTCTATCAGGGCATTTGCAACAAACAAATGCATACCTGGAGGGCATTCACTCTGGCGTGGGGGTCCAACAGAGAGCATTCCAGGCTCTGGCAAACTCATTGATGGCAGCCATTGACCCTGTCTCTGGCGTCCTCCCTCCAACTTCCTCTGCCCAGTCCCATTTCCCTCAGCCCCAGCCTATCCCAAGCACACCTTCATACTAGCAATCACCCACATCAACACACAGAAGTGGCTCAGGCAAACACAAGCATCACACTTCATCCCACAGGCACTCAAATAAGCACCATCCAGATGTAGACACACCAACATCCACTGCCTCCGCAGTGTCCCCCTCCTCCTCGTCGTTCACCTCCCTCCCAGTTATGTCTCCACTCACACATGCATGCACTACATCCTCATCCACTACCTCCATCACCAGCACACATATCACAACATGCCCCTCACTGGCACTGACCACCCCCACATCCATGCACACGTCCCCTGTGTCCTCTCCCACTGTGTCTGTGCCCCCTCCTCCCAAAGTACACAAATGCAAGCACTCAGACACCCAACAGCCATCCACCTCACAGCAGCATCCAGCCCATGCTCCTGCACACAAACACAGCAGACAGACACCTCCTACAACCACTTCCTCCTCCTCCAATCCCAAACCTTCACCCTCTCCCCAGCCCCAGTGTCCCTAAAAGGCTTTTCCTCTCCACCCTTGACTTATTCCCTGCCCCTCACCCGTCATTCACTTCGGGCCAGGGTGGGCAGAACCCAGCCCAGCACCTCAGCCAACTAGTTCACAGCCACTGTAGTTTCTGCAGCTACTGCAGGTGTGAGGGGCTCCAAGGAGGCACCCGTCAGCACAGCCTGTGTGCCTGCACCACCTGCCAAGGGCAAGAAGGGGCCGCCAGCTAGCAAGGCCAAGAAGGGGACACCAGCCAGCAAGGGGAAGGAGGCACCACGAGCCAGCAAGAGGAAAGGAGGGAACACCACCAGCCAGCAAGAGCAGGAAGGGAACACCAGCTGGCAGAAGCAAGGAGGTACCACCATTTGCCAAGGGCAGGAAAGGGACAACAGCTGCCAAAGCCAATGTAAAAGGAACGGATGCCACAGGCAGGATGGATCTGGTGCCTGGGGCTGGAGCAGCATCTGAGCAAACAACACCAGCCATGGCATTTCAGCCGTCCGAGGCTGCAGCGGAAGGGCTGAAACCTCCCCCCACCACTGACAGCACCGCCACCTGCACTGCTGCCAGCACTGCCACCTGCACCATCAGCAGTACCACTGCCAGCAGCAGCAGCCCCAGTGGGCAGCCATCTGAGGCTGCAGGGGAAGGGCTGCAGCCTCCCACCACCACTGACAGCACCGCCACCTGCACCGCCACAAGCACCGCCACCTGACCGCCAGCAGCACCACTGCCAGCAGCAGCCCCAGTGGGCAGCCATCCGAGGCTGCAGGAGAAGGGCTGGAGCCTCCCGCTACCACTGACAGCACCGCCACCTGCACCACCACAAGCACCATCACCTGCACCGCCAGCAGCACCACTGCCAGCAGCACCAAGCCCCAGTGGGCAGCTGTCTGAGGCTACAGGGGAAGGGCTGGAACCTCCCCCCACCACTGACAACACCGGCACCAGCCCCACAACTGCCATCCACTAAGCAGCTGTCACCGCCGGCGAGCAGTGTGTAGTCGTGACTACATGGGCTGTAGTGGGTCCTGGCCCCTGCAACACCAGTAGGTGTGACACCCAGGTGGGAGACTGTGACCTTGCACCATCCAGGATCAGCATCACAGGGCACAAAGCCCCATCCAGAACCAGTGGAAGAAGGCATCCACTCACCCCCTCTTTGCCAGGATGAAGCACACTGGGCACAAGGCCCCCTCCAGAACCTGTTGAGAAGCCATCCACTAGAGAGACTGTGGCTTTGCACTCCCCAGGACCAATCAGTGGGCAAACCACCCACTTGAGAGACTGTAGCTTTGCACTCCTCAGGACTAAGCAGTGGTCAAACCACCCACTTGAGAGACTGTGGCTTTGCACTCCCCAGTACCAAGCTGTGGGCAAACCACCCACTTGAGAGACTGTGGCTTTGCACTCCCTAGGACATTGCAGAGGGCATGTAACCCTCTCCAGGAGCAGTGGCGTTGTACCATCTTCCGGCTGAGGTGCTCCCCATTCCACGTCCCCCTGAGGTACCTGTGTGTTTTCGACCTGATGCCCCTTCAGTGTTCTGTCCGTATTGAGTCAGGAGTCAAGTGTGGCCTTGGCCTATGTGTTATGGCCCTGTGGGCCACGGACATTTTAGAGTGGGCATTGTCCCTCCATTTGTATATATTGTACATACTGTTTAGTGCTTTAAGGCCGTATTTATCTAAATTTGTAATATTACACTCACTTTCATCAATTCCTTTTGTCCTTGCATTATTCCTGAGGGTTACGAGGTGTATATGTGATGTTGTTGCATCTGTTTGTGTGTATGGTGTTGGGGGTGTTTCATGTTGCGTGTATGTGTCACTCTCTTTTTCCTCCCCCCCTCCCTTGTGTACTAGGTCCGGTACTCACCGTGGTTGTCTTCGCCGCCGTTCGTGTTCCTGGTGTAGGAGGAGGTAGACCAGCATTGGAAATATGTGCAGCTCGGTCTCCATGGCGTCGTGGTTGTTCCTTGAGTGTCGAAAGGTGAGTAGTTTCCCTTCTGTGTACTGTTTCCGCCGTGCTCTTGATGACGTTGGTACTGCCTCAGAAAGGTGGCGGATTGGTTTGCCTTAATACAGTGGGCGGTACATTGTCTTCCGCCTGGCTGTTGGTGGTTACCGCCACGGTGTTTGTCGCTACCACCGTGGCGGTTGGAGTGTTAAACTGGCTGTAAAGTTGGCGGTTTCCACCATGGTCATAATTCCATTTTTCTTACCACCTGCCTGTTGGACGTATAATCGCTGCTTTATCACCGACCGCCAGGATTGTAATAAGGTCCATAGTGTACTATGGAAATTGAGCACTGAACTACCATGTCGTTTTGAGGGACTCAAATCAATATGCAATTATTGTTTCAGTCTCTTTGTTATAATGTATTTCATGATACAATAGTTCTTAAATATGTCCATCTTTACACCAGGCCCTCTCTGGACGATCATAACTGTGTGTCATGTGTATATGTCATAACAAACGCCATCCTTTTCATTAATTTTAAAAAACGGAGACATTAAAATAAATATTATTTGTAGAGCGACCATTATTGCATATTAACCCGTTCAGTACCAATGATCGGAAGATAATATTTCTTTTACTACGTACAAAACAACATAAAGAATTGCTATTCAAAACATGAAGGACAAAAGATCTTGAATGAATCTAAAAACAACCTAGGCTCAATCCTCCTGCCCCCCACCCCTTCAATATGAGAACTTCTCCAATCCTTTCAACACCTCTCACAATTACAGCTTTCCCGATAGTGGTACCGGTATATCATTATCAGAATATCATCTGACATCAATATTGTTTCCTAAATATTATTTGAAAACATATCATCCTTATAGAGTTAATATTAGAAAATGTACACCCCATGATACATGCTGATATTCTCGTAAATGATATTTAGGTCACAGTACTTATGTCAAACAACATTGTTGTATAGGATAACGTTAACATATAACCCTGTCGACACAACTCCTTGAATATCTCAAAAACAATTCAGTATGGCAAACTTTTGAAAAGTACCAACGGTTCATCTGCTTTCACAAAGTGGCAAAATATACATGGAGTTCTGCAGCCTTCCCTCATCTCTAGACTCGTTCTTGCACCTTGCTGTCCTATTGGGTTTATACCACTATGTAAATTAGTACTGCATAAGAGAAGAACTGATGCAAACTTTATACCGCATATGTCTTAGTTACATTATTCTCCTCCCTAACTAGCAATGCCTTCTCAGAATTTGGCCCAAAATGGAGGAACGTACTATCAACAGAAATAAAACCCTGCATAGTGTGCTTTTTCTTCAAGGAAAACAGAAAAATATGATTGATCACACATTTTAACTATTGTTTTATGCTCAGCATCACATTTAGAATAATTTGCATTAGGATTATCATAATTAGTAAATGTAGCATGTTATTATAAATGCTTTATGTTATTTTCATTATAGTTTAAATTAAGATATTAAGAGGCCTATTTATACTATGTTTGCGCCGAATTTGCGTAATTTATTTATTTACTCAAGTTGCGCAAACTTAACTCCATATTTATATTTTGACACTAGACACATTTAGCAACAAAATATTGGAATAAGCACCGTTTTTTGGCTGCGTGCACCTACCTTGCATCAATGAGATGCAAGGTAGGCATTCCCATCTAATATATGGTGCTAACCCCATAACCCCATATTTACCCCCATGCTAAAATGATGCATGGGTGGGAGGAGGGCCTTTGCACCATTATTTGATGCCTGGGTCAGACTAGGCGTTAGGGGACCTGTGGACTCATTTCCATTGTGAAACACCATAGAATGGGCCCACAGGTGCCCACCCCAACCCCAGGAACACCCACACCAGGGGATGGGGGATCCCATCCCAAGAAAGTAGGGTAAGTATAGGTAAGTATTAAAAAAATAAAAAAAGTGCCATTGGAGGCCCTGATATGTCCCCACCCCCCCCCCCTGCATGGCACTGGATGCAATGGACATGCCCAGGGGACACTGGTTCCCTCTGCTGGCCATTGGGGTGTTGGGCATGACACCTTTCCTAAGACAGGAGTCATGGGGTATGGATGGTTTTGCGTCAGGGAATGACGCTAGGCAGATTAGAGGCATTTGTTTTGCCTCTAACCAGCCTAGTGTCATTTTTTGGTGCAAAACCCCCTTCCCCGTACCGCCACCCTCACCTAGCTAACATAATTTTTTCTGATGCTAACCCACCCTGTGCACCGGCTTGCGGGATTCCATGAATTTATCGCCCGGCTGGCATTTTGGAATGACGCAAGCTGGCACTATAATTTTTGCCACAAAACTGAGTTTGCGCAGTTTTGCAGACAAAAAGTATAAATATGCCCGTAAGTTTCTGATATCTATTCTAATACTATGATGTGTCTCTCGCTGCATCTCATATGGCAAATTTATGAACATCACAAGGGGTGCATAAATTGGCATTTATGTCCTATCAGGTTGATCGATGGTGTTGGTGGTGATGAATTCTGGTTGGCTGAGGCTGGGCCCTAGCCAGGCAGAACTCACCACTCTCATCAGAGATGGGTGATTACACTCACTGTATATATAACTTGCGCTCATCCTTGGGTAGCTTGGCACAGAGAAGTCAGGCATATCACAGGGGCAATCTGTGAATCAATGGCACAGCAATACCATACAACAATTACGCTGAGCGTCACAAAAGAGACTACACAATTTTGTATTCAACACACATGTGAATTAACACAGCATGAATAACATGTAAATCTGGGCAGGAATCACCATTTGAAACAACACTAGCCCAACTGTGTTAAAACGACATTTGCAGTATGCACACACAAGAAAAATTATGCATTTTCCATCCAGCACCCACATGAAGCGTAAAATGTTCTTAGCATGAGACCCACCCTAGTGATTACCCCAACACAATTATACAGAGGCCTAGGGCTCGCCCTGGTTCACAACGATAGCAGCAATATTTACACACAGAGCAGTGCAGCACTTTAAATTAGCTCCATGGCCTGGGCCATGCAGGTAAAATCTAATAAAAAGTCTAGGTCCTCTAACAAGAATTAACATGTCTGGCAACATCATCGTACTGTGTAACAGTCCCCTACAATTGCTCCCACACACTCACTCCACACAGCCAAACGGTGCCACAGGTATCAGGCAGCTTGTAACTTAAGTACTCACATACACTTGTTCCATGCACCCTAATGCAGTGCACTTATTCCCAGCAGGTTGGCTGTCACTGAGCTCGCAGACGCCCATCCTTGGGCTGCAGCTCCTTCCTCTACCCTCCAACTGGCCCTGCTACCCCACCTCCCACTAGCTGAAGATGCAAACAGCCTTACCCAGGTGCTAGGCCACACACGGCCAGAGTCACTCTTGTTCAGGCACTCAGGACTATATGGGGGAAAGGAAGCTACACCAGCAGTGCAGGAAATAGTCAACTAATGGAGGTTTGTGCACCACTCAGGAAGTTCACTGAGAGGTCCATGCAGCGTGTCTGTAATGCACAGGGGAGGGTCATTGGGGAGACACTGTGGTCACAGTGGAGCCCAGTTGAGCCAACAGGAGTGGCTTGTGGCAAGCAGAAGGGGCGGGGTGGCACACGGTGGAGGGGTGATTAAAATAAAATATAATTTAAAAAACATCTTACCTTAACACTGCGTACCGTTCCACTCCTCCTTCTCCTTGTTGCAGGCACAGGCTTCCAGCCTACCCTGCAGCCACTCCTGACACTGCTCAGAGCAGCGTCAGGTTTGGCTGGGAGGACCCAGTCAGGGTGCCCCCAGGCAGACTGGGACCCTATGCAGCCTCTCTCCAGCCCGGCAACTGTAACTGAGACGGCCGACCAAAGATATATGACCAGTGAGGAGGAGTGCTGTGCACTCCTCCTCACTGCTCATCACCCCCGTTGCCATGCCCCTTTAATAAACTACATTTCTTTATGTTTTCTTTTAAAGGTTTTGCAGTTGCTGGCAGGGGAGCAACTCTCCTCCGCTCTAATGGAGGAGCTCTCCATGCATGCCAGGCACTCTAATACACAATAGTTTACAAATGCTGCACCTCCCCGGGAGGAAGACTTGAGAAGCCACAGACGGTCCCGGTTGTACATGAAGGGATACCAATTTGCACCTCCCTGGATGGAGACGCTGTGTCAGGTGCGCAATGACTTGAGTCACACTGGATGTTTCCGGTCACCAACACAAAGTGCTCAAGGTCATATCTCCCTGAAATCAGGCACAACTTCTGGTGTGTAGTGACTTGAGTCACACCAGACAGGTTCCAATTGCACACACAAGGTGCTCTATGTTGTGCCTCCCTGGAATGAGGAACAATGTCTGGTGCCCAATGACTTGAACCGCACTGTGCAATCTGGTTCACCAACACAAAGTGCTCAATGCCGTACCTCCCTGGAATGTGGCACATCGTCTGGTGTGCAATGATCTAAGTCGTACCAGATGAACCTTGAGCACACACACAAAAAATTCCAATTCTGTGTCTCTCTGGAATTAGGCACAACGTCTGGTGCACAGTGACTTGAGTTCTACCAGATGATGCAGCTACACACACAAAAGATGCAAGCTCAGCGGGGATGCAAAAGGTTGGACATGGCACTGCTCCTGGGATGCCCACACCTCCGAGGGTCGTCAACTATGACACAGACACTGCATAAGATGAGCATGGGGTCACTCTGGGTCCTTCACCGGTGAATCCACTCACAACAAACCAGTTACTTATGCATATCGTGGCCAGACACTGAAGGACCACACTCCTTGAAATGCGTGCAATACTTTGAAGGCACCACACCAGATAAAGCTGGCCTTCAGATACTATACTTGCTTCAGCGCTCCCACTCTGCTGACCTATGAAGCATAGGCATTGATGCGAGTACTTACAAGGGCACCGCTCTCCAGATGACACTGGTAGAAGGTGTAGGTCCCTCATTGGAGGTCTTTGATATTCCTGACACATCCACGAGAGAACAGGGGCATGCCATTGTACCCTTGGAGAGCACTCTTCAGAGTGCACACTGCAGGGACCAGTTTGTCTAGGCCAACCACAATGTCGGCAGGGTGTAAGGTCCCTTCTGGGGCGCAGTAAATACTCCTTGTGCACAACAAAGTGCTCTGGCGGTGTGCAGCATGTGGGCCTGCATCTGCGTCCCACGTTCATGTGAGCGTAGCTCTAAGTTGCTGAAGTGTAGTACTAGCAAAGAAACTGAAGTGTGCCTTTAAATTTGGGGTGGTTCAAACGGTTTTCCCTTTGAACCACAGATGTTGCCCCTAGATTTCAGTCCTTTCTGTCATGGGGCTATGGAATGCAGATTGTTATCTTTAGTGAGGCCATGACCTGGCTCAGGGAGGCCAAGTGTCAAAACCTTTCCGTCCAATCTATCCAGCCAGGCCCACAACTGGCAGAGGCCTATTGTTCTAAATGCCCAGGTTTCATGGCTATCGCTGGTGATGCACAGGTTGCGCTTTCCCCAGCCTCCAGTGAAATGAAGTTGGAATTAAAAGGCACCAAACAAGAGTTCTTAGATCATAGAAATGCCCACTTCTGAGAAGTGGCATTTTTAGTGCATTACAGACAAAACCACCTTTACCAAGGAAAGGGGTTTGTCCTTGTGAATCCAATGATAGTAAACATAATGAGGCTCCTCCACTGCAATTCAGAGCAGCTCTATTGTGTAGTGAAAACAAATATGGGTATTCTTTCACTACATGGGCATGTGTGCCCTGGCACACAAAGAAGCCTGCAGGGACAGGCTGGACACAAGTTAACAGACACCACACAGGTGCAAGTGTGCCCATTCAGACCTGCTATGACAGGCCAAGTATTTAGGGGCACATCAGTGTACATATGTGCACATACTGGTCAGATCCACATTCCTGGTGGGGGAGAACATCTATCCTGTCTGTCTGTAGCGCATGACATGCCTTTTACCTGCCTTTCATACAGCCCCAACTTTGGAAATATTGAGAATAACATCAGTATCATATACTCACAATTCAAGTGCTGCGATCACACATGTTGAGGGCCCCTATTCCTGTCAACTGTTGTGTGCAAGGCTGTGCATTGGTCCACTGTAAAATCACAATATACAACTGCATTAATCCACATATAGTGACCTCAGCCAGGGACTGCATAAAGAGCAGGACATTCTGTCATGGCAGGCCGAAGAGGAACCATCTGCAGTTCAGATGAACTATCCAGTCAAGAGGTTTGCTTTAAATAACTGGAAATTGTATTAACAGGGAGAAATTGATTTCTCTGCTTGGCCAACAATCTGATCCAAAACATGCCTAACACAGCTTATCACAGCACAACAAAATCAATTTACAGGTACAGGTTCTTCATTGAAGCAAGTATGCCAATACAGTGAGGAGACACAACAGCCAACTAACACACAACAATCATCCTAACTGCGATGTGAGTGTTACATCTATGCCAACCATGTACATGCATACCAGTCACTATTAGCCTGTAATTTTTCATTAGAGCTGGTCAGGATAGCCTGGGTAAGATACTTTCCAAATAATTTCCTCTGTTTCCCAAAGCTATGTGGCAAGGCAGAGCATGGGATCTTGAAAGAGTTAGCCCAGGAAGCCATCAAGCTAAAATGTATGACTGCAATGCTTTTGTGATGATGAAATGATCAAATGACCACATGTTTGACATGAGTAAAGTTAAAGGACCTTGTGAAGTTCACAAATCAGGAGCCACCGTCATGATACTCTATCTTCTAAAGTCCCTGTCAAGTAAATTGTGCTTTGTTCATCACTTGATAACATTTATCTGATGCAATAACTCCTCACTGAGATATTTAGCACATGCATGTCTGAATGTGAGTTCAAAAATATAATAGTTGACTTGTAAAAAGGTGATGTTTACTATAGGTAGTCACCTAGATGTCTCAAACATAGCCAGTAGAGCAATGTGTGCTACCTATGTGCAGCTGGAGGCATGGATGCTTTGTGGGGCCTGTAAGGTTACTGTCAGCACAAGGCTGGTTCTTCAAAGTAAATGAATGTAGAAATGAGGATGCTGATTCTTTGCATACCCTGCTTATACAGTGCTACATTTGCCTACCCATTTGGCAAATGTAGCCTAAATTCCTTGCATTGCCATGTTGGCTCACCAGTCCTGGTGAAAAGAGACACTTGTGGTAGTGAATCGCCACGCACAAACACTGACAAGGATACACTGCTTTCAAATGAGGAGTGTGTATGCTACAATCACTGCACACTAGCAAAAGCGAAGTTTTCCACCAAGGGATGTGTGCCCGATAGATGTCCCTGAGGACAAGAAGTGAATGCACACGTGCTCCTAAAGTAACAGACACTAGCTGCATCTGTAAGCAGGCAAATTTGTGGAGTGATATCACACTGCACTGCAAATGTGTGACCCGTTAGGTTCAACTGTAAATTAAATGTGAGTATCCCGCTGCATATGATTAACCACTTCAAGACAGTGATCTGTGTAAGTGTCTAAGGGCTGAGCTGAGGATGGAAGCGTCATGTACTTGTGTATCCAGGGTAGAAGTGGAAATGCAGATTCGGAAGGCTGCATTAAGCACCCTGTATGAACCCAAAGATCTAATCGTGGCCATGCTGATTCACTCAAGTGACCCCCATATACCACAGACTGGATTTCTACATAGCTTCTAGCACCTGGCGCAGGCAGTGCATAATTTTCTTAAGAATAGGTGCGAGCCCATACTTTTGTTCAGAGGCCCACAGTCAGCGATATTGAATGTCGTCAGCGTATCGAACACCAAGGCTAAATTGTCTTGTTTTCACCTCAGGCCTCTTCAATCTACCACAGACACTCCCTCTCTCTTCATCTTTTTGTCAATGTTTTTCCGTCTTTTGCTTAAACCTTCTTTCTCCCTTTTGGGTTTTTCAATATTTTTCCCTGCCTCAAAGTCTGATGGGCAGAAATAAGTGCTGTCCCCAAAAATGAGTAACAGAGGGGCCCAAATGCAATACCTGGCCCAAATTAAGCACTGGTTGCATGAGAGCAGAGTACTGGTACATAACTTACAAACACGATGTGCAGGTTGATTGGAGGTCAATGTTGATTTTGGCTCCCGAATATTCACATTGGCTTCACTCACCACTGGTAAAAGATTTGCGTTGGATAGTAAATCCCAACCTAAAACTTTGTGTCTGGTTTGCAAACAAAAAGGGGTGCAAATAGTGCAAAGCATTAGTAAACCTGGGCAAGGAAAGTATGAGTGACATTAAGAGCAAATGCAAGTTAGTGAGTGTGAGAGAATGAATATGAAGGAGAATAAATGAGTGTAAGAGACTGTGATGTTATAGTCATGTGACATGCCTTCCTGGAAACAATCAGGGTCGAGAGTCATATGGTGTCACTTTGTGTGATGTCATCAAGATCGCAGGGTATATAGGCCCGTATTTATACTTTTTTTAGCGCCGCATTTGCGCCGCTTTTTGACGCAAAACGGCGCAAACCTACAAAATACAATGGTATTTTGCAAGTTTGCGCCGTTTTTGCGTCAAAAAACGACGCAAATGCGGCGCAAAAAAAGTATAAATACGGCTTTTAGTGTCATTTCCACTAACCCTGGCATTTTGGTGAAGCAACACACATGGCAGCAAGCTCTCAGTGTTTCAGATTTATATATCACTGCAGAAAAAGTAATTGACAGGTATTGACTGATAGAGCGTTCCTGGTGCGTCCTTTATGTAGTGTGGTCAAACTTGGCATGAGGCAACTGTTGCAGCACAGACCCTGGGTGAAGTGACCTCCGGGGACGCTACAGACACCACCTTTGCGAGCAACCAGCCAACCCCTATTTACACCTATGTAGTTGGGGATCATCTACTTATTTTCAAATTTCCCATTGTGAAGACTACATTCATTTGTCAAAAACGTAAAGTTCATTTTGTATCAGTGGTTCCTTAAAACCATATCTCTCCCATTATTGTTACTGCGCCTGAATCCTGGAGAAATCAGTTATGTGATCTCTAGAATACTTTACTGTTTTAGGCTCGCATCTTTACTTTTCGGCAAATTACGCGTTTTGCAGACTTATTGAATGTGCTGTACTTCTTGCCCTGCCAGTTTCCACTAATAAAGCATACATGACCTTAACAGGTTCCTCATACTTAACTTGACATCATGTTCTGGTTTACGTCAAGTATTTAAGCCTATGAACAATCATAAATGTTTAGCGGTCTACCTTGGTATTTGAAAATGAAAACAAAATATGCAAATATAGGAACAACCTGAAGTCATGTTCTTTATCTCATTTTCCAATGGTTTAAATATGGCAAATAAAAACACACCCACGGCCAGACGAATTGGCATGGCATTGATTGTTTTTGAAAGTCATTTTTGCCCTAGGACGGTAAACAGGTTGACTGTGGCTTGAAGTTTACCTTTTATTACTCAAGATTGACAAACATATTAAGAAAGGCTTGAAAGTTTTGTATATAGTTTGGGCTAGATGTACGAATATCTGATCTCAAAATACTGGTCACAAACTGTGGCAAGAATTTTTGCGACTAGTAAAGATTTTCAAGAACTGACTACGACAGGTTGAATGTTAATGAGGTAAGTCACAAATTGAAGCTCAGAATTATTGGAGGAAATTACAAGAATCATGGTCTGCAGGGGTCAGTAGAGCACTGATGTCTGTGATTGTTTTTAATAAAGCAAACCTTCTTTAAATGGAGCCTGTTTTTCTTAAACCCATAGGTGCGGGCATCGGCCACTAGCCGACACCTGCACACCCTACCTGGTGTGGGTCACAACCAGTGGCCGACACCAGGGAGGGGTTTTTAAAGAATCCTCTGGTGCTCGCACCGGAGGATGTTTTTTTAATTTAATCCCCATCAGGAAACCAGGACGAGCTTCTGTGTCTCCCCCTGCCCACTTACCCTCCTCCTTCAACCTGCTGGGAGGCTCGCTGACGTCATATTGTGTTTTTCCAACCAGAGCAGGAAGCAGAGATAAGTCCGCTGTCTGCTCCGGTGTGGAAAATGGGCCCAAATGGGCCTCTCCAGCCTTCAGGAAGGCCTCGTTTTAAAGGGGAGGTTTTCCCCTTTCAAACAAGACCTTCCTGAAAGTGTTTCCTGGGCATGGATCTCAGCCGTCCTCCGTTCTATGCCCAGGAAACTCTCCAAGACAACAGCGATGTAATCTGTGGGGGTTTGGCCCCCTTGAAAATGGGACAACCACCCCTGCGTATTTAAAAAAACTAGACTGTTTTTACCCCTGACGGAGGGCGCGATCGCACCCCCAGCGGTTAACATATATATATATATACATTTTTTTTTTTAAAGTGTATTGACTCGAGGGTCAGCTCTTTAGAATATGGGCTGCTCCCCAAAAAATACCCAGGCAGGTTTCTTTTTTTTTTCATGTGTGTTTACCCCTGGGGGCGCAATCACAGACCCCCAGGGGTAAAAAAAAAATAATTTAAAAAAAAACTGACAGGGGGTTACCCATGAGCAGGGCTGACCCCCAGGAGGTATTCTTTTTAGAGATGTGTAGTTAAAAAGTTAAAAGTGATCTCTTTATATATATGCCTATACATATATAGGTAGCAATAAAAATAACTCCTGTGATTATGTTCCTGCTAGACAAAGAGATTAGAATTTTGTCTAGTGGCAATTTTGACCCCATAATGTAGCGCAGAAGGTCTATATGCCTGCTACAAAGAATAGATCGGTATTTTATTTATGTGAATTGCTGAGTGGATTATTAAAGCCAATTGTTATCTGTGGTTTAAAACAAATGAAATGTATGTGCAAGGGGGGCTATGGAGTGATGAAGGGTGGCAGTGAGGAAATCCAAGGAGGAGGTCATGGGAGGGGGAGCAGCAAAGAAGCTTGTCGTACTGGGTGCCACCAGCGCTAATGGCTGTGATGATAGGTATGTGGCAAGGTGAAATAATAGCGTGTCTTTTGTTTTTTTTTCAGTGGCTTCAGAGAACCTGCTGATGGAGGGAAGAAGCGAAGGTAAGGTGACTGACATTTACTGTCGTACACATCACACACACTCACTCACCATATCTGCCACCTACGTAGACTAGTGTTTTAGAGGAACAGTTTAGCCAGTAGCAGAGATGGCATCTTGTTGGATGTCTGCTGCTGAAGCTGTAACTTGTGTTATGGCGGACAGCTCTGAGGTAGGGTCAGAGACTGAGACATCAGATACTGAGACAGCATGTAAAGGAAGAGGACAATGAGCAGAATCTGGGAGTGATTTTTCAGTCGGCAGAGTCCCATCCGAATACACCTCTTCCAGTTATTCTGAGGGAGACGAGAATAGTAGTGCTGTCCCTTCGCAAGCACAGTCTGTGCAGCAGGACAGCAGTGAGTTAGCCCAAACCAGAGAACAGGTGCGTGCAGCGGCAAGCACAGAAAGTGCTGTCTTGGCAGCCCCCCAATTTAGTTCAGTCCCAAATTCCACATTTTACTGGTGACACCTGATGTAAAGTAGATACAGCCAACTTTTTGCCAATTTACCATTTCCATCTCTTTTTTGGTGTTGACTTTCTTCACCAAATTGTGCAGCAAACAAATTTGCATTCTGAACAATTTCTGAGGAAGCATGGAGGCACTCTAGGGCCCCATTCTAGGGAATGCCAGTGGACTCCCACTTCTCTGGTGGAGTTGAAGATATTTTTGGGCCTTATGATCAAAATGGGGTTAGTGCAAAACCCACTTTGCAGTCCTGCTGGATGACTCGCACAGTTTGGGTAACCCCTATCATCTCACAGGGCCACGACAGGGAAGACCCAAATCATATTTGTGGAGACATCAAAATTATCTATCAAAAACAACCTAGTTTTGTAAGGCAGGCACTTGCGTTTTGGGTCCTAGGCTCGGTGACCATATAAGGAAACCTACCAAACCCATACATTTCTGAAAACTAGCCACCCGGTGAGTCCACAGAGGTGTGGCTTGTGAGGGCTTCCCAAAGTATTCTTACCCAGAATACCCTGAAAAGGTGAAACATTAAATAAAAACCCTATTTTTCTTTGCATTTCTGTCAGGCCAACTGGAGGAATATGCAGGGATCCACAACATTTCTACCACCCGGCGTTTCCCCATGTGTCCTGATAAAAATGCTACTGCACCTCAGATTTTAAGTTACAATTTTTTAAATGTCACTTTTGGTGTCTGTATCCTGTTCCTGCCTCACATGACTGAGTGTAGTTGGCAGCTGAACTTTGTTTTTTTCTCCCAGATGGCAAAACAATGAAGGCATTAGGTGTACTTGATGGGCCACTGGTGGCAACGTTGGGGGGGGCAGAGCTGGGCACCGTCCCACTTGCAAATCAATAGGCTGTGTCCTGCCTTCACACAAAGCACTTGTCACCACTGCAATGTCCATGCAGGCAGCTAGGAGCCAAGGCAGGGAGGGAAAGGAAGCTTCAAGTACTTCAAAGAGAATTTTCTAGAAACGTTTCCTTCTTCACAAAAGGCACCAGTTATAAACATAGGGCCCTCACACCCACTCTTCAGTTAATTTTCTGGACCTGCGGGAGGACTCTCCGGGGGTCTGCCTGCTGCTGTGACCTGCTGTGTACTTAAGAAGACTGCTTTGCTGCACCTGGAAAAATTGACATGGTGCCTGAAGCCTGCACTGAACCCTCAATGGCCTGCCCTGTTGCTTGAGCACTGTTCCACTTCTTGAACCAAGGACTATCACAGTGGGTTCAAGGGCTAGTTGACTGGCCTCCTGATCAGAGCCTCAGAGACAAAAAAGTCGACATTAATTTCGAATCTGAACCTCGACCTTGCTTGAGTCCTAATCCCCCATGTGGTGCAACTCCATTCCTGGACCCTTACTGGTGGTGTTAAAATACCCAGAAAGCCAAAACCCCAAACTTCAGACTTTTGGCTAAAAACTGCTTTGAAAACCAAGAGGAGATAAGGGCCAACCTTCTCATCTGTTCACCCAAGGTACATCCCTGGTTGGTCTGACTTCGGGCAACGCCTGCTATGTTCTTCTCTGCAGCTGCAAATTCTGTTTAGTAGTCCTTTACCAAACAGTTATCTGGCCTCGTAAAACTCTTGTCGGCTACAGCCTCTAGTTTCTTTCCAATGGAGATTTCTGATTTTCAAAATAGACACTGAGGGCCTCATTATGAGTGTGGCGTACCTAGGACTGCCACACTCACTGTGACAGTCAGACCCCAGTACTCGAGGCAGTCCAACCGCCACATTACAATCCTGGAGGGCCGACCCCCGGAGGACCACGATCCCTGCTAGGAACATTGTTCCAGATGGGCTGTCGGCAGAGTTGTACACAGTCACCGCAGCGCTGAACTTGTGCTGATTGCAACTCAGCTTTCCACCAGTCTTTTCATGGCAGTCACCCCACCTTGTAAAGGCTGGTGGAAAGCCAATGCCTGGGGCCACACGGGGACCCTGCACTGCCCATGGCATGGGCTGTTCAGAGGGCCTCCTGTCCAGCACCATCAGAATGCACACTGTCTGCTTTGCTGGTGCTGGTTTGCCAACAATATTGGCCTCAGCTTCCTTAAGGGAGCCAGGACCAATATCGTAGCACTGCTCCCGCCAGTCAGCCCAGCGGGAACACGTAAGACAATGTTCCCACTGGTTGGCGCAGCTGGAACATTGTGATACGTTTGAGGGGGAAACCACTTGTATGACGTAGCGTCCTCCCAACATTCAGCTTTTCCAGACTCCCAAACTCATAATGAGGCTCTAAGTCTAAACATAGAAATCCTCACAGTGACTTTGACTAGAAGTACCCTGATGACCACGTCTTCTACTTGAAAACCGGCTTCAGCCTTGCCCTGCTGAACTTCACCTTCTCAGTCAACATTTTGCTGAAATTTCTTCAAAGACCGAAGGTAAGCCCCGGCCATCCCTTATCTACTTCTTGTATCCGATTCATGCTCCATAGCGTCAGCCATATTTTTATGACTTTCATCCAGTCTAGCATGACTAAATATCCATTGTTGACTCTTTGGGCCAGATCTACAAGAAACCGGTGTAGCGCAATGCTGCAGCAAAAATAGCAGCGCTGCACTGCGCCAGTCTTGAAAACAAAAGGATGCACCTTATTTACAAGAATGTGGCACACCCCTGCGTTTCCCCCTGTGGAAGTGCTAAATTAATCTGCCTGCACCAATGCCAGCATCCTTGCACCATAGTGCAAGGGTGTCGGCGTTGAGGGGAGTAATTGTTTATGTGAAGGAAGTTGTCCCTTCCTACACATAAACAATCTACAATGGTGATTTGGCACTTATATGTGAGATGCAAAATTTACCACACATAGAAGTACTGAATCCTCATTTTTCAATGATTGCTTATGTGCAGAGAGGGACAACTTCCTGCACATAAACAACCATTCATGGCCTTTTGCTCTTTCTATCTGTGCTGCAGAATGCAGCACCCATGGAAACAGCAAAAAATAAGGAAGAATAAACGTCATGCTAGTGCCACCCGAGTGTTGCCACACATTTATGCCTTCTGGTAAATTGGGGGGGACCGTCAAAAGCAATGGGTGTTGCGCTGGAACACCCACAGCAACACCTATTACATGGCCCTCTGATGCAGAAAACTGCACCAGAGGGACCTACATTTACAAGGTGGCAATAAGCCACAAAAAGTGGCTTAGTATCTGTTAGACCTGGCATCTTTGGCGTGGTCTTCCCTGTCTTTTTTTGCCTCGGCTTCTCATGTTTTTAATCTGTGGTGGACTCTCTTTTTATTGTTTTTGGTACTCCTGTGTAAAATGTATGTGTAATTAGCTTTTCCATGAGTGGCATATTTCGTTTACTAGTAAGTCCCTAGTAAAGTGCACTAGAGGTACCCAGGGCCTGTAAATCAAATACTACTAGTGGGCCTGCAGCAGTGGTTGTTCCACCCACATAAGTAGCTTTGTAAACATGGCTCGGACCTCCCACTGCAGCGTGTGTGTGTGCAGTTTTAAACTGCCAATTCAACCTGGCAAGTGTACCCACTTGCCAGGCCCAAGCCTTCCTTTTTTATATATGTAAAGCACCCCGAGGAAGGCCCTAGGTAGCCCCATATGCAGGGTGCAGTGTATGTTAAAGGTGGAACATGCACTGATGTGTTTTACATGCCCTAACAGTGAAATACTGCCAAATGTGTTTTTTCACTGTTGCAAGGCCTATCCCTCTCATAGGTCAACATGGGGGGCTGCATTTAAGTAACTTTTAAGGGTAGTTTCACTTTGGGAGCAGATAGAAATGTGGAGTTTGGTGACTCTAAACTCACAATTTAAAAATACATATTTAGGTAAACTTGGTTTTTAAATTGTTAATTTGAAAATGCCACTTTTAGAAAGTGGGCATTTTCTGACTTAAACTATTCTGTGACTCTGCCCCTTTGTGGATTCCCTGTCTGGGTCAGACTGACAGTTGGGCTGTTTGTGAAACACCTCTAGAAAGTTAGACAAAGGGAGCTGGGGCGTAACCTGCATATCCTGATGGTCCATCTGGGCTAGAGTGGAGGGAGGAGTGGACACTTCCACCTGAATAGGCAGTGCCTGCCCTCACACAATGCAGTCTCCAACCCCCTGGTGTGTGGCTGGAGCCAGGCCTGGGCAAGGCAGGATCCTGTGAACAAAAGACACTTTCCTTTGAAGTTTGCCTACATCAAAGGCAGAAAGGGTTATAAGTAGTGGACCCAAAACCCCAGATTTTTAGATTACTTCTGGAATCAAGAGGAACCTCTGCCAAGGAGAAGAGCTGAGCAGCTGGAGGAGGAGTATTGCCCCTTTGCCTGTGACTGTGCTTTGCTGGGTAGGCCTGCAGTTGCTGCTTCTGCCTGAAAGAGAACAAAGACTGGATCTCCAAGGACTTTTACTGAGCTTGCCTTCTCTTCTGCGGTCTCAGGGCCATCAAAGACTTCCTCTACCTGGACTCTCTGCTGAGACTCCTGCCCTGCCAAGTGGTGCTCCATTCACTCTCCCTGGGCCCTTGAAAGTTGAAGTTGGCAGAACAAATACTGAAATCCACACACAGTGTGGGGAAATTTTCGATGCACCACCTGCAATGCAGCTGAAAAACGACGTACCACCCTCCTTCTGGTAAAAAATAGACACTCTACCTGCATCGCGGCTGGAGAAATGACACAACTCCCACTTGCGGCTGCTGATAATGACGCAAACACACGTAGTGCGGTTTTCCAACACTATGCAATCGGATTTCTCACGCATTGTTGCAGAGCGTCAAAGTTATCCTGAACCTGCGCGGATCCAACCTACCCCATCCTGAAACCAACACATCGCGCTCTTACTGGAGAGAAAAACTACGCATCACGATCTGACCGAAGAAGAAAATGATCAAGATCTCACCAACGAGTAAGGAATCGATGCATCACAGATTTTTCTGGCACACGCTTGCCTGTGCGGCTTTATTTCTGACGAAAACCAGGTACCTTATGTGAAATCAACGTTTCCATTGTTTTCTATGATGTAAGACTATTATTCTTTTGAAAATTCATATCTTGACTTGTGTATGTTGGATTTCTGTTGTTTTGGTCTTGTTTGATTTAGATAAATATTACCTATTTTTCTAATCTGGTGTAATGTCCATTTTGTAGTGTTTTCACTGTATTACCGTGTGTGTTTGTACAAATATTTTACACATTTCGTTTGAGATAAGACTGCTTGTGCCAAGCTACCAAAGGGGTGAGCAGGGGTTATCTTGAGTGTGTACCTTCATTGCCCTGACTAGAGTGAGGGTCCCTGCTTGGACAGAGTGCAAACTGACAGCCAACCAGAGAAACGATTTCTAACAATGTCACCTTTTAAATGTGGTGCACTGCACAGTGTCACGGAGCTAGGGCCTTGTAAATCTGGCCGTTGGATCTTTTACGCACATGTTTTTACCTGAAAACTTCAAAAACTCATAACTCCGGTTCTACTGATTGGATGTCTGTCATTTTTGTGTCAAATAATTTATTATTTACTCTAACTATTTAAATTTATTAACATTTAATCTATTTTTCTTAATTGGTGTGGGACTTTTCTTGTGTTGTGTTTTCACTTTATTACTGTTTATGTGCTGCATAAATACTTTACATAATGCCTCTAAGTTAAGCCTGACTGTTTTGTGCCAAACCACAAGAGGGTGAAGTATGAATTAATTTATTGACTTTCCTGAAAGAGACTGTGACTTTTGCTTGCGCAGGATTAACACCCCACTCAACCAACAACCCACGTTCTTGTAATAAATATGGGAAAACAAAGCAAAAACAACAACAATACCTAAATAGTAAAAATCATGTATGAGCTGATAGGGCCTTATTAACAATACAGAATCTAAAAAATTGAATTAGTCACGAAGTCTGTCCATGTCCTTGCAACATTAAAAATAGTTTCTATAAAAGACAAGTAAAATCAGATCATTGCTGAGGTTCCTTAATAGCAGTCTATCAGCTTTCATTACTGATGTTACATGATATATTTAAAAAATACAAGTCAACTGTTTTGCACGTAAACATGAAATACAGGAAACTCACAAAGTATATTCAAAGTGCTCATAATGTAAAACAAATAGCTAGCACTAGCTTTTGTCTCACTTTCCTAGTCAACTCCCACTTCATTACAGCTAATAGAACAATTGTAATGAAGTTTCATACAAATTAATTTTGAGACTGTGATGTTTTAAAACTTTAGTCAAATGATGTGAAGCTGTGCCTGCACAGCTAAAATGCAGCACCTGTCATCCTTACATCTTAAACTGCCACCAACATCCTATGAAAACATCATGGCCTTAAACTCCGAAGAGGCCTATTTTTCTACATGATTTTTGCATTTAATTTTGAGTTCAATCCTTTTACATTCCTTATAAGATATGTTCAATTAAAGCTAATAAATATTGTTTAATTAGTGTGAAGATATTTTAAAGCCAGACCTTATTCATGTACTGTTGAAGCTATCAGTCCAATCTCAAGCTAAATAGCTGGTGGCAGAATAGCATTACAACTACTACACATTTGTCTAAGCAATCGACTTTTCGTAGTACTTAACATCATTACAACAGGAGTGTGGTCTTGGTGCCTGCAAGATGCTGCTTAGAGCTGCCGCTTAGCATCACTCAATGCGGATGAGGGTGCCTTTTGATATATGAGTGAGGCAGCCCTCTTTCTTTTGATGTTTATCCACCGGACCATTGCATCATACCCACCATTTTATGTAGACACACGCCTTTTTCAAGTCAGGAGTCCTGTACATAATGCATTTTCTCGATTTTCTCCAGATTAAGTTTTTTTTTTAAAGCTCTGATCCAGTTTTATGGATTGTGTTTAGCAATGGACACAATGCTGAGAGCGGTGAGAATTCAAACCACCACACTTTTCTTGTTGATGATGTGCTTTCCTGCTCATCCTATAGAGGAATATAAACGTCTCTTTTTTCTAATCATTACTGAAACATATGCTACTCTGAACTTATTGTTTGGTATTGGTATTCTTCACTTCAACTTTCCATTCCAATGCTCATTAAATCTAATGTATAGCTAATTGCCCAGCTTCCAAGTTCCTCAGGATGAAAATCATGTGTTGATAACTGAACGTTTGGTTTCCAGTATCCTTAAGCCTATCTCCTCCACTGTGTCTCTAGGAAAATATGTCATAAATTACCTAAAAAATAAAAACACTTCTTTGTCACCTACAAAATCCCCATTTTATTGACACTGGAAGATAACAAATCTGAGGCCATTTGTAACTAATTTTAATGCTACACCATAGAGAATTGAAAATAACTGGTCAACTTTGGAATGACTAATCTGTGAGGTAGAACCAAAGGTTAGTGATACTCAAGATTCAGTAAAAAATAGATAAAATTGTTAAAGGGAGTCATCTCTTAAGGGAAAAAGGATGAGAACTTAGAAGATAGGAATCAGAGACATAATGTTCAAATTTATGGTATAGCAGTGGGTAATGAAGGGCCTGACATGATTTCTTTCTGATGATTAACATGCCTAAAATAAACATTTTGCCTGAATGTAGTTGCCTTAATACACAACGAGCCCACAGAAAAGGGCTGAAGGTCCTTTCCTCATCTGGCAACACTAGGGGCCACATTTGTTAAGGGTTTGTGTTGCCCTGTGTCATGCATTCGGCAGCACATATAGAAACAGGAAAATGTGTCCCTTCCTGCACAAAAATAATCCTGCTTGCAAAGCAGGCACCCTTGCACTACAGTGCAAGGGAACCTGGGTTAGCGATAGGTGCCAAAAGTGCACTAGCGCAAGGAACTGACAAGAATACTCCTAAGACAAGACTACCATGCATGATTGCCAAGGTAAGTGACATAAATATATTAAACCACAGAAAGGAGAAGACATCAAAGCTAATGGGTCTGCTATGTAGCTAAGCAATAGGTTCTCAAATGCAGTTTACTTAGGTTGTGCTTTAATACTGTTCTTTTTCTGCTTCCTTTCCCCCTTTTATTATATATCTTTGCACTTGTTAGTGATGTTGTCCCTGTGGCAAAATAAAAGGGATGGCAGAATTAAGGATATCATTTACACAACTTTGCACTCCATTCCCAGCATCTATACCAATCACCATAAGTGACTTGTATAATACGTCTCCTAGTGAGTTCAGAGTCTGTGTTTGCCTTTTGATACAAGCCCACTGATGGTACTCCATAAAAGTGTCCAACAGGGGCGCAAACCATGTCCCCTTATATCAGTGGAGCTAATCTAGCATCTCCTATGCTGGAGGGAACATGTCATCACTGTTTCCAGTGTCTGAGAAAAAGTAGGGGTGATCATGGCAGTAAGGAGGAGTATGATAGTATTGTTGCATTAGGCTTTTGCCCATGGGGTGAAGCAGAGAAGGGGAAAGGAGAATATATCGGTCAGAACCTATATGGTGTGTTCCTCATGTACACAAGTTTTGGGGGGATGTAGTCTTTAGTATGCTGATTTCAGGATAAGAAAAAAATGCAGTCCCTCATAGGGGCCTGCCCTCTAACTTAGCTGCTAATTTCTCTGGTCATGACTTTCACATTCGTCCAGTTAGACAGGTCATGCAGCCAGGGTGGTGAGGCATCTAGAGATTTCCAGGCCATAGTTATACGTCAATTTACCAAAACATACGCTAGGTCGATAAACTATATGGCATACTTATTCAAGTGTGTGGGAGTACAGAGATTCCTAGGATACACTTCAGGGGGTTGACAGGTAATGCCTGTCCAGTTATGTCCATCAACTTAGACAACACATCTGCCCAGAATAGTCAAATTATTAGGCAGGCCCCAAAAATGTGATAAAAATCCATCTCCAAGCATGAACGCCAGGAGCATTCAGGAACTACTGTTGGGAAAATGCGGCAGATCTGCATATGAGTAAGGCAAGTCTGATGCAAATAATTTTAATGGTTACACTTCAGTCGGCGCTCCTGGGCACTTTGCATACATGTTCAAGTGCAGTGGACCATTGTTGGTCCGAAAGTAACCCTGTAGGACAGAGTTAGAAATGACCCTGTTTGCAGGTCATTCCATGACTTTTTGCCTTGCTCATCCCTGTTTTTCTGCAGAATTTGTTTTCATTGGCCTTAGGACTCTGGACACTTTAAAACTGCTAAACAGTGTTAAAGTGCATGTGCCCTAAGCCTAAAACATGGTAACATTGGCTTATTCACACTTGGTGTTGAACCTGGCCCTTTTTACAGGGTTATCCCAAAGATTTTGCCTTCTTCCTTCTACTTTGCAGACTCTCTTTTTGGCTTTAGAACTCTGGGCACTTTACCACTGCTAAACAGATGGTATAATTCATTTATTATTTATTTTACCTAGGGCTTGAAATTAAATGTCACAAGTGATTGTGGCACCCACTGAAGTAGCCATTCAAACTGCAGTGCCTGTGTGTGCTGTTTACTGCCACTTCGACTTGGCATTTAAAACTACTTGTCAAGCCTTAAACTACCCTTTCACACATTGGTCACGTCTAAGGTAGGCCATAGATGGCCCTGTGGGCAGAGTGCTGTGTAAGTAAAAGGTAGGGCATGTACTTTTATGTCAAGCATGTCCTTGTAGTGGCAAACAGCATATTTCGTTTTTCACTACGGTGAAGCCTCCTCCCATTAGTTAGCATTGGAAATTCCCTTATACCCTTTTAAGTGCTAATTCCTGATCAGAAAGGAGTAGCTTTGTCATGTTTGGTATGTTTAGAATGGTAATGATTGCTCTGTGCTTATAACTCTTCTGCTTTTCAGCCTGTCTCCAATCACATCTGGACTGGGTGACAGCTACACTTTGTGCATTCTCTCTAGACAGCCTCAACACAGGAAGGGCTAGGTGTGACAGGGGATACATCTGCATTCATCTGAATCTTCCTGTCCTGAGAGAGGGAACAGTGGATCACACTTAGATGTCAAAAGGTTGTGTCCTGCCCTCACACAAAGAGCTAATTCACCCCCTACTGAATGGTCGATCCAGGGATGGGCTGAAAGGGATCTTTATGCACTGCAGAGGACTCCTTTGAAGTCACCCCCTACATCAAATGTATATTTGAGAATAAGTACTGGTTCTATGACCCCATGTTTTTAGACACTGCATAGGACTTGTACCTAGACGTTGCTGACTCTGTAATCTGCACATTGCCAGAGGACTGCTGTGCGGCCAGGAGGAATCACAATTTGGACTACCTTCTTTGTTGTGCTGACCTACTGCCTGCTGGGCCGTTGGAGAGACTGCCTTTCTGCAACTGGACTTTTGTGCTGGCATGCCTGCTGCTCTCTTTGCATGCCCCAAATGTTTTCTAAGGGTTTATTGACTTGCCCCCCTGCATTGCTGCAATGTCAGAGCCATAAAATATTGAACATAACACTTGCTGTGGTGCTCTGCCAACCCCAGGTCTCGGCCTCCTTGATTTATTTCACTTAGGACGAACCTGAGGACAGAATGTCTGCAGCATTTTGTTTATTTCACTCACTCACATCGGTGCTGTGTGACATCAAGGAATCCCTGTGCTTCTCAGCTGGAGTGCACGATCTGCGGAACAGCATGTGTTGAGTGCTCCGCCTCCAACAAAAGCAGCTTGTGTTGCACTCTACTGCAGCCCCTCCTGCAAGGAAAGTTATGACATATAGTCGGCCTGAGAGAGGTGCCACACTGAGGCACCCACTCCTTGCTTGAATCCCTAGGGAATCCCCCTGCAAGGCCCCTCATCCTATAGATCTGAGGTGCCTCAGAGAGACACGCTTGGGAAGACCATGTCCGTGGCATCTAGCCATCAAAGACCACCAGCATCTCTTCTGCACAGAGGGGTTTCCTGACGCAGAAGCCCTCTTTCATGGACGACACACAGGTCAGAAGCAGCTGCATTTGGTGTCCTGAATGTGGAGACCGAACATGGTCGACTCATGTGACCCTCAGGTTTGTGCCTCCCCCTTAATCTTTTGTGGTATTAAGAGGTAGAACCTCAGTGGAGTCCCACACTTACCACTAGGAACTTGTCTTAGTAAGGAACCTGCCTGGATTACCACATTAAAGGTAGTAGGCATGCAGGTATTTCTGTGCCCTACAGTTTGGTGCCTGATTACCAGATAAAGCTGATTAGGAGCACAGGTGAGCTGTGCCCAATGTGTTTATGGGTATACATTGTGATTCATATGCTTGTTCCTAACTTGAATTATATGCCCTAATAGGATGATGTATGACATTTCTCATAGTCTTGGCTGCTTTAGGATAACAAGTACTATCTGAGTATCTGCAAAGTGTGCACAGTATTTATGATTCATTTTGTTTGGTCTGGTTTTAATATATATATATATAATCCTGTTGGAGTGTGTTGAACAAATGCTTTACTCATTGCCTCTGATGATAAGCCTTTCTGCTCTGTGTCAAACTAGCAGAAGGTGAGCACAGGGTATCTTTGGTATGACTAGAGTGGTGGGTTCTGCCTGGCTTAGGTGAATACCCTAGCCAATGAGAAAGACCATTTCTAATATGCATTTCTAATATATTTCCACTATATGTGCCCAAGGCATGTAAATGAAATGCTGCCAGTGGGCCTTTAGCACTGATTGTGCCACCCACTTAACTAGCCTTTCAGCATGTCACAGGTCTGCCATTGTTGAGCCTGTGTGCAGTTTCAAACCGCAATGTTAACCTGGCACTTTTACTTTGTGGCCGGGCCCAAACCTTCCTTTTCAATACATAGGTCACCCCCAAGGTAGGCCCTAGGCAGTCCAAGGGCAGGGTGAAGTGTATTTAAAAAAATAGCACATTCACGTTTAAGTTTTACATGTCTTAGTAGTGAAAAAATATTAAATCTGTCTTTCACTACTGCAAGGTCTAGCTCTCCTATGGGATAACACTGGGATTACCTTATTACATTTCATAAGTATAAGTTTCAATTGAAAAGTGTAGGAAAGTACCATCTTGCCTGGCATGTTACCCCCATTTTTACTTGTATGTATGTTTGTTTTTGCCTGTGTCACTGGGATCCTGCTAGCCAGGACCCCAGTGCTCATAAAGTGTGCCCTGTATGTGTTCCCTGTGTGGTGCCTAACTATATCACTGAGGCTCTGCTAACCAGAACCTCAGTGTTTATGCTCTCTCTGATTTTATAATTGTCACTGCAGGCTAGTGACTAATTTTACCAATTCTGATTGGCACACTGGAACACCCTTATAATTCCTTAGTATCTGGTACATAGGTACCCAGGGTATTGGGGTTCCAGGAGATCCCTATGGGCTGCAGCATTTCTTCTGCCACCCATAGGGAGCTCAGACAATTCTTACACAGGACTGCCACTGCAGCCTGAGTGAAATAACATCCACGTTATTTCACAGCCATTTTACACTTCACTTAAGTAACTTATAAGTCACCTATATGTCTAACCCTCACTTAGTGAAGGTTAGGTGCAAAGTTACTTAGTGTGATGGCACCCTGGCACTAGCCAAGTTGCCCCCACATTGTCCAGGGCAAATTCCCCGGACTTTGTGAGTGTGCAGGGACACCATTACACGTGTGCACTGTACATAGGTCACTACCTATGTGTAGGGTCACAATGGTAACTCCGAACATGGCCATGTAACATATCTAGGATCATGGAATTGTCCCCCCAATACCATTTTGGTATTGGGGGGACAATCCCATGCATTCCTGGGGCTCTAGCATGGACCCCGGGAACTGCCAAACTAGCTCTCTTTGGTTTTCTCTGAAGCTACTGCTGCTGCCAACCCTCAGACAGGTTTCTGCCCCCTTGGGGCCTGGGCAGACCAGTCCCAGGAAGGCAGAACAAAGGATTTCCTCCGAAAGTGGGTGTTACACCCTCTCCCTTTGGAAATAGGTGTTAAGGGCCTGAGAGGAGTAGCCACTCCTGGCCTCTGGAAATGCTTTGAAGGGCACAGATGGTGCCCTCCTTGCATAAACCAGTTTACACCGGTTGAGGGATCCCCCAGCCCCTGCTCTGGTGCGAAACTGGACAAAGGAAAGGGGAGTGACCACTCCCCTGTCCATCACCACCCCAGGGGTGGTGCCCAGAGCTCCTCCAGTGTGTCCCAGACCTCTGCCATCTTGAATGCGGAGGTGTGAGGGCACAATGGAGACCTCTGAGTGGCCAGTGCCAGCAGGTGACATCAGAGACCCTTCCAGATAGGTTCTTACCTGGTTAGGTAGCCAATCCTCCTCTGAGGGCTATTTAGGGCCTCTCCTGTGGGTTTCTCCTCAGATAATGAATGCAAGAGCTCACCAGAGTTCCTCTGCACTTCTCTCTTCGATTTCTGCCAAGGATCGACCTCTGACTGCTCCAGGATGCCTGCCAAACCACACCAAAGTAGCAAGAAGACTACCAGCAACATTGTAGTGCCTCATCCAGCTGGCTTTCGTAACTGTTTCCTGGTGGTACATGCTCTGAGGGCTGTCTGCCTTCACCCTGCACTGGAAGCCAAGAAGAAATCTCCCGTGAGTCGAAGGAATCTTCCCCCTGCCAATGCAGGCACCACATTTCTGCATCACCAGTCCTCTGGGCCCCCTCTCATCTTGACAAGCATGGTCCCTGGAACACAGGAGCTGGATCCAAGTGACCCCGACAGTCCAGTGTTCCTTCTGTCCAAATTTGGTGGAGGTAAGTCCTTGCCTCCCCACGACAGACAGTAATCCTGTGTACTGCATGATCTGCAGATGCTAGAGCCTCTGTGCACTTTTGCAAGACTTCCTTCGTGCACAGCACAGCCCAGGCACTCCGTCCTGCATTGCTCAACTCGCTGAGTTGACCTCTGACTTCATGGGAACCTCTTTTGTTGTGCTGAAACAACTGCTGTGCTCAGATTTTCTGAACACCTGTTCAGGTGCTTCTGCAGGTGCTGCCTGCTTCTACATGGGCTCTCTCTGTTGCTGAGCGCACCCCTGTCTCTTCATCCAAGGAGCGACCTCCTCGTCCCTCCTGGGCCCTGGCAGCACCAAAAATCTTTAACCGCGACTCTTTCAGCTAGCAAGACTTGTTTGTAGTCTTTCTGCATGGAAAGAACTCTGCATCCTCCAGCACGCCGTGGCACATCTTCTGACCAAAGGAGAAGTTCCTGGGACCTTCTGTTGTGGCAAAATCTTCGGCTTCTTCCACCTGGAGGCAGCCCTTTTGCACCTTCATCCGGGGTTAAGTGGGCTCCTGCCCCCCCCCCCGGACACTTGTGTGACTCTTGGACTTTGTCCCCTTCCTTTGCAGGTCCTCAGGTCCAGGAATCCGTCTTCAGTGCTTTGCAGTCAGTTGTTGTCTTTGCAGAATCCCCTATCTCAACTTTACTGTCTTTCTGGGGTAGTAGCGTAACTTTACTCCTACTTTTCAGGGTCTTGGGGTGGGGCATCTTGGACACCCTTAGTGTTTGCTTACACTCCCTGCAACCCCCTACAGACTACACTAGGCCTGGGGTCCATTCGTGGTTCACATTCCACTTTTGGAGTATATGGTTTGTGATGCCCCTAGGCCTATTTTCTCCTATTGCATTCTATTGTGTTCTACAGTGTTTGCACTACTTTTCTAAGTGTTTTACTTACCTGGTTTTGGTTTGTGTGTATATTTTGTGTATATTACTTACCTCCTAAAGGAGTATATCCTCTGAGATACTTTTGGCATATTGTCACTAAAATAAAGTAGCTTTATTTTTAGTAACTCTGAGTATTGTGTTTTCTTATGATATGGTACTATATGGTATAAGTGGTATAGTAGGAGCTTTGCATGTCTCCTAGTTCAGCATAAGCTGCTCTGCTATAGCTACCTCTATCAGCCTAAGCTGCTAGAACACTACTAATCTACTAATAAGGGATAACTGGACCTGGCACAAGGTGTAAGTACCATCAGGTACCCACTATGAGCCAGGCCAGTCTCCTACATTGGTGGTGCAGCGGTGGGATAAGTACTTGTAACTGCTTTACCACTTTTTCATTGGTGCTTTTCATAAGAAAAACATATACCAAATACTTCAGAATATACACAGTAACCTAAACAGTTTAACTTTCCTTCTCTAAAACTTTCTAAAAAGTTTCTGAAAAGTTTGAAAAAGTTTTTCTTTGTTCTTTAAAAAGTTCCAAAAACGTTTTTCTTTCTCTGTCCTAAACCTTTTCTATCATGTCTGCAGTAGAGCTTACTCCGACAGTTGTCCAGGCAACATATGGGAATCTAAACTTTAAAAGTTTGAGGGGTCTCTGCATAGAAAGAGGTTTAGCAATTGGTAAGAATCCTACAAAAGATCTTCTCCTTAGCCTTCTCCTAGAAAGTGACCAGAACCAGTCTGGCCCATCCCAGGATCAGGAGGTAGAGGAGGTGGGTACCCAGCCAAACTCAGAGGAGTCCCCCGAGGATGCTGGGGAGGGTTCTTCGAAGGACCTGTCAGCTAACATGCCACCTAGTGACACTGGTAGTGGGAGGGGGTCACACATTAGTAGGGCACCTTTCACTCCTAAAGGCCAGGTTACTAGAGGCCAGTCAGTTAGGGACAGGTCCAACTCTGCCAATTCCCACATTTATTCTGTGTCTCACAATTCCCAAGGCTCCCACCCTGAGGATAACTTAATGGAAAGGGAACTCAGAAAGCTGAGGTTGGAAGAGGCCAGGCTGAAGCTTAAACAGCAGTAGCTGGCCTTAGACAGGGAATCTCTGGATGTGGAAAGGGAAAGGCAGAGGTTGTGGTTAGTTCCCCAAGGTGGCAGCAGCAGTGTTTTTGATAGCATTCCTGTTAGAGAGCAAGATTCCAGAAACCTGCATAAGATAGTCCCCCCTTACAAGGAGGGGGATGACATTAACAAGTGGTTTGTTGCACTTGAGAGGGCCTGTATGGTACAGTTAGTTCCTCAAAGGCAGTGGGCTGCTATCTTGTGGCTATCTTTCACTGGTAAGGGTAGGGATAGGCTCTTTACTGTCAGAGAAAGTGATGCTAATAATAACAAAGTTTTGAAGGATGCACTCTTGGATGGATTTGGCTTAACAACTGAAGAATACAGGATTGAGTTCAGAGACACCAGAAAAGAGTCCCCTCAAGACTGGACAGACTTTGTAGACTGTTTAGTGAATGCCTTGGAGGGTTGGTTACATGGCAGTAAGATGATTGACTATGAAAGCCTGTGTAATCTAATACTGAGAGAGCATATTTTGAACAATTGTGTGTCTGATTTGTTGCACCAGTACTTGTTAGACTCAGATCTGACCTCTCCCCAAGAATTGGGAAAGAAGGCAGACAAATTGTCAGGATCAAGGCTGCGCGTGGTCCAGCTTCTTCCCGAAGGTCCGCTGAGCAGATTTGAGGCACGTTATGCGCACCTCTGGTCTTCCCCGCGTGTTCCAAGAATGGCCAGCTGGGTTGCATGCTCTGTGGGAAAACCCACATAGCTGCAGGTTCTGGACATTGGTGGTCAAGATGCACTTATCAGTGCTATTCTATAAAAGGACTACATTACCCATGTTTTTAGAGGCAGCATCCATCTTGGGGTGTGTCTGGCCTATAAAGCCCAGCCACACCCAATCTCGTGGCTCACTATTTTGAAGACTTCGATGCAGGCAGACCTCAAGGGATCTTCCTCTGGATCAAAGCAGAATTTCTTCAAGGCAGCTTGGCAGAAACTAGAAGGTTCCAGTTATTCCCTTTTGGGAATTCAGACACGAGTAGGTCGTACTCGTGGGCGGTAAGGTCGTGAAGAGACCTAGGATGAAGGGAGTTGTTTCTCCCTAACTCTCAGCATTCCCCTAGACAGACGAGCATGGCATTTTAGGCCGCTTCTGTTCACGGCAGCAAACACGTCCAGCAAGACGCTTCAGTTCACAGCGGCAAACGCGCTCGGTAAAGCGCTTCAGTCCACGGCAACAAACACGCTCAGTGAAGCACTTCAGTTCATGGCAGCAAACGCACTTAGCAAAGCGCTTCAGTTCACAGCAGCGAATGCGCTCAGTAAAGCGCTTCAATTCATGGCAGCAAACGCACTCAGCAAAGTGCTTCCGTTCATGGCAGCAAACACTCTCAGTAAAGCACTTCAGTCCACGGCAGCACACGCGCTCAGTAAAGCGCTTCAGTCCATGGCAGCAAACGCGCTCAGTAAAGCGCTTCAGTTCACGACATCAAACGTGCTCAGTAAAGCGCTTCAGTCCACGGCAGCAAACGCGCTCAGTAAAGCGCTTCAGTCCACAATAGTAAACGTGCTCAGTACAGCGCTTCAGTTCATCGCAGCAAGACGCGCTCTGTAAAGCGCTTCAATTCACGGAAAGCAACGCGCTCCAGTGAAAGCGCTTTTCATGCACAGAAGAATCTTGTTGAAAGAGGGTTGCAAAGATTAGGAAATCACAGTTCATTGTTTTATGATGCATGATATGTGAGATACATATTAAGGTGCATTACAATGTTTGAAGAGACCTCTTTAAGTGTTTAATGAGTCTTCTAAACAGAGATTCATGTTTAGAGTTTTATCAATGCATTAGCGGTTCTATGATTGATATTTCAGAGAGTGTCCATGGTCTAAAACTCTGGTCTTATTGGAACTCTGAGTTCTCAGTTCATTCTGGTGTTGAGATTTACATAAGGGCCTATTGCCCAGTTACAAAGAGTTTCAATCTGGTGTTATGGAGATCCATGTACGCAAAGGCTCTAACGGTGAATTAGATTGTCATTAATGAGTATATGCATGCTTGTACTAACCTCTTCCTTTTCAGATCTCTCTCCCAGCTGTTCCCTGCCCTAATTCCCTTCCCCCGCCTGGCTTCATCATAACTCTGTGCTATTAAAGCTTTCTGAGTCGATGACGCCGGGAGGTGGGCCTTCTTGTTCAGCAGCGTGCAGATCCTGAGGATAAGCCACCGTGACACAAATGGGTCAGAACAAGAGTGAACAGAAAAGTTCATACAGGGGGTGACAAGGATGGCAAGAAGAAGGATGGTAAGTCTTCTGACAAGGGTGGGGACAAAGATAAAAAGCATTCCGAGTCTTCATCAGGCCCTAGAAATCCTCTGGGGGTGGTGGGTCCAAATCCTCTTCTCACAATCAGAAAAAGCCATGGTGTTATTTATGTAAAGTAAAAGGCCATTGGGCAAGTGATGCCGCTTGTCCAAAGAAAAACACCAAGGCTCCCACTACCACAACCCCAACTGCTACCTCTAGTGCCCCTAGTAATGGCAGTGGTGGTGGGAAGTCTACTACAAATAACCAATCCAAGGGTGTAGCTGGGCTCACTATTGGCAGTGTAGTTGGGGTTGGTCTTGTTAGGGAGACCCCAGAGGCTGTTTTAGTCTCTGATGGTGGCATTGACTTTGCCACCTTGGTTGCTTGTCCCCTTAATATGGGTAAGTACAAGCAACTACCCTTAATTAATGGTATTGAGGCCGACAGGGACACAGGAGCCAGTGTAACTATGGTTATAGTGAAACTGGTTCACCCTGATCAACACCTACTTACCTACTTGGTCAGCAGTACCAAGTGACTGATGCTCACAATAACACACTTAGCCACCCCATGGCTGTTGTGAATCATAACTGGGGGGTGGTTACTGGTCCAAAGAAAGTTGTGGTAGCCACTGAATTATTTGTAGATTGCTTACTAGGCAATGATTTGGAGACATCAGCCTGGGCTGAAGTGGAGTTGGAGGCTCATGCAGCAATGCTGGGCATTCCTGGGCATATTTTTGCTTTGACAAGGGCTCAGGCCAAGAAGCAAAAAGGACAGGGAAACTTGAATCCTGGAACAATGGACCAAGTGCTCCCAAAAGCTTGGGGTAGGAAGGGTGAATCCTTGCCCACTATCCCTCCCTCACCAGAAGATTCCCCTTTTGAAGAAGAGGAATCCTCTCCCTTTGCAGAACCTACACCAGATGAGGTGGCAGCAGACACTGCTGAGCTTTTGGGTGCAGGGGGGCCTGCTAGGGAAGAGCTGAGTGTGGCACAGCAGACCTGTCCCACAGTAGAGGGTTTAAGACAGCAAGCTGTCAAACAGCAGAATGGGGATGTCAGTGATAGCCATAAGGTGTATTGGGAAGACAACCTCCTGTATACTGAGTCAAGGGACCCTAAACCTGGAGCCGCCAGGAGTTTGGTCATCCCTTTGCAATACAGAGAGTTTCTTTTTACCTTGGCACATGACATTCCTTTGGCTGGGCATTTGGGCCAAAGTAAAACTTGGGACAGGCTTGTTCCCCTGTTTCACTGGCCTCATATGTCAGAGGACACCAAAGAGTTTTGTTGCTCTTGTGTGACCTGCCAAGCCAGTGGCAAGACTGGTGGCACTCCAAATGCCCCCTTAATTCCACTTCCTGTGGTTGGGATGCCCTTTGAAAGTGTAGAGGTTGACGTAGTTGACCCCCTTGACCCTCCAACAGCTTCAGGCAATAGGTTTATCCTGGTGGTAGTGGACCATGTCACTAGGTACCCTGAAGCAATTCCCTTAAGGACCACTACAGCTCCTGCAGTGGCAAAGGCCCTCCAGGGAATCTTTTCCAGAGTGGGCTTCCCTAAGGAAGTGGTGTCAGACTGAGGTAGTAACGTCATGTCTGCAGACCTCAAGGCAATGTGGAAGGAGTGTGGTGTAACATACAAGTTCACTACTCATTATCATCCACAAACAAATGGTCTGGTTGAGAGGTTTAATAAAACTCTCAAAGGTATGATAATGGGACTCCCTGAAAAACTCCGAAGGACATGGGATGTCCTGTTACCTTGCCTCCTTTCTGCTTACAGGGACGTACCCCAAAAAGGAGTGGGCTTCAGCCCCTTTGAATTCCTCTTTGGACAACCCGTGAGAGGTCCCCTTGCACTTGATAAGGAGGGTTGGGAACAACCTTTAAAAGCTCCTAAACAGGACATTGTGGACTATGTACTTGGTTTAAGATCAAGAATGGCTGAGTACATGAAAAAGGCCAGTAAAAACCTTCAGGCCAGCCAGGAGCTGTAAAAGCAAGGGCATGACCAGAAGGCTGTCCTGGCTCAGTACCACCCAGGACAGAAGGTGTGGGTATTGGAGCCTGTGGCCCCAAGAGCTCTCTAGGACAAATGGAGTAGATCCCTTCTAATTGTTGAGAAAAAGGGTGAGGTTACCTACTTGGTAGACCTGGGCACTGCCAGGAGTCCCCTTAGGGTGCTCCATGTCAACTGCCTAAAACCCTACTATGACAGGGCTGATCTCACCCTGCTCATGGCAACTGATGAGGGACAGGAGGAAGAGAGTGACCCTCTCCCTGATCTCTTCTCCACCACTGAAGCTGATGGCTTAGTGGAGGGAGTAGTACTTGCAGATTGTCTTACTGCTGAACAGAAAGACAACTGTGTAAATCTTTTAAGTCAGTTTTCTGAACTTTTCTCACTGATACCAGGTACCACTACTTGGTGTGAGCATACAATCAATACTGGAGACAGGTTACCTGTCAAAAGTGAGATTTATAGACAGCCTGACCATGTCAGGAACTGCATTAAACAAGAGGTTCAGAAAATGTTAGACTTAGGAGTAATTGAGCCTTCTGAAAGCCAATGGGCTAGCCCAGTGGTGCTTGTTTCAAAACCTCACAGTAAGGATGGAAAAAGAGAGATTAGGTTTTGTGTTGACTATAGAGGGCTCAACCAAGTAACCAAGACAGATGCTCACCCTACACCCAGGGCAGATGAGCTGATAGATATACTAGCTCCTGGAAAGTATCTAAGCACTTTAGACTTAACTGCAGGGTATTGGCAGATTAAATTATCAGAAGATGCTAAACCCAAGACTGCATTTCAACCATAGGAGGGTACTATCAATTCACTGTGATGCCCTGTTGTCTGAGGAATGCACCTGCCACTTTTCAAAGGTTGGTGAACACAGTCCTGCAAGGGTTGGAAGCTTTTAGTGCAGCATATCTAGATGATATAGCTGTCTTTAGCTCCACCTGGGATGATCACCTGGTCCACCTGTGGAAAGTTTTGGAGGCCATGCAAAAGGCAGGCCTCACTATCAAGCCCTCAAAGCGCCAGATAGGGCAGGGGAAAGTGGTTTATATGGGCCACCTAGTAGGTGGGGAACAGATTGCACCACTGCAGGAGAAAATCCAGACCATTGTGGAATGGGCTCCACCTACAACTCAAACCTAAGTGAGAGCCTTTCTAGGCCTCACCGGGTACTATAGGAGGTTTATTAAGAATTATGGCTCCATTGCAGCTCCTCTCAATGACCTCACTAGTAAGAAGATAACTAAAAAGGTATTGTGAACAACTAGCTGTCAAAAAGCTTTTGATGAGCTCAAACAGGCCATGTGCTCTGCATCTGTCCTAAAAAGCCCTTGCTACACCAAAAAAGTAATAGTCCAGACTGATGCTTCTGAATTGGGGGCTGGGGCAGTGCTATCACAGCTTAATACTGAGGGCCAGGATAAACCTGTTGCTTTCATCAGCAGGAGGTTGACCCCTAGAGAAAAGTGTTGGTCTGCCATAGAGAGGGAGGCCTTTGCTGTGGTATGGGCACTGAAAAAGCTGAGACCATACCTGTTTGGTACTCACTTTATTGTTCAGACAAGCCACAAACCTCTACTTTGGCTAAAACAAATGAAAGGTGAAAACCCTAAATTGTTGAGGTGGTCCATATCCCTGCAGGGAATGGGCTATACAGTGGAACATAGACCTGGGAGTACCCACCGCAATGCAGATGTACTCTCCCGATATTTCCACTTAGACAATGAAGACTCATCTGGGCAAGGTTAGCCTTATTGTCCCTCATTTGGGGGGGGGGAGTGTAGGAAAGTACCATCTTGCCTGGCATGTTACTCCCATTTTTACTTGTATGTGTGGTTGTTTTTGCCTGTGTCACTGGGATCCTGCTAGCCAGGACCCCAGTGCTCACAAAGTGTGCCCTGTATGTGTTCCCTGTGTGGTCCCTACCTGTATCACTGAGGCTCTGCTAACCAGAACCTCAGTGTTTATGCTCTCTCAGCTTTTAAAATTGTCACGGCAGGCTAGTTACTAATTTTAACAATTCTGATTGGCACACTGGAACACCCTGATAATTCCCTAGTACATGGTACCTAGGTACCCAGGGTATTGGGGTTCCAGGAGATCCCTATGGGCTGCAGCATTTATTTTGCCACCCATAGGGAGCTCAGACAATTCTTACACAGGACTGCCACTGCAGCCTGAGTGAAATAACGTCCATGTTATTTCACAGCCATTTTACACTGCACTTAAGTAACTTATAAGTCACCTATATGTCTAACCCTAACTTAGTGAAGGGCATTTGCAAAGTTACTTAGTGTGAGGGCACCCTGGCACTAGCCAAGGTGCCCCCACATTGTTCAGGGCAAATTCCCTAGACTTTGTGAGTGCGGGGGCACCATTACACGTGTGAACTACATATAGGTCAACACCTATGTGTAACGTCAAAATGGTAACTCCAAACATGGCCAAAAACATGTCTAGGATCATGGACTTGTGCCCCAATACCATTCTGGTATTGGGGGGACAATCCCATGCATCCCGGGGCTCCAGCATGGACCCCGGGTACTGCCAAACTAGCTCTCTGGGGTTTTCTCTGCAGCTACCACTGCTGTCAAACCTCAGACAGGTTTCTGCCTTCACCCTGCACTGGAAGCCAAGAAGAAATCTCCTGTGGGTCGACTGAATCTTTCCCCTGCCAACGCAGGCAACAAATTTCTGCATCACCGGTCTCTGGGTCCCCTCTCATCTTGACGAGCATGGTCTCTGGAACACAGGAGCTGGATCCAAGTGACCCCGACAGTCCAGTGTTCCGTCTGTCCAAATTTGGTGGAGGTAAGTCCTTGTCTCCCCAAGCCAGACAGTAATCCTGTGTAACTGTGTGATCTGCAGCTGCTAGGGCCTCTGTGCACTTTTGAAAGACTTCCTTCGTGCATAGCACAGCCCAGGTCACCAGCACTCCGTCCTGCATTGCCTAACTCGCTGAGTTGACCTCCGACTTTGTGGGACCCTCTTTTGTTGTGCTGAGATGAGTGCCATGCTCAGAGTTTCTGAATGCCTGTTCAGGTACTTCTGCAGTGCTGCCTGCTTCTGCATGGGCTCTCTCTGTTGCTGAGTGCCCCCTCTGTCTCCTCCTCCAAGGGGCGACCTCCTGGTCCCTCCTGGGCCCTGTCAGCACCCAAAATCTTCAACTGCGACTCTTGCAGCTAGTAAGGCTTGTTTGCAGTCTTTCTGTGTGGAAATAACTCTGCTTCCTCCAGCATGCTGTGGGACACCTTCTGACCAGAGGAGAAGTTCCTGGCACCTTCCGTTGTGGCAGAATCTTCGGCTTCTTCCACCCAGAGGCAGCCCTTTTGCACCTTTATCCGGGGTTTAGTTGGCTCCTGCCCCCCCCCCCCCCCCCGGACACTTGCGTGACTCTTGGACTTGGACAGGAATCCATCTTCAGTGCTTTGCAGTCAGTTGCTGTCTTTTCAGAATCCCCTATCTCGACTTTACTGTATTTCTGATGTTGTAGGGTAACTTTACTCCTACTTTTCAGGGTCGTGGGGTGGGGTATCTTGGTCACCCTTAGTGTTTGCTTACACTCCAAGCGACCCCCTACACACTACACTAGGCCTGGGGTCCATTCATGGTTCGCATTCCACTTTTGGAGTGTATGGGTTGTGTTGCCCCAGGCCTATTTTCTCCTATTGCATTCTATTGTGTTCTACAGTGTTTGCACTACTTTTCTAAGTGTTTTACTTACCTGGTTTTGGTTTGTGTGTATATTTTGTGTATATTACATACCTCCTAAGGGAGTATATCCTCTGAGATAGTTTTGGCATATTGTCACTAAAATAAAGTACCTTTATTTTTAGTAACTCTGAGTATTGTGTTTTCCTATGAGATAATGCTATATGATATAAGTGGTAGAGTAGGAGCTTTGCATGTCTTCTAGTTCAGCCTACGCTTCTCTGCTATAGCTACCTCTATGGGACCTCCAAGTCTGGTGTCTGTGGAACCACAATCTAAAATTACAATTTCAAGTCAGATTAAATTATAATTCTGAAAATGCCACTTTTAGAGAGTTGGCATTTTCTTACTTTTACCTGCTGCCTGTCTCTGAATACACATCTGTGGTGAGTGGCAGCTGAGCTTTGTGAATTCCCTCTAGACTGCCACACACAAAGGAAGCTTGGGTCTGAATGATGGGCCATCCACAGTCTAATAGACCATCCTGGGCAAGATGGAAGGTAGGAGCTGACACAGATACCTGAATAGGCTGTGCCCTGTCCCCACACAAAGGGCTGTATACCCCAACTTGGGGTACATCAGCCAGTCTACTACAGTATAACTCCCAAATCTCTCTGTATGATTGTCCGCTCAAGGATGGGGCTTCTGAGAGCCAGCGCATCCACCATTGCAACTGAGCTGAGGCATAATATAGCTTATAATTTAACTCTCACAAGCCTCTACCCTTTTCTAGCTGGGCACCTAGGTCAGATCAGAGAAAACAGTCTCTGAAGAAGTGCTTGTGTAGGTATACTGAAAAGGCCAAAAAATTGTTCACTAATCTGAACGTTGCCAACATTTTAGCTGTTGCCACTCTACCTATAGTTGATAGTGGTAGGGAACCTCAGAATGCAAATGAGCTGGGTATGCCAGCCATTCTAGTTGTGTTGGACCAGCCATGGAGAGGTATAGAGAGACATGGTTGATGCCTGTTTGCAACAACCTTCTCAAGGATCTTGTGATACTCTTTCAGGAGGGACAGTGGTCTATATGACTGCACCTCCACTGGGATCCTTTATGGCTTAGGCAGGATTCTGATTGTTGCCTCCTGCATGAATAAAAGTAGAGTGCCCCTCGTCCCTGGACCTGTTGGTACATTCAGAGACGTTTGGAGCGAGGTAGCTCTGTAAATGGAGTAGAACTCCATTGGGAGTCGGTCCTTCTCAGGAGTTTTGTTGGGTTCTATCTGGCCAATTGCAAGGTAAAGTTTTTCTATAGGTAGAGCTTCAACTAAAGTGTGATGCTGTAGAGGGTTATGTCATAAGATAGGTTGTCTATCTAGGTACACCTGCAATGGGGGCCCCCTGTCCCACCACTCTTTAATAGAGTGAAGTATAGTAGCTGAAGAAGGCTTGATTAATGTTGGCCTGTGTGTTCAGCATTCCCCACTCATGGGAACTAATAACATTCATGTGGGAATTTAGGGTCTGACCTCAAAAGCCAGACCAATACACATACCTCTCTGTTCCGTTCTGGATGTTACCTAGACACATACTCCACATAATTCAGCTTTGTAAGTCTGGTCACTAAAGCCTGAAGGGGGGTGTGATCAGGTAGACCCGAACACATCCTCGGCAATGGTAGACACTGACGTGTCGGGTAGTCCCGACACGTCACTTCCGCGTTCCCACGTTTCCGTGGGAACGCTCCCAGAACGAGGTCAGCGTTTCCCGGTTGCCGGGGTAACGCCAGAGGGCTTCCGGGCCGCGCTGCTCAAAGAGGAGGGTGGACGCGGAGAGAGGGAGAGAAAAGGAGCGAGTGGAGGGACGCCGGAAAACCCAACCCGTGCAGAGGAGCTTGCCGCGGTAGAGGAGACCCTGACCAGAGTCGAGTCTGAGGAGAAGGAGAGTGTCGACGGAGGAGCGCAGGAGACAGAACGCCCAGGAGCCAGCCACGACCCGGGAGGGTCGTGGCTTGCAAAGGTACGGTCCTTGTGGGGCACCAGAGAAAGTACACAGCTTAAAAGGGCACTGGGGAAGGGACCCGGGGAGGAGTAAGGGCGGGCTGGGAAAGGCCATTGTAAAGGGTGTATCTAGGCACAGGGGGTCACATAACACGTGCACTTTAAGGATACTATTTACGCTGCCCCAACACGCTACCAGCACAACCCTACCCTTTCTCCCCTTCCCCTTCCCCTTTAGTTGTGAAAAGCCCAAACCCAGATGTAATTCACCACTTACCTTAGCGTTCTCCTTCATTTTCCCGGTAAAATCTGCTGGAGCCATACGGGAGACATAGGAGCCACCAACCTAAGAGACAAAGAAGAAAGAAGAATAAGACCCTAATTAGAAGAGTAGAAGAAGCCATCCAGAGACCCTAAGAACCCTCTAAACAGAAGAAAAGACAAACCTCATAAATAAATCACTTACTTGATCACCATAACCGCTCTCCGTTGCCTTTATACCGTTCCGCCTGCCACAGTGGTGTCAGAAGTGGGATCAGGCAAAAGGGCCCTAAGGCTACCGAACGGTATAGACAATGAGTGAAAGTCCCTCATTAGAGGACATGATAAAACAACTGGCGGAAGGCCATCGCCACTTGCAGTTGGTATGGGAAGCCCACCAACGAGAGGCGAAAGAGGACAGGGAGGCCTTACAGTCCGCCTTGAAAAGTCAAGCCACTATACTAGCGAACAACCAATTAGTACATGAAACGGCGATGAAAAAGTTAACAGAGACAATAGCCGCCAGCAAAGTCCACCCCAGTGTCCCCAGTTCAGTACTACAAAAATATCAGGAGGGAGAAGATCCGGACTCCTTCTTTACAACTTTGAAAGAGTGGCTTCCTCCGCACAATGGCCTGAGGAAAGATGGGGACAATACATCGCGCCATTACTCACAGGACTCCTGCAAGCCGCATACCAAGCAGCGAATCCCGGGGGAACAACACCCTACAAAGACATAAAGAACAGTATTTTAGAACGGGTGGGGCACGATACAGAGTACTATAGAGTAAAATTGCGTAAAGTAAAATGGGGACAGAATGAGGACCCCCGAACCTTTTATTTCTGTGTTAAAGATTTAGCCCTGAAATGGTTGGGACCTATAGGGAACAGCCGGGAGGAGGTCATACAGACAATTGTCCTCGAGCAATACTTAGACTCGTTACCTACTCCTACAAAAAACTGGATAAGACAACATCCAAAGGTAGACACAGACATGGCCATTGACTTAGCCTGTGCATACCATCGATCCACCGATGTGAGAGGTATACAGCCCAGACCTAACATAAAAGCCGGTATACCAACCCCCAAACCCTCACCGAGGTTCCCTCTAGAAGACCTGGTTCCCCGGAAACTCGGAGAAGGTCCTCCCCTACAGGGACCACAATGTTTCAACTGCGGAGAGTGGGGTCATATAGCTCGCATGTGCCCACGGAAAGTAGAAGGAGGAGAACCTATGGAGATAGGGGTGAACCGACGGAGAGTACTATGTACAGGAGGGGGAGACATTAAATTTAAACAAACCCTAAAAGTTAATGGACGATCCCTATGTGCTCTCATAGATTCGGGTTGCAGCCAATCCGTTGTTCGCAAAGACTTAATAGGCCCTATAGATAGGGAAACCAGTCAGTGGGTCAACATCTGCTGTATTCACGGCGATAAGGAGCAATACCCCGTGAAAGTAGTCGAATTAGAGTGGGGCGAATACAGGGACTTTCTGCCTATGGGAGTTATGACCCAACTCATTGAGGAATGTATCTTTGGTACCGACTATGAACATTTCCACGAACTCTTGGATCATATCCGATATCCAAAAGAGAACCTGGAGTGGTGGGTTGAGGCTCCTTTTGCTGGAAGTCCCATTGATTGTCCTCTAATCCACAGAAAACTTTCCCGCCGAGAGAAACGGGATGAGAGGGTACACTTCCGGGCTCACAAAGAGCAGGAGCAACCCTTAAGACTTATAGCTGAGACACATGAAGCACCCATAAGTTTCCGTCACCAACAGAGAGAAGACCCTACCCTCACTCAGGCCTGGAAAACCGCAAAAACCGAAGAAACCGATGAGGTGGGTCCCTACTTCCTGGTTAAAAGAAACCTCCTCTACAGGGTTACCACTACCCGAGCAGGGGATCAAAAACATCAGTTAATAGTCCCAGAATCCTATTGGAACCAAGTCCTTAACCTAGCACACAACCAACCAGGGGGGGGACATTTTGGGAGAGAAAAAACTGAGGAGTATCTCCTCAGACGGTTCTATTGGCCGGGGGTTTTTGCACACATTAGGAGATATTGCTCTCAATGTCCCAGGTGTCAGCTTACAGAACCAGGTAGGCCCAAGAAAGCCCCTCTCCTACCACTTCCCATCATTGACATTCCATTTAGCAGGGTGGGGATGGATTTAATTGGACCCTTAGTACCCTCCTCTAAAGGCCATACATATATATTGGTGATATTAGACTATGCTACCCGATACCCCGAAGCCGTCCCGCTGGCAAGTATGACAACAAAAACAGTTGCACAGGCGATGATAACCGTGTTCGCTCGAATAGGGTTTCCCCGAGAGATACTCACTGACCAAGGGACCCCATTCATGTCGAATCTCATGAAACAAGTATGTAGGGTGTTAGGAATTTCCCAAATAAAAACCTCAGTTTATCATCCACAGACGGATGGATTGGTGGAGCTCTACAATCGGACCATCAAAACGCTATTAAAGAAAATAGTCGAGGACTCAGGGAGAGATTGGGATCAAAAATTACCCTTAGTTCTATACGCTATTAGAACCCATGAACAGGCCTCAACAGGCCATAGCCCATTCGAACTAGTGTTCGGACGGCAACCCCGTTCCCTTTTGGATATGGCTGTAGAAACCTGGGAGGAGGAAGCGGAGGAAGAAGGAAGGCCGTTATTGGAATATGTCCAAAACTTGAAATCCTATTTACAAGGACTGTGGGAATAGGTACGGCAAAATATGGAACAGGCCCAAGAGATACAAAAACATTATTATGACAAAGGAAGTAAACTGCGTACCTTTCACCCAGATGACCAAGTATTAATAATGCGTCCCACGTCTGAGCAAAAGCTTCTCGCGAGATGGCAGGGACCCTATCGGGTTATTAGAGCAATCTCCCCCGTCACTTATCTCATAGAACTAAGTGCCAATCCTAAAAAAAAAAAAAATTATCATGTGAATCTTTTAAAGAAATGGGAAGTTGCAGATGAATTAGACAACTCAGTAGAGATGGGTCAGCTTCTATATCCCAGTAAGGAATTAGACATAGAGTTCTTCCCCAAGGACAAGCAAAATACTGCGAATATGCCCTCTGTCAATGCTTCTCTGACAAGGTCGGAAAAAGAGCAGTTATATTTCCTATTGAGTCAGTTTCAACATGTCTTTGCAGAGACGCCCGGAAGAACCTCTTTAATCAGTCATAAAATACGAACAACCCCAGGTAAAACAGCCAGACTGCGTCCCTATCGTTTTCCTGAGGCAAGGAAACATATCATCGAAGATGAGATACAGAAAATGTTAGCCTTGGGAGTGGTCGAGCCCTCTAATAGCCCCTGGTGTTCTCCAGTAGTCCTGGTTCCGAAACCTGACGGGTCCGTCAGATTTTGTATAGACTTCCGTAAACTTATTGAGATATCTATGTTTGACACGTATCCCATTCCCCGAGTAGACGATGTCCTTGAAAAACTAGGAAAAGCTAAATATATGTCCACATTGGACCTCACTAAGGGGTATTGGCAGATTCCTCTTTCTCCAGACGATAAAGAAAAAACAACCTTCTCTACATAATCCGGCCTCTATCACTTTACAGTGTTACCCTTTGGTCTGCATGGAGCCCCGGCTACGTTTCAGAGACTAATGGATAGGTTATTAAAACCCTTTCACACATTCTCGGCAGCCTATTTGGATGATGTCGTCATTTTTAGTGAGACATGGGGGGATCATCTTTACCACCTTCGGCAAATATTCCATACCCTGGCAAAGGCTGGGTTAACAGCCAACCCCAAGAAATGCATATTAGGGAAAACAGACATATCTTATCTCGGATACAATATTAGCCATGGTACGCTACAACCCCAAACCACGAAGGTGGAAGCCATAAAACACGCCCCTACCCCTAAAACAAAAGAAAGATTTGCGCTCTTTCCTTGGTTTGGTGGGCTATTACCGTAGGTTCATACCGGGATATTCCACCATTGCGGCCCCCCTTACAGACCTCCTCTCAAAATCCCACCCTAACCGGTTGCTACCCTTTACAGACTGTCAAACAGAAAGTTTTGAGAGATTAAAATCCTCTCTTATGAGGGAACCTGTATTGAAATGTCCCGATTTCTCAAAACCGTTTCATCTGTATACAGATGCCTTTAATGTAGGGCTGGGGGCGGTTCTGGCTCAACCTGACGGGGACGGCAGGGATCACCCTATCGTGTTTATTAGCAGGAAACTTCTTCCCCGGGAATGTCATTATCCCATCATCGAGAGAGAGTGTTTGGCTATTAAATGGGCGGTGGACAACTTGCAGTATTATCTTTTGGGCAGACCTTTTAATCTATATACTTATCACGCTCCCCTTACCTGGCTGGCCGCTCATAAAGATTCCAACTCCAGGATTTTACGATGGTTCCTTGAACTACAGCCTTTTTCCTTCCAGGTCCGCCACATCCCTGGGTCGCAACAGGGTCCTGCAGATTATTTGTCCCGTTTTCCCTGCTCTTCTTCGGTCCTAGAACAGGACCGTTCTTGGGATGGGGTGTGTGATCGGGTAGACCCGAACACATCCTCGGTAATGGCAGACACCGACGTGTCGGGTAGTCCCGACACGTCACTTCCGCGTTCCCACATTTCCGTGGGAACACTCCCAGAACGAGGTCAGCGTTTCCCGGTTGCCGGGGTAACGCCAGAGGGCTTCCGGGCCGCGCTGCTCAAAGAGGACGGTGGACGCGGAGAGAGGGAGAGAAAAGGAGCGAGTGGAGAGACGCCGGAAAACCCAACCCGTGCAGAGGAGCTTGCCGCGGTAGAGGAGACCCTGACCAGAGACGAGTCTGAGGAGAAGGAGAGTGCCGAAGGAGGAGCGCAGGAGACAGAACGCCCAGGAGCCAGCCACGACCCAGGAGGGTCGTGGCTTGCAAAGGTACGGTCCTTGTGGGGCACCAGAGAAAGTACACAGCTTAAAAGGGCACTGGGGAAGGGACCTGGGGAGGAGTAAGGGCGGGCTGGGAAAGGCCATTGTAAAGGGCGTATCTAGGCACAGGGGGTCACATAACACGTGCACTTTTAAGATACTATTTACGCTGCCCCAACACGCTACCAGCACAACCCTACCCTTTCTCCCCTTCCCCTTTAGTTGTGAAAAACCCAAACCCAGATGTAATTCACCACTTACCTTAGCGTTCTCCTTCTTTTTCCCGGTAAAATCTGCTGGAGCCATACGGGAGACATAGGAGCCACCAACCTAAGAGACAAAGAAGAAAGAAGAATAAGACTCTAATTAGAAGAGTAGAAGAAGCCATCCAGAGACCCTAAGAACCCTCTAAACAGAAGAAAAGACAAACCTCATAAATAAATCACTTACTTGATCACCATAACCGCTCTCTGTTGCCTTTATACCGTTCCGCCTGCCACAGGGGGGTATCATCTTTGCTCCCTGCTTTCGTCTCCACTCACACCTCTGCTACTCGTATGGCATGCTCAAGGTTGAAGATCAGCATCAGCAGCGCATGCTTTACACCATAAGGGTTTTTTATGTACAGACCTGTGTAAGAGCCTTAAAGGTGTCCCACTCCATCATTGTGTTTGAGGCAGTCACCTCATTTTCCTCAAAACAATGAGTGATATGTGAGCCTATGATGTCACAGAAGTTTTACAGTGCTAGTGCGTACAATTTCTGGGTTTCCCTGTCTGCCTCACTGCAATTTCATTTTTACAGGATTATGGTCCGAAGATGTACAGCTTAAGTACTCAGTGGCTGGGACCTAAGTTGGAGTTACAGAAAAGTAGGTCTATTCTGGTATGCAGTTGATGGGGGAAAACACTCTGTCATGGTGGGGTGACAAGAGTGTTGACTGTCAAGCATGTGACTGTCTGTAAGCCATTCCCCAAAGATGTGTACTGCTCCGGTCACTGATGTTCCATGCGAAGAGTGGAGGACCTGTCCAGGTAGATATTTGGACAGAATTGAAATCCCCAACCCATATACTCAGTGCTACCAGGCCCCAGATCAGTGTGAAAGGGAGGTTTGCTAGGAACTGCTGCTAGTTGATATTAGGCACATAGAGTGCCAACTGGGCAATTGGAGCGTCCTCTCCACTCCCAAATATCAGTTCGCAGATTTCACCACTTTGTGTTTTTTTTACCAGCAGGACTATAAGAGCCACCCAGATGAGCACCCCCATAGCATACACCAAATAGAAGGTACCAAAGATATGATCTCCCCAACTCTACTGTAGTTTAAGGAGTTCTGTGGTGGTCGTGATTTATGTGGTGGTCATATGTGTTTCTTGTAGGTATGCAATATGTATTGGCCTACTTCCTAGGTAGAAATATATCAAATGGCATTGCCTAGGGGTATCCATGTGCTGAACATCCCAGGAGATGATATTATAAGTGGGAAAATGTACTAGTGGGTGTGCTGTCATGATGCAACCTCATTCCATCCCATGCCTCCTCCAAGGACTGAACACTTGTGCCCTCCCCTACAGGTCCACTCGCCATGTGATGTCAGTGACATGATGCTGTAGGTCCATGAAAAGTAAACTCAAAACTGGTACCCCAACTCCCTCTCCCTGGTAAGGACAACAACAAGTCCAGGACCAAATATAGACAATCAACATTAACCAAATAGTTTGTTCCATCTAGAATTTGGGGGTTCTCATCATTGATAGAAATCAGCAGATAAACAGTGTGTTTAGTTGAAGCCCATATACTATTGTGATATGTGCTATCTCCCTAGTTCAGTGAAGATTGTCTCAACTCTCCATACCTGCTCTCTTGTGGCAGTAGTGTTCTGAAGTCAGGATGCTGTACTAGAGGTCATAATACTTGATCCAACATCATTCGGGTAAGGTCAGGGCCTGGTCATAGTTTTTCCAGGATGTTCTCCAGAGCAAAGGACAGCTCCCATTCGGGACAGTCGACCTCGAGACTGGGAGACTTTGGGGACAGGCTGTGTCAAGATTACAGCTCTGCTTCACCATGCCACATTCTCTCTCTGCCTGTACACTCACAAGCTTCCTACTTGGTGTCTGCACGGTCATTGTCTCAAGCACGGTTGTCATCTCCGTAATGACTCAGATTAGTTAGTAAAATTGTTATGCCTGTGCATCAGGCAGAGAGGCGGCCTATGCTTTCTCCATCTATAGAGGGTATTTCGTGGCCCAGACTTGCCTCCCTCATCTGTGTCACCCTTGGAGGTCATCATTACACTGTCTTCATGGTGCGAGGTAGCAGGGGAAACGGAAAGCTTCGACACCCGCTCAGGAGGAAGCCCCAGTTAATTCCAACAGTGCAAATGAAACTATACTCTGCAGAGTCTATTGCTCAGTGTACCATAGGCCACTGCCAGTAAGTGCTCCTCATTTGCCTCAGGCATGTGGGTGGGGTGCGAGTTGTTTGTTGCTATTGGGAGCCCCCAGTTGGATTCTCTTTCGATCACCTCCCACTAGCACACCATCCTATCCATTGGAAAAGCGCCCAGGTGCACCAAATTCTTAGGTCACATCCATCATAAACCATGTGTGAGGTGCTGCTCATTCCTAGGGCCCCCGTCCTCACTTTGCAATGCTGGGCAGGGAGTACAAGGCCCACTATCCTAGTAGGTCAAATTCGGGGCCACCAATAGTTGAGAGTGGGGTAAGGCCTGTGCCAAGGGCCGAGCCGATCAGCTGTTTGTGGGTGGGGACGTCTCAGATCCAGCAGCATAGCCCTGCTGTTGCTTCTGATGCCCCCCATAGGTCTGTCAGCAGGGGGCATGTAGCAGTCTCCTTTGAGCTTCTCACCTTCAATCCTCGAGGGTCAGAAGGAGGTAGGATAATGTGGTAAACCACAGCTGCCACAGGAGAAAGATTACCTCTTCACAGTTGCACTAGCACGCTAGGCATTTATATCACCCCCACTCTTATAGTGGTGTGTTGGGGGAAGACGTCATGTGGCCCCAGATGTCCAGGTTGCTGAGGTGTGGCAAGGATGGTGCAGCGATGCGGCATTTCGGTCTGGCTAGGCAGTTGGGGGAGGTATGAGAGGCCAAGGTTCCAGAACTGTAAGGCAGAGCTCCTCAATTGGTTGACACTTCACTGAAGATGCCCCTAGCTGGCAATATATATTGAGCGGAGCTGATCCAAAAGAATCTATGCCGGTCATCTCCCCCCCCCCCGAAGACAGGGTGAAGGCTGTCAGGATGATGCCGGGCAGACTTGCGACATGGAGCTCCTCCACTCCATATCTGTTTCGGTCACCCTCTTAGCCACACACCACATTCTCATTCCTACTGCATTTTTCTTGAATTCAACTCTAAAGCTGAGGACAGTTTGTTCTCTTACTATAAGTTTTTCTCTAAGTGGTTAGGTATTACCATACGAACCTTTGACTTCTCTTTTTCTTTATTTCCTTTGCTGACAAGTCAATATAATGTTGCTCTTTCTTTTACTTGGCTAAATATGAAGCTACTATGTTTTTCTAAACCTTATTTATATGGTTCAAACACTTACTCTAGGTTTATTGCTATTCGATATATCATTAAATGTAAGACATAATCTCTGCATAATAATGTAATGGTAAGGGACTCAAACATCCTATTGAGAGACAAAGATGTCTTTCTCATTTATCTAAACTATACTGTCAGATTGCTTTGTTACAGGAGACTTGGTTGTCTGAAAAAAATACCTTTTTAAGAAATACTGGATTCGAAATATAAACTATTCCTTTGCAGATGATGACAAAACAGGGTTTTTTTGTTTCATAAAGCACTTAAGTTACAAGTTATTTTGAAAGAATGTGATTCTACTGGAAACTGGCTGTTTATTAACATCAATGGAACTCCACTTTCTATTTTTAATCTACATGGTTTTACTGTGCTTGATACATTTTTTAGGGTATTCATATCTGGGAAATTAATATCTTACACAGTTGAATATGTAAAATATCAGTAGCAGTTTCCAATAGAACAGAGTAAAAAACTGTTTCTAACAGTTGGTTAAAATATGCATGAAGGATATTTAAGTGTGATCTTTTAGAAAATATATTTTACTCCCCTGCACATCACTTCTTTCAATTGTCGAATTGATTATGTTTAAATCAGTAATAATCTCATCAAATATACATACTTTTTTTATGTCCCCTAGGAACAGATCCATCCATATCCAATGCTAGAAATGGGGTCTCTGGTTGGCGGTCAGTTTTACTCACTCTAGTCAAAGAAATGGATATACACACTTTAAATTACCCCTGCTCACCCCCTTGATAGCTTTGCACATGCGGTCAGGTTTATCTCAAAGGCAATGTGTAATGTATTTGTACCAACACACACAGTAATATAGTAAAAACACCACAAAATGGACACCACACCTGTTTAGGTAAATAGGCAATATTTATCTAAATCAAACAAGACAAAAGCAACAACAATCCAGCATACAGAAGGCAAGTCATTATTTTTTTAAATAAAAGAGTCTTACTCCATCGAAAACAATGGAAATGCTGTTGCTACACAATTAACCTGGTTTGCGTAAAAAATAAAGCAGCCCGGGTGAGGTTCTTCACAAGCAGGAATATACCACAAAGTCCAGTCTTTGTCCTCTTTCAGGCAGAAGCAGCAACTGCAGGCCAACCCAGCAAAGCACAGTCACAGGCAAAGAGGCAGTATTCCTCCTCCAACTCTTCAGCTCTTCTCGTTGGCAGAGGTTCCTCTTGGTTCCAGAAGAAATCTGAAAATCTGGGGGTTTTGGGTCCACTACCTGTACCCCTTACTGCCTTTGTAGTAGGCACATTTTGAAGGAAAGTCCATGTTGTTCACAAGATCCTGCCTTGCCTAGGCCTGGCTCTAGATTCATACCAGTGGGTTGGAGACTGAAGTGTCCGAGGGCAGGCACAGCCAATTCAGGTGTAAGAGACCACTCCTCCCTCCACTTTAGCCCAGATGGCCCATCAGGATCTGCAGGCTACAGCCAGGTCAAATTGGCAGGATAAAACTGCACAAACAGACACTGCAGTGGCAGGTCTGAGCCATGTTTACAGGGCTACTCATGTGGGTGGCACAATCAGTGCTGCTGGCCCACTAGTAGCATTTGATCTATAGGCCCTGGGCACTTCTAGTGCACTTTACTAGGGGCTTACTAGTAAATCAAATATGCAATCATGGAAAAGCCAATTACACATACAATTTACACAGAGAGCACTTGCACTTTAGCAATGGTCAGCAGTGCCAGAGTAACAAAAACAGCAAAAACAGAGTCCAGCACACAGCCACAACATGGAAAGCAGAGGCAAAAAAGACAAGAGAGACCACTCCAAGGATGCCAGGTCTTACACCTGATTATTGAACACAAGCCTTTTGTATGGTTTTGTTTTGTGTTAAGATGTCCATTGCATCCTAGATGTTTTTTACCAACATGTTATGTTTTGTTTGTAACATACATGTACTATATCTTGCGTTTGTGTACACATTCACAGCCCCGAAGGAGTTCATTTGATGAATCATTGGCTAAAGGCTGCTTTTATGAAAATGTATTAAAGAAAGAAAAATAGGACAATTCTTAAAAATTGGGCACTTTGGACTGTTCATCTTTGAGTGCACCTTCTCATATTATTTTCTCTGTGCTTGTCTGCTTTGCAGAAATACCATTCAATGGCTGGTACTAAGGTATGTGTGCACCGGATTGTACCTTATGGGACATTGTAGGAAGTGCGATATTTTGTTGCCGTCATTGTATTTTGAATTGTAATGTTATTTTTCTCATCAAATTGGGTTTTCTATTTCTCTACATATCTTCTCTTTCTAGAAGCAATCAATTCCTTGTGTGTCCTAGCCTCCAGCATTTTTGGCCCAGATCCTAAACATGAGGGATTAAGTTTAGATTTTGACAGTTCACTGTTTAGGATATGGAAAAGAGAATTTTAAAGTTATACTGTTGGAAGCACTATGATGAGCCCACCACATCTCACATAAGCCATCCTTGAGTGAAATTTCATATTCCAAAGCCCTCTGGACTTAATACATCAATATCTTATTCTTTCTCTCTGCATTTCCATTGGCCTGTGGTGAATATAGTGCATTTCTCAAATGTACACTAGACACATTGTCAAAAGATATGCATATCTCTTGTACACAAACTGAACACCTTTTTCAGTTATGGAATACACAGGTATCGTTTACCAGCAAACTCTTCTTTAAGGAATTCATTCACAGCTCACGTATTGATAGAAGTCACACATGCAGTCACTACCTGTAAGAAACTGGGTTATTAGTTGGGAGTGGTGGAAGCCTCCCTCAAGCAAGAACCACAATCTTTGTCAGGATTAACTACAAAAGTCACTAAATTGACTGTGCTAAACCATCTCATAGCTTGGCACAAAAACATTAGACTTACCTTATAAGCAATTTGTAAAGTGTGTAACAGAGCACTAACAGCAAAAAGTGAAAACACTACACAAGAAAAATCCCAAGCCAATGCAGAAAAATTGAAGAAAACGATACCACAATGACAAACATCTAATTAACTGAACTGGAGATATTGAATTTTAACATTTTTAGTGAAAATGGCACATTGAAGCAAAAAGCGCAACTCAATGTTATCTGCTGACACTAGGTTTGAGGAAAGTCACAAGTTCAGGCTGACCATGAAGGCATGCGTATTATATACTGGGAAACTGTTAGTCCTGCTGAAAAGTTCCCTTCTCAAGTCCGGTACAAGAATTCCATTTGAGGTGGAGGAGGAGGCTTTCTGCATGGAGAGCAGATTGAGCTCTGCAGAAAGTCGCTGTAGCATGAAGAACTTGTCATCAATCGATATTCATGTTGATAATGATCGTGGACAATTGCTGTCAGCAGGAAGTGCATGTCTCGCGTTGCTGGTTGTAGCTGAAGGTTGCTGTTGCCTCTGTAGAGCTTTGAGTTTGTGGTTGAGGTGGATGGCAGAATTTTGGCAGTCATCGCTGTAGCACAAGGTGCAGGTCTTGCATTGCCAGCCTTCGTTGACCATTGCTTTGGTTGTGAAGAGCAGGTCTTGTTTGAACTTTTAGTCAATGGTCATCACGGCTGGTGGGTCTTGCACGAGCGGGCCTGTTAACTGTCACTAAGAGCCCAGTGGACTTTTACCTTTTTCTTCTTGTAGAAGCTTCCACTAATGCCAGCCAAGGGTTCAGGATATGGGGCACCCTTTAGGGATCAAGCCTCACTCCAACAGAGGCCAGCAGCAGGCCTTAGACAACTCCTGTTGGTGCTGGGCAGCTGAGCAGTTGCAGGGAGGCCTCTGGAAGCAGGTTGTGCACCTGTAGTTCACATAGAAAGTCAGCCAACTGGACCTTGAAGTCACTCTGAATAGCCTTGAATCAAGTCAGCCAGGTCCCATATTCCTTCTTCAGTCACCAAGGCAGTCCTTCCAGTAATAGGGCAGTCTTTCTGGCAGCAGGGCAGTCTATCGTCTGAATCTTCCATAGGTTCAGGAGTGTTCTGGTGGCACTTTTTTTTTCTTACCCTGTGCCAACTTTTGTGTGGTGGTATTCCCTAACCTACCACCAAAACTGTTTTTGGCCATTTCTTCCCCTATCCCCTGAATTTGGCTCCAAACTGTCTAGGATGACAAAAGGCAGGGCTGTGGGAAATTTCCTTTTACATGTAAACAAGGCAGGATAGAGCTCCTCCCTAGACATGCTTCCAGGAAGGCCCTCTCTCAGCTACACCCAGGTCTCATTGGTAACTGTCTGGCCCAATACACATTCTTGCTGGGGGAAATATTAACAGGCCCAGCCAGCTGGAAACTGTTAAAAAAGCTTCAGAAGCATTGGGTAGATAAATGCCCATTTTCGAAAAGTGGCATTTTCTAAATTATCCTCTAAAATCTGACTTAACTATTAAAGTGAATGTTAAATTATAATTAATTTGAGTGAAAAAGTGAAAAAAATGTTCGGAATATTTTATTGTCAGGACATGTAAAACCTAAACACATGTCCTACTTTCTAAATACAATTCACCCTGGCCTATAAGCTTTTAGGGCCTACCTTACATTATGGATGGCATATAAGTACAGAAATGTTAGGATTAAGCCTGGCAAAGGGTCAATTTTGTCATGATGAAATAGTAGTTTAAAACAGCACTACAGACTCAGGGGCAAACCTGTAGACATGTTTTACAGTTCTACTTTTTATGTGGCATAATGAGTGCTGCAACCCACTTACAGACTTTACTTCACAGGATCTCTGCATATGAAGTACAATATACTACAGACCTATAAGTAAAATAAATGTGCAATAAGGTGTATGCCAATGTTCCTATGTTTAGGAGGGGGGCACTCTACTTAAGGTTGGCAGGGGCAAAGTGCACTGAGTCCTAGGGCCAGCAAAAACAGGTTCAGCATAAAAAGGCAAGAATCTAGGGGAATACCATGCAAAAGGCTCATCCTCGTCCATATCCTGTATCATGCAGTCTATTCAATACTTGTCCTAAAATCCTATCATGCTTGTTATTGTTTTTTCTAGTACTATTTTCATCACCCTCTGGAAACAAGAAGTTGCACAAGCTAATCTGTAGGGAATGCATACAAATCTATAGGCAATCAGAGATGTAACTAAGGAGGTAAAATACTTGGATTTAGCATATAGTGCCACCTGGTGGGAGACTCAAAATAAGTCAAGTGCACTAAATAATACCATCCCCTGAAGAGTAGAAGGGATCTCTGAAATACTAGGTAAGGGATGCCAATCTATCCAGATATGCCTATTGATAGCATGTAGATCTGCACTCATGCTTATCTTGGAGTTAACATACTTGGGTGCCAATACCACTCAGAATATTCAATCTCCTAAATCACTCAAAGTCTTGACATCCTTTGTAAGTCTTCTTTTAGCGCATCCAGCATCACATTTAGCAAGTTCCTCACCTTATGTGCAAATGGCGTGGTATTTTTCTTTTAAGAAATATGTTTTCAAATCCCTTCATTAAACCCAACTCTTTCTCAAATACATCAGGAATGTCTTGCACCTCTGCCTTACCCAAATCATCATTGGTCAGTGAAAGAATTTGTTCACATGTACTAGAACGTAGTGGGATCCCCGTGTCACACTGGTGTCACCAACTCCTAATACTGTCCTCATGTTTGGAAACATAAACCTTCCCAATCGTCTCCCTATCCCGGAATTGGATCTTAAGTACGTTATTTCCAAGGACTTCTGTTTTGGCTCTAATATAGCCTAGAGGGTTATTATCAGGAGAAAGTAATTCAATGTTGTCTTTAACAAAGTGTTCCCCCAATTTTTATCACCAATTAAAGCATATGGTGAGCTTGTCTCATACCCAGGCACCTCCACAATCAGAATTCTTCCTCCTCTGCACACTCTTGCATAGTGGCCTTTTCTCACATATTTTACAAGTTCCATTTCTAGCAAAACTCCCAGTACCACTGGAGAAATGCCCCTTGCTTCCACACATGTTACATTTACTTTCACATTCCTTGTTATTTTTCTTGTAGCATGTTGAGTTATCATTAGAGAATTGTCCCTCACATTCAGCACCACATTTGTGACATTTATTTTTGCCTTCCATGTGCCATTTTGTAATCAGCCATGACTTGGCCCCTTTACCTATGTTATAAAAATGAACATTTTTAATTGCAAATTCACACACAGAATCTTTTGAATCAATTTTCCCAACAACTTTTGCAACCACTCTTTTCTGTTACACAGCTTGTGGGGCTCTTCACACCCTCCACAGAAGCTGCTTCTTCTTTAAAATCAGGATTTTAGCCCACAGTTTTTCCTGTACCATTTGACTGTTTGTAAAGCTTACTAATTCGTACCTAATTAAGGATTCAGAATAGACGTCTAAACTCACAAGTCTTTGCTAGGTTCTTTAACAAGGCTATGAAAGTTCCTACCTTCTTAGAATCTCCTGAGTTCTGGCAAAAAGAAATTATATAGTTGGAGAACTATGTTATTCTGTGACCCAATATGATTTTCTAAAAGTCAAAGAGACATTCAAAAACCACAGACAGGTGTGTCTTCAGCATTTCCTACTGGTATTTCTTTCCAAATTTCATGCACATTTCTATTTCTTACACCTAAGTTATGTAAAGACACTGCTTGTTTCCTGGCAACAGACAAGTTTCCCTTCATTGGTAGTAATGCATGAATCAAGCAACTTTCTCCATTGTTTCCAGGGAAGAATTGGATCACCCTCCCAGATAAAAAGACCATGTTAACTGTCACAACAATGTTTGTTTTTGGAGATAGTATATGGTGAGGAAAACCAATGTGTCCTGTTGTGTATTCCAATTTAAAATTAATATTCCAGTTCCAAATCGGCCACCATTTAATGGAATTTTCCATTGATGCATATGTCAGAGTAAATAAATGTTGTTTTCTCTGTTACTCTGAAATAATTTTGTTTACTACTTCCTATTGTAAACAGGGTTAGCCCAAGCAACTTCCAGCAATAATGGCCTCCAATAATGTTCCATTGTCCGCATTGTTTGCAGGGACATAAGTACAACAAACAGCTCCTATCTTGGCACATACTCCTCCTTCTATGGCCGTCTTAATAACTTGTACATAATGGTGCTGCATGATCATCATTCTCATGGCATCCAGCTCTTCCTTTATGACATTAAATCTGTCTCTTATGGCATTGATCACCATCATTAGCTCCCATTTAGTTATTTTCACCCATTGAGCAGTTGCTTTTGGTGGAACGAATGATAAGATACTTCCAAAAAAACAGTTGGGCTTTAATGAACAACCTGTGCTCTTGAACATATTTCAAGGTCGCAGTGTCATAAAATTTTGCAGCTCTTCGCCTCCGGTGATGGTGCAACAAGGTCGCTGGATGGCTCATGGGATGGTCATATAACTTGGAAATATTTATTCTTAGCATGACTGAGACTAGTGTGTGCAAAGTAACCAAAGAACAGAGGCTATTCAAGTTAGATGGCAACTGGGGGTATAGCAGTTCTCCACACTGCAAATAATAGTCCATGAGGCTGGATGTGCCCTGCGAGTTGGTGTTATCTACTGTGGTATTGCAGTTGATATTTTTCCCTACATTAATGGTGCAATTCCCTCTGAAATATAAAGAAACAGATATTAATCTCATGACTGTCCAGGGGATTACTGCACCACCCATCCAAGTATATGCGCGCAATTTCCTATTACATCATCACTAATGTCAGTTCCATTCCATAGGGACATAGCCCTAAAGGAAAATTCAGTATTGGAATGCCATTGGTCATGAGCATAAACTGATCCAGTAACTTTGATTACTGGCCTACGGACACAATCCAGGGGGAAAGGGGTTTACTATGTAATTATTTCATCTGGTGGTCAGGTGAGTCACCGCTAAAAAATCTAAGTTTAGAACTACGTTTATCCATTCTGTAGTGTTGTGATGACCTATTTTCTGCATTCATGATATTTCATCCTTGATATCCTGCCTATCTGTGAGGATATGTACTATTTCTACTAGGGAGATTAACTCTAAAATATGCCACCCTGAAATGTGTCAGCTGCATTTGGACCTTAATCCTACAGAGGTAAAGGTGGAAAAGACATAAAGCTTTTCCCGGGGGTACTTCTTCGGTTGAGTGTAATCTATTTGATCCTGTGGCATGGGATATCAATGATCAAACACAGCATGATTTATTAGTGTATTCTAATCCTATTTCTGAGATATGTTGATAGCACATATCTAACAGGCTAGCATGAATATTATGAGACACATTAGTATGTTTAGACATTTTTTTTCGCAGGTGTGTGACATAGTGATAAGAGATTTAGCAAGTACCGCTATGGAAATGCAACAACAGAAAAAAAGACAAAAAAGAACAAGTAAAACATAAATATATAACTTTCCATTTGCAGAATCGAAAAGTTGTTCCAAAGCAGAGGTTTTGGGGGAGGGGAGTTTACAGTTGCATTCATCTTCCCCCCTCTTTTCCCTTTTATGTTGCTTACTTTGCTTGGTGTGAAGCGGGATCCATCTGGACATCCATCAGGTAGATCTATGGCTCCTGCCGTGGACCTTGATTGCTATAGGAGTAACCATTGCTAATGCGAAGTGTTAGTTGAACTTGGGATCCTTCCATTTCTGGACAAAGTTTTTTGATGTACAATCAATCTCGTACTTGACCGGCTGGGAGGTCGCACTCAGTGGTGGCGCGCTTCTCCTTTCCTTTGGTTGCCTGCTTGTTAACTTTGCAGCCTTTGTTAATTCAGAAAGAGAAACATGCATTTCATCATTCAGAATTTCAGCTGTACTTTCCACCTGAACCTTACATCTAGTGGCAGGTATTTGTGTGTTCATGAGCCTTCCGGTCACTAGCTGATGGAGAATCAAGTGGTGGTTATAAGTGGGTGTCTTCCTAAGAGAAAATAGTGCTTGTGGTAAACAATATGACCATGTTTTGTGAAATATGGTGCATAATTTGCTTATCTTATTTTTTTCTGGAAGCCGCTAAGGCACTCTACTGTAGCGTTACTTTGGGGGTGGTGAACAGAAGATAGTTTGTCTTATCCCCCAAAATTGTTGTGAGGTGAATGAAAATGAAATTGACAAAGTATGTGCTGTTATCTAATTTTAACCATGGGGGAATTTTTCAGTGAGGAATCATTTCACGAATCACAAACGTAGCAGCTGACTTGGCATCATAGTGGACACATGGTCCTACTTCAACCAACCAGGAAAAAATACAAACCACAACTGTGAGGTGGCAACAGTTGTTACATCAATCAATCAAATTAATAAAATCTCAAGAGCCTTAAAGAGACCTTGTTGTCATGGCATGGTGGAATTTACTAACTTCATTGTGTGGTTTAGGGAGAATTGTTGGCAAATGGTACAATTATGATTGTACATAGTAAGCATATCATACAGGATGGGAAGCATATCATGCAGGATGGGATCAAAACAATCTTGTTGTATCTGCATAGACAAGTGATCTCTCAGTATGTGAGCCAGTGAGTGCAGTTGATCAACATCTATTGTGAGTAAGACCTGAGGCATCACTGGTTTACCTGTAGATATTTGTCTACAGATCAAATCATCAACTCATTGGGAGCACCCTGTAGCCTCCCATAATTGATTTTCATGCAGCGGAGCAGATTCCTGTAGTTCTCTAAGATGTAAACATGCTTTCTCAGCATAATGAGATGTGATAATATCAGTGGTAGTGTTTGATGCGGGCTCATGCGGTGAGGCAGCCTAGGTCATTAAGACTTGAATATATTGTGAACCTGATGGTACAGACAGGGTGTGCGCCTAGTGAGATCTTTAACTGCCCAAACTGCTAATGCTTTCTCCCGTGACACAAAGTCTTGTCCATTTGTATGTGCTATACACTTCACAACTGCCACTGCTAGTGTTAGGGTAAGTGTCTCTATTAGGGCCCCTAAAAGATTCACATGCATGACAGGGCTCCAGTCTGACTTGACTTGAGCCCCTTCTGCTTTATCTCATGATGTTTGAATGTAATGTAGTAGTTACATAATCTGCAACTTGATTGTGATAACTTTTTCTATTCCTTGCTTTAGGCGCACTGTCAGGGCAATCAATTCTGCTGCTTGTGCAGCCTAATGTGCTGGCAGTATTAGTTGCTCGACTATGCTAAGTGTGTCTGAGGAATCGTACTGCTTTGCTCTAACCACCGCCACACCTGTGTGTCTTATTCCTGTGTCCTGATTGATAGTGGAGGATCCATAAACAAAATATACGATAATTCCAGGAATGGGATCCTCTGCAGCTTGGCTGAATTCATGAGGGACATATCTGCACAGTCGTGTGCATAATCTTCTGAGTCTAAAATAGGGTGAGCAAAAAATGTTGCAGGATTCACATTATAGCATTTTACAACTTTCAAGGATGGGAGTGTCAGTATTACCTCATACTCTGATACTCCCTGTGTAGCCAGGGTAATCTTAGCCTTTTGAATGATGGCAAACACTGCAGTTTCTGCATAGAGCGGCAGAGGTGCCCCCGTGACATAGGGGGAGGGGTTCTTGTATCGCAAAGGCTGCAGTGGTGAAGGCTTGTTCACAGGGTAATATCCTTTCATTACTGAGCCCAACAGACCACTGAAGAATGCAGTGGGTTTGTGTCCTGAAGGATATTTTTGTATGAGGAGAGCAGTCATCACTTGATTATTGTAGTGGCAGAAGAGGTAACATTCTTTGGTGTAGTCAGGGATCCCCAAAACTCAGGCATTTGTTAACTCAGTTTTCAATCTTTTGACATTTTCCCTCATTTCTGGTGTCCATGTTATTTTATTGTATGTTTTTTGATTGCTTAATAGAGGTCAGCGGGGTGCTACTAAAGTGCTGTAGTCAAAGACGCAATGTCTCACATAGTTGGAAAGGCCAAGGTACTTCTCCATTCCCTTAACAGACTCCGGTTTAGTGGTTTGGCATATAGATGCTGCCCTCCCAGGTGTCAATCGGTGACCAGATGTTGACAGTATTTGCCCTTGATAGTGGATCTCCTTCTGACAGTACTGAAATTAAGGGCATTTTTGTGGAAAAGTGGTGAATCATTAATGATGAGCCACTTTTCTAGCGCCCCATTGCGCCCCACCTAATGACACCATGTGAGCGCCGTATTTACAATACCGAGCACCATGGCGGCCATGTCCACATTAGTATCATAGTTTACACTGCTAATGTGGCACTTTGTTGGATTAGCGCCATAAATGAAAGCGCTTATCCAGCAAAGCACAGGGAGGCCCATTGTTTTTAATGGGAGCATCATCTTAATGTATGCCTTACGCAGGAATTAATAATGATGCTAAAAATGGCACAGTAAATCTAGTAAATTTCACTGTGCCATTTTTCAGGCCTCCCTATGTGGGGGCCCTCCCCTTGCATAAATTATGCCTGGCGCAGGCATAATGTGGTGCAAGGGTTTACAAAGTGGCACAATGTTTGCATTGCGCCACTTTGTAAATATGGCATGTGGGAAATGCCACCTTGACGCCACATTTGCATTAAAAAAGGACACTAATGTAGCGCAAGGCGGCGCTAGCCGCATTATAAATATATCCCTTTGTTTTTCTGCACTTTATAGCTTCTGTGTGCGAGAGTGACCAGAAGGGACATATTATCTTCCTACTTTGTTGTTCTGTGGGGCTGCAGACTAGTATATCATTAAAATATTGCAACAGAGTACTGTCACAATGAACGTTTGATTGATAATTTTCACCACCCTCTTGAAAATACTTGGGGATTCACTATACCCTTGTGGCAAACAAGAATACAAATACTAAGTCCTGTGATAGAAGAACGCTGTGAAATAATGACTGTCTGGATGAAAAGGGATGCTGAAGAAGGCATTCTTAAGACACATGACAAACACAAATTTAGCATCTTGTGGGATGCTTGTCAAAATAATGTAAGGCTCAGGAACAATGGAGAATTCTGACACCACTATATCTTTGAGTTGGTGCAGGTCTTGAATCATATGCCAAGTATTATCCTTAGATTTCTTAAGTGGGTAAATATGGGTATTACGCGGGGGACACTCCGGGGTACATCGCTCCTTGCTCTAGTAATGCCTGTATTATAGGGGTGATGGCCTAATCCGCTTCTTCGGAGCAGGATACTGTTTTCCTGAGGTAGGATAACACCCTCCTTTAATTCTGAATGGAGTGGTGTTGTGGATAAGGCCTACGCCATTGGATCCCTTGGTCTGTAGAGAATAAGGTACTTAGGACAGATGTGAATTCCTGACGCTCATGGAAAGTGCTCTATCAGGGGCAGGACCACAAGCCCCAGACTGCCCAGTGGGAGAGGAGGAGACGGAAACCCGGCAGCCTCATAATCATTGCCGTAGTCCCCGCAACGCAAGACACTCCTCGAAAGTGCTCTATCGGGGACTGGACCACAAGCCCCAGACTGCCCGGTGGGACAGGAGGAGGGAGGAACCCGGTGACCTCATAATCAGCGCAGCAGTCCCCATAGCAAGGGACGCTCCTGGAAAGTGCTCTATTGGGGCAAGGACTACAAGCCCCAGGCTGCCCAGCAGGAGAAGAGGGGGTGGGAACCCAGCGGCCTCATAACTAGCACCGCAGTCCCCACAGTGCGGGACACGAGCTAGACACACCCGGGCCAAGACTGGGCAGTCTTCTCCTGTCATCGGCCGAAAGAGGCCAGGCTGGGACCTCTCTCTTTCCCCATGTGATCGGGCCGCCTTTTACTGTGCTGGGTAAATAAGGCACGTGAGCACCTAAATCCAAATAGTGAAGAGGAAGAACAATGTGCATAGTGATAAAAGCAGCTTGGGTTATTCTGCTCAACGATCTATTACTAATTGTTTATCATCTGTTATGGGGGCCATTGAGTCTGAATTAGAGCATGTGGAGGTCAAGATTGGAGCGGTGCAGAAACTGTCACAGATGCCTCCCCTGGAATCTCTGATATTAATAAAGTCCACCTCACCCGAGTATCCATTGCAGAAGCCCCCGGATTGAGACCCTCCTCAGGTCAGAACAAAAGTACATTCTCTGCACCCTACCCCGCAGTACGTGAGTCCAACAAAGGACTTCTCAAAGGTCTTAATAGCAGATTTCTCTCTGATGCGCTCCCCACCACCGAAGAAGAGAAGGGTGGGGGTAAAAAGCAGTTGAGTACAAAAGGAAAAAAGGGATGTAACACATACACTCACAAAATAAGGAAAGGGTGCCCAGGTGACCGATGATATGCTGGGAGAATGCGTAATGGGAAAATGCATTCTAAACTACTTTATTTCTAAAAATTGACTCTACATTAAAGTTGTTTTGTACAATATTGGAGGAGAAATTTACTTAGCTGATCACTGAAAAGATGGATCTTTTGCAAGCAAATATGACCAGTTTGTTTCCACAGATAACCTATATAGAGTTATCTTTGCAAGGGAAATCCCAGACAACCAATTCTGAGCTATCTTTGTGCAGAAATAGCCATGGCTCGGAAGTTCCAGCAAGGGCAGGAAATGTCTGGAACAAATTCAGGCCTGTTGGTGTCTGACTTTCCCTGAGCTCAAGCTTGTGTTAAATCCCTACAAATAGAACAAAATTGTACCTTAGGAAACCAGAACTGGGCTCACTCTGGGTGCTTAAATCTCCCATGTCCCAACAGCAATGCTATTTCAGAAGGTATTCTGCACCTATACCAGAAAGTGAGCTGTTTGTTCTGGCAATGGAAAACGTGCCCCCCCTGACAGAAGGTAAGAAGGAGGATGCAACCACCCTGATGAGATAGTCGGCCGACTGGCTGAGGGCCAAAACCAGCTAACCAGTGGATTTAAACAACAAGATCATCTTTGCGCAGAGAGTTAAATGTGTTGGCTCATCAAGGAAATCCTCTGAGGGAGATTGTATTGTGATAAACTTTAAAGACCCCCAGCTGGTAAGGCAACTGGTGGGGATTTTGGACCATTCTGCAGGGTCTAAAGGAGGGATCAAAGTGTATCCACTTGGTTATTTGTATGACCCAACTTTTTTATTCAGAGACAGCGGAAAAGTGTTACAAAACAAAATTCTGGGTTTGAAGGCCTCACAACCCCAGGTCAATTTACCCATTGCAAATCGTTTTGAGTTATTGAATTCTTTAGATGGGAATAATTGACTGGCAAAGAGGCTTTTTGTATGGAAGGGGTGTTCTAGGTGGTTTAGGAGGAAAAGAAAGTCAAGAATCATCTCCCCCAAGTAGAGAGGGGAGTGCCTCGATCTCTCCTCTTTGGGTCCCTGCACTGTCCCTCACATTGGAAGAGCTAGACGTCAGGATAGGTCTAAAACCCTTATCCGTGATTAGCTGCCATATCACAGGATTCTGGCCTAAACTACAAAACCCAGACTGGCTAAACTTTGTGTCCTCGCATGATATAATTTACCTTCAGGAGACCTGGTTGACTGATCCCTTTTATTTGGACGTCTTTCTAACCTTGTATCAACCTGTGATTCCATCCACAGCAGGAAGGGCCAGTGGGGGTCTGGCTGTCTTTGTCTCCTTGAACCTACAAAAGACAAGGACATCATTACAATGGGCCTTGCCTTATTTTATGATTGTTTTATTAATGATTGAGGGGAGTAAAGCTATTCTTTAAATACATTTTTATAATAATGATCCCTGTGGTTCCTAAAAAAAAATCTCGAAGACTCAATGGATTTCCTCAATTCCTCCCTCTGGCTTCAAAATAACATGGTAACTGTGCTTTGGGCAGGAGATGTTAATATCCCTTTATGCCAAGTGGAAGATTTCAATTGGTGCAGTTTTGTGATTGAGGGCAGAGAAATGGCAACCCACTCCAGACACTTGGAAGCTGAGGTTGCATTGAATTTGTTTATTAGTAAATACGATATCTTGTTCGCCAACGATGCAATGCCCCAAAATACGCATAAAACCCCTACATTTACAGGGAATTCCAAAGGGAGCTCTATAGATTTTATTGTTATCAGTTCTACTGACTCCTATCTAACTTTTGATTTTAAAATAGTCCCTCATTGCATCAATGATCATAATCCTGTGTGTATTAACTCAGTCTACAATATCAAATCAGGGATAGGAGTGGAATTTTAGCCTTTTTTAGAAATATTGGCATGCGTATCAGATGGAAAAAGGTGGATCAAATGGTGTTTAATCATAGAATTATTAAAGAGAAGTTAGACTCCATCAACATCTGTTTAGCTTATCAACCAACTTATGTGCTCATAGTACAGGAGTATGAGCAGTTATGTGGTGCCATTTTCATGGCTTTGGTTACTGATAGGATAAAATTGTCACCAACAGTACATCGCTGGTTTAATTCTGCGTGCATTGCTGCCCACCTAAATTTAAAAAAAGCTGTTAAAGAAATCCTTTGCACTCGCACCTTAGTCAAAATGGCAAGGAGTCAGTAAAAAGCCACAATAGAAGAGAGGAAATCCAAAATTAGAACTAGGGCTTGTGTTGACCTAATGGCAGTCTCTCAACCGAAGGATACCTTAATGTTTTGGGGGGTGATTAATTACCCATACTTCTCTGAGCAAAACAGAAAACCAGATGATTGTTTGATCCCAGATGATGTTTGGATGCAACACTACGAAAGGGTCTTTCAGGCGCAAAATGAATACCTCCATGAAGGGGCTGATAGCATAAATCAAAACACTGTGGAAATAAACCCAATCCCAATAGAGCCCCCTATTGATGTACAGGAGGGCATCACAGCAGTAAATCGCTTCCTGGCAGGGAAAGCGTCTGGGCCTGAGGGAGTCCCAGTGGATTTATTTAAAACATTGCCTCACCTGTGGGGCCCTTTAGTCACAAATGTCTTGAGAAGTGTAATAGTGAGCCACATTCCCTCTTCTTGGAAAATGGCCACAATAATTCAGTCTCCAAAAAAGGCAACATGCAAGATCCAACATGATATATATAACCTTATAGATTCCGCTGTTAAAATCCTAAGAAGAGTGATCCAATCATGACTGAAGGAGTGGCTGACAAAGGAAAAGATTCTTTCCCCCATCCAGTTTGGTTTTAGCCGAGTTTAAGCACAATAGATCAAGTTTTAAATCTACAGCTCATCCTTAGTAAATATATAATAGCAAAAAAAGAGTCATTCATATGGCATTTATTGACCTCTCAAGCAGTTTTGATTTGGTAAATAGAGGGAAGCTCTGGCAGAAAATGGAATCCTTGGGTGTTGATCTAAAGATCTTGAACTTAATTAAATGCTTATATAAGTCAGTGCGGTACGGTCCAAATGGAGAGGGAACACTCAAATCGGAGAGTAAGACAGGGATGTATCTTAGCCCCATTGCTATTCCTAATATACATAGATGGGCTTCATGATTTTCACTTGGGCATGGGAAGGACTTTCCTAGGATGGGCAGGAGACAGTTTCCAGGCTTATTGTACGCAGATGATGCCATATTAATTTCACACACTGCAAATAGCCTACAAGGCCTGCTAGACATCTTCTTATCTTTTATGCAGGAGCTTGATTTGAATGTAAATGTTGCCAAATCATATGTAATGTCAAGTGGGCCCCTGAAACACAAAGCCTAATCAATTCAGAATGGGCGTCAATGTTCTCAATAAGGTGAAAGACTTTTGCGATTTGGATTTGCATTTAAATTCCTCCCTGCTATGGAACTCTCACCTGAAGGTCAAGTCCCAACAACTGGCAAGGAATATTGAGGCGATCTTCCGCTTTGCCTGTAAACTAGGTCTTTAACCCATGTCACAGATGGTGACCCTCTATAAAATCAAATGTCTAACAGCAGTTACATTCACGGTGGGTTTGTGGGGTCATGGTAAAGTTGATTCCCTACAATGTATTGAGAACAAATTTGCATACCGACTGCTGTTTGTATCCAAGAATGTAGCTAATATAATATGTCATGGGGAACTGGGTTTGCAGTGTTGATTGCTGTATCTCCTCTTCTACTGTTGATTAGATGCTGGAGAAACCCAGAGGCCACTTTGGTCCAAGACTGCATAACTGATTGCTTTCAATTGGCTAATATGAAAAGGGTCCCGTGGCTCTCATATTTAAGAACATCTTATCTAAATATGAGGCTCGAAAATATGTTTGCAGACAATAAATCCCTGCCAAGTAATACAAAAGAGGTCATGAAACAGTGCTTTAGAGTATATTGTTACCCTCAGACTTCAGGGTGCGCTGAAGTTGAGATCACTTGAGCCTTATACCCAGATTTCAACCACAGATACCAATGAACCCTACTTAGCCTGGTTTGAGAGTCCATCAGTATCCTCTCTCTTAACTTTGGTCAGGCTAAACTTAATACACTTCAGAGTGTCTTTTCCCACACAGGGTACCTGGGGAAGGGACCTGCCCTCCTGTCCTTGTAACACACATTCTAAGCAGAGCACGTCACTTTATTTTATTTTGCACACTGTATACTAACCCAAGATCTTCTTTTACACTGCCAATGTTGCAGAAGGGCAAATGTTAGTCATCACAAGGAAGCAATGATCTATATACAAAAACTATTGATGAATAAAAATTTGTCATCTTGTTCTAAACTTCATTAGATCACTGTAGCTAACAGGAACCGTTATGAACGGGTTGACGTATTTATTCAATCGCAGTTGGGTTCATGTTACGATCTTATAATGTTGTATAATTCTTTTGTAGTAAGTAACAAAGGGTGCGTTTTCCAGGAAACAACATCTTATGACTTGTTATTTTAGTCCTAATTATGTAACAAAATATGATTTTAATGTGAAGTTATATGTTTTAGGATTTTAATCGTATTTAAATGATTTTAAGTGATTCTATGGCAAATGCTGAATAAAGAATTATTTTGACTGACTGACTGACAATCAAATGTTCTACCTGGTGTGGGTATCCTAACTTCTAATACTGTCCTTAGTAGTATGTCATCTTGAAAACCTATAAACAATTTCTTAGAATCATCATCAAACAGCGGTTCATCCATTATTTCCTTGACTGTTTTACCTGGCTCAATAAATATAATGCATGCCAATAGGGCATGTTTAAGATTACAAGCTGACCATAGGTCGGTGTTATTTGTAAGTCCTCTCTTTGTAATTTCAATTCACTGTCAGGTATCCAGGAATCCTGCCCCTTCCGTTGGAAAAGGAACTCCTTGGGTAGCTGGACCTCCCTTCCCAATAACTCTGGCGTTTCTGCTCATATTGTGTATATCGCTGTGGTAAATGCCTCTACATCAGTGGTTCGACCTCTGATTTGGTCTCCAGTAGAAGAATCTACTGTTACAGCCATGATCCAAGTAGGAGGCACTGCAGGGGTAGAAGAAAATGTAGTACCGCCAGGCTTTGCTGTGGTGGCATTTGTTACATCTGAGGCATTACTGGATGATGTGCTGTTGTGGTGGTTGGGGTATATATATTATTTGTGGAGTTGCTTGTTGTTACATTACTTCATTCCAAGGCTGGTTATAAACCCTGTCCTTCCACCTTGTTCATCCTGTATCTTGATCCTGCATTCTCAATAAAATATCCATATCTGTGACAAAATTGACATGTCCGATCCATTCTCTGGGTGCCTATCCTGACCCTTCCTATACTTCCTTGTCCCCCCTCGGTTACTTCCTTCTGCCCTTGCATTAATATGTTGCTACGGGTATTGTTGTTGAGTGATCTCAGGGACTGGTCCCACAAACATCAACGTTATCTGAGTGGTGGCTGCCATTTCAGCCCTTTCTGTTGCTCTCTTCTTTGCCACTTTTTGCAGCACTAATTAGACTGCTGCTTTCTCATTACTTTCTGTTTGTTCCTCTCTCTCTCTCATTTCTTTTTACAAAATTGTTCTATGTGTGCATTTATCTCCATTGAGGGTTTGGTCTCCAGTGCCACTACATTGTCAAGATTATTTTCCATACCAGAGGGTAAACCCTTCTTTACTACATTATAGAACAACACAGCATTTCCCCCTGTTGCTTCCCAACCCCTGCCTACTTCTTGAATCCATTTCTCTTTCATCCTGCTGAGGAATTGGGTGGTGTACCCATTGGGCTGCATTGATTGAGCCATGAGAAACCCAATGTCTGGCTTATTGGGATAAATTTTCCTCAGCTGGTCCCAGACTACTGTCCAAAACAAGTTAAATGGGAACCCATCATACCTGGTTTCAGTAAGGGTGACATTTCTCACTCCAGCCTTATGGAAGACAGTGTGCGTCTCATCCCCTATAAGGGAGCTAAGTAAACTCTTTATGTCCTCTATTGCCAGTGTGTCACCTGTAGTTTGTTTTTCACTGGTCCTAATCCATTTTCCTGCTCCCTCTGTAAGTATTGTGTGACAGGTAGGTAATATTCTGAGAGGTCTATGTACGTATGAGCATACTCCAAGTAGGACACTACACTGGTTCTGCTTAAGAATATGTGGTTGTTTTATTCTTCATAAATGACTGTAAAGGAATTATTAAAGTCTGTTCCTAGGAAAGGTTTCTGTGTTTTTATATCTGTACTCTTTGTCCTTTGGTTCCCTTTGAAGTTTCTTTTTTAATCTCTCAACAGGAAGATTGCAGTTTCCTCATGGAATACTCCCACGAGGTCAGAGAGAGAGAAGGAGAAAAATAATAAGCCTCTATTAGGTAAGTGTTTCTTGTTATCTATATGTCAATTTCTCTTTTGCTTTTCTTTTCCTCGTCTAGTTTTCTTTTTTTAGGATTTTAACCTGTGTCACCCGTGCATTTAATTATTGGAGTTTTACTTTGTGGTGGGTGGTTTAATACATTTGTCACTCCTTCCTTCTTTAACTAATTTTCGTTTTGTCTTTTATTTACATTTTGTAGTTCTTTTCTCTTTTTCAACGTAGTGCTCCCCATACGTGCGATTGCAATTTCATAAAGGTTTTCTTTTCATTAGAGTGTGTTTGCTCAAGCAAAGAAACATAAAAACAAATGCCAACAGAAAAGAAATTCAATTGCCAGTGTTTATTCACCATATGTGAGGTTAGTCCCAGTTTGTGCCGTTATGTTAGAAAAGGTTCCCTTGGCTCCTCCCCAGCTTTCCCTATTATATCAGAAATTGAACCGCATAAGTGGTTTCGTACCTGGTAGGGCCATGCCCCTCCAGGGACGTGGCTGGCTTCTTCATGCGCCTCCTTCTCTCCTTCTGGGTTGTGGCGTCTTGTTCCTTCCCCACAATCGATGTTCAGAATGCTCCTTTATTGGTCCCTTCTGCCATCTTCCTGCGCATCGTCCATCTCTTCTTCGTCCTTTGCTTGGTCTCCTCTTGCTTGCTCTTCCCCCGCTCATCTTCGTTCTTTGTTCCGTCTCCTCCCTGCTCAGTCCCATCTCTTCCTCGCTCTGTGTTTTCTTCTGGTTTTTCCTCCTCTTGCTCCTTTCCTCACCCTTCCCAAAGCTATCCCTCTAATAGCTGGACGCCAGGGTCCTCCCTCATGTCATCGTGCTCAGTGATTCGAGGAAGAAAACTCCTGCGAGTCCCCCCAGGGCACTCTGGGTCTGTCTCCTGCCACAGCATCTCCTGTGCCTTCCCACATGGTGGTAACAACTGCTTGAGGTTTTCCTTATCCATTTGTGGCCAGGGAACTTAATGAGGTGCCTTACGTCCCTTATGTATCAGGGGCATCTAGTGTACAGGGGTAAAAGGGTGTTGGGGATTATGCTGTCTGGCACACTTTTGCCCCATGTGCAGACTCTTTCACATATGGGGATGTTCCCAGTCTGGAACCATCTCGCCATGGAGAACATAATCCTCTGCATTTGCCAAGTCACGTGTATGAAAGGACCCTTCTCTTGGCCGTGGACTCATCTGCGGGGATAAAACTTCAGTTCACCCGTGCTAAATTGATTGCATAGGGTACGCCGTTATACCAACTGCTTTCCCCTTGGACAAGCATCTCATTGGGGGTGATATCACTGCTGCGTAGAGTTGATTGAACTCTCATCTGTTGCATCGGTCTATCTCATAGTGACAATCTCCCGGTAACCTCATGGGATATGGCTGACCATGTGTTCACTGGTACCGTAAAAGCTTGGGCTCTGTTGCTCGGGCCTTCTAGTATTAGACAAAGTGCCCTGCTCTCCTTATCTAAGGTTTTTTTTAAATGTCAACACCAGAGCAGTACGCGCTCTATTGGCGACAAAAATGCAAAAACTCAGCACTCTCAAAACAAAGTAATTTATGCATTGTGCAGATATGTTGTGATTTAACCTTTTGCATTGCAGAGTTCAATCCTGAAAACTTATTTTTAATATGCTTACAAATACTGTTCCTTTGCAATGCATTGCTGCAGGTTTTCAGAGTGTGTTATGGTGTGGCCCCTTTCCAGGGCCTTCCAGAGACTTTCCCTGCAACATGCCTGGGCTTGGTTTTGGGCTGGGCCAAGACTCTATAAAAGAGAGCCAGCCCAACTCCCAGTGCTCACTATTCAGAGGTCCCGGTGCAGAGCAGCAGCTTCTTCCTAAGCTCCTGTCCCGGCGGCCTATTTGGATCTTCAAGTCTTCCACCCTAATCCTTCATTGGTGATCATTGTTTCAGGCGGTAAGACGTGGTTGGACTGTCCCGACACCGTTATTTAGAATTTTCAAATTCTTGGTTTAAATTCTTAAATGAGTAACAGATTACTTGCGCGCTACCATTTCTTGACATTTATATGGTAGTTTACAAATAGGCAAGACGCGCAATTTATTTCATAAAGGTTTGACTTTGTTATTCATTGTGCGCTTCCATTTCTTGACATTTACATGGTGGCTTAAGAATCGGCAAGACGCGCAATTCGTTTTATGGTGTTTAAACATTGTTGTTCATTGCGCGCTATTATTTCTTAACATTTACATGATGTTTTACGAATTGGCAAGACGCACAACTCGTTTCATGAGCATTTAACTTTGTTGTTCATTGCGCGCTACCATTTCTTGACATTTTACATGGTGGCTTAAGAATCGGCAAAAGAAGCGCGATTTAACTTTGTTGTTCATTGCGCGCTACCATTTCTTGACATTTTACATGGTGGCTTAAGAATCGGCAAAAGAAGCGCGATTCGTTTCATTGTACTTTGATCTTGTAATTTATTGTGAGCTGTTATTTCTTGACATTTACATCATGTTTTACGAATCGGGAAGACGCTCAATTCGATTATTGATGATTTGACTTTGATATTCATTGCGTGCTACCATTTCTTAGTATTTTACATGGTAACACTCGAATTGGCAAGACGCACGATTCTATCCTCGAGTTTAATTCATGTTGTTTATTGCATGCTACTATTCTAAGATATTTATTATGTAACATTCGAGTTGACAAGTTATTTGATTTATTTCCTGAATTCATATTGTGTTATTCTTGGTGCACAATCCTTTTATGGGGTTTACGTTATATAGCTATATATATATATATATTTATATATATATATCTCTGCAATATGCGCAATTTGTGTTGAAACATTTTAAGAGTACACAGAAGGCCAGAGTTTCTAGATGCAATATTGTATGGTCCTAGTATACATTCTCAAAACAGGATTTATATGACTGGTTTAAAATTTAGTCAGAATGCTTTTTCTGATTCTCATGTAAAGGAAAGTACTTGTACTTGAATAAGAAAGTTTTCATTTAATTCATCTTAATTCCCCTACCGGTATCCGGACATTTTGAAACTTAGTCATTTTAAACTTAACTCTTAGATTGTTCATGTTTTCAGAGTGACTAGGCTTAGAATCATAGTCTAGTATTGACTTCAGGAGATATAATTTTCATATTGTGTGTTCTAACCTTTTTCTTACTACAGGTCTCCTTCCCAGCTGTTCCCTTCCTAATCCCCTCTTCCCCTTTTGAACTCTCTCAGTCTCTGTGATTTATCTATCAGAGTCTTGGAGCTGTTCAGTGGTGGACGTGTTGGGAACGTGCACAGACCCCGAGGATCTGGTGACTCTGACAGAATAGTGAGCCCACTAATTATTATCCTCCTGGCTTGTGTATGTTCTCAGCATGGCCACGCTAGACGAGTTAGTCAAGGCTATCACCCAGCTCCAAGCAGAGGTGGTATCATCCAAAGAATTGAGAACTAGCTTAGCAGAGAGAGTGAGTCAGTTGCAAGATAAGGTAGAGAAGAAGGAACAAAGTCCCACAGGTGTGTCTTGGCCAGGTACTTCTTCTCAGGCTTCTCGAAGTAATCCGATTTCCCTAAATGTTCCTTCTGCAATTCCTTTAGCTCCTCCAGAACGTTTCTCAGGTGACCCTTTGAAAGCGCAATCTTTCCTGGTTCAAGTGGAACTACACTTCACCTGCAGACCAAATACTTTTCCCGATGCCCAGTCCAAAGTAGCTTTCTTGTTATCATATCTGTCTGGGGATGCAGCTACTTAGGCAATTCCTCTTGTGCGTAAAAATAGTCCCTTGTTGTATAACTGGAGAAATTTTGTTCGTGAATTTGAGAGAGTTTTTGATCGTAGAACTGTAACACAGTCAGCAGATTGTGAATTATTAGATTTACGCCAAGGAAATCAAGACCTAGTGTCGTATTTAGCCAACTTTAACCGGCTGGTTGCCGAGACATCCTGGCCTGAAGAAAAACAAGCGGTCTTGTTTTACAAGTGACTCAAAGAGGAATTAAAAGATATCTTAGCGCAAATCGATCCACAACCTACAGACTGTCAAGAATTAATAAATCTTGTCTTGAGACTTGATCATCGTTTAGCAGAACGTAAAGGAACACGCAAAAAGATTGAAAAACATTCATGGCGCGTTCATGATAACAGAGACTCAAGAACTCTGAAAGAAAGAACGCCGGAACCAATGGAAATTGGAACCATCAGAAGACCTTTGACCAAAGATGAAAAGGACTTCCGCAGAAAAAATGGACAATGTCTTTATTGTGGGTGAAAAGGTCATTTTGCCAAAGATTGTCCAATCAAACCAAAGAACAACAAGGTCCAGTTCAGAAGGTCGCAGCCAATGCACCAGTCGAGTTGGGTGTCACTGTGGACCCTTCACAATCTAGACATCTTAAACTAGAAATAAGAGTTCAGGTAAAGAAAAATATATTTTTCTAATAAGCTCTAGTCGATTCTGGGGCTACTTTGAATTTTGTTGATGTCCAATTGGTTCATGCATGGGGGATCCCATGTATTGAAAAGAAGACCCCAGAAATCATCCAGGCAGTCGATGGAAAACTCTTGACTGGAGGTCCGGTAACTCTTCAGACTATCCCCTTGTCGATGATTTGTGAAGATAAGATTCAAAGAAAGAAACATAAAGAGAAAATCATCTTTGACGTGATCCATGATCCCCAATATGGGATTATCCTCGGTTTGCCATGGTTAACTCATCACAATCCGGAGATCAATTGGGCAGAACGAAAAATCGTGTTCTCATCTGCGCTATGTAACGAACAATGTCTCCAAAAGATTCAAGTACCAAAAGGTTGCAACTCTTACATAGCTACTGCCGCGGAGAAAGAAATTCAGATGCCCAAACAGTATTCATCTTACAAAGATGTATTTGATGAGAAAGGAGCAGAGACTCTACCTCCTCATAGATCTTATGACTGTCAAATTGATCTAGCCCCATCTGCGATACTTCCCAACTGTCGTGTATATGCCCTGTCAGAACATGAAAATCAACATTTACGAAAATACCTAGATCACTTTTTGGAGAATGGCTTCATTCGCCCCTCTAAGTCTCCTGCAGCTTCGCCTTTGTTTTTTGTTCCAAAAGCTAATATAGAACTTCGAACTTGCATCGACTATAGGGGTTTGAACAAAGTCACTATCAAGAATAAATATCCTTTGCCCCTAATTCCGGTGTTATTGGAACAAGTAAAGAAAGCAAAAATCTACACGAATCTTGACCTTCGAGGTGCTTATCATTTGGTCAGAATGAGAGAGGGTGACGAATGGAAAACAGCGTTCAAGACAAGATATGGCCTTTTTGAATACACCGTCATGCCTTTTGGTCTGTGTAATGCTCCAGCAGCATTTACATTTTTCTTGAATGACGTTCTTAGAGAGTACCTCGACATATTTGCCATAGTCCACATCGATGACATTTTGATCTACTCAGACAATGAAAACGAACATGTCCAACATGTCAAGAAAATTATTGCAGCCCTTCGAAAACACCATTTATATTGCAAACTAACCAAGTGTGAGTTTCATGTTACCACAGTTGAGTTTTTAGGGGTTTTTCTTACCCCTCAAGGTGTGGTGATGGCAGAAAAGAAAGTAAAAGCCGTATCTGATTGGCCCACCCCAAAGACTGTTTGTGATGTACAGTGTTTCCTGGGGTTTGCAAATTTTTACCAGAGGTTCATAAATCATTTCTCCCAGACAGTGGCTCCAATCACAAAGCTACTAAGAAAGAAAGAAAAGTTTGTATGGTCCCCAGAAGCTGATCAAGCCTTCTCGACTTTGAAGGAAGCTTTCTCCACTGCCCCAGTCTTGACTCATCCTGATGCGAATCAACCTTTCATAGTGGAAGCTGACGCTTCAGATGTAGCAATAGGAGCCGTCTTATCACAACGAAATAAAGACACTGGTCAACTTCATCCTGTAGCTTATATGTCTCGGAAGTTGAACGAAGCCGAACAGAACTATGTCATTGCTGAAAAAGAGCTTCTGGCGATTTGTTTCGCCTTTAAAGAATGGAGACATCATTTGTTGGGTGCCAAAAACACTGTTACAGTATATACTGATCATCATAATCTTCAATTCATGAGTTCCGCCAGACTTTTAACCCCTCGGCAATTACGCTGGATGCTTTTTTTGCCGAATTTGATTTTGTAGTACCCTTCCGGCCTGGTAAAGATAATCGCAAGGCTGACGCCTTATCCTGTCAAGAGTCTACCACGTTGCCTGCATTTCAAGCCTCCAGAGCTATCATAGCTCCTGACAAGGTTCTATGTATCATAAAAACTGAAGATTTCTTTGAAGAAATTCGCAACTCTTTCACTGTTGAAAAATGGCAACATGGGCCCAAGCAGATCCCAAAAGGTCAATCAAGCAAGGTTTACCCTTTCATGACACTCGTTTGTTCGTACCCACTACCAAACTTCGCAAGATAGTGTTTCATTGGTTGCATGTTATACCTACGGCAGGTCACCCAGGTACTCCTAAAACTCTTGAACTGATCCAACGCTATTTTTTGTGGCCTACCCTAACAAAAGATGTAAAAGCAATGGTAAACAACTGTGAAGTTTGTGCTTGCATTAAAACAAGTCATTCAAAACCAAAAGGTTTGTTACATCCACTTCCAACCCCAAGTCGTCCATGGGAGCACATTTCTTTAGACTTTATTACCGGTCTGCCAGTGGTTCAACAGCATTCAGTAATTCTGGTGGTAGTAGATAGTCTCACGAAATATGGACATTTCATCGCCTGTAAAAAATTGCCCACTTCTAGTGAATTGGCAACTATTTTACTGAACAGAGTGGTTCGTTATCATGGACTGCCAAAGGTTATCCTCTCCGATCGGGGGTCACAATTCTCCTCCAATTTTTGGAGGACATGGTGTAAAACACTCCAAGTGACATCTATGATATCTACTAGTCACCATCCTCAAACAGATGGTCAAATGGAGAGACTTAATCAGACTTTGAAACAATACCTACATGCCTACGCTGAAAAGGCACTTCATTCTTGGACATCTATGCTCTGGTTAGCTGAGTTAGCTTACAATAACTCATTCCACACTTCTATTGGCGTTACACCCTTTTTTGGTTTATTTGGCTATCATCCTGACACCTTGCCCATCACAATTCCTCAAGAAAGTTCTCTTACTCCAGCTGTGTCAGAAACCATTCAGCATTTACATCAAACCCAGAAACGGATTCAACAGCATTTAGAAAAAGACAAACAAAAATGTAAAAGGCATTATGACAAGAAACATTGTGAGGGACCGCAATATCAACCAGGTGACAAAGTGTGGCTTTCCACAAAACATATAGACTTCAAGAAGAAGCACATGTTTAACCCTAAATTCATAGGTCCTTATACTGTCCTTCAGCAAATCAATCCAGTGACCTATAAACTACAATTGCCCAGATCCTTATGGATTCATCCAGTGTTCCACACTTCCCTCTTGAATAAGGCAGTCCAAAAGGTCCACCCTCATCCAGCTCCTGTTCTAGTACAAGGGGAAGAAGAATACGAAGTCAAGAAAGTGTTGGATTCTAAACTGAGAGGGAGTAATCTATGGTACTTAATCTCATAGAAAGGTTATGGTCCTGAAAGTAACTCATGGGTTTCTGCATCTGATGTTCATTCTCCAGTACTTGTGAGACGCTTTCATCGTCTTAATCCAAGCAAACCAGGCCCTAGAGCGTGTCTGGGAGAGGGGAGTACTGTCAACACCAGAGCAGTACGCGCTCTATTGGTGACAAAAATGCAAAAACCAAGCTCTCTCAAAACAAAGTAATTTATGCATTGTGCTGATATATTGTGGTTTAACCTTTTGCATTGCAGAGTTCAATCCTGAAAACTTATTTTTAATATGCTAACAAATACTGTTCCTTTGCAATGTATTGCTGCAGGTTTTCAGAGTGTGTTAGGGTGTGGCCCCTTTCCAGGGCCTTCCAGAGACTTTCCCTGCAACATGCCTGGGCGTGGTTCTGGGCTGGGCCAAGAGTCTATAAAAGAGAGCCAGCCCAACTCCCAGTGCTCACTATTCAGAGGTCCCGGTGCAGAGCAGCAGCTTCTTCCTGAGCTCCTGTCCCGGTGGCCTATTTGGATCTTCCAGTCTTCTGCCCTAATCCTTCATTGGTGATCATTGTTCCAGGCGGTAAGGCGGTGGTTGGACTGTCCCGACACCGTTATTTAGAATTTTCATATTCTTGGTTTAAATTCTTAAATGACTAACAGATTACTTGCGCGCTACCATTTCTTGACATTTATATGGTAGTTTACAAACAGGCAAGTCGCGTGATTTATTTCATAAAGGTTTGACTATGTTATTCATTGCACGCTACTATTTCTTGACATTTACATGGTGGCTTAAGAATCGGCAAGACGCGCAATTCGTTTTATGGTGTTTAAACATTGTTGTCCATTGCGCGCTTTTATTTCTTGACATTTACATGATATTTTACAAATTGGCAAGACGCACAACTCGTTTCATGAGCATTTAACTTTGTTGTTCATTGCGCCCTACCATTTCTTGACATTTTACATGGTGGCTTAAGAATCGGCAAAAGAAGCGCGATTTAACTTTGTTGTTCATTGCGCGCTACCATTTCTTGACATTTTACATGGTGGCCTAAGAATCGGCAAAAGAAGCGCAATTCGTTTCATTGTACTTTGATCTTGTTATTTATTGTGAGCTGTTATTTCTTGACATTTAAATCCTGTTTTACGAATCGGCAAGACGCTCGATTCGATTATTGATGATTTGACTTTGATATTCATTGCATGCTACCATTTCTTGGTATTTTACATGGTAACACTCGAATTGGCAAGACGCACGATTCTATCCTCGAGTTTAATTCATGTTGTTTATTGTATGCTACTATTCTAAGATATTTATTATGTAATATTCGAGTTGACAAGTTATGTGATTTGTTTCCTGAATCCATATTGTGTTATTCATGGTGCACAATCCTTTTATGGTGTTTACTATATATGTATATATATATATATATATATATATATATATATATATATATATATATATATATATGCAATATGCGCAATTTGTGTTGAAACATTTTAAGAGTACACAGAAGGCCAGAGTTTCTAGATGCAATATTGTATGGTCCTAGTATACATTCTCAAATCAGGATTTATATGACTGGTTTAAAATTTTGTCAGAATGTTTTTTCTGATTCTCATGTAAAGGAAAGTACTCAAATAAGAAAGTTTTCATTTAATTCATCTTGATTCCCCTACAGGTATCCGGCCATCTTGAAACTTAGTCATTTTAAACTTAACTCTTAGATTGTTCATGTTTTCAGAGTGATTAGGCTTAGAATCATAGTCTAGTATTGATTTCAGGAGATATACTTTTCATATTGTGTGTTCTAACCTTTTTCTTACTACAGGTCTCCTTCCCAACTGTTCCCTTCCTAATCCCCTCTTCTCCTCTTGAACTCTCTCAGTCTCTGTGATTTATCTATCAGAGTCTTGGAGCTGTTCAGTGGTGGACGTGTTGGGAACGTGCACAGACCCCGAGGTTCTTGTGACTCTGACAATAAACATTTTAATGTGGATCCATCCATATGCTGTTGGTCGAAGACAGACCTCTCTATCAAGTACTATTGTTGTAAGTGGGATGGGTAGCCTCTGCTGATTAAAGTATTTGACCCATGTGATCCACGTGCCTATTTATTGATTCTCTTCCGTCTGCCATCCTCCCCAAACTTCCCTCAATTTGTTCTGATATATTATAGCTATGTCGTTCTCTCCCTGTGTTCCTCACATCTCTTCTGTCTTCACTTTGTGACAACCATTCCAGATGCTCTCTGGTGAAACTATAACACTTCCCTTCTTCTTTTGCCAAGGTGGCAAATTATTCTCAGTCTTTTTAGGGTCCTCATCTTTTCCATGAGGATCTGGTCATCAAGCATACTAACCGCCTTATCTACATAATCATTTCACTTTGCATCTTCTGCATCTCTTTGTTGTGGGGTAAGCACCTGTTTCTTGACTACCCTCCATGTTATGTCTATTGTTTGTAATATGTGTGACTTCGCTTATAAGAAGAGTGACTGGTCCCCTGGACCCTGCCCTTTATCTCTAACCTCCTAGGGAAAGACCTGATCCAAATGCAATGTAAACTGTGCTGCTGGCTGTCCTGAAAATTGACGGTTACCCACCCTTCTGTGTTGTGTGTTTTGGATTTGGTATCTTTAGGGCAACACTAGGGGGGTCCCTTCAGAGTGGAGTGTTCTCAACCTCAGGATTTTCAAGTCCCACTACAGCTTCCTGTCACTGCACTAGTGGATAAATGCAGGAACCTTGGAAGAGATATTTGTAGGGTCATATGGAGGTGAGAGAGCAGAATAGGTACAAAATGTGCTGGTATTTGAAGTCTTTAGACTACTCACAAAAACTAGTCACAGGGCTGAGTTGGCCTCTCCCTTCTGCAACTTAACTCCTCTATATTTACTTTTGAAGTCCGTGACAGCATGGTCTAATATCTTATCATCAAATGTCCCTTCCTGTGGCCAGGGATTCGTGTATCTCTGTGTAGCCTTAAATCATTCTTTACAATGTTTCTGTAACCTTTTCTGATCACTAGGAAATGTTTACTGCATGTGTTATAGGGGAGTCTCCATAGTCTTCTGTGTTTCTGGTAACTTTTGTAATTTGACTTTTTATCTGTTCACTCAATGTCAAACCTACTTAAAACTTCCTTTCCTGCATTTTTGCACTATCCCTCTCAAGATAACAAAATAGACAATTTGTTTCTTAATTATATGTTGTGTATCATAAAAATCATAAAATGACATTACCATGAGGGCATATTTCTGTTTACGTGTGCATGCATATATCTATCACCAATATGTGTCCCTTAGCTTCTAAATCTGTTACAATCCCTTGTCCTAAGCAACACCCAAGGTCGGCAGTTTTTGGTCACTTCCCTCCATACTCAGGAGAGGATTACTTCATTCCATGAACCTTAGAGGCACAAAATGACTTCCAGACGTAAGTCCAGGGTCTTTTGATTCAAGTGTTTTGTACTTACTTAGGGCTAAAGTTTAATGACATCAGCCTTTAGGCCCTCCCTTGTGTTAAAACATCAGAACACACATTGAATCCCCTTTGCTCTCTTCACCACTTCCAACCTTGTGTTGAGAATAACTGTCTATAAGCTCTACATTGCGCTTAACTAATATTGTATGATATTATATACACAATATTGCATGCAATACCACATTATATTCCATCCACATTTTAAAAAGTCATAATATACAAACAGGGAACAGGGTCCACATTGGCTTCACCTTAAAGATGGCAAACCCTGGTCCTACCCACCCCTTGAATAGGCAGAACTTTAGGTAACACAGTGACTGCTTACCTTGTCATAAATGATCAATAGGCTTTGCAGTGGGGTTAGGCGGTATTCTGGTGGTAGCACTTGATTGAGAACAAATGGGACTCCTGGCTAGCTTGCCAAATGTTGGGGGAAAACTGGAATAAAGAGAGACAAGACTTCTCTGGCAAGGCAAAAATAGGTTTCTAGTAGACCAGCCACCTCCATAGAGCTGAAAAGCTAATCTCAAATGAGTGCTTGCAAGCAGCCCTTTATAAAATGTTGGCTTCATACATATTATCTTAAAACCACTGACAATAAAAAGTTAATACTATACTTTCACATAAACACCATATTACCTGTGCCCTAAAACTCATGATCTCTTCGCTAGGTTCTCCTAATCCAAACAGAGCTTTGATTAACCATTAACCTTCCTTCCTCGAGTGTGTAAATGTTTATTGCTCTGTTCCCAAGATTTCTTATCTGACTTTGCATAATCTTGACTAAAGTTACCTTTGACCAATATTTTCTAAGTCACATCTCTATTGTCAAAGAGAATGAAATACTTACTTGTGCACTGTGATCTTAAACTCTTCAAGGCTTGTTAAACATGTTTTCCCATTTAACTGAGTTTTTGTTCTGCTTTCTGGTGAACTCTCACCTACTTTGTGTCCTTTCAGCTGGGGCATGTACTGCTCTTTAACTACATACAGTTCTACAATGCTCTCTACTGTAGTCTGTGGTGGTGAGATTTTCTTGCATTTTATTCCTTCATTAACACTTCAACTGTGAATTGCATGTCGTATTTTGTGAAAATTTATGCTTGGCATTCCAGTAATAATTCTTCTCACAAAGAAATTTCTTCTGAATATAGAGCTCCATGTAAACAGTCTAGTTAAAATGGATGCTCCATGCATTGCATGTGTCAGAGACGTTAGAATGGGACCAAGAACAAACAGCCCAATTTAAAATGGCTGTTTCTGACTCCACATTTGATTTTTGAACGTTTTTCCTTGAGATGCCCAGAAAATAGTTCTCCAGGCTTTAATTCTTACCAGAATGGATTACACCAATATCCTGTACCTAGGGATTACTGGCAATTTACTCAATTACATTTGGTACATAATTTGGAAATTCACCTTCTGTCTAGGCTTTGCAAGCACAGCTCCCTGTCTCATACTGAAACCAATTACATCGGCTCCCAGAGGGTTAGTTTTAAAGCACTGACAGTGGCTCATGCTACCTATTATAAGAGAGGACCCAAATAGTTGTCTAATAGGATGGGGGATTACTGTCCTAAAGGAACCTTAGAGCCCCAGTCATCAAGGCTGTTGACAATCTGACAAATCAACCAGAAGAAGTGGGGTGGCAAGGAATGGAATGAACGCTTCCTCTTAATGCATCCCTGAGAAGAAATCCTTCCATAAGCTCTTGAAAAAACATTTATTTAAGCTGTAAACTTGACACCCTCCCGTCTGGCCATGTGCCTTAGTGTCTGGACGCACTAGTAGTATCTGTTGCACTTTACAAATCCCTCATTCATTCATTCATTTTGATGCTGTGTCTGGCACTGCTGATGTGTGATGATATGATGTGAGCACGTCTGGATGATGCTTCTATGACTAGTCATTCCTTATCATCCACCAATGCAACTAAGTTTCGAGTACAATTATTTCAATGAAAGTTATTGAATCAAATAGTACTGATAAATATAGATGAAAAATGATATTGGTGAGCAATATTGAGTAGATGCTGATCTATCCAGGTGCCAACTTGTCCACAGATGTTGACACTTCAATGTTAGTTCTCAGTAACAAGCTTGAAAGGGGAAGTTGTTGATTACCTGTCCCTAGTACTTAAAACGTGTTGTTAGTGTTACAAGGTACAAATCCAGGACATAGCAGTAGTGATCCAGATGTATTTGTTCCAGTAAAGTACAACATGGAAAGCACCAACCTTTCAGTGCACAGTAACAGTCACAAATGACATATTGAGAGTCCTCCAATTTCTACATTCCAAATAACATCTGTAGATTTCTGCTGCTCATAATAGCTATGCAGAATCAGCTTAAAAAGTGTCTTCTAGTTCTATTTATGTGTTAAGAGATTATCTTTAATCTCTGATTGTAATCAATCTTTGCTCTTAATAAACTAACAGATAGCTTTCCCATTTACCTGTGAATTGATTGATTCAGTGGCTTTAGGTGTTTAGCTAAAACTCATGAACAGAATAGTGGTTTAGATTGAATCAGACATGTCACTTAAGGACAAAAGGATGACTTCATAGATTTCCACCAATTTAAAACGTGCAATATTACCCAATGACCAATTGATGAGTGAAAAGTAACTGTTTGGTGAATTTGAATATGTCAAGCTGGTTGATTAGTGTTGAATCAGCCTTTCAATGTTCTAAAGACTGAACCAGCAAAAATGTGGCCCACTTCCTAACACTCTTATAAACTAGCTGGGCATTACAATTTCTGCAGATATATTCCACTTGATATCTCTTGGCTCATATTGCTCTAAACAGGATGCATCACACAGAAGGTAGCGGGTTACATTTAAACTCTACTGTCAGAAAAGGAGCATTGTCTTTATATTCATGTCTCAATTCTTTTCTTAAATAATTTAACCCATAAATTTACCTTTGACAGGTTGCAGATATATATATTTTTTAAATTAAACTTTTAAATCACCATTAAGAGAGTCCCATGTACACTTTTTAGAAAGACAACATTTAGTGACTCATCATCAACTAAAGTTTAACTTACGTGATGTCTCAACAAAGGTGAAAAAAACATTTACCCATGGATACCATTTCCTATCTTAAAATCATGGCAACAATAACAACATTGTGTGTGCCATGATTCCTGAAGGCAGATACCAGTATTTCTTTCTCTTTACTATGTCTTTGGAATCCTGCAGTGTTCCAATAAAGTAAATTAGGCTGTGCATTCAAATTATCAACCTGGATGATATTTGTTGAGGCAAACCTTTAAGCAAAGTGTATTTTTGGCAGGTCCAATTAGTTTGATTTTCCTAATTACAGCGTTAACTGTATTTTTGAGAAGATCATTATACATACTTGATAAAACCTTGTGCAGCACCTTTTCTGATGGATAGCTAATGCTAACAGACTGAAAGTAAATCTATTCTCCAAACGACAGGGGTACTGTTTCTTGGATTACCTGACTGTTAAAGAGTTGGGTATGTTAATTCATCATTAACTTCAATAAAGATAAATAGATTCCTAAACTCTTGCTTCTGACTGAGACTGTTTCAAACAATGTGGCTTAATGAAGCAGAACGTTTGGACAATTCAATCCCAGATTAGTTCTTAGACATCTTGCATTTCACTCATACCAAACCAGCTGGCCTTTTGTCTCTTAGGGACCCAGTCGAGTCGAGTTGCATTTGATTTCCAGAGTAAAAAATATGTCCCCCTTCAGATAGATACAATGGTGTAAAATATAATGTGTTTCCTATTTGGTTGAGACATGGAGATAAAATGATCGATGATAAAAAAGTGTTTTAACATTAGTTGACACTAATTGTCTAAGTAAAACAAGACTTTTAACGTGCCAGCAAGGATTTCTGTTTTATAGCAACTGTGGGAATGGTGTCTTCAGTGGGTGTCAAAGAAACCTCTTGTACTTGATTCAAGGCCATAGGACCTCTACTCTGTGGTAGCATCTCTCCCATAGCTTCACATGTGGATTGCCTTGAAATGTCTTTCAATTGTAATTTCCCATTTAGTCCAGATAGAGATATGGAGTTTGGGGTATTTGAACTCACAATTTAAAATTCACTCTAGACAGTCACACTGGTGGGAGGAGATGACACTTGCCTCTGAATAGGTCTATGCCTGTCCTTGCACAAAGAATTCTCCAACCCCCTGGAGTGTGTCTGGGGCAAGGGCAGGAAAGCCAGGGTCTCGTGCACTACAAAGACTTTCCTTTCAAGTTTGCCTACTTCCAAGGCAGAAACAAGTATAAGTATTGGGCCTCTGAGACCCAACTTCAGAACACTTCTGGACTAAGGACATTCTGCCAGGGAGAAGAGCTGGATGCTGTAAGAGGAACTGCCGCTCTGTCTGTTGCTTTGCTGTGCTGGTCTGCTGCTTGCTGTGTCTGCCCTAGGAGTGAGAGGACTGGACACTGCTTTCTACATCCTGCTTTCCAAGGTTTTCCAAGGGCTTGAACTGTGCTTGACTCTTATTAAGAAGTTTCAGGGACATCAAAGAGTTCATCAGTGCCTGGACTCTTCTGCTGAGAGTCTTGACTTGCCAATTGGTGCCAATTCCAGTCCCTGGGCCCTTGGAAGTGGAAATGGGTGTCCTGAGGAAGAAAATCCACACATCGGATCGCTATGACTGAAAATCAACACATTGCCTGGTTTGCGGCAAAAGAATCAATGCAGTGCCTGCCTTGTAGCTGAAGAATCAACGCAGTGCCTGTAGAACTGGTGCAGTGCCTGTTCCACCACGGCTCTATAATCACTGTGCATCTGGATTTTCCCACGCATCAGCCTTGGGTGTCACTGTCGCATCGACCCTGCACCGCTGCAAGGAACCTAGGCTGCATGACCAGATATCAACGCATTATCTCTCCTATGGGGAGAGAACCAATGAATCACTTACCCTGCCAGAAAGGAACCAACGTATCACCTCTCCTGCGAGTAGAGAATCGTGGCATCACCTCCGCTGTCAGTAAGGAACAGACGCAGCGCCTCCCCTCTGCCTTAAGGAACCGATGCATCACTTTGTTTCTTAGTGCCTCACCTCCTCTGCTGCCTACATCGTCTTTGTCTTTGACGCATCCCAGTTACTATGTGTCAAAAAGAGACAACCATTGATTCCTCTGGATTAAGACTCTTTGCAACTTTTTAAAAGTGATACTTTTGCTTGTTTATGTTGGATTTTTTTTTTTTTATCTTGTTTTATTCAGGTAAATATTGGCTATTTTTCTAAAATGATATTGAATACTTTTGTGGTGTTTTCAGTGTATTACTGTGTGTGTACAAATAATTTACACATTGCCTCTGAGAGAAGCATGGTTGTTCGTACCAAGCTGCCATGTGGGTGAGTAGGGGTTATGTTAGCTGTGTGGCATCCCTACCACGACTAGAGTGAGGATCCCTACTTGCCCAGGGTGCAACCCAGTGCCAACTAGAGACCCCATTTCTAACAGTAATCATACATTTAAAAGTTCAAAGACCCATGGTTCAACCTAGCAGCAGTAGCGGGAATAAACATGAACATAGGCTGCTGGAGACTGACACGTTTACAGTGCTGTGTTTTCCAGAACGTTTTCACATTTGTAGTAGTGTTTCTTCGTACTTGGTCAAGATTAGGAGACTTATGGGCCTTTTCCCAAAGTGTTTTTGGATCCGTGGATTCTGCCTCAGGCAGAAAGACAGTGCCGTCAGTCAAAGGTCTTCCTTGATTGTCACAAGCAGAGTATGAAACGGACAACTTGGTATTCAAAGGAACCTGGATATCACGTGTAATAACAGCCTTACTCATAAAAGTATCTTACCAACTCTCAAATTGCTCCCAATGCTCGTCATGCATTGGATAATTAATACAGGCCAAAACTTGAAAATTTGTCGATGTTTCCACCCCATTTAAAAACGTATTGTTGCAGTCCTGATGAAGATGTTATGTACAATGGCCATTATGATTAAGTTTAAACTGGGTCATAACACCATTTTTTAAACAGTCAATTCATATTTCAAAGAGATGTTATTCGTTGTTTTATATCTTCTATTCATCTATTCACAATGCATACATTGCACTGTTCTTTCACCTGGAGCATCTTTGTTCATTTCATCTGTACTAGTTCATGCATTTTCATTTGAATATTTAGAAAGTGCATTAACTGTTGTTTTTTTATTAACTATGGGTTTATATTGTTTATTCAATCAATCAATCAATCATGGTATTTGTAGAGCGCACTACTCACCCGTGAGGGTCTCAAGGCGCTGGGGGGGGGGGGTCACTGCTGCTCGAAGAGCCAGGTCTTGAGACGCTTCCTGAAGGTGAGGTGGTCCTGGGTAGTCCTGAGGTGGGCAGGGCGGGAATTCCACGTCTTGGCTGCCAGGTAGGAGAAGGATTTCCCTCCAGCGTTGGTTCGGCGGATGCGAGGGATGGCGGCGAGAGCGAGGTTGGTAGAGCAAAGTTGACGGGTGGGCGTGTAGAAGGCGAGGCGGCTGTTGAGGTATTCGGGGCCTTTGTTGTGGAGGGCTTTGTGTGCGTGGGTGAGGAGCCTGAAGGTGATCCTTTTGTTGACGGGTAGCCAGTGCAGGTGTTTCAGGTGGGCGGAGATGTGGCTGTGGCGGGGTATGTCGAGGATGAGGTGTGCAGAGGCGTTTTGTATGCGCTGAAGACGTTTCTGAAGTTTTGCGGTGGTTCCTGCGTATAGGGTGTTTCCGTAGTCCAGGTGACTTGTGACGAGGGCGTGGGTCACAGTTTTTCTGGTGTCGGCGGGGATCCAGCGGAAGATCTTTCAGAGCATGCGAAGTGTGTGGAAGCAAGAGGACGAGACGGCGTTGACTTGCTTGATCATGGTGAGAAGGGGGTCTAGGATGAATCTGAGGTTGCGTGCGTGGTCTGAAGGGGTCGGTGCAGTGCCCAGGGCCGTGGGCCACCAAGAGTCGTCCCAGGCGGACGGGGAGTTTCCGAGGATGAGGACTTCCGTCTTGTCTGAGTTCAGCTTTAGGCGGCTGAGCTTCATCCATTCTGCGACGTCTTTCATTCCATCCTGTAGGTTGGCTTTGGCGGTGGCTGGGTCTTTGGTGAGGGAGAGTATCAGCTGGGTGTCGTCGGCGTAGGAGATGATGTTGATGTTGTGTTTGCGAGCGATGCTGGCGAGGGGCTCATGTAGACATTAAAGAGAGTAGGGCTGAGCGAGGAGCCTTGCGGGACGCCGCAGATGATCTCGGTGGGTTCCGAGCGGAAGGGCGGGAGGTAGATTCTTTGGGATCGGTCCGAGAGGAAAGAGATGATCCAGTCCAGGGCCTGTCCTTGGATTCCAGTGGAACCGAGGCGGGTTATTAGGATGCGGTGGCAGGCGGTGTCGAAGGCAGCCGAGAGGTCAAGGAGGATGAGGGCGGATGTTTCTCCGTTGTCCAGCATGGTTCGGATGTCGTTGGTAACTGCGATGAGGGCAGTTTCCGTGCTGTGGTTGGCCCGAAAGCCGGACTGGAAGGGGTCGAGCAGGTTATTGTCTTCGAGGAAGTTGGTCAGTTGCTGAATGTTATGTTAATGCAATGGAGTAGAAATAAATGAATTGACCCCCTGAGAGCTGCTAAATACATTTATGGGTTGTTACAGGAGCAACGAAAGCAGGGCAATGTGTATTTGCCACATCATGTGGGTGTATTGCCACCAGGTATCAGGTACAGGAGAGCACTAGTGTGATTTGTATTATGTATGTGAGTACCAGAATATCATAGAGTATAGCCCAACATAATTCCATGTCAAAAGTAACGTTTTCAAAAATTCAAGTTTACCGTATTCAAGTTAATATAAAGTCTGCATCTTGGTGGATATTTTTTATAAAGGCTATTTAGGCCACACTATTTATTCAGCACTATATTTCTGACTATGATAATCTGATTTACAACTGCATTAGGGCGGGAATCAGAATCTCTGTGGTAGTGTGAAGTGTGGCATACAGTAGGGCCGACAATAAAGTGCAGTATAAAAAGAGTGAAAGTGGGTGGTGTTCCTCAGCCACGGCCCTCATTTCAGTAGACGGGAAACTATTGTAATGTTTGAAAATATAGGGACAACAGCGAATATCTACGAAAGATCTTTTCCAATTTATGATGGTGGCTCAGTGAAGGATGGCTAACGTCAATTTCCCCCAAACTAAGATAGCATTGTATATAACTTGCAGCTTTGTGTCCCAGTATCCTATACGTTATCTGAAAAGCTGATTTCGCCGGCTCTGCCTCACCCCTACGAAAAGCAAGCAGCACCTTTTGCCTTCTGCAATGAAAGACTGACTGTCTCTCTCACGTCATCGGAGCGATCTAGCAATACCAAGGTCGCCACACTCTTACTATCAGTACATTCTACCTTCTAATACGTATAGGAGGAGGCGAGGGTCACATTCAAGACGGCACAAAGCTTGCCTTGCTTTATGCTCTCTCTGCTTTCTATTGGGCCCTTTATATATGAATTCACTCTGAGACTATTGGCATCACGGGAAGCCGGAACATACCTTGCTAAGAAACCATTTGCTGTGTTCTCTGCAATCCTCATCTATCACTGTTTCTGTCATTACCCAGGGGATTCAAAAACCCGCTCGTTTTGTGTAATTTTTTTCTTCCCATCCCTTGCATTAACTAATGTGCATCTATTGAATGACCATCAATTAAACAAAATGGCTGCTCCTTTACGCGCAGTGGCTCGGTTGCTGTTTCTGGAGGCGCTTGCTGCTGCTGATCGCCGAATGGCTTATTTGTTAATGAGAGCCTGTATCTTATCTACACTCGCAGTTGCAGCCTGCATCTGGAGATAAGATGCCCATTTAAGCCTTCCACATTGTTGGCAACTGCAGGTTTAGCCTCGTAGGCTGGTGCAGGCGCGACCATTCCATGGGAAAAAGAGGCGCTAACAGTTTGAAGAAAGATGTTTAATAAACTGTGAGAATGTAAAAACTCCACTCCCTACCGAAATTGGTTTGAGTCATAAACCCTCTTGTGCAATAGTGAATGGATTAAGTGGCTGTCCTCAGCAGAACATACTTTTAAATCCCAAGGAGCTGTGCTCTAATGAGAATACAGGCGCCTGTGGAGTAAAACCGACGCTAATGATCACTTAGGGGTTTGGGGAGCTTGCAATAGATTTGTCAGCATGCCGTTCACGCTGTTCTTAAGCGTACCGCACAAACAGAATTTAGCTTCTGTTAGTTTTTTTTTTTTTCCTGAGTAATCCTTCTGTATTTTTCGAGCTGCTCTTAAGACTATGTTTGCTGAACATTACATTCTGAGGCTTCATACCTCATCATTTGCATTGATCTCTGGGCGCGCCTCTCGGCTCTCTAAGCCTGTGTGCATCCACTTGAAAGTTCTTTCTTGCTTCAGAACATTCTTACTCAAATACAAATTATTTCGTAGCTTCAAGCAATGCTTTTTTAAATGCTCTGAATTCGAACGATTGGGCAGAAATTTATACTAAAACACGTTAAACGATCTGCTAGCCCTGCTGAATCAACTGTAACAATCAATATTCTTTAGATTTCCACAGCTTTGTTAAACAAGCATTAACAAAGTCAATACGCCTGGAAAATGAAATGCTTCTTAATTGATTGGCAAATTTACGTGTATTGTTCTGTGGATGAACAAGAGTGGCAATGTGAGAATGTGTCAACAATTAGATATATGAGTGAGTGCATGGATGGGTGAATGAATTTGTGAGAGGCTTAATGTATTGGGCTAATGAGTGCATGAGTGGATGAATGAATGAGTGTGGTAATGGAAGAATGGTTGGATAAGCATCTACATGGGTAGATGTCGGGCTGAGTAAGCAGATGTCTGAATAGTGAAGTGCATGGGTAGATGCAGGCAGATTACATCAACCCGACAGGCTGAGGCCGCAGACAATACAGGTATGTTATGTACATGGCAACATTGCTAATATTAAGTTAGTCCAGGAATACGTCAAACATGGGTACAATTCTGGCAAGAACTACGTCAATATCTGCCATGAATTACCTCCAGAGGAAAGAGAAGAGCCTGGACTCCCCACACACCTGATCCAACGCTATAAAGAGCATACGAATTGCCCAATGTGTGAGATGTGTGCATTGTTTGTGGTTCAAGGATTACGAGGACCAGCCTGCTCTAGGTGATGAGGAGGAGGATCAGTGCTTAATTTGAGCCAGTGGTTTCCGGTACAGGGCACCAGCACTTATTTTTGGGGCCCGGCGCTTATTTTTCTGTGTCAAGCATTTAGTGTGAGCAAAAGACACATATGGGAAAACGGAGGAATAGAAGAACGAAAAAGCATCACAAAGGGGAAAGCAGAAAGCTGAAGGAGCAGGGAGTGGCTGTAAATTGATTAAAGAGGCCTGAGTTGGATTTAGGATTTACGCTGCCTCAGTATTCTGTGCTCGCACATTTAATTGCAGCAGCCGTGTGTTTCAGAGAAGAGCTTTGGGCACCGGCATGTTTTTATTTACAAATTAAACACGGGGAGGGTGTGAGACCCCAACACACCTGATCCAGAGCTCTAATGCGCATTCTACCTGCCTATAGTGTGGGGCATGTGCATTGTTTGTGTTTCAAGGACTCCAAAGACCAGCCTGATCTGGAAAGTGCAATAGAGCCGCCCGCAGCGTGGGGTGTACATAGGTTGCACATAGGCTACAAAGATGGTTGCCAAGACAGTGCCCATCCGCACCTGTCGGAGCCCAGAAGAAACTGGGCTGTTCCTTTCCTTTTGCCACTTGTTTATTTAATTTCATCTGTCATCAAGAGCAACACATTAAAAGAAAACAGTAGCTGCTTCTTACGGTAATAAGGAAAGCTTTGTGTCAAACTCAATTACTACCTTTTTGCCTATCACGGAGAACTCCATAGACAATGAGATTGTGGCTGTTGAACAGAGACTGGGAGATTCACGGGGGCATATTTATACTCCGCTTGCGCCGAATTTGCGTCGTTTTTTTCGACGCAAAACTAACTCCATATTTATAATTTGGCGTTAGACGCGTCTAGCGCCAAAGTTCATGGAGTTAGCGTCATTTTTTTGCGTGAACACCTTCCTTGCGTTAATGATATGCAAGGTAGGCGTTCCCGTCTTAAAAAATGACTCCGATGCATATGCGTCGTATTTATACTCCCGGGCAAAAATGACGCCCGGGAGTGGGCGGGTCTAAAAAACCCGCATTAGTGCCGGATTTTAGCGCCTGGGTCAGGGCAGGCGTTAAGGGACCTGTGGGCTCAGAATGAGCTCAGAGGTGCCCTCCCCTGCCCCCAGGGACACCCCCTGCCACCCTTGCCCACCCCAGGAGGACACCCAAGGATGGAGGGACCCACCCCAGGGACATTAAGGTAAGTCCAGGTAAGTATTTTTTTTAATTTTGTTTTGTGGCATAGGGGGGCCTGATTTGTGCCCCCCTACATGCCACTATGCCCAATGACCATGCCCAGGGGACAAAAGTCCCCTGGGCATGGCCATTGGGCAAGGGGGCATGACTCCTGTCTTTGCTAAGACAGGAGTCATTTCAATGGGGGATGGGCGTCGTAAAAAAATGGCGCAAATCGGGTTGTGGTGATTTTTTTGCCTCAGCCTGACTTGCACCATTTGTGGACGCCCATACGCCATTTTCCCCCTACGCCGGCGCTGCCTGGTGTACGTCGTTTTTTTTTAACGCACACCAGACAGCGCCGGCGGCTAACGCCGGCTAACGTCATTGAATAAATATGGCGCCCGCATGGCGCTTCAGAATGGCGTTAGCCGGCGCTAATTTTTTTGGCGCAAAACTGCGTTAGCGCAGTTTTGCGTCAAAAAGTATAAATATGGCCCACAGTGTCCTTGGAAGGGCTTCCATATCTACATCGCTGTTGCCCTGCTCTTGAATTGGCATACAAACAATGGCTAACATTGTTTGTGCCCATACTAGCCCCTGTGTGTTTAATGAACCTTTGGCAATTGATACAGATAATATCAAGTCACTGATAAATCACTTTTTCAGTTCCTCCACTGCAAAGAGAAAAAGGACTCTTTGCATGTTACATCCGAAGGTGAAAGCAAACTCTAGAACTGCCTGCACTCCTACAGGTGTTTCTTCATGTGTCTTGAACAGTAGCAATAAGCCTGAGAGTTAAGTGTTACATATGCAAATGTATAACAAGCTTGATAGTCATGTCTACCTTTGAATAATCTGCTAAGAGTATGTTTGGATTAGTAATGGCTAAACTAAAGTAAATAGACTATTGTCTCTCTAAACTTACTGCCTTTGCTAACCCATCAAAATTAGTACATTTTAAAGGTATGTCAACTGATGTTCTGTAGGTGCACTTGGCCATTAGGAACCATTCAGTTCCTAAATTATTAAAGAGTACTCCTCATTTTTCAGTTGTAGAAAAAGTAAGGGCATGCAGTGCACTCTCCTTCTGCCCATACTTGACAAGCTAAACAAGACTCTGAACATGTTCCTGTTTTTCTAACAAGCACCCACCCACCAGGTCTGTCCAACTTCCACCAGGATCTATCAACTTTATTATTATTCTGGTGTCCCTCCTCTGCTTCCTGCTCAAAATGAAACATGCTATCAACTCAAAAACAAGATCACTCAATGGCTCACTAGTCATCCGGGTTGTAAGGATGATGCTTCATGACAAAATCATTATGGTTAGAAGGGTTCCTTGGGTTGGAAATAAATAAAGGCAGGGTGAGAGTGCCTGCATTGTAACAAATTTCAGAGAAGCTCTGGTTGAAGTGAATGTATTACATAGGCTGAATTGTTTTCTTCCATGCCATAGGAAGACCAATGGGTTATTTCTAAAAACCAGCAGATTATTTACATTCACAGGTTCTGCAACAAGCTGTGGCTTATTCAGATGTTGCCTTTCATTTTTATAACACCCCAACCTCCAATAAATACACCCCTCTAGGATAACTTAAACTGACTGATTGACTGGTGTTGGACAAAATATAGAGGAAAAAGTATCATGCTGACAAAATATTGTGTCAAGAATATCAAGGACAAAAACATAGTAAAGGTAAGTTTGTATGAGAAAGTAAAGTTTTACTGTGCCTAACTCCAAATATGCGTACCTTGAAAATATATATTTCTTCAAGGTAAGTAGATGTGGAGTTAAGAATTGCAAATTTATACTTACCTATTTGCACGTGCCTTATCAATATTTTTGACACAATATTCTGTCCACATGATATTTTTGTCATCAATATGCTATCATACATATGATTGACTCAATGAGAGAGGACCTGATGAGCCTCTGTGGTTATGATACAGCATCACCTTCTTCCACAATGTGTTTGTGTCATCATACACTTGTTTGAAATGTTAATTATATAATGAATCTATGGTCGATATTGTGACTATTCCCATCAAAGATACAATAAATTTTGTTTCATTGAATGCAGTTGGTTGAGTACCACATTAGCCAATTCCTTATTGTGTTCTGTTCATTAAGCAATCTTTTGTTTCCCGGTAAAGCATTATGGTTCTGTTCTGAGTCATCTTTGTGTAGACTGTAGTGATTCAGACGTAATTGTGTTAGCTATGTTTAATAAAAAATGTTAATCAAAAGAATTAAGATGTCATAAGTAACCTTAATTGTGCTCTCAAGAAATGTTTAGAAGTAGACAAAAATATCAGTATAATATATGGAGTGGAGATTTCAGTGGTCACCTGTCTCCCTCACCCTCTGCTGTTGTATGTGGAGTACTTCAATGGTAAGATCAATCTAATTTTAATCATGATATACAAGTTAAAGCTTAGAATCATATTCTGATCAAACATAATTTGATGTTTGTTCATGATGTTTGTTCTATTGTTTCTCTCTGGGCACAAACCATTACTGAAAGGAACTTGCTCAGTAATGTTGAATTTATTTTTCGCTAGCAATATTATGACATTTGAATTTCATTTTCTGTTTCAGCCTATTGTTTTAGTGGGTATAGTCCCCTTTCTGTATCTATCTGTCGGGGTAAACATTCACCTCAGTTTTGGTTAAGTGGTAGTCTGTCAATCCAACACACCTTTTATCTGTTGTACTGAGCTCAAATTCAGCAGAATTATTGTGTTGCCTATTTGTTGTTAAAACTAATCTGCATATGCTGCAGCAGTCTTGAAATCATTTGGATAGCAACCAAAAAACCTTTGACAACTGTCTCGTGCCATACAAAGGTCAATCCAGATTTAATTTTTATCCAGTGTTTGGTGGCAGTTGGAGGGACCAGTGAGCTGGAAGTGTTGGCGAATGCCTGCCCACAAGAAGAATGGCTCATTTCAAATAAAGTGCTTCATTTTATCACAAGCGTACTGGAGTCACTGTCACCTTATAACATTTGTTTTGTAGTGAGAGCTACTTCTGATAGTGAAAATCAACATGAGCTACTGAAGGGTAAGGAACTTGCGCATTGTTACCAGACACCCTCACGCCCTGCTTCATCGACTCTGAGCTTAAATGCCCTAAAAGCCAGATACTATGCTTTGAACAAATACTTTGACCAGGGGCGATATGAGAGGGCTGCCATGTGTGCCAGTGACAACATGGTCTCTGGGGATGTGTGAACATGTGTGTGTATAAATGGGATACATTTGTATGGGTGACTGAGAGCCTGTGCCATTATACTTGCAGCACAGGACTTACCTTTCTCCAAATGTGGCACTGATACATGTAGAACACAAACATACAATTATTTTTTTGTAAGTGGGAGAAATTTAAAGTGCAGACAAATGTTCTGCAAACATGTTCATAATATGGAAAAAATGTTCTACCATTTAACTTTCTCTCATTTAAAAAAGACTGTATTTTTCAGTTATACTTATGACACAGTGTCTACTGGCCACTGGGAGCTAGAGGTAAATGGGGCATTTTGAAGTGGGAGATAATTAAAATGAAGAGTTAACTTAAATATTAAGGACACGTTTCATTTTAATTTTCTCCCATTTAAAAGCATTCATAAACATTATTTGTTCACAGCTTCAATACTGAGTTGACATGGACTTTTACTGAAGAGTTAAATACCTCAGTGCTTCAGTTGTTCACTTCTGTGCCCTGGACTGGATGATTAATCTGACTGAGCACTACTCATTATGGCCCTGCTATCTGTAGCCTGATGATAATAATGTAAAATAAACACAGCCTTCCCTTAACATTAAAAGGAAAATATGACCTTGTGCTTATTTAAAAATGAACTTATGGCTATGAGCTACTCTGACGGTGTCTAGGAACTACTGGTAGTTCCCAATCCACTGGTTGGAGTCACCTGGTTTAATACATTGTTGCCACACAGGAGCCAGGTTTTTTCTCTGTGTTTCTCTCCCTCTGCGTCCTTTGTTAATATTTTTATGTGGATTATCCTTTATCTTTTTGGGCGCTAGTTTTGTTTTCCACAAATATTCACTATGGCAGGTAGGAGAAATCCATCTTTCACAGGGGGCGAGCTGTCTGTCACGGTGGATGAAATCATTAGAGTAGAGCCACAATTGTTTGGAGCACAAGTACAATATACAACTATATCCTAGAAGAGGCAAATGTGGTCCAGAATAGTTGACAGAGTAAATGCTATATCTAACAATCTGCGCACACAGGAGGAGATTAGAAAGTGGTTGAACAACCTGCGGGGTTGCATTCCCTGGCCTCCAAGTATCACCTGGAGGCCAAGAGGACTGTTGGTGGTTCTCCCAGCCCCCAAAACAACTCTTTCCCTGGGAGGATAAGGTCTTACAGATACTACACCCTGGAGGCTTGACTGGAATCCCTGATGGAGTGGAATCTGTTATGTTGCACTTAGCAATGTCTCAAAAATCCCAAATGGAGTGCTACTCTTAAAGAAGACATTTAGAATGCTTCAACACCCTTAGCAAAACAGATATATCTAAACTTGCCTCCAAAAAATGTATTGTTTCAATTACTAGCATCACCATTGCATCTCTCCTTGGCATATGTTTAGTCAAATTGTGTGTTATTTCCCATGTATCATCCCTGACATTTGCTCAGTCCCTTCTATCAATGTATGTTGCTGTTCTCCCAAAAACAGGTCCAAACATCCATCCTTTTGAACAGAAAGGTATAATGTTTGTAAGCCGAATTTTCTCCTATTCACATCTTAGCCATATGTGTGTACATGTTGCAAATGTTTGTTAATCTCATCAATAGCATTGAAATAGGTATGTGTAACTCACTTTTCAAACAAGTATTGTCCATGGTGTCAACAGAAGACTAAAACTACCATAATGCCCTGTTTTTGGACCTGCAAAACAATAGTGCAATGTAATGTTGCTCCATCTTCCTTTACTTCCTTATGTCCACACATCTTAAAAACTTGTGCATTTGACAGTCACCATGTCATGGTATGGATTAAAATGTTACTTCTTGTGTATCTCAGGCATGTTGACACCTTCTCATAGCTACATTGAAGTGATGGGAATGCTTACATAATTAATTGTCTTTTGAATACAAGATTTCCAACAATTTGTTGTGGCACTCTGAATAAAAGTCGTAGCAACACATAATTTACTTTGCACTGTCCATATGATGGCCAATGACAGTTTTATTTTTAAGTTGAACCACATTGAGTCCAATATTTCGTAGCCTGTTAGGCCTTGGACTTATCCAGTACTCCAATCTACTCATCACTGTGTTGGGTTGAATGCCTGCTACACTTAATTTACAATTCTGAACTAACAATTTTGCATTTCAGGACGTCTCTACAAAGTAAGCACTGGGGTTGTCATCTATGTAAATCAGGCTGCATCTGTAAAATAATACAAATCACACAAAGGCCGAGTCAGTCTATTACTCTGGTTCTACTTTTTTTTAAAGCTGGCCCATTTGTAAACCAAGACACAAAAAACACAAGCTATATATTTATTACATATTCTCTGCATACTTCACAGGTCCAAAGTGGACCACTGTCTACCAGCCAAGACACCTCTTCTCCAGACCAGGATCAAGCCTTCTGTGAGGAATCCACTCCTGCAAGTTTGCATGATCGGGAGCCAGCTAGTCCAACTGATCTGTCTGGCCAGACAGCCTCAGTGAGTTACACTTGGCCCACACCTACACTTCCTACCCTAGCTGCAATACCATCTCAGAATGAGGACACCTCCACTTTCTGTGTACCGAGGAGGACCACATCAATCCTTTGCCCCAAGTCATGGCAACTGTTAAGGCAACACCAATACCACCACCTCCTCCATGTTCTGCCGGAACCCAGTGGGATGGGGCACACTTCCTCAAGGGCACATGGTAGTGGTGATATGGGTCATGGGAATGGAATCTGTGGTCCAGCAAAGTGAGCCCACTGGGGTCTTTGTCAGCCAGACCACCCTTGACCAAGTCTTGGGAACAGTTCAACAGTTCCAAGACGTAACAGGTCAGGTAGTAACTGAGCTCCAGGAGATCAGAGAAGTGCAGAAGGAGCTCATCTTGGAAACATGCAATCATGATGAAAATATGAGCTCCCTGATTGGGGTGCTTTACGGCATCTACCACCATGTGAGCAGGGCTTTTCCCATTCCATCTGTCCCTGTCTGTGGTTCCTCCACAACTGGGCCAGGTACACCACTATCAGCCAGGGGCAGGGAGGCCCTGCCACATGAGGAGCCTGTCCTTCCACTCCAGTCCCTGTACCTGTGGCTTCCCTCCTCCTCAGAGAGGACGGTCATCCACACCACTAGGAGAGGGTGGCAAGACAACCACTACTACTTCCAATAGTTACAGGTCCTAAGTTCCTCCAGTGTGTTTCTACTGTTCAATCTGCAGACTATTTAATCAACACATTTACCTTTTCTGAGGACAGTTGTATTTTGTACATTGGACTACAAACTGTTTCTGGCTCTACCACTATACTTCCATCCACCAAGATTGACATTTTTGGATAATTTTCTCATTTTGTATTCACCTTTCTGTTCTTTTTCATCATGTAAGTAAATGATATGGACACAAACTACAAGACTCTTGTTGGATTTAATGTGGCCTTGCGTTTGTCATGTCTCTCTTCCACCATCATGCTGTCAATTCTTTTGAATACTGATTTTCAAATGAAAATAAGAAATGACAAACTGGCAATGTGTTACTCTTTTTAGTAAGAAAACAAACTCAATTCATAATGTATTTGGGAACACACATATGTATCTAACAGGTACTTGAGGTACTTGAGAAAATCAGAGCTGAGTTTCACAAACCATGCATACCGCCAATAGCCTGTGCCATTCAAGGGTGGACGCACCACAACACCACAAAGGAAAGGGAATATTTGATGGGATCAAATTAAATAGGCAAACTATCATTGATGCATGACCTCACTTGGAACCATACATCCTGCCTTTACAATAGGAATTCTGGATCAATAACATGAGTAGTCTACATCATAACAGAAACAACTTTTGAGGCCACATGACTATTACAGAATACTATGGCAGTATCTGGTGCAATGATACAATCAGCACTCAGTGGTGTGCTAATAAAAAGTTCTAACAACTATGAGGAGACACATCAACAGCTACCTCAGATGTTCACAAGTTGAAAATGTAGCCAATGTGAAGGTAGAACAGTATGTTTGGGCTTGACATACACCATTTTAAGTGGAACATATTGCATTGATGGCAACAGCACACAGAAAACCAGCCTGATACAATCTCCTGAACATCCATTCTATCAGAGTGCAAGTTGTCTCTGTACAAGATCTGTCCATCCCAAGTGGGTGTCTGTCCCAGGATCAAGACATGTTCACTTTGTACTTTCAAACTGCAACATATCACTGCAAATGTCACAACTTTGAAATTTCCAAATGAAGATGACATGTTGAAGGACCTTGAAACAGAAAAACAAGGGATCATGAATAATTTCACATAATACTTCTGACTCAGATGACAAGTTTTGAGGACACACATACTTAGCACAAACAAAGTTAGTCTATGTCAATAACCACAGTAGACAATGTAGGGAAATGCTGATACACTAACATCTTTACCTTGGACTTTCCTGCACTGACCATTCCTAATAAACTACTATTGCACAGTGATATGTACCCTGTGTCACAAGTTTTTCTGACATTGGCGGTTCCAATTTGTAAATGTACTCAGGTGAAAAAGTGGTCAATCACATCTTGACGGAAGTCCACTCCTTCTTCACCACTGTCATCTTCATTGGGCATTTCAACATCCTCACTTGGTGGCTTATCATGGTCTCCCTCCTCTGCGATTATAGGGAAGTTCTGTCATCGGGTATGTTATGGAGCATGCAGCAGGCAACCATGACTTGGCACACCTTATCAGGTGAGTAGAGGAAGGTTCCATCAGTCTTGTCCAGACACCTAAACCTGGCCTTCAAGAGCACGAAGGACCACTTCACTGGCATCCATGTTTTTCCATGGGCCTCTTTGAAGTGGACTTCACCTGGTTGTTGAATTTCTCAGTAGTGCCAAAAACCATGGTTGGTTAGAATATGCTGAGTCTCCTACATGGAAGAAACACATAAACAGATTACTTGCATATCAAGCCCTTGTCTCTTCCTAAACTAGGATTCAGGCAAAAGATCCTCAAGTAATATTGTACTTACCAACAAGCTAGGCCCTCTCCGGTCCAAGTTGTGACATCTGTATGGGCATGGTGCTGTTCCATAGTACAAATGAATCATCTATTGACCCAGGGAAGCAAGCACACACATCTGAGATGTATAAATCTGGTAAGCAGACAACTCACACATTGATGGAATGGAAGTTATTCCAATTGCAGTAGACCTGTTCCCTTGTGTGTGGTGGCACCAAGGCAGTATGTTTGCCATCTATTGTTCCAACCACATGTGGTAGTCCACCCAAAGAATAAAATTCTTCCTTCACAGTGGCCAAATCCTGTTGATGTGGGAACTGGATGTAGCTGGTGATGTGTCTCAGCAAGGAAGCAAGAACGTCTTGTAGAACACCACTGGAGGTTTGTTTTGGACATGCCCCCAGATACTGCCACAATGTACTGAAAAGAGCCAGTAGCCACAAGATGCAGTAATGCCATGAGTGTCACTATTGGTGTTATTGCTGTTGGATTCCTATTGTGAGGCAGGAGAACCGGCTCCAACTGCTGACACAAATCCAGGATAGTCTGCCTTTTTAGCCTAAATACTTTGATGACATCCATTTTCCCTAAATATTTCCTGTAGTAGCTCATAATGATTGTGAGAAATCAAGAGTGGGTCTCACAACAGGAACTGTTTCATAGCCCTGTCCTAGATGATGTTTTGGACCTGAATTGATAACATGAGTAGATAGACAGTGTTGAGGGTGCTCAAACAACTCTGCAAATCAATGTTTCCTAGGAAGCTCTAAATGTTATTAGAAAAAGATGGAGTTACTGTTTGGTGAATGCATGTGGACGATCCTACAAAATTGTGCTTTATCACTATAGACAAAACAAATCACTGAAACAGTCCCTAGTTCTTTTCTATCATCTATACAGGTCAATGCCCATCAAAAGCAGGAAATCTGGAAGGCCATAGCCAAGAAGGAGCAGATCCTGGGGGTTCGTAAGTGGTGCAGTCTGCATTGCTGGAAGAGGTTGGAGGACTTGTGGTGCTTGACGTGCAAGTCTGCTGAAGGACAGTTTGGGCAGTCCTCCCAAAGATTCAAGTGGGTTCGCCGCACCCTGACCACCCTAATGGCCCTCATCCTAGCAGTGGCCTACCCGGACCTTGATGGGCAATTGAGGGCCCAACAGCAGCATCAAGAGGGTAAGTTATTGTCTGTAGATATTTTTGTTGTTTAACCTTTTTAATTTCCAGCAATGTTGTAATGCATGAACATGACGGATGACACGCATCCAATGCACATAAGGATTTCTGAAGGTGTACCTTAATCAGACAGTGTCTGCTGCTGTGGCTGGTATATTGCTTTGTGCTGAAGGTTGCCACTACATTCCTGATCATAAGCCAAGTACTGTTTAGAGCAGAGGGGTACCTGCATTTTCTCTATGTCATGAGGGTCAGTTGAGGCAAACATGCCCCATTTAATGGTTTAGTCAGGTGGGATGCTCCATCACCAAAATGAGTATGTCATGAGAATGTTACTGGGGACATGGCAAACTTCACACTTATGATGCAGTTGATGTATCAGACTTGACATTGGTAAGTTGGTTCTATGACATAATGATAATGATCATCTGCTCCATAAGGACTGGAAACGTGTACAGTGGCATCTTTCCTAAACTGGAAACTGTTTATAATCTATTTGTACAGCCATTTTCTGACTCAGTCAAATGGACAGTTGCAGGTTGGCATGATACCTTAGCCCTTCACAAATGTGCCTGAAAGGCATGGGTGTGAAAAAAAGTGAAATTGTTTGCCAAACTCTTTTAATAGCACAGACATGAATGTGCCCACATTTGTGATAGAGTTACATATCCACCAAACATTTTGGTGTGCTTAGTTCTGTCTAGATGAGAAATAAATGATGGTGAGAAATGTGATACTGAAAGAGACACTTGCAGATGGAAGGTTACATCACATAGATGTTGTGGGATTCCATCTCGAGAAGTCAATTTCAAGTCCAACACAAGGCTCTTTTGAAAATGGGAATATATTTTAGCTCTGCACTGCAGTGGGTTAGAAATGTCTCATTGCCTTTGTATTTACTCATGCTATTGAAGCCCTTCGTTATTAAGGGGGCTACAAGTGTATAAGAGACTATGGTATATATGCTATATGAGCTGGTATGGGTGATTTCTAGACTTTGAGCAAATGTTGTTTGATCAAAGTTTATGTCCAGTTCTGTTTGCACAGATACATTCAAACTGTTGTATCTGTTTTTTCAGCATCATCTGGGCAAGGCAAAGGTGACAGCAGGCACATCAACAGGGAGGAAGCTGGTCACTGTGGCTCTGGTGTGGATACCACAGACACCGAGAGACCCAGTGGCACAGAGGCCACCAGTGACACAACATATTCTTCAAAGGTCTCCAATGAAGGTTCCTTGTCGTGGTTGACCCTGGAGCACCTATTACACCTGCGACCTTGTTTCTATCTCCACTCTCCCCCTTTCTCCCCCCCCCCCCAGTTGGCCATAGCTGCCCCCCTAAAAGGGGTAGCATCACCTTCGCTGCAGGCACCGTCCCCTTGACCCGGTGTCCCAGACTGCTCTCATTCAGGAGGCTTTTGATCTTTTAAGGATGATCGCTTTAGCTCAGACCGTATTGCCGAATGCCATCCAGGGGCTGGCCGGCCAGAATACCAGATGCTAGCTTACCTGGATGGCAGTCACGGTCCCCTGTCTGGCCTATAGCAGTCATTCCAGAGTGTTGCTGCCCCTTTGAGCACAGCCTCCCACTAACCCCAACCTCTTTCCCAGACTCTCACCGCTTCCCAATCCCAAATCCCGCCACCCAGCTTATCCCAGGTACACTCAAACATTTGCATGCACCCACTACATTGACCAAAAGCAGCACATCCTCACACTGACACGGCAAAAAACATAGAAACACACATGCAGACACCACACATCCTACCACCACACCCACCACAAGCATACAAGCAGTCAGCACACTTACCATGAAACAAACACACACACCCACCATCAGCACACCTGCAGATACCACACCCACCACAACACAGACATCCACACTCACCACCAGCACACCAGCAGATACCACACCCACCAATATACCAAAACCCACACAAACCAAAGCACACCCACAGTTAGCACACTCACCACTACACCAACACCCATGCACATCACCAGCACACCACAGTCAGCACACCTACCACTAAACCAACACCCACACATACCAGCAGCACACCCACAGACACCACAACAACAAACACACCTTCCCCAACAGACACATCCACACTCATACCTGACACAAATGCCCACACTCACCTACCCAACAATCAGTAAGAAATACAAATCAAAACATACAGCACATACACCAGCCCCTCAGGCACCCACAGCTGCAACAGACATGCACAACAAAACACACACCTTCCCTAACAGACACATCCACACACACACACTCATACCTGACACAAATGCCCACACTCTCCTACCCAACAATCAGTAAGAAATACAAATCAAAACATACAGCACATACACCAGACCTCAGTCACCCACAGCTGCAAAAGACATGCACAACAAACACAGCCTCTCCCTCTACTTCCCAACCTGAACTCCCTAAAAATAACCCTATCCATTTTCCAAAGGAGGTCCTACCTTTTGCCCTGGCCCCTTCCAAACTCAAAACTACCCCTACCAAATGTCTTTCTAGCCCTTCCAACACCCAAACCACTCCTTCTATATCCCACACCACCCGTTCCATATCACCCGAACCTCCCAGTGTAAATTCACCCCTCCCAAACATCTTTCCAACCTTCAAAATCCCCTCCCAAGTCCAACACCATGATTTTCAAACCAAAAATTACCTCTCCCAAACCCAAGGACCCCTCTCCCAGTAAGACCATTAAGGTGTCTGCTCTCTGCCCCATGACTGCCCCTTCTAGGGGAGTTTTTTGGGCAGTGACATTAGGAGGCAAGCTATGGGCATGCACCCCCACTGTGGGCTAAAGGTTTAGTGCCTTGTTTTTCTCATGTACATTTAGACACATTATTTATAGGGAAATTAGCTCATGTTGCTAAAACAATTATCTTTTGAGAATACCTTTGTCCTGGCCTTATTTAATGAATGTCACTAACTGTTTGCTGATAATGTAATTTCTGCTAATGTGTGTGCCAAGCACCTACTATAATTTGTGACAGCAACCAGCACAGTTTGTGGATTTTAGTTATTTTTAAAATATTGCATGCCTTGGTGTTGTATATTTGTGAATGCCATGTTTATTTTGGTGCAAGCATTCATGTTGTTACTGGACAGACACTTGCACCAAAATAAATGATGTGTCTGTTATTGTGACTGGAGAATGCATGTGTGTTTATTTTGACATGATGTGTCAATAATATACACATATGCATTGCACAAAGAGCCTGTCACTTTACATTTAAGTTACATCTGTTATTTATGATATATTGGACAGAGCAAATGGACATGTGACCTTCATACATCTCTGCCATGTTTCTGGTATAGCAGTAAGACTGATAGTGCATTCTGTATACACCCACCTGTAGCATGTTGTAATTGAAGTGCTACATTTTCATGGGATTGTCTGGTTCTGATTGGGTATATTGTTTCAGTTAATGCATTCGTTTTTGGGCGGAATTGTTAGAAATTGGGTCTTTTGGTTGGCAGTCAGGTTACCCCCTGTCCAAGCAAGGACCCTCACTCTAGTCAGGGTAAAGGAGAATCACACCCAGTTAACCCCCGCTCATCCCCTTGGTAGCTTGGCACGAGCAGGCAGGCTTAACTTCAGAAGTAATGTGTAAAGTATTTGTTCCAATTCAGACAGTAATACTGTGAAAACACTACAAAATGAAGACCACACCAGTTTCGAAAAATAGGTAATATTTACCTAAATCAAACAAGACCAAAATGAAAAAAATCCAACATACACAAGTCAAGATATGAATTTTCAAAGGAATAAGAGTCTTAGGCCCTCATTACAACCCTGGCGGTCGGTGATAAAGTGGCAGTAAAGCCACCAACAAGCCAACAAAAAGGGAATTATGACCACAGTGGAAACTGCCCACAGAGACAGCCACTTTAACAGAACGACTGCCATGGCGGTAGCAACAAGCACTGTGGCGGTAACCGCCAACAGCCAAGCTGGAGACAATGTACCGCCCACACTATTACAACAGGCTATCCGCCACCTTTTCCGTGGCGGTACCAATGACACCAAAAGCACGGCGGAAACAGTACACAGAAAGCAAAGGACTCACCTCTGGAGACTCAGGGAAGAACCCGCCACCATGGAGCCCGAATTGCAGGTGTTCCCCAATGCTCGTCTCTCTCCTTCTTCACTATGAACATCAACGCCATCGAAGATGACCACGATGAGTACAGCCGCCTAGCACACAAGGGATGGAGGGAGAAAAAAAGAGAGTGACATACACACACGCAACACCCCCAACACCAGACACACATGCAGATGCAGTAAGAAAACATATTTACCCTGTACCCCTCAGGAATAATGCAAGGACAAAAGGAATTGATTAAAGTGAGTGTAATAAAACAAAATAGTATAAATATCTGCTTCAAATTCAAAACGTATATACATATTTACAAATGGAGGGACACTGCCCAGTCCACAATGTCCATGGGCCACAGGGCCACATCACATAGCCCAAGGCCCCACTTGACTCCTGCAACAACACAGTGAGAACACCGCAGGGGCATCAGGTCGAAAATACACAGGCAACTCAGGGGGATGGGGAATGGGGGGCACCTCAGCCAGCAGATGGTACAACACCACAGGTCCTGGAGGAGGCAACATGCCCTGTGCGATGTCCTGGGGAGTGCAAGGCCACAGTCTCTCAAGTTGGGGGTTTGCCCACTGCTTGGTCCTGGGGAGTGCAAGGCCACCGTCTCTCAAGTGGGTGTTTTGCCCACTGCTTGGTCCTGGGGAGTGCAAGGCAACAGTCTCTCAAGTTGGTGGTTTGCCCACTGCCTAGTCCTGGGGAGTGCAAGGCCACAGACTCTCAAGTGGGTGGTTTGCCCACTGCTTGGTCCTGGGGAGTGCAAAGCCACAGTCTCTCTAGTGGGTGGCTTCTCCACTGGTTGTGGAGGGGGCTTTGTGCCCAGTGTGCTTCATCCTGGAAAGGAGGGAGTGAGTGGAAGGCTTCTTCCATTGGTTCTGGAGGGGGCTTTGTGCCCAGTTTGCTTCATCCTGGCAAGGAGGGGGTAAGTGGATAGCTTCTTCCACTGGTTCTGGAGGGGGCTTTGTGCCCAGTGTGCTTCATCCTCGCAAGGATTGGGTGAGTGGAAGGCTTCCTCCATTGGTTCTGGAGAGGGCTTTGTGCCCAGTTTGCTTCATCCTGGCAAGGAGGGGGTAAGTGGATAGCTTCTTCCACTGGTTCTGGAGGGGGCTTTGTGCCCAGTGTGCTTCATCCTCGCAAGGATTGGGTGAGTGGAAGGCTTCTTCCACTGGTTCTGGAGGGGGCTTTGTGCCCAGTGTGCTTCATCCTGGCAAGGATGCAGTGAGTGGATGGCTTCTTCCATTGGTTCTGAAGGAGGCTTTGTGCCCAGTGATGCTGATCATGGTGAGTGCAAGATCACAGTCTCTCACCTGGGTGTCACACCAACAGGATTTGCATGGTCCAGGACGCACTACAGTCCATGGAGGCAGGACTACACACTGCCCACCGGCGGTGACAGCTGCTCAGTGGTGGCAGTAGTGGGGCTAGTGTCAGGCCTGGCAGTGGTGGTGGGAGGCTCCTGCCCATCCCCTGCTGCCTCATATGGCTGCCCACTGGGGCTGCTGGCGGTGCTGGCAGTGGTGGGGGCCGGTCTCAGGATGCTTGTTTCCGGTCCAGTGAGGACCTGGCTAGGCAGTTCGGGCTGGACTGTTCCCATGAGGAACAGGGTCAAGACTGATTTGCATATGGATGAGTCCAAACTGCGGTGGCATGGTGAGCAAAAGAACGATGGATTAAACCCAGATCTGTGACTGGGGGGTGAGTGTTTGAAAAGTTTCAACACTCCGTCCATCATCCTTTTGTGTTGCTAAAGTTGCCCTAAGTGGGAAGGGTATGCCCAGACGTGGGTCCCGTGCTCACTGTACCACTGGATTCAAGCTAGCCTGGCTGATGAAGGGTGAATCCGGTCCCAGGATGCTTGTTTCCAGTCCAGTGAGGACCTGGCTAGTCAGTTCGGGCTGGACTGTTCCCATGAGAAACAGGGTAAAGACTGATTTGCCTATGGCTGGGTCCAAACTCGGGTGGCATGGTGAGCAAAAGAATGATGGATTAAACCCAGATCTGTGACTGGGGGTGAGTGTTTGCATTGTTCAGCACGCCATCCATCATCCTTTTGTGTTGCTAAAGTTGCCCTAAGTGGTAAGGGTATGCCCAGACGTGGGTCCTGTGCGCACTGTGCCACTGGATTCAAGCTAGCCTGGCTGATGAAGGGTGAAACCCTGAAACCGGTCCCAGGATGCTTGTTTCTGGTCCAGTAAGGACCTGGCTAGGCAGTTCGGGCTGGACTGTCCCCATGAGGAACAGGGTCAAGACTGATATGCATATGGCTGGGTTCAAACTGGGGTGGCATGGTGAGCAAAAGAACGATGGATTAAACCCAGATCTGTGACTGAGGGTGAGTGTTTGCATTGTTCAGCACTCCATCCCTCATCCTTTTGTGTTGCTAAAGTTGCCCTGAGTGGGAAGGGTATGCCCAGACGTGGGTCTCGTGCTCACTGTGCCACTGGATTCAAGCTAGCCTGGCTGATGAAAGGTGAAACCCTGAAACCGGTCCCGGGATGCTTGTTTCCGGTCTAGTGAGGAACTGGCTAGGCAGTTCGGGCTGGACTGTTCCCATGAGGAACAGGGACAAGACTGATTTACATATAGCTAGGTCCAAACTGGGGTGCCATGGTGAGCAAAAGAATGATGGATTAAACCCAGATCTGTGACTGGGGGTGAGTGTTTGCATTGTTCAGCGCTCCGTCCATCATCCTTTTGTGTTGCTAAAGTTGCCCTAAGTGGGAAGGGTATACCCAGACTTGGGTCCCGTGCTCACTGTGCCCCTGGATTCAAGCTCGCCTAGCTGATGAAGGGTGAAACCCTGAAACAGGTCCCAGGATGCTTGTTTCCGGTCCAGTGAGAACCTGGCTAGGCAGTTCGGGCTGGACTGTTCCCATGAGGAACAGGGTCAAGACTGATTTGCATGTGGTGGGGTACAAACTGGGGTGGCATGGTGAGCAAAAGAACAATGGATTAAACCCAGATCTGTGACTGGGGGTGAGTGTTTGCATTGTTTAGCACTCCCTCCATCATGCTTTTGTGTTGCTAAAGGGGGGAGGCTCCTGCCTGTCCCCTGCAGCCTCAGATGGCTGCCCACTGTGGCTGCTGGCGGTGCCAGCACTGGTGGGGGGAGGATCCTTCCTGTCCCCTGCAGCCTCGGACGGCTGAACCGCCATGGTTGGTGGTGGGAGCTCAGAATCAGCACCAGGCCTCATGTCCTTCCTGCCTGCAGGGGCAGGCCCCTTGCCTTTCCCAGCTGGTGGTGCCTCCTTGACCTTCACCTTGGCAGCTGGTGGTGCATCCTTGCCCTTCACCTTGGCAGCTGGTGGTGCCTCCTTGCTCTTGCCCTTGGCAGCTGGTGGTGCTTCCTTGCTCTTGCCCTTGGCAGCTGGTGGTGCCTCCTTGCCATTCACCTTGGCAGCTGGTGGTGCCTCCTTGCCCTTCACCGTGGCAGCTGATGCAGGCACACTGTCAGTTCTGATGGCTGGTTCCCTGGAGCCTTTCCCACCTGCAGTAGCTGCCGAAACTACTGTGGCCGTGGACTGGGTGGCTGAGGTGCTCACCTGGGTTCTGACCACCCTGGTCCGACGTGAAGGATGGGGGGAGGGGTAGGGAAGAGGTCAACAGGGGAGAGGAAAAGCTTCTTAGGGACACTGGGGGGAAGAGGATGAAGGTCTGGGAGTGGAGGAAGAGGGAGTGGTGGTAGGAGGTATCAGTTTGCTGTGTTTGGGTGCAGGTGCATGGGCTGGATGCTGTTGTGAGGTGGATGGCTGTTGGGTGTCTGAGTGCTTGCGATGTGTACTTTGGGAGGAGGGGGCACAAACACAGTGGGAGTGGACACAGGGGACATGTGCATGGATGTGGGGGTGGTGACTGCTAGTGAGGGGTGTGTAGTGATAAGTGTGATGATGGCGGTAGTGGATGAGGATGTAGTGCATGCAGGTGAGAGTGGAGATGCTACTGGGAGGGTGGTGGATGAGGAGGAGGAGGGGGACACAGTGGAGGCAGTAGATGTTGGTGTGTCTGCATCTGGATGGTGTTTGTGTGAGTGCCTGTGTGATGATGTGTGGTGCTTGTGTTTGCCTGAGCCACTCCTGCCTGTTGTCCTGGGTGCATGCTGGTCTGAAGGTGTGCTTTGGATAGGCTGGGGTTCAGGGAAGTGGGACTGGGCAGAGGAAGTTGGAGGGGGGAGGCTAGAAACAGGGACAATGGCTGCCATCAGGGAGGAGGCCAGAGCCTGGATTGATCTCTGTTGGGCCACCCTGCCAGAGTGAATGCCCTCCAGGAATGCATTTGTTTGTTGCAAATGGCCTGCCAGGGGACACTGACGGGAAGAGGATGAAGGTCTGGGAGTGGAGGAAGAGGGGGTGGTGGTAGGAGGTATCAGTTTGCTGTGTTTCGGTGCAGGTGCATGGGCTGGATGCTGTTGTGAGGTGGATGGCTGTTGGGTGTCTGAGTGCTTGTGTTTGTGTACTTTGGGAGGAGGGGGCACAGACACAGTGAGAGAGGACACAGGGGACATGTGCATGGATGTGGGGGTGGTGACTGCCAATAAGGGGTGTGTAGTGATAAGCGTGATGATGGCAGTAGTGGATGAGGATGTAGTGCATGCAGGTGTGAGTGGAGATGCTACTGGGAGGGTGGTGGATGAGGAGGAGGAGGGGGACACAGTGGAGGCAGTAGATGTTGGTGTGTCTGCATCTGGATGGTGTTTGTGTGAGTGCCTGTGTGATGATGTGTGGTGCTTGTGTTTGCCTGAGCCACTCCTGCGTGTTGTCCTGGGTGCATCCTGGTCTGAAGGTGTGCTTTGGATAGGCTGGGGTTCAGGGAAGTGGGACTGGGCAGAGGAAGTTGGAGGGCGGAGCCTAGAAACAGGGACAATGGCTGCCATCAGGGAGGAGGCCAGAGCCTGGATTGATCTCTGTTGGGCCACCCTGCCAGAGTGAATGCCCTCCAGGAATGCATTTGTTTGTTGCAAATGGCCTGCCAGGCCCTGAATGGCATTCACTATGGTTGACTGCCCAACAGAGATGGATCTCAGGAGGTCAATAGCCTCCTCACTCAGAGCAGCAGAGCTAACTGGGGCAGGGCCTGAGGTGCCTGGGGCAAAGAAGATGCCCATCCTCCTGGGTGAGCGGACAAGGGAAACACACTGAGGGGCTGCTGGGAGGGCGGTGCTGGTACGGAGGTGGCAGCTGTGCCTGTAGTTGGGGTGGCCACAGAGGTGACCGCCACCACCAGGGAGCTTCCATTGGAGGAGGTATCACTGTCAGAACTGTCCCCTCCAGTCTCCGCTGTGGTGCTCCCCTTGCCCTCCGTCCCACTGGTGCCATCACCATCTGTGGATTCGGCCTCCTGGGCCATGTGGGATGCAGCTCCCTCCGTCACCAGTGCCTCTGCCCCTCCGCCAGATGATGCTAATGTGCAGAAGGACAGGGTGACAAAACAAAAAGGGTGGGGGAGACAAAGGATACACTTGGTCAATGGCTGCATCAACACCACAGTTGGCGTACACAGCACCCTCACACAGGGAACAGGCCTACGCACTATGCAATGCACTACCAGTCACAATGCTAGTCACCAGCCCAAGGACAGGAATACCTAACTCCATTAGCAGCATACCTCACACCCAAAGACCCCTGCCCAGTAGTGGATGCTTACTAGCTTAGTAGGAGGTGGGACTCATCAGCCCCTACCTAACATGGGACCTACCCTGCAATGTCCGGCCTGGCCTAGGAGCACCCACAGGCCCACATCCCCCAACCGGAGACAACCCCACCACGCGCAAGTAGTATATTGGAAAACTGTACTCACACCCTTGTGGCTGCTGTGATGCCCTCAAGCACCCATCCAGCTCCAGATAGGCCACCGCCAGTATGCGAGCCATCAGGGGTTCAGGGTTCGATGGGAACCCCTTCCTTGTTGGGAGGCCATTCCCAGCTGGGCCTCCGCCGTCTTCCATGCCCTTCGTCTCAAGTCATCCCACCGTTTCAACAGTGGGTGCTCTGCCTGTCGTAGACCACCAGGGTCCGCACATCCTTCGTGATGGAACGCCATATACCCTTTTTCTGATGGGCGCGGACCTGCAGAAAAAGATACATTGAAAAAAGTATTAGTCATACTGACTGGCCTGTAACACTCATGGCCCACCATAGCCCCCACATCCCCTTACACACAGACATTGCCCACCATACATGCATCACGCTGCCCATGACCCTTTCACCACCCCTCTTACACAAGGCCCTCACACACAGCACTCCATGCACTCATGCCCCATGCATTGTGCTCCCAGTGTACTCACCTCTTGGTCTGGAGGCCCATGCAGGATTCAGTACTGGGGTAGGACCCCATCCACCAGTCTCTCCAACTCTGCAGCGATGAAGGCAGGGCCCCTTTCCCCAGTGACTCGAGCCATGGTTGGTTCCAGACAGAGGTCACAGCAGCACTTGTAGTGTAGGTCCTCTCCTGTTGAAGGTCAGGTAGCAAGTGAGAGAACAGATAGAAAATGGTGGTCACGTCTGCGGTGGTGCGTACCGTCACCGCCGGCGTATATCACCATTGGCCACTGTAACCCATAGGGACCAATGACAACCAATGAGGAGTTGCACGGCAGTACTCAACTACCTCCCGCAACTGCGCCCAACTTCCGTGGAATTACCTCATTTCCACATGTCCATCCACACAGGACAGGCGGACGCCATTTTAGTGGGGGGCAGGCCATGGCACCTAACTGTGTCAAAGTACATATAGGCATCATTTGGGCCTATCCAACAACATACTGTTTCAGTCACAACATGCAATGCAGGGTACAGTTTGGAAATGTGGAATACTGACCAGCCACTCCCCGTTTTGCCTCCTAGATTACAACCGCTGAGGATGAATAGGAGATGGAGTGTACAGGCCCCTGGTGGACTTAGCAGCAATGGAGGACAGGAACATTATCCTCACCTACAGACTTGACAGGGCCAAAATCACAGAGCTGTGTGCCCATTTGGAGCCAGACCTGATATCTGCAAGCCGTCACCCCACTGGGATCCCCCCTCTTGTGCAAGTCCTATCTGTGCTACATTTCTTGGAAACTGGTTCTTTCCAAGTGACAGTGGGCTTGGCAGCAGGAATGTCACAGACAATGTTCTCAATAGTGCTGACCAGAGTGTTGTCTGCCCTGACTAAAAACATGGTCAGCTACATTGTTTTCCCCCAGGTTGAGGATTTGGCTACAGTGAAAGCTGACTTCTATGCAATGGGACATTTCCTCAACATTATTGGGGCTATTGATGGTACACATATTGCATTTGTCCCCCCGCCCCCCGGAGAAATGAACAGGCGTTCAGAAATCGAAAGAACTTTCACTCGATGAATGTGCAGATAGTGTGCTTGGTGGACCAGTACATCTCCCATGTCAATGCAAAGTATCCTGGGTCTGTGCATGATGCCTTAATCCTGAGGAACCGCAGCATCCCATATGTGATGGCTCAAATCCACAGGCACAGGGTGTGGCTAAATAGGTAAACCCATGGTTCCCACCCAGTATATGTTGGTGTATGAGTATGATGTGGGCCCTTAGGGTTAGTGTTTGGGTAACAGGTATCCCTTGATATTTGAGGGTGACTCTGGTTAACCCAACCTCTCATGACTACTGACTCCGGTGAGGAATCCCAGGACAAGGGCAGAGGAACGTTACTATGAGCCACATTGGCGAACAAGAAGAATAATCGAGAGGATATTCGGCCTCCTGAAGGCCAGGTTTTGGTGCCTCCATCTCACAGGTGGTTCCCTGTGCTACTCACCGAAGAAGGTCTGCCAGATCACCGTGGCATGCTGTATGTTGCACAACCTTGCCTTGAGACAACAGGTGCCTTTTCTGTAGGAGGATGAGGCTGGAGATGGGCGTGTGGCAGCAGTGGACCCTATGGACAGTGACGAAGAGGAGGCAGAGGATGAGGTTGAAGACAACAGAACAGCAATAATTCCACAGTACTTCCAGTGACACACAGGTAGGACACTGTAACTTCACCTTCCATTGACAGTTTTGTGTTGGACACTGTACATGGCAGGCTGTTTATCACACTACTATGGCCACTTACTGAGCCCCTTGGCATCTCTATTTGCAGATATCTGTGCCCACTCTGGCTCCTGGTATGTTGACTGCAGCCAACTACAGGTCATACCTATGTATACATTACTGTACAGTTGAATTGAAATGTTCACAGCTTGTTAAACGAATACATAGTTCAATCAATTGACAGACTCCATACTTGTAGTTTTACCAAGGGTGTTTATTTAGGTGCTAATAAGTGGAGGGGGATGTGCAATGGGCTGGGGTGATGGTGGTAGAATGTCCAGGATAGAGTCCTGTCTATGTGGATTACAGGTGCATTGTCCACGGGAGCATAGAAAGTGGAGCAATGGCAGTTCAAGGTGGACAGGGTGACAAAGTGGGACACAAGGGTGACATTCAGGAGAGTCTTATTTCCTGTCGGGGGTCTTGGCAATGTTCTCTGGCTTCTGCCTGGATCGTGTGGACCGTTTGTGGGGTGGTTCTCCTTCTGTAGGGGAGGGGTGCTGGTGGCCTGTTGTTCCTGTGGCAGGGCCTCCTGTCCACTAGCGGCAACGGAGGTGAAGGGCTGTTCATCGGTGTGGCTAGTGTCAGGGGCCCGTTGGTGTGCCACTGCCTCCCTCATGGTGTTAGCCAGGTCTGCGAGCACCCCTGCAATGGTGACCAGGGTGGTGTGGATGTCCCTCAGGTCCTCCCTGACCCCCAGGTACTGCCCCTCCTGCAGCCACTGGGTCTCCTGCAACTTGGCCAGTATCTGGCCCATGGTCTCCTGGGAATGGTGGTATGCTCCCAGGATGTTGGTGAGTGCCTCGTGGAGAGTCGGTTCCCTGGGCCTGTCCTCCCCCTGTCACACAGCAGTCCTCCCAGCTTCCCTTTTGTCCTATGCCTCTGTCCCCTGGACTGTGTGCCCACTGCCACTGACCCCAGGTCCCTCATTGTCCTGTGTTTGTGGGGTGTCCTGGGGTCCCTGTAGTGGTGGACACACTGCTGATTGACGTGTCCTGGGGACAGAGGTATGGGCCCGCTGGGTGGGTGCTGTGGTGGTATTTCCTGAGGGGGGAGGCTCTGTGGTGGTATGGGACTTTGCCTGGGTAACCAACTGTCCGGAGGTCCCTGATGGGCCAGGTTGGTCATCCAGATCCAGGCATCCAGAGCTGCTGTCATCACTGTGGCTCTCTTCTGGGCGGGGGACTGGATGTTGCTGGCACCTCCTCTCCGGTGACGTTGGATGGGGGACCTGTGGGGATGTAATAGGAGTGTTATTGTTTCTGCGTGTGACATCTTGTGCATGGGTGTGTTGCCCTTTATGGTTGTTATTGCCCTTGCTACTTTGCCTTGCGTGAGTAGTGATTTGGTGGGCAGAGGATGGTCTTTAGTGTGCATTCCTTAGTGATAATTGTCCATGCAGGTCTGTGATGGGTGTCCATGCATTGGTGTTGCATGCAGGGCTTGGTTTTGGGAGGGGGGGTTGTGATGGTGGGGTGTGTGTGAGGTGGTGACGTGATGGGAGTGAGGGTGAGGGTGGTGTTATGTGATGGCATGCTGGTAGGGGGGTGAATGTAGTAAAGAATTGACTTACCAGGGTCCAGTCCTCCAGCTACTCCTGCCAGGCCCTCAGGACGCAGTATTGCCAAGACTTACTCCCCCCATGTTGTTAGTTGTGGGGGAGGAGGTGGGGGCCCACCGCCAATCCTCGTACTGCTATCTGGTGTCTTGCTACCAAAGAACACACCTTCCCCCGTAGGTCGTTCCCCCTCTTCCTGATGTCATCCCTTGTTCTGGGGTGCTTTCCCACGGTGTTCACCCTGTCCATGATTCTCCGCCGTAGCTCCATCTTCCTACCAATGGATGTCTGCTGCACCTGTGATCCGAATAGTTGTGGCTCTACCCGGATGATTTCCTCCACCATGACCCTTAGCTCCTCCTCTGAGAACCTGTGGTGTCTTTGTGGTGCAATGGGTGTAGCATGAGTGGTGTGTGTGAGGGTGTGTGGGGTGATATGTTGGGGTATGTGCTGTAAGGTACGTGGGTGGTGAATGGGTAATGGTGTTTTGTGGCTCTGGTTCTGTGGGTGCTGTTTGTCTGTCTCTCTCAGTTGTCAATATTTTTGGGTTGTAAGGGGTTGTAGGTAGTGTGGGTGTGTGCTTTATAGGGGTGTGGGCATGTGGGTGTGGTGTGTGTATGGGTGTAAGGTGTGTGTTATTCAGATTGACCAATGTAGTGTTGTTTTGTTTGTGTGTGTCCATTTTGAGCGCAGCAGTATATACCACCAATGGTTTACCATTGTTGAATGTCCGCCACGGTGATTCGTGGGTCATAATGCTGTGGGCGTAGTTCTATTGGCGTAACAGTGTGGGCTTTAGTACCGGCAGTTTATCACTGACCTTTGGGCTGGTGGACTTGTGTGTGTGGCTGTATAATGACAGATTGCTATGTGTTTGTCACAATAATGGTAGCGGTAATCCGCCGCACCGGCGGTATATTGGCGGTGGTCGCATGGCAGTAAGCAGGACCTACCGCCAATGTCATAATGAGGGCTTTAATCCTTAGAAAACAGTGAGAATGCTGTTGTTACTCAAGGTACCTGTTTGGCGTAAAAATAAAGCCGCAAGGGCAAGTGCCGTCAGAAAAGGCAGCGATGCATCGATTCCGTCCTTGCAAGGGAGGCTGTACTTTGTTTTCTTCTCCGGATGGGTTTGGCGAAGCATCATTTCTTCTCCCTCGCAAGAGACTAATGCATCGATTTCCAGACAGGCAGTTTTGATCTGTTCAGAGTCGGGTCGACTTTGATGTACAGGGACGATGCATGGACAATCCTGTTGTATGGTGTTAGGAAACTGCTCTGCGTGTGGCTTCATCGTTATCAGTATCTGCAAGCAGGTGTTGCACGTCATTTCTCCAGCCGTGTTGCGTTGATCTCCCAGCCGTGATGCAGGTGGAGCGTTGATTTTAGCTGTGAGGCCAGCGGTGCATCATTTATCAGCCGCGTTGCGGATGGAGTGTCAAAAATGTCCCAGCACGGCATTCTGTATGATGATTTTCAGCTCTTGTCTGCCAACTTCACCTTTCAGGGTGGATAGGACACCACTTGGCAGGGCAGGAGTCTCATCAGAGAGCCCAGATGTTAGCAGAGTAAGTCGTTAATGGCCTGAGACTTCAAAACAGGAGGCAAGCTCAGACAAGCTCTTGGAGATTCTTCACAAGCAGGCATGCACCTCAAAGTCCAGTATTTGTCCCTTTTCACAGGCAGAAGCAGCAACTGCAGGATAGCCCAACAAAGCACAGTCACAGGCAGGGCCAACACTTCTCCTCAGCTCTTCTCCTTGGCAAGGTTCCTCTTGGTTCCAGAAGTGATTTAATTAACAGGGGTTTTGGGTTGAATACTTATACTCCTTTCTGCCTTTAAAGTAGGCCTACTTCAAAAGAAAGTCTCTGTTGTTCACAAGATCCTGCCTCGCCCATGCCAGGCCCCAGACACACACCAGGGGGTAGGAGACTGCGCTGTGAGAGGGCAGGCACAGCCCATTTAGGTGTAAGTGTCCACTCCTCCCTCCACTCTAGCACAGATGGCTCACCAGGATGTGCAGGCTACACCCCAGTGTCCTTTGTCTCACTGTCTAGAGGGGATTCACAAACAGCCCAACTGTCAAACTGACCCAGACAAGCAATGCACAAACAGGCAGAGTAACAGAATGGCTTAAGCAAGAGATTGCCTACTTTCTAACAGTGGCATTTTAAAACCAACAATCTAAAAACCAACTTCACTAAAAGATGTATTTTTAATTTGTGAGTTCAGAGACCCTAAACTCCACATTTCTATCTGCTCTCAAGGGGAATCGGGACTTTAAAGTTATTTAAAGGCAGCCCCTATGTTAGCCTATGAGAGAGATAGGCCGTGCAACAGTGAAGACTGAATCTATCAGTATTTCACTGTTAGGACATGTAACACACACCAGTACATGTCCCACCTTTACCATACACTGCACCCTGGCCATGGGGCATCTTAGGGCCTACCTTAGGGGTGCCTTACATGTATAAAAAGGGAAGGCTTAGGTCTGGCTAATAGGGACACTTTCCAAGTCAAATTGGCAGTGTAAAACCGCACATACAGACACTGCAGTGGCAGGTCTGAGCCATGTTTCCAAGGCTACTTATGTGGGTGGCACAACCAGTGCTGCAGGCCCACTAGTAGCATTTGATTTACAGGCCCTGGGCACCTCTAGTGCACTTTACTAGGGACGTACTAGTAAATCAAACATGTCAACCATGGACAAGCCAATTTACACATATATTTTATACAGGAGCACTTGCACTTTAGTTCTGGTTGGCAGTGGTAAAGTGCCCAAAGTTTCAAAAACAGCAAACACAGAGTCCAGCACACATCAACAAACTGGGAAGCAGAGACAAAAGGTTAGGGGAGGCCACACCAAGGATGCCAAGTCTAACAGGAATTATTGCTCATACCTGTGCTGACACATTCCTCTTTGTGATTGCGGTGCCTTTTTGTGTAGGCGTCACGGCTATGAAGGCAGTTTGTACCAGAACTTTGGGTACTACTTATATCTTGAGGTCTGCTCTCATACATTTTCCAAGTACAACATTACACACATAAGCATTGCTCATCATTATGGTGTTGTTTGTCAAAAATATTTACACAAGCACAAGTACAGTGCTACTGTGAAGCAGCAACTCTGAGGATAACAGGAATGACCTTGAACTTGACATTGAAGTTGGTGGTGATGTTTGTTGGTGGATGGTTGGCAGTCTTTTGCCTAAGCTCCTGCTAACATCTAAATAGGGCAGGAGGACGGTCACAGCAGTGAACCGGTTTTGAGTTGGAAAAGCATCTAAATCATGCCCTATGTCTGATTTTTGGGCCCCTCTCTGTATAAATTATTTGAATAGTGCCATAAACTTCTGTTTGCTCCCATCCTGATCTCATTCTACTATAGTTCCCATACTTAAAAGGGGGATAGAGTTGATCCTAAATGCACGCACCCTATTTCTTTTTTGAGTTCCATTGTTCTTATAATGGGTACATGACAACTTGTACTAGGTAAATGACACTTTAATCTCCCAAACATTCAGTTCAGCTTTTGCAGAGGGATGGGTATTGTTGCACAATGCGTAAATCTGTAGCTGCTGATTAATAAATACACCACTTCATAAAAGGTTGCTTACATCTACCTTTTATTAATTTAAATAGTGCATTTGATTGCATTAATTGTTCCAAGGTATAGTCAATCATGCTCTCGTTGGACATCTACGAACCTATTGTATTGTTTTTGAGACAACTATGTTCCAGTGTTGAAGCTAATGTCCATTTGAGATAAATGGGGAATGCTCTGACTCTTTTAAGATCAAGAGATGCTTCCGCCTACGGTGTGTGTTGCCACCATTTCTTTTTACATGCTATATTAATGGCTTAGAAAAGTTTCTGCCACCTAGTGATTGTGATATGCCACAGTTGGATCCATGACTTATAGTTTGTGTTCATTCTCCATAGATCAACTGGCCCAAAATACAAACTTTCCAAAATAGTTTTATGGGTCATGGACTAAGATCATTCAAACTAGAACACACAATCTATTACTTAAGGATCAATAAGGTCCACACTTTTACGTACCTAGGTGCCATGCTGAATAGTGCAAAGCAATTTCGTAGAGCTATTCAAGTACTATTCATGCTTGCCCCAAAATCAGTCTCAAAATCTTAAGAGATGGTGAACATTTATAAGAGTAAAATGACTATCAGTGCTTACTCATGGCGCAGGTTTGTGGGGATATACCAATGTTCTACGCATCCAGAAAGTAGAATTTATTTTTTCAAAACGGTTGGGCTTACCTATTTTCTATGTGGAGAATGTTATCATACTCTGCCCACTTATGTTGTGGCTGTCTACTTGGTGGAGCACAAAATACAGTTTTAATCACTTGGTAGGTACTGCCTGACTGCGATTAGATAATGCCATCAAGATACCATGATTAAATTAAATCAAAACAATATGTACCCACCAGGTGAACCAGACCTATTTCTGATATCAAATCTACTGACATGGTCAAGTCTCTTTTTTGACAAACTTCCCAGTGATGTCCCGCTAGCACCTACTTTATTAAGCCTAGGGTTAGAACCCGTTCTCTGATATCCTCTGTTATCCACTGCCGCGGCTATAGAACAGTGTCATTCTTTTGTAGTTAACATACAACATAGATCGTTGTTGACACGTTTTAGACTATTTCTTTAGTCAGATTTCCCAAAGCTCTGTATTGGATGAATGAGCTGCCATTCTGGCGATGTGACCACCTTCCATTTCATATTATCTTGTAAACTGCACAAAGAGCCCAGAAAGAACTACCCGAGTCTTCAGACCCTTACATTTAACAGAACGTAGATCACCCATTTTTAGTTAAAATTGTTGTTAACAGAGTTATGATTAATTTAATCCAGAATACTAGTAAAATAAGGAGTACTTTGTCGCTGTCGAGACACTTTAATTATGGCTTTATTTAGTTTGCTAGAAACTTTGTATAGTGTATTATATTATTGTGGCAACAATTACATTTTTATGATGCAATGCATTTAATAATGTATCTTTAATGATTTTCTTTTTAGCCAAATAAAGATTAATTGATGGATTGAAAAGAAAAAACAAGAATTAAATGCTGAAGTAAAACCCATGCAGAACACTGATGTCTTCTAAAGTCCGATGTGATTTTAAAAAGTAATATCTGATGGGCTCTATTACAGCTGAGCAAATGTACTTTACACAAATGGATAACTGCCAGATTTCCAGTGAAAGTCATAAGTCACAAAGGCCCTCATTACAACATTGGCGGTAAATCCCGCTTACTGACGTGCAGAAGACCGCCAACACACCGCCGAGGCAGCGGAATTCCACCACAGCTATTACGACCCACAGCTCAGAATCCGCCAAAATCTAGGCACCCACACAAGCCCACCACACCAAAGGTCAGTGACAAACTGGTGAAAACAAAACCTCCACCGTCACGCCAACAGGAATACACCCACACTATCACGACCCACGAATCCATGCGGCAGTCTTTAAACAGCGGTATTGCATTGGTGGTACACACCGCCGCGCTCAAAATACACACACATTTACAAAACACAACCACATTGGACAAATCGAAATACACACACCTGGTACACATACACACACCACTCCCACACACTCAATCCAATATAAAACACACACCCACATTACCCACAAACCCTTACTACCAAATTTTTTTAAGAAGGCCAGAGAGACAGCAAAGCAAAGACAACACCAGCATACAGAGGCACACAACACCATCACACATACACATCCACGCACCAAACACCACACACCCCTAAATATCACCCCACACATCACAACACACACCACCTCACACATCACCCACACCACCCCAGGGCACCGCAAAGACACCGTAGGTTTTCTGAGGAGGAGCTCAGGGTCATGGTGGAGGAAATCATCCGGGTAGAGCCACAGCTATTCGGATCACAGGTGCAGCACACCACCATAGCTAGGAAGATGGAGCTATGGCGCAGAATCGAGGACAGGGTCAATGCAGTGGGACAGCACCCAAGAACACAGGATGACATCAGGAAGAGGTGGAATGGGCTACGGGGGAAGGTACGTTCCGTGGTCTCCAGACACCACATTGCGGTTCAGAGGACTGGCGGCAGACCCCCACCTCCTCCCCCACAACTAACAATGTGGGAGGTGCAGGTCTTGGCTATACTCTATCCTGAGGTCCCCTAAGGAGTAGCTGGAGGAATGGACTCTGGTAAGTTAAATCTTTAACTACTTCATCTTCCACCCTACCTGCATGCTATCACATACCCCCAGCCTCGCCCTCACCCCCATCACTCCAACTCCTCACATATGTCCCACTATCACAAACCACACATCCCAACACCAAGCCCTGCATGCAACAACAAAGCATGCACACCCATCACCAATGCATGTCCACTACACATACCCACACAGACCCCTAAACAATTATCACACAAGGTCCTACACAGGAATGGAAGCACTAGGGTACAGGGTCACCCATCCATTGCACACCATGGCACACACAGATGCAATAATCATGCCTTTACACCACTGCAGGACCCCTACCCAACGTCACAGGACAGGAGGTTCCAGACATGTCCACTCCACCCACAGAAGAGGCCCACAGTGATGACAGCAGCTCTGTTCAACTGGATCTAGATGACCAGCCCGGCCCATCTGGGACCTCAGGACAGTCGGTTCCCCTCACACAGTCACAGGCCACCACAGAGCCTCCCCCTCAGGAAACACCAGCACACCACCCACCCAGCGGGCCCATATCTCTGTCCCCAGGACACGTCAAGCAGCAGTTTGTCCACCACTACAGGGAACCCAGGCTAACACATCACCCCAAGAACAGCAGGGACCTGGGGGCAGTGGTAGTGGGCACACGGTTCAGGGGACAGAGGCCCAGGAAAACCGGGGAACTGGGAAGGCTGCTGTGCAACAGGGGAGGACTGGCCCAGGGAACCCACTCTCCACAAGGCCCTCTCCAACATCATGGGAGCCTACCATCATTCCCAGGAGATGATGGCAATGGTACTGGCCAAGTTTCAGGAGACCCAGCGGCTGCAGGAGGAACAGTAATAGGGGTTCAGGGAGGAACTCAAATCCATCAATACCACCCTGGGCACCATTGTAGGTGTGCTGAAGGACCTCGTGAACACCAGGAGGGACACTGTGGCACAACAAGGGGCCCCTGACACTAGCCTGGACGATGAACTGCCCACCACCTCCGCCGGCACTAGTGGACAGGAGGCACTGCCACAGGACCACAACACCAGCACCCCACCCCCTGCAGATGGAGAACCACCCCGCAAGCGGTCCCTGAGATCCAGGACAAAGAACAATGCCAAGACCCCCGCCAAGAAATGAGACCACCCTGAATGTCATCCTTCTGTCCCACTTTGTCACCCTGTCCATCCTTAAACTGCCCTAGCTCCACTTCCTATGCCCCTTTGGACAATGCACCTGTGAGACTAATAACTGGACTCTGCCATGGACATTCCTCCACCATCATCCCTGGCCATTTTACAACCCCCTCCACTATTTTGCACTTAAATAAACACCCTTGAATCACAAAACAATCTGGAGTCACTCTGTGCTTTCACAAATGTGTATTTGCAATAACTGAGGGACATAGCAATGCCCATTGTATTGTCAACATACCTATGTCACACAGCTCCAGTCCTTGAGGTAACATAGCAGAGGTCACACAGTGGGACCCATGTCTGTGAAATCGAACAGGGAAAGTGACAAATCAGGGTCCATACACTGGGTAAAAGTGACAGACAGATGAGAGGTCAAACAATTTTATCAGATATAGGAGGCAGTGATGTCTTCTTACCTGTGTCTCACTGGAAGTATTGATGGATCACGGCGTTTCTGTTGTCTATGTCCTCTTCTTCTGCCTCCTCTTCTTCACTGTCCACAGGCTCCACAGCTGCCACAACACCTACTTCAAGACCATCCTCCTGCAGAAAAGGAACCTGTCGTCGCAAAGCCAAGTTGTGCAGCATACAGCAGGCCATGATGATCTGGCACACCTTCTTAGGTGAGTAGTATAGTGAACCACCTGTCATATGGAGGCACCTGAACCTGGCCTTCAGGAGACAGAAGGTCCTCTCTATAACCCTCCTGCTTCGCCCATGTGCCTCATTGTAGCGTTCCTCTGCCCTTGTCCTGGGATTCCTCACTGGGGTCAGTAGCCATGACAGGTTGGGGTAGCCAGAGTCACCTGCAAATGTCGAGGGACAACTGTTAGACACACACTAACCCTTAGGGACAACCCCAGACAACTATTCACACGGTATAGGGTCCATGTCCTCACCTTGTGCCTCTGGAAGTGTCCCATCACATAAGGGATGCTGCTATTCCTTAGAATGTAAGCATCATTGTTGGACCTGGCTTTTTGACAGGGTCATCCCCAAACTTTTTGCCTCCTTCCTCCTATTTTTTCTGACCGGTTGTTGTTGGCTTTTGACCTCTGGCCACTTTACCACTGCTAACCAGTGCTAAAGGGCATATGCTCTCTGTGTAAATTGTACTATTGATTGGTTTATCCATGATTGGCTATTTAATTTACTTATAAGTCCCTAGTAGAGTGCACTATATGTGCCTAGGGCCTGTAGATTAGATTAAATGCTACTAGTGGGCCTGCAGCACTAGTTGTGCCACCCACTTCAGTAGCCCTTTAACCTTGTCTCAGGCCTGCCATTGCAAGGCCTGTGAGTGCAGTTTCACTGCCACTTCGACTTGGCATTTAAAAGTACTTGCCAAGATTAGAACTCCCCTTTTTCTACATATAAGTCACCCCTAATGTGTGCCCTAGGTAACCCCTAGAGCAGGGTGCTGTGTGGGTAAAAGGCAGGACTTGTACCTGTGTAGTTATATGTAGGGGTAGTGTAAAACTCCTAAATTCGTTTTTACACTACTGTGAGGCCTGCTCCCTTCATAGGCTAACATTGGGGCTGCCCTCATTCATTGTTGAAGTGGCAGCTGCTGATCTGAAAGGAAGGTCATATTTAGTATGGCCAGAATGGCAATACAAAATCCTGCTGACTGGTGAAGTCGGATTTAATATTAATATTCTAGAAATGCCACTTTTAGAAAGTGAGCATTTCTTTGCATTTAAATCTTTCTGTGCCCTTCAATCCACGTCTGGCTAGGTTTAGTTGACAGCTCCTTGTGCATTCACTCAGACACACCCCAAACACAGGGTACTCAGCCTCACTTGCATACATCTGCATTTTGAATGGGTCTTCCTGGGCTGGGAGGGTGGAGGGCCTGCCCCCACACAAAGGACTGCCACACCCCCTACTGGGACCCTGGCAGACAGGATTGAACTGAAAGGGAACTTGGTGTATTTCTTAGACACTCTTTGAAGTCACCCCCACTTCAAAGGCACAATTTAGTATAAAACCGGGCCTCTGCCCTACCTCATCAGACACTTGTTGGAGAAGAAACCTGAACCAGAAACTACATCCTGCCAAGAAGAACTGCCTGGCTGCTCAAAGGACTCACCTGTCTGCTTTTCTACAAAGGACTGCTGCCTTGCTGTTGGCCTGCTGCCTTGCTGAACTCTTGTCTGTCTGTAAAAGTGCTCTCCAAGAGCTTGCCTCCTGTTACCTGAAGTCTTAGGACCAAAAAGACTTCTCTCTTTCACTTGGACGCTTCGTGCGGCAACATTTTTGATGCACAGCTTGTTCCGCAGCGGGAAAAACGCTGCACACCGACTTGATCGAAGCGACGCCTTCGGGACGACCAGAACTTCAACGCACGGCCTCGCAAGGACAACGCCGCCTGACTTCCAGAGGAGAAATCGACGCGACGCCTGCCGTGAGAGCGAAACTTCGACACACAGCCCCGCGGAACGACGCGCAGCCGGAAAACAAGCAGGAGAATCCACGCACAGACCCAGGACATCTGGTAATCCCCCCGACCCATAGAAAGAGACTGTCCGCGCGCCGGAAGACAACGCACGACTTCCCCACGTGAAAAATAACGACGCAAGTCCGTGTGTGCTGGGGAGAAATCGACGCACACACTATTTTTTCACATATCTCTTCTTCTGCGGCCCTTTGCGGAGATTTTCCACCAGAAACCAGGTACTTTGTGCTTGAAAGAGACTTTGGGGGTGATTTTAACCTTGGCGGACGGCGGAGGCCGTCCGCCAAGGTACCGCCGTGAAATGACCGCACCGCGGTCAAAAGACCGCAGCGGCCATTTAAACATTTCCGCTGGGCCGGCGGGCGCTCTCCGAAAGAGCGCCCGCCGGCCCAGCAGAAATGCCCCTGCAACGAGGACGCCGGCTCACAATCGAGCCGGCGTAGTTGCAGGGGTGCGACGGGTGCAGTTGCACCCGTCGCGTATTTCAGTGTCTGCAAAGCAGACACTGAAATACTTTGCGGGGCCCTCTTACGGGGGCCCCTGCAGTGCCCATGCCATTGGCATGGGCACTGCAGGGGCCCCCAGGGGCCCCGCGGCACCCCCTACCGCCATCCTGTTCATGGCGGGTTTCCCACCATGAACAGGATGGCGGTAGGGGGTGTCAGAATCCCCATGGCGGCGGAGCGCGCTCCGCCGCCATGGAGGATTCCCCGAGCAGCGGAAAGTCGGCGGGAGACCGCCGACTTTCCGCTTCTGACCGCGGCTGAACCGCCGCGGTCAGAATGCTCATGGGAGCACCGCCAGCCTGTTGGCGGTGCTCCCGTGGTCGGTGGCCCTGGCGGCCACCTGACGCCAGGGTCAGAATGACCCCCTTTGTTTGCTTTTTAAAGACTTACGACACTATGGTCCTCATTACAACATTGGCGGGACCGCCGTGCGGCCGCCAATGCGGCCGCACTCCCGCGGTGCCCATTTGGACATCCCCGCTGGGCCGGCGGGCGGAAACCAAGTTTCCGCCCGCCGGCCCAGCGGGGATGTGGGCCGCAACATGGGAGCCGGCTCCAAATGGAGCCGGCGGTGTTGCGGCCGTGCGACGGGTGCAGTTGCACCTGTCGCGCTCTTCACTGTCTGCACAGCAGACAGTGAAAAGCCGCATGGGGCCCTGTCAGGGGGCCCCTGCACTGCCCATGTCAGGGGCCCCAGGCAATCCTGCATTGGTTAACATTGGACCCTATGTGTCCCAGGAGCCAATGACGATGTACGCTGGCGGTGACAGTACGCACCGCCGCGGACGTGACTGCCATTTTCTCTCAGTTCACTCACTTGATACCTGATCTTCGACAGGAGAGGACCTACACTGCAAGTGCTGCTGTGACCTCAGTCTGGAAGCGACAATGGCTCAAGTGTCTGGGGAAATGGCCCCTTCCTTCACATCGGAGGAGTTGGAGAAACTAGTGGATGGGGTCCTCCCCCAGTACACGCTACTCTAAGGTCCTCCAGACAAACAGGTGAGTACACTGTGAGCATGCTGTATGCCTCTTTGGAGTGGTGTGGATGGGAGATGGGGGGGGGATGAGGCGTGCATGAGCGGATGGTGAGTGTATGTACGTCAGGGCAAGGGTGGGAACGTGGGCCAATGACTGTGACGGTCTGGCCGTTTATAGTTTTTCCTTTTCCCCTGTACTATTCCTGTAGGTTAGCGCACACCAGAAGGATATTTGGCGTGCCATCGCCAAGGACGTCCGGGCCCTGGGGCTCCACCACAGACAGAGCACCCACTGCCGGAAAAGATGGGAGGACATTCGCTGCTGGAGCAAGAAGACGGCGGAGGCCCAGCTGTGGATGGCCTCCCAACGTGGAAGGGGTGCCCGTCGCACCATGACCCCCCTGATGTTCCAGATCGTGGCAGTGGGGTATCTGGAGTTGGATGGCCGCTTGAGCGCATCACAGCAGCCACAAGGGGGTGAGTACACTCACATCCATCTGATTCAGCGCGCATTGGAGGTATCTGGGTGGGGGAGGTGGGCTGTGGGTTCTTCTAGGCTAGGGTGAACCTTGTAGGCAAGGACCCTTTGTGAGGCAGGCTCAGTGGCACCCCATCCCCCCAGTGGTAAGAGCCAACTACACCTAGTCAGGCTCCTGTGACTTGCATGTGTACAGCAATCGGGCATAGGCCTTGTACCCATGTCCCTGTGATCAAATAGGGAACTCAAAGTGCATGGCGTAGTGCAGAGGGCTGCTGTGTCTGTAGTGTCCGCCAACGGTAGCAGTATTGCATGCACTGAACATGTCTTTCTACTTTCTTTCCCCCAATCTTTGTGGTCTCCCTGTTCTTGTGTGCATTAGCATCATCAGGCGGAGGAGCTGTGCTACCGGAGCAGGAGGGAGCTGCATCCCACATGGCCCTGGAGGGCGAGACTACGGACTCAGAATTCACCAGTGGGACGGAGGGCGAGGGGAGCTCCATGGCGGGGACAGGAGCTGAGACCAGCGACACCGACTCCTCCTCTGATGGGAGCTCCCTTGCGGTGGCAGGCCCCTTTGTGACCACCGCATCTACAGGTACAGCCGCCAGCCCCCTAACAGCACCGCCCTCCCAGCAGCCCCTCAGCTTGTGCCCCGTGGCCGCTCACCCAGGAGGGTTGGCATCTCCTCCGCCCCAGGCACCTCAGGCCCTGCCCCAGTCAGCCCTGCTGCCCTCAGTGAGGAGGCCATTGACCTCCTCAGATCCCTCATTGTTGGGCAGTCTACCATTCTGAATGCCATCCAGGGTGTAGAGAGGCAGTTGCAACAGACAAATGCATACCTGGAGGGCATTCATTCTGGCCAGGCAGCCCAACAGCAAGCATTTCAGACTCTGGCCTCAGCACTGATGGCAGCCATTGTCCCTGTGTCCAACCTCCCCCCTCCAACTTCCTCCACCCAGACCGCACATCCCACAGGCACTCACACAAGCATCATTCCCATGCACGCATACCAACATCCACTGCCTCCACTGTGTCCCCCTCCTCCACGTCTCCCTCCTCCCTCCCTGTCACATCTCACCTGCATGCACTACATCTTCAGCCACTACCTCCATCACCAGCACACCCATCACCACACACCGCTCACGTACACTCACTACCCCCACTACCATTTACACATCCCCTGTGTCCTCTACCAGTGTGTCTGTGAGCCCTCCTCCCAAACTACACAAATGCAATCACACCCAACAGCCATCCACCTCACGACAGCCTGCAGCCCATGCACCTTCACCCAAAGTCAGCAAACGAACACCTCCTACAACCACTACCTCTTCCTCCACTCCCAAACCCCTTCCATCTACCCGTCCCAGTGTGTCTAAAAAAGTTTTCCTGTCAAACCTTGACCTCTTCCCTTCACCTCCCCCACACCTTCCATCCCCTAGGGCCCGTCTTTCCAGGTCCCAACCCAGCACCTCAGCCACCACATCACCGGGAACAGTGGTGCCACCAGTAACCAGCTTCTGGAGTGCGCCAAGCAGCAGGGCAGCCAGTGTCCCAAGGAGCGAGGCCAAGGACATTCCCCCACCTCCAAAACAAAAGAAGTTGCCCACAGCCCGGAGGGAGAAGGCCAAAACACCTGCCACCAAGGGCTCAGGCAAGATAACAGTTGGGAGTGGCAAGACAGGTGCGCCACCATCCAAGGTGGGGAGGGGCCCGAGAATGAAAGAGAAGTCGCCGCCAAACTGCACGGCGGACAAGACCGCCACGGGCACCGCCACATGCACCGCCACATGCACCGCCACATGCACCACCGCCACGGGCACCGCTGCCAGCACCCAGGATACTGTGCCCTTCACCTGCACTGCAGACACTGTGCCCTTCAGCAGCAGCAAGCTCAGTGAGGCCGCCACTAGCACCGCCGCTCAGGACACCACCGCCAGCAGCAAGCTCAGTGAGGCCTCCACCAGCACCACTGCTCAGGACACCGCCGCCAGCAGCAAGCTCAGTGAGCCCCCCACCAGCACCGCCACTCAGGATACCGCCGCCAGCAGCACGCTCAGTGAGCCCAACAAGCACCACCGCTCAGGACACCACCACCAACAGCAAGCTCAGTGAACCCCCCACCAGCACCGCCGCTCAGGACACCACTGCCAGCAGCACGCTCAGTGAGCCACCCACCAGCACCGCTGCCCAATGAGCGCCGCAAGCACCACCACTACTGAGCCCGCCGCCAGCAACATCCTATGCCAGTGGCACCACCGCAGACATGGCTGCTATCCCCAGTGGTCATTTGTACGAGGCTGGTGGTCAGTTCCAGGGGCCTGGACAGCTTCCATGTTGCCCCACCATCAGTGTAGTGTCAGATCCACTACCTGAGTCCTTAGTAGCATGAAGCACTCTGGGCACAAAGCCCCCTCCAGAACCAGTGGAGAGATACATCCACTACCTCTGTCCTTGGCAGGATGAAGCACTCTGGGCACCAAGCCCCCTCCAGAACCAGTGGAGTATCATATCCACTACCTCAGTCCTTGACAGGATGAAGCACTCTGGGCACAAAGCCCCCTCCAGAACCAGTGGAGAAAGGCATCCACTACCAGAGTCCTTGGCAGGATGAAGCACTCTGGGTACAAAGCCCCCTCCAGAACCAGTGGAGAAAGGCATCCACTACCTCTGTCCTCGGCAGGATGAAGCACTCTGGGCACCAAGCCCCCTCCAGAACTAGTGGAGTATCACATCCACTACCTCTGTCCTTGGCAGGATGAAGCACTCTGGGCACAAAGCCCCCTCCAGAACCAGTGGAGACTGTTATCCACTTGAGAGACTGTGGATTTGCACTCCCCAGGATAAAGCAGGGGGCAACCCAGCCACTGGAGAGACTTGTGAGACTGTGGCTTTTCAATCCCCAGGATAAAGCAGTGGGCAAACCACCCACTGGAGAGACTTGAGAGACTGTGGCTTTGCACTCCCCTGAATAAAGCAGTGGGCAAACCACCCACTGGAGAGACTTGAGAGACTGTGGCATTGCACTCCCCAGGATAAAGCAGTGGGCAACCTACCCACTGGAGAGATTTGAGAGACTGTGGCTTTGCACTCCCCAGGATACATCAATGGGCATGGAGCCCCCTCGTGGAGCTGGCGTTGTGCACTCAAACAGCTGAGGTGCCTCCCCTTCTCTTCCCCCAGAGGTGCCTGTGTTTTTTTTCGATCTGATGCCCCAGCAGTGTTCTCTCCGTTTGGATCGGGTATTGTGTGTGGGCCTCGCCCATGCATTTTGGGCCCAGTGGTCCACGGACTATGTAGGTGCAGTACATGGACTTGGATTCTTGGTGAACATATTTGTTAATGGTATATATTTATTTTTGAGTAATGGATTTTTCATGATTACAATTGTTCAACTCATTTCCTTTTGTCCTTGTGTTCTTCCAAGGGTGGTTGGGGGGAAAATGTAACGTTTCAGCATGTATTGGTGTGTGTGTTGTGTGTGAGGGTGGGGGTGGGGGAGTTGCGTGTGTGTTTCACTCTCTTTTCCCTCCCCCCTCCCCTGTGTCGTAGGTGCAGTACTCTCGTGGTTTTCGCCGCCGTCGATCGTGCTCCTGGTAGAGGAGCAGGAAGACTATAGCAGGGAGAATTTGGAGTTCTGGCTCCATGGTGTCCTGGTTACTCGTGCGGTGTGTAGAGGTGAGAGTTTTCCCTTCCAAGTCCTGTTTCTGCCGTGTTTTTGTTCGCATTGAATCCGCCCCGGAAAAGGTGGCGGATTGGCCTCTCATAATGGTGTGGGCGGTACATTGTCTTCCGGCCTGTCTTTTGGCAGTGACCGCCATGCTGTTTGTTTCTACCGCCATGGAGGTCGGAATGTTAAAGTGGCTGTCTATGTTGGCAGTTTCCGCCGCTGTCATAATTCCATTTTTTTTTACCACCGCTTTAACACCGACCGCCAGGATTGGAATGAGGGCCAGAATGTTTTGAACGGGCTACTAGGGGCAAAGCTTAAATTGTAAAAAAAAAAAAAAAGTAAAACGAATAATATTAATACTGTAAAAGCCAGGGACCAAAGTGTTTTTCAGAGTGATCCTCCCAATACCCCTGCTGGTGTTTCTCACTTCCACCATGGATACAACCTGCTCTCTGTGGCAGTAACACCACTCCTCCCTACAAGAGGTCCGAGCGGGCTGGGGGAAAGGTAAGGGCTAGGACGTATCAATCAATCAAAGCATTTGTAAAGCGCACAACTCACCTGTGAGGGTCTCAAGGCACTGAGGTGGGGTGTATATGATCAACTCATCCTCTCTTTATGAGAGTCTGCCAGGGGAAGTACAGGGAAGAGAAAACTGTCATGGCTAAGACCTATAGTACAAAGGAGCAGACAAACCCACAAGAAGAGTAGAAGGCCTGAACTAAGGTAAAAGGGCATAGTGATGTAGCAGGTCAAAGTTATGTGGGGGCTTGAGAGAGCTCCCTACGAACCAGCTATGCTTTTGGAATAGGCAATTTGAGAAATGGATCGTGAGATAATGAAGATGCTATATATTTTGGAAGGTATGATCCTTCCTCAGAATGGCAAAAATATTTGTGAGTACATGCCTTATTTTCTGAGCACTATAGCTTCCTCATTTACATACGGCAAGGTTTTTCAATTAGCAATGTCACACAAAGGAACGTATTTGATAAGCCACTTGTAAGGTTACAACTAAGGGAAAAAAAGGGCAACGATTGCTGAGATCTTCTGTAATGCTTATCTTTGAAGCCAGTGTTAATTTCCCATATGGAGGGTCTAAGAGAAAGGTTACCATTTACCATCCAAACTCCCAATCTTTCCACCTGTCCCATTTAAGTATTTGAAACCAGCCTTGTACTGATGAACATATATACATATATCTACTACAATGCCCCTCAATTGGCATTCTATTCAAAGCATTCTTTTCCTGTATTAGACCTGGCCCTCTCTGCAGGGTCAAACCCAACCTTTTTGCCCTTTTACCCCCGCTTTAATTTGTTTTGTTGGTCTTAAGATCCTGTCCTTTTACCAATGCTAACCAGTGCTAAAGTGATTGTGCTCTCACCTTTAAACATGGTAAAACTAGCTTACATCTGATTTGCATTTTTAATTTACTACAAGTCCCTTGTAGAGTAATATAACAAGTCCTTGTAAACTAAAGGTTACTAGTCAGTCTCAGGACCAAAAAGACTTAGGGGGTCATTCTGACCTTGGCGGTAAAAGGGCCATACCGCCGGTCAGAACTCCGCCATACTACCGCCGCGGCCGCGGTAAACCGCCACGGTCATTCTGACCACCAACTGTGAATCCGCCAAAAACCCGACATCCAAGGAAGGCCGCCTCATCAGCGGGCCGCGGAAAACTGGAGATGACCAAACCTCCACCGCCACGCCAACACAAACACGCCCATGCCATTCTGACCCACCAATCCACGCGGCGGTCTTTCATCCGTGGTATTCCATTGGCGGTACACACTGCCGCGCTCAAAATACACACACAGCGCCAAAACACTGCCACATTGGGCAATTTGAAATACACACACCTGACACACATACCAACAACACTCCCACACATCCATACAACTATAAAACACACACCCACATCACCCACAAACCCCTACGACCGAAGATCAGAGACGAAGGAGAGAGAGACACATCACAGAATAGAGAGCTACATCACACAGAGGCACACTACACCATCACACACACCACATAGAAGCACAAAGCACCACACACCAACACAGTCATCACCATATACACCACCCCACACCTCATCCACACCACCCCATGGCACCCCAAAGGCACCCACGCTTTTCGGACCAAGAACTCCGGGTCATGGTGGAGGAAATCATAAGAGTTGAACCGCAGCTCTTCGGCTCACAGGTGCAGCACACCACTATAGCCAGGAAGGCGGAGCTATGGCAGCGGATCGTGGACAGGGTCAACGCGGTGGGACAGCATCCCAGAAATCGAGACGACATCCGCACACGCTGGAACGACTTAAGGGGAAAGGTGCGCTCGATGGTCTTGCGACACAACATCGCAGTGCAGAAGACTGGCGGGGGACCCCCACCCACTCCACCCGAATTCACAGCATGGGAGCAAGAGGTACTAAACATCCTGCATCCTGATGGCCTCGCTGGAGTACACGGAGGAATGGACTCTGGTAAGTACAATCTCAACTACTTCACCCCCCCCCCCCCAGCATGCTAACCCCCACCACCACCCTCACCCCCAACCCCCCATCACACATCCTCCCTGAGAATGTCTCTCCAGCACAACCCACCCAACACCAACCCCTGCATGCCCCCACAAACTATGGACACCCATCACCCAAGCATGACCACTGCACATACCCCCCCCCCAAAACACCCCCACAACACCTCCCCCAAGGGAATGGCAGCACTGGGGGACAAGGGCACCAATCAATGGCACGCAATAGCACACACAGAAACAATAACCATACTCTCTTACCCCATGCAGGACCCGAACGCCAACACACCGGCCAGGAGGGTCCAGAAATGTCCATCCCCCCCCCGGAAGAGGCCCCCAGTGATGACAGCAGCTCTGTCGACCTGGAACCTGATGACCAGCCCGGACCATCGGGGACCTCTGGACAGTCGGTTCCCCACACACAGGCCACAGCAGACCCAACCCCCTCTGGGACCAACAGCACAGCTCCCACCCAGCGGGCCCATGCCTCTGTCTCTAGGACAGGTCAATCAGCGGTGTGTCTGCCACTACAGGGCACCCAGGCTAACCCACCACCCCAACAACAACAGGGACCTGGGGGCAGTGGTAGTGGGCACACCGTCCAGGGGACAGAGGCCGGGGGAAACTGGGCAACTCGGAGGGCTGCTGTGCGACGGGGGGGAGGAGAGGCCCAGGGAACCCACTCTCCAAGAGGCCCTCACCACCATCATGGCAGCCTACCACCACTCCCAAGAGACGTTGGCGACGGTACTGGCCAGGTTCCAGGAGATCCAGGCACAGCAGGAGGAACGCTACATGGGGTTCACCAATCAACTCACCAACATCTCTACCGCTATGGGGAGCATAGTCCAGGCCCTCAACCGGATAGAAGACACGTTGCGGGACCATGTGGCACCACACAGGGCCCCTGTCACTAGCCAGGAACAGCCTACCACCTCCGCCGGCGCTAGTGGACAGGAGGCCCAACCACAACGACAGGCCACTAGAACCCCACCTCCTGCTGAAGAACAACCACCCGCAAGAGGAGCCTGAGATCAAAAAAATCGACAGAGTAGGATGTCAAGACCCCCGCCAGCATGAGACACCCCCTGAAGTCATCCCACTGTCCCACATTGCCACCCTGTCCAACCTTGAACTGCCCCTGCTCCATCCTTCCACAGGCATATGGACAATGCACCTGTGAGACTGAGAACTGGACTCTGCCATGGCCATTACTCCACCCCCACCCATCACCGTGTTTATATCATGTACCATTATCTAGCACAAAAAATAAATCACTCAATGCACTGAAATCAAACAGGAGTCAGGCTGTATTATTTACAAATGTATAACACATTACCGATCAATTATGTTCTGTTAACTTTGTGCTGAACACATACCGAGATCAATAAGCATTAGTCCATGGGCTTACCAAGCAGTAGTCACGGAGTGGGTCATACAGCACTGAAAAGGGAAGGGAAAATCAAACATCAGTTTAAAAGAACTGGGGGGTCATAGACAAAGTTGAGAAGCAGGAGGCTTGCTGGAAAAGTAAAATGGCGTGGTTGATTCTTACCTGTGTGCTACTGAAAATACTGTTGGATAACTCTGTCCCTGTTGTCTGTGTCGTCCTCTGAGTCTTCCTCCTCTTCACTCTCCGCAGGCTCCACAGCTGCTTCAACACCACCATCTGGACCATCCTCCTGCAGGAAAGGCACCTGACGTCGCAATGCCAGATTGTGAAGCATACAGCAGGCCACGATGATCTGGCACACCTTCTTTGGTGAGTACATCAGGGATCCCCCTGTCATATGCAGGCACCTAAATCTGGCCTTCAGGAGCCCAAAGGTCCTTTCTATGATCCTCCTAGTTCGCCCATGGGCCTCATTGTACCGTTCCTCAGCCCTGGTCCGGGGATTCCTCTCTGGGGTCAATAGCCAAGGCAGGTTGGGGTAACCAGAGTCACCTATTAGCCACACACGTTGTCTCTGTAGCTGTTCCATCACATAAGGGATGCTGCTATTACGCATCACATACGCGTCATGCACTGACCCAGGGAACATGGCATTCACATGGGAGATGTACTGGTCAGCCAAACAGACCACCTGGACGTTCATAGAATGGTAACTTTTCCTGTTTCTGTACACCTGCTCATCGTCTTTTGGGGGGACTAAGGCTACATGGGTCCCATCAATGGCACCAATGATGTTGGGAATATGTCCAAGGGCATAAAAATCACCCTTCACAGTTGCCAAATCAACCTCCTCAGGGAATATAATGTAACTCCGCATGTGTTTCGTCAGGGCAGACAACACTCTAGACAAAACTTTGGAAAACATAGGCTGAGACATTCCAGATGACATGGCCACTGTTGTCTGGAATGAGCCACTTGCAAGAAAATGGAGGACTGACAGAACCTGCACCAGAGGGGGAATTCCTGTGGGTTGGCGGATGGGGGACATCAGGGCTGGCTCCAGCTGGGCACACAGTTCATGGATAGTGGCACGGTCAAGTCGGTATCGTAGTATGATGTGGCGTTCTTCCATTATCGACAGGTCCACCAGCGGTCGGTACACGCGAGGATTCATCCTTCTCCTCGCAAGTCCCAGCGGACGGTGCCTAGGAATGACAACATGGAGCACAGAGTCAAGCCAATCACTGGTACGTTCACCACAGCTTGCATAGCACACGGTTATCTATGTTTTGAAAGGCGTGTATGTGTGGCAATGCAAGGCCTAGGCCTGTGTGTCGCAGTAGAAATTATGCCATGTGGGCCCTTGAAATGGCGGCTGCCTGACCTGTGAAGTGGGACAATGGGATGTGAGGTCAATGCGCTGGCGGAGCACACCGTGGCGGTAGGCGGTCGAAGACCGCTACACGGAGCCGCATTGGTTAACATTGAATGCTATGGGTTTCAGGAGCCAAGGACGATGTGCGCCGGCGGTAGCGGTACGCACCGCCGCGGTACGCACCGCCGCGGGCGTGACCGCCATTTTCTATCTGCCTAATCACTCGAGACCTGATCATCCACAGGAGAGGACCTATACTGCAAGTGCTGCTGTGACCTCGGTCTGGAAGTGACAATGGCTGCTGCGACTGGGTAAAGGGCCCCTGCCTTCACGTCTGAAGAGTTGGAGAAGCTCGTGGATGGGGTCCTCCCCCAGTATGCGTTACTCTACGGTCCTCCAGACCAACAGGTAAGTACACCGGGTGCACATGGAATGGGCGATGCCTGTGTGGAGTGGGGTGGATGTAAGTTGGTGGGGTGGGGGGCGAAGGAGGAGTGCAACGCACGACAGATGAGAGCATGTGCCATATGGCAAGGTTGGGGAGGGGGGGCCAATCACATATAACATGCAGTAAGTTGATGAATGTTTCCTTCCCACCCTGTACATGTCACATAGGTCAGCGCCCATCAGAAAGTCGAGATTTGGCGTGCCATCGCCAAGGAAGTCCGGGCCCTGGGGGTCCACGTCAGACGGGGCACCCACTGCCGCAAGAGGTGGGAGGACATCCGCCGCGGAACCAGGAAGACCGCCGAGTCACTGCTGGGGATGGCCTCCCAACCTAGGAGGGGTGCCAGTTGTACCCTGACCCCCCTGATGTCCCGGATCCTGGCGGTGGCCTACCCTGATTTGGATGGGCGCTTGAGAGCATCACAGCAGACACAAGGGGGTGAGTATCAGCACATTCTGCTATCTTTCTGCGCAGTGGAGGCGTCTGGGTGGGGGAGGAGGGTTGTGGGTGACATTAGGCCAGGGCGCTTTCTGTAGTGTAGTCCTCTCCCTTAGGCATGGCCCTGTGCTCCCGGCCCCCACCTCTGTAGGGTGACAAGTACAGCTATTGATTGTCCAGCCTCACACATCTGTGCGTTTGTCCTCTCTTGACCTGTTGCCTTAGTCAGAAGTACTGAGTAGTGTACCCCGAATGCGCGGCTTAGTGCATGAGGCTCCTGTGTCTGTCCTCTCCGCCAACGGTGTTGACATTGCATGCACTCAACCTGGTCTTCTTTTTTCTCCCCCCCCCTTCTTCTTCATCTTCTTGTGCATGTGTGCATTAGCATCATCAGGCGGAGGAGATTTGGCATCGGAGCACGAGGGAGCTGCAAGTCACAAGGCCAATGTGGGCCGAGGAACAGACACCGAGGGCACCAGTGATCCGGAGGGCGAGGGGAGCACCACAACGGGGACCGGTGGTGAGAGCAGCGACACAGACACGTCCTCGGATGGGTGCTCCCTAGCGGGGGTGGAAACATCCGGGATCCCCGCCTCTACAGGTACAGCCGCCACCCAGCGCACCAGCCCCGCCCTCCATGCAGCCCCTCAGCCTACGCTCCGTGCCCGCTCGCCCAGGAAGGCGGGCGTCTCCTTCGCCCCAGGCACCTCAGCCCCTGCCCCTGTCACCCCTGCTGCCCACAGTGCGGAGCTCATTGACCTTGTGAGGACGCTCATTGTTGGGCAGACTACCCTTTTGAATGCCATGCAGGGGGTAGAAAGGGAGGTGCATCGGAGCAATGCCTACCTGGAGGGCATTCATTCGGGTCAGGCTGCCCATCAACTATCGTTCACTGCTCTGGCCTCAGCACTGACGGCAGCCATTGTCCCTGTTTCCAGCCTCCCTCTTCTGACTGCCTCCAGCCTGTCTCTGTCTCCTGTTCCTCAGCCTATCCCATCCACACCATCTGACCAGCCTGCACACACCTCAACACCCAAGGGCAGCTCATCCAGACACAAGCACCACAGATCCCACAAACACTCACCCAAGCAACACCCAGATGCAGATATTCCAACAGTCACTGCCACCCCTGTGTCCCCCTCCTCCTCGTCTCCCTCCTCCCTCCCTGTGACGTCTACACTCACACCTGCATGCACACCAACATCAGCCAGTGCTTCCATCACCACCACACCCTCCTGTACAGTCCGCACGCGTGCAGTCACCACCCCCACTGCCATTTACACGTCCCCTGTGTCCTCTCCCACTGTGTCTGTCACCCCCTCTTCCAAGACACACAAACGCAGGCAGCTACCCACCCAACAGCCATCCACCTCACGACAGCCTACAGCACCAGCACCTTCACCCAATGACAGCACACCTGACTCTCCTACAACCACATCCTCTTCCTCCACTCCCATCACCACTTCTCCTACCCTTTACCTTGGCCCTAAAAAAGTTTTCCTGGCTAATCTTAACCTCTTTCCCTCCGATGACCTACCCCCTCCATCTGCAAAGAGTCCCAAGAGCACCACAGCCACCACCAGCCCAGCTTCGGGTGTCACTGTTGTGCATGGGTTCTGGAGTCCACCCTTTGCCAGCAGTGACACCTCAATCAGCAGCAAGGACACATCCAGCCCCCCCCCGGCAAGAGGACCAGGAAACACAAGGGCCGCCGTGCGAGGACTGACACGGCTGCCCCCAAGGAGCAAACTTCGCCCACTTCACCAGACACATCATCTAGGGGAGGCAAGGGCCCGAGAGCCCCATCTAAGGAGCGTAAGGGCAGCAGGGCGGAGAAGTCAGGCAGCAGGAGCGTGGAGCAGGTGGGCCCCACATGCCACATCCCAGCTGGAAAGGAGGACACCAAAGGGCCCAGGACTCCGTCCCCGAAGGGTCCAGAAGCATCACGGTCGGAGGGCGACTGAGCAGGGAGTCCAGGCCAGGTCTGGCTCCCTTGACCTACTGGATGTGCACTGCTGAACAGGGCCCGCCGTGGAGAAGAGCACCGCTGAACAGGGCCCGCCGTGCAGAAGAGCACCGCTGAACAGGGCCCGCCGTGGAGAAGAGCACCGCTGAACAGGGCCCGCCGTGAAGATAGGCACCGCTGAACAGGGTCCGCCGTGAAGATAGGCACCGCTGAACAGGGCCAGCCGTGGGGAAGAGCACCGCTGAACAGGGCCCCGTCGTGCAGAAGAGCACCGCTGAACAGGGCCCCCCGTGAAGATAGGCACCGCTGAACAGGGCCCGCCGTGAAGATAGGCACCGCTGAACAGGGCCCGCCGTGGAGAAGAGCACCGCTGAACAGGGCCCCGCCGTGCAGAAGAGCACCGCTGAACAGGGCCCGCCGTGGAGAAGAGCACCGCTGAACAGGGCCCGCCGTGAAGATAGGCACCGCTGAACAGGACCCGCCGTGAAGATAGGCACCGCTGAACAGGGCCCGCCGTGGAGAAGAGCACCGCTGAACAGGGCCCCGCCGTGCAGAAGAGCACCGCTGAACAGGGCTCGCCGCGAAGATAGGCACCGCTGAACAGGGCCCGCCGTGAAGATAGGCACCGCTGAACAGGGCCCGCCGTGGAGAAGAGCACCGCTGAACAGGGCCCCGCCGTGCAGAAGAGCACCGCTGAACAGGGCCCGCCGTGAAGATAGGCACCGCTGAACAGGGCCCGCCGTGAAGATAGGCACCGCTGAACGGGGCCCGCCGTGGAGAAGAGCACCGCTGAACAGGGCCCCGCCGTGCAGAAGAGCACCGCTGAACAGGGCCCGCCGTGCAGAAGAGCACCGCTGAACAGGGCCCGCCGTGGAGAAGAGCACCGCTGAACAGGGCCCGCCGTGCAGAAGAGCACCGCTGAACAGGGCCCGCCGTGGAGAAGAGCACCGCTGAACAGGGCCCGCCGTGAAGATAGGCACCGCTGAACAGGGCCCGCCGTGGAGAAGAGCACCGCTGAACAGGGCTCCGCCGTGCAGAAGAGCACCGCTGAACAGGGCCCGCCGTGAAGATAGGCACTGCTGAACAGGGCCCCGCCTTGCAGAAGAGCACCGCTGAACAGGGCCCCGCCGTGCAGAAGAGCACCGCTGAACAGGGCCCCGCCGTGCAGAAGAGCACCGCTCCGCTGGGCCCCGCCGTCTCAAGCACCGCTCCGCTGGGCCCTTCCTGTCAAGCACCGCTCCGCTGGGCCCCGCCGTCTCAAGCACCGCTCCACTGGGCCCTTCCTGTCAAGCACCGCTCCGCTGGGCCCCACCGCCTCAAGCACCGCTCCGCTGGGCCCCGCCGTCTCAAGCACCGCTCCGCTGGGCCCTTCCTGTCAAGCACCACTCCGCTGGGCCCCGCCGTCTCAAGCACCGCTCCGCTGGGCCCCGCCGTCTCAAGCACCGCTCCGCTGGGCCCTTCCTGTCAAGCACCACTCCGCTGGGCCCCGCCGTCTCAAGCACCGCTCCGCTGGGCCCCGCCATCTCAAGCACCGCTCCGCTGGGCCCTTCCTGTCAAGCACCGCTCCGCTGGGCCCCGCCGTCTCAAGCACCGCTCTGCTGGGCCCCGCCGTCTCAAGCACCGCTCCGCTGGGCCCTTCCTGTCAAGCACCGCTCCGCTGGGCCCCGCCGTCTCAAGCACCACTCCGCTGGGCCCTTCCTGTCAAGCACCGCTCCGCTGGGCCCCGCCGTCTCAAGCACCGCTCCGCTGGGCCCCGCCGTCTCAAGCACCGCTCCGCTGGGCCCTTCCTGTCAAGCACCGCTCCGCTGGGCCCCGCCGTCTCAAGCACCGCTCCGCTGGGCCCCGCCGTCTCACGCACCGCTCCGCTGGGCCCTTCCTCTCAAGCACCGCTCCGCTGGGCCCCGCCGTCTCAAGCACCGCTCCGCTGGGCCCTTCCTGTCAAGCACTGTTTATGGTTCACTGTGCCCACCATGCCTCCTCCTTGAGCAGTGGACACTGTCATCCACCAGATGGACTGTGGCTTTGCACTCCCCAGGATGGTGAAGTGGGCAAGCCACCCACTGTAGAGACTTGAGAGACTGTGGCTTTGCACTCCCCAGGATGGTGAAGTGGGCAACCCACCCACTGTAGAGACTTGAGAGTCTGTGGCTTTGCACTCCCCAGGATGGTGAAGTGGGCAAGCCACCCACTGTAGAGACTTGAGAGACTGTGGCTTTCCACTCCCCAGGATGGTGAAGTGGGCAACCCACCCACTGTGGAGACTTGAGAGACTGTGGCTTTGCACTCCCCAGGATACATCAATGGGCATGGTGGCCCCTTCGTGGATCTGGCGTCGCGGACTCATGTGGCTGTGGTGCCTCCCCCTTCCCTTCCCCCTGAGGTGCCTGTAATTTTTTCATCAGATGCCCCTGCAGTGTTCTCTCCAAAGGACTCAGGTCTCCTGTGTGGGCTTTGCCCTTGTGTCGTTACACTGTAGCCCACGGACTGTTCCATTTAACTTTCATGTACAAGACTAATTGCCTCGGTTCTCCATGCCAGTGTATATAGTATCATTTTGTTATGGATATTTTGCGTAGTTGACCGCTCCATATCAGAGTCTATTTTTTATATAAATTTTTCGTCCCAATTTATTTCTGTCTTTGCATTCTTAAGGGGGGTTTGGGTGGTGTCACTGTGCATTGTTGCTCTGCATTAGTGTGTACATAGTTTGGGGGGGGAGGGTCGCATATGTGTGTGCCGTAAGCTTCCCTCCTCCCCCCTCCCGTGTGTCGTAGGTGCAGTACTCACCGTTGTCGTCTGCGCCGGAGTTCGTACTCGTGGTAGATGAGAAGGTAGACGAGAGCAGGTAGGATGTTTAATTCGGGTTCCATGCTGTCCTCCTTCCTCGTGGAGTGTGTTTTGGTGCGCGTTTTCCCGTTCGTAGTCTGTTTCCGCCGTGTTTTTATCGGCGGGGCTCCCGCCCCGGAAAAGGTGGCGGATTGGTGAGTTGTGATAGTGTGGGCGGTACATTGTCTGCCGCCTGCCTGTTGGCGGTGACCGCCACGCTGTTTGTCTGCACCGCCGCGGCGGTCGGAGTGTTAATGTGGCGGGCTGTGTTGGCGGTTCCCGCCAGGGTCAGAATTCCATTTTTTGGACCGCCGGCCTGTTGGCGGGTTGGCCGCCGCTTTATCACCGACCGCCAGGGTTAGAATCACCCCCTTAGACCTCATTATGACATTGGCAGTAAGTCCTGCTTACCGCCATGCCGACTGCTGCCAACATACCATGACCGCAGCGGTATACCGCTACCCATATTATGACCCAAACAAAGAAATCCGTCACTATACAGACACACACACAAGTCTGCCAGCCCAAAGTTCAGTGATAAAATGGCAGTAGCAAAACCCACACCGTTACGCCAACAGAACTACGCCCACAGCATTATGAACCACGAATAACCACGGCAGACATTCAACCATGGTAAACTATTGGCAGTACATACCGCTGCGCTCAAAATACCCACACACTAACAAAACACCACCACATTGGAAAATTCTAACTACACACACCTGACACTCACACACCACACCCACACGACCCATCACTATAAAACACACACCAACATTACCCACAACCCTTTACGACTACAAAACAATTTACAACTGAGAGCGAGAGACACCAAGAGTACCCACAGAACCAGAGCCACAGAACACCATCACCCATACACCATCCACGCACCTCACAGCACACACCCCAAAACATCAACCCACACACCCTCACATACACCACTCACACTACACCCATGGCACCACAACGACACCCCAGGTTCTCTGAGGAGGAGCTAAGGGTCATGGTGGAGGAAATCATTCGGGTAGAGCCAAAGCTATTTGGATCACTAGTGCAGCAGACATCCATTGCCAGGAAAATAGAGCTATCGCGGAGGATCGTGGACAGGGTCAACGCTGTGGGACAGCACCCAAGAACAAGAGATGACATCAGGAAGAGGTGGAACGACGGGGGAAGGTGCGTTCTGTGGTTGCAAGACACTAGATAGCTGTAAGGGGGACTGGCGGTGGACCCCCACCTCCTCAACCACAACTAACATGGGAGGAGCAACTCTTGACGATACTGCATCCTTAGGGCCTGACAGGAGTAGCTGGAGGACTGGATTCCGGTAAGTCAACCCTTTTCTTCTATCACCCCCTAGCTGCATGCCATCACATACCCCCACCCCAACCCTCACCACCCCACCACCTCACATACACGCCACCATCACAACCCACCCATCCCAACACCAAGCCCTGCATGCACCACCAATGCATGGACACCACTCACAGCCCTGCATGGACACCCATCACCACAGCATGCACACTAGAGCGAATCACCTAGCCCACCCAACATACCCATACACCATCCACACACCTCACAGCACACACCCCAAAACATCACCCTCACATACACCAGTCACACTGCACCCATGGCACCACAACAACACCCCAGGTTCTCTGAGGAGGAGCTAAGGGTCATGGTGGAGGAAATCATCCGGGTAGAGCCACAGCTATTCGGATCACAAGTGAAGCAGACATCCATTACCAGGAAAATGGAGCTATGGCGGAGGATCCTGGATAGGGTCAATGCTGTGGGACAGCACCCAAGAACAAGGGATGACATCAGGAAGAGGTGGAACGACCTACGGGGTAAGGTGCATTCCGTGGTTGCAAGACAGCAGATAGCTGTACAGAGGTCTGGCGGTGGAACCCCACCTCCTCCCCCACAACTATCATGGGAGGAGCAACTCTTGACAATACTGCATCCTGAGGACCTGGCAGGAGTAGCTGTAGGACTGGACTCTGGTAAGTCAACCCTTTACTTCTATCACCCCCTACCTGGATGCCATCACATACCCCTCCCCTACCCTCACCACCCCACCACCTCACATGCACCCCATAATCACAACCCACCCATCCCAATACCAAGCCCTGCATGCACCACCAATGCATGGACACCACTCACAGCCCTGCATGGACACCCATCACCACAGCATGCACACTAGAGAGAATCACCTAGCACAAGATGACACATGCAGAAACTATAACACTGCATTTACATCCTCACAGATCCCCTACCCAATGTCACCGGAGAGGAGGTGCCAGCAACATCCAGTCCCCCCCACAGAAGAGGCCCACAGTGATGACAGCAGCTCTGCACACCTGGATCAGGATGACCAATCTGGCCCATCTGGGACCTCCGGACAGTTGGTTACCCAGCCACAGTCCCATACCACCACAGAGCCTCCCTCCTCAGGAAACAACAGCACAGCACCCACCCAGTGGGCCCACCCCTCTGTCTCCAGGACACGTCAATCAGCAGTGTGTCCACCACTACAAGGACCCTAGGCAACCCCACAAACACAGGACGATCAGGGACCTGGGGTCAGTGGCAGTGGGCACACGGTTCAGGGGACAGACGCACAGGACAACAGGGAACCTGGGAGGACTGCTGTGCGCCAAGGGGAGGACAGGCCCAGGGAACCCACTCTCCAGGAGGCACTCACCAGCATCCTGGGAGCATACCACCATTCCCAGGAGACCATGGGCCAGATACAGGCCAAGTTGCAGGAGATCCAGAGGCTGTAGGCGGGACAGTACATGAGGATCAGGGAGGACCTGAGGGACATTCACACCACCCTGGTCACCATTGCAGCGGTGCTGGCTGAAATGGGCAACACCATGAGGGAGGCAGTAGCACACCAACGGTCCCCTGACACTAGCCACACCGATGAACATCCCTCCACCTCCACCAACGCTGGTGGACAGGAGGCCCCGCCACAGGAACAACAGGCCATCAGCACCCTACCCCCTGTAGGAGAACCACCACACGGTCCCTGCGATCCAGGAAGAAGCCAGAGAACATTGCCAAGACCCCCGCCAGGAAATAAGACCCTCCTGATTGTCACCCTTGTGTCCCACTCTGTCACCCTGTCCACCTTGAACTTCCATTGCTCCACTTCCTATGCCCTCTTGGACAATGCACCTGTGATACAAATAGGCTGAACTCTATCCTGGACTTTACTCCATCATCACCCCAGCCCATTGTACATCCCCATTCACTTCTCAGCACTGAAATAAACACCCTATTAAAAAATAAATGTATGGAGTTTGTCAAATGATTTAAGGATGTGTTTGTTTAACAATCTGTAGACAATACAATTAGACTGTACTGTTATGTATACATAGGTATGACCTGTAATATGCTGCAGTCAATACACCAGGAGCCAGAGTAGGGCAATAGACATGTCAAATGGTACAGTAAGTGGCCAGAGTAGTGGGAACAGCAGACTGCCTAGAGAGAAAATTAACTACACAAAACTGCAATGGAAGGTGAAGTTACAGTGTCTTACCTGTGTGTCAGCGGAAGCACTGTTGTATGATAGTTGTTCTGTTGTCCACATCCTCATCCTCTGCCTCCTCTTCGTCACTGTCCACAGGCTCCACAGCTGACACATGCCTATGCCCATCTCCAGCTCCATCCTCCAGCAGAAAAGGCACCTTGCATCTTAAGGCTAGGTTGTGCAACATCCAACATGCCACGATGATCTGGCACACCTTCTTGGGTGAGTAGCACAGGGATCCACCTGTCAGATGGAGGCACCTGAACCTGGCCTTCAGGAGGCCAAAGGTGTGTTCAATAATTCTTCTTGTACGCCCATATGCCTCATTGTAACATTCCTCTACCCTTTTCCTAGCATTCCTCACTGTGGTAAGTAGCCATGAGAGGTTGGGTAACCAGAGTCACCTGCAAATATCGAGTGATACCTGTTAGCCACACACTCACCAACCCAACACCCATACACCAACAGACACTGGGTGGGGACCATGGGCTCACCTATTAGCCACACCCGGTGCCTCTGGAGTGGAGCCAGGGGGCATTTGGGATGCTGCTATTCCTCAGGATAAAGGCATCATGCACAGACCCAGGATACTATACATTCACATGGGAGATGTACTGGTCCTCAAGGCACACTAACTGCACATTCATAGCATGAAAGCTCTTTCGATTTCTGAACACCTGTTCATTTCTCCAGGGGGGCACAAAGGCAATATGTGGACCATCAATTGCCCCAATGATGTTGGGGATATGTCCCATTGCATAGAAGTCAGCCGTCACTGTGGCCAAATCCTTCACCTGGGGGAAAACGATGTAGCTGCGCATGTGTTTCATCAGGGCAGACAACACTCTGGTCAGCACGTTTAAGAACATTGGCTGTGACATCCCTGCTGCCATGGCCACTGTCGCTTGGAAGGAGCCACTTGCCAAAAAATGTCGCACTGATAGCACTTGCACAAGAGGGGGGATCCCAGTGGACTGACGGATAGCTGAGATCAGGTGTGGCTCCAATTGGGCACATGGCTCTTGGATTGTGGGCCTATCAAGTCTGTAGGTGAGGATAATGTGCCTGTCCTCCATTGTTGCCAAGTCCACCAGGGGCCTGTACACGGGAGGATGTCTCCATCTCCTATTCATCCTCAGCTGTTGTACTCTAGGGGGATAAATGATGTGCATCTGGTCAGTTTAAAACATTTCCTCATTGTACAATGCATTGCTTGTTGTTTCAGAAACAGTATGTTATGTTTATTCACAAAATGTGCTTATATCGGCTGTGATGCAGTTAGGTGCCATGGCCTGCCCCCCCTGAAATGGCAGATGCCTGTCCTGTGTGGAGGGACAGGTGGAAATGAGGTAATTCTGCTGACGTTGTGCGCCGTTGCGGGAGGCGGTCGAAAACCACTGTGCAACTGCTCATTGGTTATAATTGGTTATCATTGGTTCCAGTAGCCAAGGGTGATGTATGCCGTGATGACGGTACACACCGCCAGAGACGTAACTGCCATTTTCTATCTGTTCACTCACTTGCTACCTGACCTTCAACAGGAGAGGACCTACAATGCAAGTGCTGCTGTGATCTGTGTCTGGAAGCAACCATGGCTCGAGTCTCTGAGGAAAGGGCCCCAGCCTTCACTTCGGAGGAGTTTGAGAGACTGGTGGATGAGGTCCTACCCCAGTACCGATTGGTTTATGGGCCTCCAGACCAACAGGTGAATACACTGTGTGCACAATGCATGGTGCATGAATGCATGGAATACTGAGTGTGAAGGCCTTGTGTAAGGGCGGGTGGTTGAGGGGTCCTGGGCAGCGTGCTGCATTTATGGTGGGCAATGTATGTGTGTAAGGGAATGGGAGGGATATGGTGGGCCATGAGTGTAACAGGCCGGTCAGTATGACTGAAAGCATTATTCTATGTTTATTTGTCTTCAGGTCAGTGCCTATCAGAAAAAGGGTATATGGCGTGCCATCGCCAAGGATGTGCGGACCCTGGGGGTCTTTGACAAGCAGAGCACCCACTGTTGCAAACAGTGGGAGGACCTGAGACGCTGGGCAAGGAAGACGGTGGAGGCCCAGCTGGGGATGGCCTCCCAACGAGTAAGGGGTACCCGTCGAACCCTAACCCCCCTGATGTTATGCAAACTGGCGGTGGCCTATCCCGAGTTCAACGGCCGCTTGAGAGCATCACAGCAGCCACAAGGGGGTGAGTACAGTTTCAAATTCTGCAAATTGCGCATGGTGGGGTGTGATCTGGGTGGGGAATGTGGGCCTGTGGGTGCCCCTAGGCCAGGTGGAACATTGCAGAGTAGGTTCCATGTTGGGCAGGGTCTGTTGCACTCCACACCCAAACATGCTAGTGGGCATCTACTTCTAGGCAGGGTTCTGTGGGTCTCAGGTACGCTGCTATTTGCAGTAGGCATTATTCTCCATGGCCAGGGAACTAGCATTGTGACTGGTAGTGCATCGCCTAGTGCATAGGGCTGTGTGTTGTGCACGCCAACAGTGGTGTTGTGTTAGAAATGGGGTCCTTGGTTGACAGTCAGGTTACCCCCTGTTCAAGCAAAGACCCTCACTCTAGTCAGGGTAAAAGAGAATCACCCTCAGCTAACCCCTGCTTACCCCCTTGGTAGCTTGGCAGAGCAGTAGGCTTAACCTCAGAGTGCTAGGCGTAAAGTATTTGTACCAACACACACAGCAACTCAATGAAAACACTACAAAATGACACAACACAGGTTTAGAAAAATAGGAAATATTTATATAAACAAAACAAGACCAAAACGACAAAAATCCACCATACACAAGTCAAGTTATTAATTAAAAATCAAAAAGAGTCTTTAAGTAGTTTTAAAAACACACTAGCGCTGCTAGAGTGAAAATGTACCTGGTGTGCGTCAAAAATAACCCCGCACGGGCGGGCATGCGTCGAAAATAACTCCGCACGGCGGTACTCGAGTCAAAAATCCAGCCGCACGATGAGTTGACGATCCAGCCGCGCAGGTTGCGATCTCCCAGCCTCCGTCAGCGATGCTGCGTGTCGTTTCTCCTGCTCTGTGCGCCGATACTTCGGTCGCGTTTCCTGCGAGCGTCGTTTCTCAGCCGCGGAGCTGGCGGCGCGTCGTTTTTCAGCCGCCGATCGGATTCGCGTCGATCTTTTCCCCGCACGGCGCTCTGTGCGTGGATTTTCTTGTCTTTAGGCTGCCAGCTTCTCCTTTCAGGGTCCCAGGACTGGATGGGCACCACAGGGCAGAGTAGGAGTCTCTCCAGAGGCTCCAGGTGCTGGCAGAGAGAAGTCTTTGCTGTCCCTGAGACTTCAAACAACAGGAGGCAAGCTCTAGATCAAGCCCTTGGAGATTTCTTCTCAAGATGGAAGGCACACAAAGTCCAGTCTTTGCCCTCTTACTCTGGCAGAAGCAGCACTGCAGGAAAGCTCCACAAAGCACAGTCACAGGCAGGGCAGCACTTCCTCCTCAGCTAACATCTCTTCTCCAGGCAGAGGTTCCTCTTGATTCCAGTAGTGTTTCTAAAGTCTGTAGATTTGGGTGCCCTTCTTATACCCATTTTAGTCTTTGAAGTCACCTTTCTTCAAAGGGGACTCACACCTACTTGTGAAATCCTGCCTTGCCCAGGCAAGGCCTCAGACACACACCAGGGGGTTGGAGCCGGCATTGTTAGAGGCAGGCACAGTCCTTTCAGATGAGAGTGACCACTCCACCCCTCCCTCCTAGCAGAGATGGCTAATCAGGAAATGCAGGTTACACCCCAGCTCCCTTTGTGTCACTGTCTGGTGTGAGGTGAAAAACAACCCAACTGTCAAACTGACCCGGAGAGGAATCCACAAACAAGGCAGTCACAGAATGGTTTAAGCAAGAAAATGCTCACTTTCTAAAAGTGGCATTTTCAAACGCACAATCTTAAAATCAACTTTACTAAAATATGTATTTCAAAATTGTGAGTTCAGGGACCCCAAACTCCACATGTCCATCTACTCTCTAGGGGAATCTACGCTTTAATCATATTTAAAGGTAGCCCCCATTTTATCCTATGAGAGAGACAGTCCTTGCAACAGTGAAAAACGAATTTAGCAGTATTTCACTGTCAGGACATATAAACCACATTACTATATGTCCTACCTTATCCATACACTGCACCCTGCCCTTGGGGCTACCTAGGGCCTACCTTAGGGGTGGCTTACATGTAAGAAAAGGGAAGGTTTAGGCCTGGCAAGTGGGTACACTTGCCAAGTGGAATTTACAGTGTAAAAATACACACACAGACACTGCAGTGGCAGGTCTGAGACATGATTACAGAGCTACTTATGTGGGTGGCACAACCAGTGCTGCAGGCCCACTAGTAGCATTTGATTTACAGGCCCTGGGCACCTCTAGTGCACTTTACTAGGGACTTAACAGTAAAACAAATATGCCAATCATGGAGAACCAATTACGTACATATTGTAAACAGGAGCACTTGCACTTTAGCACTGGTTAGCAGTGGTAAAGTGCCCAGAGTAACAAACACAATAAAATCAGAGTCCAGCACACATCTACAACCTGGGGAACAGAGGCAAAAAGTTAAGGGAGACCACGCCAAGGATGAAAAGTCTAACACGTGTCCCCCCCAGCTAAAAGTGGGGAGCAACTACCCAACCTCATGGGAGTTGTCATCACTAAGGCGGAAGAACCTGGACAGACCATCAGCATTGGCGTGCTCTGTACCAGGACGATGTTCCACCGTAAAGTCCATCCCCTGTAGGGAAATGGACCACCTCAACAGTTTTGGATTCTCACCCCTCATCTGCATTAACCATCTGAGGGGCCTGTGGTCGGTCTGAACTCGGAAGTGAGTCCCAAACAAGTAGGGTCTTAGCTTCTTCAGTGCCCAGACCACAGCAAACGCTTCGCGTTCTATGGCACTCCACCTACGTTCCCTGGGTAGTAACCTCCTGCTAATGAAGGCTACGGGTTGATCTAGGCCCTCTTCATTAAGCTGTGAGAGTACTGCTCCAATACCATGCTCTGAGGCGTCTGTTTGCACAACAAACTCCTTGGAGTAGTCAGGTGCCTGCAGCACAGGTGCTGTGCACATGGCAGCCTTCAGGGCATCAAAAGCGTTCTGGCAAGCCTCTGTCCAGATCACTTTCTTGGGTTGCTTCTTGGAAGTCAACTCAGTTAAGGGGGTAACAATGGTACCATATCCCTTAACAAACCTCTGGTAATATCCTGTGAGACCTAAAAAGGCTCTCACTTCAGTCTGGGTCTTGGGAGGCTCCCAAGCCAGAATCGTATCAATCTTAGGCTGTAGGGGTGCCACCTGGCCACTCCCCACCTGGTGTCCTAAGTACACCACAGAACCCTGCCCTATTTGGCACTTGCTCGCCTTAATAGTGAGGCCTGCCTTCTGCAGGGCCTCTAACACTCTCCAGAGGTGTTGCAGGTGTTCCTCCCATGTGGAACTAAACACAGCAATGTCATCCAGGTAGGCGGCACTGAACTCATCCAGTCCTGCCAACACCTGGTTGACCAACCTCTGAAAGGTGGCAGGGGCGTTCTTCATCCCAAAGGGCATCACATTGAAGTGGAAGTGCCCATCTGGGGTAGAGAATGCTGACCTCTCCTTTGCCCCCTCAGTTAAGGCAATCTGCCAGTACCCAGAGGTTAAATCAAACGTACTGAGGTACTTGGCAGCTCCTAACCGATCAATGAGCTCATCAGCTCGGGGGATGGGGTGTGCGTCAGTCTTGCTGACCGCATTGAGACCCCGGTAGTCCACACAGAACCTAAGTTCTGGAGTGGCACCAGGAGCAGCAGACTTTGGGACCAAGACCACTGGGCTGGCCCAAGGACTGCTGGAGCGCTCAATAACCCCTAGGGTTAACATTTTGGAGACTTCCTCCTTAATGCAAGCCCTGACCCTGTCAGTCACCCTATAAACCTTATGTTTAACAGGTGTACTGTCCCCAGTGTCCACATCATGTGTGCACAGGTGTGTGACTCCTGGGATCAGGGAAAACAGCAAGGCGAACTGTCCCAGCACGTGGCGACAGTCCCTCTGCTGTTCCTCAGTCAGGGAGGGGGAGAGGATCACTCCCTCCACAGACCCATCTTTCTCTCCTGCAGACAGGAGGTCAGGAAGAGGCTCACTCTCTTCCTCCACCCCGTCATCTGTCGCTAGGAGCATGGATAGCTCAGTTCGCTCAAAGTGTGGTTTGAGGCGGTTGACATGTAGGACCCTCAAAGGGTTCCTGGGGGATTGTAAGTCTACCAGATAGGTGACCTCGCTCTTTCTTTCCACCACCTCAAAAGGCCCAGTCCACTTATCTTGGAGAGCCCTAGGCTCCACTGGTGCCATGACCCACACTTTTTGTCCAGGCTGAAACTCAACCAGAGTGGCATTCTGGTCGTACCACCGTTTCATATCCTCCTGGCTTGCTTCCAGGTTCTCCTGAGCGAGACTCCTGAAGCGGGCAGTCTGGTTTCTTAGTGCCAGCATGTAGCTAAATACATCCTGGGGTGGTTTACTAGGAGCTTTCTCCAAAGCCTCCTTCACCAGGCTGAGCGGTCCCCTCACAGGGTGGCCATAGATGAGCTCAAAGGGGCTAAAGCCAAGTCCCTTTTGAGGCACCTCCCTGCAAGCGAACAGAAGGCATGGCAAGAGGATGTCCCACTTACGCCTCAAGGGCTCTGACAGGCCCTGAATCATGCCTTTCAAGGTGCGGTTGAATCTCTCAACCAGACCATTACTTTGGGGGTGGTAAGGGGTGGTGAACTTGTAGGTTACCCCACACCCCTTCCACAGAGACTTCATATAAGTGGATATGAAGTTTGTACCTCTATCAGATACCACCTCCTTGGGGAACCCCATGCGGGTAAAAACCCCCATCAAGGCACGTCCCACCACGGGGGCAGTGACCGTCCTTAGAGGAATGGCTTCTGGGTACCGCGTGGCATGGTCCACCAAGACCAGGATGAACCTGTTGCCCATGGCTGTCTTGGGATCCAGAGGCCCCACAATGTCAATTCCTACCCTTTCAAAGGGAGTACTGACTACAGGTAAAGGTTGGAGGGGAGCTTTGCATTTCCCCCCACTCTTGCCACTTGCCTGACAAGTCTGACAAGACCTACAATAAGCAGCTGACTGCTTGTGCATCAAGGGCCAGTAAAAGTGGAAGACAAGCCTCTTATAGGTCTTGTCCTGCCCTAGATGTCCTGCCAAAGGCACATCATGAGCCAAACCCAGTAGGAAGGCCCTGAAGCACTGGGGTACCACCAGCATACGAGCTGACCCAGGCTCAGGAACCTTAGGCTCACTATACAGGAGGCCATCCTCCCAGTAAATCAGGTGAGTACCTGGCGCCTCGCCAGCCGCCTGGGCTGCAGCCTGCTGCCGCAGCCCCTCAAGAGTAGGGCACTCCTTCTGCGCTGTGCAGAATGCTTCCCTGGTGGGTCCCCCTTCCTGCTGCCACTGTGACAGCTCAGGGACCTCTCCCAGTTCAGCCACCTGTTCCCCTGTAGGCTCCGGGGCATCACCCTCAGGCTCTGCCTCCTCCCGGACCGTGGGAACTTCTGGGGCCGGTTTCCCGCGCCCCCTGCCCTTCCTCTTCTTGGCGGTCCCCTGGGCCACTGTTTCAGGCTCCAGGGGCTCTTGACTACCCTGATTGGCTGCCATAGACCGGGTGGATACGCATACCCACCCAGGCAGACCCAACATCTCCAAGTGAGACCTGTGTTCCACCTCCTTCCAAGGGGAATCCTCCAGGTCGTTACCTAGCAAACAATCAACAGGCATGGTTGGACTCACAGCTACTTTCCAGGAACCTGAGACCCCCCCCCGTTCAAAGGGAACCTGCGCCACTCTGCAGAGGCGCTCAGAGTTGTCTACCGCAACTACTTGGTGAAGTACCCGGGGATCAATCTGCTCTTCAGACACCAGGTGACTCCTCACTGTAGTCACACTGGCTCCTGTGTCTCTCAGAGCCTCTACCCTCTGTCCATTGATGGTCACCCATTGCCTGTACTTCTTAGTGTTATCAGGCACTAGGTTTCTCTGGACCATCTCACTGTCCCCTAGTGAGACAAGGGTCATTTCTGCTGGTTCCCACCCACCTGAAACCAACTCCTCCCCAAGCGCTACACTGGCCAAACCCTGGGACGGTGCACCAGTGGGTGCCGGTGTACTTCAGGGCATTTGGGGTCCCCCTCACATGACCCACCTGGTCACATGCATAGCACTTACGTGGGGGACCACCTGCCACTGGCTTCCCTTTGGACAACCATGGCTTCTTTTCACTGGGGGGTTGGGAATCCTTACCCTGGCAATCAGTTTGGGGCCCTTTAGAGAACTCCCCCTGTTTGCCCTTACCCCCCCTTTCTTCTGAGAGGGACCCTGCCCACCCTTGGCGTGGTCTCCCCCATACCTCTTTTGGACCCTGGTGCTCTCCCAGCGGTCCGCTTCCTGTGCAAGCTTCCTGGGGTCAGTCAGCTTGCTGTCAATGAGGTGCTGGCGCAGCTCTGGAAAACATAAACTGTACAAGTGCTCCCAAGCAATTAAATTGTAAAGCCCCTCATACATGTTTACCTTACTGCCCTTCACCCAACCATCCAGTGACCTGCAAAAAGAATCAACACATTCCAACCATGTTTGGGATTCCTTTCTCCTGTAGGATCTAAACTTCTCCTTGTACTGCTCAGGGGTGAGACCATACCTGGTAAGTAAGGCCTCCTTCATGACAGGGTAGGTGAGATCCTGAGCATCCCCTAAGGCTGTCAGTGTGTCCCTCCCCTCTGCCTCAAAATGCTTCCACAGGGCTGCCCCCCAATGAGCTTCAGGGACCAGGTTCATGTGGAGAGCTGACTCATAACCCTTGAACCACAAGCAGATATCATCATCCCTCTTATAATCCCTCACAAGGTCTTTTGGGATGTGTACCCTTCTCTCAGGCTGCACTGTAGGATTGCTGCCACCATCTCTACTGGACTGACTCCTCTGATCTATCTCTTTTAAACTGAGCTCATGAGCCATGGCTAACTTCCTTTCCTCAATGGCCAGCTTTCTCTGTTCCACCTCTAGACTGAGCTTTTTCAACTCCAATTGGTACTCCCTCTCTGCCTGTCTGTCCTGTAACTCTTCAGGTGTCAGACCCTTGGAGGATACACTGCTACTTGCCCTAGAGACTCCTTCCCTGGGAATAACAGGCCCCCCCAATATACCATTCTGTACTGATTGCTCTCTCTCCTCATCCTCATCCTCCTCATCCTCAGTGTGCCCTCCAGTGCTTCTGGTTGTCACCCAGGCCCTCAGCGCCTTTTTCAGCTCATCCTTCTTGGAAGAGCTCTTAATGGGACAACCAAAATTTTTACAAAACTGCTTTAGCTGAGCCTTGTTATAACTATCCAATTGCTTCAGGTCAAAAACAGCTTCAACTGGTGCATCTCCAAGTAGAGACATGATAAAAGGTTAAAAGAGTGCAAAGTTCCAAATGCAGAAAAGCAAGTTCTCAAATGAAGTTCCAGAAAAGTCAATCACCGGATCAACGAAAAAAGAAACTGAATGCAGAGCAAAAACAGTCCAAATAGAAAAAAACTAAAATCACAATACTAGTAGTATGTGGTCACGTAGTGGTCTGAGATCAAAACAGTAGTGTACACTTAATTACTGTATGTCAAGCACAAATACCAGTCCAAATCCCGACCGCTGATCACCAATGTTAGAAATGGGGTCCTTGGTTGACAGTCAGGTTACCCCCTGTTCAAGCAAAGACCCTCACTCTAGTCAGGGTAAAAGAGAATCACCCTCAGCTAACCACTGCTTACCCCCTTGGTAGCTTGGCAGAGCAGTAGGCTTTACCTCAGAGTGCTAGGCGTAAAGTATTTGTACCAACACACACAGCAACTCAATGAAAACCCTACAAAATGACACAACACAGGTTTAGAAAAATAGGAAATATTTATCTAAACAAAACAAGACCAAAACGACAAAAATCCACCATACACAAGTCAAGTTATTAATTAAAAATCAAAAAGAGTCTTTAAGTAGTTTTAAAAACACACTAGCGCTGCTAGAGTGAAAATGTACCTGGTGTGCGTCAAAAATAACCCTGCATGGGCGGGCGTGCGTCGAAAATAACTCCGCACGGCGGTACTCAAGTCAAAAATCCAGCCGCACGATGAGTTGACGATCCAGCCGTGCAGGTTGCGATCTCCCAGCCTCCGTCAGCGATGCTGCGCGTAGTTTCTCCTGCTCCGTGCGCCGATTCTTCGGTCGCGTTTCCTGCGAGCGTCGTTTCTCAGCCGCGGAGCTTGCGGCGCGTCGTTTTTCAGCCGCCGATCGGATTCGCGTTGATCTTTTTCCCGCACGGCGCTCTGTGCGTGGATTTTCTTGTCTTTAGGATGCCAGCTTCTCCTTTCAGGGTCCCAGGACTGGATGGGCACCACAGGGCAGAGTAGGAGTCTCTCCAGAGGCTCCAGGTGCTGGCAGAGAGAAGTCTTTGCTGTCCCTGAGACTTCAAACAACAGGAGGCAAGCTCTAGATCAAGCCCTTGGAGATTTCTTCTCAAGATGGAAGGCACACAAAGTCCAGTCTTTGCCGTCTTACTCTGGCAGAAGCAGCACTGCAGGAAAGCTCCACAAAGCACAGTCACAGGCAGGGCAGCACTTCCTCCTCAGCTAACAGCTCTTCTCCAGGCAGAGGTTCCTCTTGATTCCAGAAGTGTTTCTAAAGTCTGTAGATTTGGGTGCCCTTCTTATACCCATTTTAGTCTTTGAAGTCACCTTTCTTCAAAGGGGACTCACACCTACTTGTGAAATCCTGCCTTGCCCAGGGAAGGCCTCAGACACACACCAGGGGGTTGGAGCTGGCATTGTTAGAGGCAGGCACAGTCCTTTCAGATGAGAGTGACCACTCCACCCCTCCCTCCTAGCAGAGATGGCTAATCAGGAAATGCAGGTTACACCCCAGCTCCCTTTGTGTCACTGTCTGGTGTGAGGTGAAAAACAACCCAACTGTCAAACTGACCCGGACAGGGAATCCACAAACAAGGCAGAGTCACAGAATGGTTTAAGCAAGAAAATGCTCACTTTCTAAAAGTGGCATTTTCAAACGCACAATCTTAAAATCAACTTTACTAAAAGATGTATTTTAAAATTGTGAGTTCAGGGACCCCAAACTCCACATGTCCATCTACTCTCTAGGGGAATCTACGCTTTAATCATATTTAAAGGTAGCCCCCATTTTATCCTATGAGAGAGACAGTCCTTGCAACAGTGAAAAACGAATTTAGCAGTATTTCACTGTCAGGACATATAAACCACATTACTATATGTCCTACCTTATCCATACACTGCACCCTGCCCTTGGGGCTACCTAGGGCCTACCTTAGGGGTGCCTTACATGTAAGAAAAGGGAAGGTTTAGGCCTGGCAAGTGGGTACACTTGCCAAGTGGAATTTACAGTGTAAAAATATACACACAGACACTGCAGTGGCAGGTCTGAGACATGATTACATAGCTACTTATGTGGGTGGCACAACCAGTGCTGCAGGCCCACTAGTAGCATTTGATTTACAGGCCCTGGGCACCTCTAGTGCACTTTACTAGGGACTTAACAGTAAAACAAATATGCCAATCATGGAGAACCAATTACGTACATATTGTAAACAGGTGCACTTGCACTTTAGCACTGGTTAGCAGTGGTAAAGTGCCCAGAGTAACAAACACAATAAAATCAGAGTCCAGCACACATCAACAACCTGGGGAACAGAGGCAAAAAGTTAAGCGAGACCACGCCAAGGATGAAAAGTCTAACATGTTGTTTCTGGCATTGACCAAGTGTATCCTCTGTCTCTTCCCACCCCTTTTTGTTTTGTCACCCTGTCCTTATGTGCATTAGCATAATCTGACAGAGGAGCAGAGGCACCAGGGACAGAGGGAGCTGCATTCCTCATGGGCCTGAAGGCCAAATCCACCGACCGTAGGGGCACCAGTGGGATGGAGGGAGCACCACAGCAGAGTCTGGAGGGGACAGTTTGAACAGTGATACTTCCTCCGATGGAAGCTCCCTGGTGGTGGCGGACACCTCTGTGACCACCCCAACTACAGGTATAGCCGCCACCCCCGTACCAGCACTGCCCTCCCAGCAGCCCCTCAGCGCGTTTCCCAGACCCGCTCACCCAGGAGGGTGGGCATCTCCTTTGACCAAGGCACCTCAGGCCCTGCCCCAGTCAGACCTTCTGCCCTGAGTGAGGAGTCTATTGACCTCCTGCGATCCATCTCTGATGGGCAGTCAACCATTGCAAATGCCATTCAGGGGCTTGCAGGGCATTTGCAACAAACAAATGCATTCCTGGAGGGCATTCACTCTGGCGTGGTGGCTTAACAGAGATCATTACAGGCTCTGGCCTCCTCCCTGATGGAAGCCATTGTCCCTGTCTCTCGTCTCCCCCTCCAACTTCCTCTACCCAGTCCCATTCCTCTCAACCCCAGCCTATCCCAAGCACACCATCAGACCAGCATGCACCCAAGACAATACACAGGAGTGGCTCAGGCAAACACAAGCACCACACATCATCCCACAGGCACTCACACAAACACTATCCAGAATCAGACATGCCAACATCCACTGACTCCACTGTGTCCCCCTCTTCCTCTTCATCCACCTCCCTCCCAGTAGCGTCTCCACTCACACCTACATGCACTACATCCTCATCCACTACCTCCATCACCAGCATGCCTATCAGTACATACCCCTCACTGGCAGTCACCAAACCCCACATCCATGCACACGTCCCCTGTGTTCTCTCACACTGTGTCTGTGCCCCCTCCTCCCAAAGTACACAAACACAAGCACTCCGACACGCAACAGCCATCCACCTCACAACAGCATCCAGCCCATGCACCTGCACCCAAACACAGTAGACAGACACCTTCAACCACCACTCCCTCCTCCTCCACTCCCACACCTTCACCCTCTTCCCACAACAGTGTCCCTAAAAAGCTTTTCCTCTCCACCTTTGACCTCTTCCTTGCCCCTCCCCCCATCCTTCACTTCGGGCCAGGGTAAGCAGAATGCAGGCCAGCACCTCAGCCACCCAGTCCACGGCCACTGTAGTTTCAGCAGCTATTGCAGGTGTGAGAGGCTCCAAGGAGACGCCTGTCAGCACTGCTAGTGTGCCTGCACCAGCTGGCAAGGGCAAGAAGGGACCACCAGCTACCAAGGGCAAGGAGGCATCACCAGTTGGAAAGGGCAAGAAGGGACCACCAGCTACCAAGGGCAAGGAGGTACCAACAGCTGGCAAGGGCAAGGATGCACCACCAGCTGGAAAGTGCAAGAAGGGACCACCAGCTTCCAAGAGCTAGGAGGTACCACCAGTTAGAAAGGGCAAGAAGGGACCACCAGCTACCAAGGGCAAGGAGGCACCAACAGCTGGCAAGGGCAAGGATGCACCACTATCTGGAAAGGGCAAGAAGGGATCCACCAGCTGCCAAGGGCAAAGACAATGGTCCGGACACTGCAGGCAGGATGGATAGGGGACCTGGTGCTGGAGCTGAATCTGAGCACACAACACCAACCATGGCACTTCAGCAATCCGAGGCTGCAGGGGAAGGGCTGGAGCCTCCCCCCACCACTGCCAGCACCGCCACCGGCACCAGCACCAGCATAGTCACCATCACCGCCAGCTGCAGCGCCACCTGCATAGTCAGCACCACTGCCAGCAGCAGCAGCCCCAGTGGACATCCGTCTGAGGCTGCAAGGGATGGGCAGGAGCCTCCCCCCACCACTGCCAGCACTGCAACCAGCACTGCCACCAGCACTGCCATCAGCACCGCCAGCTGCACTGCCACCTGCAGCGCCACTTGCACCACTGTCAGCACCACTGCCAGCAGCCCCAGTGGTCAGCCGTCCGAGGCTGCAGGGGATGAGCTGGAGCCTTCCCCCACCATTGCCAGCACCGGCACCAGCACCGGCACCAGCACCGCCGGCTGCACTGCCACCTGCACCACTGTCAGCACCACTGGCAGCAGCATTAGCCCCAGTGGTTAGCCATCTGAGTCTGGAGTGGATGGGATAGAGCCTCCAAACACCACTGCCAGCACCAGCACCAACACTACCACCACTGTGCAGCCGTTGCTGCCTGCGGATGGACTGTAGTCCTGCCTCCATGGAGTGTCATGCATCCTGCCCACTGCAAATCTCGTGGGTCTGACACCCAGGTGAGGGTCTGTGACCTGGCACTCCCCATGTGCTGCATCACTGGGCACAAAGCGCCCTCCAGAACCAGTGGAAGAAGGCATCCACTCAACCCCTCCTTGCCAAGATGAAGCCCACTGGGCACAAAGCCCCCTCCAGAATCAGTGGAGAAGCCATCTACTGGAGAGACTGTGGCCTTGCACTCCCCAGGACCATGCAGTGGGCAGACCACCCACTAGAGAGACTGTGGCCTTGCACTCCCCAGGACCAAGCAGTGGGCATGTGGCCCCCTCCAGGAGCAGTGGCTTTGTACCATCTTCCAGCTGAGGTGCCCCCCGTCCCCATCCCCCAGAGGTGCCTGTGCATTTTCAACCTGATGCCCCAGCAGTGTTCTCTCCGTATTGAGGCAGGAGTCAAGTGGGGTCTTGGCCTATGTGAAATGGCTCTGTGGCCCACAGACATTAAGGACTGGGCAGTGTCCCTCCATTTGCATTTCTGTATTCACTGTGTTTATTTTTGAGGACCTGTACCTGTTATTTAATCTTATTGAACTCACTTTAATCAATTCCTTTTCTCCTTGCATTATTTCTAAGGGGTACGGGGTGTATATGTAATGTTACTGCATCTGTTTGTGTGAATGGTGTTGGGGGTGTTGCGTGTGTGTCACTCTCTTTTTCCTCACCCCTCCCCTGTGTGCTAGGGGTGGTACTCACCGTGGTTGTCTTCGCCGGCGTTGGTATTCCTGGTGTAGGAGGAGGTAAACCAGCATGGGTAACACCTGTAGTTCGCACTCTATGGCATCGTGGTTGTTCCCTGATTGTCCAGAGGTGAGTCGTTTCCCTTCTGTGTACTGTTTCCGCCATGCTTTTGACGGCATTGGTACCACCCCGCAAAGGCTGGCGGATTAGCTTGTTGTAATAGGGTGGGCGGTACATTGTCTTCCACATAGCTGTTGGTGGTAAACGCTGCGGTGCTTGTTGCTACTGCTGTGGCGGTCGTGTGTTAAAGTGGCTCTCTGTGTTGCTGGTTTCCACTGTGGTCATAAATCCATTTTTTTTACCATTGGCCTGTTGGCGGTATTACCGCTGCTTTATCACCATCTGCCAGGGTTTTAATGAGGGCCTTAATCTCTTCAGGAAACCCCTCGTGCACCAAAAATCAACACACAGCGACCGAGAAATCGCCGCACATGCGACTCGGAGCTGCGCAGCTCGACCTCCAGAGTGAAGGATCGATGTAGCACCTGCCGCGCGACAGAAAATTTGATGCATTGCCTACTGGGTTGACACAATGCCTGGGACTCGCATGCCCAGAATTTCCCCCCATCGTCCCTGGGCATCAAAAAGATCCCCGCATCACAGTGAGGAACTAAGACTTGCAGCGTGGAAAGAAACAACACATCGTCTGTGTCACGCCAGAATATCCAACACACCCTATTTTTCCACCCATCTCCTCCTCTGCGGTCTACATGAATGTTATTTTTTACACAAACCAGGTACTTTGTGAAACCAAGAGATAACTGTTTATTTTTAAGATTTAAGACTCTTTTTAATCCTGCAAAAGTGATCTCTCGCTTTGTACTTATTGAATCTTTTTCATTTTGACCTTAATTTAACCAGATAAATATCTCATATTTTCTAAAGCTGTGTGGTGTATTTCTGTGGTGTTTTCACTGTGTTACTGTATGATTTATTGCACAAATACTTTACACATTGCCTTCTTAGTTAAGCCTGACTGCTCAGTGCCAAGCTACCAGTGGGTGGGCACAGAATAATTTGGATTGTGTGTTAATTACCCTAGCTAGGATTGTGGTCCTTATTTGGACAAGGGTGTATACCTCTGCCAACTAGAGGCCCCTTTTCTAACATCCATCAAGAGCAGAAGTGTTACAAAAAAATCCTGTAAGTCTAAGAGGTTTTACTGGACAGCAATTAAATGATTTGTTAAATAATTTGAGTCATGAAGGTGCAACAGGTATAACAAACATCAACATGAGAATAGAAGATATATCAGAAAGAGATAGATCATTGAATGTGTCCAGACCAATGTAGTAATTAAGTGAAATGATGTTAGGAATGTTAGATACAGCTCAATTGGAAACTTTTGCAGAAAACATACTGCGGTTTGTGCGCAAAGACATTACCCAATGTGCAAGACAGGCTTATGAAAGATTAGCCAAAGTGGCTAATGATGTGGATTTGGATTTGGAGAAATCAAAGTCTTTATAGAGAAGTTATCGATTGGAGTTTAGCATAAAAGACATGGCTAACATGAGATCACCTGGAAATAAAATGCACAATAAGAAATTAATCACATACATTCAGAAATGGGAAGCTATAGATAAGTGGGAAGGTAGATGGGTGAAGAAAAGAAACCAGAAAAAAGCAAAATCAGGTATGCCTCCGGTGGGAGAAAATCAAGCTGAGGCCAATGTTAAAATGCTGCCCATGAGAGAGATACCAGGTGGAGGTTATGTTCATGTACCTTGGAGTAGGAGTGATAATTTGTCATTCACAAATGACTTCCCTAGATTGAAAGAGAAGCCTGTGGAATGATACAAACAGACAGAAAGATTTGTGCAACTTTCAAAATGCCTGTGGAAAGATGTGAATACATTTTTTGACATTGTGGTGCCCAGTGATTAGTGGACTGAATGTAACGTTAATGCTGATTGGTCAGACACTGAACCCCCAAGAGACCCAGTAACAGGTGCGCAATTTAATGAAGTGATGAAATGGTATTATAAGGTAATTGAGTTCCTGAAAAACAAGGTGCCTCCAGAGAACAGTGATTGGCAGAGGATCAACAGGACAACACAGGAATCGAAGGAGTCAATTAATGTCTATTATGAGAGATTTTTGCAGGCTTTTAAATATTTTAGTGGTACAGACACAATAAAAGCTAAAGATTAAAGTTTCTGCAACTATTGAAAGCAGACATAAGTGAGATGATTTAGCAGCATTTGATTTGTTGGCAGAACAAGCCAATTGATGAAATCCTGTGATATGGAAAGTAATGCAGTGAGGAACTGGAATTGAAGCAGAGAACGTTGAAGGCTATGGTCATGCAATTGAAAACTGCACAGAAAGCTAGTCAGAGTCCGCAGATGATGGTGAACACTGGTGGTATGCAATGAGTAGAACACCAAGGAAAATAATGTTATCCTGCCTAGAGGTGGAGGACATGGTGTTCAGGTAGCTCAGACTGGTGTTGTTGATGTCCAAACCTTGAAGAGAACTAATCTGACATGAGTGTGAAAAGTTGGGCCATTGGAGAAGGGAATGTTCCCCTAATAAAGTGAATGAGTAGAACACCAAGGAAAATAATGTTATCCTGCCTAGAGGTGGAGGACATGGTGTTCCGGTAGCTCAGACTGGTGTTGTTGATGTCCAAACCTTGAAGAGAACTAATCTGACATGAGTGTGAAAAGTTGGGCCATTGGAGAAGGGAATGTTCCCCTAATAAAGTGAATAAGCATCTACAGAATAATGGAGTTTCTCAAATATAAGGTATTAATCAGGTTTAAAGTCAGAGTTCAAAGGCCCCGAATGCAGAAAGTAAATGTGCCCCAAGGATAGCAGATGTAGATACCGCAAGCCCCGATGACTCAACAACAAGTGGTTGATCCTCAGCAGAACTTACATCAAATTGCAAGTGCAGATGTAAATCAATTACCATCACAATTTCCCTCAATGGATCTGAGTGATACTTCAGGTGGATAGCTCAGATGATGAGGACTGCATGTAAGGTGCATCCTTAGAAGTAGATACACGCGGTCCCTATGTAAATGCTGATGGAACGGGCCACCACGTGTCATTCCTGGTTGAGAGTGGGGCTACAAGCTCTGCTTTCAGAACAGCAGAAGTACTGAACTTGCCAGTTTCAGGACAAAGAATCCAAGTTGTAGGAGTTGCACATAAACAACTGACCAACCCTATAACAGAATCTGTCCCCATAAAAATTGGTTCACATGAAGATGAGTACCAATTCGTGGTCTGTGATTGAAGTCCTGTAAGCTTGCTTGGATGTGACCTACTATGTAAGCTAAATTGTTCTATGCGCTGCACACCTCGAGAAATTGCTAAACAGACCAATGATGAAGATGCGCCCTGTGAAATTGTGAAGCAGTACCCTCGTTTCAAATTGTACCCAATGCTGACATGTAATGTTTTGCCTGACGATTTAAGAGACACAGTGACACCTGAAGTTTGGGATTTTTCAGAAAAAGAGATAGGATTCATTTAAGGAGTCGAGAATGTAAAAATAACAGTGAAGCCAAATGCAGTGTATCTAAAATGTCCTCTATATAACATGACACTCAAACTAATTGCTAGAATAACACCCTTAATGAACTGTTTAATTGAACAGGGTATCCTGAATGAGATAATGGTAAGTCCATGTAACTCTCCCATTTCAGAACTGAGGAAGCCCAATGGAAAGTACTGCATAGTTCAGGGCCTTAGAAAAGTTAATGAGACAGATGTTCCATATTGTCCAGTGGTACCTAATCCAGCAATGATTTTATTCCATTTCCATATGAAGCAGAATGGTTGACCATGATTGGCCTTTGCCAGGCATCTTTCTCCATACCGTCACATTTTGGTTTGGCAGCTGTGTTTTAGCATGGTGCAGAGTTTCACAAGGGTATACAGAGAGTCCATCCATTGCTGACCAGATTTTGAAAAATAATCTCGAGTCACCTAGAATACCCTATCATTCAGTCTTAGTGAAGTATATTGATAACCTTTGTGTGGCGTTAAACACACAAGAAAAATGCAGAAGAACCACTGTTACTCTCTTGAATCATAGAGGAGAAAATGGACACAAAGTTTCCCCAGAAAAACTATAGTAGTGCAAGTTCCATACCTAGGTCACTACATTGAGAAAGGTGTACGGAAGGTGTTGAAAGAAAGAATCTCAGCAACTTTAAAAATGAATCCCCTTACCACTCAGAAAGAAGTTTGAATGTTCCTGGGAGTGATTGGCTACTGTTGCCAGTGGATTCCAAACATTTTCCTTTTGACCAAGCCTTTACAGAGGCTGACAGAAAAAGATCAGTCTGATTCCGCTACCATTGGATGACAAATGCTTATGCATTTTCATAGAGCTGAGAGAAAGCCTATGTTGTGCCACAGCTCTGGAAATCCCTGATTATAACAAATGCTTTTTTTTTATACTGCTGTGACAGGGAAGGATGTGCTTTCTCAGTTTTGACTCATGACTTTTGCATGGCGGTGCAAACAAGCATGTAGCTTACTTTTCTGCCACACTTGATCCTGTGGCTTCTGTGCTTCCTGGTTGTTTGAAGGTGGTTGCAACCCTTATCTTCAGTATTGAACAGTGCAAGGACATTGTTATGGGTCACCCATTGAATGTTTTTGTGCCCCACTCTGTGGAAATATTGATAACCAAAACAAAGACCCAGTATCTTGCCCTCAGTGTTTGATCCATTATGAACAGGTCATCCTCAGTGCCCCAAATGTTAATTTGAAGAGATGTTCTGTCCTTAATCCAAAGAGCTTGTTACCTGCCCCTGTTGAAAATGCCAATGAATGCGTGGATGAGGTTGAGCATGACTGTCTCGATGTTACTGAATTGTGCACCAAGCCAAGACCTGACATTCAAGATATTCCCCTAAATGAAAATGACTATGTCATGTTTGTTGATGGCTGTTGTTTAAAGACAAAGATGGTACTCTGAGAGCTGAGTATGCAGTTTGCACAGTCTCTGATGGGATTGAAGCTTCCTGGCTTTGTGGAGTCATTTCTACCCAAGTAGCTGAATTAGTTGCTCTTACTAGAGCAGGTTGTGTTTCAGAACAGCTGAAAGTGACAATTTTCACTGATAGTCAGTATGGTTTTAGTGTTGTTCATGACTTTGGACAGTTGTGGTTCCAGAGAGGGTTTATGACCTCCTCCGGATCCCCCATCCGCAATGGTAACAAGGTTTACAATTTTCCAAATGCATTAAAGTTGTGTGCAAAAATTGCATTGTCAAATGTGCTGCATTTAAGAAATCTTCTGATTATGTGACTTTGCGAAATACATATGCAGATAAGGTAGCAATATATTGAGCCCTAAGCTGCACCTCCTTTAATTAGAGTGGAATAATGAGTTGAATGATGAGAAAAGTTTCTTGTTAACTGCTGTTGATACACGGGAAGAAGTTAAAAGATTGCAGGGAAAAGTGACAGAAGAGGAACATCAGAGTTGGGTTAAAGCAGGATATGTCAAGAGAAATGAGGATGACACATGCATTTCAAGAGATTGAAGAGCTGTGTTGCCAAATACTTTGTTGTCATCCATGGCTGGACATTGTCATGGACAGGCAAATGTAGGTCGAGATGCAGTGATCAGAACCTTTAGACAGAAATGGTTTAACCCCAGATTCAGAGTGATAGCAGAAGCTGTGTTACACAGGTATGCCACATGCCAGCAGATGAATGTAGGAAAACACACAGTAGTTAAACTGAATCACATAGGCAGATCAGAAGGACGGTTCAACAGGATGGAGATGGTTTTTATAGAGCTACCTGTCTAAAATGGACTGAGATATGTTTTGGCCATTGTGTGTATTTTCTCTCATTGGGTTGAAGCTTACCCTGCCAGGAGGATGACAGTCTCACAGTACTGAAGCTGTTACTTAGGGGATTGACTCTGACGTTCAGCTTCCCAACATCTCTAGAGCCAGGCAGAGGGACACACTTCAGTAGTGAAATCCTAAAATCATTATGTGTGGCATTGCTAGTGGAGAAAATATTATATTGTAGTTAAAGACCTGAGGCTTCTATATTGGTGGAGCAAGTCAATGGTACCCTGAAGTCTAAACTGCTAAAAGTATGTGCATCCACCACTTTGAAATGTCCAGATCAATTGCCTCTTGTCTTGATGAGTGTGCACAGTATGCCCGACAAAAAGTGTGGTTTGTCACCACATGAAATCATCATGGGAAGGGCCATGAGTTTGCCAGCTGTGCCTGCAAATGTGCCTGTGAACATTATAGATGACCTGGTACTGGATTATTGCAAAAGGGCTGGCTGATGTCATTCATTCTTTGTCTCTATAACATTATAAAAGAGGCCTAGCTAAAAGAACGACCACAGGATGGACAGGAAAAAGGATTTTCCTTTTATAAAATCCTCACCCACCAGGGTTAGCCCTTGGTGGCATGCTTCATCAATGGGTTTCTTACCGTTCTGCTACGGAGCGGGGCGTGCTACGACCTATGGGATATGTGGTAGCACTGATGTAGTCTCTTCAATGTGAATCACTTAAGGGATAGGAGTGGTGGGGTCTTGGGTGTGTTAAAAATACCTGTCTCCTGGTAATTCCAATAATTTAATAGATCTCTTGGAGATGGTATGATTAAAAAGGGGCTATGGAAGTGGGGGATGTAATGTACCTGACTTCCGAGTCCACATGTTTCAGAGCCTTACACCTAGGCTTCTCTTCAGGACCAAGGAGGACTCCCTGGTGCCACTCCTTGTTTGACTACCTCTAATGAAAGCATAAATAATACATGCTCTGTGATATGGTGCAATTCATCTTATTAATGTGGTGTCATAAGATGATACCTATTGTTTATGGTGCCATCATTGATACCTGTGGAAGTATAAAAGAGGCATGGTTATCATAGCCCCCATTTGTAATGGGCCGCTATGTATGTTGTTTGTGGGTGTAATGCCACCTATTTGCAAACTGCATACCACTCGTGGGAAACAGCACTCGTGAATATCAGGACTAAGGTGGTCATTACAACATTGGCGGTAAAAGCCGCTTACCGCCGTGCAGAAGACCGCCAACATACCGCCGCGGTCGCGGAATTCCGCCACAGCTATTATGACCCACATCTCGAAATCCGACAAAATTCAGACACCCACACAAGTCCGCCACACCAAAGGTCAGTGATAAACTGGCGAAAACAAAACCTCCACCGTCACGCCAACAGAAATACGCCCACGCTATCACGACCCACGAATCCATGCGGCGGTCTTTTAACCGCGGTATTCCATTGGCGGTACACACCGCCGTGCTCAAAATACACACACATTTACAAAACACAGCCACATTGGACAATTCGAAATACACACACCTGATACACATACACACACCACTCCCACACACTCAATACACTATAAAACACACACCCACATCACCCACAAACCCCTACAACCAATATTACAGAGAGAAGGCCAGTGAGAGACACCACCATCCACAAACTAGCATCCACAGGCACTCAACACCATCACCCACACAACTTCCACGCACAAAACACCACACACCACTTCATATCACCACAGTTATCACCACACACACTACCCCACACATCACCTACACCACCCCATGGCACGGCAAAGACACCCCAGTGTCAAAGCCCAGCTCACCTGAGTTCTTGTTCAGTTCTGATGGAGGTTGAAGACAATCCGACCCCACCCTGAAACTGCTTGTTCCAGCACACTAGTTTTTAAAACAGTGCACTAAGAACAGAAGCTCAAGGGAAGGGGGGAAGTGGATAAAATAAAAAAAAAAGAGACAACACTGTTCTTGCGTTTCCACTGTTGAAGTGCTGCACAAATCTGCGGCCCTTTCTGACTTCTGTAGAAACTGGTGCCTAATGAAACATAAACAAAGAACAGATAAGTGCAACCTATTCCTAAATGGGTTCCTAACTATCCCTTTATTTATTAGAAATTCTCTTCTAAAAGTACCTCTTGGATCCTGGTCTCTAGTTTCCAGGTTTGGAATGTGTTACTGCTCTGGGATGTGTTTTCTATTACTGTAAAGCTTCTAAAACATTAAACAAATACCATTATCAGAATTACCAATATCAAACATTCATCATAATATAACTAAAGCCTAAATTCCCAATAGCAGACTCACTTTTGGCATATTTCCAGAATCTTTTATAAAACAAATACTGTACTTTTACATCAAAATACAGCATGTAATTTGTGCAAGTCCTTGATTTACTGTTTGCCTTGCTGTCAATGGTTTCCACTGTTCGATTCCCAAAAGTTCCATGAAAAAAAACAATGTCCGCTTCACAAAGTCCTGCAAAATACTCCTGCAACAAAGAGCCTGAATCACAATGCTCGTGGAAGGCACTTCGCCTCAAACTGTCTATACACGAATCCAGAAATTGCCGTCAAAGCTCCCTCAGGTAATAAAAAGTTTTGCACTTACTTGTTGCTGGCAAGAGATACTGATCAGTCTAACCTTGTCTTCTTTCTCTTTTGCAGGTTACTCGTAGGAGAGAGGCTGAGGCAAGGAGGAACCGGAAACCAGAAGAAGGAAGAGCCAGCAGCTGCGCCCATTGAAGTCAAAGAAAGTCTGTAAAGAGCAGGAGTGCCAGCGCCGAGGGATCTGTTCTCAGGTAAGCGGGAGGTAGACGAGCACAAGCACTGGGTGAGGCTCGGGGGATGCCTTTTATAGAGAGGGCTGGGTGTGGTTCGAAGAGCTGGGTGTGGTTTGAAGAGCTGGGTGTGGTCCTCACATGCTGCACATGTTCTTGAAAGGTGTGCAGAGTTTCAGTTATTATGCAAATGAGTTGGATTAACACATGGCCTAGGGAGGAGTGTTTTAAAGAAGCCTTGGTAAAAGCAAGGCCCAATGTGTAAACAAAACAGCACATTAAACAACATACACAGAAGCCTAGGGGGGGGGGGGAAGGTGAGATAACAAGAAAGGCGTTCAATAGTAAGTTTAAAAGGGAGCTATTACAGAACCCACTAGTGCAGTGAGAGGGGACATGCTCTTTGCTGTGTACAAACCCTAACAGTTGCCCCCCTCAAAGGCCCTCCTACAGGACGGGGTTTTCCTGGATTTTTTAAATAAAACCGTCTAATCAGCTGTGGGGCATGTACATATGATGCTGGTTCCCATGAATTCTCAGATTCATCATATCCTTTCCATTCTACTAAATAAAACAGACGTCCACTAATTCTTTTTGAGTCTTTTATGCTTTTCACTTCATATTCCAAATTTCCCTTAATTGGTATGGGTGGAGGTGGTGGTTCAGGTTGGGTTTTTGAGTTGTACGGCTTAAGCAAGGACACATGGAATGTAGTATGTACTGGATATTCTTTTGGTAAATCTAATTTTACTGTTACCGGGTTTACTATGGCAGTTATACTAAAGGGTCCAATGAAACGTGGTTGCAGCTTTCGGGATCCCTCTATGTTTAGGTTTTTTGTGGAGAGCCATACCTTGTCACCAATTTTATACATTGGGGCCTCAGACCTGTGTTTGTCTGCTTGTCTTTTCATGCTTTCCTTGTACTTTAATAAATGTTTCCTGGCTTTGTCTTGTATGTCACCTAACCTCGTTAGTCTATCCGTTACTGTAGGCAACAGGGAATCTTCTAACAAAATGGGTATAGCTCTTGGATGATACCCCTGCAAGAAATAGAATGGTGAGCAAAGTAGAGCTGAATGCTCAGTATTATTATAAACAAACTCTGCTACAGGAAGAGCTTCCAACCATTCACTAGAATAATCAGCCAATAAACAACGTAGCGTTTGAAGTAAGGTTTGGTTCAGTCGTTCAGTCTGTCCATCTGTCTCTGGGTGGAAAGCAGTGGATAAGGCCACATCTATTTTCAGTTTTTCACATAATTTTTTCCAAAATCTGGAGTTGAACTGGCTCCCTCGGTCTGACACCACTTTGCTTGGCAAACCATCAAAACGCACAATTTCCCTTATAAAAATATCGGCAAAATCTGCCGCCGTGGGTAATTTCCGTAATGGTACAAAATGTGCCATTTTAGATAAAAAATCCACTATAACCAACACTGTTGTGAAGGATTTTACAGGTGGTAAACCTACAATAAAGTCTACGCTCACAGTGTGCCAAGGTTGTTTGGGTGTTGGCATTGGTATTAACAAGCCGTCAGTAGCCTTATGAGAAGATTTATGTCTTGCACAAATTGGACAGGTAGTGACAAATTGCTTAATGTCCTTTCTTATAGTGTCCCACCAAAAGTGTTTTTGCACATTTTCCAGGGTTTTTACCCAACCAGGATGACCTGCCAACGGTGAGGCGTGATGCCAAATTATCACCTGTGTTTGTAATTCAGAGGTGGGCACTAACAGCATGTTGTCGTGATACAATAAACCTCGTTGTATTGTGTTATGGGAATCCTTTAACCAATCCTGAGGTGCTATTTGCATGTGTGCATTATATAGATCTGTGATGAAATCCTTCTGTTGTACTGGTGCCAACAACTTTTGGGGAGGAATAATGGGTTCTCCTATTTTATCTTGTTTCATGTCTGAGGTATGTCCGTATCTAGATAACACATCAGATTGAATTTTGTGTGCACCTGGTCTATAGGTTATAACAAAGTCAAATGTGCTAAAAAAAATTAACCAGCGCATCTGACGTGGTGTTAGTGCTTTAAGTGATCCAAAAAACTGTAGGTTCTTATGGTCAGAAAAGATTGTAACTGGGTACTTGGCTCCCATTAAATGGTGCCTCCATTCTGAAAAGGCTACTTTGATAGCTAGTAGTTCCCTTTCAGCCACAGTGTAATTTTGTTCAGCTGGCAATAACTTTTTGGAATAGAAGGCTATAGGATGTAACTGGCCATCTACTGCATCTCGTTGAGAGAGAACTCCTCCTAAAGCTACTTGTGAAGCATCCGCTTCAACAAAAAAGGGCAAGTCAGGATCAGGATGTTTCAGAATTGGGGCTGAAGTGAACTTTTGTTTTAGGAGTTGAAAGGCGTGTGCCGCCTCATCAGTCCAAATAAATCGTTGCCCTTTCCGCAACAAGGTAGTTATTGGGGCCGCAATGTCTGCAAAATGTGCAATAAACCTCCTATAAAAATTGGCGAAACCCAGAAATTTCTGAATATCTTTTACAGAGGATGGTTCTGGCCAATCAGCAATAGCACTGATTTTCTTTACATCCATAGTTATTCCTTGAGGTGACAGGCAGTATCCTAAAAAGTCCACCTTGTTGACATTAAAAGTACACTTTTCTAACTTAGCAAAAAGATGATTTTCTTTTAACTTTGATAATACTGCACGAACATGTTGGGTATGTTCTTCTGAGTTCTTAGAGTAAATGAGGATGTCGTCTATGTATACTATGACACAAACGTCCAGGAATTCGTGTAGGACCTCATTTATAAAGAACTGAAAGGCCGCAGGGGCATTATATAACCCAAAGGGCATTACTGTGTACTCAAATAAACCAAACTTTGTCTTGAAAGCTGTCTTCCACTCATCCCCCTCTTTTACTCGGACCAGGTGGTAAGCTCCCCGCAGATCTAGTTTAGTGTATACAGTAGAATGTCTTAATTGATCCAACAACACAGGTATTAGAGGAAGAGGATATTTATTCTTTATTGTAGCCTTATTTAGTCCTCTATAATCGATACACGCGCGCAGGGATTTATCCGGCTTCGGGATAAAAAAGAGTGGAGATGACACTGGAGATGTGGAATGACGGATGAACCCAGACTGTAGTAGGTCATCTAGGTAGGTTCTTAAGTATTTGGTTTCTTCGTCAGTCAAAGCATATACTCTGTTATTAAGTAAAGGGGCCCCTGGGATAAGATCTATACGGCAGTCATAAGACCGATGTGGGGGCAGCACACTAGCCTTTACTGGATCAAAGACGTCTTTAAAGTCAGAATATTCAGGAGGGAGACTTGGTTCATCTTGTGTAACACTAGCACAGTGTAATACTGTGCTCTGTTCTGTACCTGCTTCTTGATAGCAATTGGTTCTACAGAAAGAGGAATCCAAAGTAACAGTTCTATTCACCCAATCAATTTTGGGGTTATGAGTTGTTAACCAGGGTACCCCGAGAATCAAACCAAAATTAGGAGTATCTATCAGATCAAAGCTAATCACCTCTGTGTGCCCGTTCTGACAGACCATAACAAGTGGACTTGTTTGTTTTGTGATTAATCCAGAGGTCAATTCTGACCCATCCACTGCACATACTGCTTCTGGACAAGGCTTTAGGCACATAGGAAGTCCTAAGATTTCAGCTAACTTATTATCCACAAAATTTCCTGTCGCGCCTGAGTCCAGTAGGACAGGGAGAGAATCCCTCACTTGGGTAGTAACAATTAAAACGACCTGAATTATGAAATGTCTAGGTATGTGCGGTACCCTGAAGGCTGCAGCATTAGAGGTTTGATTAAGATGTTTTCTCGAACAAGTAACCTCTCCCCTTGTCGAGCTTAATCGTTTCCCGATTCAGTTGAGGAGGTGGAGGAAACAGCACCCTTTCGTGGAGTTTTAGGCTTTACTGGACATTCTCTGGCAAAGTGACCTGCCCTGCCACAATATAAACATAATTGAAATTTTCTCCTTCTTTCTTTTTCCTCTGATGTGAGTGGACCTCTGAGTGTCCCTATTTGCATAGGCTCTGGTTCAGGGAGTTTATTATCTGTGTCTTTCTTCTCGTGTCTAATAAAAGTTAACCGTGATTCCAGTTTGTATTTATCTCTCTTTCTTTCTCCTAGTCTATGTTCTAATTTCACAATTAAATCTACAAAGTCCGAATAGTCTTTTGGCAAATCAACGATATGAGCCAGCGCGTCTTTTAACTCGTCTCTCAAACCTTTATAAAAAAGGGAGACACGCTTTTCTTCTGGCCACTGTGTCTCGGTGAGTAAACGATTAAAACTAGTGAGATAGGTCAATAAATCCTTGTTACCTTGTTTAAGATTTAAAAGCTCATTATCACTTGCCTGCATGAAAGTGTGTTTTGCAAAAAGGCTGGTCATGGTACGTTTAAATTGATTCCAATTATGGAGGATGGGATCATCTCTATCCACGAAAGGAATTGACCAATTGGCTGCTGTGCCACCCAAATAAGACAAGACGAATGCCACTTTCGTATCATCAGTAGGGAACTGTTGTGGCTTACAAATGAAGTGTAATTGACATTGATTGATAAAAACATGGAATTTGTTACTATCTCCATGAAAACGTTCAGGTGCTGCTAAGGGCACAACATTAGGAACATTAACAGTAACCTCAACTGGGGAAGGCAAAGTTGTATGTTTTGATGGCGCCCCTGTCTCTGAGGAGGTTTTAAACAAAGGCGTAGAAGCTGTGTTCCACTGAGATCCCCTAAATTTATACCTGCTTAAATCCTGTTTTAAAGAGGTATTCTCCATCTTTAATCTCTCTATTTCCTCTTGCATATGTTGCAAGATGCCAGACACTGATTCATTATGAGCCAAGTCCTCATTTAGGGCCTGCGCCATATCCGTGACGTCAATGCCCTCTATTTCTTCCCCGGTATTCATCGTCCACCAGAACTGAATTTTTTTTTAAGGCTTGTGCTTCTGTCAAAGCCCAGCTCACCTGAGTTCTTGTTCAGTTCTGATGGAGGTTGAAGACAATCCGACCCCACCCTGAAACTGCTTGTTCCAGCACACTAGTTTTTAAAACAGTTCACTAAGAACAGAAGCTCAAGGGAAGAGGGGAAGTGGATAAAATAAAAAAAAAAGAGACAACACTGTTCTTGCGTTTCCACTGTTGAAGTGCTGCACAAATCTGCGGCCCTTTCTGACTTCTGTAGAAACTGGTGCCTAATGAAACATAAACAAAGAACAGATAAGTGCAACCTATTCCTAAATGGGTTCCTAACTATCCCTTTATTTATTAGAAATTCTCTTCTAAAAGTACCTCTTGGATCCTGGTCTCTAGTTTCCAGGTTTGGAATGTGTTACTGCTCTGGGATGTGTTTTCTATTACTGTAAAGCTTCTAAAACATTAAACAAATACCATTATCAGAATTACCAATATCAAACATTCATCATAATATAACTAAAGCCTAAATTCCCAATAGCAGACTCACTTTTGGCATATTTCCAGAATCTTTTATAAAACAAATACTGTACTTTTACATCAAAATACAGCATGTAATTTGTGCAAGTCCTTGATTTACTGTTTGCCTTGCTGTCAATGGTTTCCACTGTTCGATTCCCAAAAGTTCCATGAAAAAAAACAATGTCCGCTTCACAAAGTCCTGCAAAATACTCCTGCAACAAAGAGCCTGAATCACAATGCTCGTGGAAGGCACTTCGCCTCAAACTGTCTATACACGAATCCAGAAATTGCCGTCAAAGCTCCCTCAGGTAATAAAAAGTTTTGCACTTACTTGTTGCTGGCAAGAGATACTGATCAGTCTAACCTTGTCTTCTTTCTCTTTTGCAGGTTACTCGTAGGAGAGAGGCTGAGGCAAGGAGGAACCGGAAACCAGAAGAAGGAAGAGCCAGCAGCTGCGCCCATTGAAGTCAAAGAAAGTCTGTAAAGAGCAGGAGTGCCAGCGCCGAGGGATCTGTTCTCAGGTAAGCGGGAGGTAGACGAGCACAAGCACTGGGTGAGGCTCGGGGATGCCTTTTATAGACAGGGCTGGGTGTGGTTCGAAGAGCTGGGTGTGGTTTGAAGAGCTGGGTGTGGTCCTCACATGCTGCACATGTTCTTGAAAGGTGTGAAGAGTTTCAGTTATTATGCAAATGAGTTGGATTAACACATGGCCTAGGGAGGAGTGTTTTAAAGAAGCCTTGGTAAAAGCAAGGCCCAATGTGTAAACAAAACAGCACATTAAACAACATACACAGAAGCCTAGGGGGGGGGGAAGGTGAGATAACAAGAAAGGCGTTCAATAGTAAGTTTAAAAGGGAGCTATTACAGAACCCACTAGTGCAGTGAGAGGGGACATGCTCTTTGCTGTGTATAAACCCTAACACCCAGGTTCTTGGAGGAGGAGCTCAGGGTCATGGTGAAGGAAATCGTCCGGGTAGAGTCACAGCTAGAGCACAGGTGCAGCACACCTCAATTGCAAGGAAGATGGAGCTATGGCGAAGAATAGTCGACAGGGTCAACGCAGTGGGACAGCACCCAAGAAACCGGGACGACATCAGGAAGAGGTGGAACGACCTACGGGGGAAGGTGCGTTCCGTGGTCTCAAGACACCACCTGGCGGTTCAGCGGACTGGCGGTGGACCCCCACCTCCTCCCCCACAACTAACAACATGGGAGGAGCAGGTCTTGGCAATTCTGCATCCTGAGGGCCTCGCAGGAGTCGGTGGAGGAATGGACTCTGGTAAGTCAAACCTTTACTACTATATCCCCCACCCTTCCTGCATGCCATCACAAACTCCTACCCCTACCCTCACCCTCATCACTCCACCACCTCACATATACCCACTATCACAAACCACCCATCCCAACAACAAGCCCTGCATGCAACCCCAACGCATGGACACCCATCACTAAAGCATGCCCACTGCACATACCCATACAACCCCCTAAACCATCATCACACAAGTCCCCACATAGGAATGCAAGCACTGGGGTACACCGATCACCCACCCATTGCCCACCATGACACACACAGATGCAATAATTAAGCTTTTACACCCCTGCAGGACCACTACCCAACGTCACCAGAAAGGAGGGTCCAGACATCTCCACCCCACCCACAGAAGAGGCCCACAGTGATGACAGCAGCTCTGTCCAACTGGATCCAGATGACCAGCCCGGACCATCGTGGGCCTCGGGACAGTCGGTTCCCCACGCACAGGCACAGCCCACCACAGACCTTCCACCCTCCGGTAACACCAGCACAGCACCCACCCAGCGGGCCCATACCTCCATCCCCAGGACACGTCAATCAGCTGTGTGTCCACCACTACAGGGAACCCAGGATAACCCACCATCCCAACAACAACAGGGACCTGGGGGCAGTGGCAGTGGGCACACAGTCCAGGGGACGGAGGCACAGGAACACAGGGGAACTGGGAGGGCTGCTGTGCGACAGGGGGCGGACAGGCCTAGGGAACCCACTCTCCACAAGGCCCTCTCCTCCATCATGGGAGCATACCACCACTCCCAGGAGACAATGGCAACGGTCCTGGCCAAGTTTCAGGAGACCCAGTGCATCCAGGAGGAACAGTGTTTGGGCTTCAGGGCGGAACCCAGAACCATCAGCTCCGCCCTGGGCACCACCATAGGGGTGCTGAAGGAAATACTCAACACCAGGAGGGACACTGTGGCACTCCAAGGGGCCCCTGACACTAGCATGGACGATGAACTGCCCACCACCTCCGCCGGTGCTAGTGGACAGGAGGCACCACCACAGGACCACCACACCAGCACCCCACCCCCTGCAGACGGAGAACCACCCCGCAAGCAATCCCTGAGATCCAGGAACAAGACAGAGCACAATGCCAAGACCCCCGCCAAGAAATGAGACCACCCTGATTGTCAACCCACTGTCCCACTTTGTCACCCTGTCCATATTGGAACTGCCCCAGCTCCACTTCCTATGCCCATATGGGCAATGCACCTATGAGACAAATAGACTGGACTCTGCCATGGACACTCCTCCACCATCACCCCTCACCATTTTACTTCTCCCTCAAATATTGTGTATTAAATAAACACAACTAAAGCACCAAAAGATCTGGAGTCTGTCTGTGATTTTGAAATAGTGTATTTGCAATGACAGTGACCAAATTTCCTGGAAATAGTAATGTCAACATACCTATGCCACACAGCTCTAGTCCATGAGGAATCTAAGCAGATGACACACGTTGGGACCCACATCTGTGAAACCGTAAGGGAAAGTGACAACTCAGTAACCATACACTGGGTGAAATCGACAGACAGGATAGAGGTAGAAGTGTAAAAGTACTTGTAGTAGGCAGAAATGTATCCTCACCTGTGTTTCACTGGAAATATTGCTGGATGACTGAGTCCCTGTTGTCAATGTCTTCTTCCTCTGCTTCCTCCTCCTCACTGTCCACAGGCTCCACAGCTGCCATAACACCGCCATCTGGACCATCCTCCTGCAGAAAAGGCACCTGTCGTCGTAAAGCCAAATTATGAAGCATACAGCAGGCCACGATGATCCGACACACCTTCTTTGGTGAGTATAATAGGGATCCACTTGCCATATGGAGGCACCTAAACCTGGCCTTCAGGAGTCCGAAGGTGCGTTCGATCACCCTCCTAGTCCGCCCATGGGCCTCACTGTAGCGTTCCTCTGCCCTGGTCCTGGGATTCCTCACTGGGGTCAGTAGCCATGACAGGTTGGGGTAACCAGAGTCACCTAATAGCCATACACGGTGCCTCTGGAGTTGACCCATCACATAAGGGATGCTGCTATTCCGCATGATGTAGGCGTCATGCACTGAGCCAGGGAACATGGCATTCACATGGGAGATGTACTGGTCGGCCAAACATACCATCTGTACATTCATGGAATGATAACTCTTCCGTTTCCTGTACACCTGTTCACTCCTGTGGGGGGGGACCAAAGCCACATGGGTCCCATCAATGGCACCTATGATGTTGGGGACATGTCCAAGGGCATAGAAGTCACCTTTCACTGTAGGCAAGCCTTCCATCTGAGGAAAAACGATGTAGCTCCGCATGTGTTTCAGCAGGGCAGACAAGACTCTGGACAACACGTTGGAAAACATTGGCTGGGACATCCCTGATACCATGGCCACTGTTGTTTTAAAAGACCCAATTGCAAGGAAATGGAGCACTGATAGTACCTGCACTTGAGGGGGGATTCCAGTGGGATGGCGGATTGCTGACATCAGGTCTGGCTCCAACTGGGTACACAGTTCCTGGATAGTGGCACGGTCAAACCTGTAGGTAATGATCAAATGTCTTTCCTCCATTGTCGACAGGTCCACCAGCGGTCGGTACACCGGAGGATTCCGCCATCTCCTCACATGTCCCAGCGGACGGTGCCTATGATGAAGGACAACAGCGAGCACAGAGTCAAACAACTCAGAGGTATGTACCCACAGTCTGCACAGAAAACCAATCATACACAAAATCTGGCCTGTATGTGTGTTGAGACTAGGCCTAGGTATGTGTGACGCAGTTGGTAATTAGGCCATGTGGGCCCCTGAAATGGCTGCTGCCTGACTTCTAAAGCGGGACAATGGGATGTGAGGTAACTGCACTGGCATTGTACACTATTGCGGTAGGCGGTCGAAGAGCGCGGCGCAATGCTGCGTTGGTTAACATTGGACCGTATGGGTCCCAGGAGCCAATGACGATGTACGCCGGCGGTGATGGTACGCACCGCCAGGGACGTGACCGCCACGGACGTGACTGCCATTTTCTAACTGTTTAATCACTCGATACCTGATCTTCGACAGGGGAGGACCTACACTGCAAGTGCTGCTGTGACCTCGGTCTGGAAGAGACAATGGCTCGTGCGTCTGGGGAAAGGGCCCCTGCCTTCACTGCAGAGGAGTTGGAGAAGCTCGTCGACGGGGTCCTCCCCCAGTACATGCTACTCTACGGTCCTCCAGACCACCAGGTAAGTACACAGGGAGCATGTTGTATGGGCTATGCCTGTGTGGAGAGGGCTGGTTGTAAGAAGGAAGGGGGCAGAGTTCTGCGTGCATGAAAGACTGTGAATGCATGTGCCACATGGCAAGGGTAGGGATGTGGACCACTCACTTTGATGGTGCAGTTGGTAATGACTTCTCTTCTTTCCCTGTACATTTCATGTAGGTCAGCGCTCACCAGAAAAAGGATATTTGGCGTGCCATCGCCAAGGACGTCCGGATCCTGGGGGTCCACCACAGACTGAGCGCCCACTCCCGGAAGAGATGGGAGGACATTCGCAGCTGGAGCAAGAAGACGGCGGAGGCTCAGCTGGGGATGGCCTCCCAACGTGGGAGGGGTGCCCGTCGAACCATAACCCCCCTGATGTTCCGGATTCTGAAGGTGGCCTACCCTGAGTTGGTTGGGCGCTTGAGGGCATCACAGCAGACACAAGGGGGTGAGTACACTATCATTCAGCTGACTTTGCGAGCAGTGAAGGTGTCTGGGTGGGGGAGGAGGGCTGTGGGTTACCCTAGGCCAGGGCAAGTTCCGTAGGCTAGGCCCATTCGTAAGGCATGGCCCTGTGGCCCCCCACCCCACCTCTGTAGAGTGCCAAGTACAGCTATTCATGCCCCAGGGTCATCTATGTGTGCAGATGTCATCCATAGCCTTGTAGGCCATTTCCCAGGAATTGCACTGTAGAGCCCAACAGCGCGACGTAGTGCAGGGGGCTGCTGTGTCTGTCTTGTCCGCCAACGGCAGCGGTAAGCCATGCACTCAACCTGTCTTTCTTCTGTTCCCCCCCTTTTTTTGCGGTCTCCCTGTTCTTGTGTGCATTAGCATCATCAGGCGGAGGTACAGTGGCACCGGAGCACGAGGGAGCTGCATCCCACATGGGCATGGAGGCCCACACTACGGACTCTGAATACACTAGTGGGACGGAGGGCGAGGGGAGCACCACGGCGGTCACAGGATCTCCAACCAGCGACACAGACTCCTCCTCCGATGGGAGCTCCCTTGTGGTGGTGGCAACATCTGTGCCCCCCACTTCAACAGGTACAGCCACCACCCCCCCACCAGCACCGCCCTCACAGCAGCCCCTCAGCCTTCGCCCCCTGCCCGCTCACCCAGGAGGGTGGGCATCACCTTTGCCCCAGGCACCTCAGCCCCTGCCCCTGTCACCTCTGCTGCCCTCAGTGAGGAGGCCACTGACCTCCTCAGGTCCCTCACTGTTGGGCAGTCTACCATTTTGAATGCCATCCAGGGTGTAGAAAGGGAGTTGCAACACACAAATGCATTCCTGGAGGGCATTCATTCTGGTCAGGCTGCCCTTCATCGAACCCTTCAAACTCTGGCCTCAGCACTGATGAAAGCCATTGTCCCTGTGTCTAGCCTCCCCCCTCCAACTTCCTCCACCCAGACCCAATCCCCTGTACCTCTGCCTATCCCAAGAACACCATCAGACCAGCCTGCACACACAAGGGAAGCTCAGGCAAACATAAGCACCACACATCCCACAGGCAATCACGCAAGCATCACACACATACAGACACACCAACATCCACTGCCTCTACTGTGTCCCCCTCCTCCTCGTCTCCCTCCTCCCTCCCAGTCTCGTCTACACTTACACCTGCATGCACTACCACTACAGCCACTACGTCCCGCACCAGCACACCCACCACCACACCCCGCTCACGTGCACTCACCACCCCACTACCATTTGCACATCCCCTGTGTCCTCTCCCAGTGTGTCTCTGACGCCCCCTCCGAAGATACACAAACGCAGGCACACACCCACCCAATAGCCATCCACCTCACGACAGCCTCCAGCGCATGCACCTGCACCCAAATCCACAAAAGTTACACCTCCTACAACCACCACCTTTTCCTCCACTCCCAAACCCCCTCCAGCTACCCGTCCCAGTGTGTCCAAACAACTTTTCCTGTCCCCCCTTAACCTATTTCCCACCACCCCCCCTCCAACTCATAGGTCCCGTACTAGCACCTTAGCCCAAAAATCTCCCGGACCAGTGGTGCCTGTTGTTACAGGTATGTGGAGTGCACCGGCCACCAGGTCAGCCAGTCTTTCACGGAGCCACAGCACAGCCAATCCCCCCCACTGTAAAGCACCAGAAGTTGGACAGTGCCCGGCGGGAGAGGGGGAAGACTCCAGCCAGCCAAGCCGCTCACAGGGGTCCCGGGGGGAGTGTGAACCCAGCTGTGACTCCTTCCAAGGTGGGGAAGGGGCAGAAGAAACCTGCAAAGTCAGTGAGGAGCAGCACGGCGGAGAAGAGCGCCATCATCACCGCTGGCCAGGAGGCCACCGCCAGCCCCATCCCCGCTGGCCAGGAGGCCACCGCCAGCCCCATCGTCGCTGCCCAGGAGGCCACCGCAAGCCCCATCGTCTCTGCCCAGGAGGACACCGCAAGCCCCATCGTCGCTGCCCAGGAGGGCCCCACAAGCCACAGCCCAGCTGCCCAGGAGGGCCTCACAAGCCACAGCCCAGCTGCCCAGGAGGGCCCCGCAAGCCACAGCCCAGCTGCCCAGGAAGGCCCCACAAGCCACAGCCCAGCTGCCCAGGAGGGCCCCGCAATCCACAGCCCAGCTGCCCAGGAGGGCCCCACAAGCCACAGCCCAGCTGCCCAGGAGGGCCCCGCAATCCACAGCCCAGATGACCCATGAAGGACCGCCAGCCACAGCCCAGCTGGGCAATGATGGACCGCCAGGGCAAGGACCGCTGAACAGGGCAAAGACCGCCATGGCAAGCACCACTGAACAGGGCAAGCACCGCTGAACAGGGCAAAGACCGCCATGGCAAGCACCGCTGAACAGGGCAAAGACCGCCATTGCAAGCACCGCTGAACAGGGCAAAGACCGCCATGGCAAGCACCGCTAAACAGGGCAAGCACTGCTGAACAGGACAAAGACCGCCATGGCAAGCACCCCTAGCTCATTAGCGGCAGGGGCAGTGACGCAACTGGGACCGTCACGGGGTGAGTGCTGCACTCTGGGCACCAGTCCCCCTCCAGAACCAGTGGATACATGCATTCACTCCGTCTGTCCTGCACAGGATGAAGCACTCTGGGCACCAGTCCCCCTCCAGAACCAGTGAATACATGCATCCACTCCCTCTGTCCTGCACAGGATGAAGCACTCTGGGCACCAGTCCCCCTCCAAAACCAGTGGATACAAGCATCCACTCCCTCTGTCCTGCACAGGATGAAGCACTCTGGGCACCAGTCCCCCTCCAGAACCAGTGGAGACTGTTATCCACTTGAGAGACTGTGGCTTTTCACTCCCCAGGATGGTACAGTGGGCACACCACCCACTGTTAGACACTTGAGAGACTGTGGCTTTGCACTGCCCAGGATGGTACAGTGGGCAACCCACCCACTGTAGAGACTTGAGAGACTGTGGCTTTGCACTCCCCAGGATGGTACAGTGGGCAATCCACCCACTGTAGAGACTTGAGAGACTGCGGCTTTGCACTCCCCAGGATGGTACAGTGGGCAACCCACCCACTGTAGAGACGAGAGACTGTGGCTTTGCACTCCCCAGGATGGTACAGTGGGCAACTTACCCACTGTAGAGACTTGAGAGACTGTGGCTTTGTACTCCCCAGGATGGTACAGTGGGCAACCCACCCACTGTAGAGACTTTAGAGGCTGTGTCTTTGCACTCCCCAGGATGATACAGTGGGCAACCCACCCACTGTAGAGACTTGAGAGACTGTGGCTTTGCACTCCCCAGGATTGAACAGTGGGCATGGTGCCCCCTCGTGGATCTGGCGTTGTGCACTCATCCGGCTGAGGTGTCTTCCCTTCCCTTTCCCCTGAGGTGCCTGTTGTATTTCTATCTGATGCCCCTGAAGTGTTCTCTCCGTCATGTTCGGGTATCTTGTGTGGGCCTCGCCCATGCATTTTGGGCCTAGTGGTCCACGGACTATGTATGATGCAAAACCTGGACTACTAATCGTGGTATATATTTTGTTTATAGTGTATATATATATATGTATATTTTTGCTTACTGATTTTTGATATATTACAATAGTTACACTCATTTCCTTTTGTCTTTGCATTCTTCCAGGGGGGCTGGGGGGTGTTACTGTAATGTATAGATAGGCATTGGTGTGCGTGTTGTAGTGGGTGAGGATAGGGTGGGGATGTCGCGTGTGTGTGTCCCTGTTTTTTGCCTCCCCTCCCCTGTGTCGTAGGTGCAGTACTCACCGTGGTCTTCGCCGCCGGCGTTGGTGCTCCTCGTAGAAGAGCAGGAAGATTAGCGCTGGGAGAATATGAAGTTCCGGCTCCATGCTGTCCTCCTTCCTCATGGAGTGTGTAGAGGTGAGCGTTTTTCATTTGAAATGTCTGTTTCCGCCGTGTTTTTATCCGCGTTGAATCTGCCCCGGAAAAGGTGGCGGATTGGCCTGTCATAATAGTGTGGGTGGTACATTATCTCCCGCCTGTCTGTTGGCAGTGACCGCCGCACTGTTTGTCTGTACCGCCGTGGCGGTCTGAGTGTTAAAGTGGCTGTCTTTGTTGGCGGATTCCGCCCCGGTCGTAATTACAATATTTTTACCGCCGGCCTGTTGGCAGTCTTACCGCCACTTTAACACCGTCCGCCAGGGTTGTAATGACCCCCTAAGAGACTAAAGTACTCTCACCATCAACAGTACAAGACATACTACATTTAAAACTTTTAAACATGTGAACATGTGAAACACACCGAACAGCACACACATGGTGCATGCGTAACCTACTCGTAGTATTTGGATTCTCATATCATAGCTCCTCCGGGAGGAGTGTGTGTTTGTAGTCAGACTCTAAAGATTTGGCAAAGTTTTAGAATCAATTCATCTTACCGTATCTGTAGCCACCAGCAGACAATTTAGCACTAGAGACACAGGTCTACACAAAAAATCGTCCTTCGCACGTCCCAACACTTCTATCCCAATAGAAATAATCACCTTTGCAAAACCTGTTCTGAAGGATATCAGTGAGATTAATCCTAACACTTTGAAGGTGTAGACTAGGAAGTCAGGTATATTGCATTCCCAACTTCCGCAGCCCCTTTTTGGTCATCCCGCCTCCAAGAGATCTATTAATTCATTGGAAGTGCTAGGAGACAGGTATTTTTAACTCACCCAAGACCCCACCACTCCTATCCCTCCTGTGATTCACACTGACAAGACTACATCAGTGCTCCCACGTATCCCGTAGGGTTTAGCACACCCCACTCCGTTGCGGAACGGGAAGAAACCCAATGATGAAGCATGCCACCAAGGGGTAACTTTGTGGTAGTTCTTTTAGCTGGGCCTCTTTTGTAATGTTATATAGGCTATAAGGAGGACAAACCCAGCCTCACAACCTCCTTCTCCCTCTTTGTTTTTGTCATTCTTTGTCTCATCAGGTTAGACAAGCTGCAGCACAGCTGCAGCATGAGCTTTGCCATGACCAATGTCCAGGTGTCTGGGTCATGGTGAAAAACACATGTAAAAAATCATGCTTGGAACCACATAGGAAAGGTCCCCAGGTAGTTTTGACCACTACCACAGCTGTGAAGTAGGCTGCTCTCCCTAACTGGGTGCACAATAGCCACACTCACAAAGTTCCAGATCCAGTTGATGATACAGCACCTGTTCCAGAAGGGCTGGTTACAGTGAGGAAGAGGGATCAGGCTTGTTAAGCTGTTGGGGCTGGACAAGGGGCTGCTACAGCACAACTATTGTCTGAGGGGGGTCTGAGCGAGTCAATATCAGTGGTTGGTACAGAAGGTTTGAGACAGAATCACTTGACTCATGTGAGCTCATGTGATGATGAAGTACCAGTTGCTAAAGATAAAAGAGCTGTACCACAAGACAATTGACAAAGTAAACAAACAGTGCCAGCTGTACAAGTGTCTCCAACAATTGCTGAAGGAACTGGAGAGTCAAGTCAAAGTGACAGTGATGCTGAGGGTCAAGTAAATAGATGACCAAAGAGAAAAGAGTACCAAGCCAAAAATACTCAGCACCTGAATGGACATATTTTACTGCCAACGACTGGGAGAAGGAGTTTGCAACCTTTTGCTTTAACAATTTGTATCCAGTTCAATATTCTTGAGTTTGAGATTGTGGTGGAACTGAACTTTGAAATCTAATTGCCTTTTGATAAACAACGGCATTACGTTTTGCAAGTGATTATTAGTAATTATGAGCTGTTCTTTCACTAGAGACATTTTAACTTTTAGTTGAAGTATTTTGAACATTTGCAAGTAGAAAAAACTCTCAATGAACTTTCTAGAACACCAAGGAACTTTTTGTGAATAATTAGAATTTTGAAAAAGACTACTATTTTTGATGTTTGCTTTGCTCACAAATAAGAAAGTACTGAAAAGAGACAGTAATACATTGAAGCCACTTTGCATTTTTGATTTTTTCAATTGTTTTAATTTGAATTCTTGGTCTAAAACTAGAGAACTTATAAAGTCGAATAAAAGTAGGGGTAGTAATAGTAAATATCTATGCGTACTTTAATTAGTCATGACATTTATGTTGATTATACTATTGCTCATTGGACTGAGCATAGCAACAACAAATGATTCAGAGAAGGTGTCCTCTACAAGTGCCCTGTGTTTAGTAAACGCCATAGCAGATCAAGATCCCTAATACAATGACAAGAAATATTTACACACTGATGGTTCTAGAGATGATCTATTCACAAATGTATATTATAAGTTGTTATATAAGTATGTAAATACCATGGAAGCTAGAGTCTGTTTTGTGTGCACACAGTTGCTTTCATCAGTGAGTGAATGAATCACATTTCATAGTCTGCCCTTAACCTATTTAATTTCATGTAGCCTGTTCCAAATACTTTTGTATCTGCAGGAATAATATAAATATTTTTACTCAAATTACAATCTTGTGCTTTCAATTGTTCCAATCATGAAACATTTGAGCAATATTGCCAAAGCTAAAAACTGTGACACAGTGGGAGTTTTCTTTGAGCCTACATTGACATTTGGAACAGTCTATGCCCACCAAAATCATCTTACCTGTATTCTTACCTCCGTAGGAAATGAGTTTATTGGACAAGCCACAGAAAGGAAAAGAGCTATGAAGGGGAAAGTAGTAAAGGGATTAGTTTTACAAAGTTGGAGAAAGGACGAGGCACATTCATTAGCTGAAAGTCAAGGATCTCTTGCTTTAGGTTAGTAACATGTAGGGAAGGTATGTGTCTATAGCCTCAAGTCAAAGACAAACACACATTTGTTAGGGACTAGTGAATGTAAACATGTATTTATTTTAAGAATGTTTGGACTTTTATGTTGAATGGACAAGACCCCGCCATACCTGGTGTCCATTTAATTTGTGAAAAGGACACCTGTTACAAGCTGCCAAGAAGCTGGGATGAGAAATCAAACACCAGAGCAAACAGATATGCTATTGCTTCAGAAAGTGTACGAGATGTCTTTGGTGCCATAATTCCATCAGTAGAAGTAATATTGAATAATCTCAAGATAAGGAAGTTATAAAATTAGTTATCTACTGATACTGCAGGTGCCTTTGCATTGATGGATACAGAAATGGTTGCTGGAAAATCAATGGTTTTACAAAATAACTTTGCGTTAGACATTCATCTCACAACAGAGGGCAGAGTATGCAAAATGTTGCAGGCGCAACAGTGCTGCACGTATTCCCCTGACAATAGTAAGGGGATAAAGAAGTACATTGCTAATATAACAAACTGGAGACAGGACCTGAAAGAAGAAGAAACAGCAAGAGGTGCCTGGGAAGCAAAAAGTAATACGATTTCCAGCAATTGGAAAGTGGTTTGGGCGTCTAGGTAGAGGAATTGTTGGAACCATTTTGAGACCCCTATTGATAATAGCCTTGTGTGCTGTAGTTGCAGTTGTTTTTTAACAAATTTTACAAGAATCTGAAAGACATGAGAGCAAGGAGAAAGAGAAATCAGGAAGAGATTGAGATGGCGTATGGGAGGAGCATATACTATAGTAACATCTGCATTATGTTAATCAAAGTACTATGAGTTTGATTGTAGAGTGATGAACAGAGAAGCTACATTAGTGTGCATTCACGCTAGACAAACTGATGAAAACCATGTTGTATAGCTATTAAATATCGTGTTTGAAGAATTAATTCGTCATCATGTTATATTTTAGTGTGGAAAACTAATAGCCTGTATTAAAACAATATTAGATTTCTAATGGGATATGTTTTAAAATTGTATGCAAAAATAGAGAAATGTAGTTCTGCGCTACATCAATATGAATGTATTAACAGGGTTATTTTCCCATAAATTTACTGTGACACGAATACTAATGAAATGAAAGTTTATTGATGGTGACTTTATAATTTGAGTAACTGAAATATGTGTTACATTTACATTATTTCATGTACTGCTTTAATTCATTTGCATAAGCCATCGTGAGGTTTGTTAGGTCCTGAATTTGTGACTGCAGAAAGTTTCTAGTCATCTTGCTAACGTGAACCTTTCTTCCAGATTTTGTTCTCATGAGCTTGGTAATAGATGTCTATTGTTCTATACATAGTGAGCATGGGAAGTTGTCCTTGAGTACTGTACATTTAGGACTGTGGACTGGCAATATATGCAAATGTTACAATCTCCCATGGAAGAGTGCAGATGGACACCATTCTCATGAACATCTTCAGAATCCTCACCAGTGTTTCAGTTTCAGTAGCATGATCTTTTCTATTGGGTGTTACACCTTCAAAGTCATGTGGAAAGATGGATAGATGGATAAATTATTTTGCCCGATGAACATTAGTATATCAGTCTCCAGCTAGACTTTGTTCAGAAGACGGTGAACAGTCCCTCTCCAAACCCCATTGCAACTGTCGACCCCATTCTATTCTGCTTATTGAACTGCTTGGAGTTTGAGAGGTATTGCCTTCTTTTACCTTCCCCTGACCTAGCAGAGAAGACTCTTGACCTAGCTTCTAAAATTCTGAAGTCTTTCTTTTTACTAACATTTTGCCCACTTTAGTTAGTGATCTGTTGCCCCAGATTTCCTTTTTGCAAATTCTTTTTGCCCTTTTTGTCCTTTGCCCACATGTGTTAAGCCCAACACATGTTAATCCCGATTGAATAATCTGTAGGTTTTTCCCTTGTCCAAAGTAACTCAACTCAAATGATTTCAATTGCCTTAATGCTTATTAAAACTGAACAATGCTTGTTTTCTGCAATCAGGTTATTCTCTTGATATTCTCTATTGTATTTATCCATTGGTAAGTTCTATTAATGTTAGTTTGCCTTAACTTATTTGTCGTGTTGGTCAACCTTTAGTGATTTTGTACCTTTATAACTTAAAGTTTAAGCTTGTAATAAACACCCTTAAATTTGTTCCTGACTGGAGTTTTCCTTGTGTAGTCACATTCTTCATACTGTGAAATTGAATTTGGTTTGTATTGAAATTTAATGACTTGTTCTCCAAACCCTTATGCTGGGTCAAAACATTCATTGACCTTATCAGGCATTAATTCCTGTGAAGGAAGAAATGCGTCAACAGATGCATTTCTTCAGGACCAAGAGGTAGCAAAAAATCCCTAATCCAGTGAATTAGATTTAAATACAGAAATCTATGCATGAAAGCCCATAGCAATTGTGATTTGTGAAAAAAGTACTAAGCAAAAGCTTTACAGGTTTTCATGGTAGCCCCATGACCTGCAAGAGGGAAAGGGGAGAAAAAAACATTTCTTTAACAAATTGTCTTGCAAGTGGAAAACCACTCAGACTTGAGTGACACAGGACATACTGGCATGCAAGACGCGTGAACACAAACAACCACAGTGTATTTCAAGGATCAACATTTAATTTGTAACATGCAAAGTTCAATACACCAAACAAGTACAATTTTGGGTAGCTCATAGAGTCTCTTAGGGAAAACTTGGAACTGCTGGCCCTCAACCAATCCATGTTGAGGCATAAATGTAAAACAGAAAAGAAGAACAGGTGGAATAGTATCACCTTAGTTCCGGTCAGATATGGATCATCATCTCTAGGGGGAAATGCCTTAAAGTGACTTTAATTGGCGTGGTTCGAAGTCCCTGGAAATGCCATTCATCCTTGGAAGACAACTTTTAGGTTGGTGAATCCAACATTACCAGGGGCATGACAGAAATGGCGTTAGTGTGTCTGTTCTAAGGGTACGTGCAGTCCCAACGCATTCTTATTGATGGTGCTTTAAAAGACAAGCCTTTTCACGTTATTACAGAGAATGAATAAAATACCTGTTGCATTCATACCTTACAACAAGTTCATTATTTTATATAATTTATTATATTGTACAAGGGAAGGAGGTTGGAATACTAGGCAAAAACTAGCACAATTTACCCAGTGTAAGACCCATACTTAGGCCATCATTACAACCCTGGCGGTCGGTGATAAAGCGGCGGTAACACCGCTAACAGGCCAGCAGTAAAAAAAATGGAATCATGACCAGGGCAGAAACCACCAACACAGACAGCCACTTTAACACACTGACCGCCACAGCGGTAGCAACAAACACCGCAGCGGTAACCACCAACAGCCAGGCAGAAGATAATGTACCGCCCACTGCATTACAACAGTCCTATCCGCCACCTTTTCCGGGGCGGAACCAACTCCATCAAAAGCACAGCGGAAACAGTAATCTAAAGGGAAATGACTCACCTCTCGACACTCAAGGAAGAACCACAACGCCATAGAACCCGAGCTGCACTTTTTTCCAATTCTGGTGTTCCTTCTCATACACCAGAAACACAAACGCCGGCGAAGACGACAACTGTGAGTACTGCACCTAGCACACAAGGGAGGGGGGAGAGAGTGACACACACACACGCAACATGCAGCACCCCAACCTCCACCCCCAACACCATACACACAAGCAGATGCAACAACATTACATATACACCCGTAACCCTCAGGAATAACGCAAGGACAAAAGGAATGGAATAAAATGAATGTAATAGTACAGTTTTAGATATATACGTCCTTAAACAATAAACGGTATGTACAATATATACAATATATACAAAAGGAGGGACAATGCTCACTCCAAAATGTCCGTGGCCCATAACACAGAGGCCTGCCTCAATACGGAGAGAACACTGCAGGGGCATCAGGTCGAAAAAACACAGGCACCTCAGGGGACCGGGGAATGGGGGGCACCTCAGCCGGAAGATGGTACAACACCACTGGCCTGGAGGGGGCTCCATGCCCACTGCTTGGTCATGGGGAGTGCAAAGCCACAGTCTCTCTAGTGGGTGAGTTGCCCACTGCTTGGTCCTGGGGAGTGCAAAGCTACAGTCTCTCTAGTGGGTGGGTAGCCCACTGCTTGGTCCTGGGGAGTGCAAGGCCACAGTCTCTCTAGTGGGTGGATTTCCACTGCTTGGTCCTGGGGAGTGCAAAGCCACAGTCTCCCTAGTGGGTGGTTTGCCCACGGCTTGGTCCTGGGGAGTGCAAAGCCACAGTCTCTCAAGTGGATGGCTTCTCCACTGATTATGGAGCGGGCTTTGTGCCCAGTGTGCTTCATCCTGCCAAGGAGGGGGTGAGTGGATGCCTTCTTCCACTGGTTCTGGAGGGGGCCTTGTGCCCAGTGTGCTTCATCCCAAGGAGGGGGTGAGTGGATGCCTTCTTCCACTGGTTCTGGAGGGGGCTGTGTGTGCTCTGTGCTTCATCCTGGATGGGGCAAGGTCACAGTCTCTCACCTGGGTGTCACACCGACAGCTGTTGCAGGGGCCTGGATGCCCTGCAGCCCATGTAGTCACCACTACACACTGCTCGCCGGCGGTGACAGCTGCTCAGTGGATGTCAGTTGTGCTGCAGGTGGCATTGCTGTCAGTGGTGGTAGGAGTCTCCAGGCCTTCACCTGCAGCCTTGGACGGCTGCCCACTGGGGCTGCTGTTGCTGGCAGTGGTGCTGGTGGCGGCGGGGCAGGTGGTGGTGGTGCTAGCCGCGATGCAGATAGGGGTGCTGGCCGTGGTGGTGGTAGCCTCCAGGCCTTCACCTGCAGCTTCAGATGGCTGCCTACTGGGGCTGCTGCTGCTGGCAGTGGTGCTGCTGGTGGCGGGGCACATGGTGGTACTGGCCGCAGTGCAGGTAGCGGTGCTGGCTGCAGTGGTTGCAGCCTCCAGGCCTTCACCTGCAGCCTCGGACGGCTTCCCACTGGGGCTGCTGGCAGTGGTGCTGCTGGTGGCGGGGCAGGTGGCGGTGCTTGCCACGGTGCAGGTAGCGGTGCTGGCCGCAGTGGTGGCAGCCTCCATGCCTTCATCTGCAGCCTCAGACGGCTGCCCACTGGGCTGCTGCTGCTGGCAGTGGTGCGGCTGGAGGCGGGGCAGGTGGCGGTGCAGGTAGCGGTGCTGGATGCAGGGGTGGCAGCCTCCATTCCTTCACCTGAAGCCTCGGACGGCTGCCTACTGGGGCTGCTGCTGCTGGCAGTGGTGCTGCTGGTGGCGGTGCTGGCCGTAGTGCAGGTAGCGGTGCTGGCCGCTGTGGTGGTAGCCTCCACACTTTCACCTGCAGCCTGGGATGGCTGAAGTGCCATGGCTGGTGTAGTGTGCCCCTTCCTGCCATTGGCAGATGGTGGTGCCTCCTTGCTTCTGCCAGCTGGTGTCTTTTTCTTGCCCTTGCTGGCTGGTCGTGCTTCTTCCGCTTGCTGGCTGGTGGTGCCTCCTTCCCCTTGCTGGCTGGTGGTGCCTCCTTCCCCTTGCTGGCTGGTGTCCCCTTCTTGCCCTTGCTAGGTGGCGGACCCTTCTTGGCCTTGGCAGGTGGTGCTGGCACACTGGCTGGGCTGACTGGTGCCTCCTTGGAGCCAATCCCACCTGCAGTTGCTGCAGAAACCACAGTGGCCATGAACTGGGTGGCTGAGGTGCTGGGCTGGGTTCTGGCCACCCTGGCCCGAGGTGAAGGACGGGGGGAGGGGTAGGGAATAGGACAATGGTGGCTAGGAAAAGCTTCTTAGGGACACTGGGGCAGGAAGAGGGTGAATGTTTGGGTGTGGAGGAAGAGGGAGTGGTTGTAGGAGGTGTCAGTCTGCTGTCTTTGGGTGCAGGTGCATGGGCTGGATGCTGTTGTGAGGTAGATGGCTGTTGGGTGTCTGAGCTTCTTGCGTTTGTGTACTTTGGGAGAAGCGGTCACAGACACAGTGGGAGAGGACACAGGGGAAGTGTGCATGGATGTGAGGGTTGTGACTGCCGGTCAGGGGCGTGTAGTGATAGGCGTGCTGGTGATGGAGGTAGTGGATGAGGATGTAGAACATGCATGTATGAGTGGAGATGCTACTGGGAGGGAGGTGGATGAGGAGGAGGAGGGGGACACAGTGGAGGCAGAGGAAGTTGGTGTGTCTGCATGTGGCTGGTGCTTGTGTGAGTGCCTGTGAGATGAAGTGTGGTGCTTGTGTTTGCCTGAGCCACTTCTCTGTGTTGATGTGGGTGATTTCTGGTCTAAAGGTGTGCTTGGGATAGGCTGGGGTTGAGGGGATTGGGACTGGGTAGAGGAAGTTGGAGGAGGGAGGCTGGAGACAGGGACAATGGCTGTCATCAGTGAGTTGGCCAGAGCCTGGAATGCTCTCTGTTGGGCCGCCACACCAGAGTGAATGCCCTCCATGTATGCATTTGTTTTTTGCAAATGCCCTGCAAGACCCTGGATGGCATTCAGTATGGTTGACTGGCCAACAGAGAGGGATCTCAGGAGGTCAATAGCCTCCTCACTGAGGGCAGCAGGGCTGACTGGGGCAGGACCTGAGGTGCCTGGGGTAAAGGATGCCCATCCGGGTGAGCGGGCACGGGAAACACACTGCGGGGCTGCTGTGAGAACGGTGTTGGTACGGGGGTGGTGGCTGTACCTTTAGTTGGAGTGGGCACAGAGGTGTCTGCCACCACCAGGGAGCTTCCATTGGAGGAGGTGTCGCTGATGGTACTGTCCCATCCTGTCTCTGTCGTGGTGCTCCCCTCGCCCTCCGTCCCACTGGTGCCCTCACCGTCGGTGGATTCGGCCTCCAGGCCCATGTGGGACGCAGCTCCCTCCCTCGCCGGTGCCTCTGCTCCTCTGCCAGAGGATGCTAATGCACACAAGGACAGGGTGAAAAAACAAAAAGGGGGTGAGGATACACTTGGTCAATGCCAGCAACAACACTACTATTGGTGTACACAACTCACAGGGAACAGCCCTATGCACTAGGCCATCCACTACCAGTTACAATGCTAATCACCAGGCTATGGCATACAATGCCTAACCCCATTAGCTGCACACCTGAAACCCACAGGACCCTGCCCAGTAGTAGATGCCCACTAACACTATTGGGGTTGGAGTGCATCTGAGCTTGCTCATCATTGAACCTACCCTGCCATGATCGCCCTGGCCTAGGGGCACCTATAGCCCACATCCCCCACCCACGGAACACATTAACACGTGTAAAGTCATGATTCTGTACTCACCCCCTTGTGGCTGCTGTGAGGCCTTCAAGTGCCCATCCAACTCCGGATAGGCCATCGCCAGGATGCGGAACATCAGGAGGGTCAGGGTACGATGGGCACCCCTTCCTCGTTGGGAGGCCATCCCCAGCTGGGCCTCCACCGTCTTCCTTGCCCAGCGGTCAAGGTCCTCCTAAGGTTTGCGGTAGTTGGTACTCCGCCTGTCAAAGACCCCCAGGGTCCACACCTCCTTGGTGATGGCACGCCAAATATCCTTTTTCTGATTGGCACTGACCTGCAGAAAAAATACAGCAGAAAAGGCATTAGTCATACCGTTATACTCATGGCCCACCATATCCCCCTATCCCCTTATGCACATATATTGATTGCCATACATGCAGCACTTTGCCCAGGACCCCTCAGACCCCCCCCCACACGAGACTTACACACACAGCAATCTATACATTCATGCCCCACACATCATGCTCACAGTGTACTCACTTGTTTGTCTGGAGGACCATAGGGTAAAGGGTACTGGGGTAGGACCCCATCCACCAGTCTCTCCAATTCCTCCGAAGTGAAGGCAGGGGCCCTTTCCCCAGACACTCGAGTAATTGTCGCTTCCAGACACAGGTCACAGCAGCACTTGCAGTGTAGGTCCTCTCCTGTTGAAAGTCAGGTAGCAAGGGAGTGAACAGATAGAAAATGGCGGTCACATCTGCAGCGGTGCATACCCATAGGCCCTAATGATCACCAATGCGGTATAGCACGGTGGTTGTCGAGCCCCGACCGCAACAGCGCACAGCGCCAGCAGAATTACCTAATTTCCACTTGTCCCTCCTCACAGGTCAGGCAGCCGCAATTTCAGGGGGACACAGTCCATGGCACCTAACTGCGTCACAGCAGACATTGGCACATCAACTGACTTACGTGTTCACCTACTGTCTCTGTAAAGCACAAATTGCAAATGTATCTGACAAAATATTTGAATATGACCTTCTGCTCGCCGTTTTTCACCCTTGAATTCAACCACTGAGGATGAATAGGAGATAGAGACATCCCCCGTGTACAGACTACTGGCGGACCTGGCGACCATGGCACATTATCCTAACCTACAGACTTGATGGGGCCACAATCCAAGAACTGTGTGCCCAATTTGAGCCAGACCTGATTTCAGCTATCCGCCACCCCACAGGTATCCCCCCTCTAGTGCAATTCCTTTCAGTGCTCCATTTCCTGGCAAGTGGTTCCTTCCAAGCGACAGTGGCCATGGCATCAGGGATGTCGCAGCCTATGTTCTCAAACAGGCTGACCAGAGTGTTGTCTGCCCTGATTAAACACATGCACAGCTACATCATTTTTCCCCAGGTGGAGGATTTTGCCACAGTGAAGGCTGACTTCTATGCACTGGGACATATCCCCAACATCATTGGTGCCATTGATGGTACACATATTGCATTTGTTCCCCCCCGCGGAGAAATGAAGAGGTGTTCAGAAATAGAAAAAGCTTTCACTCGCTGAGTGTGCAAATGGTGTCTACTGACCCCAGTGAAGAATGCCAGGACAAGGGCAGAGGAACATTACAATGAGGCACATGGGCGAAGAAGGAGGATCATTGAGCGAACCTTTGGCCTCCTGATGCCAGATTCCGGTGCCTCCATCTGACATGGGGATCCCTGTACTACTCACCCAATAAGTTGTGCCAGATCATCATTGCATGTTGCATGTTACACAACCTGGCCTTGGGATGCCCGGTGCCTTTTCTGCAGGAGGATGAGCCTGGGGATGGTCGTGTGGCAGCGGTAGAGCCTGTGGACAGTGACAAAGAGGAGGCAGAGGAAGAGGATGTGGACAACAGAACTACACTAATTCAACAGTACTTCCAGTGACACACAGATAAGACACTGTAACTTCACCTTCTATTGCAGTTTTGTGTTGGACATTGAACATGGCAGCCTGATTTTCCTATTTCTATGCCCACTTACTGTACCCTTTGGCATCTCTATTTTCATATCTCTGTGCCCCACTCTGGCTCCTGGTGTGTTTACTGATGCCCACTACAGGTCATACCTATGTACATTTTATGGTACATTTGAAATGCACTGTTTACAGTTTGTTGAAATAATACATATTTCAAATAATTGACAGACTCCATACTTGTAATACTTCCAAGGGCGTTTATTTCAGTGCTGAAAAGTAAATGGGGATGTGCAATGGGCTGGGTTGATGATGGAGGAAAGTCCAGGATAGAGTCCAGTCTATTTGTGTCACAGGTGCATTGTCCAAGGGGCCATAGGAAGTTGAGCAATGTCAGTTCAAGGTGGACAAGGTGACAGATTGGGACACAAGGGTGACAATCAGGAGAGTCTTATTTCCTGGCTGGGGTCTTGGCAATGTTCTCTGGCTTCTTCCTGGATTGCAGGGACCATTTGCGGGGTGTTTCTCCATCTGCAGGGGGTGGGTTGCTGGTGGCCTGTTGTTCCTGTGGCGGGGCCTCCGGTCCACTAGCGTAGGCGGAGGTGGAGGGCTGTTCTTCGGTGTGGCTAGTGTCTGGGGCCCGTTGGTGTGCCACTGCCTCCCTCATGGTGTTAGCCATGACTGTCAGCACCCCTGCAATGGTGACCAGGGTGGCGTGGATGTCCCTCAGGTCCTCCCTGATCCCCAAGTATTGTCCCTCCTGCAGCCACAGGGTCTCCTGCAACTTGGCCAGTATCTGGCCCATGGTCTCCTGAGAATGGTGGAATGCTCCCAGGATGTTGGTGAGTGCCATGTGGAGAGTCGGTTCCCTGGGCCTGTCCTCCCCCTGTCGCACAGCAGTCCTCCCAGCTTCCCTGTTGTCCTGTGCCTCTGTCCCCTGAACTGTGTACCCACTGCCACTGACTGTAGGAGGCTGGTCTGGATTATAGTGGGCACCTAATGGTACTTGCACCTTGTGCCAGGTCCAGTTATCCCTTATTAGTAGATTAGTAGTTTTCTAGCATCTTAGGTTGATAGAGGTAGCTATAGCAGAGAAGCTTAGGCTTAACTAGGAGACATGCAAAGTTCCTACTATACCACTTATATCATATAGCACTATATCACAAGAAAACACAATACTCAGAGTTACTAAAAATAAAGGTACTATATTTTAGTGACAATATGCCAAAGGTATCTCAGAGGATATACTCCCATAGCGGGTAAGTAAAATACACAAAATATACACACAAACCAAAACCAGGTAAGTCAGACACTTATAAAGTAGTGCAAACACTGTAGAACACAATAGAATGCAAAAGGGGAAAATAGTCCTAGGGGCAACACAAATCATATACTCCAAAAGTGGAATGTGAACCACGAATGGACCCCAGGCCTAGTGTAGTGTGTAGAGGGTTGCTGGGAGTGTAAGAAAACACTACGGGTGGCCAAGATACCCTACTCCAAGACCCTGAAAAATAGGAGTAAAGTTACCCTACTACGCCAGAAAGAACTTTAAGTCGAGATAGGGGATTCTGCAAAGACGACAACTGACTGCAAAGCACTGAAGAGGGATTCCTGGACCTAAGGACCTGCAAAGGAAGGGGACCAAGTCCAAGAGTCACGCAAGTGTCCGGGGGGGCAGGAGCCCCCTAAACCTTGGATGAAGGTGCAAAAGGGCTGCCTCTGGGTGGAAGAAGCCAAAGATTCTACAACAACGAAAGGAGCCAGGAACTTCTCCTTTGGTCAGAAAATGTCCCATGGCGTGCTGAAGGATACAGAGTTGTTTCCACACAGAAAAACCACAAAAAAGCCTTGCTAGCTGCAAGAGATTTAGTTAAAGATTTTGGATGCTGCCAGGGCCCAGGAAGGACCAGGAGGTCGCCCCTTGAAGGAAGAGACAGAGGGGGCACTTAGCAACAGAGAGAGCCCATGCAGGAGCAGGCAGCATCTGTAGAAGCACCTGAACAGGTGTTCAGAAAATATGAGCACTGCAGTCATTTCAGCACTACAAAAGAGGGTCCCACGAAGTCGGAGGTCAACTCAGTGAGTTGGGCAATGCAGGACGGAGTGCTGGGGACCTGAGTTGTGCTGTGCATGAAGGAAGTCTTGCAAAAGTGCACAGAAGCCCTAGCAGCTGCAGATCACACAGTTACACAGGATTACTGTCTGGCGTGGGGAGGCAAGGACTTACCTCCACCAAATTTGGACAGAAGGAACACTGGACTGTCGGGGTCACTTGGATCCAGCTCCTGTGTTCCAGGGACCATGCTTGTCAAGATGAGAAGGGACCCAGAGGACTGGTGATGCAGAAATTTGGTGCCTGTGTTGGCAGGGGGAAGATTCCATCGACCCACAGGAGATTTCTTCTTGCCTTCCAGTGCAGGGTGAAGGCAGACAGCCCCCAGAGTATGCACCACCAGGAAACAGTCAAGAAAGCCGGCTGGATGAGGCGCTACAATGTTGCTGGTAGTCTTCTTGCTACTTTGTTGTGGTTTTGCAGGCGTCCTGGAGCAGTCAGCGGTCGATCCTTGGCAGAAGTCGAAGAGACAAGTGCAGAGGAACTCCGGTGAGCTCTTGCATTTGTTATCTGATGAGAAACCCACAGGAGAGACCCTAAATAGCCATCAGAGGTGGATTGGCCACTTAACCATGTAAGAGCCTATCAGGAGGGGTCTCTGACGTCACCTGCTGGCACTGGCCACTCAGAGGTCTCCATTGTGCCTTCACACCTCTGCATTCAAGATGGCAGAGGTCTGGGACACACTGGAGGAGCTCTGGGCACCACCCCTGGGGTGATGATGGATAGGGGAGTGGTCACTCCCCTTTCCTTTGTCCAGTTTTGCGCCAGAGCAGGGGCTGGGGGCTCCCTGAACCGGTGTAGACTGGCTTATGCAAGGAGGGCACCATCTGTGCCCTTCAAAGCATTTCCAGTGGCTGGGGGAGGCTACTCCTCCCCAGCCCTTAACACCTATTTCCAAAGGGGAAATCCTTTGTTCTGCCTACCTGGGACTGGGCTGCCCAGGCCTCAGGGGGGGCAGAAACCTGTCTGAGGGTTGGCAGCAGCAGAAAACCCCAGAGAGCTAGTTTGGCTGTACACGGGGTCCATGCTGGAGCCCCGGGGATGCATGGGATTGTCCCTGCACAATTCCATGATCTTGGACATGTTACATGGCCATGTTCGGAGTTACCATTGTGACGCTACACATAGGTATTGACCTATATGTAGTTCACAAGTGTAATGGTGTCCCCGCACTCACAAAGTCCGGGGAATTTGCCCTGAACGATGTGGGGCACCTTGGCTAGTGCCAAGGTGCCCTCACACTTAGTAACTTTGCACCTAACCTTCCCTAAGTGTGGGTTAGATATATAGGTGACTTATAAGTCACTTAGGTGCAGTGTAAAATGGCTGTAAAATAACGTGAATGTTATTTCACTCAGGCTGCAGTGGCAGTCCTGTGTAAGAATTGTCTGAGCTCCCTATGGGTGGCAAAAGAAATGCTGCAGCCCATAGGGATCTCCTGGAACCCCAATGCCCTGGGTACCTAGGTACCATATACTAGGGAATTATAAGGGTGTTCCAGTGTGCCAATCAGAATTGGTAATATTAGTCACTAGCCTGCAGTGACAATTTTAAAATCAGAGAGAGCATAAACACTGAGGTTCTGGTTAGCAGAGACTCAGTGATACAGTTAGGTACCACACAGGGAACACATACAGGGCACACTTTATGGGCACTGGGGTCCTGGCTAGCAGGATCCCAGTGACACAGGCAAAAACAAACATACATACAAGTAAAAATGGGGGTAACATGCTAGGCAAGATGGTACTTTCCTACACTGACCCCAGGTCCCTGATCGTCCTGTGTTTGTGGGGTTGCCTGGGGTCCTTGTAGTGGTGGACACACTTCTGATTGATGCGTCCTAGGGACAGAGGTATGGGTCCACTGGGTAGGTGCTGTGGTGGTGTTTCCTGAGGGTGGAGGACTTGTGCTGGGTTGGGAATATGCCTGGGTAACCGACTGTCCAGAAGTCCCTGATGGGCCAGGTTGGTCATCCTGATCCAGGTGTGCAGAGCTGCTGTCATTACTGTGGGCCTCTTCTGGGGTGGGGACTGGATGCGGCTGACACCTCCTCTCCAGTGACGTTGAGTGGGGGTCCTGTGGGGATGTAAATGCAGTGTTATTTTTCTGGGTGTGCCATCTTGGGCATGAGTATGTTTCCCTCTATGGTTGTTATTACCAAGGCAGCTTTGGCTTGTGTGAGGTGTGATTCGGTTGGCTAAGTGATTGACAGTAGTGTGCATGCTGCAGTGATGGGTGTCCATGCAGGTCTGTGATGGAGATCCATGCATTGGTGTTGCATGCAGGGCTTGGTATTGGGATGGGTGGGTTGTGATGGTGGGGTATATGTGAGGTGGTGGGGTGATGGTGGTGAGGGTAGAGGTAGGTGTTTGTGATGGCATGCAAGTAGGGTGGGGGATAAAGTAGTAAAGATTTGACTTACCAGAGTCCAGTCGTCCTGCTTCTCCTGCCCGGCCCTCAGGGTGCATTATTGCCAAGACTTGCTCCTCCCATGTTGTTAGTTGTGGGGGAGGAGGTGGGGGTCCACCGCCAGTCCTCTGTACAGCTATTTGGTGTCTTGCAACCACGTAACGCACCTTCCCCCGTAGGTCATTCCACCTCTTCCTGATGTCATCCCTTGTTCTGGGGTGCTGTCCCACGGCGTTGCCCTCTCCACGACTTCCTTGTCCAGTGACATTGTGTAGGGGTCCTGTTTGGGTGTAAATTCATTGTTATTGTATCTGTGTGTGTGCCATCATGTGCAATGGGTGTGTTTTCCTCTACTACTGTGCTTGCAATATCGCCTTGGCGCTTCTGTGAATGGTGATTGTGTGCCCTGGGTAAGTCTCTCCCTTGGACATGCTTTGGTGATGGGTGTGTCTGTGCAGGTCTGTGATGGGTGTCCATGCATTGGTGTAGCATGCAGGGCTTGGAATTGGGATGGGTGAGTTGTGATGGTGTGGTATATGTGAGGTGGTGGAGTGATGGGTGTGAGGGTCGAGGTAGGTGTTTGTGGTGGCATGCAGGTCGGGTGGGGGATATAGTAGTAAAGATTTGCCTTCCCAGAGTCCAGTCCTCCTGCTACTCCTGAGAGGCCCTCAGGATGCATTATTGCCAAGACTTGCTCCTCCCATGTTGTTAGTTGTGGGGGAGGAGGTAGGGGTCCACCGCCAGTCCTCTGTATGGCTACCTGGTGTCTTGCTACCACGGAACGTGCCTTTCCCCCTCGATCATTCCACCTATTCCTGATGTCATCCTGTGTTCTTCGATGCTGTCCCACTGCATTGACCCTGTTGACAATTCTCCGCCATAGCTCCATCTTCCTTGCAATGGACGTCTGCTGCACCTGTGATCCGAATAGCTGTGGCTTTACCTGGATGATTTCCTTCACCTTGACCCTTAGCTCCTCCTCAGAGAACCTGGGGTGTCTTTGTGATGCCATGGGTGTAGTGTGAGTGGTGTGTGTGGGGTGATGTGTTGGGGTGTGTACTCTGAGGTGCGTGGATGGTGTATGGGTGATGGTGTATTCTGGCTCAGGTTCAGTGGGTGCTCCTGGCTTGTCTCCCTCGCAATTTTGAATTGTCCAATGTGGTGTACTTTTGTCAGTGTGTGTGTATTTTGAGCACAGCGTTATGTACCGCCAATGGCATACCACGGTTGAATGACCGCCGCAGCGATTCGTGGGTCATGATGCTGTGGGCATATTTCTGTTGGCGTAACGGTGTGGGTTTTGGTACCGCTATTTTATCACTGACCTTTGGGCTGGCGGACTTGTGTTTGTGTCTGTATAGTGGCGGATTTCTATGTGTGGGTCATAATACCCATAGCGGTATACCGCCGCGGTCGCGGTATGTTGGCGGCAGTCAGCATGGCGGTAAGCAGCACTTACCGCCAATGTCAGAATGAGGGCCATAGTTCTTGGATCATGGTCTTTTTAGAAAACAAGTTATTTGGAGATTCAATTTAGTACAGAGATAAAAATCCTGTGGGTAAATGCAAGTCAGGAATATTTCATTCTTATTGATTTTATAAAAATTATTAGTATATGCGTGAACCAATATTGGAGAGGAGAAAGCTACATTTTATGGATCCTTTATCACAATTTAATTTCTGTTTATGTTTTACACTAATGAAATTATTGCGGCCTAAGGATCTTTTAACTGTATGGCATTTCTGTACCCGTTTGTACTAATGACAATGTCATTGCATGACAAACTTTCAACAGTAAAAATGTAGCATAGATCACCAAATAGTGAGGATCCCAAAGGATCTTTTAGCACTATGTCATTTTTTGTTCTGCAAGGTAAACTCACAACAGTACAATTCTAGTTTATATCTTCCAACAGGGAGGAGGGATACCAATATAAACACTGTTAGCAGTTAGAGTGTTTTCCATTCAGTTTCATTATGTCCAATGCAGTCTGAACACCCGTCTATGTGCAACGTTAGTTTTTCTTGGATGCCGGGGCTGTCCTTTAGCTTCTCTACAATTAGCCAGAACACATAATTGGGCGTGTGCTTATACAAATAGTGACTTGCCAAAGTTGTTGCCATGCATCTGCATCGTATTGTGTTCCTGTGTTCATTGATTCACACTTTTATGGGTCTTGTTGTTATTCCTATACATTGTAATTTACAAGGGAATTGAATTAGATAGACACAATTCTTCGAAAGCCACTGAAGTTGCCATACCCAGGATAATCCTGAGTAAATTTCTTTCCATTATTGTTTTGTAACATGGCAGACATTACAGTGACTACAAGAGAAATGTCCCCTAGCCTTTGGCAAATTCCAAAGTATAATTTCAGGTAGGGTTTCCCTCTGTTCATAGCATCTAATATAGATTAGAATATCTCTCATGTTTCTTGACCTTTTAAGACAGAATAAGGGTTTGGATATGTCCATCTTTTCCGTGTTGATGGTGTGCTTTTTTGTGTTTATAATTCTTTTGAGCTGGACTGTCCTTGACCAACGGGGGCCTTTGATTCCACCATTTCGATTTTGAATATGGTGTGAAGACGAAACAGCACACCTGGACTATTTAATGTGTCACAAAATGAACCAGGGCTATTTGTTCATGCACAGAGAGTCTACAACTGATTTGTGGTATGTTGTGAGATTGACTTGGGTGTTATAAATAAGGTAGGACATTAGAAATAACACCCTACATATGGGATGATCTGTCTTACTAAAGAATTTCGGGCCAGATGTAGCAAAGGGTTTTCCCCATTCTGTTTCAATGGGAAAATGTGTTTGTACATATGGCCCTTCACTTCAGAAAATGTACTCTTATTTGCTAGTGCTAATAGCGCCTTTACCGCTGTGAACAAATTATTGGGAATGTTTCTGCTGCAAAGTTTTTGCTTGATTCACTGCTTTGATATTTGTATTTTTATTTCCTCATGCGATATGTTTTAATTATTTTTCATTACCAGTTTAGTTGGGGGATCATCACTAGCTTTGTATTGTTGTATCTGTAGGGTGTGACAAAGGAAGTTGACATTTTTTCAGCTTAGCCACAAAAGGGCCACGTTTGATTCCAAGACTTTCAGATCTGTCACTGTTGTCTTACAATTGGAGATCTAGCTCCTAATATTTTCTTGATAGTAAATGGGGTCTGCACGGGCTAAACTAAACCTCGCCATGGCTGCATTTTGTTTAGATGATGCAGTGATATGGGTGCCACATTCATTAACATATTGGGAAGGATCATTTCAATTTAATCAGATGATATCCGGACTTCTTTTTGAAAGCAATGGTTCATCTATGGTCATGCCTAATAGCCATTTGTTCACCAAGGGCACATTCAGATACATTTTAAATCCACACTAAAAATATGTAAACTGCCTATTGAAGAATTAGGGGATAAAATAGATCCAAATAATCGATAAATACTAGTTTTGTTCATGGTGCTTCCCAATGCAAAAATGATAGGCCATTAGTGTAAGATGACTAGTTGTGGCTACTCTCTTTGTGGTACGTATTGCAAAAAAACAATGACCATAGTGTTCGCCAAGTTAAGAGTAATAATCACTTTGGAGTGTCCTTGTATTAAGCCAGCCCCACAAACACAAAACCCAGCATATATTCATTTAAAGGTGCGCAGGGTAGTCTGTTCAACAATGTTAATGTCCTTTGGGACTGAGACAGTTTTACTTGTTCTTTATGAGTACATGTGTTAGAAATGGGGTCTCTAGTTGGCAGTCAGTTTACACCCTGTCCAGGTAGGGACCCTCACTCTAGTCAGGATAAGGGAGATACTCGCTCAGATAACCCCTGCTCACCCCCTTGGTAGCTTGGCAGTCAGGCGTATCTCAGAAGCAATGTGTAAAGCATTTGTACATAACACACAGTAACACGGTGAAAACACTACAAAAGGACACCACACCAGTTTTAGTTTTAGAAAAAATAGGCAATATTTATCTCTATAAAACAAGACCAAATATGATAAAAATCCAACATACAGTAATAAATATATGAATTCTGCAAAAGTTACTTAAAAAGACAGTTCTTTGAAGTCGATAGCTCTACTGGGTGCTATCACGGTGCTGCGATCAACAAAAATCAACAGTTCAGATCTGCTGCGGAGTAGCGGGCCAGCTACGGTGTCGGGAAGAGCCGCAAACAGTACCTTTGGAATTGCAGGGTGTTGTGATCTTCATGAGGAGATCTGGAGAGCAGCGTCACTGACATCAGGGTGTCGGTTCCGGAGTCGGTGCAGGGGTCATCAGGCCCTTGAAGTCACATACGTTGAGGATCAAACTCTGAACTGATAAAGTCAGGAGAAATGCCGTGGATGGCGTCAGGGCTCTGGTGCGAAGCAGGACGATGCAACATGTGGTGCTCACAGGTCACAGTGCAAGTAGTGGCTCAGTGACAGCATCCAGTGGCATCGGTGAGACCAGGGCTGCGGTGTAAAGTGGGGCGGCGCAACGTGCGGTGTCACGAGGTCATGGTGCAGGCAGTGGCGTTGTCGTTGCTGAAGCGCTGTCGTCAGTAAGCCCAAGCCGGTGGTGCGGGCTGGGACGGTGCTTTGTGACACTCACAATTGGTGTCCACAGGCCCTGGTGCAGGCAGCGGCACCAGTGTCAGCAGGAGCGGCATCGTTGGGCATGCCCATGCTGCGGTGCGAGCAAGCTAATGCCAAAGTGGAGGGCCCATAGCTCGCAGTGTTCACAGCAGCTTGATGAAGTTGTCCAATGACGGTGTTGGTGAGACCAGGGTCGCGGTGCGAAGCGGGGCAGTGCACATCCGTGCGGCATCGGCAGGTCACGGTGCACGCCAGCAGTGTTGTTGGTGGCATCCCGGTTGTTTTTCCTCTTGAACAGCACAAAACACAGTTCCCAGTGTTGCAGGTCAAGGAAACTGAAGTATTTGGTGTACCTGAGACTTCCAAGAGGAGGCAAGCTCTACCCTAAGCTCTTGGAGAACTTTCTCAAGCAGGATACACAGCAAAGTTCACGATTGTGCTCTCTTTCAAGGCAGATGCAGCAACTGTAGGCCAATCCAGCAAAGCGACACAGGCAAGGGACAGGCTCCTCCTCTAGCTCTTCTCCTTGGCAGAGGTACCTCTTGATTCCAGAAAGATTCTGAAAGTCTGGGGTTTTGGGTCCAATACTTATACCCTTTTCTCCCTTTGAAGTTGACAAACTTCAAAGGAAAGTCTCAGGTGTTTGTAAGATCATTCCTTGTCCAGGCGAGGCCCCAGCCACACACCAGGGGGTTGGAGACTCCATTGTGTGAGGGCAGGCACAGTCCTTTCAGGTGTGAGTGACCACTCCCCCTCCACTCTAGCTCAGATGGCTCATCTGGATATTCAGGCTACACCCCAACTCCCTTTGTCTCACTGTCTAGAGGAGAGGTGTGAGTATCCCAACTGTCTAATTGACCCAGACAGGGAATCCACAAACGGGTATAGTCATAGAATGATTTAAGCAAGAAAATGCCCACTTTCTAAAAGCTGCATTTTCAAACTAACAATCTAAAAGCCACCTTTACTAAAATATGTATTTTTAAATTGTGAGTTCAGAGACCCCAAACTCAATATGTCTATCTGCCCTCAAATGGAATCTGAGCTTTAAAGTTATTTAAAGGTATCCCTCATGTTAACATATGAGGGAGATAGGCCTTGCAACAGTGAACCCCGAATTTGCCAGTATTTCACTGTTAGGACATGAAAAACACACCAGTACATGTCCTACCTTTTAAATACACTGCACCCTGCCGATGGAGCTACCTAGGGCCTACCTTAGGGGTGCCTTACATGTTTAAAAAGGGAAGGTTTAGGCCTCGCAATTGAGTACACTTTCCAGGTCGAATTGGCAGTTTAAAACTGCACACACAGACACTACAGTGACAGGTCTGAACCATGTTTACAGGGCTACTAATGTAGGTGGCACAACCGTGCTGTAGGCCGACTAGTACCATTTGATTTACAGGCCCTGGGCACCTCCAGTGCACTGTACTAGGGACTTATCAGTAAATCAAATATGCCAATTATGGATAAACCAATCATCAATACAATTTACATTGGGAGCACTTGCAATTTAGCACTGATCATCAGTCAGGTTACCCCTTGTCCAAGCAAGGACCCTCACTCTAGTCAGGGTAAGTCACACACAATCCACATTATCCTGTGCCCACCCTCTGGCAGCCAGGTACTGATCAGTCAGGCTTAACTTAGAAGGCAATTTGTAAGGTAATTGGGCAATAAATCATGCAATAGCACAGTAGAACACCACAAAAATACACCACACAGTGTTTAGAAAAATATATAATATTTACCTGATAAGATGCAGGTCAAAATGATCAAGATGCAATAAGTATATGTTCAAATGTCACTATAAAAATGATATAAAGTGTCTTTGGTCTCTTAAAAAGAAACAAGTGTCTTTTGCAAGCACAAAGTACCTTGTTTGCGTTCAAATTCTCTGCAAGGGACCGCAGAGGAGGAGATGCGTGGAAAACGGGGAGGTGTCCATCGATTTCTCCGGCTGCACACAGACGATGCGTCATTTATTTTCCACGCAGGAAAGGCCTTGCGTCAATTTCTTGCGCACAGACTTGGATCCTCTTCGGGTTGCGGGGTTTTCGGATGCCCCGGGGATGATGCGCGGAAATCCAGTGCTTGCAGGGCAAACTCACAGGGGCTGCATTGATCCACTGGGTGATCCGTGGAAATTTCTACTGCACAGGAGGAGCTCAGTTGATTCCTCTCAGGAAGTTGGGCTGCGTCGTTCCGGCTCGGCTTTGCTTCAATCCAGTGGGCCGTGCGTCGAATTTCCAGTCTCAGCGCTGGTGCTGCATCAAACTTCTCCTTGTGAAGTCGAGCTGCGTCATTCCAGTTCGACGTGCAGTGATTTCCTCACCGCGATGCAGGCTGTGCGTCGTTTCTTGCAGACTGTGCGTTGATTTTTACTGCACAAGGAGTTCCTTTGCAGGAATGAAGTCTTTTTGGTCCTTAGACTTCAGAGAATAGTAGGCAAGCTCTATCCAAGCACTTGGAGAGCACTTCTCTGCACAGCCAGAGAGCAGCAAGGCAGCAGGGCAACAGCAAGGCAGCAATCCTTCTCAGAAAAGCAGTCCAGGTGAGTCCTTTGGGCAGGCAGTTCTTCTTGGCAGGTTGCAGGCTCTGGCTCAGGGTTTCTTCTCTAGGAAGTGTCTGAGTTGTTAGGGTTAGAAAATGAATACCCAATTGTGCCTTTGAAGTGGGGGAGACTTCACAGAGGGGATTAGAAGTGCACAAGGTCCCCTTTCACTTCCATCCTGTCTGCCAGATCCCCCGTAGGGTGTGTGGCAGTCCTTTGTGTGAGGGCAGGCTACTGTCCTTTGACATGTAAGTGCCACTCCCTCCACCCTCCCAGCCCAGGAAGACCCATTCAATATGCAGACGTATGCAAGTGTGGCTGAGTATCCTGTGTTTAGGGTTGTCTGCGTGAATGCACAAGGGAGCTGTCAACTGAACCCAGCTACACATGGATTGTAAGGCACACAAGGATTTAAGTGCAGAGAAATGCTCACTTTCTTAAAGTGGCATTTCTTAAATAGTAATATTAAATACAACTTCATCATTCAGAAGGATTTTGTATTACCATTCTGGCCATACTAAATATGACCTTGTTACTCCTTTCACATCAGAAGCTATCACTCAAACAGTATGTGAGGGTAGCCCTAATGTTAGCCTCTGAAAGGAACAGGCCTCACAGCAGTGTAAAATGAATTGAGGAGTTTTACACTACCAGGACATATAAACTACACAGGTACATGTCCTGCCTTTTGTCTACACAGCACCCTGCCCTACGGGTTACCTAGGGCCTACCTTAGGCGTGACTTATAAGTAGAAAATGGGGGACTTTAGGCTTGGCAAGTACTTTTAAATGCCAAGTCGAATTGGCAGTGCAACTGCTCACACAGGCCTTGCAATGGCAGGCCTGAGACATGGTTAAGGGGCTATTTAAGTGGGTGGCACAATCAGTGCTGCAGGCCCACTAGTAACATTTAATCTACAGGCCCTGGGTACATATAGTGCACTTTACTAGGGACTTATAAGTAAATTAAATAAGCCAATTGGGTATGCTCCAAGGTCACCATGTATTAAGGGAGAGAGCATATGCACTTTAGCACTGGTTAGCAGTGGTAAAGTGCGCAGAGTCCTAAAACCAGCAAAAACAATGTCCAAAACCAGCAAAAACAATGTCCAAAAAGTGGTGGGAGGCAGGCAAAAAGTTAGGGGTAACCAACCTAAGGCTGTCAGGTCTAACAACCAGCAAAAACAGAGTCCTGTATACAATAAAAACAGGAGGTCAGAAGGCAAAAAGACAGGGAGACACACCAAAAAGCTGCCAGGTCTAACAACATGCATGTGGCAACTATTCATTCTGAAAAACAGACATTTTGGAAGGTTTATTTTGGTATGTGGTAATCTTTCTTTGTGAAACTCTACCTAAGGAAACTACTAAATTTAAACTGGGTATATTATATTTGAGTATGTCTATATTAGAGTTTGTTGGAAGAAGCATGGATTTTTTTTCTTCTGACCTAAGCGATGATCTCAAAAACGAATTTAGCCTATTTCACCTTTTGGGAACCAGTCCTCTTAACATTCAGAGCTTTGGTTCTAAACTCTAGGTCGGCAGGGGTAACGTTGTTTACTATGCCAGGTAATAGGCTGAGTACCATAGGACACCCACCATGTGATTCAAGTTTGCGCACCAGTGCACCCAAAGCCCCTTTCTTTAGTACCGTAGCATAAGCCGGGGGAGGCACACGGTCAGTTACAGGAACGAGCCACAAATCTAGCAGCATCTGCACTGAGTCTGCCATAGCAGCAGCACACAGAACTCTTGCTCAGACTAGACTAGCCACTTTTACAATCTGGCATTTTCTGGGTGAACTGTGGGCCGAGGGCTGCCAGGGTCGTAAACTAGTCACACACCCCTGTGGTGTCAAGTTAGTTTGATAATTTATGCCAGAGCAAATTTTTGTTTCAAATCTGACTCTGCTGCTTCCCTACTCCCAAAATAACTATTGTTCCTTGGACTGGGGTCCAGGGCGGGCACACTTGAGTATAATTTGGCCAGGTGTGGGCAGCTGAGCTCAAGGAGACCTCAATAACACACCCTGCAAGGTATGGTTTAATTATGTTAAGTTTCGTGGAACCATTGAATGTGTTTATGCATTTGTTACATGGTTCATAGGGTAATTGAAAATTGATGTGTCCAATTTGTGTAGAGAATAATGCCAGCAAATTGCTTATGCACTGGCAAGCTTGTGAGCATGGATGGTGTCTCATCCTGCATTGAACTGGGTACACTCCCAATGTCATCTTGAAATTTTGTGAGAAAAATGCAACTCCATTGTGTAAAGTCTCATATTGCAAGGCAACAAACATGGACAACAAGCGTCCTGTGCCTGAATTTACAGCAGTGTAAGTGAGGAAATTCACTGAAATCCACTTTGTACCGCATACTGTAGGCCGTGAGCATGCAAATAAAGGTGCTTAGAAATTACAATGGTACTTTATATGCTTTGGATAACTGGCGGTGGAACAGGGACTTTAAATAAATATTTAGTCCCCCCTTTCTGATCTGGCCCCAAGTGACAGACCTTGCTTGTAGATGGGAGTAACCAGGAGCTGCAAATCAAATCAATTTAGTAATCAATTTTGATCTTTGAGAGTTAATGATTGGAGTTTGTGTGAGTTTCAAAGCCTTATTTATAATCTTAGAGTAAGTACATCTGTATCAATGATCATTATAAAATGATTAATAGGTGTATTAATCAATACAATCATGAATATCAGAACAAGTGCAAAAAGCATGTTCCATGAAGGAAAAGTCCCTGTTCTAAGCTGCAGAGAATGAGAGTTCATAAAGATCTCTGAATTTGACTGGTGAAAGCATGAAGCTTCTTTTAGCATAAAACTTCAAATTGTGAAGCAGAAATTTCCATGGAGAGAAGTTCAAGAAACTCAGTAGAGCCTCAGAGCAGCACAGATTCAGGCAAGAGAAATAAAAGGGTCCTTCAAAATTAATCTGAGGAGCATCTGCAAAGGGCTCTGCGGAGGGTCTGGAATCAACAAAGAGAGAGTTCTGTCCTGCTCTAGGAACACCCATATTTATAAGATCTTAATATCACTAGTTATAATGATTAATTGCAGTCTGAGACAGCTCATCCAATTAGGTGGTGGTGTCATCATGGGAACAGGAAAACTTCTGTAGGCTACGCAGTCTAGAGACAATAGCTTACAGATATTAACATCAGGGGCATAACTTAGTCAGTAAGATTGGAGGTGTGTGAGCTTCAGATTTCCCGACAAGCACACTGGCATATAGGCCCTTCCTGATAACAAGTGTGGAGGTTTTGCGACCACCACATTCACGGTGGCAACCTGGACCGACTGCCGCACAACAACCCTGGTGGTCGGACGACTAGGGAACCTCCAGCTCTGCCAGGATCTTGGAATCTGGTGGTCTGTCGGTGGCAGAGATCCTAATCCAGCAGGGCAGCGCTGTAAGCAGCGCTGCCTTGGGGATTACAACCTCATTCTCTGCCAACCTTTTCATGGTTGTTTGCAGACAGTGAACACTGTGATGGTTCTGGTGCACCCTGCTGGCTACAGTGTTGCTGCTGGCTCGATTACGAGCCAGAGGCAATGCTGTAGCCTGTTTCCTGCTAGGCCAGCGGGTGGAAACTTAGGTTTCCGCCCGCTGACCTAGCTGGACCCCCTTAATAATTCCGCCAGAGAGGTCAGCGCATAGGCAGCGGCGACCCTGTCAGGAGTTCGGAAGGATGGAGTTTTCCAAACTCAAAAATACATTATAAGTCGACCAGATTGCATGAAAGGGATTTAAGAGGCAGTGGAAAGGGAGAGCAGTGTGGATTGATAGGAGTATTAAGTAAGAGAAACACAATACTTTATAAAAGAATGAACATTTTTTAGGAGATGAGGGAGTGTGTGTTTTTGTCAATGTGTGTGTGCATAAATCCCAGGTGAAATCCGACAGACACTTCACCATACACGACAAGATGCACTTGTACCCAACTACTCATCAGAAAATGCATTGACTAATGGGATGGTGTAACTCCCCAAACCCCCACGCCCCCCCCCCACGCAAAGCTATGCACTTGATTAACATTCAACTGTAGCATTTTATTAAACATTTTGCGAGTCAGGGAAAGATTCTCAATGTTTTCTTACTATAAGACAACTATGGTGCATTGCTTCTGGTCACATATGGTTCCCATTCATTCCAAATTAAGGGGGTCATTCTGACCCCGGCGGTCATGGACCGCCGGGGCCAGGGTTGGCGGGAGCACCGCCAACAGGCTGGCGGTGCCCCGCAGGGCATTCTGACCGCGGCGGTTTGGCCGCGGTCAGATGCGGAAAACCGGCGGTCTCCCGCCGGTTTTCCGCTGCCCATTAGAATCCTCCATGGCGGCGCAGCTCGCTGCACCGCCATGGGGATTCTGACAGCCCATACCGCCATCCTGTTTCTTGCGGTTCTCCCGCCAGGAACAGGATGGCGGTATGGGTTGTCGTGGGGCCCCCGTAAGAGGGCCCCACTTTGTATTTTAGTGTCTGCTTTGCAGACACTGAAATACGCGACGGGTGCCACTGCACCCGTCGCACCTTCCCACTCCACCGGCTCAATTCTGAGCCGGCGTCCTCGTGGGAAGGGTGGTTTGCACTGGGCTGGCGGGCGGCCTTTTGGCGGTCGCCCGCCAGCCCAGTGCAAAAGCCAAAATACCCTCAGCGGTCTTTCGACCGCGGAGCGGTATGTTGGAGGGGGGAACTCTATCTACCTTTTGTTAATATTAAACATTATACAAAATTAAACTAAACATTTGAATCCATCATTATATTCTATGAAAACTATGCCCATAGGAAGGTCAAAACCCACCAATTTCTATGAAATCATACATTTCTCAGCACATTTATCATTGAAAGTGTAACATCTTACATTCCTAACCTAGGTCAGGGTTTGCAAAAAAAATATAAATGCATTCTACTGCCTTTTAAACAGAACGCTAATAATTGTGAAATCCTAGTGCTCTCACTTGCTTTTAAATTACAGCTTTTCATATGAGACCTAGACATGTATTTCTACATGCTAATAGCAAAAATGTAAAACGCTCCTGCCCTGGCATGGGGCAGAGGTGCTTAAATTAGTTTTCTTCTTAAGGATCTGTAAAACCATAGGCTTTTTAGCCAATATAATAGAAAAATCATACTGAAAATTATATCAATTGTCCCCATTTCCAGTTATCAGCACGGGAAAATCCCAGAGCCCTGAAGAGTTTCCATTTTGCTTGCTATGTTCGCTTACTTGGCTCATTTTGGGGCTGATACTCTAAAGATTTCCAGGGCTTGGTTGATTTGATTCACAGTCTGATCTTAGTTGTAGGTGGAAAAGCACTGTTTTGAGATTAAAAATGTAATTTAGAAATGGCTCAGTGACCAATGTTGTTTGATGTTAGCAATGAGATTTGTGAATTAAACAGCTGGTAAAGCAGTAATTCATGTTGGTCATACACAGAATTGCAGAAAATGTGCACTTTTAAACTGTATTTTGATAATAAAAGTGTTACACTGCTTACAAAGGAATCATAAATATTTAGAAATATGATGAAGAGAGCCCAAACCATATGGTGCAACTGAACAACAGTCCCAAATCCCAAAAAGAAGATGTCTTATTTTTATGACAATCAACTAATGGAATCATAAACAAATACCCTAATAGTCCTTTGTATACTGATTTTCATACTAGAATGTTCTAGTTAGTATTAAATTAAGCTGTTTGCACACATGACATACTATGGCCCTCATTATGACATGGGCGGTAAGTACCGCTTACTGCCATGCCGACTACCGCCAACTTACTGCCGTGGCGGATAACCGCCAAGCATATCATGACACACACATAGCAACTCTTTACTACTTTCACCCCCCTACCTGCATGCCAGCACAAACCCCCACCCTTACCCTCATTGCAAAACTCCACCACCTCCCACACACCCCGCCCTCACAACCCACCCATCCCAATACCAAGTCCTGCATGCAACACCAATGCATGGACACCCCTCACAGACCTGCATGGACAACTATCACCACTGCATGCACACTGGAGAGAATCACCTAGCCCTCCAAATAACAACTCACACAAAGGCTAATCTGCCAGGGCAACAACAACCATAGAGGGCAACACTCCCATGTACATTATGTCACACATAGAAACAATAACAGTGCATTTACATCCCCACAGGTCCCCCAGCCAATGTCATCGGAGAAGAGGTGCCAGCAACATCCAGACCCCACCAGAAGGAGCCCACAGTGATGACAGCAGCTCTGTATGCCTGGATCTGGATGACCAACCTGGCCCATCAGGGACCTTCGGACAGTTGGTTACCCAGGCACAGTCACACACAGGGCCTCCCCCTCAGGAAACACACCACAGCACCCACCCAGCGTTCCCATACCTCTGTTCCCAGGACACGTCAATCAGTAGTGTGTCCACCACTACAGGGATACCAGGCCACCCCACAAACACAGGACAATCAGGGACCTGGGGTCAGTGGCAGTGGGCACACGGTCCAGGGGACAGAGGCACAGGACAACAGGGAAGCTGGGAGGACTGCTGTGCGACAGGGGGAGGACAGACCCAGGGAACCCGACTCTCCAGGAGGCACTCACCGCGATCCTGAGAGCATACCAACATTCCCAGGAGCCGCTGGGCCAGATACTGGACAAGTTGCAGGAGAACACGTAGCTGCAGGAGGGGCAGTACCTAGGAATCAGGGAGGACTTGAAGGACGTCAACACCACCCTGATCACCATTGCAGGGGTGCTGGCAGACATGGCAGAAAAGGCACCTGGTGACGTAAGGCAAGGTTGTACAACATACAGCATGCCACAATGACCTGGCAGACCTTCTTGGGTGAGTAGCACAGGAAACCACCTGTTAGATGGAGGCAACGAAACCTGGCCTTCAGGAGGCCGAATGTCCTCTCTATAATTCTTCTTGTTCGCCCATGTGCATCATTGTAACGTTCCTCTGCCCTTGTCCTGGGATTCCTCACAGGGGTCAGTAGCCATGAGAGGTTGGGGTAACCACAGTCACCTGCAAATATCAAGGAACACCTGTTAGCCACACACTAACCCTTAGGGCCCACACCATACCAATACACCAACATCCACTGGGTGGGAACCAGGGCTCACCTATTAGCCACACCCTGTGCCTCTGGAGTTGAGCCATCACATATGGAATGCTGCTATTCCTCAGGATAAAGGCATCATGCACAGACCGAGGATACTGTGCATTGACATGGGAGATATACTGGTCTGCCAGGCACACTATCTGCACATTCATGGAGTGAAAGCTCTTTCGATTTCTGAACACCTGTTCCTTTCGGCGGGGAGGGATATGTGTACCATCAATTGCCCCAATAATGTTGGGGATATGTCCCATTGCATAGAAGTCAGCTTTCACTGTGGCCAAATCCTCCACCTGGGGGAAAATGATATAGCTGCGCATGTGTTTAATCAGGGCAGACAACACGGTGGTCAGCACTATTGAGAACATTGGCTGAGACATTCCTGCTGCCAAGCCCACTGTCAATTGGAAGGAGCCAGTTGCCAGGAAATAGAGCACAGAGAGGACTTGAACAAGAGGGGGGATCCCTGTGGGGTGACAGATAGCAGAGATTAGGTCAGGCTCAATTGGGCACACAGCTCTGTGATTGTGGGCCTGTCCAGACTATAGGTGAGGATAGTGTGCCTGTCCCCCATTGTTGCCAAGTGCACCAGGGGTCTGTAAACGGGGGAATGTCTCCATCTCCTATTCACTTGCAACGGTTGCAATCCATGGGGCAAAACGGTGAGCAGATAGCTGGTCAGTATCTCATATTTCCAACCACTACACTTCATTGCATGTTGTGAATGTAACAGTATATTGTTGGAGAGGTCCAAATGGTGCATATGTGTACTGTAATGCAGATAGGAGCCATGGCCTGCACCCCCCCTGAAGTGGCGCTCGCCTGTACTGTATGGAGGGACATGTGGAAATGAGGTAATTCTGCTGACGTTGTTTGCCGTTGCGGGAGGTGGTCTAAAACCGCTGTGCAACTCCTCATTGGTTATCATTGGGCCCTATGGGGTACAGCGGCCAATGGTGATGTACACCAGCAGTGACGGTTTGCATCGCTGCGGACGTCACCGCCATTTTCTATCTGTTCACTCACTTGCTACCTGACCTTCAACAGGAGAGGACCTACACTGCATGTGCTGCTGTGACTTGTGTCTGGAACCAACCATGGCGCGTGTCACAGGGGAAAGAGCCCCTGCTTTCACCTCGGCGGAGTTGGAGCGACTGGTGGATGGGGTCCTACCTCAGTACCGACTGCTGTATGGGGCTCCACACCAACAGGTGAGTACACTGTGAGCACCTTGCATGGGGCATGACTGCATGGAGTGGTGTGTGTGAAGGCTTCGTGAAGCGGGGGTTGGATGGATGTCCTCTGGGCAGCATGCATCAGGTATGCTGGGCCATGTCTGTGCTAATGGGGATGGGAAGGGGCATGGTGGGCCATGAGTGTAACAGGCAGGACGGTCAAACTAATACCTTTCCCTGTGTCCATTTCCCTGCAGGTCAGCGCCCATCAGAAAAAGGGTATATGATGTGCCATCGCCAAGGACGTGTGGACCCTGGGGGTCTACAGCAGGCCGAGCACCCACTGTCAGAAACAGTGGAAGGGCCTGAGATGCTGGGCAAGGAAGACAGTAGAGGCCCACCTGGGGATGGCTTCCCAATGAGGAAGGTGTGCCCATCAAACCCTGACCCCCCCTGATGGCCCATATACTGGGAGTGGCCTATCTGGAGCTGGATGGGCGCTTGGGGGCATCACAGCAGCCACAAGGGGGTGAGTACAGTGCCCTAATATACAGCTTGCGCGTGGTGGGGTTTTATCCGGGTGGAGGATGTGGGCCTATGGATGCCCCTAGGCCAGGCCTGACATTGCAGGGTCAGCTGCTACAGGGAAGGGCAAGGAGCAATCCCCGGCTGCTGACAGGAAGAGCAAGGGGCCTGCACCAGCAGGCAGGAAGGACAAGAGGCCTGGTGCTGGGACTCATTCGGAGCCCCCACCACCAACCATGGTGGTTCAGCCATCCGAGGCTGCAGGGGAAGGGCTGGAGCCTCCCCCACCACTGCCAGCACCACCACCAGCACCGCCACTAGCACCGCTGCCAGCAGCAGAAGCCACAGTAGGCAGCCATCCGAGGCTGCAGGGGATGGGGTGGAGCCTCCCCCCACCACTGCCAGCTCCGCTACCAGCACCACTGCCAGCAGCAGCAGCCCCAGAGGGCAGCCGTCCGAGGCTGCAGGGGATCGGCTGGAGCCTCCCCCCACCACTGCCAGTTCTGCTACCAGCACCACTGCTAGCAGCAGCAGCCCCAGTGGGCAGCTGTCCGAGGCTGCAGAGGATGGGCTGGAGCCTCCCCCCACCACTGCCAGCTCCGCCACCAGCACCACTGCCAGTAGCAGCAGACCCAGTGGGCAGCCGTCCAAGGCTGCAGAGGATGGGCTGGAGCCTCCCCCCACCACTGCCAGCTCCGCCACAAGCACCACTGCCAGCATCAGTAGCCCCAGTGGGCAGATGTCCGAGGCTGCACTGGATGGGCTGGAGCCTCCTCCCACCACTGCCAGCTCCACCAGCAGCACCAACACTGCCACCACTGAGCAGTCGTCACCACTGGCGGACAGTGTGTAGTTCTGCCTCCATGGGCTGTTATGCGGCCTGGCCTTGCAAATCCTGTGGGTCTAACACCCAGATGAGAGACTGTGACCTTGCACTCCCAAGATCTGCATCACTGGGCACAATGCCCCCTCCAGAACCAATGGAGAAGCCATCCACTCACCCCATCCTCCCCAGCATGAAGCGCACTGGGCACAATGCCCCCTCCAGAACCAGTGGAGAAGCCATCCACTCACCCCATCCTCCCCAGCATGAAGCGCACTGGGCACAATGCCCCCTCCAGAACCAGTGGAGAAGCCATCCACTCACCCCATCCTTCCCAGGATGAAGCTCACTGGGCACAATGCCCCCTCCAGAACCAGTGGAGAAGCCATGCACTCACCCCATCCTTCCCAGGATGAAGCTCCCTGGGCACAATGCCCCCTACAGCACCAGTGGGAGTAATGACCCACTTGAGAGAATGTGGCCTTGCACTCCCCAGGAGTAAGCAGTGGGCAAACCACCCACTTGAGAGACTGTGGCCTTGCACTCCCCAGGATCAAGCAGTGGGCAAACCACCCACTTGAGAGACTGTGGCCTTGCACTTCCCAGGAACAAGCAGTGGGCAAACCACCCACTAGAGAGACTGTGGCCTTGCACTCCCCAAGACCAAGCAGTGGGCAAACCACCTACTTGACAGACTGAGGCTTTGCACTCCCCAGGAACAAGCAGTGGGCAAACCACCCACCTGAGAGGCTGTGGCCTTATACTCCCCAGGACAGTGCACAGAGCATGGAGTCCCCTCCAGCACCAGTGGTGTTGTACCATCTTCCGGCTGAGGTGCCCCCCATTCCCTGTCCCCCTGAGGTGCCTGTCTATTTTTGACCTGATGCCCCTGCAGTGCTCTCTCCGTGTTGTTGCAAGAGTGAGCTGGGGCCTTGGCCTATGTGATGTACCCCTGTGGCCCATAGACATTGAATACTGGGCAGCATCCCTACATTTGTAGATATGTATATACGTTTGGATTTGGATGCACATATTTATACTATTTTATCTTATTACACTCATTTTCTTCAAATCATTTTGTCCTTGCATTATTCCTGTGGGGTACAGGGTAAATATGTTATGTTACTGCATCTGCTTGTGTGTATGGTTTTGGGGGTGGGGTTTTCCGTGTTGCGTGTGTGTGTCACTCTCTTTTTCCTCCCACCCTCCCCTGTGTGCTTGGCGGAAGTACTCACCGTGGTCGTATTCGCCGGCGTTGGTGTTCATAATGGAGCAGAAGGTAGACGAGCATGGGGAAGACATGCAGCACGGGCTCCATGGTGGCGTGGTTGTTCCCTGAGTCTCCAGAGGTGAGCCGTTTCCCTTCTGTGCAGTGTTTCCACCAGGCTTTTGATGTCATTGGTACCGCCCCGGAAAAGATGGTGGATTGGGCTGTCATAATACTGTGGGCGGAACATTGTCTTCCGCCTGGCTGTTGGCGGTTACCGCTGTGGTGCTTGTTGATTCCGCCCTGGCGGTCGGTGTGTTAAAGTGGCTGTCTGTCTGAGCGGTTTCTGCCGTGGCCATAATTCCATATTTCTTACCGCCGGCCTGTTGGCGGTATTACCGCCGCTTTATCACCGACCGCCAGGGTTGTAATGTGGGCCTATGTGTTTTTATGTGTAGGAAACCACAATTCTGTTTGATGTCCTGCATTAAAGCACACTGTAAACAAAGATATCTTGATTCACCATCAAATGGTGAGGTTTTGGTCATGAAGTGCACAAACCAAGAGAGAAGAGACATGATATGAAGCTAAGGAATAATTTAGAACACTAACATTTCAAATTAGACAATCAGAGCAGATGCACCAAACTAGGGCCTTCATTACGAGTGTGTCAGACTCAAGACCGCCACACTCACAATGGCGGTTGGACCGTCGCAGACAGGGGGCCCGACCGCCCCACTATGACCATGGCAGATGGGCCATGGTCTGACCGCCGGCACCGCCAGCTTGCTGCCTGTCGACAGCCTTGCGGTCGCAATCCGCCAGGGCAGCACTGCAAACAGCACTGCCCAGGGGATTACGAGTCCCCTTTCCGCCAGCCTTTGCTGGCGGAAAGGGGGTGTTGGGGGCCCCATGTGGGCCCATGCACTTGGCATGGGCACTGCAGGGGCCCCCATGACAGCACTATCGTGCATTTCACTGCCCCAATTATGGCCAGTGAAATGCGCAACGATTATGAGCCAGCGTTAATGTTGTTGTGAGTTTTCCACTGGGCTAGCAGGCGGAAACACTGTTTTCGCCCACTGGCCCAGTGGAAAACTCCTAATGGGGTGGGCAGCATACCGCCAGCACTGGCAGTATGCTGACTACAGCAGCTTTGGCGTTCCTGAAAAAAAGACTGCTGAAGCAGTAATAAGGGCCTCGGTGTAACATCTATGAAGACAAGAGAGAGAACTCTATTTGACAACTAATTAGACCAATCTAGGATGGATTGAGTGGGCAAATAACTGGATATCTACTTACCACTGGTCATTTACATTTAGGAGGAGGTCCAAAGATTCATCAAAGGCACCAATCTTATGCTGCATCTAAAGGTGAATAGGTTATCCATAATATCCTCATTCACATCTCCATATTGATTAGAGCAAGCCAGATTTTATTGTCTTCAAAATGGAACAAACATAACTAAGGTTATTTATGCCTTCTCAGATTCCCTTTGCTTGGCCTGAAGGTCTGGGTACACTTCATGACAAGGGGTCTGATTTAGATAGTGGTGGAGGGGTTACTCCATCACAATGGTGACAGAAATCCTGTTCGACCAAAATCTAAATCCCGTAGGACAGTGGTTCCTAACCTTTTTATTTCTGTGGACCCCCACTTTAACATTAATGGAACCCAGGGACCCCCACTGAATCATTATGAGAATACTGGGACCCCCGCCTGAGTCATTACTGGAAGTTGGGGACCTAATTTGTCAATATTTGTTAATATTTTTTAATTTTCTAGCCTCTCGCGGACCCCCTGAGAAGGCTTTGCGGACCCCCAGGGGTCCCCGGACCACAGGTTGGGAACCACTGCCGTAGAAAATAAATAGATTTAGATTTCAGCGGACATGATATACATCACCATTGTGATGCAGTAACCCATCCACCAATATCTAAATCAAAGTCATTGTTATAAAAAAATATGGAACAACTTTGTTCAGAACATCTCCATTGAGCTTCACAAATTAGAAGGCTTAGAGAGATGCAGTTTACAGATGAACTAGCAAGAAAGTGTTAGCATCTATTGATCCACCTGATATGATGACTGTTCAATGTTGACACTGCTCTAAATTCTGTCAATGTAATCAGATTGTTTTTGCTCCCCCTTAGTAAGAGCGCAAAACCCACCTTGATGTGCATGTCTCAGAGAACAGTGTGAGAACCTAGAAACCTGGCCCTGCTTAATATAAGCATGTTTTAAGAAGGAAAGTACATCTAGAACATTGAGCCAAACACCACTACTAAGTCTAAATGAGTCATTAGACAACCAAAAGCAATTTAGTGGGCTCTCCTGTAGAAAAATCTACATTCAAGACACCAAGGGTCATTCTAGTTTAAGTAAACTGGTCAGGACAGTCTTGCTTAACAGAGGATAACTGTTACCATCGCGGTAGAGCACCATGTGAAGTGCTGATAGAGGTTGACAAGACTCAGAGCAGGTAGCAGTCTGAGCTTAAAAGAAAGCCTAAAGACGAATAAGCATGATTTTACTGTTTAACTTTTAAAGTAGTTTTCATGCTGCATAACCAAAAACAATTGACAGTCTATGGAAATGAAAATTGGCTCTGGGCCTATTTAGGAAGGGTTATTTCATTGCCATGGTTTTAGACTAGAGGTGAGATGCGGCGGATATCAGGTGCAAAAGTTTAGTAATCTGTGGTAGGAAATATTTGGAATCTGCACCACTGAATTCCAGAGCATTAAAAGGAAAGGTAGCTTATTTTTTTCAGGCATATAATTGTCCCAAAGTAATAATATTTGAGTTGTATATTTTCTTACATCACCACAGAGGATCAACTGGTAAGACTCAATGATGCATAAATGCAACAGATCAACTCTGTTCTGGCAGGTCTGAATGTGGGATATGATAGAATGAATGCAAAAGTAAATGTAGATATGTCATTAAATAGCTATTGCATGGAGTTATGTCCGATTAACACTGGCAAAAATAACCTCTGGCTAAAACATTGAACCCTAAATATTATTTGCAAAAATATCATCCCATTAACCCAGATAGCTACAAGTGATTTCAGAGTTATTATCCTTGAGATTATGGTTTTTGTTTAGACAGGAACACTTAGGCCATCATATAGAGAAGTCTGGCGATGGATACAAATCATTGTTTAATGTAAGATAGACCATGGTGCATATAATGAACATGCATTTATAACTGTGATTTATGCAAAGTACCAAACCATGTGATTATGCGAAAAGTGTGATGTTATCAAACATTGGCTGAGTGTCAAGCGTAAAATGTGGATGCAGTGGAATGTTAGTTGTCAATAACAAGGCCTCATTATAAGGCACCCAGATATTGAGGTGGTAATTCTGCCCCATCCTCTTGGCATTACCAATAGAGCCAGTACTGATAAATCCAGAAATGATGAATAACCTGCAGAATCGAAAATACAACTCGAATTTGCCTAGGTAATTGTCATTTCACTTTCACCCAGAGTTTCACCTGGAGACGACGGCAGGCCTACGGGTAGGCACCAATGGGTCTGTAGAGTTACCGCAGACCTTAAATTTCGAAAGGGGTACTCTTGCTAGTGAACATATCTTAATTACCAAGGACCTTGTAATGAGGCCACAAGAGATTAAAGTGACCTGGAGGTAATGCATGTGCTGCACGGACAGCATGTGTAATGCTCCGTGGTGGCATTTGAAAGTATTGGGGCATAAAAAAGTTGGGTACAAGTGTCACGAAGCGAGCAACCCCGACCATCAAATGGAGGTTTCGGAGGGTTTCCCCTGGACAATTTTGAGAAAAGAGTGAGCAAATTGTGCATTTTAAAGCAAATTTAAGAATGCACAAAGGTTTATAAAGTAATTGTGAAAGTGCAGACTTTAAATATTTAAACACATGAAAAACTGCTCTATATCTTAGTAAATTAAAATTGTTCAACAGTTACTGTAGTTTGCACATTGTATAGGGGAACAAGTAAGGTTTTTAATTTCTTTTACCTGCACAAAGGGTTGTCTCTGCACTGCATCTGTCTGGAAAAGCTGAAAATGTTCAAGCCATACTGATTATCCTATAACAAGCATAGGTATTGCAAAACTGAAATGTAAATTATGTTTTGATCAAAAAAGGTAACATGTTACACATAACATTTCTATGACGTCACAATCTGTCATCTGTCACAATCTATCATATACAGCTAAGTGGTTCTTGCCACACACAGACTGATGTGAGTTGCACTCGCAGATCCTTACGTGCTGCCTTTAAAGACCGCAAATCTGACATTCATTTTCATTGTAAATAATAGTCCATCCAGCTAATCAGTTCGAATCATGTTGGATGTAAAATTCAGGCAGTACCTCGCTTACCGGTGCCTAGCAAAATAAAAACAACCTATTTTCAAATTTAATGGAAGGGTATGAGGTTCGCTGTTAATTTAAACTGCCAAGTGACGTTGAAAACTGAGCTAGACTTACTCACAGGACTTCATATTTCAAACGGGCATTTTTTTAATTGAGGAAGAAATCGGGAAGGGCAGTGTGCCAGTGCCTTAGCCACATTGTTCTTGCCACCACCATGGGCAGTGTGCAGCATGTGACTGAGTCGCAGATGACGAAGAAATTTACACGTGGCGCCTTCAAAACATGCAAAGCAGACGTTCATTTCATTGTACATAATAGTTAGTCCACTGATACGAGATAATCAGTTTGAGTGACGGCAGATTTTTTTTTTTTTAATATAACTTTTGGGTGCCTAACCAAAATAAAAGCGCCACTTTTCATGCTAGTGTGTGAGGTGAACACAGTATGAACTATAAACTGGCTTGTAGTTTATATTTAGTCTACCACAGCACAGTCAAACACTACGCTAAGCCGTAGCTACATAGTTCAGTTCGAGTTGCTCAAACCCATTCTCTGTCAATTCAGACAGCGAAGTTGTAAAGTGAGGCAAACTCTCTTTTCAACCTGCAACTGGCTTTTTTAAAATAAGAAATCAATTGATCAGGAAGGACAACGTGCCAGTGCCTTAGCCACATAGAGAAGTTCAACACACATAGCCAGTGCACCATAGGTAAGCTAAACCCTAAGGGCCTCATTACACGATCAATGCCCCAGTTTTCTGTGCGCCAGCCCTGGTCCTCCTAATGACGCCATAGTAGCACCGTATTTAGGATACAGTGCTCCATGGCGCACTTTACCACAGATGCGGTTCTAAACTGATGCATTACCGGAGTAGAAATACATTATGCTACTGCAGCAATGAGTGGAAGGCTCCCCTGTTAAAAAGCCCTGCCTCAGTTTAACACCTCCTCTGAGCAGATGTTACATTTTTGATGGAGTGAAGACGCAGAACAACCCAGTGAAATGAAGTAAATTTCACTGTGCCAGTTCTGCCTGGCTTTTAACGTGGGAACGCCCACCCTGCATACATTATAACTGGCACAGGTATAAATGGCGCAGGGCTTTACATAACAGCGCAATGGTCCCATTGTGTCAGTTTGTAAATGTGACGCAGTGTAGGGAACTGCTTCCGCCGCCGCAGTGTCACAAATAGTGACACTCTGGTGGCACAAGGGGCTTGGAAGTGAGCCCTTAAATCCACAATAAATAATGATTTTACTCCTTATTATTTCTGTTTTTCACACCACAGCATGGAAGGCCACTTCTTCAACTTTCAGAGCGAGGACTGTCTTTAGGTTTGGCGGGGCCCATGTCCCAGGACATCCAAGTGCGAGGTCAGCACAGATCAGGTCAGGTGCATTATTGGCGCTGCACACATAGAGGGGAAGGAGAGTAAGGAACAGAAATGGCCAGTCACTTCATGGCTTCGTAATAAAGCCATGCAATGATTGGCCTCTGTTCCGATGTGGACCTGGTTCTCCCAGCTGCCACGCTGTCTGTAGGACCACTGGACTAGAGATCTAACAGCTTGTCCTAAACCAATCCAGGATTGGCCTGGTCTGGCGAACTGAGCGCTCATTAGGAGTCTGAAGGGTTGCGGCTGTAACCCACTCCCTGGGCTCACTAGTAGGGCAGGGTGAGAGGCCTGTAGACTCCAGTGCGCATATCAGGCTGGTCACCGAAAGGCAGTCGGCCAACCTGACATGCGCACTTGTGTGCAGTATGCATAGCATTCAGGGAGTGCTGCTGACGTCAATGTTAATCCCCACCCATGCACGCTTCGAAACCTCACTCTCCTGCTGCAGTGCAACTAGGCCTGGTCACTGTTTAAAATAAAATGCTGTGACCTGAAACACAAGTTTTGAATGTATTTATTCTACATTTCATTAAGGGGGCACTATGTGGGCTGGACAAATAAAGAGAGGGGCAACACCCCAATAGAGGAACCGCTGGCTAAAGCTAGAGACAGAAATCAAACAAATAAATATATGTAATATGCATATTCTTTAAAGCATTGTTTAACTTTTTGTATTCGCTGGCATACTCATATAAGAAACTCATAAAAAACCCGCTGCACATTGGACTATGAGAGCTCTGCCACTATTAATCTATAAACCCACCATTAAGTGTAGGAACATGAAGCTACGCATCATTTATGCAGATGCCAGATGGTAAAATGGAAACAACCATATGACTGAGGCATTCAAGGAGAACAGACGAAGGTGTGTACTAAAGCGTGGGCAATTTAATATTGTGCATGGATACATAGTCTCCAGGCTTTTGGAAAGTTAAAAATGTATGATTCCGTTGTGTGACGTCCAGCGTCCACTTTATCAATACTCGCTTTAAATCACACTAGAAGTGCCTGTAAGTTAAATTCCCTTTGATAAATGTAACTAGAACGATCTGTAAACAAAATCGCTGCAGCACAATGGCTCCATTGGGCTTTTCTGTGCTAATTTGCCTGTGACTTCAGTATGAATTGTTACAGAAGCCTTTACAATATGTTATCTTGTTTGAGTGATTCATTCGCCTTTTCGTTCAAAAAGAAATCTCAGAAAGAAAAGGAATCCCTATGAAAGAAAATATTGCACATCTAGATAGGAACCAAAAGTATTATTTGCTGAATCCTCCAGGTGCTCTTAGACTTAGCAGTCATTAGATCCCAGATGGCTCATTTTCTAGTTAAGGCGACACAATTTGTGTTTTATGGTGCCAGCTCTAACTTTTACGATAATTCCAGCAAGGCTGGCAAATGTTAATAATCCTATTCCATCTGTAGTCAGTTCTCCTGGCGAGATAAGCATCACCGAGGAAGAAATAAATCATGGATTTTGGAAGCAAAATAACACCTTTTGTAATCTACAATCACTTGATAGAAGATTGCAAATGTAAATTGCACAAAACTAAAAAAGAAGGAAATTTGACCCTCAGTTTTAAATACGTGAGTGTGTAGAGTTTGGGACATTTTGCGCAAAGATGCTAAAATCTTCCTGTAATTTGCACGTGCCTGTGTGAAATCAATATTGACAAAATTATGTGACATCCATAGAGGAAATTTTAAAATCAGATATAAATATTGCGATGTGATTTAAGGGGTTGTGTGTCGGAAAAACTCCAGTCAGCGCTACAGTAGGGAAAGTGTTGGACTTAAAGTCCAACAACACTTTCCCTAAGGCAAGTCCATGTAATGACTTGAGTGGTAAAGGAATGCGTTGTAAAGACGCATTCGTGGTTCAGGCGGCGTTGTAAAGGCACAACGTGACTCGAGCCGCATTGTTAAGGCTGTTTCCCGATTTAAGGTAATACTGTAAATTGTCTCCAGCAGTGCTCATCATCCGTTACTACCACTGTAACATCACTTATGGAGCATTAAAATTAGATGTTAATCAAAGACTAGGGATTCCACGTAGTGTTCGGCAGTGCCCCCCACACCTAAACATCTTTTAGAAATCCCAGATTATCTGGTGAGGATTTCGGTGCCAAAAGGGCATTTGCTAGTGCCCCACAAATTTCGCAGAGGTGAATGGTGAGCAGGTGCCATGTTGGTTTTGTCTGTTCGGCATTTACATTTTGTTTCACACAAACTAACTTTCAAGGTGAGAGTATGTGAAAAATGAAAAAAAAAAATCAATGATCTGGACGAGGGTAACATTGTTTCTTTTCCCCGACTGGAACTACCATGCATAGGTGGCTCCCCTGACAGTCTGTGATTCCCCTGCTCTATATGGGGAAGGGCAAGCACAACTTTGGTGAGGTGGGAGAATCACCAATATAGGGTGTTGCTTACTTAGTGGAAAATACCCCTAGGTCTGAGTATGAGTCCCTTTTAACTAAATATGTAATTTCTGATACTGTGCTTTATGTATTTTGGTATTGTATGTGTCAAAATGTGTTTGATGTTGGAAACAGTGTATTGTGTTTATTGTGAGTTAAAACCAAGTGAGGAGGGTGGAGGTGAGAGAAAATATTAATGTATTACCTTGACTTTCATCTCACCAAAAGATGGGAAAAGTAGAAATGTGATGTGAATGAGAGAAAGTAAATATGTCGATGTGTTTTTCATTATAAATATAATTGGTGATGTACATTACATAATGCAACATTGTATGTGAAGACAGTGGAGTGGGAAGCTGGTTAAGGTCTTACCATAACTTGTGAATTATATATTTGTGCTCAAGCTGCTGTTACACCACAGTCAACCACAGGTTATACTTTTTTCAGGGGATTGTATTATGTTTTCTTTTAGATGCGTGGGTTTTCTAATGGGTATCCTATTTGGAACTGCAAACGTTGCCCTGGGTCAGATGTCCCCTAGAATGGCTTCTTTGTGCTGCCATTTATGTGAAAGTAGGAACAAAGCATTGGACACCTTCTCTGGTGCCAAGTTCAGTATTGCAAAAAGGGCTGCAAAGCAGCTGGCCTTAACCCCATGCCATGTTCAAGGGTGGAGGTGCAATCGTTTTTACCAACCAACCCTGTCCAAAGTGGAGAGGGTTGTATGTTGGGCCAACCATTACCCAAGGCAGGGGGATATATTTGGTCTACATTCCGCACTGTCAAAGCATGAGGGTGATAAGTGAAAGTCTTTTCCATCTTCTCCAAGGGATTATATTTCCTCCATGTCTTGTGTAATCACATGGCAGTTTCTGGTTGCCTCTGCCTTCACAAATTGTGAATGTATTTAGTACCCTTTTTCTGGGGTTAGTGCATATTTGTGTTTATTTTTCTAGACCCTGGCTTATTCAGGTGAGATGGTCATGAGTGTAAACTTTCATTTTGCTTAAGAGGTGGGGTATTTTATTTCCCCTCACTTAAGTAAGGGCCCAGGTTTTTTAAATGTCAGCTGCTTTAACCAATGCTGGGGCTATTTAGTGCCTTTTCCCTATGGTGGGACTCAATTTTTCCCCACCGTGGTCAAGGGTAGGAGTATTTGATAGCTCCTAAAACCTTGGTGAAACCAAGCGGTATTTGTTGCCTATTCTCCCCCCTGACATAGGTAGAGGGAATTTGTGTGCTCTCCTGCATTGCCCAAGGGCAGGTGGGATGATAGTTTAGAATTACCCTGTACCTTTCTCAAGGACGAGGGGGGATTTGTAAATGTCCTGCAACATTGCAGTTCCTAATGGCTAATATAACCTCTATTTCCCTCCCCCAACTTAAACACAGTGGGGAGTATTTTTCTTAGCTCCTATTGGTTAACCCCATGCTGCACAAGGACGCAGAAGGAATTCCGGAGCCCTGGTAACTCTCACCCACCTTGCCAAAGGGTGAGGGGGTTTGTGGTTTCTTCTTATTTATACAGATGTTAGCAAAGAAACACTGGCAGGTAAAGCAGTTCTTTACAACTAAATTGCTATTTTGTTAATAAGATATTCAAGGATATTGCAGTTTGTTAGAAATGGGGTCTTTGGTTGACAGTCAGGTTACCCCCTGTTCAAGCAAGGACCCTCACTCTAGTCAGGGTAAAAGAGAATCACCCTCAGCTAACCCCTGCTTAACCCCTTGGTAGCCTGGCAGAGCAGTAGGCTTAACTTCAGAGTGCTAGGTGTAAAGTATTTGTACCAACACACACAGTAACTTAATGAAAACACTACAAAATGACACGACACCAGTTTAGAAAAATAGGAAATATTTATCTAAACAAAACAAGACCAAAACAACAAAAATCCGACATACACAAGTCAAGTTATGAATTTTTAAAGATTAAACTCAAAAATAGCATTTAGAAACAAAAAATGCTTCGATGAGGTGTTAACACGGAGTCGTGACGGAGTCTTTCCCAACAAGCCAACACCAACGGCGCCGGACACGGAGTAGCGTAGACCCCCAAAACAGTACCTTTGGTGAAGAGTGAAAACAAGTCGATGCGCAAAGTCGGGAATCGCGGCATCTGTGCGAAACATTGAATCCACGCACTTCGAACGGCGTCGGTCACGACGTGGTGCGGCGACTTCCACGGAGTCACGGACTTCAGCGGGGCTGCAGTGGCGTCGGTCCTGGAAAGGTCGTCGCATTCCAGCGAAGATCACGGCGTCGGGTGCAGGCAGCGTCACCGGATTCAGCAGCGGCGTCAGTCCGAAGTCATCCGAAATCGATTTCCTTGGATTTCCACCAGCTTTCCTTTCAAGGGCCAGGGACTATATAGGGCGCCACTTGTCAGAGCAGGAGTCTCTCCAGGGACTCCAGGTGCTGGCAGAGAGAAGTCTTTGCTGTCCCTGAGACTTCAAACAACAAGAGGCAAGCTCTCAATCAAGCCCTTGGAGATTTCTTCACAAGATGGAAGGCACACAAAGTCCAGTCTTTGCCCTCTTACTCTGGCAGAAGCAGCAACTGCAGGATAGCTCCACAAAGCACAGGCAGGGAAGCACTTCTCCTCAGCTCTTCAGCTCTTCTCCAGGCAGAGGTTCCTCTTGTTTCCAGACGTGTTCTAAAGTCTGTGGTTTTGGGTGCCCTTCTTATATCCAATTTCCCCTTTGAAGTAGTAGGCCCACTTCAAAGCAAAATCTCTTTGAAATGGGAAATCCTGCCTTTCCCAGGCCAGGCCCCAGACACTCACCAGGGGGTCGGAGATGGCACTGTGTGAGGACAGACACAGCCCTTTCAGGTGTAAGTGACCACACCTCCTCTCCCTCCTAGCACAGATGGCTCATCAGGAAATGCAGACCACACACCAGCTCCTCTTGTGTCACTGTCTAGTGTGAGGTGCAACCAGCCCAACTGTCAAACTGACCCGAACAGGGAATCAACAAACAGGCAGAGTCACAGAAATGGTATAAGGAAGAAAATGCTCACTTTCTAAAAGTGGCATTTTCAAACGCACAATCTTAAAATCAACCTTACTAAAAGATGTATTTTTAAATTGTGAGCTCAGAGACTCCAAACTCCACATGCTAATCTGCTCCCAAAGGGAATCTACACTTTAATCAGATTTAAAGGTAGCCCCCATGTTAACCTATGAGAGGGACAGGCCTTGCAACAGTGAAAAACAAATTTAGCAATATTTCACTGTCAGGACATATGAAACACATTACTATGGGGGTCATTCCAACCCTGGCGGTCGGTGTTAAAGCGGCGGCCAACCCGCCAACAGGCAGGCGGTAAAAAAAATGGAATTCTGACCCTGGCGGGAACTGCCAACACAGGCCGCCACTTTAACACTCCGACCGCCACGGCGGGACAAACAAACATTGCGGCGGTCACCGCCAACAGACAGGTGGCAGACAATGTACCGCCCACCCTATCACAACTCACCAATCCGCCACCTTTTCCGGGGCGGAAGCCCCGCCGATAAAAACAAGGCGAAAATAGAGCACGAACGGGAAAACGCTCACCTCTATACACTCCACAAGGAATCAGGACAGCATGGAACCCGAATTAAACATCCTACCAGCTATTGTCTACCTGCTCCTCTACCAGGAGCACGAACGCCGCCGCAGGAGACAACGGTGAGTACTGCACCTACGACACAGGGGAGGGGAGGGGAGAAAAGGTTACGGGCACACACATACGCGACACCCCCCCCCCCCCAAATCCCTACACATCAATGCAGAGCAACAAGTCAGAGTGACACCCCCCAAACCCCCCAGAATAATGCAAAGACAAAATAAAAAGACCATTAAAATTGAAGTATATTATAGCATATTTGAAGGTAAGTGAAATATAAAATCTATAAAATAAATAATTTACAAAATGAACAATATATACATAGTCCAAAAGTCAGGCACATATTGGCAACATTCCATTGTTCGTGGGCCAATGTGCATAAACACATGGGCAAAGCCCATACACAAGACCCGATTCCATTGGAGAGAACACTGCTGGGGCATCAGATAATAAAACTACAGGCACCTCAGGGGGAAGGGAAGGGGGGGCACCTCAGCCACATGAGTCCACAACGCCAGATCCATGATGGGCCTCCATGCCCACTGTACCATCCTGGGGAGTGCAAAGCCACAGTCTCTCAAGTCTCTACAGTGGGTGGATTGCCCACTGTACCATCCTGGGGAGTGCAAAGCCACAGTCCATCAGGTGGATTACAGACTCCACTGGTTATGGAGGAGGCATTTTGGCCAGAGTGCTTTGTGAAGCCCTGCCCGACACAGATCCGGCCCTGCCAATGGGCCAGCGGTGCTTGAGATGAAGGGCCCAGCGGAGAAGTTCCGAGACGGCGGTGCCCAGCGGAGCGGTGCTTGAGTTGAAGGGCCCAGCGGAGCGGTGCTTGACAGGAAGGGCCCAGCGGAGAGGTGCTTGACAGGAAGGGCCCAGCGGAGCGGTGCTTGACAGGAAGGGCCCAGCGGAGCGGTGCTTGAGTTGAAGGGCTCAGAGGAGCGGTGCTTGAGATGAAGGGCCCAGCGGAGCGGTGCTAGACAGGAAGGGCCCAGCGGAGCGGTGCTTGACAGGAAGGGCCCAGCGGAGCGGTGCTTGACAGGAAGGGCCCAGCGGAGCGGTGCTTGAGAGGAAGGGCCCAGCGGAGCGGTGCTTGAGTTGAAGGGCCCAGCGGAGCGGTGCTTGACAGGAAGGGCCCAGCGGAGTGGTGCTTGACAGGAAGGGCCCAGCGGAGCGGTGCTTGAGAGGAAGTGCCCAGCGGAGCGGTGCTTGAGTTGAAGGGCCCAGCGGAGCGGTGCTTGAGATGAAGGGCCCAGCGGAGCGGTGCTAGACAGGAAGGGTCCAGCGGAGCGGTGCTTGACAGGAAGGGCCCAGCGGAGCGGTGCTTGAGAGGAAGGGCCCAGCGGAGCGGTGCTTGAGTTGAAGGGCCCAGCGGAGCGGTGCTTGAGATGAAGAGCCCAGAGGAGCGGTGCTAGACAGGAAGGGCCCAGCGGAGTGGTGCTTGACAGGAAGGGCCCAGTGGAGCGGTGCTTGACAGGAAGGGCCCAGCAGAGTTGTGCTTGAGAGGAAGGGCCCAGCGGAGCGGTGCTTGAGTTGAAGGGCCCAGCGGAGCGGTGTTTGAGATGAAGGGCCCAGCGGAGCGGTGCTAGACAGGAAGGGCCCAGCGGTGCTTGACAGGAAGGGCCAGCAAAGCGGTGCTTGTTTTGGCGGGGCCCTGTTCAGCGGTGCTTGTCTTGGCGGGGCCCTGTTCAGCGGTGCTTCTCACGGCGGGGCCCTGTTCAGCGGTGCTTCTCACGGCGGGGCCCTGTTCAGCGGTGCTTCTCACGGCGGGGCCCTGTTCAGCGGTACTTCTCACGGCGGGGCCCTGTTCAGCAGTGCTTGTCTTGTGTTCCTAGGGAACCAGATCTGGCCAATAATTCCCGCTCAGTCGCCATCCGACCTTTCGCTTGCGGGGCCCTCCTGTGGTGGAGTCCTGGGCCCGTGGGTGTCCTCCGTCACACCCCAAATGGGGCTGGTGGGGCCCTCCTGGGCAGCTGGCCTGCTGCCGGACTTCTTCGCCCTGCTGCCCTTGCCCTCCTTGGCAGAATCTCTGGGGCCCTTGCCTCCCTTTGTGGATGGGCCAGGTGACGGTGCAAGGCTGGTGTCCTTGGGGGCAGCCGTCTCAGGCCTGTCGCGCCGGCCCTTCCCTTTTTTGGTTCTTTTCCCAGGGGGTGGGCTGGCTGTCCCCTTGCTGCTGGCCGAAGTTCCTGCCCTAGGAGCTGATGGACTCCAATAGCCCTGAACGATGGTCCTAGTAGGTGCAGGGCTTGTGGTGGCTGAGGTGCTGTTTGGACTCTTACGAGATGGAGGGGGTGGGTCAGGTGATGCAAAGAGGTTAATTTTGGAGAGGAACAACTTTTTAGGAGCAATGGGAAGGGTAGGTGCAGTGGGTATGGGAGTGGAGGAAGAGGATGTAGTTGTAGGAGAGTCAAGTGTGCTGTCTTTGGGTGCAGCTGCTTGGGCTGGAGGCTGTCGTGAGGTGGATGGCTGTTGGGTGGGTGGCTGCCTGCGTTTGTGTGGTTTGGAAGAGGGGGTGACAGACACACTGGGAGAGGACACAGGGGATGTGTAAATGGTAGTGGGGGTGGTGACTGCACGTATGCGGACTGTTCTGGTGGGTGTGGTGGTGATGGACGTACTGGCTGATGGTGGTGTGCATGCAGGTGTGAGTGGAGACGTCACAGGGATGGAGGAGGGAGACGAGGAGGAGGGGGACACAGAGGAGGCAGTGGCTGTTGGCATGTCTGCATGTGGATGTTGCTTGTGTGAATGCTTGTGTGATCTGTGGTGCTTATGTCTGGATGAGCTGCCCTTGGGTGTTGAGGTGTGTGCAGGCTGGTCTGTAGGTGTGTCTGGGATAGGCAGAGGAACAGGGGAGTGGGACTGGGTTAAGGAAGTTGGAGGGGGGAGGCTAGACACAGGGACAATTGCTGCCGTCAGTGCTGAGGCCAGAGCGTTGAACGATTGCTGATGGGCAGCCTGACCCGAATGAATGCCCTCCAGGTATGCATTGCTCCGATGCACCTCCCTTTCTACCCCCTGGATGGCATTCAAAAGGGTAGACTGACCAACAATGAGCGTCTGGAGGAGGTCAATGATCTCCGCACTGAGGGGAGCAGGAGTAACTGGGGCAGGACCTGAGGTGCCAGGGGCGAAGGAGATGGCCGGCTTCCTGGCCAAGCGGGCACGGGGCGAAAGCTGAGGGGCTGCTGGGAAGGCGGAGCTGGTGCGCTGGGTGGGGGCTGTACCTGTTGTTGCGGTGGGCACGGATGTTGCTGCCACCACAAGGGAGCTCCCTTCCGAGGACGTGTCGGTGTCGCTGACGTCTCCACGGGTCCCCGTTGTGGAGCTCCACTCGCCCTCCGTCTCACTGGTTAGGTCAGAGTCGGTTGCAGGGCCCTCCGGGGCCATGTGAGATGCAGCTCCCTCGTGCGCCGATGCCACTTCTCCTCCGCCTGATGATGCTAATGCACACATGAACAGGAAAACCAAAAAAAAGGGGGGGGGAGAAGAAAGAAAGACATGTTGAGTGCATGCATTGTCGGCACCGTTGGCGGAGAGGACAGACACAGAAGCCCCCTGCACTACGCCGCGCACTCGGGGTACACTACTCAATTATTGTGACTTGGCCTACAAGTCTATGGATGACAAATGCACACATAGGTGAGCCCGGACCATGGATAGCTGTATTTAGCACCCTACAGAGGTGGGGGGCGGGGCACAGGGCCATGCCTAACGGAGGGGCCTAGCCTACAGAAACCGCCCTGGCCTAGAGATAGCCACAGCCCTCCTCCCCCACCCAGACACCTCCACTGTGCGCTAATATAGCAGAATGTGCTGATACTCACCCCGTTCTGTCTGCTGTGATGTCCTCACGCGCCCATCCAAATCGGGGTAGGCCACCGCCAGGATCCGGGACATCAGGGGGGTCAATTGACGACTGGCACCCCTCCTACGTTGGGAGGCCATCCCCAGCAGAGCCTCGGCGGTCTTTCTGCTCCCGCGGCGGATGTCCTCCCACCTCTTGCGGCAGGGGGTGCCCCGTCTGTTGTGGACCCCCAGGGCCCGGACGTCCTTGGCGATGGCACGCCAAATGTCGATCTTCTGATGGGCACTGACCTATGTGACATGTACAGGGTGGAAAAATAAATATAATCACTTTTCTGCATGGTCGATGTGAGTGGCCCCCCCCTCCCCAACCTTGCCATGTGGTACATGCTCTCATCTGTCGTGCGTTGCACTCCTCATTCGCTCCCCTCCCCACCATCTTACATCCACCCCACTCAACACAGGCATAGCCCATACTACGTGCACCCTGTGTACTTACCTGTTGGTCTGGAGGACCGTAGAGTAGCGCATACTGGGGGAGGACCCCATCAACAAGTTTCTCCAATTCCTCAGAAGTGAAGGCAGGGGCCCTTTCCCCAGTCGCAGCAGCCATTGTATCTTCCAGACCGAGGTCACAGCAGCACTTGCAGTATAGGTCCTCTCCTGTGGATGATCAGGTCTCGAGTGATTAAGCAGTTAGAAAATGGCGGTCACGCCCGCAGCGGTGCGTACCGCGGCGGTGCGTACGGCGACCGCCGGCGCACATCGTCATTGGCTCCTGAGACCCATAGGGTTCAATGTTAACCAATGCTGCTTTGCACTGCGTTCTTCGACCGCCTATCGCCACGGTGTGCCACGCCAGCGCATTGACCTCACATCCCATTGTCACACTTCACAGGTCAGGCAGCCGCCATTTCAAGGGCCCACATGGCTTAATTTCTACTGCGTCACACAGGCCTAGGCCTTGCATTGCCACTCATACAAGCCATTCAATGCATAGCGAATCGTGTTCTGTGCAAGCTGTGGTTACGTACCTGTGGGTTGCTTGACTCTGTGCTCCATGTTGTCCTTCCTAGGCACCGTCCGCTGGGACTTGCGAGGAGATGGAGGAATCCTCCCGTGTACAGACCGTTGGTGGACCTGTCGACAATGGAAGAAAGACATGTCATACTGACATACAGACTTGACCGAGCCACTATACAGGAACTGTGTGCCCAGCTGGAGCCAGACCTGATGTCCCCCATTCGCCAACCCACAGGGATTCCCCCTCTGGTGCAGGTTCTGTCAGTACTCCATTTTTTGGCAAGTGGATCATTCCAACAACAGTGGCCATATCATCAGGGATGTCTCAGCCTATGTTTTCTAAGGTTTTGTCCAGAGTGTTGTCTGCCCTGATGAAATACATGCAGAGCTACATTGTTTTCCCTGAGGTGGGCGATTTGGCTACAGTGAAGGGTGATTTCTATGCCCTTGGACATATCCCCAACATCATTGGTGCCATTGATGGGACCCATGTGGCTTTGGTTCCCCCCAGTGGAAGTGAGCAGGTGTACAGGAACAGAAAAAGTTATCATTCAATGAATGTCCAGGTGGTCTGTTTGGCTGACCAGTACATCTCCCATGTAAATGCCAAGTTCCCTGGGTCAGTGCATGACGCGTACATCATGCGAAATAGCAGCATCCCTTATGTGATGGAACAGCTACAGAGACACCGTGTGTGGCTAATAGGTGACTCTGGTTACCCCAACCTGTCGTGGCAACTTACCCCAGTGAGGAATCCCAGGACAAGGGCAGAGGAACGGTACAATGAGGCCCATTGGCGAACTAGGAGGATTATAGAAAGAACCTTCGGCCTCCTGAAGGCCAGGTTTAGGTGCCTGCATATGACAGGTGGATCCCTAATGTACTCACCAAAGAAGGTGTGCCATATCATCGTGGCCTGCTGTATGCTTCACAACCTGGCTTTGCGACGCCAGGTGCCTTTCCTGCAGGAGGATGGTCCAGATGGTGGTGTTGTAGCAGCTGTGGAGCCTGTGGAGAGTGAAGAGGAGGAAGACGACGGGGACGACACAGACAACAGGGACACAGTGATACAACAGTATTTTCAGTAGCACACAGGTACGAATCAACCACGCCATTTTACATTTACTTAAAGTCTCCTGCCTCTCTACTGTCTGAGTTCCCCCCCAGTTCCTGTTAACTGAGTTGTGACTTTCCCTTCCGTTTTCAGAGCTGTGGGCCCCACTGCGTGACTTCTGCTTTGTTTGCCCATGGACTACAGCTGTGTGACAGTGGTATGTTGTCATCACAATGTAACTGAACATTTCTGCACCGTTATGTCTAATACCTTTGTTCAAAATACAAGCAGACTCCAGATTTTTTAAGTGCAATAAGTGATTTAATTGAAGTGCTACATTTAGGAACATGATTGTAAAACGGTGATGGGTGATGGTGGAGTAATGTCCATGGCAGAGTCCAGTTCTCAGTCTCACAGGTGCATTGTCCATATGCCTGTGGAAGGATGGAGCAGGGGCAGTTCAAGGTTGGACAGGGTGACAATGTGGGACAGTGGGATGACATCAGGGGGTATCGTTTGCTGGCAGGGGTCTTGGCATCCTACTCTGTCTTCTTGTGAGATCTCAGGTTCCGCTTGCGGGGTGGTTCTTCTTCTGCAGGAGGTGGGGTTCTGGTGGCCTGTCGTTGTGTGGGGTCCTCCTGTCCACTAGCGCCGGCGGAGGTGGTAGGCTGTTCCTGGCTAGTGACAGGGGCCCTTTGTGGTGCCACATGGTCCCGCAATGTGGTGACTATCTGGTTAAGGGCCACGACGATGGTCCCCATTGCGGAACTAATGTTCCTCAGTTCCTCTCTGAACCCCATGTACTGTTCCTCCTGCAGTATCTGGATCTCCTGGAACCTGGCCAGTACCGTAGCCATCGTCTCCTGGGAGCGGTGGTATGCTCCCATGATGGAGGAGAGGGCCTCTTGGAGAGTCGGTTCCCTGGGCCTGTCCCCCCCCTGTCGCACAGCAGCCCTCCCAGTTCCCCTGTGCCTCTGTCCCCTGGACGGTGTGCCCACTACCACTGCCCCGAGGTCCCTGTTGTTGGGGTGGTGGGTCAACCTGGGTGCCCTGTAGTGGTGGACACACCGCTGATTGACGTGTCCTGGAGACAGAGGCATGGGCCCGCTGGGTGGGAGCTGTGCTGGTGTTCCCAGAGGGGGTTGGGTCTGGTGTAGCCTGTGGCTGTCTGTGGGGAAACGACTGTCCCGAGGTTCCCGATGGGCCGGGCTGGTCATCTGGGTCCAGGGAGACAGAGCTGCTGTCATCACTGGGGGCCTCTTCTGGGGGTGGGATGGACATCTCTGGACCCTCTTGTGCGGTGTGATGGCGTTCGGGTCCTGCAGGGGTATAAGAGTATGGTTATTGCTTCTGTGTGTGGCATTTCGTGTAATGGGTGGGTGGCCGTGTACCCCAGTGCTGGCATTCCCTTGTGGGGGCTTTTGTGACGGTGGCGTGTGGGGGTGATGGGTGTGTGCAGTGGGCATGCTTTGGGGATGGGTGTCCATGCTTTGGGGACGCATGCAGGGCTAGGTTTTGAGATGGGTGGGATGTGATGGTGAGCCATTTGCAAGGAGTTGGTGTGATGGGGGTGGGGGTGAGGGTGGGGGTATGATTTGGCATGCAGGTGGGGTGGGGGGAATGAAGTAGTGGAGATTTGACTTACCAGAGTCCATTCCTCCGCCTACTCCTGCGAGGCCCTAAGTATGCAGGATGTGCAAGACTTCCTCCTCCCATGCTGTGAATTCTGGGGGAGTAGGTGGGGGTCCGCCGCCAGTCTTCTGCACCGCGATGTTGTGCCTTGATACCATGGAACGCACCTTCCCCGGTAGGTCGTTCCACCACTTCCTGATGTCGTCCCGATTGCGTGGATGCTGTCCCACAGCGTTGACCCTGTCCACTATTCTTTGCCATAGCTCCATCTTCCTGGCAATGATGGTGTGCTGCACCTGTGCCCCGAAGAGCTGGGGCTCTACACAAACTATTTCCTCCACCATGACCCTGAGTTCTGCGTCAGTGAACCTGGGGTGTCTTTGGGGTGCCATGGGGTGGTGTGGATGAGGTGAGGGGTGGTGTATGTGTTGTAGAGTGTGGTGAGTGTGGTGGTGTATGGTGTTTTGTGCGTGGAAATTGTGTGGGTGATGTTGTGATTTGCCTCTGTGTGATGGTCTACTCTATGCTGTGCTCTCTCTCTCTGTCCTTGAGGTCGCAAGGGTTTGTGGGTGATGTGGGTGTGTGTTTTATATTTAATTGGGTGTGTGGGAGTGGTGTGTGTATGTGTCTCAGGTGTGTGTATTTTGATTTGTCCAATGTGGTAGTGTTTTGTAAAGGTGTGTGTATTTTGAGCGCGGCGGTGTGTACCGCCAATGGAATACCGCAGTTGAAAGACCGCTGCGGGGATTTGTGGGTCGGAATGGTATGGGCGTATTTCTGTTGGCGTGACGGTGGAGGTTTGGTCATCGCCAGTTTCCCGCTGACCTTTGGTGTGGCGGACTTTTGTTGTTGTCCGGTTTTTGGCGGGTCAGAATGACCGTGGCGGTTTACCGCGGCGGTGTTATGGCGGTCTTTTGACCGGCAGTAAGCGCCTTTTACCGCCGAGGTCAGAATGACCCCCTATATGTCCTACCTTAACCATACACTGCACCCTGCCCTTGGGGCTACCTAAGGCCAACCTTAGGGGGGCCTTACATGGAAGAAAATGGAAGGTTTAGGCCTGGCAAGTGGGTACACTTGCCAAGTCGAATTTACTGTTAAAAGTACACTCACAGACACTGAAATGGCAGGTCTGAGATATGATTACAGAGCTACTTATGTGGGTAGCACAACCAGTGCTGCAGGCCCACTAGTAGCATTTGATTTACAGGCCCTGGCACCTCTAGTGCACTTTACTAGGGACTTACTAGTAAATCAAATATGCCAATCATGGATAAACCAATTACATACAATTTTACACAGAGAGCATATGCACTTTAGCACTGGTTAGCAGTGGTAAAGTGCTCAGAGTTCAAAAGCCTGCAGAAGCAGGTCAGAAAAAATAGGAGGCAGGAGGCAAAAAGACTGGGGATGCCCCTGCAAAAAGGTCCATTCCCAACAGGGCTGTATTTGTTCCCTACATCACACAGGGCTTGCTTTAATCATGTGCTCACTGCCTTGGCAGAGTCACAATTGTTTCAATCTCTCCCAATGTTAGTGAATATCACAACAGTTATATAAAAATCCAGATGGGAATAGAAATTGTTTTTCAGTCTCTTGCCTTGACTGATAAGAAGGAGGTCATTAGGAGTCTTTAATCACTTGTTAAAGGATGAAAGGCATTTACTTATGAAGCCCCTCCTTGATAGGTCCAAGGGCAGGAACTACTTCATTACACCCACCTTGCACAAACCAAGGACTAGTGTGTGTAATTAGCATGTGCAACTCTCACCCCAACTTGTGCAAAGACAGCAAGGGTGCACATATATTCTATATATATCTATAGGTATCTATGTCTATCTGTAAAAATGCCCTGTGCCATCTTTTCATTTCAGAAGAGGGTTATTGTGAGCTACACTAACCCTCTGAGAAGCAACCAACTGAGAAGCAGCACAGTTGTCATTTGCGCTAATATATATGTGAGAAATTGCATTTTTGGTTGACTGGGGTGTGAAAAGGAGACCACGCTGCCTGCATCAGAGGGTCTACAATGCTCGCACCACCACCTCCAGCTCCCAGCCTGCAACGGGACTGTCCACCCACTTTCCCCATCATGCCCAGAAATGCTGGGATTGAAAAGGATACCAAGCTTCCCGCAGCATGGGGTCTACCACGCTTGCCCCACCCCCTACTGCTCCCAGCCTGCAATGGGGCTGTCCGTCCACTTTCCCCATCACTCATGGAGGTGCTGGGATTGGAAAAGAGACCATGTTCCTGCAGCTCATGGTCTACTATACTCGCAGCACTGCCTACAGCTCCCAGTGTGCAGCGGGGCTGTCTGTCCACTTTCCCCATCATGTCCAAAGGTGCTGGGGTTGAAATGGAGCCTGCACTTTCCACAGCATGGGGCACACATGGGATGCACCTGGGCATGTGCCAAAAGCGGGCCAGTCTGTGCTCATCCATGGGAGGACAACGCTGGGCTGGGCCTATCCTCTTTAGCCTTGTTAAGCCCTCTCTGTTTGGTGAACTAGCTGTTTTGTTTATTGGAGGTAAGCGCCATCTGGGATTGCCATGGGCAAACGTAAGGTGAGCGGGGCACCCGTAAGGTCAACAATAACTTCTTGCTCAACCACCACTAATGGCAATATGTTGGAGTGGGCTATTGGAAATATTTAGATGGAGATTACTCTGACCGAGTGGAGAATGTCCATGGATCGCTGCTCTACCAGGGAGTCCTCCCATGAGAACACTATGGCGGTCATTCCGACCGTGGCGGTCGGCCGTGAAGCGACGGTAAGACCGCCAACAGGCTGGCGGTCTTTTTTCTTGAATTCTGACCATGGCGGTTACCGCCATGGCCAGCCGCCGCTTCACCGTTCCGACCGCCACGGCGGTCGTCACATACTGCCGGCGGTATTCCAACCCGCCTGAACCCAGGTTACCACCATGGATTTCATGCGGTTTGGGACCGCCATGAAATCCATGGCGGTAAGCACTATCAGTGCCAGGGAATCCCTTCCCTGGCACTGATAGGGGTCTCCCCCACCCCCAAGGCCCACCCCGACTCCCTCCCCTACCTCCCCCACCACCCCTGCCACCCCCAAAAGGTTGCAGGACCCCCGTCCCCACCCCGATCCCTAACATATACACACACATACACACATACACGCGCGCATTCATGCACGCACTCATGCACATACGCACACACCCCCGCATTCATGCACGCACTCATGCACATACACACACCCCCGCATTCATGCACGCACTCACACGCCCCCTCTACATACGCACATGCACACAACTCACAACACCCCCCACCCCTCTTCCCTAGCGGACGATCACCTTACCTGTTCCGGTGATCCTCCGGGAGGGAACGGGACCCATGGGGGCAGCTCCGCCGACACCGCCACGCCAACAGAACACCGCCACAGCGAATCACAGGTCGTGATTTGCTGGGCGGTGTTCTGTTGGCGTGGCGGTGGAGGTGGAGCTACCTCCACTTCCCCGCCTGCCACCAGTATGGCTGTTGGCGGCTCTTTGTCCGGAAACGGGCGGAGTGCTGCCAACGGTCATAATGGCCTGTGCGGAAGACCGCCAGCACTGGCGGTCTTCCGTACCGCGGTCCCTTGGCGGTCTATTGAAAAGACCGCTGAGGTTGGAATGACCACCTATATCTAATTGTACCTTGACAAGCCCAACTCTCATAGATTCCTCGGCTTGTTCACTGGCTCCTGATATTGCTCTGGATTTGGTTAATGGTGGCAGGGAGAGGCTTTCATTTCTTCAAGGCTTATTGAAAGCCCCCCAGATTCTGAACCAGCAGCAGCCAAGAAGAAAAACCCTATTGTAAAGGTACTAAAGGGGGCTCGTAAACATTGTATAAAGTGCCAGGGTCAGCTAGCGTCCTGGTGTCTCAAGCAGTGTAGAAATCAGTCGATGCAGACCGAAACCTTCGATTTTTTTTATTATGCATACATTTAACCCTGATTATTTATGCAGGAAACTCCACAACATTTTAAAGGGGAAATGAACCCTAATTAAGGAACAACTGAGATTGTTGAAAACAATATAACAGACACCCTCACCAAGATGTCCAGTTTAGAAAATACTGTGAAAGTGCTATTACTGTCGATTAATCCCCATATCAGTAGCTGGGCGAGCCCGTCAACGCAATTGGCTGCAACAAAGCTTCTCAAAGGCTCAAAGGGTCCACCTAATAATACTCTAAGGCCTACCCCACTACCTGCAGCTGGACCGGAGTTGGGCTCTCATAGTGGGGACTGGAAGGCCATGTTGCCTGTTGGGAGAGCAAGGGTAAGCATTACTGAGTCAGATATCCCTGGAACGTACTCAAATTCAGGTAAAGAATGTTTGGATTTACCTCCATGCGCATACGTTTTAGTGCTGGCTGGGGTCCCTCCCCTTAAGGGCTCTCAGCCTGAATCGTGGCTGGATTTACGTAATAATTGTGCAGACTGGCATAGTAAATATAAACAGTTTAATGTAGGTAGAATAAATGAGATTATAATGGCGTGTAGAGTGGGGTGGGTGGGCCGCTCAAAAAAAGACAGATGGGGACTGCAGTGTTGTGAATTTTCGAAGACCCTCTTGTGTGAAAACCCTGTTAAACTCACAGGGGCAGTAAAGAAACTAAAATTTGTGCTCTCCCTTAGGGGAATTTTTATAACCCAAAGATGCTGCAAGACCATAGGGGATGTTACAATAGCCATCCCACTTATTCACAGTTTATTTCTTATAATAGGTTTTCTGGCCTGAGTAATCTTAACGATTTGGATTGACTGGCGACTTGCGCCATTGAAAACCCAGTACCTTAAATAGATATAGTAGCTCAACTGCCTCATCCAGATCCTTTTGTAGATTCCTGGAAGCACTTGGCTTCGGCGATTCCTCGTTGTGGATATTGAGTTGGAATGTGGCTGGTCTTCTTTCCAAAATTATAGTACCGGAGTGGGTTGCCTTTACAAAACAATATGAGATACTGAGGTTTCAGAAAACCTGGGCAACGCTGGATTTGTTTATTGATGGGTTTCAATGCTATTGCACTCCTGCCATTCCCTCCCAGTCAGGGCGAGTTTCGGGCAGGTTAGCAATATTGGTGAATCTTTCTGCTAGGGGCCATTCCCGAGGTATAGAAACCAACAGTGGAAATTTTCAGGTAGTGAATTCCAACATGGGTGTTACCCTGTATTTAATTTTTTTTATGATAATGATTTTAGCAACACGCCGAATACCGAATTTTAAGTCGATTTGGTTTTATTACCTATTAGCAAAGTGGAGAAGGCACTAAAGGCAATTTGGCAGGCTATTGTCTAGCTGGGGGTTTCAGCGCTAAGCTCTACACCAACCATAAGCTAACGATCAGTTCAACGGCCATAGGAACTGGTCTTCCTGACATCTCCTATAATACAGACACTTAGGGGGTGGAACTGCAGCCCTGTTTAGCCTCCCATGGTTTTAACAATGTTATGCATGTTGCCCCGCATGCTGCCCCTTTGTTAGCAACTTTCAGGGGTCGTGGCGGCTCTTCTACCATAGATTATTTTTGATATCACCCAGTCTTCATTGCTATATGGGAGGGTAGTCTCTTCTGACTTTGTAGACCACAAGCCGAAGGAGGCAGCTTTTATGCTGTGTCCCAGAGCAAAATACAGACTTGAGTGTGATAGTAGAAACATCCACCATCTACTGATGGACTGAGATTAGCCTGGAGAGCAGTGGAATCTGATTTACTGTTCCATGACATAATAGCCTATCCAAGAACGATATTGGCTGTGAGGTTGTAAAGGCATTCACCAAACTTTGTGAGAATATCAGGGCAAAATTACTGCACAATAGTTACCAACCCTGGGTGGTTCGCTCATGAGTGTATGGTGGTCAATCATCTATTATGTAGGGCACTGACAGCCAAACTGACAGACCCTGCAGAGGTGGCATTTCGGCGTAAGGTTTACAAACAGGTAACTAACATGAAAGTCGGTAGTGGTCCAGCCCCAATGGGATTCCTTGGCTCCATCAGCAGTTAAAGAGAATAGCAAGCTGTTTTGGGAGGCCATGAGGGATATGAAGCACATGAGTCAAGCAGTGTCCCCGATCAGCTCTCATGTTTTCAGTGGGGCATTAACCTTTACTGGTTCTTGGGCACCACATATTGCCCACTGTAGGGTAAAACTAATGAAGTCAACGGTATTTCTTTTAGCTTACCACAGCCCAGCTGTGGGTGTGCACTTATTACTCTATTAGAAATTTACAAGTCGCAATGTATAACCCTTTGCAACCTATGCAGCAGTGGTGTAGGGTATCCAGAAATGTGATGCGATCCAGCTTGAAGAGAACAGGTTTTTGCAGAAGGGTTTTGGTGCTCCCTATTTCTTCCTCCCATCTGATTTGTCACAGAGAACTGGGCATTTCATACATCGAAGATTATATTCGAATTCGCCCACCACTGTTATGGTTAGCAGTATAGAAAAAGGGTGCAAGTCTATTATTAGGGACTGCCTCAGTTATGGAATAGGTAGTGAGATTCTCTGGCGAGCCAGCTTGAAATTACATTTGCGCAAGATTGGTTTTATCATGCTTTTCCAGACCCTGAGGATATTCATAACATTAATAAATAAACAGTTGCAGTTGGCGCTGCTCAAATTGGTGGAGTCTGAAACATTGGCCACAGAGAGGAAGAAGCCGTGCGTGGAAGCCTCTGTGAATTACACAATGGTTACCCGACCCGCAGAGTAGATGCGTAGTGAGTTTGTTGTTTCACTATAGGGCAGGCATGATAAGATATTTTTTATGTTTCCCATTGTGTTTCAATGTTGGCCTCAACTTCATAACCTGTCCTTGTGTCTGGTCGTCTGGTAAAACAACAACACATTTTATATTTTTCTGTAAATACTATTCCATATACACTAGGTGTTTTTGATTCCCCTTTTAAAGACATGTGGTATAAAAAACCTCAGGGTCCTACTCTATATCTTTTTAACTCTTGATGACAAAGAGGTAATCGCTCATGTTGGGTATTTTTATGCGTAGCAGTGCGTGCGCATCGCTCCATGAACAATGACTAAATTTGGATAAAATTATCTAATTGTTTAGCTAAGTATCTGGATTGTGTAAGATATTTTTAGTTCCCATTTTTATAATTATTCTTTTGTCATTAAAAAAATAAATTAAACGTTTTTAATGTTTTATTCTTGTATGCTTGTATTTTTACAGATACTTTTAGTATTTGAATACAGTTTTATGATATGATGGTGGCTGGAGTGTGAGTCCTGCTCAAGCAGCAGTTACAATCCCTTGCAGGGTGAACCACAGAAAGTCACTAATTTAACCTGTGCTTAACCCTGGGTAGCTTGGAACAAAAAGCAGTCAGGCTAAACTTAGAGGCAATGTGTGAAGTACTTATGCAGCACACAAACAGCAATACAGTGTAAAAACAACACAAGTTCCAAACTAATTTACAAACATAGAGAAAATTGCAAAAAATTACTTGGCACCAAAATCATCAAAATCCAATTAGCAGACCCAGATTTATGAACTCGTAAAGTTTAAGGTTCAAAATAGCAAGTCCTCTGTTTTAGAAAATGGCCATCTGAGCACCTTTAGCACCATAACCAAGTATCCAGGAGTGGATGGAGACCCCCTGGAAGTTTATGACTCACTAAGGCTGGGTCCAGCTGTGGGTTCAAGGTGTTGTGAGACTGTTATGTTTCTGTGGCTCTGATCATGAGGTCAGCTAAACTAGCCTTTGGAGTCACTGCTGAAGTCCTACGGACCGGTGAAGATGCTGGGCTTCACAGCAGGGCTGACCTCTGAAGGTTCAAAACAGACTCCAGGGAGCAAAGCAGTTCTTCCAGGAACAGCCGCAGTCTGGTATAGTGCACAGCAGGTCACAGAGGCAGTCCTCTGAGAGTCCTTCTGCAGGTCCAGTAGTGAACTGAAGAGTGGGTCTGAAAGCCCTATGTTTATATCCTGGTCCCCTGCTTCTAGAAGTTGGGAGAAGTTTCTAGAATGGTTCTTTGAAGTTCCAGGAATTTCTTGCCTCTCCTGCCTGGGCTCCTAGCTGGCTGCACTGATTCACACTTTCAAACTTGTAATGATACATACAACTTTACCATTAAAGAGGTCTATCATTACAAGTTCATAGATACCAAATACAAGATATCTAGCACCCATGGTTTAGGAATTGCAGGTTATTAAATATAATAAAGACTCCACAATGTTATCCTATGGGAGAGGTATGCCCCATAGTAGTGCAAAATGAACTTGGGAGTTTTTCACTACTAGGACATGTAAAACTAAACAGTACATGTCCTGCCTTTTACTTACATGGCACTCTGCCCTATTGGCTACCTAGGGCCCACCTTAGGTGTGACTTATATAATAAAAGGGGAGTTTAAGGGTTGGCAAAAGGTTTTAAATGGCAAGTCAACCAGGCTGTGATGGCAAGACTGAGTAGGGTGGCACAATATGTGCTGCAGGCCCGCTGGTACCATTTAATATACAGGCCCTGGGTATATGATGTACCACTCTACAAGGGACTTACATGTAAATCTAATATGCCAATCAGGTATATGCCAGCCAAGTCATGTTGTAGAGACAGTACTTTAGCACTGCTTAACAGTGGTAAAGTGCACATAGTCCTAAGGCCAACAAGCAAAAATCCTGAAAAAAGTAAGAGGAGCACAATATGTGCGGCAGGCCTACTGATAGCATTTAATGTACAGGCCCTAGGTATATGGTATGCCACTCTACAAGGGACTTACATGTAAATTAAATATGTCAATCGGGTATATGCCAACTAACTCATGTTTTAGAGGGAGAACACAAGTACTTTAGCACTGATTAACAGTGGTAAAGTGCACATAGTCCTGAGGCCAACAAGCAAAAATCCAGCAAAAAGTAGGAGGAGAAAGGCAAAACGTTTGGAGGTAACTGTAGAGAAAGGCCATTTCCAACAGGGCCCCTGTCAAACCTAAAGCCAATTAAGACTAATTAATACCTTGATGGACTTCTCTGCTTAGGTGATACAACTTGGATAATGTCCCTTTACTGCAAGGGCACTTGCCAGTTCTAAGCCTCTCTGAATACAGTTGGGGCCCTCTGTCTACACTCTTCTGAGCCACTGAACTGACCCACGGGAAACCCTTCTCTTCACCTGTGGGCCACATCGTAACCTTAACTTGCTCACAGATGCATCCCAGTAGGCAGACAGAACAACCATTGCCAAAAAAGTGACGTGGCCCATTCCATCCCTTGGTTCAGACTTCTGTCCCCAACCAAAGGAAAATGATGTCCACAAGGACAGCAACCAACTTAGGTCACTGACAGTTTTCGTTGTTAAGATCCTAGCCCCAGTCCTCCCTTTGACCTTTGAAGCTTCTCAGAGTGGGGGGGCAATAGCTCAGGTGACTTGCACCCTTTTTCCACTCTCCCTCCCACCACTTCAGGGGTGGCCTACTGAGACTGGTCGCTCAGTCTAGCGTCTGGACCCTGAGGCTGGACAGGAGTCAGAGGTGAATCTTCCATCCCCCTACCCCTCCATCTGGGTCTCTGTAACCTCTGCTATGGAGTGCTACCCCCAGAAAACTGAACTGGTAGGGTGCTTTTAGCAACTGGCCCACTAAGTTCTCCTTACACTGGGGGAACTCATTCACCAGAATGCAGTCTATGGGCATCTGGGGAATAACTATGACCCTTTTCTGGGTCACCTCCTCACCCCGCCCCAGGGATCCAGGGCCATAGGGAAGAAAAGTCCTGTCCATGGGCCTGAGTTACCCTACACACCTGGCTGGTGTACTGCTGTGGAGAAACTGGCCTTTCCACTATCAAGGCCTGGCTAGCCCCAGTGCCACTCAGAGCAGTGACAGTGATCCCATTCACCTCCACCTGATGGAAGTTATGACTACACCCTCAGAGATCACAAACTCACCTTCTGAGTGTGTCCCCCAAATAAGTGAGATTAGGGCATGTTCTATCTCTTCTTCCTGGGGACTACCTACCCTTAAGGCAGGCCACATGGGCCACTCCTGTAGAGTTTCCACCAGTGGGTGGGTCTTTGGACAGACAGAGTCTCCCTGCTTGTGTTGTCCTAGTTCAGAACAATTAAAGCAGCAGGGTTGGAAATGGGGCACACTGGGCCACCTCCCACCAGAACTTCCCTCATTCTTTTCAGATGGAACATGGGAATCATGTCCTCCCCCCCTTACCCTAAGTCTTGTCGGGGTTCCCTTTGTCCTCTCCTTCCTTCTGCTGGGGGGAACCTGAGCCATGCTTCTTGGAGTCACTCACAGGTACCTTTTTGGACACTCTGGTGCTGGTTCAGAGGTCCACCTCCTCAGCAATTTTCCTGGGGTGAATCAGCTTGCTGTCTTTCAGGTATTGACGCAGGTCTGGAAAACAGTAACTGAACATGTGCTTTCTAGCAAAAAATTGTGCAGCCCTGCAGTAACGTTTACCTTGTTAATCTTCACCCAACATTCCAATGAGTGGTAAAAGTAAACCACAAAATACCACCAGGACTGGTGAGACAGTTTCCTACTGGCCCTGAATCTCAACCTGCGCTCTTCTGGGGTGAAGTCATATTTCATGACAGGGGTCTCATTCATAGTGAATACCTCAGCCTGTCCCCCTTCTCTAAGGCCAGTCAGGCTTACCTTCCATCACTAGCTATGTTGACACATGACAACTCCCCAAACGTCCTCAGGGATCATGTGTGCTTCTAGAGTGACCTCGCATATCTCAAACCATCTGTCTATGCCCTCCCCTCCCTAAAGTCAAGCACCAATCCCTAGATGTGCGGACCCTTCCCTCATTACTGAGCATGGTACTTTCACTGCCACCATTCCTGCCAGACTATACTAGCTGTTTGGCTTTCAAGTCCAGCTCCTTGAGACTGAGCTCATGGGCCATCATCTTCTCTTCCAAAGCCAGTCTCCTTTCCTCCAAAGCTCTCTCAGACTTCCTTTCCTCCACCAGGGCTTTTTCAGCCCCAACTCTGCTCTCCTCTGCAACCAGTTGGGACAGCTGTAGCCTCAAATCTCTCTCAGCCTGTCTGTCCTTTAACTCCTCAAGAGATAGGGATTGTGAGGAGACACTGCTGTCTGCATAGGATCCAGCAGGGGACTCCCTCTCTGTGAGATCCCCTCCTATCCTTGGAGCCAAGTCATTTCCCGCCTCATCCTTCTCAGGGCCATTTCCCTCTTGGGGCCCTGATTCTGAGGTATAACCAGGGCTCTGCCTTCTCCAGGGTGGTTAAGTACCCCTCCTCAGACTCTTTCTGTGGTGTAGCCTGCATTCTGCAGACCTCCTCTCAGACTTTAAGGGCTATCTAGTAACCAACTTTGGATAACCCTTAGGGATTTTCAGTCCTCTATCCCTGCACAACTTACTCAGCCATGACATAGCTCGTAATGGTGTTGATATCCAACTCCAACTGTGATTGGCCCCTAGTAGATACACTGCTTCCTGTCCCATCCCAGACATTCTGCAGCTCAGGATTCTTCTCCTTTGGTGTTGCTTGCAGCCTCTTGACTTCCTTAAGGCACGGGGGGATAGCTGTAGGTCCACCTTGGAAGCATTCCTGCCCACATTCAGTTCTTTTTCGTTGCAGAACCCGCTTTAGCTCTCTAACAGTGTAGAATGCTAGGCAGTTGAGATCCATGGGCATTCTGTCAAGGTATCTCAGGTGCAACACAAAAGGAGTCCCAAGTTAACAAAGGTGAAGCAGGATTAACATTTTTAAAAATTGCCAATTGAGAGAAAAAGGAGGATTTAAAAATCAATTCTGAGGCCAAATTATTTATCTGGGATTTTTGTGTACAAAAATCACTGTATGGCACTGCACAAAAACAAGTCCTGATCCCACCTCTGCCACCAGAGTGAAAAATTGTTTTTTTGTTGATTGATGCAACTTAATCAGTGCCCGTCTGCTGCTCCACGCATGAGTGAGGTACTTCTTTTTAACTTCTAGGGGGCTGCAACCATAAGGCGTGTGACTGGCAAAAACATGCCCAGCAGGACAAACAATATTGCAAATTTATATTTTCCATAGTTAACTCTTTTTGTTTAATTTGCCAAGTCTTCTTTTCTCACTTTGAACTTATGTTATATCTTACTATTGCTGGTGAGTGCTGTTGTCAAAAGTTGATGGTTATCTACTTCCAAATAAATGCAAAGGTACACTGCTTATTTCTTATGTGCAATTTCTGAAATTATGCTTTAACACATAATCGTGCAGTACACACCAATCCACCCCACTCCAATCCAATCTGCCCCACTCCAGTCCATGCCAATCCTCCCCACTTCACCCCACACAAATCCATTCCACTCAATCCAATTCACCCCAGTCAGTCCAATTGATCCCAGACAATCCAGTCTACCCCACTGTAATCCCCTAACCCGCCCCATCCACTCTGCCTCATCTGCCTCACTCCAGCTGCTCCAATCAAAAACAATTTCCACCACTCTGATCAAAAACAACCTGCCCCACACCAATCCAAAACAATCTGCTCAAATCCAATCCAAAACAATCTTCCCCAATCCAACCAGCCCAACTCCAATCTGCCACCTTCAAATCCAAAACAATCTGACCCTCTCCTGCCCCACTCTGTTCAAAACACTCTGTCCCACTCCAATCTGCCCCACACAGATCTACCCAATTCCAGTCCTAAACAATCTGCACCATGGCAATCCAAAACAGCCTGCCCTACTCCAGTCTACCCCACTCCAATTTAAACAATGTGCACCACTCCTATCTAAAGTAATCTTCTCCACTCCAGTCTGCCCCACCCTAAACCTAAACAATCTGTCCCACACTAATCCAAAACAATTTGCCCCACTACAATACAAATCCATCTGCCACATGCCAATCCTAAACAATCTACTCCACTTCAATCTGCCCCACTCCAATCTAAAACAATGAACCCCACTCCAATCAAAAACAATTTAACCCACTGTAATCTGTTCCACTCAATCCAGAAAATGCTGCTCCATTCCAATCTGCCCCAGTGCAATCGAAACAAATCTGCCCCACTCCAATCCAAAACACTATGCCCCACTCCAATCTGCCATTTCCAAACCAAAACAATCTGACACTTCAGTCTGCCCGACTCCAATCTCCCCCACTCCACACCAAAACAATCTGTCCAACTTGAATTTGCCCCACACCAATCCAAATAAATCAAATAAATCTAACCCACTCCACTCTGCCCCACTTCAATCTGCCTCTTACCAATCCAAAACAATGTGCCCCTTCCAGTCTGCCCCACTCTAATCCCAAACAATCTGCCCCATTCCAATCTAGCCCAAAACAATCTGCTCCATTCCAATCCAAAGCAATCTGCCCCGGTCCAAACTGCCCAACTCCAATCTGCCACCTTCCAATCCAAAACAATCTCCCTCTCTCTTGCCCCACTCCAATCCAAAACAATCAGCCCCACTCCAGTGCAAAGAAATCTGCCCCACTTCTGTATAAACCACTCCTATCTACCCCAGTCCAATCTAAAACAATGTGCACCACTCCAATCTAAAACAATCTTCTCCACTCTAATCTGCCCCACTCCAATCCTAAACAATCTGTCCCACTCAAATCCAAAACAATTTGCCCCACTTCAGTTCAAATCAATCTGCTACATACTAGTCCAAAACATTTTATCCCACTTCAATCTGCTCCACTCCAATCCAAATCAATCAGCCCCTCTCCATTTAAAAACAATTTAACCCACAGCTATCTGCCCCACTCAATCCAAAACAACCTAACCCACTCCAATCCAAAAAGGTGTGCCCCACTGGAATCTGTCCCACTCCATTCCATACAAATCTGCCCCACTCTAATTCAAAACATAATGCCACACACAAATCTGCCAATTCCAAACCAAAACAATCTGACGCACTTCAGTCTGCCCCACTCCAATCTGCCCCACTCCAGACCAAAACAATCTGTCCCACTTGAATTTGGCCCACGCCAACCCAAACGGCTTTGCTCCACTCTGCCCCACTCCAATCTGCCCAATACCAACCCAAAACAATGTGCCCCACTCCAGTCTGCCCCACTACAATCCCAAATAATTTAATGCACTCTAAGTCCAACAATCAGGACCGATCCAATCTACCCCACTCCAATATGTCTTCCACACTCAACCCAAAACAACCTGATCCACTCCAGTCCAAAACATCTGCCTTACTCCAATCTGCTACATTCCAATCCACAACAATCTGCCACACTACAATCTGCCCCACACCAATCCAGACAATTTGCCGCAGTCCATTCTGCCTCACCATAATCCAAAAAATCTGCCTCACTCCAATCCAGAACAATCTGCCCACTTCAGTCTGCCTCACATTAATGCAAAACAATCTGCCAATGATACAAAACACTCCAGTCAAAAGAAATGGGCCTCACATCAATCTGTACCACTCCAATCAAAAACAATCTGCCCCACTCCAATGTCCCAACTCCAATCCACAACAATCTTCTCCACTCCAATCCCAATGAATCTGCCCCACTCCAATCTAAAACAATTTGCCCCACTGCAATCCTAAATAAATGCCATCTTCAAATCTGCCCCACGCTAATCCAAAACAATCTGCCCGATGCCAATCCAAAACAGTCTGACCCACTCCTGTCTGCCCCATTTCAGTCCAAAAACATCTGCCCCACTTCAATTTGCCTCTCGCCAATCCAAAACAATCTGCCCCACACCACTCTGCCCCACTCCAATCTGCCCCACACCAGTCCAAACAATGTGCCCTACTCCAATCTACTCCACCCAATCCAAAACAATTCACCATACTCCAAGCCAAAACAACCGGCCTCACTCCAATCTGCCACATTCAATCAAAAACAATCTGTCCCACTTCAATCTGTCCACTACAATCTAGAACAGTATACCCCACTATACTCTAACACAATCTGCAGCAATGCAATCTGCTCCACTTCAATCCAAAACAATATGTCCCACTTAAATCTGCCTGAGTCCAGTCCACAAAAATATGCCCCACTCCAAACTGCTCCACTCCAGTCCAAAACGTTCTGCACTTCGCTCCACCAATCTGTCCCACTCAAACATGCAAAATTCCAATCTTTTCCACTCCCATCCAAAACAATCCATCCCATTCTGACCTTAAAAGAAATCTGCCTAACTCCAATCCCCCCCACTCCAGTCTGCACCTCTCAACCCAAAACAATCGGCCCCACTCCAGTCTGCAGCAATCCAATCCAAAACAATCTGCCCTACTCCAATATGCCCCACTCCAAATCCAAAACAATCTGCCCAAATCCAGTCTGCCCCCTTCCAATCCCCAAAAATCTGCATCATCGTAATCTGCCCTGCTTCAATTTGGCCCACTTCAATCTGTCCCACGCCAATCCAAAACAATGTGCTTATATCCAATCTGGCCCACTCCAATCCCAAACAATATGCCGCACTCTGACCTTAAACAATCGGTCGCACTCCAATCCAAAACAATCTGTCCCACTCCAGATGTGGTCCATTTCAATCTAAAAATAATCTGCCCCACTTCAATGTGCGCCACTCCAAACCAAAATATTCAGCCTGACTCTAAACCAAATCAATGTTCCCCAGTTCACTCTGCCCCACTCAATCCAAAAAACATTGCCTCATTCTATTCAAAAACAATCTGCCCACTCATATCTGCCCCAGTCCAATCCAAAACAATCTGCCACACTACAATCTGCCCCACACTAATCTAAACAATCCACCCCACTCCATTCTGTCCCACTGTAATCCACATAATCAGCCTCACTCCAAACCCAAACAATGTGCCCACTCCAATCTGCTTCATATTAATACAAAACAATCTACCACACTCCAGTCAAAAGCAATCTGCCTCACTTCAATCTGTACCACTCAAATCTAAAACAATCTGTCCCACTCTAATCTCCCACACTCCAATTCACAACAGTCTTCCCCACTTCAAACCAAATGAATCCGTCCCACTCCAATTCAAAACAATCTGCCCCACTCCATCCAAAACAATATGACACACTCAATCTGCCCCACTCTAATCCCCAAAAAATCTTCCCCACTCCAATCTAAAACAGTCACCCACTCCAATCTGTACATTCAAAAACAAAACAATCTTCCCCACTCCAATCAGCTGTACTCCAGTCCAAAACAATCTGCCCCACTTCAATTTTCCCCTCACCAATCCAAAACAATCTGCCCTACTCCACTCTGTCCCACTCCAATCTGCCCCACACCAATCCAAATCAATGTGCCCCACTCCAGTCTACTCCACTCAAATCCAAAACGATCTGCCCCATTCCAATCCATAACAAGTTGCCCCACTCCAATCCAAAACAATAAGCCCCACTACAATCTGCCCCATTCAATCCAAAACAATCTGCCCCACTCCAGTCCAAAACAATATGCCTCACTTAAATTTGCCCCTCACCAGTCCAAAACAATCTGTCCTACTCCACTCTGCCCCACTCCATTCTGCCGCACCCCTATCCAAAAAAATGTGCCCTACTCCAATCTACTCCACTTCAATCCTAAACAATCTGCCCCACTCCAATCCAAAACAGGCTGCCCCACTCCAATCCAAAACAGGCTGCATCACTGCATTCTGCCCCATTCAATCCAAAACAATCTGCCTCACTACAATCTAGAACAATATACCCCACTACAATCTAACACAATCAGCCACACTGCAATCTGCTGCACTCCAGTCCAGAACAAACTGTCCCACTTAAATATGTCTCAATCCAATTAGAAACAATATGCCCCACTCCAGTCTTCTCCACTGCAATCCAAAACATTCTGCCCTACTCCACTTCGCTCCACACAATCTATACCACTCAAACATGAAATACTCCAATCTCCCCCACTCTCTACTGTAACAATCCACCCCATTTGGATCTAAAAAAATCTGCCCGGCTCCAATCTGCCCTACTCCAATTCAAAAAATATGCCCCACATCGGATCCAAAACAATGTGTCCCACTCCAGTCTGCACCTCTCACCCTAAACAAACTTCCCCACTCCACTTTGCCTGAAACTAATCCTAAACAATATGCCCAACACCAATCTGCCCTACTCCAATCCAAAACAATCTGTCCTAATCCAGTCTGCCCCACTCCAATCTACAAAAATCAGCATCTTTCAAATCTGCCCCACTCCGATTTGCCCCACTTCCATCTGTCTTACTCCAGTTCAAAACAATGTACCTCATTCCAGTCTGCCCCACTCCAATCCAAAACAATCTGCCGCACTCCACTCCTAAACAATCTGACATATCCAATCCAAAACAATCTGCCCTACTCTAATCTGCCCCATTCTAATCTAAAAAAATCTGCCCCTCTCCAATCCAAAATATTCTGTCCCACTCCAAACAAAATCAATCTGCCCCACTTCACTCTGCCCCACTCAGTCCAAAACAATCTGCCTCACTCCATTTGAAAACAATCTGCCTCACTCCAATCTGCTATACTCCAATCCAAAACAATCTGCCCAACTCCAATCCAAAACAATCTGCCCCACGCCAATCCAAAGCAATCTGCCTCACTTCAATCTAAAGCAATCTGCCCCACATCAATGTTCCCAACTGCAATCTAAAACAATCTGCCCACTTTAATCTGCCCATTCCAATCCAAATCAATGTGCCCAATTCCAATCTGCCCTACTCCAATCCAAAACAATCTGCCCAACTCCAATCCAAAACAATCTGCCCCACGCCAATCCAAAGCAATCTGCCTCACTTCAATCTAAAGCAATCTGCCCCACATCAATGTTCCCAACTGCAATCTAAAACAATCTGCCCACTTTAATCTGCCCATTCCAATCCAAATCAATGTGCCCAATTCCAATCTGCCCTACTCCAATCCAAAACAATCTGCCCAACTCCAATCCAAAACAATCTGCCCCACGCCAATCCAAAGCAATCTGCCTCACTTCAATCTAAAGCAATCTGCCCCACATCAATGTTCCCAACTGCAATCTAAAACAATCTGCCCACTTTAATCTGCCCATTCCAATCCAAATCAATGTGCCCAATTCCAATCTGCCCTACTCCAATCCAAAACAATCTGCCCCACTCCAATGCAAAACAATCTACTCTACTCTACCCCATAACAATCTGCATACTTAAATCGGCCCCACTCCAAATCAAAACAGTCTGTATACTCCAATTTGCCCAACTCCATTCTGCCCCACTCCAGTTCAGAACCATCTGCCCCACACCAATCCAAAACCATATTCTCCACTCCTGACTGCCCCACTCCAATCTTTACCACTCCAATCCAATACAATTTGCCCTGCTCCAATCCAAACAATGTGCCACACTACAATCCCAACAGTCTGCCTCACTCCAATCTCAACAAATCTGCCCACTCCAATCTTAAACAATCTGCCCCACTCCAATCCCAAACAATATGCCCCACTCCAATCTGTCATGACCCAACCCAACCCAAAAAAATCTACATGGCTCCAATATAAAGCAATTATACTCCAATCAAAATCAATATGTAACACTCCAATGTGCTCCACTCCGATACAAAAAAATCTGCCTCACTTCAACCCAAATCAATCTGCTTCACTCCAATCCAAAACAATATGCTCCACTCAATTTGACCAACTTCCAACCAAAACAATTTGACCAACTTCCATCCAAAACAAACTGCCCCACTCCAATCTGCCCCACTCCAAACCAAAACAGTCTGCCTCAACCCAATCATAACAATCTGCCCTACTCCAATCTGCCCCACATCAAACTAAAACAATGTGCCCCACTCCAGTCTGTCCCAATCCAATCTGCCCCCCAATCTAAATCAATTTGCCCCACTCCAATCTGCCCCACTTTAAACCCAAACAATCTGCCTCACACCAAACCCAAACAACCTGTCCCACTCCAATGTGCTCAACACCAGTACAAAACAATCTGCCGCCACTGAAATCAACAAAATCTGCCCCACTCCAATTCAAAACAATCTGCCCATTCCAATCTGTCCCATTCCAATGTGACCCACTCATGCCCAAAACAATCTGACCCACTCCAATCCAAGACGGGCCCACTCCTGCCCACTTCATTCTAAAACAATTTGCCACACTCCACTGTAAAGCAACATGCCCACTCCAAACATCCACACTCAAAATCAACACAGTCTGTCCCACTCCAACCCAAAACAATCAGCCCACTCCAATCCAAAACAATCTACCCCACTCCAATCTCCATCACTACAATCCAAAACAACCTGCACCACTCCAGTCCATAACAATCTGCCCCACTACAATCTAGAACAATATGCCCCACTCCAATTTAACACAATCTTCCTCATTGCAATCTTTCCCACTCCAATCCAAATCAAAATAGTCTGCCCCACTTAAATCTGATCTAATCGAATCCAAAAATATGCCCCACTCCAATCTGCTCCAACCCATTCCAAAATACTCTGCTATACATCACTCCGACCCACTCAATCTGCCCACTCAAACCTACAACACTGTAATCTCCTCCACTCAAATCCAGAACAATCTGCCACATTCCGATCCAAACAAATCTGCCCCACTCCAAACTGCCACCCATCATCATCATCAAAATATTTTATTCAGCAGATTTTGTGTCATAAAAGTCAGATGAAAACAGAATACATAAATGTATGAGTTAAAATACAAAGAGAAAATATTAAAACAATAAGCACCTCTTTAAAAATGTTAGCCACAAGAATCCTTAGAAAACTAGATGCATACAAGCAAAATCACAAAATATTCAGTACATATAAAAAGCTTTACGCAAGGAGCCATCAAATTGAATTGGACCTTCAAGGCACTGAGTATGAAATTTAAATCAGCATGGTTAACCCTTTGGTACTCAGCTGTAACAAAAATGCAAAGGCAAAAACATGTGACTATTGATTAAATTGCTGTATTTGGGGCACATAAGAAGAACTAAACAATATAAAGTGCAGTGTGCTTTGTGGTGCTGGAATCTGGCAATGAAAATAAGGACGGGAAGGAAACCAAGAACCTTTCTGGGGGAAAGCCACTAAAAAATGAAATAATTTCATTAGAAATCATTTGCAAGTAAAGTGGTGGGTGTAGGGGAAGATCACTGGGACGACTGACAGTCCCTCCGCTAATGAAGGCAGGACAACCACCACCATAACATTGATTAAAAAATGCTTTGATCTGACTAGTTGAGATGGAAACTAAACTGTCAGGATAAGAATAAAAAGAGGGGAAACCCAATCTTTCACAACTTGTCTTGATGTATTTAAGCCAAGAACTATCTTGATTCCTATGAAGACATGCAATCTCTGATTATAGTTTGACACAGCTGCGCCTCCTGATTGGTACAGATCCTGTGCCACAACAAAAGGGGCTGAAGCCCTATATGCTCTCTCAAGTAGGAAAGCACAACCTCTTCATGACAAAACGCAACAGGAGTGGACTGTGTGTGGGACTGCCAACAGTCTCCTCAGAAACTTATTTTCAAGGATCTGAAGAGCATTGCAGTCCTCCCAACCCCAAACCCCACCTCAAAAGCGGCCACTGAGACATGTTTACTTTTAAAGATACAAATGATTTCTCTCACCGGCCTATGGCCAGCCACTATGAAAATCTAAAAATGGCATCAATAGAGCGCTGAAATTGCATTGCTCTCACTTTAAGTATAAACTTCCAATTATGATCTTTATCAAATGGGTTCCCCAAATAGATAAAATGAGGGGACATCAGAATTTCCTCACCATTAAGCAAAAACATTTTAGACTTGGGTGGACACATTTCATCACAAAACATTTAAATCAATTAATCTTAAGGCCCAAAGGCCCTCATTATGACATTAGCAGTACGGAACGCTTACCGCCATGCTGACTGCTACCAACATACCACAGCCGAAGCGGATTACCGGTACCCATATTATGACACACACATAGCAATCTGTCACTATACAGCCACACACGCAAGTCTGCCAGCCCAAAGGTCAGTGATAAACTGGAGGTAGCAAAACCCACACTGTTAAGCCAACAGAGCTACGCCCACAGCATTATGACCCAGGAATAACCGCAGCAAACATTCAATGGCGCTAAACTATTGGCGGTACATACCGCTGCGCTCAAAATACACACAACCTAACAAAACAACACCACATTGGACAATTTGAATAACAACCACCTGACACACATACACACACCACACCCACCCACACTACTATAAAAAACACACCCACATTACCCACAACCCTTTACGACTACAAACAAGTGCCATATGAGAGATAGCAAGACCACAGACAAGACCAAAGCCACACACCACCATCACCTATACACCATCCACACACCTTATATCACACACCCCAACACATCACCCCACACACCCTCACCCACACCACTCACACTACACCCATGGCACCACAACAACACCCAAGGTTCTCAGAGGAGGAGCTAAGGGTCATGGTGGAGGAAATCATCCGGGTAGAGCCACATCTATTCGGATCACAGGTGCAGCAGACATCCATTGCTAGGAAGATGGAGATATGGCAGAGAATCATGGACAGGGTCCATGCTGTGGGACAGTACCCCAGAACAAGGGATGACATCAGGAAGAGGTGGAACGACCTACAGGGGAAGGTGCATTCCGTGGCAGCAAGACACTAAATAGGTATACAGAGGACTGGCGGTGGACCCCCACCTCCTCCCCTACAACTAACAACATGGGAGTAGCATGTGATGGCAATCATGCACCCTGAGGACCTGGCAGGAGCAGGAGGAGGACTGTAAGTCAAATCTCTGTTACTATCACCCCCCTACCTTCATGCCATCACAAACCCCCACCCTTCCCCTCACTCCTATCACTCCACCACCTCACACACACCCTATCATCACAAACCACCCCTCCCAATACCAAGCCCTACATGTAACTCCAATGCACGAACTCCCATCACAGACCTGCATGGACACCCATCACTAAAGCATGCACACTAGAGAGAATCACCTAGCCACCAAAATGGCACTCACACAAGGCAAAGCTGCCAGGGCTGTAACATCCAGAGAGGGCAACACACCCATGCCCAAGATGACACACACAGAAACAATAACACTGCATTTACATCCCCACAGGTCCCCAAACTAATGTCACCGGAGAGGAGGTGCCAGCAACATCCATTCCACTCCCAGAAGAGGCCCACAGTGATGACAGCAGCTCTGGATGCCTAGATCTGGATGACCAACCTGGCCCATCAGGGATCTCCGGACAGTCGGTAACCCAGGCACAGTCACATACCACCACAGAGCCTCCCCCCTCAGGAAACACCAACACAGTACCCACCCAGCGGGCCCATACCTCTGTCCCCAGGACACGTCAATCAGCAGTGTGTCCACCACTACAGGGACCCCAGGCCACACCACAAACACAGGACGATCAGGGACCTGGGGTCAGTGGGCACATGGTTCAGGGGACAGAGGAACAAGACAACAGGGAAGCTGGAAGGACTGCTGTGCATCAGGGGGAGTACAGGCCCAGGGAACCGACTCTATAGGAGGCACTCCCCAACATCCTGGGAGTAAACTACCATTCCCAGGAGACAATGGTCCAGATACTGGACAAGTTGCAAGAGACCCATCGGCTGCAGGAGGGACAGTACCTGGGGATCAGGGAGGACTTGAAAGACATCAACACCACCCTGGTCACCATTGCAGGGGTGCTGGCAGACATGGCCAACACCATGAGGGAGGCAGTGGCACGCCAGCAGGCCTCTGACACTTGCCAAACCGATGAACAGCCTTCCACCTCCACTGCCACTAGTGGACATGAGGTCCCACCACAGGAACAACAGGCCACCAGCACCCCACCCCATGCAGAAGTAGAACCACCCCGCAAACTGTCCCTGCGATCCAGGCAGAAGCCAGAGATTATTGCCAAGACCCGAGCCAGGAAATAAAACTCTCCTGATTGTCACCCTTGTGTCCCACTCTGTCACCCTGGTCACCTTGAACTGCCATTGCTCCACTTTCTATGCCCCCTTGGACAATACACCTGTGAACTACATAGACTGGACTCTATCCTAGACAATCCTCCACCATCACCCCAGCCCATTGCACATCCCCCTCTACTTATTAGCACTTAAATAAACACCATTTCAATAAATTTAAGTATGGAGTCTGTCAAATGATTGAACTAAGTATTTGTTTAACAAGCTTTAAACACTGCAATACAACTGTACAGTAAGGTAAACATAGGAATGACCTGTAGTTGGCTGCAGTCAACACACCAGGAGTGATAGTGGGGCATGAATATCTCAAAATAGAGATACCAAAGGGTGCAGTAAGTGACCATAGAAGTGGGAAAATCAGCCTGCCAGTGACAATGTCAAACACAAAACTGCCAATGTAAAGTGAATTAACTGTTCTTACTTGTGTGTCATTGGAAGTATTGTTGTATTATTGCACTTCTGTTGTCCTCATCCTCATCCTCTGCCTCCTCATCTTCACTGTCCACAGGGTCCACTGCTGCCACACGCACATCTCCAGCCTCATCCTTCTGCAGAAAAGGCACCAGGCGACGTAAGGGAAGGTTGTGCAACATACAGCATGCCACAATGATCTGGCACACCTTCTTGTGTGAGTAGTACAGGGATCCACCTGTTAGATGGAGGCAACAAAACCTGGCCTTCAGGAGGCCGAATGTCCTTTTTATTATTCTTCTTGTTCGCCAATGTGTCTCATTGTAACGTTCTCTGCCCTGGTCCTGGGATTCCTCACAGGGGTCAGTAGCCATGAGAGGTTGGGGTAACCAGAGTCACTTGCAGATATTGAGGGACAACTGTTAGCCACAGACTAACCCTTAGGGCCCACACCATACCCATACACCAACACCTACTGAGTGGGAACCAGGGCTCACCTATTTAACACACCTGGTGCCTCTGGAATTGAGCCATCACATATCAGATGCTGCTATTTCTCATTATAAAGGCATCATGCACAGACCCAGGATTCTTCGCATTGACATGGGAGATGTACTGGTCCGCCACAGTCATGGAGTGAAAACTCTTTTGATTTCTGAACACCTGTTCATTTCTCCGGGAGGGGAGGACAAATGCAATATGTGTACCATCTATTGTTGGGGATGTGTCCCATTGCATAGAAATCAGCTTTCACCGTGGCCAAATCCTCCACCTGGGGGGAAACAATATATAACGGCGCATGTGTTTAATCAGGGCAGACAACACTGTGGTCAGCACTATTGAGAACATTGGCTGAGACATTCCCGCTGCCAAGCCCACTGTCACTAGGAAGGAGCCAGTTGCCAGGAAATGGAGCACTGATAGGATTTGCACAAGAGGGAGGATCCCGTTGGGCTGATGGATAGCAGATACCATGTCAGCTTTCCATTGGGCACACAGCTCTATGATTGTGGCCCTGTCCAGTCTATAGGTGAGGATAATGTGCCTGTCCTCCATTCTTGCCAAGTCCACCAGGGGCCTGTACATGTGGGGATGTCTCCATCTCCTATTCATCCACAGCGGTTTCAATCTAGGGGGCAAACGGTGAGCAGCTGGTCAATATTCCATATTTCCAAACAATACACTACATTGCATTTTGTGACTGTAACTGTATATTGTTGAATAGGCCCAAATGGTGCCTATGTGTACCATGAAGCAGTTAGGTGCCATGGCCTGCACTACCCCTGAAATGGTGTCTGCCTGTCCTGTATGGAGGCACATGTGGAAATGAGGTAATTCTGCTGACGTTGTGCTCTGTTGCGGGAGGCGGCCGAGAACCGCCATGCAACTCCTCATTGGATACCATTGGGCCCTATGGGTTAGAGTGGAAAAGGATGATGTAAGCCGGCAGTGACGGTACGCACCACCAGGGATGTGACTGTCATTTTCTATCTGTTCACTCACTTGCTACCTGACCTTCAACAGGAGAGGACCTACACTGCAAGTGCTGCTGTAAGCTGTGTCTGGAACCGACTATGGCTCGTGTCACTGGGGAAAGGGCCCCTGCCTTCACCACTGCAGAGCTGGAGAGACTGGTGGATGGGGTCCTACACCGGTACCGAATGGTATAGGGGCCTCCAGACCAACAGGTCAGTACACTGTGAGCACGATGCCTGGGGCATGAATGCATGAGTGCTGTGTGTGAGGGGCTCGTGTAGGGGGGAGGGGCTGTGGAAGGGCCCTGGGCAGCATGCTGCATGTATGGTGGGCAATGTCTGTGAGTAAGGGGATGTGAGGGCTACGGTGGGTCATGAGTGTGTAGTGAATCCTAGTTTGTTTTAAACGGGTTAACAGGAGTTAGCTTAGACGTAGGCTTGTAAACTCGTGCCCCCGTCACCCAGTGACTTTTAACCTACTTAGCTTGCTCTGGCTTAGTCCATTTAATTATTTATTTCCTTTAAAATGGCGGCCTTGTTTATAGTTATGCCACTTGTTATGGGTTCTATTATCAGTGTCACTGCGCCAAGGCGTCAAGATCATGCACGAAAGACAAACATACAGTGGGCATTCACACTTAGGGATTTTCCCTCTCTATACTTTTGAGGGATTGTTGATATTAATTGCCGTCCCAAGCATGCCTGTTATCTATTGTTATGAATAACACTTATGTCGGGGGACCTTGTAGATCTGTATAAATACAACACACTTTTAGACAGATAATCAGAGGGATTCCGACCAGAGGGCATCGCCACCATCGCTGATACCGATGCTGCAGTCATCTTGACACTGATCCAGTCTTCGTGTCCCTGCGGAGTCTGAGATAGAGACCTCATTCCAAGGTAACAAGGGTTGGGGGCTCCTCTCATGGACACGGTTTTGGCAGATTAGGTTTAACGAACCCAGCTCTTCCTTTTTAGGTAGGAGGTTAGACCTACTCTCCTTAGGGTATTAGGGCTTATTCCATCTTTTACATATACATATATTTCTTTCATATATTGCATAATGATGGGGGTCTTTATAACAATGACTCTCCTCTTTACAATACTGTTGCTTGGTATATTCATTATCCTAATCATTGCAGTTCATGCAACTTATCACAAATTGCAGTTATGTTGAATAAAAACTATTATAACTTTACTGCATCTGTGTCATTGCCTTTGTTTGTATGAGACATAATAAATCTGTGAGAAAAGGGTAATTTCCGTTTAACCACGACAACCCTGAGATATTGTATTTTGAGTCCATGCGTAAGTGACTGCTACAAATCTCCTTTTACTATTGTGTTTTTGGTGAGGTACTGCTAGTAAGCCGGTAAGGTTTGGACAACAGTTACAAATAGTTGTAGGAAGAGACTTAGGGGGTCATTCCGACCCTGGCGGTCATGGACCGCCAGGGCCAGGGACGGAGGAAGCACCGCCAACAGGCTGGCGGTGCTTCAGGGGCAATTCTGACCGCGGCGGTAAAGCCGCGGTCAGAAAAGGGGAACCGGTGGTTTCCAGACGGTTTTCCCCTGCCCCAGAGAATCCTCCACGGCGGCGCTGCAAGCAGCGCCGCCATGGGGATTCCGACCCCCTTCCCGGTAAACACCGCCAGGAACAGGATGGCGGGAACGGGGGCCCCTGCACTGCCCCGGTCACAGGCATGGGCAGTGCAGGGGCCCCCAACAGGGCCCCATAATGATTTTCAGTGTCTGCATAGCAGACACTGAAAATCGCGACGGGTGCCACTGCACCCGTCGCACCCCTTCAACTCCGCCGGCTCCATTCGGAGCCGGCTTCATTGTTGAAGGGGCCTTCCCGCTGGGCCGGCGGGCGGCCTTCTGGCGGTCGCCCGCCGTCCCAGCGGGAAAGTCAGAATGACCGCCGCGGTCATTTGACCGCGGTACGGTCTTCTGGCGGTTCCCGCCAGGCGGGCAGGGTCGGAATGACCCCCTTAGTCTCCTACAAACGAAAGTACTGTCATCCTGAGACCAGCAGTCTTGCCCAGAGCAAGAGTCCAAACTACGACATGGCTCCACCAACGATGGTGTTTAGGCACTAATTTACGGATACCCTGACTATCACAGTCTCACAGACAACAGGTACCCTCAGTACCATTATACGGAGACGTCCGTGGTCTTTGGGAGAATCCTCCTCAGCCAAACAGGTAACACCTGCTTAGGCTGTAGGTTGTTCGAGCTCGAACTCACAAAAGGAAAAACTTCCCCTATTTTGGTGTTCCGTTTCTCTAAGACAAATATGGCCGATACCATAGACATTCCTGCAAATGCTAGAAACGCACTTACACAACATTTAATAGCACATGGCCTTACGGCAGAGGGCGGGGATGTTACTCTGATTGTAGAAGCGAGTGAAGCATACCAAACAGAAACATTTTACTGTTGGGTTGATTTTCCTGAGGCTGACCAACGGACGCACACATTTCACACATATGACATTGCGGACGTGCCCGTAAGATACGAAGCATACCAGTATCATGAAATATCGCTCACATATCAAGAACACCAGAACTGGTTTGAAGGCGCCCTACCACATGTACTAAGACGGGTCCTTTAGGTAATGAGGGACCTACATGGCCTATGTTTGCCACATATACACCTCACCCAGGAATCCAGAATATGCCGATCGCAGATTTGCGAATATTATATAATGAATTAGTGGCATTTTATAGACGATTGGTTCAGTTCATGATGCGAACATTGAATACTACCCCAGTGCGTCCAGCACCGCCAGTAGCTGGTGGATATCAATTGGCTACCGGGATTAATCCACAAACAGTACATACCATTATGGGTAAAGTGCCCACGGAACGGGAAAAAATACCGTTCTGGATTGCCCAGAAAACAAATCAGCTGGAAGCTGTGTTCCCCCATACGGGGCCGCAGGACAAACATAGATTGCTCACGATGTGCTTGCCGTTTGGGATGGTTCCCTCGGTGGATGAATGTGCCACTTGGGGAACAGTCTTCGCTGCCGTTTATACTACCACACATGGTACCCCTACACTTGCCAATTTACCGGAAGTGTTAAAACAAATACAAAATGAACATGGGGCCGCGCCGGCCCTGGATCTGGGGATGAAATTGATGCGTAACTTTGAGGCCGTCTCTTCGATAATACTAAGTAATATTAAAGGGGAAGCGGTGGCACTGGCAATACGCCAGCGTCTCCGGGAAACTCCAGATATGGAACAAGAGAGACAGCTGCCAAGAATAATATCGGATACCTATACTAGTATAGGACGGGATGGTATGGGAGCCAAACCTAAAACATTGGAATTACTAAATACCACCCATAAGGAAGGTACGAAGCAGGCACAAGAGGGCTCTAAGAAGCGCTGGGAAAAACAAAAAGATTTCAAGGATAGGAGAAACAAAAGAGCTGATTCTCCTCATCCGGAGTACTCCGAAAGGAGATATAGGGGGTCATTCTGACCTCGGCGGTAAAAGGCCCTTACCGCCGGTCAGAAGTCCGCCATTCTACCGCTGCGGCCGCGGTAAACCGCCACGGTCATTCTGACCACCAACTGTGAAACCGCCAAAAATCCGACATCCAAGGAAGGCCGCCACATCAGCGGGCCGCGGAAAACTGGAGATGACCAAACCTCCACCGTCACGCCAACACAAACACGCCCATACCATTCTGACCCACGAATCCACGCGGCGGTCTTTCAACCGTGGTATTCCATTAGCGGTACACACCGCCGCGGTCAAAATACACACCCAGCTCCAAAACACTGCCACATTGGACATTTTGAAATACGCACACCTGAGACACATACAAACAACACTCCCACACATCCAATCAACTATAAAACACACACCCACATCACCCACAAACCCCCACTAGTTGGAAATCGGAGCGAAGGCGAGAGCGAGAGAGATAGAGATAGCCAGCACAGCAATAGAAAACCCCAACACACACAGGAACCCAACTTCATCACCCACACCACATCTACGCACACATCACCACATATCACCACGCACATCACCACAAACACCACCCCACACCTCATCCACACCACCCCATGGCACCCCAAAGACACCCAAGGTTTTCGGACCAAGAACTCCGGGTCATGGTGGAGGAAATCATGAGGGTTGAGCCCCAGCTCTTCGGCACACAGGTGCAGCACACCACCATAGCAAGGAAGGCTGAGCTATGGCAAAGGATCGTAGACAGGGTCAACGCTGTGGGACAGCATCCCAGAAATCGGGAAGATATCAGAAAGCGATGGAACGACCTACGGGGGAAGGTGCGCTCGATGATCTCCAGGCACAACATCGCTGTGCAGAAGACTGGCGGCGGACCCCCACCCAGCCCACCCCAATTCACAGCATGGGAGCAAGAGGTGGTAAACATCCTGCATCCTGATGGCCTCGCTGGAGTACACGGAGGAATGGACTCTGGTAAGTCGAATCTCAACTACTTCACCCCCCCAACCACCAGCATGCCAACCCCCCCCTCCCTCACCCCCAATATCACCCCCCAGCACATAACCTCCCTGCCAATGTCTCACCAGCACAACCCACCCTAAACAACACCAACCCCTGAATGCCAACACAAACCATAGACAGCCACCACCAAAGCATGACCATTGCACATACCCATACACCCCCCCCAAACCCTCACAACACCTCCCACAAGGGAATGCCAGCACTGGGGGACAAGGGCACTCAAAATGCACGCCATGGCACACACAGAAACAATAACCATACTCCTTTACCCCTGCAGGGCCCGAACGCCAACACACCGCCACGGAGGGTCCAGAGATGTCCATCCCACCCCCAGAACAGGCCCCCAGCGAGGACAGCAGCTCTGTCGACCTAGAACCTGACGACCAGCCCGGACCATCGGGGACCTCTGGACAGTCGGTTCCCCACACACAGACACAGGCCACAGCAGACCCAAACCCCTCTGGGAACACCAGCACAGCTCCCACCCAGCGGGCCCATGCCTCTGTCTCGCGGACGCGTCAATCAGCGGTGTGTCCGCCACTACAGGGCACCCAGGCTGACCCAACACCCCAACAACAACAGGGACCTGAGGGCAGTGGTAGTAGGCACACCGTCCAGGGGACAGAGGCCCGGGGAAACAGGGCAACTGGGAGGGCTGCTGTGCGACAGGGGGGGAGGACAGGCCCAGGGAACCGACTCTCCAAGAGGCCCTCACCACCATCATGGGAGCATACCATCACTCCCAGGAGACGATGGCGACGGTACTGGCCAGGTTCACCAAGATCCAGGCACAGCAGGAGGAACGGTACATGGGGTTCAGCAATGAACTCCGGGACATCGCTACCGCTATGGGGACCATAGTCCAGGCCCTCAACCGGATAGAAACCACATTGTGGGACCATGTGGCACCGCAAAGGGCCCCTGTCACTAGCCAGGAACAGCCTACCACCTCCGCCGGCACTAGTGGTCAGGAGGCCCCCACAGAACGACGGGCCACCAGAACCCCACCTCCTGCTGAAGAACAACCACCCCGCAAGAGGAACCTGAGATCTCAAAGGAAGACAGAGTAGGATGCCAAGACCCCCGCCAGCCTAATATCCCCCCGGATGTCATTCCACTGTCCCACAGTGTCACCCTGTCCAACCTTGAACTGCCCCTGCTCCATCCTTCCACAGCCATCTGAACAATGCACCTGTGCGACCGAGAACTGGACTCTGCCATGGACATAACTCCACCCTCACCCATCACCGTTTTAATATCATGTACCAATATATAGCACTAAAAATAAATCACTCATTGCACATAAATCATTCTGGAGTCAGCCTGTATTAATTACAAATGTATAACACATTACTTATCAATAATGTTCTGTTATTTATGTGTGGACAACATACCGATGTCAATAAGCATTAGTCCATGGGCTAACCAAGCAGAAGTCACGCAGTGGGTCATACAGCACTGAAAAGGGAAGGGAAAAGTAAACTTCAGTTTAAAAGAACTGGGGGGAAATACACAAAGTAAAGATGCAGGGGGCATTCAGTAAATGTTAAATGGCGTGGGTGATTCCTACCTGTGTGCTACTGAAAATACTGTTGGATAACTCTGTCCCTGTTGTCTGGGTCGTCCTCTTCGTCTTCCTCCTCTTCACTCTCCGCAGGCTCCACAGCTGCTTCAACCCCACCATCTGGACCATCCTCCTGCAGGAAGGGCACCTGACGTCGCAGTGCCAGATTGTGAAGCATACAGCAGGCCACGATGATCTGGCACACCTTCTTTGGTGAGTACATCAGGGATCCCCCTGTCATATGTAGGCACCTAAACCTGGCCTTCAGGAGGCCAAAGGTTCTTTCAATGATCCTCCTAGTTCGCCCATGGGCCTCATTGTACCGTTCCTCTGCCCTGGTCCGGGGATTCCTCACTGGGGTCAATAGCCAAGGCAGGTTGGGGTAACCAGAGTCACCAATTAGCCACACACGTTGTCTCTGTAGCTGTTCCATCACATAAGGGATGCTGCTATTTCGCATCACATACGCGTCATGCACTGACCCAGGGAACATGGCATTCACATGGGAGATGTACTGGTCAGCCAAACAGACCACCTGAACGTTCATCGAATGGTAACTTTTCCTGTTTCTGTACACCTGCTCATCGTCTTTTGGGGGGTACTAAAGCCACATGGGTCCCATCAATGGCACCAATTATGTTGGGGATATGTCCAAGGGCATAAAAATCACCCTTCACAGTGGCCAAATCAACCTCCTCAGGGAATACAATGTAGCGCCGCATGTGTTTCGTCAGGGCAGACAACACTCTAGACAAGATTTTTGAAAACATAGGCTGAGACATTCCAGATGACATGGCCACTGTTGTCTGGAATGAGCCACTTGCCAGAAAATGGAGGACTGACAGAACCTGCACTAGAGGGGGAATTCCTGTGGGTTGGCGGATGGGGAACATCAGGGCTGGCTCCAGCTGGGCACACAGTTCATGTATAGTGGCTCGGTCAAGTCGGTATCGTAATATGATGTGGCGTTCTTCCATTGTCGACAGGTCCACCAGCGGTCGGTACACGCGAGGATTCATCCTTCTCCTCGCAAGTCCCAGCGGACGGTGCCTAGGAAGGACAACATGGAGCACAGAGTCAAGCAAGTCACAGGTACGTTCACCACTGCATGCATAGCACACGATTATCTATGTATTGAAAGGCGTGTATGTGTGGCAATGCAAGGCCTAGGCCTGTGTGACGCAGTACAAATAATGCCATGTGGGCCCTTGAAATGGCGGCTGCCTGACCTGTGAAGTGGGACAATGGGATGTGAGGTCAATGCGCTGGCGTGGCACACCGTGGCGGTAGGCGGTCGAAGACCGCTATACGAAGCTGCATTGGCTAACATTGAAGCCTATGGGTTTCAGGAGCCAATAATGAGGTGCGCCGGCGGTCGCGGTACGCACCGCCGCGGTATGCACCGCCGCGGGCGTGACCGCCATTTTCTATCTGCTTAATCACTCGAGACCTGATCTTCCACAGGAGAGGACCTATACTGCAAGTGCTGCTGTGACCTCGGTCTGGAAGTGACAATGGCTGCTGCGACTGGGGAAAGGGCCCCCGCCTTCAGTTCCGAAGAGTTGGAGAAGCTCGTGGATGGGGTCCTCCCCCAGTATGCGTTACTCTACGGTCCTCCAGACCAACAGGTAAGTACACTGGGTGCACATTGAATGGGCTATGCCTGTGTGGAGTGGGGTGGATGCTAAGTTGGTGGGGTGGGGGGCGAATGAGGAGTGCAACGCACGACAGATGAGAGCATGTGCCATATGGCAAGGTTGGGGAGGGGGGGCCAATCGCATCTAACATGCAGAAATATGATGATTTCTCCTTCCCACCCTGTACATGTCAAATAGGTCAGCACCCATCAGAAAGTGGACATATGGCGTGACATCGCCAAGGAAGTCCGGGCCCTGGGGGTCCACGTCAGACGGGGCACCCACTGCCGCAAGAGGTGGGAGGACATCCGCCGTGGGACCAGGAAGACCACCGAGTCACTGCTGGGGATGGCCTCCCAACCTAGGAGGGGTGCCAGTCGTACCCTGACCCCCCTGATGTCCCGGATCCTGGCGGTGGCCTACCCTGATTTGGATGGGCACTTGAGGACATCACAGCAGACACAAGGGGGTGAGTATCAGCACATTCTGCTATCTCTCTGCGCAGTGGAGGCGTCTGGGTTGGGGAGGAGGGTTGGGGGTGACATTAGGCCAGGGCGCTTTCTGTAGTGTAGTCCTTTCCTTTAGGCAAGGCCCTGTGCTCCCGGCCCCCACCTCTGTAGGGTGACAAGTACAGCTATCGATGGTCCAGCATCACACATGTGCGCCTTTGTCGTCTCTAGACCTGTTGTCCTAGTCAGAAGTACTGAGTAGTGTACCCTGAATGCGCGGCTTAGTGCATGAGGCTCCTGTGTCTGTCCTCTCCGCCAACGGTGTTGACATTGCATGCACTCAACCTGGTCTTCGTTTTTCTCCCCCCACCCTTCTTCTTCGTCTTCTTGTGCATCTGTGCATTAGCATCATCAGGCGGAGGAGAATTGGCATCGGAGCACGAGGGAGCTGCAAGTCACAAGGCCCCGGTGGGACCAGGAACAGACACCGAGGGCACCAGTGATCCGGAGGGCGAGGGGAGCACCACAACGGGGACCGGTGGTGACACCAGATACAGCGACACGTCCTCGGATGGGAGCTCCCTAGCGGTGGCGGCAACATCCGTGCCCCCCGCCTCTACAGGTACAGCCGCCACCCAGCGCACCAGCCCCGCCCTCCCAGCAGCCCCTCAGCCTACGCTCCGTGCCCGCTCGCCCAGGAAGGCGGGCGTCTCCTTCGCCCCAGGCACCTCAGCCCCTGCCCCTGTTACCCCTGCTGCCCTCAGTGAGGAGGTCATTGACCTCCTGCGGACCATCATTGTTGGGCAGACTACCCTTTTGAATGCCATCCAGGGGGTAGAAAGGGAGGTGCATCGGAGCAATGCCTACCTGGAGGGCATTCATTCGGGTCAGGCTGCCCATCAACGATCGTTCAATGCTCTGGCCTCAGCACTGACGGCAGCCATTGTCCCTGTCTCCAGCTTCCCTCTTCTGACTGCCTCCAGCCTGTCTCTGTCTCCTGTTCCTCAGCCTATCCCATCCACACCATCAGACCAGCCTGCACACACCTCAACACCCAAGGGCAGCTCATCCAGACACAAGCACCACAGAACCCACAAGCATTCACGCAAGCAACACCCAGATGCAGACATTCCAACAGTCACTACCACCTCTGTGTCCCCCTCCTCCTCGTCTCCCTCCTCCCTCCCTGTGACGTCTACACTCACACCTGCATGCACACCACCATCAGCCAGTGCTTCCATCACCAGCACACCCTCCAGTCCAGTCCGCACACGTGCAGTCACCACCCCCACTACCATTTACACGTCCCCTGTGTCCTCTCCCACTGTGTCTGTCACCCCCTCTTCCAAGACACACAAACGCAGGCAGACACCCACCCAACAGCCATCCACCTCACGACAGCCTCCAGCACATGCACCTGCACCCAAAGACAGCACACCTGACTCTCCTACAACCACATCCTCTTCCTCCAGTTCCATCTCCACTTCTCCTACCTTTTACCTTGGTCCTAAGAAAGTTTTCCTTGCTAATCTTGACCTCTTTCCCTCACTGACCCACCCCCTCCATCTGCAAAGAGTCCGAAGAGCACCTCAGCCACCACCAGCCCAGCTTCGAGTGTCACTGTGGTGCATGGGTTCTGGAGCCCACCCTTTGCCAGCAGTGACACTTCAATCAGCAGCAAGGGGAGAGCCAGCCCCCCACCAGGCAAGAAGACCAGGAAGCTAAAGGGCCGCCGTGAGCGGACTGACACGGCTGCCCCCAAGGAGCAAAGTTCGCCGACTTCACCAGCCACAACATCTAGGGGAGGCAAGGGCCCGAGAGCCCCATCTAAGGAGCGAAAGGGCAGCAGGGCGGAAAAGTCAGCCAGCAGGAGCGCGGAGCTGGAGGGGCCCACAAGCCCCATCCCGGGTGTTAGGAAGGACACCAAAGGGCCCAGGACTCCGTCACCGAAGGGTCCAGCAACAGCACTGTCGGAGGGCGACTGAGCAGGGAGTCCAGGCCAGTTCTGGCTCCCTTGACCTACTGGACGAGCACCGCTGAACAGGGCCCCGCCGTGGCGAGGAGCACCGCTGAAGATGGCCCCGCAGTGCAGAAGAGCACCGCTGAACAGGGCCCCGCCGTGCAGAAGAGCACCGCTGAAGAGGGCCCCGCCGTGCAGAAGAGCACCGCTGAACAGGGCCCCACCGTGCAGAAGAGCACCGCTGAACAGGGCCCCGCCATGCAGAAGAGCACCGCTGAAGATGGCCCCGCCGTGCAGAAGAGCACCGCTGAACAGGGCCTGCCGTGCAGGAGAGCGCCGCTGAAGAGGGCCCCGCCGTCTCATGCACCGCTCCGCTGGGCACCGCCATCTCAAGCACCGCTCCGCTGGGCCCTTCATCTCAAGCACTACTCTGCTGGGCCCTGCCGTCTCAAGCACCGCTCCGCTGGGCCCCGCCGTCTCAAGCACCGCTCCGCTGGGACCCGCCATCTCAAGCACCGCTCCACTGGGCCCTTCATCCCAAGCACCGCTCCGCTGGGCACCGCCATCTCAAGCACCGCTCCGCTGGGCCCTTCATCTCAAGCACCGCTCTGCTGGGCCCTTCATCTCAAGCACCGCTCCGCTGGGCCCCGCCGTCTCAAGCACCGCTCCGCTGGGCCCCGCCATCTCAAGCACCGCTCCGCTGGGCCCTTCATCCCAAGCACCGCTCCGCTGGGCACCGCCATCTCAAGCACCGCTCCGCTGGGCCCTTCATCTCAAGCACCGCTCCGCTGGGCCCTTCATCTCAAGCACCGCTCCGCTGGGCCCCGCCGTCTCAAGCACCGCTCCGCTGGGCCCTTCATCTCAAGCACCGCTCCGCTGGGCCCTTCATCTCAAGCACCGCTCCGCTGGGCCCCGCCGTCTCAAGCACCGCTCCGCTGGGCCCTTCATCCCAAGGACCGCTCCGCTGGGCACCGCCATCTCAAGCACCGCTCCGCTGGGCCCTACATCTCAAGCACCGCTCTGCTGGGCCCTTCATCCCAAGCACCGCTCCGCTGGGCACCGCCATCTCAAGCACCGCTCCGCTGGGCCCTTCATCTCAAGCACCGCTCCGCTGGGCCCTTCATCTCAAGCACCGCTCCGCTGGGCCCCGCCGTCTCAAGCCCCGCTCCGCTGGGCCCTTCATCTCAAGCACCGCTCTGCTGGGCCCCGCCGTGTCAAGCACCGCTCCGCTGGGCCCCGCCATCTCAAGCACCACTCCGCTGGGCCCTTCATCTCAAGCACCGCTCCGCTGGGCCCTTCATCTCAAGCACTGCTCCGCTGGGCCCCGCCGTCTCAAGCACCGCTCCGCTGGGCCCTTCATCTCAAGCACCGCTCCGCTGGGCCCTTCATCTCAAGCACCGCTCCGCTGGGCCCCGCCGTCTCAAGCACCGCTCCGCTGGGCCCTTCATCCCAAGCACCGCTCCGCTGGGCACCGCCATCTCAAGCACCGCTCCGCTGGGCCCTACATCTCAAGCACTGCTCTGCTGGGCCCTTCATCCCAAGCACTGCTCCGCTGGGCACCGCCATCTCAAGCACCGCTCCGCTGGGCCCTTCATCTCAATCACCGCTCCGCTGGGCCCTTCATCTCAAGCACCGCTCCGCTGGGCCCCGCCGTCTCAAGCACCGCTCCGCTGGGCCCTTCATCTCAAGCACCGCTCTGCTGGGCCCCGCCGTGTCAAGCACCGCTCCGCTGGGCCCCGCCATCTCAAGCACCGCTCCGCTGGGACCTTCATCTCAAGCAACGCTCCGCTGGGCCCTTCATCTCAAGCACCGCTCCGCTGGGCCCCGCCGTCTCAAGCACCGCTCCGCTGGGCCCTTCATCTCAAGCACCGCTCCGCTGGGCCCGCCATCTCAAGCACCGCTCCGCTGGGCCCTTCATCCCAAGCACCGCTCCGCTGGGCACCGCCATCTCAAGCACCGCTCTGCTGGGCCCTTCATCCCAAGCACCGCTCCGCTGGGCACCGCCATCTCAAGCACCGCTCCGCTGGGCCCTTCATCTCAAGCACCGCTCCGCTGGGCCCTTCATCTCAAGCACCGCTCCGCTGGGCCCCGCCGTCTCAAGCACCGCTCCACTGGGCCCTTCATCTCAAGCACCGCTCTGCTGGGCCCCGCCGTGTCAAGCACCGCTCCGCTGGGCCCCGCCATCTCAAGCACGGCTCCGCTGGGCCCTTCATCTCAAGCACCGCTCCGCTGGGCCCCGCCGTCTCAAGCACCGCTCCGCTGGGCCCTTCATCTCAAGCACCGCTCCGCTGGGCCCTTCATCTCAAGCACCGCTCCGCTGGGCCCCGCCGTCTCAAGCACCACTCCGCTGGGCCCCGCCATCTCAAGCACCGCTCCGCTGGGCCCTTCATCCCAAGCACCGCTCCGCTGGGCCCCGCCATCTCAAGCACCGCTCCGCTGGGCCCTCCATCTCAAGCACCGCTCCGCTGGGCACCGCCGTCTCAAGCACCGCTCCGCTCGGCCCTTCATCTCAAGCACCGCTCCGCTGGGCCCTTCATCTCAAGCACTGCTCCGCTGGGCCCCGCCGTCTCAAGCACCACTCCGCTGGGCCCCGCCATCTCAAGCACCGCTCCGCTGGGCCCTTCATCCCAAGCACCGCTCCGCTGGGCACCGCCATCTCAAGCACCGCTCCGCTGGGCCCTTCATCTCAAGCACCGCTCCGCTGGGCCCCGCCGTCTCAAGCACCGCTCCGCTGGGCCCCGCCATTTCAAGCACCGCTTCGCTGGGCCCTTCATCCCAAGCACCGCTCCGCTGGGCCCCGCCATCTCAAGCACCGCTCCGCTGGGCCCCGCCGTCTCAAGCACCGCTCCGCTGGGCCCCGCCATCTCATGCACCGCTCCGCTGGGCCCTTCATCCCAAGCACCGCTCAGCTGGGCACCGTCATCTCAAGCACCACTTGCACAATGACAGTGCCGGATCTGTCTCGAGCTACTGTTCACGGTTCACTGTGCCCACCATGCCTCCTCCTTGACCGGTGGAGACTGTTATCCACCTGATGGACTGTGGCTTTGCACTCCCCAGGATGGCCGAGTGGGCAACCCACCCACTGTAGGGACTTGAGAGACTGTGGCTTTGCACTCCCCAGGATGGCCGAGTGGGCAACCCACCCACTGTAGAGACTTGAGAGACTGTGGCTTTGCACTCCCCAGGATGGCCGAGTGGCCAAGCCACCCACTGTAGAGACTTGAGAGACTGTGGCTTTGCACTCCCCAGGATGGCCGAGTGGGCATGGTGGCCCCTTCGTGGATCTGGCGTCGTGGAATCATGTGGCTGTGGTGCCCCCCCCTTCCCTTCCCCCTGAGGTGCCTGTGGTTTTTTCATCAGATGCCCCTGCTGTGTTCTCTCCAAAGGACTCAGGTCTCCTGTGTGGGCTTTGCCCTTGTGTTGCTACACTTTGGCCCACGGACACTTTGAATCTCGTTAGATGTGCAGGACTTATTGCCTCGGTTTTTCGTATGCACTGGATATTGATTTTAGATTTTTGATTTGTTATTGCTATTTGACCGTGACTTATCAGTGGTTTTTATTTCCCATAAATTTCGAGTCACTATTTAATTATGTCCTTGTTTTCTTTACGGGGGTTTGGGTGGTTTCACTGTGACTTGTTGCTCTGCATTGGTGTGTACATGGTTTGGGGGGTGGGTGTATCGCGTATGTGTGTGCCCGTGACCTTTCGTCCTCCCCCCTCCCCTGGGTCGTAGGTGCAGTACTCACCGTTGTCGTCTGCGCCGGCGTTCGTACTCGTGGTAGATGAGCAGGTAGACGAGAGCAGGTAGGATGTTTAATTCGGGTTCCATGCTGTCCTCCTTCCTCGTGGAATGCGTAGAGGTGCGCGTTTTCCCATACGGAGTCTGTTTCCGCCGTGTTTTTATCGGCGGTGCTCCCGCCCCGGAAAAGGTGGGAGGTACATTGTCTGCCGCCTGGCTGTTGGCGGTGACCGCCGCGCTGTTTGTCGGTCCCGCCGTGGCGGTCGGAGTGTTAATGTGGCGAGCTGTGTTGGCGGTTCCCGCCAGGGTCAGAATTCCATTTTTTGGACCGCCGGCCTGTTGGCGGGTTGGCCGCCGCTTCATCACCGACCGCCAGGGTTAGAATCACCCCCATAATCTCAGAAATAGGGATAACATTAGAACTCCAGACAGATATACTGATACACGTCCTTCTCGTTCCTTTCAGGATGCACCGGATAGATGTAGCGAGAGAGGGGGCCGTCAAGATCGACGTCCGGAATACGTGAAAGAAAAGAAAGACTCGCCACAGTCTACTGTTAAAAAAGAAGAAAAGACTCCTCAACAAAAGCCACAATTTAAAAAGAAGAAAGTGGCTGCACTGACCATTGAAAATGCCGGTAGTATTGAGAGCACTGATGAGGAACAAGAGGTGGGCAGTGACTCTGTTGGACAGCGCGGCAGAGGTCACAATATGTCGCCAGAGTCTGAAAGATCATCTGGATGCGACAGCAACTAGCGATTACATCGCAGTTGAAACGGCGGATGGCCGCGTACTCCCACCCGATCGGGTTTTTGATTTAACAAATTCAGATAGAGGGAGACGTGGAACGCATTATTAGTGTAATATTTTGGGATGAACTTACTAGTGATATCCTGTTGGCCGAGAGAGATTGGCCACCTGGACATGTCCGCATGCTCCCACATGGGGAAGATGTCATTTTGCCTTCTTTCTCCGATCTTGTTCCAGAGACAGACAAACAAGCCTATGCTGCTGAATGGGCTTTAGCACAGGCACCTGCATTATACCGTAATCATGTAGGATGGGACAAGGACTCTCCTTGTCATATTATTCCCGTTCGGTCTACACCACACCCGCAGCCACAATACCCTGTTAAACATGAAGCAAAAGCTCCAGTGACGGAGATACTGTCACATGTTGAATACCAGGGAGTAATTGAGCCCTGTACATCGGCTATGAATAATCTGCTATTTCCCGTTGCGAAACCTGATCATTCATATAGAATAGTGGTTGATTATAGGCACTTGAACAGTCATGAACGCACTTATGCTATACAAAATTCACACAGCACAGCGCTAATCAATAATATAATGCGTAAAAAATACAAAACTACATTGGATATATCTAATGTTTTTTTCTGCCAGAATTTAGCACATTAAAGTAGTGACCTAAGTGCATTTTCCTATGGTTCTCAGGAACGCTTTTGTCGTTTACCACAAGGCTATAAAAACAGCCCAGGACTGTTTTCGGCCCGTGTCACATCAATCTTACAGGAGCTTGATTCCGAGGCATTATCATATGTGGATGGTATCTATCTCACTGATGACACCCTTGACATTCATCTTGCCAGGGTCGATCGGATAATTTTGGGATTTGCCGCCTTCGGATATAAATTTAATTTTAAGAAAAGCAAGGTAGCCTTTCTAAGTGTATTATTCCTAGGATATGAACTATCGAACGAGGGGAAGAGCCTGGCCCCGCACTTCCTAGAGAAGTGTGCTCAGCTACAGCCTACGAACACGCTTAAGAAATTGCAGTCATTACTGGGTTTCTTTAATTTTGGCAGAACATATATTCCAGATTATGCTGAATGCGTAAAGCCACTATATGACTTAATTCAGCCCAATTATTCTAGCAGGCGATGGACAATTGAACACACACACATCCTAAGGGACATACAACGAGACATGCTAGAAGCTAGACACTTGTACACACGGGACAATAAAACGAATTTGGTCATCATAATAATAGCTGGTGCCCTAGGATTTACCTATGTCACCTTTAATGAGGGTGACACGGTGCCAATAGCATACAAATCACATTTATACTCCAATGCAGAGAAACGTTTTGCTCCTACTGAAAAAATGCTGACGGCAGTTCAGATTGCCGTCATAAAGGAGAGACCGCTTGCCCAGGGGAAACGCATTGTTGTTGTCTCTCCGGTTCCGGCCTTAGAGGCTGTCACTAAAGCGAGCGTTCCTAACGCTAAGGCATTGCATCCACGCTGGATTCAATGGGCAACATCTCTGACCGCCACTGATGTTGATTATGTGTTTGACCCAAGACTTCAGACACAAGAATTTCTCCAGTATGAACAGGAGTACCCCGCTCCCTTACACATATTGCCAATAGACAGTTATGATACCATCATTTACACTGACGGATCAGCACCACCGGCTGTGGGTACTAAACATCAATACTCGGCAGCTTGCACAGCCGTGTGCGGGGTAATGGAAGACAGAGTTTTTCATCCTCATAATACGTACACTCAGACCTTAGGGGACTGCACAGCCCAGTTGGCCGAGCTTAAGGCTCTTATTCTAGCGCTCGAACATTCAGAGCCAGGAACACAGACTTTGATCGTCTGTGATTCGTATTACTGCGTCCAGTCATCCAATGAATATCTTAATCATTGGATACTGAACGGGTTTAGAGATTCTAAAGGGAACACCATTAAACACAAAATAATGTGGGGAAGGGTGGCTGATCTTAAGGATAAGCTGCCATGTGTCCATGTAGTTCATACATTGGGGCACCAACGTGTAGGAATACATGTTGCCGGTAATACATTGGCTGACGAAGCAGCCAAAGCTTCAGTAGCTACGGCTTCTGTGGCTGCAGTGACTCATTCTAGGACGAGGTTGGATAATGAAATACTAATTGCCGTTAAAGCCTCGGCTGCAGGCAAGCCCCTTCCGAAAGGATACCCTACGAACTATACATATCATATCAGTGCACAGAATGTTGCTTTTGCAACAATTCTTGATGTTGGTGATCGAGTGATCCCAAATGAAGATCAAAGATTGGAACTGATTACAGCTGCACATGAGGGTGTCGCTTCTGCACATGCTGGTATACAGGCCACTATCACCATTCTACAACAACGGTACTGGTGGCCTGGTCTATGCAGACGGACTAAGCAATGTGTCCTTTGCTGTGACATTTGTCAGCAGATTAAGGGCTCGAATATCAGACGCCCTCCGCAGACATCTCTCTTAGTGTCAGACAAACCACTCCATTGTGTGTACCTGGACCATTGTGGTCCTTTGCAACCTGATGGTGCATACAAGTACATTTTAGTGGCTGTAGATTCCTGTTCTAGATTCCTGTGGGTATGGCCACAGCGGTCGGCTGACGCCCGGACTGTTATAAAAGATTTGCTGATCTTTATCGGTACATATGCGGTTGCAGCATTCCATTCGGACCAGGGCCCTGCATTTGCCTCTAAGGCTTTCAGGGACACCATGAGGACGATGGGTGTTGAACTCCATTACTCCTCATCATACCATCCCGAGGGAAATTCGGTCGTGGAGAGGCGGAATCGTGATCTAAAGCAGTCCTTAACAGCTCGAGTATTAGGTTCAGGCCGCAGTTGGTTACATCACCTATATGGGGTCCAGAGAGCATTGAATAATCTGCCAAGACGGTCCTTGAGGGGAAAGTCTCCATATGAGGTTCTCTTTGGGACAACTATGTATGTTCCCGATCTTGATGCCCCTGGTATGGTGGCAGCAGAAACACCATTTGACATAAAAGAACGTCTCGCTGTTTTACAGGAGCTTCAACAATTCCGTGATGATAAATCCTCTGCGAGCGCTGCCACCTTGGGAATAAGGGATTTGGCGAAAACTTCGACTGGCTGGATTCCTAACGTTGGGGATCTGGTTTGTGAGAAGATCGCTGTGAAAAAAGAGTTTGGTCCAGCGTACAGAGCACCTGTACCGGTCTTGCGGATAAAAGGCACCAGGACTGTCATCCTTCCGCCATTGTCTGGTTCCAAATCGAACAGATTCATCTCCATTGATGACATCAAATTACACCATGTGGCCGATTCTTCACAGTAGACCAGGAGGTCCCTTGGGTGGTTCCCGATCCCCTCTCACTACCCAACAGGACATCCCTCTACATAGTAGGATGACCATCGCTACTACTGACTATGCAACTATGTCAGCTGCCGTTCCAGACACTTCCTCGACCATGGGGAGGGCGGAAAAAGAACTTTTGTTGGTTCCTGTAACGACTTCGGAGAACACACCGCTACAGGATTTGGCTGTATTTTACACGAACACTTCCACAACTGGTAACGTCATCTATCATGAACCTCCACGAACAGTGGATGGGAATTCGATGAGTCCTATGTTTGCGGAGACTTCCTCTGGCTATTTTGTGGACATTGATGATTTTTCTTCAGATTCATCCTCAACTGAGGCTGACAAACTTTCCAGAGGTAGCAAGTTCTATCAATGGCTTAAAAAGAACTATTTGATATATCCATGGAACTATCTCTGCTTCTGTTTGACATTTATTGCATTGTTTTTATGGATTGGTTTTGTGGCTGTTTTCTTTTTACTAATTAATGGTCACTATATTGCTGATCGCTCCTCAGTGGAGCCTGTTGATGTAATTTTAACACCGCATCATTCATCACATAAGGTCCGACGTGATTTGTCCCCTGTCAATATTACAGCTATTCCAATTTCTGATGGGATTGTTTGGGACAAAGTTCCGTTCGATATATACAGGCCTACAGAGATAATTCAAATACCATACGTGTTCAAAATTTCTATGTCTGATGTTATTACACCTAATGTTGTCTCTGATTATTGGGATGTCCAAACAGTGGATTCCATGCTAACTGAAATGAAGGACTACTCTGCTTTTGGAAGTGATGATGTATATGATTTTACAATGAATTATGGTGAAATGTTCTGCTATAATAATTGGGGACATCACTACCTGCACCGTGCAACTAGATATAGGCCTCTTTTTAACTACACACAATGGGAACATTGTTCAACACCACGGGTGGGGAGTCCAAAGTATTACAGTGACAAATTCACATACTTTTCTGGGCATGATACAACGAAAGCTGAATCTTATTATTTTAAATTACCTAAGACACACATTAGAAAACTGTTGCTAACAGATACAAAACTGATTTATTCAGATCCCTTTGTTTCCCGACTTTCGATTGAGGGTTATGAATATTGGAAGAACACTATCAATTTGAAGAGTGTATGGGGGACGCAAGATTAGCAGATACAGGGTAGGGAGGCTTTGTTTCGAGCTTGCTTAATTCCTGTGCAAATTATTTTTTTAAATGACACTGTTGAGCTGACATCATGCCTGGGATTAGCTAAAATAAAGGATCTAAACACACCCAGTATCCCTACACCGATAAAGTTTAAAAATTGGCAACACTTTCTAAATATTTCTGAGGAAAGGCTGGATGCATTGGTTAAGGCTGGTGACTATAATTCTTCCCTTTCCAGTCCCGGGGGATGGTTGGTATGGCCCACCGATACTGATGAGTGTCAAAGGCGATTTTTGAACTCTTCAGAGGGTTTTTCCATTCATAGACCAGACCCTCGCTTTTTGTCAGGTCAGCATGCTGGTTTAATTACATCTTACAGTGTGGGCAAGCTGTGCCAACAATGAGTGCAAACAAACACCTTAACAGTGGTGAAACAACACCTGAATGCTCTTTCTGACAGTATAGACCTACAAGATTTCCTATTAGGTCCTAGAAAGCAACGCTCGAAACGTTTTTTATATGCCATGTATAATGAAATTTGCAAACTTTCTCAAATTGAGGCTGCTGCACGTTTACGGCAACTTGATAAAGAAAATTTGGAAAAAACATTGGCTGTTGTCGACAATGGTATGAACACGCTATCCAACAGGATTTATTCCCTGTCAAATATAGTGTCATCTGCTATTGATATCACTCAGACTGATTTGTCTCGGTTATATCATGGGCAAACACAGCTGCGTTCCATCATGCAGCTGAGTTGGGCATTACAGACGCTGAAAAGTGGCCACATTCCATGGAAATACCTTAATGGGAGTGAACTATTCGCTGCTTTTAATTTTTCCAGGGAACAAGTGACAATGGCTAAAAGAGAGGCTCGTTTCACCTTGCTTCAAGTAGAAAAATTAGATAAGTTGCCCTTCACGGTAGCAGAGAGTCCTTCAACTATCTGGCTCTTACACGGCATTATTAATTTACCGTTTTCAACGTTTCGTTTTTCAAGCTGCCTGAAACATCTTGCAGTGGGACGATATGAACGGCTAGGAGATACCTTTATTAAGGAAGAGTGAGAGTTGCCCTTTGAGTATCGATGTCTGAACGGCGAACAAGAGGTCTTTCTTAGCAGAAGTGAATGTGAGACTACTGTTCGTCATTCCATGATATGCAAACAGGTGTCTCTTCACGGTCTTTGCAATGCGGGGGTCGCGAATTTGGCCTGTTTTCTGAAGGGTACTCCCATCCCCTAGATTCGTTCAGTGTTTCATGTTCTTTCTAATAGAAGTTATGTTCTTCTGAGCGATGACAGCTGTTGCGGCTTGCGACCTGGAATTGCCTACGCAATCTCAGTCACGAAGGTCGTTACGTGTTGTGGCCATGTTTTGTTTCCCCCCACATGAGAGATACAAGTATCTGAAATGTGGCCCCACATTGATACTATTAATGTGAACTATAACAAGTTGAGTAGACTGAAGGCGCTATTGTTTCAAAAACAGGTCGCCTTGACATCCGCAAAAGAGACGTATGCTCTCCAGGTTGCGCGATCATCAGCTGAGATACAATCCCTTTTAAATACCGATTTCCCCAAACACTTTGGAGAGTTGGTGTCCAGAATATTCAATGCTTCAAGCACAACTGGGATTGTTCATTTCTTTAAGGCTGTCGGGTCTGGTTTCGTGTCCATATTCCAGACTGTCTTCGGAGTCATCCCATCAGCCATCCATTCACTCTTTTCCAGTGTGTTTGGTGGCTTTTCAATTATTTTGGCTTTAATTGGCGGACTACTACTACTATTCTTTCTGATTCGCGGTGGTTGTTTCTTTCCAGCGACACAGAGCAATGGAGCCTTTCCCGTCAACGCTGCTGTGCCCTGAACGCATGGTTTGGATCTTCGGTACACCTTTGCTGGTGGAACTGGAATTTGACTGGTCATTGTCATCCCGGCCTCTACTGTGGTGCGTACAACCGGTGTTCCGCTGCATATGGTGTCTCTTTGAACATCTGCCTATGGTCTGTCTTGCTGTTGCACCGACATCTCCTGTGGACCACGAACTGCTGATGTCCCCGATGAGGGTTCATACACGGTCATGCCCCTTGAGACTGAGGTTGCTCCGCGAGGCCACCTATGAGCCTTCTGTTATTCGATCTAACATGGATGAGGACGCTACAGCGAGTGTCGATACACCGATGACTATGGCTCACTTCTGCTCTGTGGATCCGTTTGTCCGTCTAGCTCTCGATTTCACTTCTGACGATGTTGACTCATTTTTGAGATCCTTAAATGGTGACTTCGATGACATTCTTCATGATCCTGCATATAGCACATAATTTGATGAATTTGCTTGCCAGTTCCCGATTCTAAATCAAAGAAGCAATTATACTAAAAGTTTGCTATACTTGTCATGGTTGATATTAAAGTCTCTGAAATGTTTTTTAAAACGAATTTTATAACACAGCATTTATTTTTTCGTTAAGTTTTTGGGCTTTTTAGTTCAGTAGCAGCTTTTTAGCGATTGGGTTTTTCTTTACCTTCATCATACCTGTTACGGCAATGGGGAGGGTGTAGTGAATCCTAGTTTGTTTTAAACGGGTTTACAGGAGTTAGCTTAGCCGTAGGCTTGTAAACTCGTGCCCCCGTCACCCAGTGACTTTTAACCTACTTAGCTTGCTCTGGCTTAGTCCATTTAATTATTTATTTCCTTTAAAATGGCGGCCTTGTTTATAGTTATGCCACTTGTTATGGGTTCTATTATCAGTGTCACTGCGCCAAGGCGTCAAGATCATGCACAAAAGACAAACATACAGTAGGCATTCACACTTAGGGATTTTCCCTCTCTATACTTTTGAGGGATTGTTGATATTAATTGCCGTCCCAAGCATGCCTGTTATCTATTGTTATGAATAACACTTATGTCGGGGGACCTTGTAGATCTGTATAAATACAACACACTTTTAGACAGATAATCAGAGGGATTCCGACCAGAGGGCATCGCCACCATCGCTGATACCGATGCTGCAGTCATCTTGACACTGATCCAGTCTTCGTGTCCCTGCGGAGTCTGAGATAGAGACCTCATTCCAAGTTAACAAGGGTTGGGGGCTCCTCTCATGGACACGGTTTTGGCAGATTAGGTTTAACGAACCCAGCTCTTCCTTTTTAGGTAGGAGGTTAGACCTACTCTCCTTAGGGTATTAGGGCTTATTCCATCTTTTACATATACATATATTTCTTTCATATATTGCATAATGGTGGGGGTCTTTATAACAATGACTCTCCTCTTTACAATACTGTTGCTTGGTATATTCATTATCCTAATCAATGCAGTTCATGCAACTTATCACAAATTGCAGTTATGTTGAATAAAAACTATTATAACTTTACTGCATCTGTGTTATTGCCTTTGTTTGTATGAGACATAATAAATCTGTGAGAAAAGGGTAATTTCCGTTTAACCACGACAACCCTGAGATATTGTATTTGAGTCCATGCGTAAGCGACTGCTACAAATCACCTTTTACTATTGTGTTTTTGGTGAGGTACTGCTAGTAAGCCGATAAGGTTTGGACAACAGTTACAAATAGTTGTAGGAAGAGACTTAGGCAGTCATTCTGACCGCGGGGGCGGCGGTCGCCGCCCGCCATGCGGTTACCGCCGAATGACTGCACCGCGGTCAAAAGACTGCGGCGGTCATTCCAACTTTCCCGCAGGGCCGGCGGGCGACGGCCAAAAGGCCGTCCGCCGGCCCAGCAGGAAAGCCCCTGCAACGAGGAAGCCGGCTCCGAATGGAGCCGGCGGAGTTGCAGGGGTGCGACGGGTGCAGTGGCACCCGTCGCGATTTTCACTGTCTGCAGAGCAGACAGTGAAAATCTTTGTGGGGCCCTGTTAGGGGGCCCCTGCACTGCCCATGCCAGTGGCATGGGCAGTGCAGGGGCCCCCAGGGGCCCACGGCACCCGTTCCCGACATCCTGGTTCTGGCGGTGGACACCGCCAGAAACAGGCTGGCGGGAAGGGGGTCGGAATCCCCATGGCGGTGCTGCAAGCAGCGCCACCATAGCGGATTCCCTGGGCCAGGGGAAAACCGGCGGGAAACCGCCGGTTCCCCTGTTCTGACCGCGGCTTTACCGCCGCGGTCAGAATAGCCCAGGAAGCACCGCCAGCCTGTTGGCGGTGCTTCCGCCGCCCTCCGCCATGGCGGTCATGGACCGCCAGGGTCGGAATGACCCCCTTAGTCTCCTACAAACGAAAGTACTGTCATCCTGAGACCAGCAGTCTTGCCCAGAGCAAGAGTCCAAACTACGACAAGTGTAACAGTCAGGATGGTCCGACTGATACTTTTTCCTATGTGTATTTCTGCAGGTCAATGCCATCCAGGGGGTAGAAAGGGAGGTGCATCGGAGCAATGCCTACCTGGAGGGCATTCATTCGGGTCAGGCTGCCCATCAACGATCGTTCAATGCTCTGGCCTCAGCACTGACGGCAGCCATTGTCCCTGCCTCCAGCCTGTCTCTGTCTCCTGTTCCTCAGCCTATCCCATCCACACCATCAGACCAGCCTGCACACACCTCAACACCCAAGGGCAGCTCATCCAGACACAAGCACCACAGAACCCACAAGCATTCACGCAAGCAACACCCAGATGCAGACATTCCAACAGTCCCTACCACCTCTGTGTCCCCCTCCTCCTCGTCTCCCTCCTCCCTCCCTGTGACGTCTACACTCACACGTGCATCCACACCACCATCAGCCAGTGCTTCCATCACCAGCACACCCTCCAGTCCAGTCCGCACACGTGCAGTCACCACCCCCACTACCATTTACACGTCCCCTGTGTCCTCTCCCACTGTGTCTGTCACCCCCTCTTCCAAGACACACAAACGCAGGCAGACACCCACCCAACAGCCATCCACCTCATGACAGCCTCCAGCACATGCACCTGCACCCAAAGACAGCACACCTGACTCTCCTACAACCACATCCTCTTCCTCCACTTCCATCTCCACTTCTCCTACCTTTTACCTTGGTCCTAAGAAAGTTTTCCTTGCTAATCTTGACCTCTTTCCCTCCACTGACCCACCCCCTCCATCTGCAAAGAGTCCCAAGAGCACCTCAGCCACCACCAGCCCAGCTTCGAGTGTCACTGTGGTGCATGGGTTCTGGAGCCCACCCTTTGCCAGCAGTGACACTTCAATCAGCAGCAAGGGGACAGCCAGCCCCCCACCAGGCAAGAAGACCAGGAAGCTAAAGGGCCGCCGTGAGCGGACTGACACGGCTGCCCCCAAGGAGCAAAGTTCACCGACTTCACCAGCCACAACATCTAGGGGAGGCAAGGGACCGAGAGCCCCATCTAAGGAGCGAAAGGGCAGCAGGGCGGAAAAGTCAGCCAGCAGGAGCGCGGAGCTGGAGGGGCCCACAAGCCCCATCCCGGGTGTTAGGAAGGACACCAAAGGGCCCAGGACTCCGTCACCGAAGGGTCCAGCAACAGCACTGTCGGAGGGCGACTGAGCAGGGAGTCCAGGCCAGGTCTCGCTCCCTTGACCTACTGGACGAGCACCGCTGAACAGGGCCCCGCCGTGACGAGGAGCACCGCTGAAGAGGGCCCCGCAGTGCAGAAGAGCACCGCTGAACAGGGCCCCGCCGTGCAGAAGAGCACCGCTGAAGAGGGCCCCGCCGTGCAGAAGAGCACCGCTGAAGAGGGCCCCGCCGTGCAGAAGAGCACCGCTGAACAGGGCCCCGCCGTGCAGAAGAGCACCGCTGAACAGGGCCCCGCCGTGCAGAAGAGCACCGCTGAAGATGGCCCCGCCGTGCAGAAGAGCACCGCTGAACAGGGCCCCGGCGTGCAGGAGAGCGCCGCTGAAGAGGGCCCCGCCGTCTCATGCACCGCTCCGCTGGGCACCGCCATCTCAAGCACCGCTCCGCTGGGCCCTTCATCTCAAGCACCGCTCCGCTGGGCCCCGCCGTCTCAAGCACCGCTCCGCTGGGCCCCGCCGTCTCAAGCACCGCTCCGCTGGGCCCCGCCATCTCAAGCACCGCTCCGCTGGGCCCTTCATCCCAAGCACCGCTCCGCTGGGCACCGCCATCTCAAGCACCGCTCCGCTGGGCCCTTCATCTCAAGCACCGCTCCGCTGGGCCCTTCATCTCAAGCACCGCTCCGCTGGGCCCCGCCGTCTCAAGCACCGCTCCGCTGGGCCCCGCCATCTCAAGCACCGCTCCGCTGGGCCCTTCATCCCAAGCACCGCTCCGCTGGGCACCGCCATCTCAAGCACCGCTCCGCTGGGCCCTTCATCTCAAGCACCGCTCCGCTGGGCCCTTCATCTCAAGCACCGCTCCGCTGGGCCCCGCCGTCTCAAGCACCGCTCCGCTGGGCCCTTCATCTCAAGCACCGCTCCGCTGGGCCCTTCATCTCAAGCACCGCTCCGCTGGGCCCCGCCGTCTCAAGCACCGCTCCGCTGGGCCCTTCATCCCAAGGACCGCTCCGCTGGGCACCGCCATCTCAAGCACCGCTCCGCTGGGCCCTACATCTCAAGCACCGCTCTGCTGGGCCCTTCATCCCAAGCACCGCTCCGCTGGGCACCGCCATCTCAAGCACCGCTCCTCTGGGCCCTTCATCTCAAGCACCGCTCCGCTGGGCCCTTCATCTCAAGCACCGCTCCGCTGGGCCCCGCCGTCTCAAGCCCCGCTCCGCTGGGCCCTTCATCTCAAGCACCGCTCTGCTGGGCCCCGCCGTGTCAAGCACCGCTCCGCTGGGCCCCGCCATCTCAAGCACCGCTCCGCTGGGCCCTTCATCTCAAGCACCGCTCCGCTGGGCCCTTCATCTCAAGCACTGCTCCGCTGGGCCCCGCCGTCTCAAGCACCACTCCGCTGGGCCCTTCATCTCAAGCACCGCTCCGCTGGGCCCTTCATCTCAAGCACCGCTCCGCTGGGCCCCGCCGTCTCAAGCACCGCTCCGCTGGGCCCTTCATCCCAAGCACCGCTCCGCTGGGCACCGCCATCTCAAGCACCGCTCCGCTGGGCCCTACATCTCAAGCACTGCTCTGCTGGGCCCTTCATCCCAAGCACCGCTCCGCTGGGCACCGCCATCTCAAGCACCGCTCCGCTGGGCCCTTCATCTCAAGCACCGCTCCGCTGGGCCCTTCATCTCAAGCACCGCTCCGCTGGGCCCCGCCGTCTCAAGCACCGCTCCGCTGGGCCCTTCATCTCAAGCACCGCTCTGCTGGGCCCCGCCGTGTCAAGCACCGCTCCACTGGGCCCCGTCATCTCAAGCACCGCTCCGCTGGGCCCTTCATTTCAAGCACCGCTCCGCTGGGCCCTTCATCTCAAGCACCGCTCCGCTGGGCCCCGCCATCTCAAGCACCGCTCCGCTGGGCCCTTCATCTCAAGCACCGCTTCGCTGGGCCCCGCCGTCTCAAGCACCGCTCCGCTGGGCCCTTCATCCCAAGCACCGCTCCGCTGGGCACCGCCATCTCAAGCACCGCTCCGCTGGGCCCTACATCTCAAGCACCGCTCTGCTGGGCCCTTCATCCCAAGCACCGCTCCGCTGGGCACCGCCATCTCAAGCACCGCTCCGCTGGGCCCTTCATCTCAAGCACCGCTCCGCTGGGCCCTTCATCTCAAGCACCGCTCTGCTGGGCCCCGTCGTCTCAAGCACCGCTCCACTGGGCCCTTCATCTCAAGCACCGCTCTGCTGGGCCCCGCCGTGTCAAGCACCGCTCCGCTGGGCCCCGCCATCTCAAGCACGGCTCCGCTGGGCCCTTCATCTCAAGCACCGCTCCGCTGGGCCCCGCCGTCTCAAGCACCGCTCCGCTGGGCCCTTCATCTCAAGCACCTCTCCGCTGGGCCCTTCATCTCAAGCACCGCTCCGCTGGGCCCCGCCGTCTCAAGCACCACTCCGCTGGGCCCCGCCATCTCAAGCACCGCTCCGCTTGGCCCTTCATCCCAAGCACCGCTCCGCTGGGCCCCGCCATCTCAAGCACCGCTCCGCTGGGCCATCCATCTCAAGCGCCGCTCCGCTGGGCCCCGCCGTCTCAAGCACCGCTCTGCTGGGCCCTTCATCTCAAGCACCGCTCCGCTGGGCCCTTCATCTCAAGCACTGCTCCGCTGGGCCCCGCCGTCTCAAGCACCGCTCCGCTGGGCCCCGCCATCTCAAGCACCGCTCCGCTGGGCCCTTCATCCCAAGCACCGCTCCGCTGGGCACCGCCATCTCAAGCACCGCTCCGCTGGGCCCTTCATCTCAAGCACCGCTCCGCTGGGCCCCGCCGTCTCAAGCACCGCTCCGCTGGGCCCCGCCATCTCAAGCACCGCTTCGCTGGGCCCTTCATCCCAAGCACCGCTCCGCTGGGCCCCGCCATCTCAAGCACCGCTCCGCTGGGCCCCGCCGTCTCAAGCACTGCTCCGCTGGGCCCCGCCATCTCATGCACCGCTCCGCTGGGCCCTTCATCCCAAGCACCGCTCCGCTGGGCACCGCCATCTCAAGCACCACTTGCACAATGACAGTGCCGGATCTGTCTCGAGCTACTGTTCACGGTTCACTGTGCCCACCATGCCTCCTCCTTGACCGGTGGAGACTGTTATCCACCTGATGGACTGTGGCTTTGCACTCCCCAGGATGGCCAAGTGGGCAACCCACCCACTGTAGGGACTTGAGAGACTGTGGCTTTGCACTCCCCAGGATGGCCGAGTGGGCAACCCACCCACTGTAGAGACTTGAGAGACTGTGGCTTTGCACTCCCCAGGATGGCCGAGTGGCCAAGCCACCCACTGTAGAGACTTGAGAGACTGTGGCTTTGCACTCCCCAGGATGGCCGAGTGGGCATGGTGGCCCCTTCGTGGATCTGGCGTCGTGGAATCATGTGGCTGTGGTGCCCCCCCCTTCCCTTCCCCCTGAGGTGCCTGTGGTTTTTTCATCAGATGCCCCTGCTGTGTTCTCTCCAAAGGACTCAGGTCTCCTGTGTGGGCTTTGCCCTTGTGTTGCTACACTTTGGCCCACGGACACTTTGAATCTCGTTAGATGTGCAGGACTTATTGCCTCGGTTTTTCGTATGCACTGGATATTGATTTTGGATTTTTGATTTGTTATTGCTATTTGACTGTGACTTATCAGTGGTTTTTATTTCCCATAAATTTCGAGTCACTATTTAATTATGTCCTTGTTTTCTTTATGGGGGTTTGGGTGGTTTCACTGTGACTTGTTGCTCTGCATTGGTGTGTACATGGTTTGGGGGGTGGGTGTATCGCGTATGTGTGTGCCCGTGACCTTTCGTCCTCCCCCCTCCCCTGTGTCGTAGGTGCAGTACTCACCGTTGTCGTCTGCGCCGGCGTTCGTACTCGTGGTAGATGAGCAGGTAGACGAGAGCAGGTAGGATGTTTAATTCGGGATCCATGCTGTCCTCCTTCCTCGTGGAATGCGTAGAGGTGCGCGTTTTCCCGTACGGAGTCTGTTCCGCCGTGTTTTTATCAGCGGTGCTCCCGCCCCGGAAAAGGTGGCGGATTGGCCAGTCATGATAGTGTGGGCGGTACATTGTCTGCCGCCTGGCTGTTGGCGGTGACCGCCGCGCTGTTTGTCGGTCCCGCCGTGGCGGTCGAAGTGTTAATGTGGCGGGCTGTGTTGGCGGTTCCCGCCAGGGTCAGAATTCCATTTTTTGGACCGCCGGCCTGTTGGCGGGTTGGCTGCCGCTTCATCACCGACTGCCAGGGTTAGAATCACCCCCATAATCTCAGAAATAGGGATAACATTAGAACTCCAGACAGATATACTGATACACGTCCTTCTCGTTCCTTTCAGGATGCACCGGATAGATGTAGCGAGAGAGGGGGCCGTCAAGATCGACGTCCGGAATACGTGAAAGAAAAGAAAGACTCGCCACAGTCTACTGTTAAAAAAGAAGAAAAGACTCCTCAACAAAAGCCACAATTTAAAAAGAAGAAAGTGGCTGCACTGACCATTAAAAATGCCGGTAGTATTGAGAACACTGATGAGGAACAAGAGGTGGGCAGTGACTCTGTTGGACAGCGTGGCAGAGGTCACGATATGTCGCCAGAGTCTGAAAGATCATCTGGATGTGACAGCAACTAGCGATTACATCGCAGTTGAAACGGCGGATGGCCGCGTACTCCCACCCGATCGGGTTTTTGATTTAACAAATTCAGATAGAGGGAGACGTGGAACGCATTATTAGTGTAATATTTTGGGATGAACTTACTAGTGATATCCTGTTGGCCGAGAGAGATTGGCCACCTGGACATGTCCGCATGCTCCCACATGGGGAAGATGTCATTTTGCCTTCTTTCTCCGATCTTGTTCCAGAGACAGACAAACAAGCCTATGCTGCTGAATGGGCTTTAGCACAGGCACCTGCATTATACCGTAATCATGTAGGATGGGACAAGGACTCTCCTTGTCATATTATTCCCGTTCGGTCTACACCACACCCGCAGCCACAATACCCTGTTAAACATGAAGCAAAAGCTCCAGTGACGGAGATACTGTCACATGTTGAATACCAGGGAGTAATTGAGCCCTGTACATCGGCTATGAATAATCTGCTATTTCCCGTTGTGAAACCTGATCATTCATATAGAATAGTGGTTGATTATAGGCACTTGAATAGTCATGAACGCACTTATGCTATACAAAATTCACACAGCACAGCGCTAATCAATAATATAATGCGTAAAAAATACAAAACTACATTGGATATATCTAATGGTTTTTTCTGCCAGAATTTAGCACATGAAAGTAGTGACCTAAGTGCATTTTCCTATGGTTCTCAGGAACGCTTTTGTCGTTTACCACAAGGCTATAAAAACAGCCCAGGACTGTTTTCGGCCCGTGTCACATCAATCTTACAGGAGCTTGATTCCGAGGCATTATCATATGTGGATGGTATCTATCTCACTGATGACACCCTTGACATTCATCTTGCCAGGGTCGATCGGATAATTTTGGGATTTGCCGCCTTCGGATATAAATTTAATTTTAAGAAAAGCAAGATAGCCTTTCTTAGTGTATTATTCCTAGGATATGAACTATCGAATGAGGGGAAGAGCCTGGCCCCGCACTTCCTAGAGAAGTGTGCTCAGCTACAGCCTCCGAACACGCTTAAGAAATTGCAGTCATTACTGGGTTTCTTTAATTTTGGCAGAACATATATTCCAGATTATGCTGAACGGTAAAGCCACTATATGACTTAATTCAGCCCAATTATTCTAGTAGGCGATGGACAATTGAACACACACACATCCTAAGGGACATACAACGAGACATGCTAGAAGCTAGACACTTGTACACACGGGACAATAAAACGAATTTGGTCATCATAATAATAGCTGGTGCCCTAGGATTTACCTATGTCACCTTTAATGAGGGTGACACGGTGCCAATAGCATACAAATCACATTTATACTCCAATGCAGAGAAACGTTTTGCTCCTACTGAAAAAATGCTGACGGCAGTTCAGATTGCCGTCATAAAGGAGAGACCGCTTGCCCAGGGGAAACGCTTTGTTGTTGTCTCCCCGGTTCCGGCCTTAGAGGCTGTCACTAAAGCGAGCGTTCCTAACGCTAAGGCATTGCATCCATGCTGGATTCAATGGGCAACATCTCTGACCGCCACTGATGTTGATTATGTGTTTGACCCAAGACCTCAGACACAAGAATTTCTCCAGTATGAACAGGAGTACCCCGCTCCCTTACACATATTGCCAATAGACAGTTATGATACCATCATTTACACTGACGGATCAGCACCACCGGCTGTGGGTACTAAACATCAATACTCGGCAGCTTGCACAGCCGTGTGCGGGGTAATGGAAGACGGAGTTTTTCATCCTCATAATACGTACACTCAGACCTTAGGGGACTGCACAGCCCAGTTGGCCGAGCTTAAGGCTCTTATTCTAGCGCTCGAACATTCAGAGCCAGGAACACAGACTTTGATCGTCTGTGATTCGTATTACTGCGTCCAGTCATCCAATGAATATCTTAATCATTGGATACTGAACGGGTTTAGAGATTCTAAAGGGAACACCATTAAACACAAAATATTGTGGGGAAGGGTGGCTGATCTTAAGGATAAGCTGCCATGTGTCCATGTAGTTAATACATTGGGGCACCAACGTGTAGGAATACATGTTGCCGGTAATACATTGGCTGACGAAGCAGCCAAAGCTTCAGTAGCTACGGCTTCTGTGGCTGCAGTGACTCATTCTCGGACAAGGTTGGATAATGAAATACTAATTGCCGTTAAAGCCTCGGCTGCAGGCAAGCCCCTTCCGAAAGGATACCCTACGAACTATACATATCATATCAGTGCACAGAATGTTGCTTTTGCAACAATTCCTGATGTTGGTGATCGAGTGATCCCAAATGAAGATCAAAGATTGGAACTGATTACAGCTGCACATGAGGGTGTCGCTTCTGCACATGCTGGTATACAGGCCACTATCACCATTCTACAACAACGGTACTGGTGGCCTGGTCTTTGCAGACGGACTAAGCAATGTGTCCTTTGCTGTGACATTTGTCAGCAGATTAAGGGCTCGAATATCAGACGCCCTCCGCAGACATCTCTCTTAGTGTCAGACAAACCACTCCATTGTGTGTACCTGGACCATTGTGGTCCTTTGCAACCTGATGGTGCATACAAGTACATTTTAGTGGCTGTAGATTCCTGTTCTAGATTCCTGTGGGTATGGCCACAGCGGTCGGCTGACGCCCGGACTGTTATAAAAGATTTGCTGATCTTTATCGGTACATATGCGGTTGCAGCATTCCATTCGGACCAGGGCCCTGCATTTGCCTCTAAGGCTTTCAGGGACACCATGAGGACGATGGGTGTTGAACTCCATTACTCCTCATCATACCATCCCGAGGGAAATTCGGTCGTGGAGAGGCGGAATCGTGATCTAAAGCAGTCCTTAACAGCTCGAGTATTAGGTTCAGGCCGCAGTTGGTTACATCACCTATATGGGGTCCAGAGAGCATTGAATAATCTGCCAAGACGGTCCTTGAGGGGAAAGTCTCCATATGAGGTTCTCTTTGGGACAACTATGTATGTTCCCAATCTTGATGCCCCTGGTATGGTGGCAGCAGAAACACCATTTGACATAAAAGAACGTCTCGCTGTTTTACAGGAGCTTCAACAATTCCGTGATGATAAATCCTCTGCGAGCGCTGCCACCTTGGGAATAAGGGATTTGGCGAAAACTTCGACTGGCTGGATTCCTAACATTGGGGATCTGGTTTGTGAGAAGATCGCTGTGAAAAAAGAGTTTGGTCCAGCGTACAGAGCACCTGTACCGGTCTTGCGGATAAAAGGCACCAGGACTGTCATCCTTCCGCCATTGTCTGGTTCCAAATCGAACAGATTCATCTCCATTGATGACATCAAATTACACCATGTGGCCGATTCTTCACAGTAGACCAGGAGGTCCCTTGGGTGGTTCCCGATCCCCTCTCACTACCCAACAGGACATCCCTCTACATAGTAGGATGACCATCGCTACTACTGACTATGCAACTATGTCAACTGCCGTTCCAGACACTTCCTCGACCATGGGGAGGGCGGAAAAAGAACTTTTGTTGGTTCCTGTAACGACTTCGGAGAACACACCGCTACAGGATTTGGCTGTATTTTACACGAACACTTCCACAACTGGTAACGTCATCTATCATGAACCTCCACGAACAGTGGATGGGAATTCGATGAGTCCTATGTTTGCGGAGACTTCCTCTGGCTATTTTGTGGACATTGATGATTTTTCTTCAGATTCATCCTCAACTGAGGCTGACAAACTTTCCAGAGGTAGCAAGTTCTATCAATGGCTTAAAAAGAACTATTTGATATATCCATGGAACTATCTCTGGTTCTGTTTGACATTTATTGCATTGTTTTTATGGATTGGTTTTGTGGCTGTTTTCTTTTTACTAATTAATGGTCACTATATTGCTGATCGCTCCTCAGTGGAGCCTGTTGATGTAATTTTAACACCGCATCATTCATCACATAAGGTCCGACGTGATTTGTCCCCTGTCAATATTACAGCTATTCCAATTTCTGATGGGATTGTTTGGGACAAAGTTCCGTTCGATATATACGGGCCTACAGAGATAATTCAAATACCATACGTGATCAAAATTTCTATGTCTGATGTTATTACACCTAATGTTGTCTCTGATGATTGGGATGTCCAAACAGTGGATTCCATGCTAACTGAAATGAAGGACTACTCTGCTTTTGGAAGTGATGATGTATATGATTTTACAATGAATTATGGTGAAATGTTCTGCTATAATAATTGGGGACATCACTACCTGCACCGTGCAACTAGATATAGGCCTCTTTTTAACTACACACAATGGGAACATTGTTCAACACCACGGGTGGGGAGTCCAAAGTATTACAGTGACAAATTCACATACTTTTCTGGGCATGATACAACGAAAGCTGAATCTTATTATTTTAAATTACCTAAGACACACATTAGAAAACTGTTGCTAACAGATACAAAACTGATTTATTCAGATCCCTTTGTTTCCCGACTTTAGATTGAGGGTTATGAATATTGGAAGAACACTATCGATTTGAAGAGTGTATAGGGGACGCAAGATTAGCAGATACAGGGTAGGGAGGCTTTGTTTCGAGCTTGCTTAATTCCTGTGCAAATTATTTTTTTAAATGACACTGTTGAGCTGACATCATGCCTGGGATTAGCTAAAATAAAGGATCTAAACACACCCAGTATCCCTACACCGATAAAGTTTAAAAATTGGCAACACTTTCTAAATATTTCTGAGGAAAGGCTGGATGCATTGGTTAAGGCTGGTGGCTATAATTCTTCCCTTTCCAGTCCCGGGGGATGGTTGGTATGGCCCACCGATACTGATGAGTGTCAAAGGCGGTTTTTGAACTCTTCAGAGGGTTTTTCCATTCATAGACCAGACCCTCGCTTTTTGTCAGGTCAGCATGCTGGTATAATTACATCTTACAGTGTGGGCAAGCTGTGCCAACAATGGGTACAAACAAACACCTTAACAGCGGTGAAACAACACCTGAATGCTCTTTCTGACAGTATAGACCTACAAGATTTCCTATTAGGTCCTAGAAAGCAACGCTCGAAACGGTTTTTATATGCCATGTATAATGAAATTTGCAAACTTTCTCAAATTGAGGCTGCTGCACGTTTACGGCAACTTGATAAAGAAAATTTGGAAAAAACATTGGCTGTTGTCGACAATGGTATGAACACGCTATCCAACAGGATTTATTCCCTGTCAAATATAGTGTCATCTGCTATTGATATCACTCAGACTGATTTGTCTCGGTTATATCATGGGCAAACACAGCTGCGTTCCATCATGCAGCTGAGTTGGGCATTACAGACGCTGAAAAGTGGCCACATTCCATGGAAATACCTTAATGGGAGTGAACTATTCGCTGCTTTTAATTTTTCCAGGGAACAAGTGACAATGGCTAAAAGAGAGGCTCGTTTCACTTTGCTTCAAGTAGAAAAATTAGATAAGTTGCCCTTCACGGTAGCAGAGAGTCCTTCAACTATCTGGCTCTTACACGGCATTATTAATTTACCGTTTTCAACGTTTCGTTTTTCAAGCTGCCTGAAACATCTTGCAGTGGGACGATATGAACGGCTAGGAGATACCTTTTTTAAGGAAGAGTGAGAGTTGCCCTTTGAGTATCGATGTCTGAACGGCGAACAAGAGGTCTTTCTTAGCAGAAGTGAATGTGAGACTACTGTTCGTCATTCCATGATATGCAAACAGGTGTCTCTTCACGGTCTTTGCAATGCGGGGGTCGCGAATTTGGCCTGTTTTCTGAAGGGTACTCCCATCCCCTAGATTCGTTCAGTGTTTCATGTTCTTTCTAATGGGAGTTATGTTCTTCTGAGCGATGACAGCTGTTGCGGCTTGCGACCTGGAATTGCCTACGCAATCTCAGTCACGAAGGTCGTTACGTGTTGTGGCCATGTTTTGTTTCCCCCCACATGAGAGATACAAGTATCTGAAATGTGGCCCCACATTGATACTATTAATGTGAACTATGACAAGTTGAGTAGACTGAAGGCGCTATTGTTTCAAAAACAGGTCGCCTTGACATCCGCAAAAGAGACGTATGCTCTCCAGGTTGCGCGATCATCAGCTGAGATACAATCCCTTTTAAATACCGATTTCCCCAAACACTTTGGAGAGTTGGTGTCCAGAATATTCAATGCTTCAAGTACAACTGGGATTGTTCATTTCTTTAAGGCTGTCGGGTCTGGTTTCGTGTCCATATTCCAGACTGTCTTCGGAGTCATCCCATCAGCCATCCATTCACTCTTTTCCAGTGTGTTTGGTGGCTTTTCAATTATTTTGGCTTTAATTGGCGGACTACTACTACTATTCTTTCTGATTCGCGGAGGTTGTTTCTTTCCAGCGACACAGAGCAATGGAGCCTTTCCCGTCAACGCTGCTGTGCCCTGAACGCATGGTTTGGATCTTCGGTACACCTTTGCTGGTGGAACTGGAATTTGACTGGTCATTGTCATCCCGGCCTCTACTGTGGTGCGTACAACCGGTGTTCCGCTGCATATGGTGTCTCTTTGAACATCTGCCTATGGTCTGTCTTGCTGTTGCACCGACATCTCCTGTGGACCACGAACTGCTGATGTCCCCGATGAGGGTTCATACACGGTCATGCCGCTTGAGACTGAGGTTGCTCCGCGAGGCCACCTATGAGCCTTCTGTTATTCGATCTCACATGGATGAGGACGCTACAGCGAGTGTCGATACACCGATGACTATGGCTCACTTCTGCTCTGTGGATCCGTTTGTCCGTCTAGCTCTCGATTTCACTTCTGACGATGTTGACTCATTTTTGAGATCCTTAAATGGTGACTTCGATTACATTCTTCATGATCCTGCATATAGCACATAATTTGATGAATTCGCTTGCCAGTTCCCGATTCTAAATCAAAGAAGCAATTATACTAAAAGTTTGCTATACTTGTCATGGTTGATATTAAAGTCTCTGAAATGTTTTTAAAAACTAATTTTATAACACAGCATTTATTTTTTCGTTAAGTTTTTGGGCTTTTTAGTTCAGTAGCAGCTTTTTAGCGATTGGGTTTTTCTTTACCTTCATCATACCTGTTACGGCAATGGGGAGGGTGTAGTGAATCCTTGTTTGTTTTAAACGGGTTAACAGGAGTTAGCTTAGCCGTAGGCTTGTAAACTCGTGCCCCCGTCACCCAGTGACTTTTAACCTACTTAGCTTGCTCTGGCTTAGTCCATTTAATTATTTATTTCCTTTAAAATGGCGGCCTTGTTTATAGTTATGCCACTTGTTATGGGTTCTATTATCAGTGTCACTGCGCCAAGGCGTCAAGATCATGCACAAAAGACAAACATACAGTAGGCATTCACACTTAGGGATTTTCCCTCTCTATACTTTTGAGGGATTGTTGATATTAATTGCCGTCCCAAGCATGCCTGTTATCTATTGTTATGAATAACACTTATGTCGGGGGACCTTGTAGATCTGTATAAATACAACACACTTTTAGACAGATAATCAGAGGGATTCTGACCAGAGGGCATCGCCACCATCGCTGATACCGATGCTGCAGTCATCTTGACACTGATCCAGTCTTCGTGTCCCTGCGGAGTCTGAGATAGAGACCTCATTCCGAGGTAACAAGGGTTGGGGGCTCCTGTCATGGACACGGTTTTGGCAGATTAGGTTTAAAGAACCCAGCTCTTCCTTTTTAGGTAGGAGGTTAGACCTACTCTCCTTAGGGTATTAGGGCTTATTCCATCTTTTACATATACATATATTTCTTTCATATATTGCATAATGGTGGGGGTCTTTATAACAATGACTCTCCTCTTTACAATACTGTTGCTTGGTATATTCATTATCCTAATCAATGCAGTTCATGCAACTTATCACAAATTGCAGTTATGTTGAATAAAAACTATTATAACTTTACTGCATCTGTGTTATTGCCTTTGTTTGTATGAGACATAATAAATCTGTGAGAAAAGGGTAATTTCCGTTTAACCACGACAACCCTGAGATATTGTATTTGAGTCCATGCGTAAGCGACTGCTACAAATCACCTTTTACTATTGTGTTTTTGGTGAGGTACTGCTAGTAAGCCGATAAGGTTTGGACAACAGTTACAAATAGTTGTAGGAAGAGACTTAGGCGGTCATTCTGACCACGGCGGGCGGCGGTCGCCGCCCGCCATGCGGTTACCGCCGAATGACCGCACCGCGATCAAAAGACCGCGGCGGTCATTCCAACTTTCCCGCTGGGCCGGCGGGCGACCGCCAAAAGGCCGTCCGCCGGCCCAGCAGGAAAGCCCCTGCAACGAGGAAGCCGGCTCCGAATGGAGCCGGCGGAGTTGCAGGGGTGCGACGGGTGCAGTGGCACCCGTCGCGATTTTCACTGTCTGCAGAGCAGACAGTGAAAATCTTTGTGGGGCCCTGTTAGGGGGCCCCTGCAATGCCCATGCCAGTGGCATGGGCAGTGCAGGGGCCCCCAGGGGACCCACGGCACCCGTTCCCGACATCCTGGTTCTGGCGGTGGACACCGCCAGAAACAGGCTGGCGGGAAGGGGTTCGGAATCCCCATGGCGGTGCTGCAAGCAGCGCCGCCATAGCGGATTCCCTGGGCCAGGGGAAAACCGGCGGGAAACCGCCGGTTCCCCTTTTCTGACCGCGGCTTTACCGCCGCGGTCAGAATAGCCCAGGAAGCACCGCCAGCCTGTTGGCGGTGCTTCCGCTGCCCTCCGCCATGGCGGTCATGGACCGCCAGTGTCGGAATGACCCCCTTAGTCTCCTACAAACGAAAGTACTGTCATCCTGAGACCAGCAGTCTTGCCCAGAGCAAGAGTCCAAACTACGACAAGTGTAACAGTCAGGATGGTCCGACTGATACTTTTTCCTATGTGTATTTCTGCAGGTCAGTGCCCATCAAAAATAGGGTATGTGGCGTGCTTTCGCCAATGACATGCTGACCCTGAGGGTGGATGGCAGAGGCCCAACTGTGGATATCCTACCAACGGGGAAGGGGTGTCCGTCGAACTGTTAGCCAAAGACTAACCCTTAAGGCACACACCATACCCATACACCAACACCTACTGCGTGTGAACCAGGAGTCACCTATTAACAACACCCGGTGCCTCTGGAGTTGAGCCATCACATATGGGATGGTGCTATTCCTCAGGGTAAAGGCATCATGCACAGACCCAGGATACTTTACATTGACATGGGAGGTGTACTGGTCCGCCAGGCATGGACATTGACCCCCAAGATGGCCCGCTTAATGGTAGTGGCATATCCGGAGCTGGATGGGCGATTGGGGGCAACACAGCATCCACAAGGGGGTGAGTACAGTGCCCCAATATACTACATGCGCGTGGTGGAGTGGCATCCGGGTGGGGGATGTGGGCCTGTGGGTGCCCCTCAGCCAGGCCGGACATTGCAGGGTAGGGCCCATGTTGGACAGGGTCTAATGTAAACCTCCTCCAACCAAGCTAGTAGACATCCACTACTGGGCATGTGTCTGTGGATCTCAGGTATGCTGCAATTGGAGTTAGGTATCCCTGTCCATGGGCTGGTGACTAGCATTGTGACTGTTAGTGCATTGCCTAGAGTGTAGGGCTGTTCCCTGTGTGTGTGTGTGTCGTGTATGCCAACAGTGGTGTTGTTGCCACCATTGACCAAGGGTATCCTTTGACTCTCCTCCCCCTTTTTGTTTTGTCACCCTGTCCTTATGTGCATTAGCATCATCTGGCAGAGGAGCAGAGAGTTTCATCCCACAGGGCCCATGAGGCCGAATCCACAGACAGTGAGGGCACCAGTGGGACGGAGGGCGAGGGGAGCACCACAGCAGAGACTGGAGGGGACAGTTCTGACAGTGATACCTCCTACAATGGAAGGTCCCTGGTGGTGGCGGACACCTCTGTGCCCACCCCAACTACAGGTACAGCCACCACCCCGTACCAGCACCGCCCTCCCAGCAGCCCCTCTGTGTGATTCCCGTGCCCACTCACCCAGGAGGGTGGGCATCAACTTTGCCCCAGGCACCTCAGTCCCTACCCCAGTTATCTCTGGTGACCTGAGTGAGGAGGCTATTGACCTCCTGCTATCCATCTCTGTTGGGCAGTCAACCATTGTGGATGCCATCCAGGGGCTGGCAGCCCATTTGCAACAAACAAATGCATTCCTGGAGGGCATTCACTCTGGCATGGCGGCCCAACAGAGATCAATCCAGGCTCTGGCCTCCTCCCTGATGGCAGCCATTGTCCCTGTTTCTAGCCTCCCCCCTCCAACTTCCTCTGCCCATTCCCATTCCCCTCAACCCCAACCTATCCCAAGCACACCTTCAGACCAGGATGCACTCAGGACAACACACAGGAGTGGTTCAGGAAAACACAAGCACCACACATCATCCCACAGGCACTCACACAAACACCGTCCAGATGCAGACATACCAACATCCACTGCCCCCACTGTGTCCCCCTCCTCCTCATCGTCCACCTCCCTCCCAGTAGCGTCTGCACTCACACCTGCATGCCCTACATCCTCATCCACTACCACCATCACGCCTATCACAACACACCCCTCACTGGCAGTCACCACCCCCACATCCATGCACATGTCCCCTGTGTTCTCTCCCACTTTGTCTGTGCCCCCTCCTCCCAAAGTACACAAATGCAAGCACTCAGACACCCAAAAGCCATCCACCTCACAACAGCATCAGCCCATACACCTGCCCCCAAAAACAGCAGACAGAAACCTCATACAACCACTTCCTCTTCCTCCACTCCCAACCCTTCACCCTCTTCCCGCCCCAATGTCCCTAAGAAGCTTTTCCTCTCCACCATTGACCTCTTCCCTACCACTCCCCCCATCCTTCACGTCGGGCCAGGGTGGTCAGAATCCAGGCGAGCACCTCAGCCACCCAGTCCACGGAGGCACCACCAGCTGCAGGAGGGAAGGGCAAGGGGCAATCCCTGGCTGCTGACAGGAAGGGCAAGGGGCCTGCACCAGCAGGTAGGAAGGACAGGAGGCCTGGTGCTGGGACTCATTTGGAGCCCCCACCACCAACCATTGTGGTTCAGCCAACTGAGTCTGCAGGGTAAGGGCTGGGGCCTCCCCCCACCACTGCCAGCATTGCCACCAGCACCGCCACCAGCACCACCACAAGCACCACTGCCAGCAGTAGCAGCCCCAGTGGGCAGTCGTCTGAGGCAGCAGGGTATGGACTGAAGCCTTCCCCCACCACTGCCAGCACCGCCACCAGCACCACTGCCAGCAGAGGCAGCCCAAGTGGGCAGCTGTCCGAGGCTGCAGGGGATGGTCTGGAGTCTCCCCCCACCACTGCTAGCACTGACACCAGCCCCGCCATTGCCACCACTGATCAGCCGTCACCACCGGTGGACAGTGTGTAGTCCTGCCTCCATGGGCTGGTGTGCGTCCTGGCTCCTGCAAATCATGTGAGTCTGACACCCAGGTGAGAGACTGTGACCTTGCACTCCCCAAGATCTAAATCAAAGGGCACAATGCCCCCTCCAGAATCAGTGGAAGAAGCCATCCACTCACCCCATCCTTCCCAGGATAAAGCACACTGGGCACAAGGCCCCCTCTAGAACCTGTGGAAGAAGCCATCTACTAGAGAGACTGTGGCCTTGCACTCCCCAGGACCAAGCAGGTAGCAAACCACCTACTAGAGCGACTGTGGCCTTGCACTCCCCAGGGCCAAGCAGTGGGCAATCCACCCACTGGAGAGACTGTGGCCTTGCACTCCCAAGGACCAAGCAGTGAGCAAACCACCCACTAGAGAGACTGTGGCCTTGCACTCCCCAGGACCAAGCATTGGGCAAACTACCCACTAGAGAGACTGTGGTCTTGCACTCCCCTGGACCAAGCAGTGGGCAAACCACCCACTTGAGAGACTGTGGCCTTGCACTCCCCAGGACCAAGTAGTGGGCAAACAACCATCTAGAGAGACTGTGGCCTTGCACTCACCAGGACCATGCAGTGGGCAAACCACCCATGTGAAAGACTGTGGCCTTGCACTCCCCAGGACCAAGCAGTGGGCAAACCACCCACTACAGAGACTGTGGCCTTGCACTCCCAGGACCAAGCAGTGGGCAAACCACCAGCTAGAGAGGCTGTGGCCTTGCACTCCCCAGGACATCGCACAGGGCATGTAACCTCCTCCAGGACCAGTGGTATTGTACCATCTTCTGGCTGAGGTGCCCTCTAGTTCCCCGTTCCCCTGAGATGCCTGTGTATTTTCGACCTGATGCCCCTGCAGTGTTCTCTCCATGTTGTTGCAGGAGTAAGGTGGGGCCTTGGCCTACGTGATGTGGCTCTGTGGCCCACGGACATTGAGACTGGGCACTGTCCCTACATTTGTGAATATGTATATACATTTGTATTTTGATGCACTTATTCATATTATTTTATCGTTTTACACTCACTTTCTTCCAATCATTTTGTCCTTGCATTATTCCTGAGGGGTATGGGGTGGATATGTAATGTTTATGCATCTATTGTGTGTATGGTGTTGGGGGTGACGGTGTTGCGTGTGTGTGTCACTCTCTTTTTTCTCCCCCTCCCTTGTGTGTAAGGGTGCAGTACTCACTGTGGTCGTCTTCTCCGGCGTTGGTGTTCATAATGCAGGAAAAGGTAAACAAGCATCAGAAATATGTGCAGCTTGGGCTCCATGGCGTCGTGGTTATTCCCAGAGTCTCCAGAGGTGAGTCCTTTGACTTCTGTGTTCTGTTTCTGCTGTGCTTTTGATGTTGTTGGTACCACCCTAGAAAATGTGGTGGATAGGCCTGTCATAATAGTTTGGGCGGTACATTGTCTTCCACCTGGCTGTTGGTGGTTACAGCTGTGGTGCTTGTTGATACCACCGTGGCAGTCGGTGTGTTAAAGTGGCTGCCTGTCTGAGCGGTTTCCGCCGTGGTCATAATTCCATTTTTGTTACCGCCATCCTGTTGGCGGTATTTCAGCCGCTTTATCAGCGACCACCAGGGTTGTAATGAGGGCCAGAGTGTCCATAAAAGTTCTTAAAAGAATCTAAAAGGCACTAAAGGGCCTTTGCTGTGTGAGCTATGAGAACACCATTGTCTGCATAAAGCAGAACAGAAATTTCTTTTGTGCCCATTTTAGGAATATATTTCCCCTCCCTAGACAAGTGTCATCCCCAAAGAATTAATGTAAATTGGAAAAAAGAGGCCATAATACAACCCTGTTTAACACCCCTAATCGACAGAAACTCATCTGTAAGCTCCCCACCCTTACTGTAACAGATTCTGGCTGTAGTTTATTCATAAAGCCTACCTAGGAGGGAGACAATGGCTCTATTAATCTCCAAACTCCACATGATAGACCATAACTTTCCACAATTGACGATCAAAAGCCCATTTAAGGTCCATAAAAGCGAGATGGAGAGAACCTTTCTTGACCTTAGTGTACTTTTGAATTATCAAGGAGAGATTTAAGTATTGTTCCACAGTCCCCAAACCAGAACGGATGCCAAACTGTAATGCAGAAGGTCCCTGCAACTCTATTACCCAGTTTTCCAGTTTGGATAAGATAACTCTACCCAATATCTTGACTGTGCAATCCAGGAGAGAGATTGGGCGATAGCAATGGGGAGAGCTCTTATCTCCCTTTTTAAATATAACAACAATGATAGCCTCCTGCCAGGATTTAAGTAGGGGAACTAATATGGTGATTCTTATTACATTGGTTAAAAGAGAAGCCTAAAACTGGCAGAGATTTAGAAACATTCACAGGGACTTTGGCAGGTCCAGGTGCCCCATTTATCTGGGGAACATCCCCTAACCAAGTCTGTTGACAGCAGATAAAATAATATTGCCCCACAAAATTTAGCCAGTCTGGGAATTTCAACTTAGAGCACAAGCCAGCAATATTCCAAGACAATATGCCCACAGAGCCATCCAATTGCAGAAGGTCACTAGTATGAAATGCTTCAGGGACAAAACTCGAGCTCTCCTCAATAACACAATTCCTATTTGACAGTCATTCGTTTTGGGCCAGACAAGAAAGAACCTTGAACCTGTTGGACGAAGGAAGGGAACAGACCTGATGTTGATTAGGCAACTGAGCAATAGACCTTGAGACAGAAGACTGGAAACCTTTGCCTTGCAAGGCCCAGACTCTCCAAACCCTCAGGGGGGGGGATAAAAAAGCCCAGTGGATATAGTTTAATACCTTTCCAGATGTTAGCTTGACAACCAAAGTGATGGAGAAGAGCCTGTACAACAGTGGGATTTCTAAAGTTGATTATCACACAGTGTCCTTCAATAGATGTCAGCAGCGAACCAATCCAAGTTGCCCTCCCTGTAAAGATGATTCCTCTAGAGAGAACCCAGGGCCAAGGTATGTGCGATACGTGTGCTCCCAACTAATGCAGTGCCTTATTCCTCAAAGAAGCATGTGACTCTAAAAACCCTGATTTAACTTTGGAGACGTTAGTTAGAACTATGACATATGGACTGCATTCCAGAGGTGAACGGGGACATGGCAGGGGAGATTGTCATTAATGTTCCCATTAACAAAGCCCAGCTCCCTTTCTGGGCAAAAGATTGTTGTGTCAATTGGTCTCCTAACTGGTACAGGTTCTGCTGACTGATTGCTGTGTGTGGGAGAAGAAGCTGAAGTCAAAATGCACCTATTTGCTGGGGGCCATATCACTTACAAAATTGACCTGTTGATTGAACTTCTGGGTACACTGAAGTGGGGGGTGAGAAGGGAGGTCTTGAAGACACACTGCCTACCCAATGACAGGGGCATGGGGTACCAGATTAGATAAAAGGGGAACAGCAAAATTACCAGTCTCTATGCACATACAATTCTTTTGCCCCTTAGCGGAAAAACTACTAATTGCCTGCTCTAAAGCATCCAGGTGCTCTAAAATGGGTTTAAGCATATAAACCTAAGATTCAAAGCAGCAAAAAAGGAGTCTTCTAAGAGGACTGGGGTGACGTCTTGATGTTGTGATCCCTTGGCTAACATAACTTTCTTGCTGATTTCCTTGGCCATGCTCTCTCTTGCCAGTTTTCATTTAGTTACGTTCTCCATTTTCTTTCATTTCTCCCCGGATACTTCACTCAAAGAAGTAACCACTTCAGTTCTAGGGGAACAGAAGGGCCCGAGATTGAGAGCAAACAGTAGCTTCTCCAATACAAGAATGCTCACTGGGTTGCTCTCATGTGTCATTCGATTCACTGAAAAGACCATTGCTTGCCACTAGGCTTGGGAAGGTAATGACCTGTGCACCTCCAAAGCTAATGGTGGGGACGAGGAGAGATGGCCTTCTACCAAAAAAACTCCTTATCAATAATATTTACTTAAGAAAGCATCCATAATAGTCTGAACAGTAGCTAAGGCAGTCACTGAGGGGCAGGCGCATAATTTCCATTTACCCTCCACAAAGTTAATGCCAGCAACAGTAGTACATAACGAAAGAAACAGGCAGCTCTTCGTACTCATGCAGACCAAAGTCCTAGAGAAGTCCATCTAGCAACAATTCTGGGGCCAAGAGAGAAGACCCAGCCTCGTCCAGGCATGGATGGATGCAGACGGCCGCGTTCTTGGCCCGGTTTTCGCCCAGGCATGTGTCTGGCACACATCCCACACAGCGGGACCCTTGCGCCGATTATAGTGCCTCCAGGTGTGAGAGCGGGATGTGGGCAGCCCTCCTTCCACTAGGAATGTTGGCCACAGTAGTTTAAGGCTCCCTCCTGCAGTGGGACTCTTGTGCAACTATAGTGCCTCCAGGCACAAGAGCGGGATGTGGGCGGCCCTCCTGCTGCTAGGAATGTTGGCTGCAGTAGTCTCAGGCTTCCACCGTGCAATGGGACCCTTGTGCAGATTATAGCACCTCCCAGCACAATAGCGGAATGTGGGCAGTCCTCCTGCCGCCTGGAATGTTGGCCGCAGTAGTCTCAGGCTCCCCTGCGCAGCGGGACCCTTGCATCAAATATACCACCTTTAGGTGCGAGAGAGGGATTTGGGCGTCCCTGCTGTCACTAGGAATGTTGGCAGCGGTAGTCTCAGGCTCCCCAATGCAGCTGGACCCTTGCGCCATTTATAGTACCTCCAGGTGGGAGAGCGGGATATTGGCAGCCCTCCTGCCACTAGGAATGTTGGCACTGATAGTCTCAGGCTCCCCCAAGCAGTGGGACCCGTGCACCGATTACAGGGCCTCCAGGCACAAGTGCAAAATGCGGGCAGCCCTCCTGCCATTCGGAATGTTGCTGTGGTAGTATCCAGCTCCCCCACTCCAATTCAAAACTATCTGCCTCACTCAAATCCAAAATAATCTGCCCCAATCCAATCCAAAACAATTTAGAGCACTCCAATCTGCCACACTCAATCAAAAATAATCTGCCCAACTCCAATCCAAAACAGTCTACCCCACTCCAATCTGCCCTATTCAATCCAAAACAATCTGCCCTACCACAATCTGCCTCACTACAATCTAGAACAATATGCCCCACTCCCATCTAACACAATCTGCCTCACTGCAATCTGCCCCACTCCAAGACAAAACAATCTGCCCCTCTTAAATCTGACCCAAACGAATGCCCCACTCCAATCTGCTTCAATCTAATCCAACATAATCTGCCCCACTCCACTCTGTACCACTCAATCTGCCCCACTCAAACCTGCAACTCTCCAACCTCCTCCACTCAAATTCAAAACAATCTGCCACATTTCAATCAAGACAAAGCTGCCCCACTCCAATTTGCCACTCCAATTCAAAATGATCTGCCTCACCCCAATCCGAAACAATCTGACCCAATCCAATCCAAAATGGTTTGAAGCACTCCAATTTGCCCCACTCAATCAAAAACAATTTGCCCCACTCCAACCCCAAACAATCAGTCCCACTCACATCCAAAAAGTCCAAAAGTCTGGTCCATTCTAATCCAAAACAGCCTGCCCACTTCAAACCAAAACAATCTGCCCTCCTGCAATCTGCCCCACTCAATCCAAATCAAGCTGCCTCACTCCAATCTGCCACACTCCAGTTCAAAGAAACCTGTCTCACTCTAATCCAAAATGACCCACTCCAACTTCCCAAACTCCTATCACAAACAATATGCACCACTCAAGTCTACCCCATGCCAATCCAAAACTATCTGCCTCACTTCAATCTAAAGCAATCTGCTCCACATCAATCTTCCTCACACTTGTCTAAAACACTCTGAGTCACTCTAAAATGATCTGCCCTGCTTCAGTCTGCTCTACTCCAATCCAAAACAAACTGGCACACCCCAAGCTAAAACACTCTGCCCACCCTTGCCCCACTACAATCCAGGACAATCTACCCCACTAAAATCCAAAACAATCTGCTTACTCCAATCTGCCCCACTCCAAATCTACACAGTATACCCACTCCAATCTGCCCTCTCGAGTCCACAACTACCTACCCCACTACAATCAACCCCATGCCAATCCAAAATAACCTGTTCCATTCCAATCTGTCCCACTCCAATCCAATCAAATGTGCCAAAATCCAACGTGCCCCCTTTCAATCTAAACGATCTGCTTTACCTCAGTCTAAAACAATTTGTGCCTCTCCAATGTGCCCCATTTGAATCTAAAAAAATCTCCCCATTCCAGTCTGTCCCACTCAAATTGAAATCAATCTTATACACTCCAATCGGTCTCACTCAATCCAAAACCATCTGCCCCACTGAAATCCCCAAAAAGTCTGCCTCACTCCAATCTGCCTCACCACAATCTAAAACAATATGCCCCACTCAAAGGTGCCTCACTTCAGTCCAAAATAATCGTCCCCACTCCAATCAAAAACAATCTGCTCCACTCCAGTACAAAAGAATATGCCCCACTCCAATCTGTGCCACTCCAATCCAAAACAATCTGCCCCACTCCAATTTGCCCCACTTCAAACCGAAACAATCTGCTCCACTCCTATCTACTCCACTCCAGTCTGCTGCACTCCTATCCCAAACAATATGCTCCACAGCAATCTTCCCCACACCAATCCAAAACAATCTGCCCTACTCCACTCTAAAGCAATTTTCCCACACCAATCTGTCCCACTCCAATTTAAAACAATCTGCCCCACTTCAATCTGCCCCACTCCAGTCCTAAAACAACCTGACCACTCAAATCTGCCACACACCAATCCAAAACAATCTTCCCCATTCCAATCTTAAACAATCTGCTCCACTCCAATCTGCCCCACTCCAGTTCAAAACAATCTGCTCTACTTCAAGCAAAATATTTGACCCACTACAATCTGCCCTTTTACAGTATGCCCCTCTCTAATCTCCCCATTCTGATTTGCCTCACTCCAATCTGTTCCACTTCAATCCCTAACAATATGCTGGACTCCAAAGCCAAACAATCTGCACCACTTCAATCTGCCCATGCCAATCCAAACAATGTCCCTCACTATAATCTAAAACAATCTGCTCCACTTCAGTCGGTCTCAATCCAGTCTAACAAAATGTTGCCCTACTCTAATCTGCTCCATTCCAATCCGAAACAACCTGCCCCATTCAAATCCATACCAATCTGCCACACTCATTCCAAAGCAATCTGCCTCACTCCATTCTGCCATACTCTATTTCAAAACAATCTACCACACTCCAATCTGCACCACTCTAATCCCAAACAATTTGTCTCACTCCGATCCAAAACAATCTGCCCCTCTTATCCCAAACAATATGCTCTAATCCAGTGTGTCCCACACCAATCCAAAACACTCTTCTCCACTCCAATCTAAAGCAATCAGGCCCCACACCAATCTGCCCCACTCCAGTCTAAAACAATCTGTCCCATTCCAATCTGCTACACTCCAATCCCAAAAACCTGCCTCACCCTAATTCCAGTCTGTCTACTTGAACCTGCCCCACGCCAATCCCAAACAATCCGTCCCACTCCTATCTAAAGCAATCTTCCCCACACTAATCTGCCCCACTCTAGTCTGAAACAAATATGCCCCATTCCAATCTGCTACACTCCAATCCCCAAATCCTACCTCACTCAAATCCCAGTCTGTCCACTACAATCTGCCCCACGCCAATCCAAAGCAATCTGGCCCACTACAATCCAAAACAGTCTGCCTCACTCCAATCCAAAACAATCTGTCCCACACTCATCCAAAACAATCTTCCCTACATCAATCTGCCCCGCTCCAATCCAAAGCAATCTGCCCTACTCCTATCTGCCCCACTCCAATTCAAAACAATATGCCCCACTCCAATACAAAACAATCTCCTTACTTAAATTTGCCAAAATCCAATATGCCCCTCTCAAATCTTCCACCACTTCAATTTTCCGTAACTCAATCTGTCCCACTTGAATCCAAAAGAATGTGCCACAGTCCAATCTACCCCACTCCAATTCCAAACAATCTGCCACACTCCAATCCCAAATAATCTGCACCACTCCAATTTGCCCCACACCAAGCTAAAACAATCTGCTCCACTCAAATCTAAAACAATTTGCCCCACTCCAATTTGCTTCTCTCAGACCTAAAATAATTGCCCTACTCCAGTCTAACCCACTTGAATTTGAAACAATCTGCCCCACTCCAATCTCCCCATTCAATCCAAAGCAATCTACCCCACTCCAATCTGACCCACTCCAATCTGGAACAATATGCCCTATTCAATCCAAAACAATCTGCCCTACTCCACAGTGCCCACTCAATCCAACAATCTGTCAGACACCAGTTCAGAACAATCTGCCCCACTCCAATCTGCCCCACTCAACCCAGAGCAATCTGCCCTACTCCAAAACAATCTAACTCACTCCAATCTGCACACTCCAATCTAAAACAATTTGGTGCACTCCAATGTGCCCCACTCCAATTCAAAACACTCTGTCCCACTCCAATCCACAACAATCTGTCCCATTCCAAATGGCCCCACTCTCATCCAAAATTATATGCCCCACTCCAATCTGCCCCATCCAAAACAATCAGTTCCACTTCAATCTAAAGCACTCCCCTCCACCAATTTGCCCTAGCCCAATGTAAAATAATCTGCCCACTCTAATCTGCCTCAAGCTAATCCCAATCTACCCAATTCAATCTGCCCCATGCCAATGTAAAACAATCTTCCTCCTTCCAATCTGAAGAAATCTGCCCGACTCCAACCTAAAACAATCGGCCCGCTCCAGTTCAAAACAGCCTGCCCCATTTGAATCCAAAACAGATTGACCCACTATAGCTTAATTCAACCCAAAATAAACCCTTAATTCAATATTGCCCTATTCAACCCAAAACAACCTGCCCTGCTCCAACCCAAAATAATTTGCCTCACTGCAATCTGCCCCATTCCAAATCTAAATATTCTTCCCCATTCCAATCTGCCCCACTTCAATCTGCCCTACTCCAGTCCAAAACAATCTGCCACGCTCCAGTCTGCCATATGCCAAACTAAAACAATCTGCTCCATCCCTTTCTGTCCACTCCAATCTGCCACACTGAAATCCAAGACCAAGCACCCCACTCCAGTCTGCTCTACTCTAGTCTCAAACAATGTGACCCACTCCTATACCAAACAATCTGCCGAACTCCAATCTGCCAAACGCCTATCCAAAATAGTCTGCCTTACTCCAATCTAAAACACTGTGCCTCACTCCAATCTGTAAAATAACAGAAAGAGTGGGGCAGGAGCCAGTTACGGCTCTGTTCCCAAGTGCCGAAAGCTATAATACAGTCAACAAGGGAGGTAAAGTTCCTATCAGAAAAGAGTAAAAGCAGAGTGAAGGACGAAAACATGAGATGGGGAATCACATGAATAAATACTTAGGGGGTCATTCTGACCTCGGCAGTAAAAGGCGCTTACCGCCGGTCAGAAGACCGCCATTACACCGCTGCGGGCGCGGGAAACCGCCACGGTCATTCTGACCCGCAACTGGCAAACCTCCAAAAACCCGACATCAACAAAAGTCCGCCACACCAAAGGTCAGCGGGAAACTGGCGATGACCAAACCTCCACCGTCACGCCAACAGAAATACGCCCATACCATTCCGACCCACAAATCCCTGCAGTGGTCTTTCAACCGCGGTATTCCATTGGCGGTACACACCGCCGCGGTCAAAATACACACACCTTTACAAAACACATCCACATTGGATAATTCAAAATACACACACCTGAGACACATACACACACCACTCCCACACACCCAATTAAATATAAAACACACACCCACATCTCCCACAAACCCCTACGACCACAATTGCGACTGAAGGACAGAGAGAGACAGCACAGAATAGAGTACACCATTACACAGAGGCAAATCACAACATCACCTACACAATATCCACGCACCAAACACCACACACCACCGCAGTCACCACACTCTGCAACACATACACCACCCCTCACCTCATCCACACCACCCCATGGCACCCCAAAGACACCCCAGGTTCTCTGACGCAGAACTCAGGGTCATGGTGGAGGAAATAGTTCGTGTAGAGCCCCAGCTCTTCGGGACACAGGTGCAGCACACCACCATTGCCAGGAAGATGGAGCTATGGCAAAGAATAGTGGACAGGGTCAACGCTGTGGGACAGCATCCACGAAATCGGGACGACATCAGGAAGCGGTGGAACGACCTACGGGGGAAGGTGCGTTCCATGGTATCAAGGCACAACATCGCAGTGCAGAAGACTGGCGGCGGACCCCCACCTACTCTCCCCAGAATTCACAGCATGGGAGGAGGAAGTCTTGCACATTCTGCATCCTGAGGGCCTAGCAGGAGTAGGCGGAGGAATGGACTCCGGTAAGTCAAATCTTCACTACTTCATTCCCCCCACCCCACCTGCATGCCAAATCATACCCCCACCCTCACCCCCATCACACCAACTCCTTGCTAATGGTAAACCATCACAACCCACCCATCCCAAAACCTAGCCCTGCATGCGTCCCCAAAGCATGGACACCCATCACCAAAGCATCCCCACTGCACACACCCATCACCCCCACAAGCCACCGTCACAAAAGCCCCCACAAGGGAATGCCAGCACTGGGGGACACGGCCACCCACCCATTACATGAAATGGCACACACAGAAGCAATAACCATACTCTTATACCCCTGCAGGACCCGAACGCCACCACACCGCCACGGAGGGTCCAGAGATGTCCATTCCACCCCCAGAAGAGGCCCCCAGTGATGACAGCAGCTCTGTCTCCCTGGACCCAGATGACCAGCCCGGCCCATCGGGGACCTCGGGACAGTCGGTTCCCCACAGACAGCCACAGGCTACAGCAGACCTAACCCCCTCTGGGAACACCAGCACAGCTCCCACCCAGCGGGCCCATGCCTCTGTCTCCAGGACACGTCAATCAGCGGTGTGTCCACCACTACAGGGCGCCCAGGTTGACCCACCACCCCAACAACAACAGGGACCTGGGGGCAGTGGTAGTGGGCAGACGGTCCAGGGGACAGAGGCCCAGGGAAACAGGGGAACTGGGAGGGCTGCTGTGCGACAGGGGGGGGACAGGCCCAGGGAACCGACTCTCCAAGAGGCCCTCTCCTCCATCATGGGAGCATACCACCGCTCCCAGGAGACGATGGCTACGGTACTGGCCAGGTTCCAGGAGATCCAGGTACTGCAGGAGGAACAGTACATGGGGTTCAGAAAGGAATTGCAAAACATTAGTTCCGCAATGGGGACCATCGTCGTGGCCCTTAACCAGAGATAGTCACCACATTGCGGGACCATGTGGCACCACAAAGGGCCCCTGTCACTAGCATGGACCAGGAACAGCCTACCACCTCCGCCGGCGCTAGTGGACAGGAGGCCCCCACACAACGACATGCCACCCGAACCCCACCTCCTGCAGAAGAAGAACCACCCCGCAAGCGGTACCTGAGATCTCACAAGAAGACAGAGTAGGATGCCAAGACCCCCGCCAGCAAAGGATACCCCCTGATGTCATCCCACTGTCCCACATTGTCACCCTGTCCAAGTATAATCTGCACTTAATGTTTAATTTATTTTTAACACTGATTCTTTCACCACCCAATATCAGGGACCATTTGTTATTGTCTCCAGTCTCACTGACGGGGAACATATAACAGTGCTTCACCCACAGATTTGATCTTATAATGTCCAAACTTAAACTGCCCCTGCTCCATCTTTCCACAGGCATATGGACAATGCACCTGTGAGACTGAAAACTGGACTCTGCCATGGACATTACTCCACCATCACCCATCACCATTTTCCAATCATGTTCCTAAATTTAGCACTTTAATAAATTCACTTATTGCACTTAAAAAAATCTGGAGTCTGCCTGTATTTTGAACAAATGTATTAGACATAACGGTGCCAAAATGTTCAGTTACATTGTGATGACAACATACGACTGTCACACAGCTGTAGTCCATGGGCAAACAAAGCAGAGGTCACGCAGTGGGGCCCACAGCTCTGAAAACGAAAGGGAAAGTCACAACTCAGTTAACAGGAACTGGAGGGAAACACAGACAGTAGAGAGGCAGAAGACTTTAAGTAAATGTAAAATGGCGGGGTTGATTCGTACCTGTGTGCTACTGAAAATACTGTTGTATCACTGTGTCCCTGTTGTCTGTGTCGTCCCCGTCGTCTTCCTCCTCTTCACTCTCCACAGGCTCCACAGCTGCCACAACACCACCATCTGGACCATCCTCCTGCACGAAAGGCACCTAGCGTCGCAAAGCCAGGTTGTGAAGTATACAGCAGTCCACGATGATATGGCACACCTTCTTTGGTGAGTACATTAGGGATCCACCTGTCATATGCAGGCACCTAAACCTGGCCTTCAGGAGGCCGAAGGTTCTTTCTATAATCCTCCTAGTTCGCCCATGGGCCTCATTGTAACGTTCTCTGCCCTTGTCCTGGGATTCCTCACTGGGGTAAGTAGCCACGACAGGTTGGGGTAACCAGAGTCACCTATTAGCCACACACGGTGTCTCTGTAGCTGTTCCATCACATAAGGGATGCTGCTATTTCGCATGATGTACGCGTCATGCCCTGACCCAGGGAACTTGGCATTTACATGGGAGATGTACTGGTCAGCCAAACAGACCACCTGGACATTCATCGAATGATAACTTTTTCTGTTCCTGTACACCTGCTCACTTCCACTGGGGGGAACCAAAGCCACATGAGTCCCATCAATGGCACCAATGATTTTGGGGATATGTCCAAGGGCATAGAAATCACCCTTCACTGTAGCCAAATCGCCCACCTCAGGGAAAACAATGTAGCTCCGCATGTATTTCATCAGGGCAGACAACACTCTGGACAAAACCTTAGAAAACATAGGCTGAGACATCCCTGATGATATGGCCACTGTTGTTTGGAATGATCCACTTGCTAAAAAATGGAGTACTGACAGAACCTGCACCAGAGGGGGAATCCCTGTGGGTTGGCGAATGGGGGACATCAGGTCTGGCTCCAGCTGGGCACACAGTTCCTGTATAGTGGCTCAGTCAAGTCTGTATGTCAGTATGACATGTCTTTCTTCCATTGTCGACAGGTCCACCAGCGGTCTGTACACAGGAGGATTCCTCCATCTCCTCGCAAGTCCCAGCGGACGGTGCCTAGGAAGAACAACATGGAGCACAGAGTCAAGCAACCCACAGGTACGTAACCACAGCTTGCACAGTGCACGATTCGCTATGCATTGAATGGCTTGTATGATTGGCAATGCAAGGCCTAGGCCTGTGTGACACAGTAGAAATGAAGCCATGTGGGCCCTTGAAATGGCGGCTGCCTGACCTGTGAAGTGTGACAATGGGATGTGAGGTCAATGCGCTGGCGTGGCACACCGTGGCGGTAGGCGGTCGAAGACCGCGGCGCAAAGCAGCATTGGTTAACAGTGAACCCTATGGGTCTCAGGAGCCAATGACGATGTGCGCCGGCGGTCGCGGTACGCACCGCCGCGGTACGCACCGCCGCGGGCGTGACCGCCATTTTCTATCTGCTTAATCACTCGAGACCTGATCATCCACAGGAGAGGACCTATACTGCAAGTGCTGCTGTGACCTCGGTCTGGAAGAGACAATGGCTGCTGCGACTGGGGAAAGGGCCCCTGCCTTCACAACTGAGGAATTGGAGAAACTTGTTGATGGGGTCCTCCACCAGTATGCGCTACTCTACGGTCCTCCAGACCAACAGGTAAGTACACAGGGAGCACGTTGTATGGGCTATGCCTGTGTTGAGTGGGGTGGATGTAAGATGGTGGGAAGGGGAGCGAATGAGGAATGCAACGCACGACAGATGAGAGCATGTGCCACATGGCAAGGTTGGGGAGGGGGGGCCACTCACATCGACCATGCAGAAAAGTGATGATATTTCTTTTCCCACCCTGTACATGTCACACAGGTCAGCGCCCATCAGAAGATTGACATTTGGCGTGCCATCGCCAAGGACGTCCGGGCCCTGGGGGTCCACAACAGACGGGGCACCCACTGCCGCAAGAGGTGGGAGGACATCCGCCGTGGGAGCAGAAAGACCGCCAAGGCTCTGCTGGGGATGGCCTCCCAACCTAGGAGGGGTGCCACACGGCAATTGACCCCCCTGATGTCCCGGATCCTGGCGGTGGCCTACCCCGATTTGGATGGGCGCGTGAGGACATCACAGCAGACACAAGGGGGTGAGTATCAGCACATTCTGCTATATTAGCGCACAGTGGAGGTGTCTGGGTGGGGGAGGAGGGCTGTGGCTATCTCTAGGCCAGGGCGGATTCTGTAGGCTAGGCCCCTCCGTAAGGCATGGCCCTGTGCCCCCGCCCCCCACCTCTGTAGGGTGCTAAGTACAGCTATCCATGGCCCGGGCTCACCTATGTGTGCATTTGTCGTCCATAGACTTGTAGGCCAAGTCACAATAATTGAGTAGTGTACCCCGAGTGCGCGGCGTAGTGCAGGGGTCTTCTGTGTCTGTCCTCTCCGCCAACGGTGTCGCCAATGCATGCACTCAACATGTCTTTCTTTCTTCTTCCCCCCCTTTTTTTTGGTTTTCCTGTTCATGTGTGCCTTAGCATCATCAGGCGGAGGAGAAGTGGCATCGGCGCACGAGGGAGCTGCATCTCACATGGCCCCGGAGGGCCATGCAACCGACTCCGAGTACACCAGTGAGACGGAGGGCGAGGGGAGCTCCACAACGGGGACCCGTGGAGACGTCAGCGACACCGACACGTCCTCGGAAGGGAGCTCCCTTGTGGTGGCGGCAACATCCGTGCCCACCGCAACAACAGGTACAGCCGCCACCCAGCGCACCAGCTCCGCCCTCCCAGCAGCCCCTCAGCGTTCGCCCCGTGCCCGCTCGGCCAGGAAGCCGGGCATCTCCTTCGCCCCTGGCACCTCAGGCCCTGCCCCAGTTACCCCTGCTGCCCTCAGTGCGGAGATCAATGACCTCCTCCAGACGCTCATTGTTGGGCAGTCTACCCTTTTGAATGCCATCCAGGGGGTAGAAAGGGAGGTGCACCGGAGTAATGCATACCTGGAGGGCATTCATTCGGGTCAGGCTGCCCATCAGCGATCGTTCAACGCTCTGGTCTCAGCACTGACGGCAGCCATTGTCCCTGTCTCCAGCCTCCCTCCTCCAACTCCCTCCACCCAGTCCCACTCCCCTGTTCCTCTGCCTATCCCAGACACACCTACAGACCAGCCTGCACACACATCAACACCCAAGGGCAGGTCATCCAGACATAAGCACCACAGATCACACAAGCATTCACCCAAGCAACATCCACATGCAGACATGCCAACAGCCACTGCCTCCTCTGTGTCCCCCTCCTCCTCGTCTCCCTCCTCCCTCCCTGTGACGTCTCCACTCACACCTGCATGCACACCACCATCAGCCAGTACGTCCATCACCACCACATCCACCAGAACTGTCCGCACACGTGCAGTCACCACCCCCACTGCCATTTACACGTCCCCTGTGTCCTCTCCCAGTGTGTCGGTCACCCCCTCTTCCAAACCACACAAACGCAGGCAGCCACCCACCCAACAGCCATCCACCTCACGACAGCCTCCGTCACAAGCACCTGCACCCAAAGACAGCACACTTGACTCTCCTACAACCACATCCTCTTCCTCCACTCCCATACCCACTGCACCTACCCTTCCCATTGCTCCTAAAAAGTTGTTCCTCTCCAAAATTAACCTCTTTGCTTCACCTGACCCACCCCCTCCATCTCGTAAGAGTCCAAACAGCACCTCAGCCACCACAAGCCCTGCACCTACTAGGACCATCGTTCAGGGCTATTGGAGTCCCCCAGCTCCTAGGGCGGGAACATCGGCCAGCAGCAAGGGGACAGCCAGCCCACCCCCTGGGAAAAGAACCAAAAAAGGGAAGGGCCGGCGCGACAGGCCTGAGACGGCTGCCCCCAAGGACACCACCCTTGCAACGTCACCTGGCACATCATCAAAGGGAGGCAAGGGCCCCAGAGATTCGGCGAAGGAGGGCAAGGGCAGCAGGGCGGACAAGTCCGTCAGCAGGCGAGCTGCCCAGGAGGGCCCCACCAGCCCCATTTGGGGTGTGACGGAGGACACCCACGGGCCCAGGACTCCAGCACAGGAGGGCCCCGCAAGCAAAAGGTCGGATGGCGACTGAGCGGGAATTATTGGCCAGATCTGGTTCCCTAGGAACACAAGACAAGCACCGCTGAACAGGGCCCCGCCGTGAGAAGCACTGCTGAACAGGGCCCGCCGTGAGAAGCACCGCTGAACAGGGCCCCGTTGTGAGAAGCACCGCTGAACAGGGCCCCGCCGTGAGAAGCACCGCTGAACAGGGCCCGCCAAGACAAGCACCGATGAACAGGGCCCCGCCGTGAGATGCACCCTTCCTGTCAAGCACCGCTCCGCTGGGCCCTTCCTGTCAAGCACCGCTCCGCTGGGCCCTTCCTGTCATTCACCGCTCCGCTGAGCCCTTCCTGTCAAGCAACGCTCCGCTGGGCCCTTCCTGTCAAGCACCGCTCCGCTGGGCCCTTCCTGTCAAGCACCGCTCCGCTGGGCCCTTCATCTCAAGCACCGCTCCGCTGGGCACCGCCGTCTCTGAACTGGTCCGCTGGGCCCTTCCTGTCAAGCACCGCTCCGCTGGGCCCTTCCTGTCATTCACCACTCCGCTGGGCCCTTCCTGTCAAGCACCGCTCCGCTGGGCCCTTCCTGTCAAGCACCGCTCCGCTAGGCCCTTCCTGTCAAGCACCGCTCCGCTGGGCACCGCCGTCTCTGAACTGCTCCGCTGTGCCCTTCATCTCAAGCACCGCTGGCCCATTGGCAGGGCCGGATCTGTGTCGGGCAGGGCTTCACGAAGCACTCTGGCCAACATGCCTCCTCCATAACCAGTGGAGTCTCTAATCCACCTGATGGACTGTGGCTTTGCACTCCCCAGGATGGTACAGTGGGCAATCCACCCACTGTAGAGACTTGAGAGACTGTGGCTTTGCACTCCCCAGGATGGTACAGTGGGCATGGAGGCCCCTCGTGGATCTGGCGTCGTGGACTCATGTGCCTGAGGTGCCCCCCCTTCCCTTCCCCCTGAGGTGCCTGTGGTTTTATTATCTGATGCCCCAGCAGTGTTCTCTCCAATGGAATCGGGTCTTGTGTGTGGGCTTAGCCCATGTGTTTATGCACGTTGGCCCACGAACAATGGAATGTAGCCAATATGTGCCGGACTTTTGGACTATGTATATATTGTTCATGTTGTAATATATTTATTTTATATATTTCATATTTCACTTAACTTCAAATATGCTATAATATACTTCAATTTTAATGATCATTTTATTTTGTCTTTGCATTATTCCGGGGGGTTTGGGGGGTGTCACTCTGACTTGTTGCTCTGCGTTGGTGTGTAGGGATTTGGGGGGGTGAGGGGGGGTGTCCCGTATGTGTGTGCCCGTAACCTTTACTCCTCCCCCCTCCCCTGTGTCGTAGGTGCAGTACTCACCGTTGTCTTCTGCGCCGGCATTCGTGCTCCTGGTAGAGGAGCAGGAAGACAATGGCTGGTAGGATGTTTAATTCGGGTTCCATGCTGTCCAGATTCCTCGTGGAGTGTGTATAGGTGAGCGTTTTCCCGTTCGTAGTCTGTTTCCGCCGTGTTTTTATCGGTGGGGCTCCTGCCCCGGAAAAGGTGGCAGATTGGTGGGTCGTGATAGTGTGGGCGGTACATTGTCTGCCGCCTGTCTGTTGGCGGTGACCGCCGCGCTGTTTGTTTGTCCCGCCGTGGCGGTCGGAGTGTTAAAGTGGCGGCCTGTGTTGGCGGTTCCCGCCAGGGTCAGAATTCCATTTTTTTTACCGCCTGCCTGTTGGCGGGTTGGCCGCCGCTTTAACACCGACCACCAGGGTTGGAATGACCCCCTTAGTGTCCTCTCACATCCCTAAAGTAGTCATGCTTTATCATTGTGGGGCCTGTGCTGCAATGTCTCACAGGTCCCCCAAAAGGTCACTTTAGCTGAGATCTTTTGGTTTGCTGCCGTATGATGTGAGGTATATGTGTGAAGGTGACCTAAACATGTGGGGTGGTGTGAATGTGTATGTACAAGTGAAAGGAAATTAATATGTCTATGAGATACCAAAAGTCAACTTTAATATAAAGGTTCTCTTGGCAGGGTTAAACACCTGTAAAGCGGGCCCGGACTACTAAAGAGGTGTGTAAGGTGCCCAGGACACCTCAGGTCTCTAAGTGTAGTTTGGCTAGATTTAATCAGGTTGACATGTTTCACACAGTACAGGCCCAAAAAGGATCGACAGCGCTTCTTCAGGACTCAAAATGTAAAGATAGGGATAAGTGATACCCTACCTCACATCTACAATATAATTTATGGATCAAAGTGTAGTTTTGGATGTTCCCCTAGAAGAGATATTTGATGTAACAATCAGAAATAGATCGTCCAACCCTACAAATCAATTAAGTAAAGCTCCATGGGCCAAAGGCAGAGGTTAGCTCACAGCTGCTAAGTGGCTCAGGCTGAAAGAACGCTAACGACCTACCCTCCTTCGCTCGCCTGGATCTGATAGGAACAGTACCTCCCTTTTTGAATGTATCACTCCAATCCCAAACAATCTGCCACACTCCAAACAAACAAAAATCTTTCCCACTCCAAGCTGCTGCACTCCAATCTGAAACAATCTGCCCCACTCCAGTCCAAAAGAATCAGCCCCAATCCAATCTGATACACACATTCCAAAACAGTCTTTCCCACTTCAATCCAAAAGCATCTGCCTCCCTCGAATCTGCCTCATGTGAATCGAAAATTATTGTCCCACTCCAATCCGAAACAATATGCCCTATTCCAATCCAAAACAATCTGCCCCACTTCAATCTGCCCCACTCAATCCAAAACAATCTGCCCGACTCCAATTCAGGACAATCTGCCTCACTGCAATCGACACACTTCCATCCAAAACAATCTGCTGCACTCCACTCTGCCCCACGCCAATCCAAAACAATCTGCTCCACTCCAATACAAAGCAATCTTCCCCCACCAATCTGCCCCACTCCAATCTAAAATAATATGCCTGCTCCAATCTGCATCCTGAGCACCTTACACATCCCTTTAGTAATTTTCCTCACTCTAATCCCATACAATCTACCCACTCAAATCTGCCCCACATCAATCCAAGATAATCTTCACCACTCCAATCTAAAGAAATCTGCCCCACTCTAGTCTAAAACAATCTGCCCCACTCGAATCCAAATCAATCTGACCGACTCCACTCCAAAACAATCTGCCCCACACCAGTCTACACCAATACACCAATTTGCCCCACTCAAGTCTGCCTCCCTCCAACCCAAAATAATTTGCCCCACTTCAATCTTCCACATTCCAAACCAAAATAGTCTGCTTCATTCAATCTGCCCCACTCCAATCTGCAAAACTCCAGTCCCAAAAATCTTCTGCACTCCAATCTGCCCCACGCCAATCCAAAACAATCTGCTCCATTCCATTTCTAAACAATCTGCTGCACTCCAGTCTGTCCCATGCTGATCCCAAACAATCTGCTCCACTCAACCCAAAAATATCTGCCTCACTCCAATCCAAAACAATCCGCCCCACTCCAATCTGACCCACTTGAATCCACCACACTTCAATCTGCCACATTCCAATCCAAAACAATCCACCCCACTCCAATCTCTCTCACTCCAATCCAAAACAATCCGGACCTTTCCAGTGTGCCCCATTCCAATCCAAAACTATTTGCCTAACTCCAATCCAAAACAATATGCCCCACTCCAATCCAAGACACTCTACCCCACTCCAGTCTGCACCACTGTAATCCAATACATCTGCCCCACTCTGGCCCACTTCAATCTGGCCATTCCAAATCCAAAATAATCTACCCCACTCAAATTAGCCCCACTCTAATCTTCCGCACTCCAGTCTGCCCACCCCAATCTGCCTCACTCTAATCCAATCCACCTCAACTCAATCCAGTCCACCCCACTTCATCTCATTTCACTCCACTCCATCCACCACAATCCATCCCACTCCAATCCACCTCCACCAATCCAATACAGCCTAGTCAATCCACCTCACACCACTCAATCCACCCCACCACAATCCAATCCACTCTACCCCAATCCACCCCCTCCAATCCTATCCACCACAATCCATCCCACTCAAATCCAATCCACCCACTCCAGTCAAATCCCCTCTATTCTGGTTCAATCCACCACACACAAATCAAATCCACTCTCATCCAGCCCAACCCATTCAACCCACTCAAATCCATTCCACCCCATTCCAATCCAATCCACTCCACTCCAATCCATTCCACTGCAACTCAATCCGCCCCACTCCAACCCATCCCACTCCAATCCAATTCCCCTTAATCCACCCCAGTCCAGTCAAATCAGTCAACCTTAATCTACCTCAGCCCAATGCATTCCACCCCACTCCAAACAATCTTAATCCATCCCTCCAGTCCAATCTACCCCACTCTAATCCAATCCACCCCACACCAATCCAATTAATCCCACTTCAATCCACCATCTCTAATCCATCCCACACAAACCTCCACCCCACTCCAAAAATCCACCCCACCCCAATCCATTCTACCCCAAACCAAACCAATTCACCCCACTATAATCTACCCCACTGCACTCCAGTCCAAAACCAACCACAATCCACCCCACTCACATTGTGTCCACTCAAATCTAGTCCACTCCACCATCCCAATCCAATCCACCCTATTCCATTCCACCCTACTCCAAAACTCCAAGCCATTCCAGTCCACCCCAATCCAATTCACCCCAACCAACCCAACTAATTCCAGTCCACATCACTCCAATCCAATCCACCCCACTGGAATCCAATCCACTCCACTCCAAACCACCCCACCAAACTTCAATTCAATCCAATCCACAGCATTCCATCCCACCCCACTCCCGCCCACCCCACTCCTGTCCACCTCAGCCCATCTAATCCACCACACTTAATCCAGTCCACCCCATGCAATCCAATTCACCCACTTCAATGACCCCACCTTAATGTACTCCACCCACCCATCTCTAATCCATCCCACTCCAATCCACCCCACCTAATCTAATCTATCCAAATTGAGCCCACCCAATCCAACCAACCTCACCCCAGTCCTATCCACCCCAACCCATTTCTATCTATCCCAGTCAAATCCAATTCACCTCGCCCAGGCCACCCCACTACAATCCACCCCAGTGTAATCCATTCCACTCCAATCTACCCCACTCCACTCCCATCCACTCCAATCCACCCCACTCAACCCCAATCCAATCAACCCTGCCCCAGTTCAGTCCACCCAACCCCACCCATGCCAATCAATCCAGCCCACCCCAACCTACCCTAATCCAAACCACTTCAAACCAATCCACCCACTCTTATCAACCCAAATCGAATTCACCCAACTCTAGTATAATCCACCCGCTCCAGTCCTAAGAATCCAATCTACCCGACCGAAAAACCGATCCACCCCACCCCAAATCACCACACCCCAGCACTATAACTCCATTTTAATCCAACCACTACTTAACCAATCTAATTTACCCCACTCCAATCCACCGCAATCCAATCCACCTGGCCCCCTTTCAATCCACCCCACTTTATTCTACCCCATCCAGCCCAATCAAAGCCATGGAAATCAAATCCATTAGACTACTTCAATCCACTCCAACCCACTCCACCCTGTGCCACCTAACTCCACTCCACTGTACACCACTTCACTCTATGACACTGCACTCTACAGCACTCTCTGCCACTGAACTCTACTCCCTGCCACTTAACTCTTCCCACTCTGCTCCCCTATTCCACTCTATGACACTCCATGCCACTAATGTTTAGCTATGCTGAACAGCAGCCTCACTAGTGTACAACATGACAAAAACACATTGCCAAGCCAATAGCTCTTGTATAGGTGAGACATGTTGGCTTTGCCAATGCTTGTTTATAAGAGTGGCTGAAAATGTATTGTCTTCACAGCCACACAGCAAGGCATCATGGGTTTATCTTTTACACCTTGCTTGGCTAGGCCAGAATGATATCTGAATTAGAGGGTGGGCCCAAGGATGGTCCATGCCCATGTTGTCACTCTCAATGTGCTGCTGTTTTTTGCTTTGCTTCCTCCTAGTGCTCTTGAACATGTGAAGGACGGGGCTGGTTTCTGCCCTTTGAATTTGTTTTCTTTTGTTATTTGTGGTCAGTAATCCTTTTTCCTATAAAAAAAAGAAACAGAATATATACCACAATGACGCGCACTTTTTGGACACTCACATCCTTCCGTGTATCTCCAAAATAAATTGATGCAATTCATCAAACCAAGTAAACACTTGCGGTGACAAAAGGTCTCTTGTGGAATTAAAATATTGTGATCTTTTGTTTATTGATTTTAGAGTATACATAGAAACTCTCCTAATGTAAAGCTATGATATTAGGAAAGTGACAAGATGTCGGACCTGTGTTACAACTTTTGAAATGTTTAACCAATCAGCACAAAATGTGGCATACATAAGGAGAGTACAGTGTTTGTGGGATAATTAAATAATGATATTACATGTGTTAATACTTTTATTGCACGAAAGGCAGTGTTTTCAAAACTCATATTTACAAGAATTGTATCTTCTAAATATATTCAGTGCTTTACATTCTTCTAAAAAGAAGAAGATTTTGAGAGGTCTTGTGTCAGCTTGATTTCCTTTCTGAATTCTAGGCCAGCACCGGAGGCAAGGATCATGTATTTTCTTCTTCACTTTATTAAACAGCAGGTTCAAAATAAAAGAAAAAACATTCACTACATTCCCTATGAGTGCTCAGTCCTAGGTCACCATAACAACATTAACAAATCATAATGCAGTAGTAAGCACATCTAAGTCCATGACATTGTTTCCCCTTCCTCCTTCTTCACAGCTCTGTCAGTTAAGTTCCCTACATTCCTTAATTTGGGTGGGAGGGAAGTTTTTTTTTATGCTAATAGGATTATACTGCTTTGATTGCTTGTATTTTTTATGGCGTGCACTGTATTTGCCACTGTTTTAATTGTCGTGTGGTAGGCTTCAGCCCGAGTGCATTCTAGATCTAAACTCCGAGTGGGTCCACTGGAGGGTGCTTTTTCAGGTCTGAGAGAGCAGCTTAATTTGTGCTCCTCATCTCAGCAGTACACATTAGGGCTACATCTACAGAGTCTACTCCTGTAGATTTCTTCTAGTTGATTAAGCCCTACCAACCCTTGCTTGATGCTGTGAATGCAGCCTGTACCTTACACTCAGCTACCTGGCCAAATCTACACCGCAAGAGCAGTCCATTTGGATGTATAGCTGTTGTGCCAGTTTCTGTGTCTACAGCCGCTGCAGCCATTTTTCATGTATTTACAGGTATATCAATCTTGTCAGTCCAGAGCACCTGCGAGGGGGCTGCCCACTATATTATACACACTTTTGGATGATTTAGGTGGTTTTATACCTGGGTGCTCACGCTCTCACATCAACACCCTCACATCAACTGAACCCTTCAGGGCCCACAAATAAATATCTGGATTTTTATCTGAAGAGGAGTGACACCCCTGCACTGCCTTCCTGCAAAGGTGGATAAGCTGCTCACGGTGGCGATATCCACAGTGCTTGCAACCCTGCAGGAGAGTGTAGATAGACTAATGTTATGGTTCTATGAGGAGTCAGGGTCTAAGATTTACCCAGGTCAGGGGCCCAAGAAACAACCCTTGAAAACCACCCATAAAGCCCAGAAATGGTACACCTGGAGAGCTTTGACCATCTTTGGGAAACCTTCCATAGGGATACATGCACATTAAAACTCATACCCTTCTGCGAGGAGGAGATTCCCAGAGAAAACCGTGACTTGGTCATTCCAAACTTTGATCCTGGCAAAGGCTCACCTACAAAAGAGGAGGGTGAGACTGATGAAAGCGGCTCCCTATGAGGACCTAGACTCCAGACGCCCTTGGCAACCCAGCTCTGCTGCCTCAGATTCAATGGAAGGGGGGTCATGCTCTAAGAAGATATTTGACTCAGAAGGGATATTCCATCCCCGATCCTCAGAGTGGCTCCCTGAGTCAAAAGTGGCATAATACGTGTCTGGCAAAATCAGGCAACCCTTGGATAAAAAGGTGTACGCTTGTCTGTGAGCGGTACGGCCACGAATCTCTCTTGATGGGAGGGTAGCGCCATCCTCGGAGGACATTAATCTGAAAATGTGCACTTTTTTCAAAGTATGTAAAAGACCCCAAAAAGGAGCTAGATCAATTGTAGTGAGCATGTCAAGATAAATTGCTTGATGTCTTGGGGCCTCTTACCAAGATCTTTGAATTGGCTGAAGCTTCCAAACAAATGGGCAAGCCACTCCCTACAGACATTGTAGAGGGCTGGGCTCAAAGGGTAGTGTTCCTCTTGGGGAACTCAAACTGTGCCCTTTCAACTGAAAGAAAGCAGTCCTATTGATCATAATCGACCGCAACCTTGGGGAACTCACCACTTCGGAGGTAGGCACGGTGGAACAGGGTCATCTATTTGGAGACCTATTTGTTGAGGAGCTGGGAAAATTCATGGCCACCTTCTCAGCACTAGATAAGGCCCAATCCTCCATAAGGAAGATTTTTCCGGGCAAGGTCTTCACCGGGGCCAGAAGAGTCAGGGGCTGCTCCTCCGCACACCTAGACCACCAAGGCTTCTTCAGAGGCCAATTCAAGAAGAACAACAGATTACATGATGGCCGTCAAGGTGTCTTTTTCCCCTACTGAGGAGGAGATAAAGGCAGAGCCAGATGAGCAGCGAGAGGAGGGGCCCGCACCCCAGGAGGTTTCAATGGTAAGGCATATCTTTTCTTTCCCTCAAAACCTCTGGGGGAGACTGGAACATTTTGTTCACGGATGGGCCAAAATTATAGCAAACCAAAGGGTACTGGAAACAGTACAAGGATACCACATAGAACTCTACTGAAGTCCAATGCAGGTAGTCAGACCTCATCTCATATGTTTCTCAGATGAAAAGACATATCTCATTGACTCAGAGGTATGGGACCTGTTGCATGGCAGAGTCAGATATACGAATTCCAGACACTAATGTTTGGATTTTTTCAGCACCATGGTGTTTCACCACACTCTTACGACCGGTGGTGGAAATTACATCAGTTAGCATAGATTGTTGGGTTATTTTCATTGACAATCCATGTGATTTGTCCTTTTCCCCTCCATTACAGGGCACTACAGCAACTGAAAACGGCCCATCTATGAAAGGCCCTTACATACTTGGAATTGATTCCCTGACGACTGAGGCCAAGACGGAGTTCCAGTGGTGGATTGACCACATGAAAGCTTGGAATGACAGAGTGATTTTCGACTCAGCCTTGGATCTGGACATAGAATCAGGTGTCAGTTGTCAGGGCTTGGGATCCAGATGCGGCGAGATCTCCATGTGCATATTTCGTGCATGCAGTGTCTTCCAGTTCTGAGCTGTTAGCAGTTTGGCCACCAACAACAAACAACATCACTCCTTAGAATTAATCTCCTGTAATGTCAGTAGCTCCAAACTCGGTACACTAAGGCTAGGTTGGCAGGCACAGGATGCCCATAATCTTTTTTGTCGCTGCTAGAGCCTCCTTCCAGTATAGCTGATGTGAAGCATGCCACTATATAGGCAGGGCAGAACTCAGCTTTCCACAATCTCTCCAGCATATTGCACAGAACATCATCTGACAAAGTTAACTCATTCCTGGACAAGAACAAAGAGTACACAGTTGATGGGGTGTTTTTGATTTGTTTAATTTGAGTCTTGTTGGATGAACTTCTATTAATTTGTCAGAGACTTAGGGGCATATTTTCAAGCCCTATGGGCCACTAGCCTGACACTTTTTCTGACGCTCATGCAGCGCAGTGTGCAGACCCATATCTACGAGGCCACACAAAGCCACTTTTCATGACTTTCATTGCTTCATAGATATTGTGTAAGGCAATGCAGTGCAATTCAATGCATTGCCTTACACTGTGTCATGGGGACATACCATGGGCATTGAGGTGGGTGTTCCCAAGTAACACCAATGCTTTTGACTCATTCCCAGATTTACAAAAATCTGTAAACCTGGGAATGAGTTAAAACTGTATGCCTCCCCAGGGCAGGCGCAACAAGTAGAAATATCTTTATTTCTCCTTGTTGTCTGCTCTTTCTATGTGTGCTACATTCTGCAGCACACATAGAAAGAAGAAAATGCCTCTCTGGATTGTTTTTATGCAGGCTGTGTCCCTTCCTGCACAAAAACAATCCTTCTGATAGTGCAGACACCTTTGCACCATGATGCACTATGGCGCTAGGCAGCAATTTGTGTGCCAGCGCATGGGGATAGAACAAGAATCCACTGTATCTTGAAAATACAGTGCATTTCTGCCCTTCCAAATTGGCACAGGGCAGCACAGCAAGAATACTTGTGGTGCTGCTCTTTGGCAATTCATTGACAATATGCCCCCTTCCCCCAGCTTAGTTTCATGTAGCTTTTTTCTGAGTAGGCTTGTTAAGGGAGTTAAAAAGTGATTTATTATTATTTTGGCTCTGATTGACAAATTTGTATGAAATCTCCTTGTAAAGTGATTTGCTTAACCAGGTAGTTTGGGGGACCATCATGAAAAACTTGTTTGAGCTTCACATGTCATTTTGAATATACCACTGGCTTCAATTGGGAAAAGCTGAAGTAAGGCAAACAGGAATAATTGATCATAAAAATTGATCTCTCATCCATTTTGAGTGGCAAAGTAAATCCTATAAAGATAATACCACACAAGCCCAAGAGGGTTCTAAAAAATGCTGGGATAAACAAAAAACTAAAAATGGCCTTTAAATTGTTGTTTACCTGGTCTGGCACCAAGACTATCCCGACCTATACTGATATAAGTCAGCCAAGTCTAGAAATTATCAAAATAAAGAGGGGAATCTCCATGCTCTGAGACTTCAGGGAGGTGCTATAATTCAAGAAATAGGGACACTTTTAAAACTCCTGACAGATACCAATATACATACACTTGTCCATCTCATTCCTTCCAGGATAAACACAATGAGAGAAGATGACAGTCAGATTACCAAAATGAGCATGTGAAGCAGAGAAGGAATCACAATACTCACTGGAAGTTTCGGCAGAGAAGAAAGAGTAACTTCCACAACAGAACCCCAATTCCAAAAAAAAAAAACGTTGTAGCAATTTCGGCTGAGCATGCCACACATATCGAGAACCTTACTGAAGGACATGGGCAGTGACTCTGCTAGCCAGCACAGCAGAGGTCATGATAGTTCACTAGACTCTTCTAGAACTTCTGGGTGTGAACCCGACTAAGAACCTTCTCAACGTTGTAACTGTGGAGAGGAGCTTTTCCCCACCCTACAGGATTTACAAATTAAACATTCAAATTGAAGGGGGCATACTCCACACTATCAAAGTGGTCATCTGGGGAAGAGTAATATTAAGTTATGATACCCTCTTGACAGAAAGAGATTGGCCACCTGCAATTGCCCACATGCTCCAAAAAGGGGAAGATGTAATTTTGCCTTCATTCTCAGTCCTTGTTCCAGATGCAGTAAAAGAGGATTCTGCTGCAGACTGGGCATTGGTGCAAGCCCCAGCACTGTATTGCAGCCATGTGGGATGGGATAGTGATTCCCTCTACCGTGCTATACCAATAATATCTACTCCACAAATTCAACCATAATACTCCATTAAACATGAGGCTAAAACAGTGAACTAAATCCTCTCACAACTTGAGGTCCAGGGCGTAACTGAACCCTGTGCATCTCCAATGAATAAGCCCTTATTTCCCGGAGCTAAGCTGGACCTTTCATATGGAATAGTCTTAAATTACCAACACATAAACAGTCTTACAAGCACATTTGTCATACAAAATGCACATCGCAGAGCACTTATTGAAAACATAGTATGTAAAAAATACAAAACAACCTTGGATATTTCAACATTTTTTTTCCTGCCAAAATATAGCACATGAAAGCAAGTATTTAAGGGCCTTCACTGTGCTTGGCTCTCAATGAAAATTTTGCAGACTCCCTCAATGGTATAAGAACAGTCCAGGATTGTTCTCTGCCCATGTAACATCAATATTACATGATATTGATTCTGAAGAGTTGTCTTACGTTGATGACATCTATCTGACAGATGACAATTTCAACACGCATTTAGCCAGGGTGGATTGCATTGTTTTGGGATTTGCCGCACAGGGCCACAAATTCAACTTCAAGAAAACAAAAATTGCTTTTCTAAGTGGCACCCCACTTTTTAGAAAAATGTGCACAATTGCAACCTTCAAATATCATAAAAAACTACACTCATTGCTGTGTTTTTTTATTTTCCAGAATATGCACAATGCATGAAACCACTACATGACTTAATTCGTCCAGATTTCTCAAGCAAACAATGGACACCTGAACACACACCCATCCTCAGAGCATTACAGATAGATATGCTTGAAGCAAAACACCTACATACATGTGACAACAAAACAAATTTGGTCATCAGGGTAGTTCCTGGTGTCATCAGGTTCACCTATGTCACATTTAATGAAGGTGACATGGTACCCATAGCATACAAATCTCATTTATACTTCAATGATGAACAGTGTTTTGCACCCACAGAAGAAATCCTGTCTGCTGTCCAAGTGGCTGTCATAAAAGAGGGACCACTAGCCAAAGGGAAACACATTATTGTTGTTACCCCCAATATTAACCCTTGAGGCTGTCACCAAAGCCAGCATTCCAAATGCAAAAGCATTCCAGCCACGTTGGATTTAATGAGAGGGGCATTCGTCACACTATCAAAGTGCCACCCCCTTTGGTTCAATGGTGGGGTGCATCTTGAATGATTTAGTTGTCTGCTGGAGTCCTATTGTATCTAAAGGGTGTTAACAGTACCTTACTGGTGCTAATCCTTTGCCACTTGGATCGCAGGGCCTATGGAGTGAGGTGCCAGGAGGAACTCTGATTTATTGACTGAGGGCAGTTAGCCTGTTTACCGGACCTTTTTGCCAGACTCCTTATACCTGTGAATACACATATGCTCATTTGGAGTTAATTGGGGAAGGGGATCATTTAGCATTTTTCCTTAGCCACATTTGGGGATAAGGCTCTCATTACAACCCTGGCTGTCGGTGATAAAGCACCTGTATTACAGCTAACAGGCCGGCGGTAAAAAAAATGGAATCACGACCATGGCGGAAACCGCCAACACAGACAGCCACTTTAACCCTCCAACAGCCACGGCGGTAGCAACAAACACCGCAGTGGACACCGCCAACAGACAGGCAGAGCACAATGTACCGCCCACACTATTACAAGGCACCAATCCACCAGCTTTTCCGAGGTGGTACCAATGCCATCAAAAACAAGGCGGAAACAGTCTTTAGAATGGAAACCACTCACCTCACAATACTCAATGAAGAACCAGGATGCCATGGAGCCTGAACTACAGGTCCTGCCCATGTTGCTGTATCTCTTTATACACTACGAAGTGGAAAGAAGTCGGCGGTGGCAACGACCACGGTGAGTACTGCACCTAGCACACAGGGGAGGGGAGGAGGGAAACGAGAGTGACACACACACAAAAAACTCACCAACCCCACCCCTAACAACACATACACATATCAAATAACATCACAGATACACCCAGTCATCCCGTGGAAGAACACAAGGACCAAACAAAATGAGTTTAACTAGTGTAATATTCGAACAATTAGATAGCTCAAGAGAGCAGCAAATAAGCAGTATACACAATATTTACAGCAAGTACACAAGTCCGTACACTGTCCCATCAAATGTCCATGACCAGTGGTCTCAAAAAGCATGGTCGAAACCCACGCATGACACCTGCTTCACAACGGAGAGAACACTGCAGGGGCATCAGGTCGAGAAAAAAAACAGACACCTCAGGGGGAAGGGGAGGGGGGCACCTCAGCCAGATGATGGCACAACACCACTGCTCCTCGAGGGGGCTCCATGCCCACTGCTTGGTCCTGGGGAGTGCAAAGCAACGGTCTCTCAAGTCTCTCAAGTGGGTTCTTTGCCCACTGCTTGTTCCTGGGGAGTGCAAGGCCACAGTCTCTCAAGTGGGTGCTTTGCCCAGTGCTTGGACCTGGGGAGTGCAAAGCCACAGTCTCTCAAGTGGGTGACATGTTCCACTGGTTCTGGAGGGGGCTTTGTGCCCAGAGTGCTTCATCCTGCCTAGGACTGAGTAAGTGGATGTTTGTCTCCACTGGTTCTGGAGGGGGCTCTGTGCCCAGAGTGCTTCATCCTGCCGAGGACTGGGTTAGTGGATGTTTTTCTCCACTGGTTCTGGAGGGGGCTTTATGCCCAGAGTGCTTCATCCTGCCATGGACTGTGTTAGTGGATGTTTTTCTCCACTGGTTCTGGAAGGGACTTTGTGCCCAGAGTGCTTCATCCTGCCAAGGACTGTGTTAGTGGATGTTTTTCTCCACTGGTTCTGGAGGGGGCTTTGTGCCCAGAGTGATTCATCCTGCCTAGTACTGTGTTAGTGGATGTTTTTCTCCACTGGTTCTCAAGGGGGCTTTGTGCCCAGAGTGCTTCATCCTGCCAAGGACTGTGTTAGTGGGTGTTTTTTTCCACTGGTTCTGGAGGGAGCTTTGTGCCCAGAGTGCTTCATCCTGCCAAGGACTGTGTTAGTGGATGTTTTTTTCCACTGGTTCTGGAGGAGGCTTTGTGCCCAGTGATGCTGCACCTGGGGTGTGGCATGTTGACTTCGTCTCACCTGGGTGTCACAGGCACGCAATGTACCCGGAACAGGTAGCATGATACTCCATGGAGGCAGACCCAGACTCCATCCTGCGGCGACTTAGGCTGCCAGTTGTTGGTTTGTGTCAGTGCTGGAGGTGGTGTCTCAAGTGGCGTGTCCAGGGTCCAGGACGTCACCTGTAGACTCTGAGGGCTGCACCCTGGGGATGGGACTGACGTCCGACAGAGTGGTATCAGCTGTGCACGTGGTGGTGTGGATGATGGTGCAGGCAGCGGTGGATGCGGAGGAGATGCTGCCAGTGCTGGACGTGGTACAAGTGACTGTTGGGGTGGATGGAGAAACCATACCATCTCCGCCAGCCTCGGATGGTTGATCCTTGGGGAGGATGCTGCAGACTGACGCTGTGGCAGCGGCGGTGCAGGTGGCAGTGAAGGTGGCAGTGCAGGTGGCGGTGCAGGTGGCCGTCGGAGCGGCGGTGGTGACTGGGGTGCATGTGGCTGCCATCCCTAATGACTTGGTGGTCACCAGACCTTTCCCAGGTGAAATAGTGCACAGAGGTGATTTGACCGTTGGCTTGTGGCCCTTACCCATTTTGACAGCTGCTTGAGGGACCTCGGCACTGTCCACTCTGTGTTTGTGCGAGTCCTTGCTGGGTGGGTGGTGTGACTGTCCCCTGCTTGAAGCCGGTCCCTTTTTGAGCTTTGCTGGGGGTGGAATAGGGTGGTTGTTCTTTTCTGTCAGTGACACACTGGCAGCTCGACGGGTGCTCCCTTTGACCGTACTGGAGTAGCAGGGACCACAGTGGATGCAGATTTTGTGGCTGAGGTGCTGGGCTGGGATCTAGACATCCTGGCCTTAGGAGAAGGATGAGGGGAGGTGTAGGGAAGAGCTCCAGGTAAGCTAGGTACATTTTTTGGGACACACTGGGATGGGAAGATGGAGGGGGTTTATGAGTGGAGGAAGAGGTAGTGGTTGTAGGAGGTGTACGTCTGCTGAGTTTGGGTGAAGGTACATGGGTTGGAGGCTGTTGTGAGGTGGATGGATGTTGAGTGGGTGTGTGCCTGCGTTTGTGTACTTTGGGAGGAGGGCTCGCAGACACACTGGGAGAGGACACAGGGGACGTGTGAATGGTAGTGGGGGTGGTGATTGCACGTGAGCAGTGTGTAGTGATGGGCGTGCTGGTGATGAGGTGGTGGCTGAGGATGTAGTGCATGCAGGTGTGAGTAGAGACGGGACTGGGAGGGAGGTGGAGGACATGGAGGAGGGAGACACAGTGGAGGCAGTGGATGTTGGTGTGTCTGCATGGGTCTGATGCTTGTGCGAGTGCCTGTGGGATGTGTGGTGCTTATGTTTTCCTGAGCCACTTTTGTGTGTTGATGTGTGTGCATACTGATCTAATGGTGCGCTTGGGATAGGCTGAGGAAAGGGGATTGGGTCTGGGTAGTGGAAGTTGGAGGGGGAGGCTGGACACAGAACAATGGCTGCCATCAGTGCTGAGGCCAGAGCCTGAAATGCTCTCTGTTGGGCTAGCACGCCAGAATGAATGCCCTCCAGGTATGCATTTGTTTGTTTCGAATGCCTCTCGCCACCCTGGATGGCATTCAGAATGATTGACTGCCCAGCAGTGAGGGATCTCAGGAGGTCAATAGTCTCCTCACTGAGGGCATCAGGGCTGACTGGGGCAGGGCCTGAGGTGCCTGGGGTGAAGGAGATGCCCACCCTCCTGGGTGAGCAGGCACCGGAAACAGGCTGAGGGGCTGCTGGGAGAGCAGTGCTGGTAGGAGGGTGGCGGCTGTACCTGTTGTTGCAGTGGGCACAGAGGTGCCCGCCACCGCAAGGGAGCTCCTATCAGAGGAGGAGCCACTGTTGCTGGTGTCCCCTCCTGTCCCCGTTGTCGAGCTCCCCTCACCCTCCGTCCCACTGGTGCCTTCACCCTCTGTGAATTCACCCTCCTGGGCCATGTGGGATGCAGCTCCCTCCGTCTCCGGTGCCTCTGCTCCTCTGCCAAATGATGCTTATGAACACAAGGACAGGGTGACAAAACAAGAAGGGGGGAAAGACAGAGGAGACACATGGTCAATGCCAGCAACACCACTACCACCGGCGGACACAACACACAGGGACAGCCCTATGCACTAGGTCATGCACTAGCAGTTAGTAGGAAAATCAACCTGCCCATGCGGGACTATGCCTAACACCATTTGCTGCACACCTGGAACCCACAGAAGCCTGACTAGTTGTAGATGCCCACTACCACTATTGGAGTTGGAGTGCCTCAGAGCTGGCCTAACAAGGGACCTACCCTACCAAGTTCGCCCTGGCCTAGGGGAACCCACAGCCCACATACCCCACCCAGACACCTCGTAAAGGGCGCACAGTCAGCTGAATGAGACTGTACTCACCCCCTTTTGTCTGCTGTGATGCCCTCAAGCGCCCATCCAACTGCGGATATGCCACCGCCAGGATCCGGAACATCAGGGGGGGTCATGGTGCGACAGGCACCCCTTCCATCCCCAGCTGGGCCTCCGCAGTCTTCTTGCTCCAGCGGTGCAGGTCCTCCCATCTCTTGCGGCAGTGGGTGCTCCATTTATGATAGACCCCCAGGGTCCGCACTTCCTTGGCGATGGCACGCCTAATACCCTTCTTCTGGTGGGCGCTGACCTTGAGGAAAGCTACAGGAGCAAAGGAAATTACTCAGCCATCCCGACCGTCATACTCATTGCCCACCAGTTCCCACCCATACCCTGACGCACATACACTCACCTTCCTCACATGCAGGCCTCAGCCCCTGACCATGTGTCTTCCATCCACACCACTCCATACATTCATGGCCCACGCATCATGCTCACAGTGTACTCACCTGTTTGTCTGGAGGACCGTAGAGTAGCGTGTATGGGGGAAGACCCCATCCACCAGTTTGTCCAACTCCTCCGCGGTAAAGGCAGGGGCCCTTTCCCCAGACACATGAGCCATTGTCGCGTCCAAACTCAGGTCACAGCAGCACTTGCAGTGTAGGTCCTGTGCTGTTGAAGGTCAGGTATCAAGTGAGTGAAGAGATAGAAAATGGCGGCCAGGTCCGGCACGGTGCGTACCATCACCGCCGGCGTACATCGTCATTGGCTCCTAGAACCCATAGGGCCCAATGATAACCAATGCTAACTTGCACGGCGGTCTTCGACCGCCTACCGCAGCACTGCACAACGCCAGCTCAGTTACCTCATTTCCCCCCTTACAGGTCAGGCAGCCGCCATTTCAGGGGGGCACATGGCATGGCACCTAACTGCCTCACAGGACATTTTGACAGAAATACAGACAAAGTACGCCACACACATGTTTACTCACATTACAGCAAAAACACTTGTGCAACCTATGTGGTACATGACACTTCGCTCAGCATGAGATGGCATCATCCTCCGGTGTACAGACCCCTGGTGGACCTGTCGACAATGGAAGACAGACACATCATTATCACCTACAGACTTGACCATGCCACAATCCAAGAACTGTGTGTGCTCCATTTCCTGGCAAGTGGCTCCTTTCAAACTACAGTGGCCATGGCATCAGGGATTTTTCAGCCAATGTTTTCTAACGTGTTGACCAGATGAAACACATGCACAGCTACATCGTATTCCCCCAGGTGGAGGATTTGGCCACAGTGAAAGCTGACTTCTATGCCCTGGGACATATCCCCAACATTATTGGTGCCATTGATGGTACACATGTGGCATTTGTCCCCCCCCCGCAGAAATGAACAGGTGTACAGAAATCAAAAAAGCTACCATTCTATCAATGTGCAGATGGTATGTTTGCCAGACCAGTACATCTCTCATGTGAATGCCAAGTATCCTGGCTCTGTGCATGAAGCTTACAATTTGTGGAATAGCAGCATCCCTTGTGTGATGGGCCAACTCCAGAGGCACCGGGTGTGGTTAATAGGTGAGCCCATTTTCCCCACACAGTATGAATAGGTGTCTGGGTATGGGGTAGTCCCTAAGGGTTAGTGTGTGTCTAACAGATTTCCCTCGACATTTGCAGGTGACTCTGGTTACCCCAGCCTCTCATGGCTACTGACCCCAGTGAGGAATGCCAGGACAAGGGCAGAGGAACGCTACAATGAGGCACATGGGCGAACTAGATGTATTATTGAGCGTACTTTCGGCCTCCTGAAGGCCGGATTCCGGTGCCTCCATCTAACAGGTGGCTCCCTATACTACTCACCGAAGAAGGTGTGCCAAATAATCGTGGCATGCTGCATGTTGCACAACCTGGCGTTGCGACGCCAGGTGCCTTTTCTGCAGGAGGATGGGCCTGATGATGGTATTGTGGTAGCTGTGGAGCCTGTGGACAGTGAGTCAGAGGAAGAAGATATTGACAACCGAAACAACATCATCATGCAGTACTTCCAGTGAGACATACGTAAGAGACTGGCCCTGCTCATCTCATAACTGACTACTGTAGGACATTGTATAAGTCAGCCTCTTAACCTCTGTGTATGGACACTGACAGTTCACTTTGACTTTCCATTTCACAGATCTGGGTACCTCATTCTGCCTTCTGCTATATTTACTGCTGCCCAACAACTGTCATACATTGGTATGTGCAAATTAACATTTACATTGATATTCGTGGAAGAAGTTGTAATTATACATTTGTGAAAGTACAGACTGACTCCAGATTGCTTTGTGATTCAAGGGTGTTTATTTATGGGCTAATGTGTATAGGGGTATGTGGTAGGGGCTGGGGTTTTGGTGGAGGAAGGTCCATAGTAGAGTCCAGTATCTTGGTATCACAGGTGCATTGTCCTAAGATAGGAAGTGGAGCAATGTCAGTTAAAGGTGGACAGGGTGACAGAGTGGGACAGAAGGGTGACAATCAGGAGAGTCTAATTTCCTGGCAGGGGTCTTGGCAATGTTCTCTGTCTTCTGCCTGGATCGCAGAGACCGTTTGCGGGGTGGTTTGCCTTCTGCAGGGGGTGGGGTGCTGGTGGCATGTTGGTCCTGTGATGGGACCTTCTGTCCACTAGCGCTGGCGGACGTGGAAGGCTGTTCATTGTCAGGGGCCCGGTGGTATGCTACCTACTCCCTCATGGTGTTGGCCATGTCTGCCTGCAATGGTGGCCAGGGTGGTGTTAATGGACTTCAAGTCCTCCATGATCCCCAGGTACTGTCCCTCCTGCAGCCACTGGGTCTCCTGAAACTTGGCCAGTACCGTGCCCATGGTCTCCTGGGAATGGTGGTAAGCTCTCATGATGTTTGAAAGTGCCTCGTTGAGGGTCGGATCCCTGGGACTGTACTCCCCCTGTTGCACAGCAGCCCTCCCAGCTTCCCTGTTATCCTGTGCCTCTGTCCCCTGAACTGTGTGCCCACTGTCACTGGCCCCAGGTCCCTGATTGTCCTGGGTTAGTGGGTATGCCTGGGGTCCCTGTAGTAGTGAAAACACTGCTGATTGACGTGTCCTGGGGACAGTGGCATGGGCCAGCTGGGTGGGTGCTGTGCTGGTGTTTCCTGAGGGGGGAGGTTCTGTGGTGGGTTTGGACTGCGGCAGGGGAACCGACTGTCCAGAGGTCCCTGAGGGGCCGGGCTTGTCATCTTGATCCAGGCGTGCAGAGCTGCTGTCGTCACTGTGGGCCTCTTCTGTGGGGGGACTGGATATGGCTGGCACCTCCTGTCCGGTGACATTGGGTAGGGGTCCTGTTGGGGTGTAAATGCATTGTTATTGTATCTTTGTGTGTGTCATCTTGTGCAATGGGTGCGTTTTCCTCTACTACTGTGCTTGCAATATCGCCTTGGCCCTTGTGTGAGTAGTGATTGTGTGCCCTGGGTGAGTCTCTCCCTTGGACATGCTTTGGTGATGGGTGTGTCTATGCAGGTCTGTGATGGGTGTCCATGCATTGGTGTAGCATGCAGGGCTTGGTATTGGGATGGTGGGTTGTGATGGTGGGGTATATGTGAGGTGGTGGAGTGATGGGTGTGAGGGCAGGGGTAGGTGTTTGTGGAATGAAGGTCGGGTGGGGGATATAGTAGTAAAGATTTGCCTTACCAGAGTCCAGTCCTCCTGCTACTCCTGCGAGGCCCTCAGGATGCATTATTGCCAAGACTTGCTCCTCCCATATTGTTAGTTGTGGGGGAGGAGGAATGGGTCCACCGCCAGTCCTCAGTACGGCTACCTGGTGTCTTGCTACCACGGAACATGCCTTTCCCCTAAGTCATTCCACCTCTTCCTGATGTCATCCCGTGTTCTTGGATGCTGTCCCACTGCGTTGACCCTGTCGACAATTCTCCGCCATAGCTCCACCTTCCTAGCAATAGACGTCTACTGCACCTGTGAACCGAATAGCTGTGGCTCTACCCGGATGATTTCCTCCACCATGAGCCTGAGCTCCTCCTCTGAAAACCTGGGGTGTCTTTGAGGTGCCATGATGTGGTGTGAGTGATGTGTGATGTGATGTGTGGGGTGATGTGTTGGGGTGTGTGGTGTATTGTGCGTGGATGGTGTATGGGTGATGGTGTTGTGTGCCTCTGGATGCTGGTGTGGTCTTTTCTGTCTCTCTGCTTCTTCAAAAAACTTTGGTGTAAGGGGTTGTGGGCAATGTGGGTGTGTGTTTAATAGTGTTGTGGGTGTGGTGTGTGTATGTGTATCAGGTGTGTTTATTTTGAATTATCCAATGTGGTTGTGTTTTGTATATGTGTGTGTATTTTGAGCACATTGGTGTTGTCAGCGAGACCGGATCCTCTGGGTTTGCGCCTGTTCCCAATATGTCCAGCTCCTGGCAGCTCCAAACTCTGCACAGAGTTAAAGAATGGCCAAATGGGGGATGGGGTATAGGTTGGGAACAGCGGGGAAGGAGACCTGTGGAAGCAAGAGTCAAGAACACAATAGCAAGGTCATTCACATTAATCTTCATGAACTTTAGTTTAACTCTTTATGCTCTAATAACATGAGAGATCAAGAACTTTTCAATACCATGACCTTTTTGCAATCATATACTCTGAACATTAAACTTTCTCAAGGTAATCCTTAAGATAGCAATTGCATCACAACAAGAGTCAATTAGTACATTTGTTCCCAATGAATTAACTGCTATATGATTCATGAATGATACTGTAGCATTGGCAAACTTACTCAACTTGCTCTGTCTAGAAAGGTCACACTTTGTTTAATCTACATTCCAAGATTCAATTGCCCAGAAGTAACTGCACACCTTATTGCCAGACTGCGCATCAAGACTCAAGTACCTAGAATGATCGCGCACTCTGCCGATCTGAACTGCATGGGTTAATTGCCAAGAATGAATAGTGCACACTGTTACCGATTCAACCATCAAGATTCAAATGCCTGGAAATGATCGCACACTCTGCCGATCTGAACTGCAAGGGTTAATTGCCAAGAATGAATCGCGCACACTGTTGCCAATTCAACCATCAAGATTCAAATGTCTGAAAATGATCGCGCACTCTGCCGATCCGAACTGCAAGGGTTAATTGTCAAGAATGAATCGCGCTCACTGTTGCCGATTCAACCATCAAGATCCAAATGCCTGAAAATGATCACGCACTCTGCCAATCCGAACTGCAAAGGTTAATTGCCAAGAATGAATCGTGCTCACTGTTGCCGATTCAACCATCAAGATCCAAATACCTGAAAATGATTGCACACTCTGCTGATCCAAACTGCAAGGGTTAAGTGCCAAGAATAAACTCAAATGTTTCTAGAAAATGGAGTCGAGGTCTATCCCGAACTTTGCCTTACCGCCCTGCTTGAAGATCAGCAAGATGATGAGGAAAGGAAATGTCCAAGTAGGCGACCGGAACAGGAACTCTGGAAAATGCTGCTGCTCTGCACCGGGACCTCTGAATAGTGAGCACGTGGAGCTGGGCTGGGTTCCTTAAATAGACCCAAGCCCCGCCCACCTGCCACACCCATCTAGGCTGCAGGAAAGGCTTGAACATGAACAATACATTGCAAACAATATTAAAGACATTTCAAGATAAATAGCTGTAATGCAAAAAGTTAGTATGCAATATCAGCACACAATGGATGAATTATTACATTGCATAAGGTTTGTAATTTTGCTTTAAGCTGCTCGTAGAGCACGCACTGTCCTGGTGTTAACAGTACTCCCCCTTCCCGAATGCGCTCTAGGGCCTGGCTTGTCTGGGTTTAGGCTGTGAAAACGCCACACTAGTCGTGGAGCATGAATGTCAGATGCTGTTACCCATGAGTCGTTCTCTGGACTGTACCCTTTCCAAGATATTAGATACCAAAGAGTACGACCTCTAAATTTTGAATCCAGAACCTGTTTTACTTCATATTCCAATTCTCCTTGTACCAGTACCGGAGTTGGTCGAGAACGAGTTTTCTGGATAGCTCGTTTCAGGAGAGAAGTATGAAACACTGGAGGAATACGTAGTGATCTTGGTAACTGTAGTTTGTAGGTTACTGGATTGATCTGTTGAAGAACTGTGTAAGGACCTATAAATTTGGGATTAAATGTATGTCTTTTCTTGAAATCAATGTGGCGTGTGGAAAGCCACACTCTATCTCCTGGTTTATATTGTGGTCCTTCACAATATTTTTTTGTCATTATATTTTTTATACTTTTGTTTTGCTTTGTTCAGATGTTGTTGGATTTGTTTCTGGGGTTTATGGAGTTGTTGTATTGTTTCTGACACTGTTGGTATAAGTGATCTTTCTTGTGGAATTGTGATTGGTAAAGTATCTGGGTGATAAACAAATAGACCAAAAAAGGGCGTCGCTCCAGTAGAAGTATGATACGAATTATTGTAGGCCAGTTCAGCTAACCAAAGCATTGATACCCAAGAATGAAGTGCTTTTTCAGCATAAGCACGCAAATATTGTTTCAATGTTTGATTGAGTCTCTCAGTTTGGCCATCTGTTTGAGGATGGTGACTGGTAGATAATGTAGATGTAACTTGTAGTGTTTTGCACCATGTTTTCTACAAGTTAGAGGCAAATTGTGATCCTCAATTGGAAATAATTATTTTTGTTAATCCATGATAACGGACCACTCGATTTAAAAGTATTGTTGCCAATTCACTGGAGGTAGGCAATTTCATGCAAGCAATGAAATGGGCATATTTTGTGAGACTATCTACCACTACAAGAATTACTGAGTGACGTTGAACAACTGGCAGTATTGTAATAAAGTCTATTGACATGTGTTCCCAAGGTCGGAGTGGAGTTGGGAGAGGATGTAACAGTCCTTTTGGTTTTGAATGACTTGTCTTGGTACAGGTACAAACTTCACAGTTAGTTACCATTTGCTTGACGTGTTTTGTCAAGGTAGGCCACCACAAACATTGTTGGATTAGTTCAAGTGTCTTAGGAATACCTGGATGACCTGCTGTAGGTATAACATGCAACCAATGAAGCACTAATTTGCACAACTTGGTAGTAGGAACAAATAAACATGCATCATGAAAAGGTAGGCCTTGTTTGATTGATCTTTTGGGGTTTGCTTGAGCCCATTTCTGCCATTTTGAAAGAATTACAAGTATTTTCAAAAAAATCTTCAGTTTTGAGGATACAAAGGATTTTGTCTGGAGCAATGATAGCTCGTGGGGGCTGGATTGTGGGTAACATGGTAGAGTCTTGTCTGGACAAGGCACCCGCCTTGCGATTATCTTTGCCGGGGCGAATGGTTACCACAAAATCAAACTCTTCAAAAAACAGCATCCATCGTAATTGTCGAGGAGTCAAAAGTCTAGCTGAACTCATGAACTGTAGATTACGATGATCTGTGTATACTGTGATAGTGTATCTGGCACCTAGCAAATAGTGTCGCCACTCTTTAAAGGCATCACGGATTGCTAGAAGTTCTTTCTCAGCAATGACATACTTTTGTTCTGCTTCGGTTAGTTTTCGGGACATGTAAGCTACAGGGTGTAACTGACCGGTATCTTTGTTGCGTTGTGATAACACTGCATCAATTGCCACATCTGAAGCATCTGCTTCTACTATGAATAGACGTTCAGTATCTGGGTGAGTCAAGACTGGGGTGGTGGAGAAGGCTTCCTTTAAGATTGAAAAAGCCTTGTCAGCTTCTGGAGACCATACAAATGGTTCTTTCTTTCGTAGTAACTTGGTGATTGGTGCCACTATCTTTGAGAAGTGGTCTATGAACCTACGATAGAAATTTGCAAAATCAAGGAAGCACTGAACATCTCGAACCGTTTTTGGGATTGGCCAATCGGACACTGCTTGCACTTTTTTAACTTGATCCAACAGGACAGGGATCAATGGTAATGGGTATTTATTCTTTATTGTGATTTTGTTTAACCCTCTAAAATCAATACAAGCCCCAAGATCCCCTTTAACCTTGGGAGCAAAAAAAAGAGGAGATGCTGCAGGAGACTTGGAAGGACGGATAAATCCATTTTCTAGAAATTGGTCCAAATAGCTCCTTAGATATTGATTTTCGTGTTCAGACAGGGCATATACATGTCAACTAGGGAGTATAGCACCAGTCAGATCAATTTGACAGTCATAAGGTCTGTGCGGTGGCAAGGTTCCTGCTTCATTTTCATCAAAAACATCAAGGAAGGAGGAGTACTGTAAAGGCAATGTTATATCTTTTTCAGCGGCTGTGGCTATGTGGGATTTGTGGGAATCTGTGCCACTTAATGTTTGGAGCCATTTTTCTTTACACCGAAATGAAGAAAACGTGATTTTCCTTTCTTGCCAGTTTATTAAAGGATTATGGTAACTTAGCCACGGCATTCCTAGAATAATTCCATACTGAGGAGCATGGATTACATCAAAAATTATTTTCTCTACATGTTAGGTGTCTTGATTTTCACCTTTGCAGATCGCGGACAAGGGAAAGGTCTGTAGAGTCACCGTACCTCCAGCTAGGAGTTTTCCATCTACAGCTTGTATTATTTCTGGTGTTTTCTTCTTCTTACATGGGATCCCCCATTTTGTAATCAATTGTGCATCGCTAAAATTACCAGTAGCCCCAGAATCTACTAAGGCTTTCTTTAGATAAGTCTTTTGTTTCACCAGTACTTCTAGATCTAATTTTATATGTCTTGACTCAAGTAAACCTTTTTAGCATCTTGTGGAGGGTCCAATGTTATATCCCAGAGCAACCCATCCTTACATCTTGGGTGTTCTAGTTTTCCTGATTGGCCTGTGTATTTGCTACAACTTTATTGGTAGGGGTTTGTTTATTTTTGTGTTTTACTGGACATTCTTTAGCGAAATGTCGCTTTCTACCACAATACAGGCATTGTTCATTCTTTCTACGTAGATCTTTCTCTTCTTTTGTTAAGGGCCACCTGATGGTTCCTATTGCCATTGGTTCATGATTGTGGTCTCCATGAATTTGTGAGTCTCTATGCTCATGAACATGACAGGAACTATTCTCAGTCTTCTTACGTGTTCCTCATCGTTCTGTAAGACGATGGTCTAACCTTAAAACAAGATTCATCAGATCTTGGCATTCCGTGGGTTGAGGGTCAATTTGTGTTAGCATGTCTTTTAACTCATCTTTGAGTCCTTGATAGAACAGGGCTGATCTCTTTTCCTCCGGCCAGGCCGTTTCTGCTACCAGCCGATTAAAGTTAGCCAAGTAAGAGACAAGATCTTTATTTCCTTGTCGCAATTCTAACAGTTCTCAGTCTGCGGACAGAGTAACTGTTCTTCGATCAAAGACACTTTAAAATTCTCGGACAAAGTCTCTCCAGTTATATAGCAAAGGATTATCTTGACGCACAAGAGGGATTGTCCAGGTGGCCGTGTCTCCAGTCAAATAAGAAATCAAGAAGGCCACCCTGGATTGGGAATCAGGGAAGGTGTTTGGTCTACAGGTGAGGTGCAATTCTACTTAAGTCAAAAAAGATTGTACTTTCTGAGGATCTCCTGAAAACCTTTCTGGGGGAGGCAAAGGAATGGGTTTGGAAACTGTGAGTGATATGTTAGTTGGAGGATTCCCTCCTGAACCTTGAGGAGTAGGATTAAACCTACCCGCACCCAAAGGACATTGCTCCCTCTTTCCCACTCTGTCTTGTAACTGATCCACCCTTTCTGCTAGATTAGTTGCTATGTTTTTAGATTTGACTACATCCACTTGAAGCTGCGTAATTACCTTAAGTAACTCGTCCAAAGTAGCCATATTGGAAACCTAGCACAAACCAGGAGGATAAAAATTAGTGGGCTCACTATTCTGTCAGCGAGACCGGATCCTCAGGGTTTGCGCCTGTCCCCAATATGTCCACCTCTTGGCGGCTCCAAACTCTGCTAGCCGTTATTGCACAGAGTTAAAGAATGGCCAAGTGGGGGATGGAGTTTAGGTTGGGAACAGCGGGGAAGGAGACCTGTGGAAGCAATAGCTAAGAATGCAATAGCAAGGTCATTCACATTAATCTTCATGAACTTTAGTTTAACTCTTTATGCTCTAATAACATGAGAGATCAAGAACTTTTCAATACCATGACCTTTTTGCAATCATATACTCTGAACATTGAACTTTCTCAAGGTAATCCTTAAGATAGCAATTGCATCACACAAGAGTCAATTAGTACATTCGTTCCCAATGAATGAACTGCTATATGATTCATGAATGATACTGTAGCATTGGCAAACTTACTCAACTTGTTCTGTCTCGAAAGGTCACACTTTGTTTAATCTACATTACAAGATTCAATTGCCCAGAAGTAACTGTGCACCTTATTACCAGACTGCGAATCAAGACTCAAGTACCTGGAATGATCGCGCGCTCTGCCGATCTGAACTGCAAGGGTTAATTGCCAAGAATGAATCGTGCACACTGTTGCCGATTCAACCATCAGGATTCAAACGTCTGAAAATGATCGCGCACTCTGCCGATCAGAACTGCAAGGGTTAATTGTCAAGAATAAATCCTGCTCACTGTTGCCGATTCAACCATCAAGATCTAAATGCCTGAAAATGATTGCGCACTCTGCTGATCCGAACTGCAAGGGTTAATTGCCAAGAATGAATCGTGCTCACTGTTGCCGATTCAACCATCAAGATCCAAATGCCTGAAAATTATCGCACACTCTGCTGATCCAAACTGCAAGGGTTAAGTGCAAGAATAAACTGCACACACGGTAAAATCACAAAGCCAAAAACTCAAATGTTTCTAGAAAACTGAGTCGAGGTCTATCCCGAACTCCGCCGTACCGCCCTGCTTGAAGATCAGCAAGATAATGAGGACAGGGACAGGAAATGTCCAAGTAGGCCTCCGGAACAGGAGCTCTGGAAAATGCTGCTGCTCTGCACCGGGACCTCTGAATAGTGAGCATGTGGAGCTCGGCTGGGTTCCTTAAATAGACCCAAGCATGCCCCCCTGCCACACCCAGCCACACCCAGCCAGGCTGCAGGAAAGGCTTGAACATGAACAATACATTGCAAACAATATTAAAGACATTTCAAGATAAAGACATTTCAAGATAAATACCTGTAATGCAAAAAGTTAGTATGCAATATCAGCACACAATGCATGAATTATTACATTGCATAAGGTTTGTCATTCTACATTAAGCTGCCTGTAGAATGCGCACTGTCCTGGTGTTGACAGGTGTGTACTGCCAATGGTTTACCGCGGTTGAAGGACCGCCGCGTTGATTCGTGGGTTGTGATAGTGTGGGAGTATTCCTGTTGGCGTAACGGAGTGGGTTTTGGTAACACCAATTTATCACTGACCTTTGGTGTGGCGGACTTTTGTGGGTGTCTGTATTGTGGAGGATTTCTAAGTGTGGGTCATAATACCCGTAGCGGATTTCCACCACGGACACGGCATGTTGGCGGCCATTAGCACGGCGGTAAGCGGATTTTACTGCCAGGGTTGTAATGAGGGTCTAAAGCTTCTGATTGTTGTGTAAGTCCTTTATATCTAGTGTTTTTGGCCTAAGGGATGGGGAAAAGAAAGGTGGCTGCTCTTATCCCAAAGTCCCCCCGGGCTGGTCCTCAAATTACTACCATTGAGGGTTTTTTGTCTAGGGTGGTAGGTGTTGTGTATAAAGAGATTTAGTTGGCTGAAAGAAGCCTGTCTCTAACAAAGGAAGGTCCTCTCCTGGCTTAACCCCTTACTTCTGCCCTCTCTGGGGTTCCCATTACATCCTTGGAGCAGTGACTCAGCTGCTATATGTTCACTGGGAGACGTACAGGAGAATTTTTCTGGGTCATTGAGTGGTGGCCCTTTAGTGTTAAATACTCAGGGGAAACACAGTCAAGTCCCATTGTAAGTCCTAGGTGTAAACCAGAAGATGTGTGGATGCTGCAAAAGAAAGTATTGCGGTTACCATGGGAGTCCAGACAGAGCCAGTACCACGTTGCTCCTAGGTATCTGGTCAGATTGATCATTTCCTGGCATCTCACCTCTGGGAGCTTAATGGCATTATGAATGTCATTTTAGACCCAATTATTTCAAGGCTAGCAACAACTGAAGTTTGAATCTCATAGACTATGAATCAGCTGAAAATGTCTGTAGCTTTACACAAATGTTAGAGTTCTCTATTTGGGGGGGGTGCAATCAGCACTGACCCAGCTCGGCCTCAGGGGGAGTCGACACAGTCGAGTGAGCTAGCTTCCTTACTGTCTCAGTTGACCACACTTTCTCCCATTTCTCCACATCACTCAAGTCCCCACACTTCCTTGGACTGGACCTTGCCCTCTTGTAGTAACCTATCTCTTATCTCCTAGGCCAGGGGTGGTGAGTAATTTTCCCTCTGAAGCAACTCTGTATGTGGTAATACTGGTAAATGTCCCTCCTCATAACAGTCCTACTCCAGAATCCTTTGGGGAACTAAAGAATAAAGTGCTAAATTGGTTCAGTTCCCACTCCACACTGAGCATTGAGATTTTTGACTCTATCTGGTCAGGAGGGTAGGTTGGGGGGTACTGATGTTAACAGATGGATGGGGGATTGTGTTGTGTTTAACTTTAATAATCCAACCATTGTGGGGCATGTTCTGAAGATGCTAAGCTTTTAGATAATCTACAACAACCAAAGTTCAGGCACTTCTCCATGGCTTTTTTTTTACAAACCTGAAATTGTGTCAACTCCCATGGATCCTGATACGGTGTGGGTCGGCCTATTGTGGTCACACTATATCTGTCCCACCGGTGTCTCTGACTCTACTCCTAAGGAACAGATTTGAACATCTGAGCAGCTTCGAGTCCTGTGATTGACTTGTTGCTCCTGAGACACACCTTTCACCTATTGTACCAATAACCCTTCCCTTGGATACTCCATCTGGCAACTGGGACGATTTGAGGTTGCTATTTTGGAATATTGTGTGTTTGTCTGCTACATTTTATGATAATAATGGGTTTAGTTTGTGAGGTCATACCATGCCATCTGCTTGCAGGAAACCTGCGAAGTAAATAATCTCTTTCTCCTAGGAGGTCACAAAACGTATTTTTCACCTGCAGTAGCATTGGTGTCAGGGTGGGCTAAAGGGGAATTGATTATCTTTGTGTAACTTGAGCTAGGCAGATAATTTAAGATCTTAAGTGGGATTCACATCTGTTTCAGGAATTGAAGTTGCATGTACCCCTTCTCTATGTCCTTAGTATTAATCAACTTTAATAATGTAAAATTAGGATCGCACTGGGCCTCTCATTTATCTAGTTTAAGCTATTGACTCTCTAGTGGGGCCTTGTGTTGGTCGGGACAAGATTACACTGGAAGGTAAATTCAACTGCCATCTTTGTGCTTGTCCCATAGCTTTAGACAACACCAAGCCCAAATGTATGATCACAGATGGGATCCATATGGTTCTGTCAACACCATGACAGTGCACGCTCTACGGGCAGCTTAATACAGAATGACAAACCTTATGCAATGTAATAATTCATGCATTGTGTGCTGATATTGCATGCGAACTTTTTGCATTACAGGTATTTATCTTGAAATGTCTTTATCTTGAAATGTCTTTAATATTGTTTGCAATGTATTGTTCATGTTCAAGCCTTTCCTGCAGCCTGGCTGGGTGTGCCTGGGTGTGGCAGGTGGGCGGGGCTTTGGTCTATTTAAGTAACCCAGCCCAGCTCCACATGCTCACTATTCAGAGGTCCTGGTGCAGAGCATCAGCATTTTCCAGAGCTCCTGTTCCAGAGGCCTACTTGGACATTTCCTGTCCCTGTCCTCATTATCTTGCTGATCCTCAAGCAGGGTGGTAAGACGGAGTTCGGGATAGACCTCGACTCCGTTTTCTAGAAACATTTGAGTTTTTGGCTTTGTGATTTTACCGTGTGTGCAGTTTATTCTTGGCACTTAACCCTTGCAGTTCAGATCGGCAGAGTGCACGATCATTTCTAGACGTTTGAATCCTGATGGTTAAATCGGCAACAGTGTGCGCGATTCCTTCTTGGCAATTAACCCATGCAGTTCAGATCGGCAGAGTGCGCAATCATTTCCAGGCATTTGAATCTTGATGGTTGAATCTGGCAACACTGTGCGCTATTCATTCTTAGCAATTAACCCTTGCTGTTCAGATCGGCAGAGCGCGCAATCATTCCAGGTACTTGAGTCTTGATGCGCAGTCTGGCAATAAGGTGCGCAGTTACTTCTGGGCAATTGAATCTTGTAATATAGACTAAACAAAGTGTGACCTTTCTAGACAGAAGAAGTTGAGGCAGTTTGCCAATGCTACAGTATCATTCATGATTCATGTAGCAGTTAATTCGTTGGGAACAAATGTACTCATTGACTCTTGTTGTGATGCAATCGCTATCTTAAGGATCACCTTGAGAAAGTTCAATGTTCAGAGTATATGATTGCAGAAAGGTCATGGTATTGAAAAGTTCTTGATCTCTCATGTTATTAGAGCATAAAGAGTTAAACTAAAGTTCATGAAGATTAATGTGAATGACCTTGCTATGGTCTTCTTAACTCTTGCTTCCACAGGTCTCCTTCCACGCAGTTCCCAACCTAAACCCCATCCCCCACTTGGCCATTCTTTAACTCTGTGCTATAACGGCTAGGAGAGTTCGTAGCTGGCAAGGGTTGGGCATATTGGGAACAGGCGCAAGCCCCGAGGATCCGGTCTCGCTGACAGGTTCACACAAAGGAAGGCACAGAGCATAAACACCTATAATCTTACCTTCACCCTGGAAAAGTTAGAAATTGTGGTTAAGCCACATATCTTCCCCATGTAAGGGATGGTGTGTGTGGACAACGGTTGAGATACAAGGCAGGCCCACCCTTTCTGATCGGGGCAGATGACTGAGAGGGTCACAGGTAGAGCCAAAGGATTTTAATTTGTCATTCTTTGGATCTGGAGACCCCAGAGATGTAATTTTTCCAGCAGTTGCATGCATTGCCTAGACGGCTGTTGTGCTACTTATGGCCCCAGCAAGAAATTCTAGCTCACAGGAGACAAAATGGTTTGATCGAGCATGCTCTAAGTCCCTCTGTCTCCTAAAGGTCACCTTAAAACAGATTCTCAGAGACAGGGAGCAAGTGACCCCTTGTTGGAAGGAATATAAGAAGACCCTAGTGAATCTGAAGTTTATATTATGTAAGAGGGAGTGGGAGGCTCTAGTTCAACCCAGCAAAACTAGAGATTGTTCCCTTTCTTGGGGGGTAATAAATAGACCTTGTCATGCTGAATTATCAGGTCCAACCTTATGCCATCACATTTCTGAACAGCAATGGGTGGATCATTTTAAAGGAATATCTAACTTTAGTTTGGGTTGATGGTGTTTAGGAACAGGGTGTTTAAATGTTTAGCAGAGCTAATGTTGTTTTCACCTTAGAGGACGTTATAGAAGATATTCAGGTGCTGCCGTGTAACAACGTCCCAGGACCAGATGGCATACCCCCTGACTTGTTTGAGCATAACATTGAGGTTTGAGGGCCAGCTTTGACTCTGGTCCTAAATGCCGCAGTGAGGGCAGGTGTCCCATACTTGTCCACTGCTGTAATCTTCTCAAAATTTAAGAGGGGAGATAAGGACAACCCTCATTGTTATTGTCTGATCTCACTCATTGATGCAGTGGTGAAGGTTTTCTCGGTGGTACTTTTAAATAGGTTGATACTGTGGGCAGGTACAATGAGTATATTTTCAGATGCTCAATATGATTTTAGGCCAGGCAAGTCGACTACTGATCAATGCCTAAACTTATATCTAATTATTAATAAAAATACGGTTGATGGCCAGAATCACTTAATCTGCCATTTATGAACTTCACATCTGCATCAGACAGGGATAACTACAGAAAGCTGTGAGCTCTGCTCTTTGCGATGATCATGGATTCAGACATAGTGCTTCTTATTGAACTTGCATGCTAACACTTCAGCAGTGGTGAGGTACTCTAGGGAAGTGGATCTCTCTGAGCATTTTAGCACCACCAGGGGAGTTTGTCAGGGATGCAAACTTCCCCTTTTTTGTTCACCCATTATATCAATGGGTTAGAGCAAACCCTTCTCTTAGTGCAGGCTGATTGCCCTTGGGTGGGAGTGAGATTATTACCATTTTTGATGTATGCCAATGATTCGGTCCTTATTGCACGCACAGCAGTGGGTCTTCAGTTTTTATTGGACAAGTTTGTTTCCTCTATTGACAGCTTAGATCTTACTGCAAACTTCACAAAATCATTCGTTATTTAACTTCGTCCCCGGTCCACCAGCTCCTAAATCTTTAAGGTGGAGAATCACACTATAGCAAAAGTTCCACCTTTCTCTTACCTCTGGGTGTTATTTGACGTGAACATGAATTGGAAACCCCTGACTGAGGGAAGGAGAGATGACCTTGTCGAGGCCATAGAGGCAGTAGCTAATTTTGCCCACAAGTTGAGCTCCTGGTTTTTGGGTACTTTCATGAACTTGTTCCAGGCTGTGTGTGTTCCCAGGGCCCTGTATGGCTCTTAGGTCTGGCGATACACAATGGTTGATAAGATCCAGCTTTCCAAACATAAGCTTTTAAGATGCATATTGCAGGATCAGCAGAGCATACCAGTCTTTTCTGTCTATTAGGAGATTGGTGTCAAATATTTTGGAGACGTTGTTGCTCTCAGGCCAATGGTTTGCTAGATTACGATCTAGATTGGGAAGGGTGTACAACTGAATAGAAGGATTTTGTCTGACTGTCCCTTGACCATGTGTATAAAATCTCATGGATCGCTTATGTAAAGGCAGCTTTCACCAGTATGGGTAAGGCAGACCTAATTTATAACTATCACTTCCTCAGAAGCTTAACCCCTCGGGTGCCTTGGACGAGGTGGTCTCGTCCCAGCACACGGTTCCCATGTGCCTGGGACGAGACCACCTCGTCCTGCACCGGGCCCATGGGGGAAGAGTTAGCGCTCCCCCGTGGGCCCCCCACCCACACCCCCGTCAGGGATGAAAGGGGAATCACTTCCCCTATCACCCCCGAACCCCTGGTCCCCCCGTGACGTCTGATGACGTCAGCACGCGATCGCGTGCTGTCCTCATCAGTGGTTGTCTCCTGTTGCGCTGGAAGCTTGTTTCCAGCGCGATGCGAAAGAGAAATGCTTAGCATTTCTCTTTCGCTCGGGAGGATGGGGGCGGGAGAGACATTGTAAGAGAGGAAAGGCTTTTCCTTTCTTCCGATGTCATTCTGAGCATTTCTGCTGCCTGATCGTGATGCGATCGGGCCGCAGAAATGCCCACTAGACACCAGGGTATTTCATTTTTTAAAACAATTTACATGAGGGGAGCGGCCCCTTGGGCAAGGGTCGCTCCCTAACGTGGCAAATAATTTTTAGTTCATTTCTGCCCGGGGGGGGGGGGGGGCAGAAGTGCCCACTAGACACCAGGGATTTTTTTTTCTTTGTTTTCTTTTATGTGCAGGGAGGGACCCCTTAGGCAAGGGTCGCTCCCTGGGGGGGCCAAATTGTGCTTAGGCCATCAGCCTAATATAATTAGGCCGATCTGCCCCCAAGGGAGGCAGAAATGCCCACTAGACACCTGGGAATTTTGTTTTTTTTTAAATTTACATGAGGGGAGTGGCCCCTTGGGCAAGGGTCGCTCCCTAGGGGGGCAACTAATTTTTAGGTCATTTCTGCCCCGGCCCAAAATAATTAGGCCGATCTGCCCCCCGGGGGGGCAGAAATGCCCACTAGACACCAGGGATTTTTTTTTCTTTATGTTTTCTAATAAAGGGAGTGGCCCCTTAGGCATGGGTCGCTCTCTAGGGGGCCATATTATTTTTAGGCCATTTCTGCCCCCCCTGGAGGCAGATCGGCCTAACATAATTAGGCCGATCTGCCTCCGGGGGGGCAGAAACCTCTAGTCACCAGAGATATATTTATATTTTTATTTACTTTATGTTTTTATGTATGGGGAGCAACCCCTTAGGCAGAGGTTGCTCCCCTGGGGGGAAAATTGAATTTAGGCCATTTCTGCCCCCCTTGGAGGCGGACAGCCTATTTTTGTTAGGCCAATCTGCCCCCAAGGGGGTCAGAAACCACTAGACACCAGGGATTGGTGTGTGTGTATGTGTGTGTTTTGTTTGGGGGGCAGCCCCTTGGGCAAGGGTCGCTCCAAATGGGGACACATTACTGTTGGCCATATCTGCCCCCGTTGGGGGCAGATTGGCCTATTTTTGGAAGACCGATCTGCCCCCGAAGGGGGACAGAAAGCTCACCAGAGACCGTGGAAGATTTTTTTTTCAAAATGAGAGGGTGGGGTTATGGCCATACCCCCACCCTAAATAAATAGGGCCAAATTTGTTCTGTCCACCAGTGGGCAGATGGGGCAATTACCCCGATCCACACCCCTGGGGCGGAAAGTCTACTAGATGCCATGTAATAAAAAAAATTAAAAAATAGTGGGTTGGTGACTACCAACCAGTATGAGCCTGGTTATGCCCTCACCCGAACTGAAGGTGCTAACGGTCATTCAGCTCTCCCCCGCACACTAAAACATCTTATCCAATGGCAAGCAAGAGGACATTTGATTTTTTTGGTTTTTGTTTTACATTTGGGCCATGAGAGCTTGGTAACTCTCAAAATCGTCCCACTTGGAATGGTGAGGGCTGCACTTTTTTTTCCTGCCGCGGGCACTAGGCCTACCCACACAAGTGAGGTACCATTTTTATCGGGTGACTTGGGGGAACATAGAATAGCAAAACAAGTGTTATTGCCCCTTGTCTTTCTCTACATTTTTTCCTTCCAAATATAAGACAGTGTGTATAAAAGACGTCTATTTGAGAAATGCCCTGTAATTCACATGCTAGTATGGGCACCCCAGAATTCAGAGATGTGCAAATAACCACTGCTCATCAACACCTTATCTTGTGCCCGTTTTGGAAATACAAAGGTTTTCTTGATACCTATTTTTCACTCTTTATATTTCAGCAAATGAATTGCTGTGTACCCGGTATAGAATGAAAACCCACTGGAAGCATTTATTTGCTCTGGGTACCTAGGGTTCTTGATGAACCTACAAGTCCTATATATCCCCGCACCCAGAAGAGTCCAGCAGACATAACGGTATATTGCTTTAAAAAATCTGACATTGCAGGAAAATGTTACAGAGTAAAATGCAGAGAAAAATGGCTGTTTTTTTAACCGCAATTTCAATATTTATTTATTTCAGTTGTTATTTTCTGTAGGAAACCCTTGTAGGATCTACACAAATTACCCATTGCTGAGTTCAAAATTGTGTCTACTTTTCAGAAATGTTTAGGTTGCTGGGATCCAGCATTGGTTTCACACCCATTTTTGTCACTGACTGGAAAGAGGCTGAAAGCATAAACAATTGTAAAAATGGGGTATGTCCCAGTAAAATGCCACAATTGTGTTGATAAATTGGGTTTTCTGATTCAAGTCTGCCTGTCCCTGAAAGCTGGGAAGCTGGTGATTTTAGCACTGCAAACCCTTTGTTGATGCCAATTTCAGGGAAAAAACCCACAAGCCTTCTTCTGCAGCCCTTTTTTCCAATTCTTTTAAAAAAACTAGATTTTTAATGTATTTTGGCAAATTTCTTGGTCTCCTTCAGGGGAACCCACAAAGTCTGGGTACCTCTAGAATCCCTAGGATGTTGGGAAAAAAGGATGCAGATTTGGTGTGGGTAGCTTATGTGGACAAAAAGTTATGAGGGCCTAAGCGCGCCCTGCCCCAAATCGCCAAAAAAAGGCCTGGCACCTGAGCGGGAAAAGGCCTGGCAGCGAAGGGGTTAAAAGGGCCAGAATTTGTTTATTGACTGAGCTGTATTGCAATGTACTGCTAAAAACTGTTCAGGTCACAAAGCCCTATTTATCCATTTTACCCAATGAGAGGGGCAGATTTGTTGTGGTATGATTTAGGTTTAACCTGTTACCTCACCTCCTGCCCTCCCCTGGTGAATGCAGTTGTGCTGCAACCCTCGGACCCTGTGCCTGCGACAATGTGTCTCCAAAGGACTCTTTGCATTTTGTGTTTGTTTGCAATCATCATCAAAGCTTTATTCGGTCAAATAACCATCAAAGCATCACAATACAATTTAAAATAAAATAAACATTTTTTAAAACCTATACAGTTATAAAAATAAAGCTAGGAAATACATAAAATCTTAAACTTCTCATGTCTAAATACTTCCACCTAGTACTCCATCTCAAAATCTTATTTAAAAAATGGTTGTGTCACTGCCACTAAAAACTTGCTAACTGCAAGAATTAAATCATTGGAACTATGACTTTTTAAAACCCTTATCGCTGTACAACATTTTTTTAAGACCATTTCTTGACAGTTTCTGCGGATCCATTTTGACCGAGGAGAGGAATAAGCGAGGCAGAGAAACATAAAATATTCAACAGTTTCCGAGCCACCACGACATACTAGACATAAATCAGAGGGAGCAGTTGATCCCCAACTACTTAATAAAGACATCAGCGATAAGCTCCCAAAATGAAAACGGGTGTATAAACCTTTGCCCAAGAAATCTGGCATTATATCTAAGTATGGTTCATACTGTGGGTACCACTTAAAATCAATAGATAGGTTAGTTAGTTGACCGTGTGGTTTGCAACAAATGTAATTGTTCCTTACATGGGACCAGTATGCAGATTTCAAAACAATTCTATGGGATTTCTCCAACTTGTGTGGGTTCTCCCAAAAGCCTTCCAGACCCAAAGTATGGAACCAATTAGACATGTGTTTAACCCAAGGAATGGTTGCCACATTCGGTCTTTTTAATACATCAAGAAGTGAGGACCTATATATATCATATTCAGGAACAGTTCAAATCCTTATCCAATAGAGCAAAGGTCTCAAAGCTATCAGATCAGCTACACGATTTAGCCCCAGATCGAGAAACATTGGGATCAAAGGTATACTGCGAGGACACGCAATCAGGGCCCTGGCCATATTATTTTCACCCACAGTTAATCTTTTACTGTTAGAGAATCCCCATATCTTAGCACCATAGGCGGCCGCTCCCTGCGCCTTTGCCAAATCAATCTTAATAGCTGGAGATACAGCTTTTGTCACCAAACTTTTGTAAACGCGCAGGATAGGTGCCGCTCTATGCTGAAGAAGCCCCGCGCTTTTGCTGATCTGATCCTCCCAATGTAATTTACTTGTTAACCTCACACCCAGGTAGTCTATTGAACTAACCTTGCTTAGAGAAACCCCATACAATTTAATGGTGCATCTCCTGCAAGGTCCAGAATTAAACACCATCAATTTAGTTTTACTGATATTCAACTCCAACTTTCTGTGCAGAATAATTTAAATCTATCAAGAAGGGTTTGGAGGCCCATGGGTGTCTTAGAGATAAGAAGCCAATCATCAGTTTTTGTTTACAAATATTTTAGCATGCTAGGAAGCAGTTTATCCTCCACTTATTGAAAGCCATAACTTTCACACAAGTCTGACCAGCCCTTATGTACCTGCAGCTCCTCCTGAATGAACATGCTTTATTTGCTGTTTCATGTTCTTTATGTGTGGCTTTGAGATCAAGGCGAACTAGACCTGATTAACTCTGTTGCTGTCTATGTGGATTTTTTTTAATACAATGCATGAAGATCTTTCAAATACATAATATTGTTTGCTTTTTATAGTTTTATGATGTGCATACACTGTGTTTTTATGCTCTTTCATAGTTATTTTTATAACTGAAACCAGATTTATATGATGATGATGACCTCTCTGCGAGAGGGTAGAGAAATTTAAAAAAACTGTCTGAACCCGGAAGTGAGTCCCAAACAGGTAGGGTCTTAGCTTCTTTAGTGCCCAGACCACAGCAAAAGCTTCTCGTTCAATAGCACTCCACCTCTGTTCCTGTGGTAATAGCCTTCTGCTAATAAAGACTACCGGTTGATCTCTGCCCTCCTCATTCAGCTGTGCTAGGACTGCCCCTATGCCATGCTCTGAAGCGTCTGTCTGCACGATAAATTCCTGGGAGTAGTCAGGGGCCATGAGTACGGGGGCCGTGCACATGGCTTCCTTCAGGGCGTCAAAGGCTTTCTGACAAGCCTCTGTCCAATTCACCAACTTAGGTTGCTTCTTGGAAGTGAGTTCTGTCAAGGGTGTTACAATGGTACCATAGCCCTTGACAAATCGGCGGTAGTATCCTGTGAGGCCTAGAAAGGCTCTCACCTCCGTCTGTGTTCGGGGTGGTTGCCAGGCCTTGATAGTTTCAATCTTGGCCTGGAGTGGCTGCACCTTGCCACCACCCACTAGGTGTCCTAAGTACACCACGGAACCCTGCCCAATCTGGCACTTACTGGCCTTGATGGTCAGGCCTGCCTGTTGCAGGGCCTGAAGCACCTCCTTGAGGTGAAGCAGGTGTTCCTCCCAGCTGGAACTGTAGACAGCTATGTCATCCAGGTAGGCTGCACAGAAGGCATCCTTGCCAGCTAGGACCCCGTTAACCAACCGTTGGAAGGTAGCGGGGGCATTTTTCAACCCAAACGGCATCACCCGGAACTGGTAATGGCCATCCGGGGTTGAAAATGCGGATCTTTCCTTGGCCCCCTCAGTTAGGCCGATCTGCCAGTACCCTGAAGTAAGATCAAACGTACTCAGGAACTTGGCAGCGCCTAGCCTGTACACGAGCTCATCAGCTCGGGGGATGGGGTGAGCATCAGTCCGGGTGACTGAGTTGAGACCCCGGTAGTCCACACAGAACCGGAGTTCTGGCTTCGCACCTGGGGCAGTAGCCTTAGGGACCATTACCACTGGGCTGGCCCAGGGACTACTGGATTTCTCAATGACCCCTAGAGTCAACATCTTGGAGACCTCCTCCTTGATGCTGGCCTTCACCTTATCCGACAACCTGTAAATTTTGTTTTTCACAGGGAGACTGTCACCGGTGTCAATATCATGAACACAGAGGTGGGTCAGCCCAGGAGTAAGGGAGAACAGGGGGGAGAACTGCTCCAACAGCTCATAACAGTCTCCTTTCTGATTTAGAGTTAGGGAGTCAGACAGGATGACCCCGCTTACTGACCCATCACCTTCTTGGGCAGAGAGGAGGTCGGGGAGAGGTTCACTCTCCTCTTCCGTTCCTTCATCTGTGACCAGAAGCATGTTGATCTCCGACCTCTCAAAATGAGCTTTTAGTCGGTTCACATGGAGCACCCTTAGGGGATTCCTAGGGGTTTTGAGGTCCACTAGGTAAGTGGCCTCCCCTTTCCGCTCCTTTATTTCAAATGGGCCAGACCAGCGGTCCTGGAGAGCTCTGGGCTCTACTGGCTCCATTACCCACACTTTGTCTCCAGGTTGAAACTCTACCAGGGTGGCCTTCTGGTCATACCATTGTTTCATCACCTCTTGACTGGCCTCAAGGTTATCTTGGGCTTCTTTCCAGAAGCAGGTCATCTGGTTGCGGAGGGCCAACATATAGCTGACCACATCCTGAGGGGGTGTCTTTGGAGCTTTCTCCAATCCCTCCTGGACAATGCTTAAGGGTCCCCTGACAGGGTACCCATAAAGAAGTTCAAAGGGACTGAACCCTACCCCTCTCTGGGGGACCTCTCTGTAAGCAAAGAGAAGGCATGGTAAGAGGACGTCCCACTTACGCCTCATGGCCTCAGGGAGGCCACCAATCATGCCTTTCAGGGTCTTGTTGAATCTCTCCACAAGACCATTCGACTGGGGGTGATAGGGTGTGGTGAACTTGTAAGTTACACCACACGCATCCCACAGAGACTTCATGTATGCAGACATGAAGTTAGTGCCTCTGTCAGACACTATTTCCTTGGGGAATCCCACACGGGTAAATATCCCCATCAGGGTTCTGGCCACCACCGGTGCAGTTACTGTCCTCAGAGGGATTGCCTCTGGGTAACGGGTGGCATGGTCCACCAAAACCAGGATGAACCTGTTGCCTAAGGCAGTTTTGGGGTCCAAGGGACCAACAATGTCGATGCCCACCCTTTCAAAGGGGGTGCCAACGACAGGAAGTGGAATCAGGGGGGTTTTAACCCTTTTTCCTGCTTTACCACTGGCCTGGCAGTTAGGACAGGACCTGCAGAACTTGTCTGAGTGTGTCCTCATTTTGGGCCAATAAAAGTGGGTGACAAGCCTGTTAAAGGTCTTGCCCTGCCCCAAATGTCCTGCCAGGGGAATGTCGTGAGCCAGACCCAGTAGGAAGGTTCGGTAACATTGGGGGACCACCAGCACACGTGCTGCCCCAAAGCCCGGAACCTTAGGCTCACTGTAGAGGAGATCATTCTCCCAATATAGGTGGTGATTGCCAGAGGCGTCGCCGGCTGCCTGGTTTGAGGCTTGTTTCCTCAAACCTTCTAGAGTGGGACATTCTTTCTGCGCCTTGCAGAATTCCTCCCTGGTGGGTCCACCCTCAACTTGCCAGCCAGCAAGCTCAGGTAAGTCACCTAGGGCGGCAATGTCTTCCCCAGTTGGCTCGGAAGCCTCCTCCTCAGGAGCCCCGTCAGCCACTGTGGGAACAGCTGGGGCCGGTTTCCCGCACCCCTGGTCCCTCCTCTTGGCAGCTCTCTGGGCCATCGTTCCAGGCTCCAGATGCCCTTGACTTCCCTCTCGGTCAGCCATGGACCGTGTGGTCATGCAGACCCACTCAGGTAACCCTAACATCTCCAGGTGAGACCTGAGCTCCACTTCTTTCCAAGCAGTGTGCTCAAGGTCATTGCCTAACAGACAATCTACAGGCATGGCAGGACTCACAGCTACTTTCAGAGTACCAGAGACCCCCCCCCACTCAAAGGGAACCAGAGCCACCGGTAGGTGACTCTCGCGATTGTCAGCGACTCTGACCTGGTGGAATGTATTAGGTACTATCTGCTCTGCTGACACCAGCTGACTCTTGATAGTAGTCATACTGGCTCCTGTGTCACGCAGAGCCTCCACCCTCTGCCCATCAATGGTGACCCACTGCCGATACTTGGAAGTATTTCTGGGCATGTGGGCCTTGGGCACCATTTCTCCTTCTCCCAGGGACACTAGGGAAATCTCTACCTGCTCCCCAAAGCTAGTTGGGTCCATCTCCCCCCCGAGTGCTACACTAGTCAACCCAGGTGCATGTCCGGTAGTGGACGGTGCCCTCTTGGGGCACTGTGGATCGCCTTTGTAGTGACCATATTGGTAACACTCCATGCATTTGGGGCTAGATTTTCCTGACTTGTCAAATGTCCCTGGCTTTTTCCCAAATTTGGAAAAGGAAGGGTTGCCACCCCCTCCCTGGGAATTCTTTTGGGGGCCTTTAGAGAGTTCCTTATCTGTAAGTTTATCTCCCCCCTCTTTCTTCTGTTGGGAACCCTGACCACCTTTGTGGGAGTCCCCCCCAGGTACCTTTTTGGACACTCTGGTGCTAACCCAGAGGTCCGCCTCCTCAGCAAGCTTCCTGGGATCAGTCAGCTTACTATCCACTAGGTGCTGGCGCAAATCTGTATAAGTAACATTAAGCATATGCTCTCTCAGGATCAAGTCATATAAACTTTTATAATCTGCTACTTTGTTGCCCCGCACCCATCCATTCAGTGCCTTACTAGAGAAATCAAAGAAATCTACCCATGTTTGTGTGGTTTGTTAGGTGCTGTCCCTGAACCTCTGACGGTATCCCTCAGGGGTCAGCCCAAACTTGGCAAGTAAAGTGGCTTTCTGGAGTGGGTATGTGTTTTGATCCGGTGGATCCAATGTGAGAAGTGTGTCCCTCCCCAATGGCGGCACATAACCCCACATAGCTACCCCCCATTGCCCTTCAGGAACCTCATGAGCCCTTAGTGCAACTTCATAAGCAGCTAACCATTTATCTATGTCATCTCCCACCACAAAACTGGGCACCACATTTTTGGGTATACGAACCTTCTTTTCTCCAGCAGGTCCTGTCTGTATGCTGCCACCATTATTGCTGGATTCAGACTGTCTTGCCTTGATCTCCAGCTCCTTGAGACTCAGTTCATGAGCCAGCAATAGTTTATTTTCAGCCAAAGCTCTTTCAGCTTCCACTTGTTTGGCTGCTCTTTCAGCTTCTGCTTGTTTGGCTGCCCTTTCAGCTTCTGCTTGAATCTGTTTGGCTGTTCTTTCAGCTTCAATCTGTTTGGCTGCTCTTTCAGCCTCAGCTTGTTTGGCTTCTCTTTCTGCCCTCCTCTCCTCCTGTTGCACCTCAATTTTCAGTTTTGCCATTTGCAATTGGAACTCCCTTTCCTCTCTCCTTTCCTCTGCGGTCAGGCTTTGCATGGAGACACTGCTCCCTGGTCTGGAAGGGTGCACAATTGCAGTGGTAACACCATCCATAGATAGTGAAAATCCTTCTGAGGGGCCATTTTCTGGCTCCCCTTCCTCATCATCCTCTAAATGGGCTTCTGCCCAGGCCCTCAGCGCCACTTGAAAGTCCTCCTTTCTGGAGGCCCCTTGGGTGGGTACCCTTAATGCCCTGCAGAATCCTCTTAGTTGTTTGACCGTGTATGTATCCAACTGGACTAGGTCAAAGTCCCCTGTCTGAGATCCAGTCAGAGACATGTTGAGTGAGGATTTAGTTTTTGAAAATTGTCAGGAAAAAAAACGGATTTTCAAAAAGAGATAAAAACCAAGTTGACCTTCAACTGTGGGTAGGTAGTGAAATACTTAGCTACTGTATGTCACTGCACAAATACAAGTCCTATCCTCACCGCTGATCACCAATGTTAGAAATGGGGTTTTTGGTTGGCAGTCAGGTTACCCTCTGTCCAAGCAAAAGCCCTCACTCTAGTCAGGGTAAGTCACACACTATCCAAGATTATCCTGTGCCCACCCTCTGGTAGCTTGGCACGAGCAGTCAGGCTTAACTTAGAAGGCAATGTGTAAAGTATTTGTGCAATAAATAATACAATACCACCATATAGCACCACAAAAATACACCACACAGTGTTTAGAAAAATATATAATATTTATCAGGATAATTGTAGGTCAAAAAGAATAAAGTTGCAATGGAAAATTGTAGAAATATCACAGGAAAGTGATATCAAGTGTCTTAAGTCTTTAGAATGTAACAAAAGTCTCTTTCAAGCACAAGTACCTGGTTAGGAGTGGAAAATCTCCTCAGAGGGCCACAGGAGAAGAGATGCGTGGAAAAAGGTTGTGTGCGTCGATTTCTCCTCAGCACACAAAGACTTGCGTCCTTCTTTTCCACGCGGGGAAGTCGGGCGTCGTTTTCCGGCACGCAGACAGTCTCTTTTCGTGGATCGCGGGGATTACCAGATGTCCCGGGTCTGTGCGTGGATTCTCCGACTTGTTTTCCGGCTGCGCGTCGTTCTGCGGGGCTGCGCGTCGAAGTTTCGATCTCACGGTAGGCGTCGCGTCGATTTCTCCTTGGAAGTCGGGCGGCGTTGTCCTTGCGAGGCCGTGCGTCGAAATTTTGGTCTCACGGCAGGCGTCGCGTCGATTTCTCCTCGAAAGTCGGGCGGCGTTGTCCTTGCGATGTTGTGCGTCGAAGTCTCGATCGTCCCGAGGGCGTCGCGTTGATCAGCGTCGGTGTGCGGCGTTTTTCTCGCCGCGAAACAAGCTGTGCGTCGAAATTTTCGGCGCACGGAGCGTCCAAGTGAAAGGAAGAAGTCTTTTTGGTCCTGAGACTTCAAGGAACAGGAGGCAAGCTCTATCCAAGCCCTTGGAGAGCACTTTCACAGCCAGACAAGAGTTCAGCAAGGCAGCAGGGCAACAGCAAGGCAGCAGTCCTCTGTAGAAAGCAGACAGGTGAGTCCTTTGAGCAACCAGGCAGTTCTTCTTGGCAGGATGCAGTTTCTGGTTCAGGTTTCTTCTCCAGCAAGTGTCTGATGAGGTAGGGCAGAGGCCCTGTTTTATACCCAAATGTGCCTTTGAAGTGGGGGAGACTTCAAAGAGTGGCTAAGAAGTGCACCAGGTCCCCTTTCAGTTTACTCCTGTCTGCCAGGGTCCCAGTAGGGGGTGTGGCAGTCCTTTGTGTGAGAGCAGACCCTCCCAGCCCAGGAAGACCCATTCAAAATGCAGATGTATGCAAGTGAGGCTGAGTACCCTGTGTTTGGGGGGTGTCTGAGTGAATGCACAAGGAGCTGTCAACCAAGCCCAGCCAGACGTGGATTGTAAGGCACAGAAGGATTTAAGTGCAAAGAAATGCTCACTTTCTAAAAGTGGCATTTCTAGAATAGTAATATTAAATCCGACTTCACCAGTCAGTAGGACTTTGTATTACCATTCTGGCCATACTAAATATGACCTCCCTGCTCCTTTCAGATCAGCAGCTGCCACTTCAACAGTGTATGAGGGCAGCCCTAATGTTAGCCTATGAAGGGAGCAGGCCTCTCAGTAGTGTGAAAACGAATTTAGGAGTTTTACACTACCAGGACATATAACTACACAGGTACATGTCCTGCCTTTTACCTACACAGCACCCTGCCCTAGGGGTTACCTAGGGCACACCTTAAGGGTGACTTATATGTAGAGAAAGGGGAGTTCTAGGCTTGGCAAGTACTTTTAAATGCCAAGTCGAGGTGGCAGTGAAACTGCACACACAGGCCTTGCAATGGCAGGCCTGAGACAAGGAAAAAGGGGCTACTTAAGTGGGTGGCACAACCAGTGCTGCAGGCCCACTAGTAGCATTTAATTTACCAGCCCTATGCACATAAAGTGCACCTTACTAGGGACTTATCAGTAAATTAATAGTCCAATCAGGTATGATTCCAGGTTACCATGTTTTAAGGGAGAGAGCATATGCACTTTAGCACTGGTTAGCAGTGGTAAAGTGCGCAGAGTCTATAAACCAGCAAAAACAGTGTCCAAAAAAATGGAGGGAGGCAGGCAAAAAGTTAGGGGTGACTACCCTAAGGCTGTCAGGTCTACCAGTTGGCCATCTCAACTTTTTGTCTGTCCCTTCCCCGTGCCCCAACAAGCATTAATTGCATAAATTACCCTCCCAAAAGGGTTTGGGACTGCCATCACTGCAAACCAAAAGCAATTAACAATCCCTCAACTAACCCCCTCCCCACTTTACAGTGCTGCAGTCTCTGAACCTGCTGCAACCACAATTCACAATACTTTTGTCACAGAACTAATTTGTCTGAATAAAACACACACATTAGAAACCTCTAAGTACAGATTCCCTATGTGGGGCAGTGCGTGGCCTGTAGTAGTATCCAGCAGTGAAGGCCAGCGAAGGTGAATCTGCTTCCACAATACTTGAGTTTAAAAATACTTGCCAGCTAAATTGGACTGCTTCAGGGATGGGGGTCAGTTGAAAACAGGGCCAGCTTTAGGGGCAGTGTGAGTGGTGTGGCCGCGCTGGTTGATGACCTGGATTGGGGGGCACTGACCTCAGAGGGAGCTGTGTTTAGCAATGACTTAGGAAACGTGCGATTCAAAAGCAGCTGCTGATAAGTTCCTTGTGCCTCCAGCCTTCAGGAAACAATTAAAATGTCTAGATACCTCTTGTGATTAATGTTCCTACTAGGAAGAGAAGGGGGAGTTTTGTCTAATGGCAGCTTTGACTCCCCATAAAGTAGCGTAGAGTGTTAATATACCTGCTGCAAAGAGCAGAACTATATTTTATGTAGATAGCTGAGTGGATTAGTAAAGCTAGACTTTACAAGTGCATTAAAACAAATGAATGTACTGTATATGAAAGGGGGCTATGGAGAGATGAGGGGCACATTTACCGGGTTACAGTGAGTGAATCCAAGAAGGTGGTCATGAGGTGGGGGTACCCAAAAAGACTGTCACACAGGGCGACACCAGCGCTGAAGTCGGCCTGGCTGAAAATATTAGATGCCAATCGCTGTGCGCTTGGGACTTTCTGTTCAGTTTATCTGATGCGGCAAGTCACACTGTACCATTGTTTCTTTTCTCTCTAGGCTGTTAATGTAAGCGTGAGGGTATTTCAATGTTAAAAGAATGATTCGTATTTAAACCTGTCTTGTAAGAGTCCAGTACACTGTCCTTCCTTCATTACTATTACAGGATAGTTTGTGACCCTTTTGGGTTATCCCCTCTTATTTATTTAGCCATTTTGCATTTACTCCTCTCTACCAGCGTTTATTTTTTATATTTTCTCCATATTGTTTGTTTTATATGATTTCTCTTTGATTTGCAAGAGTGGAGTTTTTACAGTAATTACATAGCTTCCGCTCCGATTACAAAGCTTTTTTTTACCCTATTTGTGCACACACACGCAGAAAGAGAAGATAGTGCTTTTTGGCATACGAGCACATCCTCAAAAGAATCAATCTATGAATCTTTTGTGCTCGTGTGCCACTCCAAGCAGCAACATTTTCAAGTATAAGTCGTGGCAAGTGCAAATCTGTATATATTTCTCATTTAGAAACGTACACAATCCTATAACAAGTGCACCTCCCGTTTCCATAAGGAAATCCTAACTGTGCCGGACATGTACAGAGAATGGCAGCTTAAACGGTTCAGTTCTGCCAGCACTGCAGGCTCCTATACATAGACAGTGGTGCACGGTGTATGTGTTCTGGAATTCCGCAGTCTAGTCCTGATTAGGGGTTGTAATTTATTCTAGGGCCTCTACTAGTATGGTTCCTTTAAGGCCTGTACAGACAAATCTGTTCCATTACTGTCACTAGCCAGGCCAGGTTGTTGACATCAGCAGGTCCATGGATGTCCAACCATGTGGCTCCCAGATCTATCAGCCGCCTTTAATACTACTGGCCATGAGAATCTTCTTAATAGTTTTAACTAGAGAATGAGGATTGGTGACACAGTGATATGTCACTTGACATTCTACCTAATGAACAGAATCCAACAAACTAATAATGGAAACGTTCACTCTGAAACTTCTCCAGTCCCATGCTGCGCCCCTCAGGGATCTATGCCAGCCCATTTGCTCTTCATTCCGTTTGTCGAACCTCCTGGTGATACGCTGGTCAAGCTTGGTATGTCCTTTCACAAACATGCTATTGTCAACCAGTTTTACCTAACTACTGATAGCAAACATTTATTATCCTTGTATACCTTCATTACCAAGATACCAGCATCTATGGCACAGATGTAACTAAAGTTGAAAGCATTAAACACTTAGGGCCTAATTAACGGTTTGGCGGCTGGGATAGCCTGTCCACCATACTCCCGACAGGGTGGTTGACGCCATAGTGGCGACCATCCCGCCGGACCTATTAGGTGTTTCCCACTACGCAGACCGCCCATCAGCCTAGCAGGAAACAGGCGGCAGCATTATCTCCAGCTTGAAATCGAGCTGGCTGCAATTCTGTCACCTGCACACCAGACAGTGAACATTGCGAGGGTGCTGGGTAGGGGGACCCCTGCACTGCCCAACCCAAGTGCATGGGCAGTGCAGGGGGTCCCCTGTGGCACCTTGCACCTGTTCTCTGCAGTGAAACCACCATGAAAAGGCTGGTGAAGAGCGAGGACATAATCCGCAAGGCAGCGCAGCAGGCAGCACTGCCCCGGTGGATTGCAACCTCCACCCACCATAAACCAGTTGGGATCACCAATCCTGGCGGAGATGGCCGAACCCTGGTGGTCTGACTGCCAGGGTCTTCATGTGGCGGTCGGAGCACCACAGCAGTGGAGGATCTGACTGGCAGCGTGGTCTTAAGACCACCAGCCTCGTAATGAGGCCCTTATTGTCGCCCTTTCTCATCTAGACAAAATGATAATATTCCTTCTGGCAGGCTACAGAAGCTCAAATGCCCAAGGGCTATGATTGTCAATAGTGCTAAATATCGAGTCAATACTTAATTTCTCATATCAGGGCCACACCAAAAAGCACAATGTATTGACTTAAAGTGATTTAAGACATGAAGGATTTAAATGTGCAAAATCACGCCATAGTTATTTCTAGCATTTGTTAACAAAATGTTCTCATCTCTAGTCATCACAACTCTTTTCTTGCCCCTCTCAAAACTGTCCACCACTCTGATGCTAGACTGGTCTCGAATATCATTATGTTTGGCCTTTTTGACCCAACATCTTCATTAACTTCAACTTCAAAAAAATAATGTCTCACCTCCTCCCCCTTACTGACTATCTGGTTCTTACTCATGAATCCACTCATCTGCTAATCTTCCCCACCAAATCTGGTTCTATCTTCAATCCACTTTTTATAAAAACATTTATTCAGGTAATAGTACTTTTGTTCCTAGCCTTGTTGATGTATGTATTCCCCATCTTCTTTCGGCTTCTGTTCCTCCTTTTTGGACAAAGTCTATTAGTTTATCCCCCATTACAAAACGCTGGACCTAATTAATTTCACTTTCCTGCAAAAATAATTGAATTGTCAGCTAATCAACAAATTTCACAATTTCTTGGATCATTAGGATGCTCAACGCCTGTGGTCAATCTGCTTTGATTATCTTTGACCTCTACGCAGCCCTTAATATAGCCTCCCATCTATTCCGTCTAACTTCATTCTCGAGAGGTCAAGAACAAGCCTTATCACTCTATTTTTGTGAGATTTCCTTTGGAGTTTCTCTGCGCTCTTCCCTGATCCCACCTTTTTTGTTGTATACATGGTTCCTTTCTACTCTCATTAGATCCTTTCTTTTTCACCTTTATTATAAGTTGCATCCAATCAGCAGCACTTTCATAACTGCCTTTTAGCTGTTTCGATAGTTTTCTGAATTTAAATACAGATAAGACAGAGGTGCTTATTTTTAAAGACCATCTTACCCTTGGACCAGTTTTTGATTTCCCGTCACCATGGTTGATTCTTGTTCTCTAGTAAATCAGGCCGAAACCCGGGGAGATTGTTTGATGTCACCTTACATTTCAAAAACCAAATTAGTAAGGTGGCTGCTATCTTCTTTCTTGCCACTTATTCCTTTAGCTGCCAGAAGGACCTATTATGGGAATGTCACAAATCTGAGATATAAATATGTGTTGCATAAGACTCAGTTTATTTAGAACAAACTGACTAGACTTAGTTCTTGGACTTTCTTGTGAAGACCATATCTCAGGTCACATAACCAATTTAAATAGTGTTCTTATTTCAAATAAGATTCGCTTCAAAGGTCTTTGTGTCTGCCTCAAAGACACTCCTAAAATGGGATTTTGTGCTATTAGCATTCTAAGAACCTTAGATTATTGTAATAATTTCTATTGTTTAATCAACATGTTAGACAAGCTCAAACAGCAGAGCCACTTACTATCCCACTGTCATGTGGTGGAGCAATTTAAATTGCCATCACTATACTACCATCGATAATCTCACATTTTATTCTCCTCGCCTATACACTACATTCCCTTTTTAGTCTACAGTTCAATTATTTATTTAGCAGTGACATATCTTTAGTTGCTGTTACGCACTTTACAAATCTGTTTTATTCCTTCTTTAAAGTTTAGTCACATAACGCCGTTTCTCACCCCTCTCAAAAGGCAAACTATGGAAACAAGGTGGGTCCGTAGGATCACTTGGTTTACTGATAATGATATATACATGAATGATTCCAAATACCAAATGCACCAACTAAAGACTTCCAGTAGTGTAAGAGCTCAAGGAGAGAATTACTTCTACCCATTAAAACTCTCTACTTCAGAAAAAAGGACACTCTCAAATTTTCTTTCTCTGGCAAACCCACAAATAGCTGGTATACCATAGCACTTTCATCAAGCTTGCTCCTCCTCTTAACCTCTTCAAAAGGTATCACAAGATGATCTAGTGAACCAACTAAAACATGTGTAGACCTAGAAGCCTTCCTAAGATCTACCCGATTATCCGGTTTGACATCCCCATGCAGTTGCAATCTAGATTTCTTTGTCACTCAGGTGCTCATGTTTGCTTTACAGCATAGATGGCACATATTGGGTTTGTTTCCAAGTAAACTGAACCTAGGGTCTAAGACTTAACAAACAATTGGCAATACCAACATAAAATCCACAGTTTAATATGTGACTATGCAAATAAGATCCAAACACACTTTTTGAAAATATTCTGCATAATTTAATGCCCCAACAACATACTGAAGTGCTTGGTCTGTAAGATCATCCCAATAACCCAGAAGATAACACAAGCATTTGTGTGGTTTGTTAAGGAATGGAATGTTTGGTTGTGTGTAGAGGCCTTCTAGAAACGTATTCTAAATGAAATTCTGGCAAAGGTAAATTTCCTCTACATCGAAATAACCAGTGTGCCGGGCTGTATTGTAAGTGGTATTGTACAAATATACATTAGCATCACATCTAAAATGAGGCAATGAGTGATTTGCCTTTCCCAACTCTGCTTCAGTTACGGCTTCACTGACTCTTACCTTGTCTTCATATGCAGCTTTTTCTTCATTCCTGCTTTCCACGCTCCGGCAGCCCTCTCCTCATTCGCTTATCTTCTGACTTCTTATCGTCCGCTGTCATCATTGTTTATACCTAATGGCACATTGAATTCGAAGAAGTAGAGCAGAAAGGATTTTTTTTTAAATAGAGGGAAGGGAGGAATTTATCGAATTCATGCTTGGAAAAGTGTGTGTCCAGAATGAGGTGCAGCACTCCATGATTTAAGACTCACTTTAGATCTATTTTCAAGAACATATGGAACTACAGATTTTTCAATGTACACTATATATGCAGATGTGAAGAGTGTAATATGCTATTCATTACAAGTATTGAGTGAGGGGAGGAGTCTCACCTCTTCCCACACTCAACAAAGGTAAATACTAGCACCATTCTCTCTCCTCGCCTGCAAATATTCTTCATGCCCTGCTGTTCTCTGATGTGCATTTCAAATAAACTAAAGTATGCTACCCTAACTAGAAGACGGCGGGTACATTTGTGAAGTGCAAATGCATCACAGTAACTAGGGCTTGAAAGCATGGCTTCAACTCGTTTCTGTGTAAAGCAGTTTAAGAAGGTGTAGACGTTGAGTAAAAAAACATTGTCATCTCAAGTCAGCTAACCTGTACTGTGTCAGTAACACCCTTGAAGTGTAGCACGAAATATGTGAATCTGCCTTTATTGATATACTTGTCCTGAATAACATCTGTTCTCGGGCCTAATTTAATATTGCAATAATACAAGTCCATATGTATTTATAACATTTATTCATTTGTCATTTTCTATAGCGTAAGCAAGGCCCACTGGGTGTCAGAACACGGCCCAAGAACACATTTCCAGATGCACAGAAGCAGTTCACTAAAGAAACCGTTTGGGAAAGCGTTAAACACAAGAGCAAATAATGTTACAAGGAATCAATATCTAGGGATTTATAGTACCATTACAGCTTCCTGATCGTCTAGCATTTCTGTTCACATACAGAATACCTGTTAGCAGCAGCTTGAAAGGAAATGTGTCCTTTGAAGTCGGGAATTCATGCTCTCATTGTGTATATGCTTTATGCATATATAATTATTTATTTACATCTTTTGTAGTGAGTCAACGTTATCAAATCAAGCTGTCGTGTTTTTTTTGCAATTACAATTAGGTGTTCATTTGAAAGTGCCTAGAGTGTTCTTATTATGATATTTGGCAACACTACTGTTGCTGTGCTGACCTGTTTTGCTATTTTCCTTGTTCTTCAATACTGGACATACTGTTCGTGTGCATTTTTGTTCCAGTCCAAAGACACCTAAGGCCCACAACGAACAATGGTCAAGGGAAGGCTGAAAAGGCCCGATGTTCTGTTGTTTTTATTGCATAACCTACCATTGGCATGCACTGATATAGGATTGAGGTCAATGCCAATCGTTTTATCTACGTAATTTATATCCAAATCTAGGGAGATACATCAGACTTTTAACATGAGTTTGTCCACGGAACGCCGACAAGCTCGAAAAGAATGCTTACCCTCTAAAGTCTATAAATATAAATATGGAAAACGTTTTACACAGCGATAAAAAAGAAGCCGGACTGAGCTCTACCCCCACCTTTCACAACCACCCCAGAACATGGAAGGCATGAAAGACAGACTCGCTGTACATAGTCGCGGCCTCGTGGTACACACTGCTGTGCGGCCTGAAGAGTCGGCATCCGGGCGTAGTTTAGCATCAGTGCATTAGTCGCATGACCATGAGGGCCCCAGTCACGACTGTTTTTTGTTACATTACTGAGAGTGTAGGGTATGTTCCTTGCCTGCTTGGGTGCCAGGGGTACTCTTACTAAGTCACATGTTTACGTGTAAAGATGGATACACTGTATAAATGCGTACATTAACACCCAAACTGGCAGTTGGTAAGTGAATGGAAGCACATTCTTTTAATTTCTTTGGCAAGCATTGCATTTTATTGGAACAGAGATTTAAAAAACGCATTTCTGACATAATCTTGGAACCCACAATGCCCCGTGGACAGGGGAACATGCCAGGGACAATAAGCTGACTTCATCAGCCTGCAACGAGCCGCAGAGGCAGCTGCGGCGACTGGCACCGCTCGGGCTCGCAGTGGCACAGATGACCCGCTATTTTATGAGACGCCAGCCGGGCCTCGAGTTTGAATGGGAAGGGACTCAACGTTACGCATTCTGCACTCATTAGTCTCGGTATAACAGCACATATTGGCTGTGGTATCAGAGAAATCATGTTCTGTGCGTTCAACGCCATCTACAGATAAACTAACATCAGGCTTGCTATCCTTCGTGGGCTTGGACAACCGTTTTAATTACGGAAAGGTGCCGTGTTTGCACACATGCTAAAGTCAGAGCTCATTACAATATTTTGGACTTATTTGTACAGATGTTAGTATTTTCTTTTCATAAAGAAGTGTCTGGAGGACTAAAGTAGTGCTTATCAAATCCTTGGGCTCCAGTCACAAAAGAATGCTCGATTGTAAAACTACTTTTAAATACATGGGTTTAAAAATATCTAGGCATTTACAAATGGTTGATTTGTTTGGAGGCGCCCTTCACATTCACATTTATGTTATATTTAAACTCACCAACAAGAATGCACATCCGATAAGTGTTTTGTGGCTTCTGAACACTTCACCAGGACTTAAAAAAGCCGTAAATTTAAAAACATTTGTTTGCAGTTCAACTTGCTCTTATGCCTGATACAGTTTATGTTCTTGATAAAACTGTGAAACTGCAAGAAACATTCACCCACTTTGTGGATAGATGTGCGGCTACCTCCCCATGTTAAATAAAACAAAACATGAACAGAAAATTGATTGAGACCGGAGTGCTTGGAAAAGTGTACCAGTTAAATGCCAATAGCACAGCTAGTTTGTTTGGTCTCTGTATCCATCGTAAAACAGTGTATCCACAAGGGTTTCCGTAAAATATGTAAATTAATTTATTCTCATCTAATAATACCCTACTGTTTTGAATGACCCTTTTTGGAGGGTTACTCCAAACATTTTGTCTTCCTCCTCCCCTTTTTGTGCTGACTTGTTTTTTGTTGGCTAAAGGACTCTGAGCACTTCACCACTGCTGACCAGTGCTAAAGTGCATGTGCCCTCTTCTCTGAGTATGGCAACATTGGTTTACACCCGTTTGGCATATTTAATTTACTTGTAAGTCCCTTGTAAAGTGGTATACCATATACCCAGGGCCAGTAAATGAAATGCTACGAGTGGGCCTGCAATTTTTCATTATAAAATATCTGTTTCTAATCCATACATAGTTGGAATCATACATTAATCCTGCAGTATAGCATAACAGACATTTAACCAACCATAAAAAAACTTACTTCATGTAAGGAAATATAGCATTTTCAATTATTCATTTCACAATTCTTTAAAAATTTTTTTTACAAATATATTTCCAATCTTAATTCTTCTACCACAAAAGAACAAGGTAGAGAGGACAGCAAAAGTGCCAAAGTAAAGTGCTCCTGATTAGAGACACAGAAAACAGAAATATATTGACAAAACTTACACCAAGAAAAGCTGAATTTAAAAAGCCTTGTGGTTGACCATTCTGCAATTAGATAAATCTAATTTAATCCTGGTAGCATTCCCCTAATCTACACTGTCCTCTAATGGACTTCGTAAACCAATCCAGGCTAAAACATAATCGTCAATGTTTCGACCCGACACCAAAAATAAGACCAACTCCAGGCTCCAAAGTGGGTCTTCATCAGGACTCAAAGGTAAGAGGAATACTGTCATCAAAGATAAAGGACAAAAATGTCCACTCTTAATACTGTATCACTACAAATATCTTCTATACTGCATGACACCTATATTATTACTCACCCATAGAAGTCCGTCTATGGAAAGATAGAGGCTTCAACTTCAAGTATATATTCTTTCCAGACACTTCCCAAACTTCATATATCTAGCATAAATAAATTAGTCGAATCAGATAGCCATTTTGTCAAAACACTCCTTTTATAATACCCCATTCCAAAGTCCCAAAAATACTTCAAAGTCTCTCACCTAGAGCTGGGAACCTTCTTAGAATTCATCACTGTTCTCACAATGATTGTAAGAAGGGCATCCATCCCTCTAGGGATACATCCATTATTAATTAAATCGCCCAGTATGAAATGGTTGGCACTTCATGATAAAAGTCATCACGCTGGGTTTGGTGTAATATGATGGCTCATATGCATGTATCACACCTTTTTCTCACGTGCTGTTCATAATTGGCAATAACCATTTTATATTTTTGGCGATGCTGAATAGAGGAAAAACTGGTAAATGTAATAGTTTTGTAGAAATAAAGTATATAACTTGTAAATCTTTTTCAAGTCTGTAATTAACAACATAATTCACAATAGTTTTACCATATCAGCTTCTTGTTTCGCTCAAATGAAATATAAACAATCATTTTGTTATTTTTTTCACCCATAAAGCTAATATTTGCAGGCATTTTCCTTAGTTTAAGGAAAGCCATTTAAAATCTCATGACGTTTGTTGTCTTTTAAGCAGTTTCACAAATTTTGCAGAAAAAAGTCCTGCAATTTTGTAAATTCCTTCTACAGATTGAGACAATGATGTTGCTAAACAGAAAGATGGATGATCCAGTTAGTGAGAAGGGCGTGAAGGTAAAGCCTAGTCCTATAACACAGGATGGCTAAATTACAGAATAGGCTGCTTCAGAAAGACGGGATGAAGCAAAACAGTAAATAATACAACCTCATAAAGGAGGGACGCTAAAGAAATAAAATATCAACCAGAGGGAGAACCGAGTTTAAGGGAGTGATGTCCTGGGAAACATGACAAAGTGAAGATGAAAGAGATATAATTAGATAGGAGAATAGTGTAGATCAGTGTTTCCCAACTTTTTGACTTCTGTGGAACCTCACTTTACCCCTACTGGAGCCTGGGGGACACCCACTGAATCTTTATTGGAATCCGTGGACCCCCCCAATGAGTCATTACTGGAAGCTGGGGACCTAATCTATTAATATTATTTGATTTTCTAAGCAGTTTAGGAACCACTGGTGTTGATAAAAAAAATAAGCCTCATAGGAAATGTAGCAATAGCTGAACAGATGGATCAGTTTATCAGAAGGAGGACTGATTGAATTAAGCTGGCTTTTAGACTGGTGTAGCCCCCTCCTCTTCTGGCTTCCTGGAGCCCTATCATGATGCTTTCTTCAGGCGCAGCACAGAGCTGAACGCCTGTTTCATGCCCCTGTTAGTGTGTCAGATCTTATTAAATATACTTACAAGGGGATGCGAGTAGGTCGATGAACCTTTTGACTCGCAATTAAGAAGTTCTTATCACAGATCCAGTACATAATCAATAATCAATACACAATAATCAATAATCATCAGTAATCAATAAAATTAATAATCAATGGAGTGAATAATTGTCACACAATGACCTTCCAGTCATGAATAAGCACACCTTTAGTAAAAGTTCAGTAAGTTTATTTCCGTATATAAACAATGCTAAGGTCATGTAGATTAATCTCAATATCATATGAAACACATACAAAAACAACACTGTTTGTCCAAAGCGGTGGAAGAAACGCAATCTAATCAAAGCTTGCATTGCGACACATAAGGTTACAGTGCAAATCAATGGCAGAATCAGCTGCGACAAAGTTATAACATACATGGAATTAAGCAAGGTAATTCATCAAACATTTAGGTGGTCATTATGAACACGGTGGTCCGTACCGCGCCGCCGGCGGTGGCGGTAAAAACCGCTAACAGAGGAGCAGTCCAGACCCCCAATTAATGAAACACAGGCGTCCAGAAAACCACCGACCCGAGTAGAGGAGTGCCGACGACGTCGGAGGAGTCTGCCCACAGGCCGACAGGAAGGCCCAACCCGCCCATCAAATTACGAACCACTAGTCCACCGCCAGTTCCGGGGCAGGAACCACCATCACGCAAAGCCAGGCGGAAATGAACCAAATCCAATGAAACACTCACCGGAGGCCCACACAACGCGCTGAAGCAGACATGGATAGAGAGCTGCAGATCATGCCAGCCCTGCTCCTTGCCATATACCTCCACGACCAAGACCGCTGACGAAGACGAGGACGGTAAGTACCGCAACCTACGAAACAAGGGAGGAAAGGGCACAGTTACATACCCACCCACTCCGCCCACCCTGAAATGCCCCCCTAACCCTTCCCAGCAGCACAACCCATACACCCCACAGCAAGAGGTACTTACCCGATACAAGGCAAATCCAACTTGACCATAGTACATACAAATACCCCACACCCACAAACAATGAAACAATAGACCAGGGTGCAACAGTGTGCTGCCAAAAACACAGGTCACATAGAAATATTTATTAAAGCTCACAGAGCCAAAAACTCCAAGAAGGCCAATGGCCAGTCTGTAGCGCTACAAATGCCATGGGTCACAACGGACCCAACCTGACTCCCAAAAGTGCATGGTACTCCACCTAATGGGGCAGCAAAGGGGCATCCAGGCACCTCACGGAACAGGGCAGGGGGTGGTGGGGGTGGGGACTTGAGACGCGGTGGGGCTTGGACTTGTCCTTGGCAGGTGGAGGGGGTGTGGGTTTGTCATTTGAAGGATGGGGGGGTTTCTTCGAGCAGGTGGAGCCAGATGGACTTGGCTCTGCGCAGGGCTTCTTCTCTGGGGAAGGGGCACGGGAATGTGAGGGGCAGACAGCGGTGGTCTGTGAAGTTGAAGGAGTGGAAAGGGCAAGGGGGTGTGCACGCTTAGGGACAAGACGGGGTGGGCCAGTGGGTTGGAAGAGGTCAGCACGGGAGAGGAAACGTTTTTTCGGAGCAATTGGGGTGGTCCTGGATGAGGGAGTGGGAGTGGAGGCAGAGGGTGTGGATGTATGTGGTCTAGGGGTGCGTGTAGAGGGTGCAGGTGACTGGAAAGTATGCTGTGGTGTGGTGGATGTATGATGGGTGGGTGTCTTGGTGCGTTTGTGTGTTTTTGAAGGGGGGGTGGACACAGTGGGAGAAGACAGGCTGCCAGTGTGGATGTATTTTGTGTGGGAGTCTGCAAGTCTGGTGAGTGTGCTGCATGTGTCAACTACAGTAGTTGTGGTGAGTGCAGGTGTGGTGCCTGGGGTGAATGTATGGATGTCTACTATTGTGGTGAGTGTAGTAAGAGGAGCAGCAACAGTGACTGAAGGTGCAGTGCATGAGGGTGTGGATGTAGAGGGGACAGACAGGGAGGCGGAAGAGGTGGGCACACTGGGGGAAGTGGATGTTGTTGTGTGTTCATGTGTATGTTGGCTGTGTGAATGCTTGTGGTGGGAGGTGTGGTGCTTGTGTTTTGAAGTGTGCTTCTTGTGTATTGATGTGCTTGACTGCGTGTCAGGTTGTGTGCTTTGGACAGGTGAAGGGAGTGGGGTGCTGGACGGGGTAGAGGAGTTCGGAGGGGGGACGGAATGGTCAGGGAAACTGGCTGCTGTCCAAGAGGAGGCCAGAGCCTGAAAAGATCTCTGTAGGGCAGACACGGCACCGTGAAGGCCATCCAGATAGGCATTTGTCTGCTGCACCTCTGATGGTAGCCCCTGGATGGCATTAACAATGGTTGTCTTCCCTACAGAGATGGTTCTCAGAAGGTCAATAGCCTCCTCTGTGAGGGCAGCAGGGCTGACTGGGGCAGGGGAGGAGGTGCCTGGGGCGAAGGAGACACCCACCTTTCTGGGTGAGCAGACATGGGCAACTCAGTGGGGAGCAGAAGGGAGGGCGGTGAGCCCCCTTCGGATGAGGTATCGGAGTCACTACCTCCAGTGGTAGTTGCCTCCCCCGTGGTACTCCCCTCGCCCTCCCACACACTGGTCCCCTTGGCGTTGGATGTCTCTGCCTCCGAGGAACCGTGGGCCGCGGCCTCCCCACTTGCTGGTGCCTCAGCTCCCTCACCAGATGTTGATGCTGTACAAAACCAACACAAGAGAACAGGGATGGGGAGACCAAACAGGAGAGACACTTGTAAATAGCTGAATGTAGGTACATAGTGGCCAGACATACACCCACCCAGAAGACATCCCCAACAGGCAGCACCGTTCATTATGCCCATGGCAATGCCCCTGACTACTGACAAAAACCCTGCTCTACACCCATCCCCTGAACTAACAGGACCAGACATGTGGGAGACCTGGCAAAGACACCCCTACACCCTTTGGGGACCATCATGTAGCTGGACAACAGTCAGAGTCCCTGCCTCTAAGCAGCATGAACCCTGATGCACACACAGACATCCGTCCAGTCTGAAGTTTGTGACATGAGTACTCACCCCCTTGTGACTGCTGTGCAGCCTTCAAACCCCCATCCAGGTCTGCGTACGCCACCACCAGGATACGTTGCATGAGCGGGGTCAGTGCTCGATGGTCACCCCTTCCACATTGGGAGGACTTCCCCAGCTAAGCCTCACAGATTTTACGTGCCCAGCGCCGCAGGTCCTCCCACCTCTTCCTGCAGTGGGGGCTCCTCCGGTTGTAGACCCCCAGGGTCCGCACCTCCTTGGTGATGGCATGCCAAAGTGCCCTCTTCTAGTGGGCGCTGACCTAAAAGGGTGAAACAGAAATGGAACACAGAGATAACGCACTTGCAAGATTGGTACAGCTGGCTATTCGTCCACTATGGGACGGACAGTACTGTCAGACTTACAGGACATACGCACGCACCATGCCATGCACCATGGCCCATGCAGGCTCAGAGGTGCACACAAATGTCCTTACAACACCATCCATTACACCCAAACAATGGACCGCAAACCCGAACTCTTCTGTACCTCTGGCCGTCCATAGAGGTTTGCATACTGGGGCAGGACCCCATCCACTAGTCTCTCCAGTTCCTCTTGGGTGAAGACCTGGGCCCTTTCCCCTGCAACACGAGCCACATCCATGACCAGAGGCAGGACACAGCAGTACACACAGTGGAGTACCTGTCCGCACGAGATCAGGGAGTCAAGTGAAGTATAGATAACAAATTTGCATATGTACCGCAGCGGTGTGCACCGTCACTGCTGGCGGCGATCATGATATGCCAGGATTCCCCATTGGCATCCATGTTAACCAATGATGGTGTAAACGGCGGTAAACGCTGTTACGTCAACCGCTAGCAGTATGAGGTCACTTCCACAACGACAGGCCTGGATTACAGTGGGCAGACATTTTGGCAGTAACTACGTGTCTATAAATAAAATTGTGCACAATGCAGGCCCTTCTTGCCACATGAAGCACCTATGCATGTGACCATTTCGTAATATAACACACATGAAAAACACTGTTCCCTCATTGAGGTGTAGATGTAGTTCTGTCAAGAACTTGTTACTGTTAAGTCACTACGATGAAGTATGCAGTGCACAATTGATGACAATGTGTGCCTATGTATGTGTGTTCATCACACCTTTTTGATATCCCTCGTAGGTACTGACCCTTGTGGCGAGGAAGGGCACCATCGGTGTACAGACCACTTGTGGGTATGAGGATCATGTTGGAGCGACATATCATAATCAATTACAGACTCACCTGTGCAACAATTCAGGAACTTAGAGCATTACTGGATCCTGCACTAACTCAGGGAAATCGTAATCAGCATGCCATCCCTACTGAAGTGCAGGTGCTCTCCGCACTCCATTTCCTGGCCACGGGATAATTTCAAGTGACTGTGGGCATGGGTGCTGGATTTTCACAGCCAATGTTCAGCATGGTACTGACCAGATTTCTAAATACATTTGTACTACACCTGCAGTCCTCTGTGGAATTTCCCCAAAGTACTGACCTCCCTGCCATCAAGTCTGATTTCTATGCCTTTGCCAACATACCCCATGTGATACGTGCCATTGATGGCACCCACATACAGATCATACCCCCAAGAGTCAGTGAACAGGTGTACAGAAACAGAAAGAACTTTCATTCCATGAACATCGAATTGGTATGTACTGCAGACCAGTACATCTCACATGTGAATGCCATGTTCCCAGGTTCAGTCCATGATTCCTTTGTGCTGAGGAACAGTAGTGTGCCACAGAAGATGGAACAACTACAAGAGGACAGAGGATGGATCATAGGTAAGTGTTTTTGTCACTAACTGACACATATCAGACAGCTATGCTGTCTGACTAAGGGGCTTGACAATGACTACTCTGTATTGCACCTTTTTCTAGGTGATTCTGGCTATCCCAACTTGTGTTGGCTCCTGACCCCAGTGAGGAATCCTAGGACAGATGCAGATAGGAATTACAATGAGGCCCATGGACGTATTAGGAGGGTGATAGAGCGCACAATAGGTCTCCTGAAGGCTAGATTTTGTTGTCTACAAATCTCTGGGCGTTCCCTGGCCTATGGGCCTGAAAAGGTCTATAGAATAGTGCTGGCCTGCTGCATGCTACACAACGTAGCAGTGAGACATTCTATCCCCCTCTTGGAGGTGGAGGGTGCTGTATGTCCTGACCAGCTACCTCAGAGAGGTGAGGAGATTGATGGTGATGATGAGGAAGGGCAAGATGTCAATTCCAGGATCCAACTGAACTCCTTCCTCTTTCTGCTGGCTGGTGCAGGCTCCTTCCCCTTTCTGCTGGCTGTTGCAGGCTCCTTCCCCTTTCTGCTGGCTGGTGAAGGCTCCTTCCCCTTTTTGATGGCTGGTGCAAGCTCCTTCCTCTTTCTGCTGGTTGGTGCAGGCTCCTTCCCCTTTTCAATGGCTGGTGCAGGCTCCTTCCCCTCTCTGCTGGCTGGTGCAGGATCCTTTCTCTTTTTGATGGCTGGTGCAGGCTCTTTCTCCTTTAGTATTTGTGGGTGGAATCATTTACACCACGAGTTGGTGCTGATGGAACAGGACCCATAGACTGTTTGGCTAAGGTGCTTGGCTCGGTTCTTGATACTCTGGCTATACGTGCAGGACGGGGGGGGGGTAGGGAAGAGGTCAATGGATGAAAGGAAAAGCTTTTTAGGGACATTGGGGTGGGAAGAGGGAGAAGAAATGGGAGTGGAGGATGAGGGAGTGGTTGTTGGAGGTGTTTGGCTGCTGGACTTGGGTGCAGGTGCATGGGTTGTGTGCTGTTGTGAGGTGGATGGCTGTTGGGTGTCTGAGTGTTTGCGTTTGTGTACTTTAGAATGGGGGGACAGACACAGTGGGAGAGGACACAGGGGACGTGTGCATGGATATTGTGGAGGTGTCTGCCAGTGAGGTGTGTGTTCTGCTTGGTGTGGTGAAAATGCAGGTAGTGGATGATGATGTAGTGCATGCAGGTGTGTGTTTGGATGCAACTGGGTGGGAGGCGGAGGAGGAGGAGGGGGGAGACAGTGGAAATAGTGGATGTTGTTGTGTCTGCAACCGAATGGTGTTTGTGTGAGTGCCTGTGGGATGAAGTGTGGTGCTTGTGTTTGCCTGTGACAATTTTGGGTGTTGTCCTGTGTGCATGCTTGCCTGGCTGTGTGCTTGGGATGGTTTGGGGTTGAGGGGAATGGTACTGGGAAGTGGTAGTTGGAGGGGGGATGGTCGAAACAGGGACAATGGCTGCCATCAGAGAGGAGGCCAGAGCCTGGATTGATCTCTGTTGGGCTGCCAATCCATTGTGAATGCCCTCCAAGAATGCATTAGATTGCTGGACCAGGGCTGCCAGCCCCTGGATGGCATTCACAATGGTTGATTGCCCTACAGAGATGGATCTGAGGAGGTCAATAGGTGCCTGAGGAGCCAAGGGCGAATGAGATGCCCACCCTCCTGGGTGAGCGGGCATGGGCAACTCACTGAGGGGCTGCTGGGAGGGCGGTGCTCGTACGGGGTGATGGATGCACCTGTAGCTGGGGTGGTCACAGAGGTGTCCACCACCACCATGGAGCTCCCATCGGAGGAGTTATCAGAGTCTGCATTGTCCCCTCCAGTCTCTGCCGTGGTGCTCCCCTGCCCTCCGTCCCACTGGTGCCCTCAGTGTCGGTGGACTCTGCTTCCTGGGTCCTGTGGGATGCAGCTCCCTCTGTCACTGGTTCCTCTGCTCCCCTGCCAGATGATACTAATGCACATAAGGACAGGATGACAAAACAAGAAAGGGAGGGGAGACAAAGGATAGACTGGGTCAATGACTGCACCAACACCACCGCTGGCATACCCAGCACCCTCACATACAGGTAACAGGCCTACGCACTATGCATTGCACTACCAGGGAAATTGCTAGCCACCAAAGCATGAGGAGGAGCACACACCGCCAACTGCAGCACACCTGGGACCCACGCAGCCCTGACCAGTAGTGGATGCTAACAAGTTAGGTAGGCAGTATTTTCCCTTCAGACCCTCAGCCACCAGAGGACCTTCGCTGTTATGTCTGGCCTGGCCTAGGGGCACCCACTGACAAACAAGCACCACCCTGATACCACCCCATCAGCCGTAAGTTGTAATGATAGCCACTGTACTCACCCCCTTGTGGCTGCTATGTTGCCCTCAAGCACCCATCCAGCTCTGAATAGGCCACCACCAGTATGCGGGCCATCAAGGGGGTCAGGGTTCAATGTTCACCCCTTCCTCATTGGGAGGCCATCCCCAGCTGGGCCTCTGCGGTCTTCCGTGCCCAGCGTCTCAGGTCCTCCCGCTGTTTGCGACAGTGGGTGCTCCGCCTGCAATGGACCCCCCAGGGTCCGCACCTCCTTGGCGATGGCATGCCATATACTCTTCTTGTGAGGGGCGCTGACCTGCAGAGGCAAGACAGACAGGAGAACACCATTAGACAAACAGTCCAGGCAGTTACACATATGGCCCACCATACCAGTTTACAGCACTATTGGCACACACATAGCCCAGCACTCAATGTGTACCCAGCCAGGAGGACATCCCTCCTCCCTTACACATTGCCTGCACAAACACCTCCACACATGCATGCCACATGCATCGTGCCCACAGTGTACTCACCTGTTGGTCCGGAGGCCCACACAGCAGTCCGTACTGGGGTAGGACCCGATCCACTAGTCTCTCCAACTCCTCAGAAGTGAAGGGTGGGGCCCTTTCCCCAGTCACACAGCCCATGGTAGGTTCCAGATACAGGTAACAGCAGCACATGCAGTGTAGGTCCTCTCCTTTGGAAGGTCAGGAAACAAGTGAGGAATCAGATAGAAAATGGCAGTCACGTCCGCGGCGGTGCTTTCCGTCACCACGGGCATAGATCACCATTGCCCACTGTACCCTATAGGGCCCAATTATAACCAATGGGGAATTGCACGGCGGTACCTGACCGCCTCCCGCCACGGTGCACAACGTCAGCGGCATTACCTCACTTCTGCCTGTCCCTCCACACAGGACAGGAAGATGCCATTTCAGGGGAGGTCGGGCCTGTGGAATAATGCTGTGTCACAGGAGAAATAGGCACATACTGGACAGATCACACTGACCCATTTCATGTATACAGATTGCAAACTACTGTTGCGGCTCCATTGTTCAGTTTCTGACAGGCTTTTCACTCTTTTGTCCCTTAGATTCCTACCGCTGCGGATGAATAGGAGATGGAGACATACCCTCGTGTACAGACCCCTAGTGGACTTTGCTACACTGGAGGACAGGCACATAATACTCACCTATAGACTGGACAGGGCCTCAATCACAGAGCTGTGTGCCCAATTGGAGTCTGACCTGATATCTGCTATATGTCACCCCACTGGGTTCCCCCCTCTTGTGCAAGTTCTATCATTCCTCCATTTCCTGGCAACTGTTTATTTCCAAATGACATCGGGTTTAGCAGCAGGAATGTCACAGTCAATGTTCTCAATAGTTCTGACCAGAGTACTGTCTGCCCTGATAAAACACATGTGCAGCTACATTGCATTCCCCCAGGCTGAGAATGTGGCCACTGTGAAGGCCGAGTTTTATGCAATGGGACATATCCCCAATATAATGGAGCGATTGATAGAACCCATATTGCATTTGTTCCCCTCGCAGGATGAACAGGTGTTCAGGAATCGTAAGAGTTTCTACTCTATGAATGTGCTGATGGTGTGCTTGGTGGACCAGTACATCTCCCACGTCAATGCTAAGTACCCTGGGTCGGTACATGATGCCTTTGTCCTGAGGAATAGCAGCATCCCAAACGTGACCGCCCAACTACAGAGGCACAGGGTGTGGCTAATAGGTGAGCCCTAGTTCCCACCCAGTATATGTTGGTATATGGGTATGGTGTTGGCCTTATAGGATAGCGTGTGGCTAAATGTTGTCCCTCAATATTTGCAGGTGACTCTGGTTACCCAAACCTATCATGGCTGCTGACTCCTGTGAGGAATGCCAGGACAAGAGCAGAAGAACGTTATAATGAGGCACATGGGCAAACCAGAAGGATCATTGAGAGAACCTTTGACCTCCCGAAGGCCATGTTCTGGCGCCTCGATCTAACAGGTGGATCCCTGTGCAACTCACCCAAGAAGGTCTGCCTCATAGTAGTGGTATGCTGCATGTTGCACAACCTGGCCCTCAGATGCCATGTCCCTTTTCTGCAGGAGGAGGAGACTGGAGATGCCCCTGTGGCAGCAGTTGACCCTGTGGACAGTGAGGATGAGGAGGCAGAGGATGAGGACAACAGAACAACTGTAATCTGTCAGTATTTCCAATGACACAGAGGTGAGACAGGTTAACTTTACATTTCAACGACTTTGGTTGTATTCCGTATGGCACTGGCATGCTGGTATTTGCAAATTCTATGCTCATTTACCGTTGCCTCTGGCTATTCATTTTGCAGATGTTGGTGATAAATACTCCTGGTGTGATCACAACAGCCAGCTACAGGTCATTAATTCTATGCTCATTCTATGTACAGTTCTTTTGCACTGGTTGTACCTGTTTCGATCAAAACATATTTGAAATACATGACATACTCGAAATCGATTTTGATCAAAGGGTGTTTATTGAAGTGCTATCATATAGGGGGAAAGTGTAATGGGATGGGGTGATGATGGAGGAAAGTCCAGGGTATTGTTCCAGTCTGATTGTAGCACAGGTGCATTGTCCAAGGGGACATAGGAAGGGGAGCAATGGCAGTTCAAGGTGGACAGGGTGACTGTTTGGGACACAAGGGGGACAATCAGGAGATTCTCATTTCCTGGGGGGGGGTCTTGGCAAGTGTCGCTGGCTTCTGTCTGGATCGCAGGGAACGTTTGCGGGATGGTTCACCTTCTGCAGGGGGAGGGGTGCTGGTGGCCTGTGAGTCTTGGGGTGGGGACCCTGGCCACTAGGGCCTGCAGAAGTGGAGGGCTGTTCAGATGACTAGCTAGCGGCAGGGGCCCACTGCTTTGAGACTGCCTCCCTCCTAATGTTGGCCATGTCTGCCAGCACCCCTCCTATGGAGATCAGGGTGTTGTTGATGGCCTGCAAGTCCTCCCTGATCTTTTGGTACTGTCCCTCCTGCAGCCGCCTGCTCTCCTACACGTTTTCCAGGATCTGACCCATCATGTCCTGGGAATGTTGATAGGCTCCCAGGATCTTGGAGAGTGGCTACTGGAGAGTCAGTTCCCTGGTCCTGTCCTCCCCCTCGTGCACAGCAGTCTTCCCAGTGTCCCTGGTGGCCTGTGCCTCTCTCCCCTGACCGTGTGCCCACTGCCACCAACCCCAGTCCCCTGATTGTCTTGGGTGTGAGGTGTAGACCCGGGTCCCTGTACAGGTAGGCATACTGCTGATTGATGTGTCCTGGGGACAGAGGTGTGGGGGTGCTGGGTGGGTGCTGTGGTATTGGATACTGAGGTGGGAGGCTCTGTGGTGGTCTGTGACTGGGCTTGGGTAACCAGCTGTCCATTGATCCCTGATGGGCCAGGTAGATCATCCAGCTCCTGAAGTCCAGAGTTACTGTCATCACTGGGGGCCTCTTCTGTTGGGGGACTGGATAGTGCTGGCACCTCCTCTCCGGTGACATTGGCTGGGGTACCTGCGGGATGTAAATGATGTGTTATAGTTAATGTTTATGACATATTGTACATCCCTGGCTTCCCCTCTATGTTTGGTGTTGCCCTGCCAGCTTTTCCTTGGGTATGTTGGTGTATGGTGGGATTGTTAGTTCCCTCTTCTATGCATGATTTAGTGGTGTGTGTCCATGCAGGGCTGTGAGGGGTGTCCATGCATTGATACAGCACGCAGGGCTTGGCATTGGGATTAGTAGGAGGGGATGGTGGAGTGTGAGGGATGGAGTGGAGTGATGGGAGTGAGGGTGTGGTGTGTGATGGCATGCAGATATGTGGGGTGATAATTGTTGAAAGTTGACTTACCAGAGTCCAGTCCTCCTCCGACTCCGGCCAGGCTCTCAGGATGCAGTATTGCCAAGATTTGCTCCTCCCATGCTGTGAGTTGTGGGGGAGGAGGTGAGGGTCCACTGACAGTCCTCTGGATAGCAAGCTGGTGTCTTGCTGCTATGGAACGTACCTTCCCCTGTAGGTCATTCAACCTCTTCCTGATGTCGTCCCTTGTTCTGGGATGCTTTCCCATGGCGTTGACCCTGTCCACTATTCTCCACCATAGCTCCATCTTCCTTACAATGGATATCTTCTGCACCTGTGCTGCAAATAGCTGTGGCTCAACCTGACAATTTCCTCCACCATGACCCTTAACTCCTCCTCAGTGAAACAGGGGTGCCTTTGTGGTGCCATGGGTGTTATGTGATGTGTGTTGGTGAGGGTGTGTTGGGTAATGTGTTGGGGTGTGTGAAGTAGGGTGCATGAGGGATGTATGGGTGTATGTGGTGTGTGTATGCAGTTGTGTCAGTGGTCTTGGTGCGGGTCTCTTGCCAATTAAGTGCAATGGTAAAGGGTTGTGGGTAATGTGGGTGTGTGTTTTATAGTGGTGTGGGTGTGGTGTGTGTATGGGTGTCAGGTGTGTGTATTTGGTATTAGCCAATGTAGTGTTGTTTTGTATATGGGTGTCCATTCCGAGCATGGCGGTATGTACCGCCAATGGTTTACCTCCGTTGAATGTCCGCTGTGGTGATTCGTGGGTCATAATGTGATGGACTTTGTTCTGTTGGAGTAACAGTGTAAGTTTTGATACCGCTACTTTATCACTGACCATTGTGTCTGTGGCTGTATTTTGTTGGATTGGTGTGTGTGTGTCATAATATGGTGAATGGATATCCGCCGCAGTAAGTTGGTGGCCGTCAGCGTGGCGGTAAGCGGGATTTACCACCAATGTCATAATGAGGGCCTCAGTCTTTGACCTCAGGTCATCAGTTAATCAGCAAAGTATCAGGCTCTCAGTCAGGGAATATGAGCCCAATGTCAATATGAATGTCTCTCTCCTTCAGTCTCGAATCTCTCCTAAAGTTATTCTTCTCTCAAAATCTGAATACATCTGGGTAAGTCTGCTCTCCGTCATGTTGTTATATCAAAATCACCTAAACTTTCCCCCATTCCCTATTGGTCAGTTAATCGTATGTTCATACTTTGTCCAATAATATTTCTATGTCAAATCTATGAATTCTACTATTTCACCATTCACATACAGTTGATTGGTCTGCCTTACGATGTTCTCATCATCCAGCTTGTCAGGTAACAATATTGTTGCATCTTCCACTCCAGTCAGTATCTTCATTGTTCTTGTTCTGGGAAAGTCAGTCTCACACATATTACACATAAAATGTTAAATTAGCAGGAACATCGTCTCCTTGCAGTCAGTTGGACATTTCACAGTATAATTCACTTGGTCGGCATTTTTATCAAACACTAAGAAATACATCTTCTGCATGAGGCCTAGCAAAATAGGCCAAGACACTTGCTAAGTTAAGGCCTACAATTAATAAAGACAAAACATACTTCATAACCCTTTTTGTGACATATTACTGCATTAGTCTAATATCTTTTCAACATTTCATATGTATTAATCATTAATTAGTACAATTCGTGAACATTGGTGGCCATTCTTCGCGGTCACATTTTCAAATGCGTACGTTATCTTTCTACATTATTTCATTTTCTACATAGAATCATTATTTGAAATGCATAAACACTCAATAATTTCTCATTAAAACCCCTGCGCTAGCACCCTTGCAAGATGTAAAGTGATTTCATATAACCCGATATTTCTCTTATTTGTGCTTTATTTTCAGAAAGCACAGCTCAGTAGCAGAAAAAGGCAAGCCTGGCTCTCTGTTTTTGAATTATGCTATTTGAAATAAAGAATTAACTCTGCCAAATATCATGTTAAATGAATTCACCTTCCGCCCTGCAGGTGTTCTGGGCCTGTTTGCTCTGCGCTGCACCAGAAAAGACCATCATAACACTCCCCTAGCAGCGAACTTTTTCAGAAGACGTACCAACACCGCAAGAGAAATTATAACTGCTGCAGCCACAAAAGAAACCACCATGGCACTTCGGAAGTTTTTTAGCGCCTTTGACGGGAACTAACAGATGCTACACTTGGGCTTACCCAACTTCGGGCTGTGGCCTATGCTTCTGCCAACCGGCATTCATTGAGCTGCCCTTCTGTTTGAAGTGGTATACCCGCTTCACATGGATAAAAACCATCAGGCTTTTCTGCAATGCGATGGTCCCTCTCAGCGCAGGAGCATTTAGAGTGGGATGGTATCCTTCAAGCAGTTACATATTTATGTTCATGTGCACTTGAATTTAAATACAACCTTCATGGAATGACAATTTACAAAAAGGTCTTCTTAACAGGAACAATCCTGTCTCTTCTAAGATGGACTGAACAAAAGAACACAATCACGAAATGGGTAATTCTAGGAAGGGCTTCGTGACTGTATTCTTAATAGTAAAACAAAATAAAAAATGGCCCAACCCAAAGAAGGCAGTCTGCCACCACAAGAAACCATTCCTGCCTCTATCGCAGAAAAAGTGCCATGGCGCTGCGGAAGTATTTGATGTGCTGTGGGTGTATTTGATGTGCTGTGAGAGACCAGCCACAGGAATACCAGCGGTGGTTACTGCTGTGGCAAAATGGCTCTCACTCCACTTGCAGAGGAGCCTGCTGTTTTGCTGTGGAAGCTCTTGGTGAGCTGCTCCTTTACCAGAAGTCGTGATCAAGCGCATTTGTCTGTCTCAGTGCAAGTGCTTTGGGAGCAGGCTTGTGTTTTTCCAATCAGTCTTTATGTGAAAGTTCAAAGAAGGGCCTGATTAAGATGCAGAATCCTCTTGCTCTTAAGGTACTCTGAAAGTGCTCCATGACTCCAAGAGTAGTGCAAACAAGTTGCCTTCAGCCTGGCGTGGTTTATTATTCCCTGGCAAGGACTGTCATAGAGGATAGCTAAACAGCTATTTCCAGTGACGGCAGCCGTATATGTCAAGGAGTAGGGCGGGTGGTGGGGGGTTGGTTCCCCAGCAATTCTGGTGCAGCTTACATGCTAAGTATAGCATGTAAGTAGCGTCAGGATTGGTCTGAGCGGCAGTCACAGCCTGGGGTCTGTGCTGAAACAGCGGCCAAACACACTTGCGCACTTAGTACACTCTCTCAACTCCCACCTCCCCGTGGCCCAGCCCCGACCCTCCCTGCACCTGCTGGCTGAGCCAGCAGATGAAAAATGAAAAATAAAACAATAGCAAGTTATTGTTTTATTTTTCATCTGCTGAATGATCCAGGGGGCCACTGTTGAGGAGCTGCCCCTGGCTATTCTCTCTAAGAAAGGTATGCTGCCGTCCATCATTCTTTTGTGTATTTAATGTCGCCTTAAGTGTGAAGGGCATGCCCAGACGTGGGTCCCGTGCTTCCCATGCCACTGGATTCAAGCTAGCCTGGCTGATGAGGGGTGAAACCCCGAAACCGGTCCCAGGATGCTTGTTTCCAGTCCAGGGAAGACCTGGCCTGGCAGTTCGGGCTGGACTGTTCCCATGGTGAACAGGGTCAAGACTGATTTGCATATGGCTGGGTCCAAACTGGAATGGCATGGGCAGCAAAAAAACGATGGATTAAACCCAGATCTGTGACTGGGGGAGAGTGTTTGCATTGTCAGCACTCCGTCCATCAATCTTTTGTGTATTTAATGTCGCCCTAAGTGGGAAGGGTATGCCCAGACGTGGGTCCCGTGCTTCCCATGCCAATGGATTCAAGCTAGCCTGGCTGATGAGGGGTGAAACCCCGAAATCAGTCCCAGGATGCTTGTTTCCAGTCCAGGGAAGACCTGGCCTGGCAGTTCGGCCTGGACTGTTCCAATGGGGAACAGGGTCAAGACTGATTTGCATATGGCTGGGTCCAAACTGGAATGGCATGGGCAGCAAAAAAACGATGGATTAAACCCAGATCTGTGACTGGGGGAGAGTGTTTGCATTGTCAGCACTCCGTCCATCATTCTTTTGTGTATTTAATGTCGCCCTAAGTGGGAAGGGTATGCCCAGATGTGGGTCTCGTGCTTCCCATGCCACTGGATTCAAGCTAGCCTGGCTGATGAGGGGTGAAACCCCGAAACCGGTCCCAGGATGCTTGTTTCCAGTCCAGGGAAGACCTGGCCTGGCAGTTTGGGCTGGACTGTTCCCATGGGGAACAGGGTCAAGACTGATTTGCATATGGCTGGGTCCAAACTGGAATGGCATGGGCAGCAAAAAAACGATGGATTAAACCCAGATCTGTGACTGGGGGAGAGTGTTTGCATTGTCAGCACTCCGTCCATCATTCTTTTGTGTATTTAATGTCGTCCTAAGTGGGAAGGGTATGCCCAGACGTGGGTCCCGTGCTTCCCATGCCACTGGATTCAAGCTAGCCTGGCTGATGAGGGGTGAAACCCCGAAACCGGTCCCAGGATGCTTGTTTCCAGTCCAGGAAAGACCTGGCCTGGCAGTTCGCCCTGGACTGTTCCCATGGGGAACAGGGTCAAGACTGATTTGCATATGGCTGGGTCCAAACTGGAATGGCATGGGCAGCAAAAAAACGATGGATTAAACCCAGATCTGTGACTGGGGGAGAGTGTTTGCATTGTCAGCACTCCGTCCATCATTCTTTTGTGTATTTAATGTCGTCCTAAGTGGGAAGGGTATGCCCAGACGTGGGTCCCGTGCTTCCCATGCCACTGGATTCAAGCTAGCCTGGCTGATGAGGGGTGAAACCCCGAAACCGGTCCCAGGATGCTTGTTTCCAGTCCAGGGAAGACCTGGCCTGGCAGTTCGGGCTGGACTGTTCCCATGGGGAACAGGGTCAAGACTGATTTGCATATGGCTGGGTCCAAACTGGAATGACATGGGCAGCAAAAAAACGATGGATTAAACCCAGATCTGTGACTGGGGGAGAGTGTTTGCATTGTCAGCACTCCGTCCATCATTCTTTTGTGTATCTAATGTCGCCCTAAGTGGGAAGGGTATGCCCAGACGTGGGTCCCGTGCTTCCCATGCCACTGGATTCAAGCTAGCCTGGCTGATGAGGGGTGAAACCCCGAAACCGGTCCCAGGATGCTTGTTTCCAGTCCAGGGAAGACCTGGCCTGGCAGATCGGCCTGGACTGTTCCCATGGGGAACAGGGTCAAGACTGATTTGCATATGGCTGGGTCCAAACTGGAATGGCATGGGCAGCAAAAAAACGATGGATTAAACCCAGATCTGTGACTGGGGGAGAGTGTTTGCATTGTCAGCACTCCGTCCATCATTCTTTTGTGTATTTAATGCTGTGTGGTTCATCTTAAGAAACTCAATTTATAGGCTTGATATTTCCTGCTTCTGTTACATTTTAGCATTCTGCTTAGGAGTAATAATAGGGTGTTAGGATGCCAGGAACTTGGGAACCATATTAGGAGTGGTCATAATGTTTTTGCTGGCCCTGCAATGCATTACTACATTTATTTTCCCATTCTGTGTCATCAACGGTCATAATTTATGCACCTGACTTGGATTTTAGAAAATAAACATTTTGAAGTTTTATCCTGTGTTTCGTAGTGCTTATTGGAGTGTGTTTACGAATGTTTGTTTGGAGTTCCATTGTGTCCCTGAACTCATCTAGGGTGACAAACCATGACCAGAAAATAATGCTGTTAGAAATTGGGTTGTTGGTTGTCTGGGGTGTGAACCTTAGTCAAACAGCAACCACAATCCTAGTCAGGGTAAGTAACAGGCAAATCCTAAATTAACCTCTGCTTAACCTGTGGTAGCTTGGCACAGAGCAGTCAGGCTTAACTTAGAAGAAGCGTGGAAAGGATTTGTGCAACACTGCAAACAGTAAAGCAGTGAAAACACCACACAAAATGCAACCATACCAGTTTTAAAAAAATGAGGAAATTTTAATAAATAAAACAAGACCGAAACAACAATAATTCAATAAGTAATACTTGAATTATAATTTTTTAAATAATAAAATGTAAAATAACGCTCAGAAGCAAGCGCATCAATCGGGGTACCCGGTCGCGCCAGATCGGGACAAAGTGAAAAGTTGAGGTCCACCGCAATGCATCGAGGGCTGTCTACAGGGACCTAGTTCGGCCTGCTAAACCAAAGTACATTTGTTAGAAATGGGGTCTTTGGTTGGCAGTCAGGTTACCCCTGACCAAGCAAGAACCCTCACTCTAGTCAGGGTAAGTCACACACAGCCCAAATTATCCTGTGCCCACCCTCTGGTAGCTCAGCACTGAGCAGTCAGGCTTAACTTAGAAGGCAATGTGTAAAGTATTTGTGCAATAGATCATACAATAACACCATATAGCACTACAAAAATACACCACACAGTGTTTAGAAAAATATATAGGCCCTCATTACAACCCTGGCGGTAAATCCTGCTTACCGCCGTGCTGACGGCCGCCAACATACCGTGGCGGAAATCCGCTACAGGTATTACGACCCACATCTCGTAATCCGCCACAATACAGACACCCACACAAGTTCGCCACACCAATGGTCACGATAGCAACACCCACACCATCACACCAACAGGAATATGCCCATACTATCACGACCCACGAATCAACGCAGCGGTCATTCAACCGCGGTAATCCATTGGCGGTACACACCAGCGCACTCGAAATACACACACACTTACAAAACACAACCACATTGGACAATTCAAAATACACACACCTGATACACATACACACATCACACCCACACACCCACACCACTATAAAACACCCGCCCACATTACCCACAACCCCTTACAACTACTTTTTTGGAAGAAGCAGGGATAGAGACAATAGCAAACACAACACCACAGACACCCACTCATTCACCACTCCCCATCACCCAGCACCTCCACCTCCCAGCCATCAAAACACACAAATGCCCACACTCATACACACAACAGACACCACCAAAACACAAGCATACCTCACACACACACCCAAGGCAGCTACAACCACAGACACTCCCATTACTCCCTCAACCGCCAAATCCCTACCCCTTCTGATGACCCTATCTGTTTTCACAAAGAGAGTTTCCTTTTCGACCTTACCCTTTTGCCTGTTACCACCAAATCCCCTCTGAAACCTTAGAGGCCCCCAACCACAGCCCAACCCAACCCTTTCACATCCAAGTCCTTCCCTGTCACACCTGCCCCCCTGCAGCCACCTATACCCCTCCACAAAGAAGAAAGCCATCCCTCCAAAAGAAAAAGCCCTCCTTCCCAAAAATCTAACTCACCCATCCCAAATCAGACCCTACCCAAGGATGATCCCTGAGATGCCTGCCTACCCACTTGATGCCCATTCTTATGGAAGTTTGCAGGCAGAGAGTTGAGTCAAGGTTGAGTAAAGTAATGTGCATGAACTCATGTAGACTGGACAATGGCCTTTGGTCCTAAGCATTTGAACTCAATAAACCCAAGTTGTTGTTTTGTTGGGTACACATTTGTCCTGCAATTACTTGCCTACCATTATGTTGTTCCTGAGTAGCATGTGTTGTATGCCTACAGGTGTGTGTGTTTCACCCTGATTGCTGATCTATTTGCTGTTGTTTGTGGGCAGTGCTGTTGTGGTAGATGTGCACTGTATGGATATTTGTTTGTTAATCCAATTGGTGTGTAATTGCATTGCATTATGTGTACTATGGTAAGTATTTCCTCTTGTGTTGGCCAATATCAGCATGTATAGTATTAGACTTGTCCCACCGGAACAGTATTGTACATTTGTCTCATGTGTGGAAGTTAGAGTTTTGTTTGTGTACACATAGAGTGTTAGACTTTTCATCCTTGGCGTGATCTCCCTTAACGTTTTCCCTCTGTTCCCCAGGTTGTTGATGTGTTCTGGACTCTGGTTTTGCTGTTTTTGTTACTCTGGGCACTTAACCCGGCTAACCAGTGCTAAAGTGCAAGTGCTTCTTTACAAAATGTGAATGTAATTGGTTTATCCATGATTGGCATATTTGGTTTACTAGTAAGTCCCTAGTATAGTGCACTAGAGGAACCAGGGCCTGTAAACCAAATGCTACTAGTGGGCCTGCAGCACTGGTTGTGCCACCCACATAAGCAGCTCTGTAATCATGTCTCGGACCTACCACTGCAGAGTCTGTGTATGCAGTTTTTAACTGTAAATTCGACTTGGCAAGTGTACCCAGTTGCCAGGCATAAACCTTCCCTTTTCTTACATGTCAGACACCCCTTATGTAGGGCCTAGGTAGCCCTGAGGTCAGGGTGCAGTGTATGGTTAAGGTAGGACATATAGTAATGTGTTTTATATGTCCTGACAGTGAAATATTGCTAAATTTGTTTTTTACTGTTGCAAGGCCTGTCCCTCTGATAGGTTAACATGGGAGCTACCTTTAAATCTGATTAAAGTGTAGATTCCCTGTGGGAGCAGATGGACATGTGGAGTTTGGGGTCTATGAGCTCACAATTTAAAAATGCATATTTTAGTAAAGTTGATTTTAAGATTGTGTGTTTGAAAATGCCTCTTTCAGAAAGTGGGCATTTTCTTGCTTATATCATTTCTGTGACTCTGCATGTTTGTGAATTCCCTGTCTGGGTCAGTTTGACAGTTGGGCTGGTTGCACCTCACACTAGACAGTGACACAAAGGGAGCTGGGGTGTAGCCTGCATTTCCTGATGAGCCATCTGTGCTAGGAGGGAGGGGAGGAGTGGTCACTCACACCTGAAAGGGCTGTGCCTGCCCTCACACAATGCAGTCTCCAACCCCCTGGTGAGTGTCTGGGGCCTGGCCTGGGCAAGGCAGGATGTCACATTCAAAAGAGACTTTACTTTGAAGTAGGCCCACTTCAATGGAGAAATTGGGTATAAGAAGGGCACCCAAAACCACAGACTTTAGAAACTCTTCTGGAAACAAGAGGAACCTCTGCCTGGAGAAGAGCTGAAGAGCTCAGGAAGAAGAGCTGCCCTGCCTGTGACTGTGCTTTGTGGAACTATCCTACATTTGCTGCTTCTGCCAGAGTAAGATGGCAAAGACTGGACTTTGTATGCCTTCCATCTTGAGACGAAATCTCCAAGGGCTTGATTTAGAGCTTGCCTCCTGTTGTTTGAAGTATCAGACTCCTTCTCTGCCCTGGGGTGCCCATCCAGTTCCTGGGATCCTGAAAGGAGAAGCTGGCAGCCTAAAGAAAAGGAAATCCACACACAGAGCACAGTGCGGGTAAACAATCGACGCAACTCCGATCTGCGGCTGAAGAAACAACGCGCCGCCGGATCCGCAGCTGAAAATCGCCACTTGCCGGAAACGAGACCGAAGAATCGACGCCCGGAGCAGGAGAAATTACGCACAGCATCGCTGACGGAGGCTGGGAGATCGCAACCCACGCTGCGTGGTTTTCAGATCATAGTGCGGCTGGATTTCCAAATCAAGTACCGCTCGGCGTGTAAAAACAACGCAAGAGTGCTGACCGGATCAATGCATCGCTCTCCTGCGGAGAGAAGAGACGACGTGCCCGACCCGAAATGACGCAAGGTCCTGCTCGTGAGTGGAATCGACGCATTGCAAGCCCTTTTTGACACACACTAGCCCATGCGGGTTATTTTTGACACACCCAAGGTACTTTTTCACGCTAACAGTGTTAGTGTGTGTTTGAAACTACTTAAAGACTCTTTTGGATTTTTTTATTGATAACTGGACTTGTGTATTGTGGATTTTTGTCATTTTGGTCTTGTCTTGTTTTGTTTAGATAAATATTTCCTATTTTTGTAAACAGTACTTGTGTCATTTTGTAGTGCTATCATTAAGTTACTGTGTGTGTTGGCACAAATACTTTACACCTAGCACTCTGAAGTTAAGCCTACTGCTCTGCCAAGCTGCCAAGGGGATAAACAGGGGTTAGCTGAGGGTGATTCTCTTTTACCCTGACTAGAGTGAGGGTCGTTACTTGAACAAGGGGTAACCTGACTGTCAACCAAAGACCCCATTTCTAACATGGAGGGTGTTCAATTGTGTGAGCTTCCTTTGCATTTGACTGACCATGTGTCCATTGTGATGTGTGTACCTTGCAGCTACTTCATCTAGATGTATGTCCATGCTGTTGCAGTTGTACTTTCATGACTTTTACTTACCCATTATGCAGACGGGCAAGTCATTAGGCTCAAATTGGGTTTGTCCCTGAAATACATGAAGGGCCATTTGCTGTGCAAATGTTGTTATAGGGGCATGTGCAAAACGTAAACTCTCCCAGAGCAGCACCCTTCCATAAGTGTTCCTGATGCCCCCATCCCTATTGTGCAGGCATTGTTTGCATTGTAAGCTTTGCACAGTTGTCTCTCAAAATATTGTGCATCCCATTGACCTTCTATTGTGTTGCAATGTGGGTGATGTGTGTGTCCATTGCAGGGCTGTTTCATGGGAGGGTTATTTGTGTTCCATGACACATCCATACATAAGTGTCTTCAATCTGACGACAGTCAATGGCATGTGTGCAATGTGAGGATTTCATTTAAACTATGTGTGATGTTGCTGTGGTGTTGCTGTTGTGTGACATAATGTTATGTACACTTCACTGTCCCTGTACCTAAGTTGAACGGACATGTGCTATTGTGTAGTGGGCTGTACAGTGTCAGTGACCTGTCCATAAGGGTCATTTTATTGGCTGTGAATGTGTAATTCTTTGTGAATGACTCTGACCTGGAATACAATGACATGTGTACTTGGTGACCATAGCGAGAGCCCCCATTCATGTGGCTGACAGCGTGATGATCTGTTGTTGAGCCTCATGACATAGGTAGTTGTGTGTTCTTACCCTCGGTTGTGTCCAAAGAGGTGTGATTTTGGGCTCCACTGATGAGCAGCAGCAGGACATGTGTGATGGGCTCCATGGTGGCCCAGGACGTGTAACACTGAGTGCAGGTGTTGTCCGTCTTATGCTCTCCATTTGCCCCAGTTGGGACATGGTGTTCGGACCGGCACGGTCACATTGTCAGTGTGCAACATCATAATGTGTCCGGCAGAAACACTAGTTCCATCGGCCTGTTTGGCATGCCTTGCCACTATGGCAGTCAGCTTTGCCTTGCAGTGACGGAGGGACTGCGGCGGTCTTTCCTCTATGGGCCTGCCAGCATCGTAATACAGTGGTCCAACCACCAAGCCGATGCCAGTCAAACCACTATGGGGGTGTGTGGACTGCCAAACTCATAATGAGTCCCTATGTCTTGAGTTCATCTCTGCTGACACAGGATGAGCCAAAGAAAACTTTCAGATTTCTTTTTGTCGATGAGATGTCTCATTAACATGCTTTTGAGAGAGGCTGAATAGCGCATAAATCAAGTATTTACAAGCCCCCACCAACTTCACCTACAAAACAGATGCCATACATTTGTAATCAGTATCATTCATTCTAAATGAACACAATGTCTCAGAAACTGCGCTGTGAACCACAATCAAGTCTCCAAAATGAAATCCTAGTTCTTTTATCACTATCAGAAATAAGCATTTTATGACTTGCAGGAAACATTTTCATAATTAGATAAAGGAAGGTATCTCTCTTTCAGTGTCAAATTGTTATAAGACACCTCTATATTGCATTTTCGCTGTTTCATTAGACACAAACAACTGTGACTGAATAATGTTTATTGACACAGTGTTTGTGAGGAGAGTGTTTCCTGGCAGGACGTTCTATGCATTAGGGTCATGATTGAGGTACAAGGATATCCCTTACAGGAACTGCAGCTAAACAGAGTGGTAAGCCCAGTAACCATATACTGGAAATGAATAACTATCATAAGGGCCTCCATCCATAATATGGGCATCTTATTTATTTATTTATTTATTTATTTAGTTACTTATTCATTACGTTAGCACACATATATTCTCAGGGAGTATCTGTTGGAAAATGGGTTATTGGTAAGGGCAGGTAGGTACCTACACTTAGCAATAGGCCAATAACCTCCACTAAGGTCCAGTTAGGTCTCAGTAAATTAAACCCAGCTCAACCCTTGGTAGCTTGGCAATGAGCGTCAAGGCTTAACTTAGGAGACAGAGTGTAAAGCATTCAAATACCACAAAACAGTAATTAAATAAAACACAGGAAACAGTTTAAAAATCCAAAACCAATTTATAAAAATAGATTATATTATATTTTTATATTTAAAATGACACCAAAACGAATAAAATCGGATAAGGGGAACCGGAGATATGAATTTTTAAAGAATTATTATTTTCTTAGTGCCTAGAAACAAAAAGCGCCAATCGGGTCATCTGGTTGCACCTCGACCGGGGCAAAGTCAAAGTTTAAGGCCGACCGCGATGGAGCCCTGCTCAGCTACAGGCTGCGGAAGGCCTCGGTTGAAAGTTTACCTTCACACTTAGTCTTTTTTTCAAAGATTTTCTTCAGCGGGACGAACCTGCCAGTCCAATCCGACCTCCTGGAGCCCTTCTCCGGATACGCGATGCTGGAATCCTCGGAGGAGATTTTTACCTTCGAACTTAGTCGTTTTTTCGAGGTGAAAATCCTTTGACCGGGGTAAACCTGGATCTTGATCCGACGTCCATGGAGCCCTCCTCGGATACGCTGGCTGGGAGGTCCCGGTCAACTTTTTACCTTCGGACTTAGTCTCTTTTTCAGAGATTTTCTTTACCGGGACGAACCAGCAAATCAGGCCGGGTCGCGGTTGAGGCAAGCCGGCTAGAGTTGCTGCGGCGGGTCGGTCTCTCTATGGAGCTTTTTTACAAAAGTTGTCCAAATTTCTCCAAACTTCTGGGGCTTCTCACAGATGTCCTTTTAAGGTTCTTTTGGGGTCCACAGCTCACCCCAAGGGTCCAGAAGTTCTGAGATGGTCCTTGGGGGGTGCGGACTACAACTCCCAGAATGCACCTGGCGCAAACTCCTTTTTGGCCACAGGACAGTGGTCAGCTGGTCGCTTTCTTCAGGAGTTGGTGCAGGGGACTCTGGATAGCAATTTTTCACCTGTAGCAAACAGGGAGTCCCTCCTTGAACCAGTTGAAGCCAGGCAAAGTCCTTCTTGTGGTGAAGCTCAAGTGTGCAGCTGGTGCAGTCCTTCTGAGTGCAGGTTCCAGGTGCAGGCCAGGGGTCCAGCAGGGCAGTCCTTCTTCTCCTTTGGTTCTTCCTTGTTGGAATCTGATGGGGATCTGAGGTGTGGGTGCAGGTCTGCCAGTTTTATGCTTGCTCCTGGGTGAAAATCAGGGGGGTCCTGGTTCTCCAATCAGGTGCAGGGTCCTTCCCCCTGTGATGACCACCCACTGGTGTGGCTAAAAATCATAAACACACCCCTCTCCTGCCCTCTCCTAATCTAATCAAGGGGGCACCTAGTTGTCTGGGGTTGCAGGATGTGGGGGTGTTGCTGGTTGCTCCAAATGTCCTTCTCTGCCTTTGAAGACCAGTTTGGCAGCCCTCCCCCTTCCTGCCTCACCATCTGCTGAGGGGAGATTCCCTCCCACAGGCACATTCCTTTGTGTGAAGCCAGGCCACTTCACACCTCATCAAGGCAGCTTGGTCAAGCTGCTCAAGGCTGGCCAATCAGAGCACAGCAGCAAAAACAATGCAGGGCTGAAATTGGCAACTTTTCAGGTAAAGTTTAAAACTCTTTACCTGAACAAGTTATATTAAATCCCACAACTTGAAGTTGTGGGATTTATTACAACAATTAATTTGATACCAAACTCTTGGTATGCATCATTTAAGGAGACTTTAAAAATTAAAATAAAGTCTCCCCATTCTAGCCTATGAAGGCCATTTACTACAATGAGGGAACAACGAATTTGGATGTTTTTACCTCACCAGGGCTTATAAAACTATTATTATAAAGTCCCTGCTTATAGTTACATGGCACCCAGCCCTAGGGGCACATAGGGCACACCTTAGGGGTGACTTATATGTAAAAATAAGGTAGTTTAAGACTTTGGAACTACTTTTAATTCCAAAGTCGAATTTGCATATAACTTTAATTTAAAAGCAGCCAGCAAGGCAGGCCTGCCTTTAAAATGACACTGGGCACCTCAGCAGTGCACCTATAGGTGCACTACCTATGCTGTGGTCCCTAAACCTACATGCCCTACCATATACTAGGGACTTATAGGTAGGTTAACTTAGCCAATTATAATTAGCCTAATTTGCATATCCATTTTACACAGAGCACTGGCCCTGGGACTGGTTAGCAGTACCCAGGGCACCATCAGAGTCAGGAAAACACCAGCAAAAAGTGGAAAATGGGGGCAAAAAGTTAGGGGGCCTCTGCAATCAGCCCTGTTTTCTCACAGTATCTCAGCACTGAAGAGGAGGAAAACTACTTAAGAATCTAGATACATTATAACAACAGAGTAAATAAAAAAAAAGAAAAGCTTGAGCATTCAATACCTTAGTAGTATAGCCAGGTTTTGATGGTTTATTAAAGGTCAATGCTCAGCAGGATGCTGTTGCACATTTCAGCAGCCTGCACCCTGAAAGCTTTGCACCCAGCTTTTTGCTCCTGATCTCTGGGATGGCAAAGTGGGGTTTGTGTATTGCTTCCAGACAGACTAAGGCCCATATTTATACTTTTATAGCGCCACATTTGCGCGGCTTTTTTACGCTAAAACGGCGCAAACTTACAAAATACAATTGTATTTTGCAAGTTTGCGCTGTTTCTGCGAAAAAAATGACACAAATGCGGCGCTAAAAAGTATAAATATGGGCCTAGGTGTGGACAGAAAATGCCATCCTGGAGGGAAGACTGGGAGTTACTGTACCCTTTTCCAATTACATTTCAAATGGCTTTTCCTCCGTCACACACAAAGGAATCTGACACCAGACCTGCCTGTCTTTTGTCACCCCCAGATAATTTGGAGTCTTGACATGACAGGGTGAAGAACTTTCCAGAACCAGATGTGTGAGGGTAGTAAAGGCAACCCCCACACACAAAGACATAAATATTGGACCTCTAGCGCCACTCATGAGAACACTCCGGAACTTGTGGAAGTTACAGAAAAAGGATTGCCCTGCTGCTAGAGGACTGCCTGAAAAGGAAGCCTTGACCTGCTTACCTTCTTGCCAGGCTAACACAGAGTGACTCCAATTGTCAGGTGGCTGATCTTCTGTGAGAGCCACAGGGACACAGCTAGCTCTAGATGCCTTGCTGCAGCTGTCTAGCTGGCCTTCTGCAACTGGACCTGCAACTGCACCAGCTTGAGCCCTGCTGGTCTTGGCTGGAGTGAGTCACTGATTCCCAAGTGGTGTCCACCCAATGTTTGGACCTTGGGTTGGCACCAATGGCTACTTCCCTGCAAGAAAAGGTGAAAATCCTTAAGTTTGGGCTCCTTATGACAGTGAATGTGCCTGTATGTGCCACAACCCTGCTGCCCGCGACGACCGCCAACCAGAAGTTTCGATGAGACCTGCTCTTCATGCTATAGCCAGTAATGACCGGCACTGCGAGAGCTGCACTTCACACTAGACCACCATCAGCCCTCTGTGACCACCAAAGTGAAGTTACAGCAATGACCGGCTGCGATGCCTGACAAACTCTTTGCGCTAAATAAACGGTAGCCCCCAACATTCTGCCTCCTTCTGGTGGCCTCGTAAATCGCAAAGGTAACTCTTTGCCGAGTCTGAAGGTAGCTGTTCAGTGGGACTAACCTACTCGATGCATCCAACCTGTGCTTCAATGCAGTTGGCATGAATTTGTGACTTTGCCCCACTCTAGTGCAGCCAGATCTCTGTGGGTGGAGCTTTGTACTTTTAGGGGCAAATTAGAATATCCCCAAAATTATTTTTGTCATTTTGGTATCAGTTTATTCAACAGATTTATTGTTCTGTGTTTTCCACTTTATTGCGGTTTGTGTGCAGCATAAATACTTCACACATTGCCTCTAAGTTAAGATTGACTGTTTTTGTGGCAAGCTATTAAAGGTTTAAGCACAGGTTAATTTAGTCACTTTAGTTGTTCATCCTGACAAAGATTATGGTTGCTGCCTGAGTGGGGCTTCCACCCCTTCAACCAATAACCCAGTTTCTTGCATACGTCATATCTATTTGTCTTACAGTTTAGGTTTTTACACAAAACGCTCAAAACCACATACTGCAGTATTTCAAGAAAACCTTCAAACAAAATAACAAGTTAAAATGGATTGAGAATTGTACATCATTTTCTCATTCTTCACATCTTTCAAATATCTCCTCTCCAAAACCATCCAACAGTACTCATTTCTTCATTTCTACCCTTGTTTCACACCATCAATGTGCATTTTGTGCCGTGAACGTAGGTCCAGATTTACAAAGAGTTCACCACGCGCTAGTTGCACTCTCCCTGCTTTGGCGCTCTTTTGATAGCATGTATCAATGCCCGGTACTTTGTGACATAATGCAGCCAGTATTTTGGGTCAAACCCCGACTACAATTTTTCGTAGATAGGGATTTGTGTTAAAACTCATGCTGGTTCCATGGCAACGCCAATGCTTCATCCAGGGAACACCCCTTGGCAGAAAGTAACGCAAGGCAGCGCATCGCGTTGTCTTGCATTACTTTGGGTTATAATCCAATGCAAATCGCAAATCCCATGAGTAGACGTTGATGTTACTCTTTATATTTTTATTCATACTTGTCTCAGGTGTCTCCAGCCGTACCACATGTTTCAGAAAGAGGCAGCTCGACTACCTCTGATCATATATATAATACTTGCCAGATGCCTGCTAAGTAACTTGAAAATGGACGGTATTCATTTTTCATTTTCATTGCAGGATTATTGCTTTCATTAATTTACATTGTGAAAACTCTTATCAAGACACCGGAGAGTATCCAGCCTACCATTAGCCTGAAATTATCAAGAAAATGTGATTTCATTAGAGTCAGTCTTCTGACAGGTGTTATAATTGGTCACTAATTTTTTTTGTTCAAATTAATAGTTTGCAGAGGCCTTCCAGCCGTCAACAGTCTAGACGGGGTTGTTTAAAAAATGTGTAGCCTATTTAATAATGAGACCAGCTATCATCAAAGGGTTTAACTCCGCACAGCGTTATGACGGCTAAATCCGTCACTGAATTTCACAGTGGTCAGTGGCATTTCAAAAAGATTTAGTCCTGAAGCAATTATATTTAATAAAATTAAAAGGGCTCCGATGAATTAATTAGGCGTTGGCTAATGACAGCAGTAGTCAGGACTAACTCAAAATAATCATAAGCGAAAGTATGGTGTTTAGAGAAGGGGAAAGGGGCGGCTATCGTGCAGTATCGACCTGCTCCTACAGACTTTGAGGCTTCTGTTCAAAGGGAGGCTCATCTGCGAGAAAATGGCACTACAGTGATGCATGGTGGTGCTAAAATGCATCTAATGTGAAACTGAACCGGTAATACAAGCACTCAACATAGATTAGATATCATTAGGAAGGCAGAAAAACAATTTATTCAGAGCCACGGGAGCAAATTATGTTCTAGATTAATAACAATAGATTTTTAGTTAAAAATATACACGAAGCATCGATGTTAATAGGGTTTTTGATAAATATGGCACACTAGTTTAAAGCCACCTAAGAAGCCTAAGAGAAAGGGGCAAGCATTTATCACCACCTTTGAGTGCTAACCGCTTCAAGTCTCGTTAAGTTGCAGGGTTTGGTGCCATTTTAGGTCTCGGCTAGATACAGAGAGGGCTTCGGGTCAGTACGGTGCTCGTGGCTGACTGGTTTTGTTGTCTGCTCTTAATTTAATAATTGTCCTCCATATTCTCGTGTTTGCCCTGCCAAGGAACATTTCAGCCTCACAGACTTTTGGTTGGATGAGTTGTATCCTTACATTTCTGATTAGAGGGGGTTCTTTCTTTTTTGTTCTCAGTACACCATTGTTTCCTTGCTCTGCCCCCCTACTTTTCCTATGTTTCCTGCACATAAACTCCTATTTATTTCCCTTCTACGAGCATTCTGTCCCACCATTCATTATTATTATTATTATTTCAGTACCTGTCTACTGCAAATTGCTGCCAGGCCATTCACTTCTATTTTAGCGGTAGCACTATGCTCCCTAGTACGTTTCTTGATACTATTAAAAACAATGTTTTTTTTTTTCTTTTTACAAAGGTCTGGCTGTGCCACTCTCTACCATATTTAGCACTGGTGCGAACTTTGGTTTTCAAATATTTCACATTAAATTTACTATTTTAACATGGACATCCATCATGCTAAAAATGTGAGTTAAAAATAAACAAATTTCCACCCTGTTTTATGATGCATGGGTATGCATATGTCACGAGGCATTTGCATGCCTCATGATGCACTCACTTGTATGACATATTTACATGTGTGCGCCATGAGGCATGCGTATGCATTGCTAGCCATCTTAGATTTATCTTTCTTTAACAAGTAACCCGTTGCAACAGTGGCATAAAATTAACCTCCGCAGCCCCTGCAGTGTGGTGGGGGGCCCTAGTACCAGGGTGTCCCCTCAGCAATGTACACTGTCTGGGTCTGGGCGGTGTAAGGTGGAGGGCCCAGGAAGGTGGTCTCCCTATCATGTACTTTGCAGGGGCGCCCCCTCAAGTTTTGTTACACCACTGCCTTGCAAAATAAGCAGTCATGCAAATGCATGTGAATAGTATGGAAAAAAGAATTGGCAAAGTCAATAGCTTGGTGTTAGCAAAAAGTAGGAACCTATTGGTTTTGCAAATACTTGGTACATGACCAACTGAGATCATGTGTGCCAACTTAGAGGTGGGAAGGACTACGGAAGGTCACCAGTGATGCAAGTCTGGTGGTGGCGTGTTACCCAATACTGATGGGATGTCTGTCATTGCAGCCTGAGTGAAAGGCTGCATATCAAAGTGTGATTATGTGCCAGGCCTTTACGTGGGCTGGGTGCTTCGCAGTGGAGTACTTAAATACAGACTCTCCAAACGGTCCCCACTATGCCCTGTATTTTAGTGCTTTTACTTTACAAGGAAACACACTCATTTCTTCTTCAAGTATGTGTGAAAGAATCCTTAAGTTAATCCAAGTCAATGATGCATTCAATGTTACATTTCACAAATTTTACTTCATGTTGCAGAGTGTAGGTGTTTCTATTTCATAAGAGAGTTTTCATTTTGGAGATGTTGCGTTTCTGCAGTTTCGTGTTTCATGTATTATATGAGTCTTGTACAACATATAGGGGGTCATTCTGACCTCGGCGGTAAAAGGCCCTTACCGCCGGTCAGAAGTCCGCCTTCTACCGCCGCGGTAAACCGCCACGGTCATTCTGACCACCAACTGTGAAACCGCCAAAAACCCGACATCCACGGAAGGCCGCCTCATCAGTGGGCAGCGATAAACTGGAGATGACCAAACCTCCACCGCCACGCCAACACAAACACGCCCATGCCATTCTGACCCACGAATCCACGCGGCGGTCTTTCAACCGCGGTGTTCCATTGGCGGTACACACCGCCGCGCTCAAAATACACACACAGCTCCAAAACACAGCCACATTGGACAATTTGAAATACACACACCTGATACACATACAAACACCACTCCCACACATCCAATCAACTATAAAACACACACCCACATCACCCACAAACCCCCACTAGTTGGAAATCGGAGAGAAGGCGATAGAGAGAGAGCGAGCGAGCACAGCAATCGAAAACCCCAACACACACAGGAACCCAACATCATCACCCACACCACATCTACGCACACATCACCACACATCACCACGCACATCACCACAAACACCACCCCACACCTCATCCACACCACCCCATGGCACCCCAAAGACACCCCAGGTTCTCTGACCAATAACTCAGGGTCATGGTGGAGGAAATTATAAGGGTAGAGCCCCAGCTCTTCGGCACACAGGTGCAGCACACCACTATAGCAAGGAAGGCTGAGCTATGGCAAAGGATCATAGACAGGGTCAACACTGTGGGACAGCATCCCAGAAATCGGGAAGATATCCGAAAGCGATGGAACGACCTACGGGGGAAGGTGCGCTCAATGGTGTCACGACACAACATCACTGTGCAGAAGACTGGCGGCGGACCCCCACCCACTCCACCCCAATTCACAGCATGGGAGCAAGAGGTAGTAAACATCCTGCATCCTGATGGCCTCGCTGGAGTACACGGAGGAATGGACTCTGGTAAGTCGAATCTCAACTACTTCACCCCCCCCCAACCACCAGCATGCCAACCCCCACCCCCACCCTCACCCCCAATCTCAACCCCCCAGCACACATCCTCGCTGCCAATGTCTCACCAGCACAACCCACCCTAAACAACACCAACCCCTGAATGCCAACACAAACCATAGACAGCCACCACCAAAGCATGACCATTGCACATACCCATACACCCCCCCCCACCACCCTCACAACACCTCCCACAAGGGAATGCCAGCACTGGGGGACAAGGGCACTCAAAATGCACGCCATGGCACACACAAAAACAATAACCATACTCTTTTACCCCTGCAGTGCCCGAACGCCAACACACTGCCACGGAGGGTCCAGATTTGTCCATCCCACCCCCAGAACAGGCCCCCAGTGAGGACAGCAGCTCTGTCGACCTAGAACCTGATGACCAGCCCGGACCATCGGGTGCCTCTGGACAGTCGGTTCCCCACACACAGACACAGGCCACAGCAGACCCAACCCCCTCTGGGAACACCAGCACAGCTCCCACCCAGCGGGCCCATGCCTCTGTCTCCAGGACGCGTCAATCAGCCGTGTGTCCGCCACTACAGGGCACCCAGGCTGACCCAACACCCCAACAACAACAGGGACCTGGGGGCAGTGGTAGTGGGCACACCGTCCAGTGGACAGAGGCCCGGGGAAACAGGGCAACTGGGAGGGCTGCTGTGCGACAGGGGGGGGAGGACAGGCCCAGGGAACCGACTCTCCAAGAGGCCCTCACCACCATCATGGGAGCATAACATCACTCCCAGGAGACGATGGCGACGGTACTGGCCAGGTTCACCGAGATCCAGGCACAGCAGGAGGAACGGTACATGGGGTTCAGCAATGAACTCAGGAACATCGGTACCGCTATGGGGACCATAGTCCAGGCCCTCAACCGGATAGAAACCACATTGCGGGACCATGTGGCACCACAAAGGGCCCCTGTCACTAGCCAGGACCAGGAACAGCCTACCACCTCCGCCGGCGCTAGTGGACAGGAGGCCCCACCACAACGACAGGCCACTAGAACCCCACCTCCTGCTGAAGAACAACCACCCCGCAAGAGGAACCTGAGATCTCACAGGAAGACAGAGTAGGATGCCAAGACCCCCGCCAGCATAAGATACCCCCTGATGTCATCCCACTGTCCCACATTGTCACCCTGTCCAACCTTGAACTGCCCCTGCTCCATCCTTCCACAGGCATATGGACAATGCACCTGTGAAACTGAGAACTGGACTCTGCCATGGACATAACTCCACCCTCACCCATCACCGTTTTAATATCATGTACCAATATCTAGCACTAAAAATAAATCACTCATTGCACTGAAATCATTCAGGAGTCAGCCTGTATTATTTACAAATGTATAACACATTACTGATCAATAATGTTCAGTTAATTTTGTGATGACAACATACCGATGTCAATAAACATTAGTCCATGGGCTAACCAAGCTGAAGTCACGCAGTGGGTCATACAGCACTGAAAAGGGAAGGGAAAATCAAACATCAGTGTAAAAGAACTGGGGGGAAATACACAAAGTAAAGATGCAGGAGGCTTTCAGCAAATGTTAAATGGCGTGGGTGATTCTTACCTGTGTGCTACTGAAAATACTGTTGGATAACTGTGTCCCTGTTGTCTGTGTCGTCCCCGTCGTCTTCCTCCTCTTCACTCTCCACAAGCTCCACAGCTGCTACAACACCACCATCTGGACCATCCTCCTGCAGGAAAGGCACCAGACGTCGCAATGCCAGATTGTGAAGCATACAGCAGGCCACGATGATCTGGCACACCTTCTTTGGTGAGTACATCAGGGATCCCCCTGTCATATGCAGGCACCTAAACCTGGCCTTCAGGAGGCCAAAGGTTCTTTCTATGATCCTCCTAGTTCGCCCATGGGCCTCATTGTACCGTTCCTCTGCCCTGGTCCGGGGATTCCTCACTGGGGTCAATAGCCAAGGCAGGTTGGGGTAACCAGAGTCACCTATTAGCCACACACGTTGTCTCTGTAGCTGTTCCATCACATAAGGGATGCTGCTATTACGCATAACATACGCGTCATACACTGACCCAGGGAACTTGGCATTTACATGGGAGATGTACTGGTCAGCCAAACAGACCACCTGGACATTCACAGAATGGTAACTTTTCCTGTTTCTGTACACCTGCTCATCGTCTTTTGGGGGTGCTAAAGCCACATGGGTCCCATCAATGGCACCAATGATGTTGGGGATCTGTCCAAGGGCATAGATATCACCCTTCACAGTGGCCAAATCAACCTCCTCAGGGAAAACAATGTAGCTCCGCATGTGTTTCATCAGGGCAGACAACACTCTGGACAAAATCTTTGAAAACATAGGCTGAGACATTCCAGATGACATGGCCACTTGCCAAAAAATGGAGGACTGACAGAACCTGCACTAGAGGGGGAATTCCTGTGGGTTGGCGGATGGGGGACATCAGGGCTGGCTCCAGCTGGGCACACAGTTCATGTATAGTGGCTCAGTCAAGTCGGTATCGAAGTATGATATGGCGTTATTCCATTGTCGACAGGTCCACCAGCGGTCGGTACACGCGAGGATTCATCCTTCTCCTCGCAAGTCCCAGCGGACGGTGCCTAGGAAGGACAACATGGAGCACAGAGTCAAGCAAATCACAGGTACGTTCACCACAGCTTGCATAGCACACGATTATCTATGTATTGAAAGGCGTGTTTGTGTGGCAATGCAAGGCCTAGGCCTGTGTGACGCAGTACAAATTATGCCATGTGGGCCCATGAAATGGCGGCTGCCTGACCTGTGAAGTGGGACAATGGGATGTGAGGTCAATGCGCTGGCGTGGCACACCGTGGCGGTAGGCGGTCGAAGACCGCTATACGAAGCCGCATTGGTTAACATTGAAGCCTATGGGTTTCAGGAGCCAATGACGAGGTGCGCCAGCGGTCGCGGTACGCACCGCGGCGGTACGCACCGCCGCGGGCGTGACCGCCATTTTCTATCTGTTTAATCACTCGAGACCTGATCATCCACAGGAGAGGACCTATACTGCAAGTGCTGCTGTGACCTCGGTCTGGAAGAGACAATGGCTGCTGCGACTGGGGAAAGGGCCCCTGCCTTCACGTCTGAAGAGTTGGAGAAACTTGTGGATGGGGTCCTCCCCCAGTATGCGTTACTCTACGGTCCTCCAGACCAACAGGTAAGTACACTGGGTGCACATTGAATGGGCTATGCCTGTGTTGAGTGGGGTGGATGTAAGATGGTGGGGTGGGGAGCGAATGAGGAGTACAACGCACGACAGATGAGAGCATGTGCCACATGGCAAAGTTGGGGAGGGGGGCAATCACATCTAACATGCAGATAAATGATGAATTTTCCTTTCCCACCCTGTACATGTCAAATAGGTCAGCGCCCATCAGAAAGTCGACATTTGGCGTGCCATCGCCAAGGAAGTCCGGGCCCTGGGGGTCCACATCAGACGGGGCACCCACTGCCGCAAGAGGTGGGAGGACATCCGCCGCGGGACCAGGAAGACCGCCGAGTCACTGCTGGGGATGGCCTCCCAACCTAGGAGGGGTGCCAGTCGTACCCTGACCCCCCTGATGTCCCGGATCCTGGCGGTGGCCTACCCTGATTTGGATGGGCGCTTGAGGACATCACAGCAGACACAAGGGGGTGAGTATCAGCACATTCTGCTATCTTTATGCGCAGTGGAGGCGTCTGGGTGGGGGAGGAGGGTTGTGGGTGACATTAGGCCAGGGCGTTTTCTGTAGTGTAGTCCTCTCATTTAGGCATGGCCCTGTGCCCCCGCCCCCCACCTCTGTAGGGTGCCAAGTACAGCTATCCATGGTCCTGCATCATCCATGTGTGTATTTGTTGTGCATAGACCTGTAGGCCTGGTCACAAGTACTGAGTAGTATACCCCGATTGCGCAGCGTAGTGCATGAGGCTCCTGTGTCTGTCCTCTCCGCCAACGGTGTTGACATTGCATGCACTCAACCTGTTTTATTATTTCTCCCCCCACCCTTTTTCTTAATCTTCTTGTGCATGTGTGCATTAGCATCATCAGGCGAAGGAGATTTGGCATCGGAGCACGAGGGAGCTGCAAGTCACAAGGCCCCGGTGGGCCGTGGTACAGACACCGAGGGCACCAGTGATCCGGAGGGCGAGGGGAGCACCACAACGGGGACCGGTGGTGACACCAGCGACACCGACACGTCCTCGGATGGGAGCTCCCTAGCGGTGGCGGCAACATCCGGGCCCCCGCCTCTACAGGTACAGCCGCCACCCAGCGCACCAGCCCCGCCCTCCCAGCAGCCCCTCAGCCTACGCTCCGTGCCCGCTCGCCCAAGAAGGCGGGCATCTCCTTCGCCCCAGGCACCTCAGGCCCTGCCCCTGTCACCCCTGCTGCCCTCAGTGAGGAGGTCATTGACCTCCTTCAGACCATCATTGTTGGGCAGACTACCCTTTTGAATGCCATCCAGGGGGTAGAAAGGGAGGTGCATCGGAGCAATGCCTACCTGGAGGGCATTCATTCGGGTCAGGCTGCCCATCAACGATCGTTCAATGCTCTGGCCTCAGCACTGACGGCAGCCATTGTCCCTGTTTCCAGCCTCCCTCTTCTAACTGCCTCCACCCTGTCTCTGTCTCCTGTTCCTCTGCCTATCCCATCCACACCATCAGACCAGCCTGCACACACCTCAACACCCAAGGTCAGCTTATCCAGACACAAGCACCACAGATCCCACAAACACTCACCCAAGCAACACCCAGATGCAGACATGCCAACAGTCACTACCACCTCTGTGTCCCCCTCCTCCTCGTCTCCCTCCTCCCTCCCTGTGACGTCTACACTCACACCTGCATGCACACCACCATCAGCCAGTGCTTCCATCACCAGCACACCCTCCAGTACAGTCCGCACACGTGCAGTCACCACCCCCACTGCCATTTACACGTCTCCTGTGTCCTCTCCCACTGTGTCTGTCACCCCCTCTTCCAAGACACACAAACGCAGGCAGCCACCCACCCAACAGCCATCCACCTCACGACAGCCTACGTCACAATCACCTGCACCCAAAGACAGCACACCTGACTCTCCTACAACCACATCCTCTTCCTCCACTCCCATCACCACTACTCCCACCCTTTACCTTGGTCCTAAAAAAGTTTACCTCTCCAATCTTGACCTCTTTCCCTCCCCTGACCCACCCCCTCCATCTGCTAAGAGTCCCTAGAGCACCTCAGCCACCACCAGCCCAGCTTCGAGTGTCACTGTGGTGCATGGGTTCTGGAGTCCACCCTTTGGCAGCAGTGACACTTCTATCAGCAGCAAGGGGACAGCCAGCCCCCCCCCCAGGCAAGAGGACCCGGAAACTCAAGGGCCGCCGTGAGAGGACTGACACGGCTGCCCCCAAGGACCAAAGTTCGGCCACTTCACCTGCCACAACATCCAGGGGAGGCAAGGGCCAGAGAGCCTCTTTTAAGGAGCGAAAGGGCAGCAGGGCGGAGAAGTCAGCCAGCAGGAGCGCGGAGCAGGAGGGCCGCACAAGCCCCATCCCGGCTGTAAGGGAGGACACCAAAGGGCCCAGGACTCTGTCACTGAAGGGTCCTGCAACTGCACGGTCGGAGGGCGACTGAGCAGGAAATCCAGGCCAGGTCTGGCTCCCTTGAATTACTGGACAAGCACCGCTGAACAGGGCCCCGCACTGCAGAAGAGCACCGCTGAACAGGGCCCCGCCGTGCAGAAGAGCACCGCTGAACAGGGCCCGCTGTGCAGAAGAGCACCGCTGAACAGGGCCCCGCCGTGCAGAAGAGCACCGCTGAACAGGGCCCCGCCGTGCAGAAGAGCACCGCTGAACAGGGCCCCGCCGTGCAGAAGAGCACCGCTGAACAGGGCCCCGCCGTCTCAAGCACCGCTCCGCTGGGCCCCGCCGTCTCAAGCACCGCTCCGCTGGGCCCTGCCGTCTCAAGCACCGCTCCGCTGGGCCCCGCCGTCTCAAGCACCGCTCCGCTGGGCCCTTACTGTCAAGCACCGCTCCGCTGAGCCCTGCCGTCTCAAGCACCGCTCCGCTGGGCCCCGCCGTCTCAAGCACCGCTACGCTGGGCCCTTCCTGTCAAGCACCGCTCCGCTGGGCCCCGCCGTCTCAAGCACCGCTCCGCTGGGCCACGCCGTCTCAAGCACCGCTCCGCTGGGCCCCGCCGTCTCAAGCACCGCTCCGTTGGGCCCTTCCTGTCAAGCACCGCTCCGCTGGGCCCCGCCGTCTCAAGCACCGCTCCGCTGGGCCCTTCCTGTCAAGCACCGCTCCACTGGGCCCCGCCGTCTCAAGCACCGCTCCGCTGGGCCCTGCCGTCTCAAGCACTGCTCCGCTGGGCCCCGCCGTCTCAAGCACTGCTCCGCTGGGCCCTTACTGTCAAGCACCGCTCTGCTGGGCCCCGCCGTCTCAAGCACCGCTCCGCTGGGCCACGCCGTCTCAAGCACCGCTCCGCTGGGCCCTTCCTGTCAAGCACCGCTCTGCTGGGCCCCGCCGTCTCAAGCACCGCTCCGCTGGGCCCTTCCTGTCAAGCTCCGCTCTGCTGGGCCCCGCCGTCTCAAGCACCGCTCCGCTGGGCCCTTCCTGTCAAGCACCGCTCCGCTGGGCCCTGCCGTCTCAAGCACCGCTCCGCTGGGCCCCGCCGTCTCAAGCACCGCTCCGCTGGGCCCCGCCGTCTCAAGCACCGCTCCGCTGGGCCCTTCCTGTCAAGCACCGCTCCGCTGGGCCCCGCCGTCTCAAGCACCGCTCCGCTGAGCCCTTCCTGTCAAGCACCGCTCCGCTGGGCCCCGCCGTCTCAGGCACCGCTCCGCTGGGCCCCGCCGTCTCAAGCACCGCTCCGCTGGGCCCCGCCGTCTCAAGCACCGCTCCGCTGGGCCCCGCCGTCTCAAGCACTGCTCCGCTGGGCCCTTCCTGTCAAGCACCGCTCCGCTGGGCCCCGCCGTCTCAAGCACCGCTCCGCTGGGCCGCGCCGTCTCAAGCACCGCTCCGCTGGGCCCTTCCTGTCAAGCACCGCTCCGCTGGGCCCCGCCGTCTCAAGCACCGCTCCGCTGGGCCACGCCATCTCAAGCACCGCTCCGCTGGGCCCTGCCGTCTCAAGCACCGCTCCGCTGGGCCCTTCCTGTCAAGCACCGCTCCGCTGGGCCCCGCCGTCTCAAGCACCGCTCTGCTGGGCCCCGCCGTCTCAAGCACCGCTCCGCTGGGCCCCGCTGTCTCAAGCACTGCTCCGCTGGGCCCTTCCTGTCAAGCACCGCTCCGCTGGGCCCCGCCGTCTCAAGCACCGCTCCGCTGGGCCACGCCGTCTCAAGCACCGCTCCGCTGGGCCCCGCCGTCTCAAGCACCGCTCCGCTGGGCCCTTCCTGTCAAGCACCGCTCCGCTGGGCCCCGCCGTCTCAAGCACCGCTCCGCTGGGCCCTTCCTGTCAAGCACCGCTCCGCTGGGCCCCGCCGTCTCAAGCACCGCTCTGCTGGGCCCCGCCGTCTCAAGCAACGCTCCGCTGGGCCCCGCCGTCTCAAGCACCGCTCCGCTGGGCCTTTCCTGTCAAGCACCGCTCCGCTGGGCCCTTCCTGTCAAGCACCGCTCTGCTGGGCCCCGCCGTCTCAAGCACCGCTTCGCTGGGCCCTTCCTGTCAAGCACCGCTCCGCTGGGCCCCGCCGTCTCAAGCACCGCTCCGCTGGGCCCCGCCGTCTCAAGCACCGCTCCGCTGGGCCCCGCCGTCTCAAGCACTGCTCCGCTGGGCCCTTCCTGTCAAGCACCGCTCCGCTGGGCCCCGCCGTCTCAAGCACCGCTCCGCTGGGCCACGCCGTCTCAAGCACCGCTCCGCTGGGCCCTTCCTGTCAAGCACCGCTCCGCTGGGCCCCGCCGTCTCAAGCACCGCTCCGCTGGGCCCTTCCTGTCAAGCACTGCTCCGCTGGGCCCCGCCGTTTCAAGCACCGCTCCGCTGGGCCCTTCCAGTCAAGCACCGCTCCGCTGGGCCCCGCCGTCTCAAGCACCGCTCCGCTGGGCCCCGCCGTCTCAAGCACCGCTCCGCTGGGCCCTTCCTGTCAAGCACCGCTCCTCTGGGCCCCGCCGTCTCAAGCACCGCTCCGCTGGGCCCTTCCTGTCAAGCACCGCTCCGCTGGGCCCCGCCGTCTCAAGCACCGCTCCGCTGGGCCCTTCCTGTCAAGCACCGCTCCGCTGGGCCCCGCCGTCTCAAGCACCGCTCCGCTGGGCCCCGCCGTCTCAAGCACCACTGGCACAATGACAGTGCCGGATCTGTGTCGAGCTACTGTTCACGGTTCACTGTGCCCACCATGCCTCCTCCTTGACCAGTGGAGACTGTTATCCACCTGATGGACTGTGGCTTTGCACTCCCCAGGATGGTCCAGTGGGCAAGCCACCCACTGTAGAGACTTGAGAGACTGTGGCTTTGCACTCCCCAGGATGGCACAGTGGGCAAGCCACCCACTGTAGAGACTTGAGAGACTGTGGCTTTGCACTCCCCAGGATGGCACAGTGGGCAAGCCACCCACTGTAGAGACTTGAGAGACTGTGGCTTTGCACTCCCCAGGATGGCACAGTGGGCATGGTGGCCCCTTCGTGGATCTGGCGTCGTGGACTCATGTGGCTGTGGTGCCCCCCCCTTCCCTTCCCCCTGAGGTGCCTGTAGTTTTGTCATCAGATGCCCCTGCAGTGTTCTCTCCAAAGGACTCAGGTCTCCTGTGTGGGCTTTGCCCTTGTGTTGATACACTTTGGCCCACGGACACTTGGAATTTCGTTAAATGTGCAGGACTAATTGCCTCGGTTTATCGATTGCACTAAATATTGAATTGATTTTTTAAAAATGTTATTGCTATTTGACCATGACTTATCAGAGGATATTTTTTACATAAATTTTGATTCACAATTTAATTATGTCTTTGCATTTTTCACGGGGGTTTGGGAGGTGTCACTGTGACTTGTTGCTCTGCATTGGTGTGTACATAGTTTGGGGGGGGGTCGCATATGTGTGTGCCGTAACCTTTCCTCCTCCCCCCTCCCCTGTGTCGTAGGTGCAGTACTCACCGTTGTCGTCTGCGCCGCCGTTCGTACTCGTGGTAGATGAGCAGGTAGACGAGAGCAGGTAGGATGTTTAATTCGGGTTCCATGCTGTCCTCCTTCCTCGTGGAGTGCGTAGAGGTGAGCGTTTTCCCGTTCGTAGTCTGTTTCCGCCGTGTTTTTATCGGCGGTGCTCCCGCCCCGGAAAAGGTGGCGGATTGGTGAGTTGTGATAGTGTGGGCGGTACATTGTCTGCCGCCTGTCTGTTGGCGGTGACCGCCGCGCTGTTTGTTTGTACCGCCGTGGCGGTCGGAGTGTTAATGTGGCGGGCTGTGTTGGCGGTTCCCGCCAGGGTCAGAATTCCATTTTTTGGACCGCCGGCCTGTTGGCGGGTTGGCCGCCGCTTTATCACCGACCGCCAGGTTTAGAATCACCCCCATAGTGAAAACTGAGTTGCACAATGTTGGGGTAAGTTCAGAAAGTGGATAGATGTTCATGATGGGATGACTTCGAGCTCTGTAACTGAGATTGAAGGCAATGTGGGTTTCAGACAGTGCCTTCACTATGTCATAAAGGTGTTACAATTACATGCTCATCCAATTCTTGACCTCTCTGTGATGCACAGTACGGTGCGTAACAACTGTAAGTACAATTCTATGAAGAGAGTGTGGAGAAACTGCACAGCTTTTAAATAATGAAAGTGCCATGGGAAACATTTTCTGGGAGAGAAAAAACTTCACAGAACTCCCCCCTATTGTGCGCAACTGTCCTGCTCACTTCGATAGCCCACTGCAACCTATCTTTGGAATTCTCTATGCAGCGGAGGGCAATGCCATTGGGAGGAAGTGGGTAGCAGCCTCCTAAGAAACATTCTCGGCACCTGCACCTTAGCATTTATTTATTTATTTATTTTAACAATAAATACTACAGGATATTGATAGAAACACAGAGAAAGTAGGTAAACCATGACACTGATGAGCATGGGGAGGTATCTGCTGAAGCAACACATGTTGCATTATTCAAGTAGAAAGGGGAAGGGTGGCACAATTCTTGCAGTAATTTATTATATCTGATCAGTGCTTAATTTGTAAATAAAAACGTGCCGGTGCCCAAAGCCCTCCTCTTAAATACGCAGCTGCTGCAATTAAATGTGCGAGGACAGAATACTGAGGCAGTGTAATCCTGAAGCCATCTCCGGACCCTTCAATTAATTTACAGCCACTCCCTGTCCCTTCAGCTCACTCTTGCAGATTTCTGCTTTCTACCTTTGTGACGCTTTTTTAATTTTTCTCTTCCTATGCCTTTCCCATATGTGTCTTTTGCTCGCAGCAAAGGCTTGAGGCAGAAGAATAAGCGCCGGCCCTCCAAAACAAGTGCTGGTGCTCAGCACCGGAAACAACAAGCATAAATTAAGCACCATATCTGACGTGTTTTAACTTACTTTTTACTTCTCATTTTATTGCTTTGTTTTTTTCTTCATTAATATTTAATCACTGGCCTCATTTGAGCCCATCTCCTCTTTCCTTTTGATTTGTTTTTACAGGCCCTCTTCTATTTTTCACATTATCTAATATTTTTACATTTGGAATACTTCATATACATTTTTTAGAAATATTTCTTTGAATAGCTGATTTCAGAAGTGATGCAGTTCAAGTGTTGATGTACCTTTTAAAGATATCATGCATGTATTAGCCTTTTAAATGCGTCTAATGAGAAGATCATTACCCTGCTTGGATTTAACTACTGGGATTCAGAATCTAGATCCCACATTTCACAGACATGCTTTTGTGAAGTTATATTTCTTTTGAGTCATTTGAATTCATTTTGCATTTGGTTAATGAGCATTTGCCCATGCATTAGGTCTTTTGCCCACTCAAATGCGGTTTATCGATATGGACTGGAAGACTGTAGCCAAGAAAACAGAATTAAAGTTGTATGCTTTTTTAAGATATGTGACAGAGTTTGAAAGGTATGCTGACTGACTGTGGAAATATTTGTTAGCTTGGACGACCTTGTCAGCTTATTATTTGGATCACTGGTGCTAACAGTGAGTCCCTGGAATGGTGTTACATCTGCTCTGCGTAATGTGACTATGGGTGAGATCATTAAATTAAAATAATTGGTTACTATCAATGATGTGGTTGGTTTTCATCAAATCAAACACCTGATGTCTGCTGAGTGGATTAATTACTGTTTGCATTGAATGACATATTTCTGGACAGCCTGCACTAAAATGCCACCACCCTTTTGTCAGCTTGCTCCGAGGGGTTTCACCAGGAAACCCCCATCTCCAAGGGTTGCCTAATCAGTGCATTTGCTGGTCCCAACTGGGTAAAAGCTCCCCAGCAGGTGGTACTGTGCATACAACCATAGTGAGAATCTAGCAGCCTTATTGTCCACTTCTCTCTTAAACTGCAAGGATCACCCAGACCATTTTCTGATTCAGAAATTGTTGATTTTGTGAATTCTGTTAAATGCGACATCACATGTCTGATCAATAGACTGTTGCCAAAGTCAGGGAGGTCAAACTAAGGTATGCGGGTGTTACCTTTAACCTTTTGTTGAGGACATGGTGTAAAAAAGTGACAGCCCTAACTCAAATTTATTACCACGTTCCAAAAAAGAAGGTGACACTTATACCATCTGCAAGAATGCAGTTGTGTTTTTTTACCTGTGGATATGCATATGTATCTCAAATGAAAAGTAATTTCCCCGTAGTCCTTCTGTAGTGTAAGTGATTACTACACACCAGTGAGGAAGTTAGTTCCTTTTGCTTTCTTGGATTTCAGTCAAGCATCTAAAATGACTTTCAGTCAGCCAGTTAATTTCTTTGGGTTTTGATGGACTTTGTATTCTTGTCCCTTTGATTCTGGCCTTACACAAGATAGCCAATTTATCCTCATTGTTGAATTGGAGCACATCATGTTGGTTGCCGTGCCGTTTTGGATTTAATTAATTTAGATCGTTTCTCCAAACAATGTCCTCCGGTTTTCAATTCAGTATATGATGGTAATATTTATGGGCTGGGGAAGGTGTATTTTACAGGTAAGCATTTAAATAATATTAATATTATTAATTTTGAATTGTAGGTCTCATTACACATATTCTGATGAGGCCTTTTAACTATAAGAAGGCTAAAACACATCAAAACATTTTGAGAAAAGTGACAAATTAAGAAAATCAAATGATTACATGAAGTAAGAAAATGCACTTTGTGTTTAATGTTGCTTGATTTCACATACAAATGAAAACATGACATATTTTTCATATTTAGCATCGTTGGTCTTCACCATGATATGAACGTGCATAAGGATGTGATATAATAAATGAAGAAGTACGTTTCTGAGAGTAGCAAACTAATCCTCCAAGCTCTTTAAATCAGTACTTTAGCCCTACTCATAGCGAAGAAAGAATCCAAATAGGCAGTCGCCATTCTGAGGCAGGGGTGGCTGCAGCTAGGAAGGACTGATGAAGCAGCACGTGGAGCGGGGAGGGCAATAATAAAAAATAACACTTACCTGCTGCCTCGGTGTTCCTCTGCTCCCGCAGCTCAAGACCCCTCAGTCAGTGGCGGCCGGCAGCTTTGGAAGGAGGGCGGGCGGGGCACACACACAAACACACACACAGACTCATTCTTTCACACCCAGACACGCACGCACGCACGCTCACCCATTAACAACACTCATTCCATTCAAACATGCACGCACGCACCATTCATTTTACAAATTCACACACATTCATTCTTCCACACACACGCACGCACGCACTCACATCCAGTAACAACACTCATTCCATTCAAACATGCACGCACGCACGCACCAAACATTCATTTTACAAGATCAAACGCATTCATTCTTTCACACACACACACACACGCACGCACATCCATGAACAACACTCATAACACTCAAACATGCACGCGCGCACCAAACATTCAATGTAAAACATAACACACATACATACACACACACACACACTTACCTTTAGCCTCCAGGTCCCAGGAGGGTTGAGACTGCTGCCTTCCCTCATTGGCTGACCTTAGGTCAGCCAATGAGGGAAGGCAGCAGGCCCAGCCTCGTCACAGAGTGGGATGGGGTCAGTGAGACTGCTGACCCCACCTCACTCTGTGACGAAGTGTCACTGATTGACACTCGCCCTGGGCACTTCAGGGCTTAAACCTGAAGCGCCCAGGGAGAGTGTCAATGGGTGACGCTTTCCACGTCACCCAGGGGAGGGCCTGGAGGCACCTTTGCTGGGCCGAGGAGGTCACGCCCATAAGGGTCGTGATCTCCTCAGCCCAGCAAAGTTCAGCTCAGGCAGCCAGGAGTCTGCGCAAATCGCGCATGTCTGCTCCTGGCTGCCTGACCTGAACATAAAGAGTGTCTGTCAGGCTGACCTTTGTTCAGCCTGACAGACACTCTTCATGGGGTGGGGGGGCGTGGCCCCTCCGCCCTAAAGGACGGGCCGCCACTGCCCTCAGTGCTTCTGTGTTTGCCTTGCTCCCTTCCCCACCCAATCCAGACGCTTCTCTCATGCTGTTAGCTTGTATGAGAGAAGTGCCAGGATTGGCCTGGGCGGGCTGAAATGCCTCTCAGTGAGGGAGTGGGAACCTGCGCTTGGTCTCCACCCGGCTGAGCAACGCAGCCCGGGTGGAGACTTCTAAGTGCGCATGTTGATTTGGCTGCCCTAAGATGGCCGACCAAACCGACGTGCGCACTTAGGCCCATATTTATACTTTTTTAGCGCCACATTTGTGCTGCTTTTTGATGCAAAAATGGCGCAAACTTACAAAATACACTTGTATTTTGTAAGTTTGCACCACTTTTGCATCAAGAAATTACGCAACTGTGGTGCTAAAAAAGTATAAATATCGGCCCTAGAGTGCACCTATCACTCCTCCTTCCTGCTTACATGGAGGATGCTGGCCTGGTTCTGCCCTAGGAAAGTGAAAAAATAAAATGATAATAAAGTTAATTTATTATCACTTTATTTTTCTGCTGCATTTTGGCAGTGGGGCCGCACTCCTCCACCATAGCTAAGGGGCCACCACTGTTTTGAGGGTTAGCAGCTGCCAGTGTTCTAGAAATCAGACTGAAGAATTTTTGGGACTGATTATTATCTTGGTGGTTGATGGAATACTCTGTCAAAAATGTGGCAGATATTCCTTCCGCCGTATTACGATCTCCTTAGGATGTAATTGGATCATAATATGGCAGACAGGATATCCATCATGTTTGTAACGGAGTAACCCCGTCCACCAAGATCATATCAGTTCCTTTGTCTTTAGGTCTCTCCTGGGGAAAGAAAAAACTTTGCGTTCCATCACTTTCCTGCAATGGTTAATATGTCTTCGCTATGAATATCATGCTTATGGGCCTATAAAGTTTTCATAATGAAACTATTTCGTTGTACATTAACTGAGAACATGGAGAAGAAAAGAGGAAGAAATTGTGAGACAGGGAGTGACAGAATTAGAAAGAGAGGGAGAAAACCATGGCGTTAAGGGATGTTGTTACAGCTACATTGTTTTCATTAAGAGGTCAATAGGTTTTTAGGAGTGTAAAAGATTGGGACTTGCATGGTGAACAGAGAAGATTACTAGAAAACTGAGTGGTCCCAAATAAGCCTATTGTAGCTTCTTTTTTCTGGCCTTGCGTGTTACATGATGTAGCATTGCCATGACATTGTGAGGGTGCCAGCACCCCTATAGCATGGAACAGACAATAGGGTGGAAAGGCAAAATTAGGGACTCACCCAAAGTACATTACATGCTCTTACACCGAGGGCTATATGAATTGATTTTATGACATGCACAACTGTTGTTGGAGACATTGTGGCTACATTTATTGCCATAAATCAGAATTTGAAAGCAGCATTTTGGGCACCTACTGATTTGCTCCGTCACTGTGCCCATAGTCTGAAAGCAATACTCTTTTCTTGGAAAGAGACCCTCACCAAGTGAACACCAGTAAGTCTTATCTTGATTGGCCAGGCAACCCAATCACTCTTCAGCATATTACAAAGATCATTTGAGGACTGTCCCTGATTCCATGTCCTGACTTCTTCCCCAAAAGATCTAGCAGTAATAGTGATGTCCTTGGCCATCACCAGCAAACAGTATGAACATGAGATGACACCTTCCAATTTCAGATAGAACAGAATTAAAATGTACTTCAAAAAACACACCAAGGAGTAAAGAATACAAAGGAGTAATCCAATAATTTCTTATACATTTCAACTATTAAAATTACAAGTTCTGTAGGTACATGAACCCTTCACCATATCCGTCGACAAAAATGCCAAGTTTCTTTTTAAATGCCCTGATCCTCTCTTTTACCTCATCATTACCCAAAAGTGAGGATGGGTATGTAGATCAAAAACATAAAGGGGTTTATTACAACTTTGGAGGAGGTGTTAATCCGTCCCAAAAGTGACGGTAAAGTGACGGAAATACCACCAGCCGTATTACGAGTCCATTATATCCTATGGAACTTGTAATACGGCTGGTGGTATATCCGTCACTTTACCATCACTTTTGGGACGGATTAACACCTCCTCCAAAGTTGTAATAACCCCCAAAGACCCTACATGGAGGCACTGTCAGAAAGGCAAAGTAAGTGATTGACCAATTCCTTTATAATGTGTCAGCCTGTACCCTTACTTTGATGTCAAAGTGTCTACTTACAGAGGTTATTATGTCACTTCTGACCTGGATGCACAAGAAGAGTTAGTGAAAGGACAAACGTAATGCAAACACATGTTCTATTGGAACCCTGGCCTATGCAGTGACCTCTGCACGTCTTTAGCAGTAACCTCATAGTATGTGCAGTCTTTCATCTTGTCTGTTAAAATCCTCTTCTGCCAGACAAAGTCAAATGTGTTCTTTGATGACCTCACGTATTACTGTCTGGTCTCATTGTCATTCCCGAGGAAGATTATTGACATGGGCAGCACCACCTAAGTTCATAATAGGACCAAGAACAACACCCTCCTTCAAGACTAAGAGTGTGAGTTCAGACCTCAGTGCAGTAAGGAAGCAGCAACCATCCAAATGGTGGATAAAGCTCTACAGATTTTCAGCAGTGGTGAACTTTGCCTTATTGTCATTTTCAACTTCTCCACAAATTTGATATTATTGACATCTGTGTCTTAATTGACAGCCTCACACCATCAGTAAATATCCAGTTCATTGCTTGCAATAGTTCAAGTACTCCCTGGATAAAAAAAACACTAGCTTAAATGAGCTCCTCCAGATATGAGACAATCCTTGTCTATCATCAGTGATCTTCAGTCAAAGCTTGATGCTCCTGAAAGGCTGTCAATGACTGGATGGTTGTCAGAGCTTAAGACTCCTAACTTAATGCACAGCTTCTTGTGGGAGTGACAAGTAATCCCTCCAAACCTCAATTTAACACTTTCCCATATATCTCAAGAACCAATAGAGCCGTATTCCATAGTGTGTGGAAAAACCTCCTATAGGGAGAAAAGAGCACATGGCTTTTTTATATATAGCCGGCAATCACCAAGGTTGCCCCTTGGGGCATGCATCATCATGGGGTTCTTCCCATTCTGCTGTGGATTGGGGCATGCTGCTACCTGCGGAATACATGGGAACACCGAATGGTATACAATTGATGATGTAATCATAGGAATTGGAGGGGTTTTGGACTAAAATATCATAATCAAAATTTAGTTGGGAGTGACTCAACAGGAAGAAAAGGAGCAGCCAGCCTCCAGAACTCCAATAAAAAAAGGAGAAGTTGATCTTGATTTGTTTGCACATTCAGTTATCTTGACTTTAAATCAGCGTACATCTTAGAAACCGATTGCCTATGTTTCATTAAATAACTCAAAATGATCAGTAGCTACAGCAAAGGGTCAATATGAACATAGGAAGGAAAAACTCTTTGATTAAGGTTTTGTATGCAGAAAAAAAGGAGACGCTGTTAGCACTATGAGTTGCAATATTATACGCAAATTCTGCATTCAGGAAACAAGAAGCCCATTTAACTTGAGTTGCATGTCCGTAGCATCACATATGCTGTTCCAAACTTTGATTGGTTCACTCTCTTTGCTCATTGGTTTAGGCATGATAATCAGCGGAGAACATTGTACAGTTCCTTAAGTTTTACCCACAGTACTCTAAAAACTTGGAAGAGGGTTTCAATCAGAAAATATAGGATGTGGTAATCCGTGCATGTTAGACATGTCAGTCATTGCCGTGGGTTCCCCTGTCTATTTGGCTTTTGACCTACTGTTATGATCCTGTGCAGAACTTCGTTTTTGCTGGCTTTAGTACTCTGGGCACTTTACCACTTCGGACCAGTGCTAAAGTGCAAGAGCTCTCTGTCTAATTTGGATTGGTGATTGGTTTTCTCACTGAGTGGCCTACTTGATCTACTAGTAAGTCCATAGTAACGTGCTCTAGAGGTGCCCAGGGCCTGTAAATCAAATGTTACTAGTAGGCCTGCATTACTGATTGTTCCATCCACATGTAAACTTGTGTTAGACCTGCAACTGCAGTGTCTATGTGTGCAGTTTTAAAACCGTCAGATTGACCTGCCAAATGTACCCACTTGCCAGGCCCTAACCTTTCCTTTTTCTACATGCACGTCACCCCTAAGGTAGGCTCAAAGCAGCCCATGGGGAAGGGGAAGTCTACTTAAAAGATAGGACATGTACTGATTTGTTTTAGATGTCCTGGTGGTGAAATACTGCTAAATTCAGTTTTCACTATTGCAAGGCCTATGTCTCCTATAGGATAACATGGGCATTGCCTTTGAGAATCTTTTACATGTAGTTTCCCATTAGAAGCAGCTAGAGATATACAGTTTGGGGTCTCTGAACTCACAATTTAAAAATACATCTGTTGGTAAAGTTGGTTTTTCGATTATCTGTTTGAAAATGCCACTTGTAGAAAGTGAAAATGTTCTTGCCTAATCAATGTGTGCCTCTGCTTGGCTGCTGAATCCATGTCTGGGTCAGACTGGCAGTTGGGCTGTTTGTGAATTCACTCTAGACAATGACACAAAGGGAGCTGAGGTGTGTCCTGCATATCCTGAATAGTCTTTCCGGGCTAGAGTGGGAGAGAGGAGCTGATACTTGCACTTGAAAGGGCTGTGTCTGACCACACAATGCAGTCTCCAAACCCCTAGAGTGTGGCTGGAGTTTGACTACTTCAAAGACAGAAATGAGTATAAGTAGTAGACCCAAAACTGCAGACTTTTAGAATATTTCTGGATCAAGAGGAACCTCTGCCAAGGAGAAGAGCTTCATGTTTGAGGAGTGCATGTCACTGTGCCTGTGGCTTTGCTGTGCTAGCCTGCTGCTGCTTCTGCCTTAGGAGGGAAAAGACTGGACTTTGCTTTCTGATATCCTGCTTGTGAAGTTTCTCCATGGGTTTGGATTGAGTTTGCCCCCTGTTTTGAAGTCTCAGGGCCATCAAAGACTTAATCTGCTAGCACCTTGGCTCTCTTGCTGAGACCCCTACCCTGCCATGTGATGCCACATCCAGTCCCTGGGCCCTTGAAAGGAAAAGCTGGTGAACCAAAACTGAAAATCCATGCACCAGAGCTAAGCGGCAGAAAATATGGCATAGCATCTGCACCATGACTGAAAAATGTACGCCTCGCCAGAGAAATCGATGCACCGCCAGCTCAGCACGGATTCATCACTGCTGTATGTCCGGATTTTCCGCACATCACCCCACAGACCTGAGTTTGCTTGTCCGGAAATTGACTCATCCCTTCCCTGCGAGAAAAGAATCAATGCATCGCTTACCCGGCAGAGAAAGAATCGACGCACTGCCTCACTTGCGAGTAAGGAATCAATGCATTGCTTGCTCTTCCAATGCACTGTCACCCCTGTGGTTTTATTTTTGACGCATACCTGGGACTTTGTGCTAAAACAACACATCCATTGATTTCTATGGGCTGAGTCTCTTTTTACTTTAAAAATGTATGTCTTTGCTTGTGTATGCTGTTTTGTGTTGTTTTTGTCTTACTTGATTTATACAAATATTGACTATTTTTCCAAAATGGTGTGGAGTCCTTTTGTGGTGTTTTTACTGTGTTACTCTCTGGGGGTTATTCTAACTTTGGAGGAGTGTTAATCCGTCCCAAAAGTGACGGTAAAGTGACGGATATACCACCAGCCGTATTACGAGTTCCATAGGATATAATGGACTCGTAATACGGCTGGTGGTAAATCTGTCACTTTTCCGTCACTTTTGGGACGGATTAACACCTCCTCCAAAGTTAGAATAACCCCCTCTGTGTTTGTAGAAATACTTTACACATTGCCTCTGAGATAAGCTTGACTGCTTGTGCCAAGTTACCAAAGGGGTGAGCAGGCGGTATCGTAGGTGTGTAACTTCCGTACCCAGACTAGAGTGAAGGTACCTACTTGCACAGGGTGTAAACTGAATGCCAAATAGAGACCCTCTTTCTAACAATGCACATGACAACTGTCAGCCAAAAACATTGAGCCATTCTTTCTGCAGTAAGTAAACTTTAAACTGGGTGTTGAAAAAAAAGATCTTTTGTGTGGTGCTCCCCCAAATGTTTGCTTTCTTTAACTGAACTCATTTTTGTTGGACACAGGGCTCTGAGCACATTACTCCAGCTAATCAGTGGTGAAGGGATTGTGCTCTCCCCTTAAACCCCTTCGCTGCCAGTCCTTTTCCCCTCCTGTGCCGAGCCTTTTTTTGGCTATTTGGGGCAGTTCGTGCTTAGGCCCACATAACTTTTTGTTCACATAAGCTACCCACGCCAAATTGGTGTAAATTTTTTCCAACATCCTAGGGATTCTAGAGGTACCTAGACTTTGTGGGTTCCCCTGAAGGAGACCAAGAAATTAGCCAAAATACAGTGATTTTTATTTTATTTTTTTAAATGGGAAGGGCTGCAGAAGGCGGCTCGTCTTTTTTTTCCTGAAAATGGCATCAACAAAGGGTTTGCGGTGGCAAGATCACCATCCTCCCAGCTTTCAGGAACAGGTAGACTTGAATTAGAAAACCCAACTTTTCAATACAATATTGTCATTTTACTGGGACATACCCCATTTTTACTATTTTTTGTACTTTCAGCCTCTTTCCAGTTAGTGACAAAAATGGGTGAGAAACCAATGCTGAATCTCAGAAAGCTAAACATGCAAAGTAGACCAAATTCTGAATTCAGCAAGGGGTCATTTGAGTAGATCCTACAAGTGTTTCCTACAGAAAATAACAGCTGAAATAAAAAAACAATTAAATTGAGGTGAAAAAAACAGCCATTTTTCTCCACATTTTACTCTGTAACTTTTTCCTGCAATGTCAGATTTTTTAAAGCAATATACTGTTATGTCAGCGGGACTCTTCTGGTTGTGGGGATATATAGGGCCTGTAGTTTCATCAAGAACCATAGGTACCCAGAGCCAATAAATGAGCTGCACCTTGCAATGGGTTTTTATTCTATACCGGGTATACAGCAATTCATTTGCTGAAATATAAAAAGTGAAAAATAGGTATCAAGAAAACCTTTGTATTTCCGAAATGGCCACAAGATAAGGTGTTGAGAAGCAGTGGTTATTTGCACATCTCTGAATTCCGGGGTGCCCATACTAGCATGTGAATTACAGGGCATTTCTCAAATAGACGTCATTTTTACACACTGTCTTACATTTGGAAGGAAAAAATGTAGAGAAAGACAAGGGGTAATAACACTTGTTTTGCTCTTCTGTGTTCCCCCACGTCTCCCGATAAAAAAGGTACCTCATTTGCGTGGATAGGCCTAGCACCCGCGACAGGAAATGCCCCAAAACACAACGTGGCACATCACATTTTCACAAAGAAAACAGAGCTGTTTTTTGCAAAGTGCCTAGCTGTGGATTTTGGCCTCTAGCTCAGCCGGCACCTAGGGAAACCTAGAAAACCTGCGCAGTTTTGAAAACTAGACACCTAGGGGAATCCAAGATAGGGTGACTTGTGGGGCTCTGACCAGGTTCTGTTACCCAGAATCGTTTGCAAACCTCAAAATTTGGCCAAAAAAACACTTTTTCCTCTCATTCCAGTGACAGAAAGTTCTGGAATCTGAAAGGAGCCACAAATTTCCTCCCACCCAGCGTTCCCCCAAGTCTCCCGATAAAAATGGTACCTCACTTGAAGGGGTAGGCCTAGTGCCCGCGAAAGGATATGCCCCAAAACACAACGTGGACACATCAAATTTTTCCACAGAAAAAAGAGGTGTTTTTTACAAAGTGCCTACCTGTGGATTTTGGCCTCTAACTCACCCGGCATCTGGGGAAACCTAGCAAACCAGTGCATTTTTTAAAACTAGACACCTAGGGGAATTCAAGATGGGGTGACTTGTGGGGCTCTGACTAGGTTCTATTACCCAGAATCCTTTGCAAACCTCAAAATTTGGCCTAAAAAACATCTTTTCCTCTCATTTCAGTGACAGAAAGTTCTGGAATCTGAGAGGAGCCACAAATTTCCTTCCACCCAGCGTTCCCCCAAGCCTCCGATAAAAATGGTACCTCACTTGTGGGGGTAGGCCTAGCGCCCGCGGCAGGAAAAGCCCCAAATCACAACGTGGACACATCACATTTTCACAAAGAAAACAGAGCTGTTTTTTGCAAAGTGCCTACCTGTGGATTTTGGCCTCAAACTCAGCCGGCACCTAGGGAAACCTAGCAAACCTGCACAGTTTTGAAAACTAGACACCTAGGGGAATCCAAGATGGGGTGACTTGTGGGGCTTCGACCAGGTTCTGTTACCCAGAATCCTTTGCAAACCTCAAAATTTGGCCCAAAAAACACTTTTTCCTTTCATTTCGGTGACAGAATGTTCTGGAATCTGAGAGGAGCCACAAATTTCCTTCCACCCAGCGCTCCCCCAAGTGTCCCGATAAAAATGGCACCTCACTTGTGGGGGTAGGCCTAGCGCCCGCGACAGGAAAAGCCCCAAAACACAACGTGGACACATCACATTTTCACAAAGAAAACAGAGCTGTTTTTTGCAAAGTGCCTACCTGTGGATTTTGGCCACTAACTCAGCCGGCACCTAGGGAAACCTAGCAAACCTGTGCAGTTTTGAAAACTAGACACCTAGGGGAATCCAAGATGGGGTGACTTGTGGGGCTCCGACCAGGTTCTGTTACCAAGAATCCTTTGCAAACCTCACAATTTGGCCAAAAAACACTTTTTCCTCTCATTTCGGTGACAGAAAGATCGTAATCTGAGAGGAGCCACAAATTTCCTTCCACCCACCGTTCCCCCAAGTCTCCCGATAAAAAATGGTTCCTCACTTGTGGGGGTAGGCCTAGCGCCCGCGACAGGATAAGCCCCAAAACCCAACGTGGACACATCACATTTTCACAAAGAAAACAGAGCTGTTTTTTGCAAAGTGCCCACCTGTGGATTTTGGCCTCTAACTCAGCCGGCACCTAGGGAAACCTAGCAAACCTGCGCAGTTTTGAAAACTAGACACCTAGGGGAATCCAAGATGGGGTGACTTGTGGGGGTCTGACCAGGTTCCGTTACCCAGAATCCTTTACATACCTCAAAATTTGGCCCAAAAAACACTTTTTCCTCTCATTCCGGTGACAGAAAGTTCTGGAATCTGAAAGGAGCCACAAATTTCCTCCCACCCAGCGTTCCCCCAAGTCTCCCGATAAAAATGGTACCTCACTTGTAGTGGTAGGCCTAGCGCCCGCGAAAGGATATGCCCCAAAACACAACGTGGACACATCAAATTTTTCCACAGAGAAAAGAGGTGTTTTTTACAAAGTGCCTACCTGTGGATTTTGGCCTCTAACTCACCCGGCATCTGGGGAAACCTAGCAAACCTGTGCATTTTTTAAAACTAGACACCTAGTGGAATTCAAGATGGGGTGACTTGTGGGGCTCTGACTAGGTTCTATTACCCAGAATCCTTTGCAAACCTCAAAATATGGCCTAAAAAACATATTTTCCTCTCATTTCAGTGACAGAAAGTTCTGGAATCTGAGAGGAGCCACACATTTGCTTCCACCAGCGTTCCCCCAAGCCTCCGATAGAAATGGTACCTCACTTGTGGGGGTAGGCCTAGCGCCCGCGGCAGGAAAAGCCCCAAATCACAACGTGGACACATCACATTTTCACAAAGAAAACAGAGGTGTTTTTTGCAAAGTGCCTACCTGTGGGTTTTGGCCTCAAACTCAGCCGGCACCTAGGGAAACCTAGCAAACCTGCACAGTTTTGAAAACTAGACACCTAGGGGAATCCAAGATGGGGTGACTTGTGGGGCTTTGATCAGGTTCTGTTACCCAGAATCCTTTGCAAACCTCAAAATATGGCCAAAAAAACACTTTTTCCTCTCATTTCGGTGACAGAATGTTCTGGAATCTGAGAGGAGCCACAAATTTCCTTCCACCCAGCGCTCCCCCAAGTGTCCCGATAAAAATGGCACCTCACTTGTGGGGGTAGGCCTAGCGCCCGCGACAGGAAAAGCCCCAAAACACAACGTGGACACATCACATTTTCACAAAGAAAACAGAGCTGTTTTTTGCAAAGTGCCTACCTGTGGATTTTGGCCTCTAACTCAGCCGGCACCTAGGGAAACCTAGCAAACCTGCACAGTTTTGAAAACTAGACACCTAGGGGAATCCACGATGGGGTGACTTGTGGGGCTCTGACCAGGTTCTGTTACCCAGAATCCTTTGCAAACCTCACAATTTCGCCAAAAAACACTTTTTCCTCTCATTTCGGTGACAGAAAGATCGTAATCTGAGAGGAGCCACAAACTTCCTTCCACCCACCGTTTTCCCAAGTCTCCCGATAAAAAATGGTTCCTCAGTTGTGGGGTTAGGCCTAGCGCCCGCGACAGGATAAGCCCCAAAACACAACGTGGACACATCACATTTTCACAAAGAAAACAGAGCTGTTTTTTGCAAAGTGCCCACCTGTGGATTTTGGCCTCTAACTCAGCCGGCACCTAGGGAAACCTAGCAAACCTGCACAGTTTTGAAAACTAGACACCTAGGGGAATCCAGGATGGGGTGACTTGTGGGGCTCTGACCAGGTTCCGTTACCCACAATCCTTTACATACCTCAAAATTTGGCCAAAAAAACACTTTTTCCTCTCATTTCGGTGACAGAAAGTTCTGGAATCTGAGAGGAGCCAGAAAATTTCCTTTCACCCAGCGTTCCCCCAAGTCTCCCGATAAAAATGGTAATTCACTTGTGGGGGTAGGCCTAGCACCCGCGAAAGCAAATGCCCCAAAACACAACGTGGACACATCACATTTTCACAAAGAAAACAGAGCTGTTTTTTGCAAAGTGCCTACCTGTGGATTTTGGCCACTAACTCAGCCGGCACCTAGGGAAACCTAGCAAACCTGTGCAGTTTTGAAAACTAGACACCTAGGGGAATCCAAGATAGGGTGACTTGTGGGGTTCTGACCAGGTTCTGTTACCCAGAATCCTTTGCAAACCTCAAAATTTGGCCAAAAAAACACTTTTTCCTCTCATTCCAGTGACAGAAAGTTCTGGAATCTGAAAGGAGCCACAAATTTCCTCCCACCCAGCGTTCCCCCAAGTCTCCCGATAAAAATGGTACCTCACTTGTAGGGGTAGGCCTAGTGCCTGCGAAAGGATATGCCCCAAAACACAACGTGGACACATCAAATTTTCCACAGAAAAAAGAGGTGTTTTTTACAAAGTGCCTACCTGTGGATTTTGGCCTCTAACTCACCCGGCATCTGGGGAAACCTAGCAAACCAGTGCATTTTTTAAAACTAGACACCTAGGGGAATTCAAGATGGGGTGACTTGTGGGGCTCTGACTAGGTTCTATTACCCAGAATCCTTTGCAAACCTCAAAATTTGGCCTAAAAAACATCTTTTCCTCTCATTTCAGTGACAGAAAGTTCTGGAATCTGAGAGGAGCCACAAATTTCCTTCCACCCAGCGTTCCCCCAAGCCTCCGATAGAAATGGTACCTCACTTGTGGGGGTAGGCCTAGCGCCCGTGGCAGGAAAAGCCCCAAATCACAACGGGGACACATCACATTTTCACAAAGAAAACAGAGCTGTTTTTTGCAAAGTGCCTACCTGTGGATTTTGGCCTCAAACTCAGCCGGCACCTAGGGAAACCTAGCAAACCTGCACAGTTTTGAAAACTAGACACCTAGGGGAATCCAAGATGGGGTGACTTGTGGGGCTTCGACCAGGTTCTGTTACCCAGAATCCTTTGCAAACCTCAAAATTTGGCCCAAAAAACACTTTTTCCTCTCATTTCGGTGACAGAATGTTCTGGAATCTGAGAGGAGCCACAAATTTCCTTCCACCCAGCGCTCCCCCAAGTGTCCCGATAAAAATGGCACCTCACTTGTGGGGGTAGGCCTAGCGCCCGCGACAGGAAAAGCCCCAAAACACAACGTGGACACATCACATTTTCACAAAGAAAACAGAGCTGTTTTTTGCAAAGTGCCTACCTGTGGATTTTGGACACTAACTCAGCCGGCAACTAGGGAAACCTAGCAAACCTGTGCAGTTTTGAAAACTAGACACCTAGGGGAATCCAAGATGGGGTGACTTGTGGGGCTCTGACCAGGTTCTGTTACCAAGAATCCTTTGCAAACCTCACAATTTGGCCAAAAAACACTTTTTCCTTTCATTTCGGTGACAGAAAGATCGTAATCTGAGAGGAGCCACAAATTTCCTTCCACCCACCGTTGCCCCAAGTCTCCCGATAAAAAATGGTTCCTCACTTGTGGGGGTAGGCCTAGCGCCCGCGACAGAATAAGCCCCAAAACCCAACGTGGACACATCAAATTTTCACAAAGAAAACAGAGCTGTTTTTTGCAAAGTGCCCACCTGTGGATTTTGGCCTCTAACTCAGCCGGCACCTAGGGAAACCTAGCAAACCTGCGCAGTTTTGAAAACAAGACACCTAGGGGAATCCAAGATGGGGTGACTTGTGGGGCTCTGACCAGGTTCCGTTACCCAGAATCCTTTACATACCTCAAAATTTGGCCAAAAAAACACTTTTTCCTCTCATTCCTGTGACAGAAAGTTCTGGAATCTGAAAGGAGCCACAAATTTCCTCCCACCCAGCGTTCACCCAAGTCTCCCGATAAAAATGGTACCTCACTTGTAGTGGTAGGCCTAGCGCCCGCGAAAGGATATGCACCAAGACACAACGTGGACACATCAAATTTTTCCACTGAAAAAAGAGGTGTTTTTTACAAAGTGCCTACCTGTGGATTTTGGCCTCTAACTCACCCGGCATCTGGGGAAACCTAGCAAACCTGTGCATTTTTTAAAACTAGACACCTAGGGGAATTCAAGATGGGGTGACTTGTGGGGCTCTGACTAGGTTCTATTACCCAGAATCCTTTGCAAACCTCAAAATATGGCCTAAAAAACATATTTTCCTCTCATTTCAGTGACAGAAAGTTCTGGAATCTGAGAGGAGCCACACATTTGCTTCCACCAGCGTTCCCCCAAGCCTCCGATAGAAATGGTACCTCACTTGTGGGGGTAGGCCTAGCGCCCGCGGCAGGAAAAGCCCCAAATCACAACGTGGACACATCACATTTTCACAAAGAAAACAGAGGTGTTTTTTGCAAAGTGCCTACCTGTGGATTTTGGCCTCAAACTCAGCCGACACCTAGGGAAACCTAGCAAACCTGCACAGTTTTGAAAACTAGACACCTAGGGGAATCCAAGATGGGGTGACTTGTGGGGCTCTGACCAGGTTCTGTTACCCAGAATCCTTTGCAAACCTCACAATTTGGCCAAAAAACACTTTTTCCTCTCATTTCGGTGACAGAAAGATCGTAATCTGAGAGGAGCCACAAACTTCCTTCCACCCACCGTTTTCCCAAGTCTCCCGATAAAAAATGGTTCCTCATTTGTGGGGTTAGGCCTAGCGCCCGCGACAGGATAAGCCCCAAAACACAACGTGGACACATCACATTTTCACAAAGAAAACAGAGCTGTTTTTTGCAAAGTGCCCACCTGTGGATTTTGGCCTCTAACTTAGCCGGCACCTAGGGAAATCTAGCAAACCTGCACAGTTTTGAAAACTAGACACCTAGGGGAATCCAAGATGGGGTGACTTGTGGGGCTCTGACCAGGTTCCGTTACCCAGAATCCTTTACATACCTCAAAATTTGGCCAAAAAAACACTTTTTCCTCTCATTTCGGTGACAGAAAGTTCTGGAATCTGAGAGGAGCCAGAAAATTTCCTTTCACCCAGCGTTTCCCCAAGTCTCCCGATAAAAATGGTAATTCACTTGTGGGGGTAGGCCTAGCGCCCGCGAAAGCAAATGCCCCAAAACACAACGTGGACACATCACATTTTCACAAAGAAAACAGAGCTGTTTTTTGCAAAGTGCCTACCTGTGCATTTTGGCCTCTAACTCAGCCGGCACCTAGGGAAACCTAGCAAACCTGCACAGTTTTGAAAACTAGACACCTAGAGGAATCCAAGATGGGGTGACTTGTGGGGCTCTGACCAGGTTCTGTTACCCAGAATCCTTTGCAAACCTCACAATTTGGCCAAAAAACACTTTTTCCTCTCATTTCGGTGACAGAAAGAAAGTAATCTGAGAGGAGCCACAAACTTCCTTCCACCCATCGTTTTCCCAATTCTCCCGATAAAAAATGGTTCCTCACTTGTGGGGGTAGGCCTAGCGCCCGCGACAGGATAAGCCCCAAAACACAACGTGGACACATCACATTTTCACAAAGAAAACAGAGCTGTTTTTTGCAAAGTGCCCACCTGTGGATTTTGGCCTCTAACTCAGCCGGCACCTAGGGAAACCTAGCAAACCTGCGCAGTTTTGAAAACTAGACACCTAGGGGAATCCAAGATGGGGTGACTTGTGGGGCTCTGACCAGGTTCCGTTACCCAGAATCCTTTACATACCTCAAAATTTGGCCAAAAAAACACTTTTTCCTCTCATTTCGGTGACAGAAAGTTCTGGAATCTGAGAGGAGCCAGAACATTTCCTTTCACCCAGCGTTCCCCCAAGTCTCCCGATAAAAATGGTAATTCACTTATGGGGGTAGGCCTAGCGCCCGCGACAGGATAAGCCCCAAAACACAACGTGGACACATCACATTTACACAAAGAAAACAGAGCTGTTTTTTGCAAAGTGCCCACCTGTGGATTTTGGCCTCTAACTCAGCCGGCACCTAGGGAAACCTAGCAAACCTGCGCAGTTTTGAAAACTAGACACCTAGGGGAATCCAAGATGGGGTGACTTGTGGGGCTCTGACCAGGTTCCGTTACCCAGAATCCTTTACATACCTCAAAATTTGGCCAAAAAAACACTTTTTCCTCTCATTTCGGTGACAGAAAGTTCTGGAATCTGAGAGGAGCCAGAACATTTCCTTTCACCCAGCGTTCCCCCAAGTCTCCCGATAAAAATGGTAATTCACTTATGGGGGTAGGCCTAGCGCCCGCGAAAGCAAATGCCCCAAAACACAACGTGGACACATCACATTTTCACAAAGAAAACAGAGCTGTTTTTTGCAAAGTGCCCACCTGTGGATTTTGGCCTCTAACTCAGCCGGCACCTAGGGAAACCTAGCAAACCTGCTCAGTTTTGAAAACTAGACACCTAGGGGAATCCAAGATGGGGTGACTTGTTGGGCTCTGACCAGGTTCCGTTACCCAGAATCCTTTACATACCTCAAAATTTGGCCAAAAAAACACTTTTTCCTCTCATTTCGGTGACAGAAAGTTCTGGAATCTGAGAGGAGCCAGAAAATTTCCTTTCACCCAGCGTTCCCCCAAGTCTCCCGATAAAAATGGTAATTCACTTGTGGGGGTAGGCCTAGCGCCCGTGAAAGCAAATGCCCCAAAACACAACGTGGACACATCACATTTTCACAAAGAAAACAGAGCTGTTTTTTGCAAAGTGCCTACCTGTGGATTTTGGCCACTAACTCAGCCGGCACCTAGGGAAACCTAGCAAACCTGCGCAGTTTTGAAAACTAGACACCTAGGGGAATCCAAGATGGGGTGACTTGTGGGGCTCTGACCAGGTTCCGTTACCCAGAATCCTTTACATACCTCAAAATTTGGCCAAAAAAACACTTTTTCCTCTCATTTCGGTGACAGAAAGTTCTGGAATCTGAGAGGAGCCAGAAAATTTCCTTTCACCCAGCGTTCCCCCAAGTCTCCCGATAAAAATGGTAATTCACTTGTGGGGGTAGGCCTAGCGCCCGCGAAAGCAAGTGCCCCAAAACACAACGTGGACACATCACATTTTCACAAAGAAAACAGAGCTGTTTTTTGCAAAGTGCCTACCTGTGGATTTTGGCCACTAACTCAGCCGGCACCTAGGGAAACCTAGCAAACCTGTGCAGTTTTGAAAACTAGACACCTAGGGGAATCCAAGATGGGGTGACTTGTGGGGCTCTGACCAGGTTCTGTTATCCAGAATCCTTTGCAAACCTCACAATTTGGCCAAAAAACACTTTTTCCTCTCATTTCGGTGACAGGAAGATCGTAATCTGAGAGGAGCCACAAACTTCCTTCCACCCACCGTTCCCCCAAGTCTCCCGATAAAAAATGGTTCCTCACTTGTGGGGGTAGGCCTAGCGCCCGCGACAGAATAATCCCCAAAACCCAACGTGGACACATCACATTTTCACAAAGAAAACAGAGCTGTTTTTTGCAAAGTGCCCACCTGTGGATTTTGGCCTCTAACTCAGCCGGCACCTAGGGAAACCTAGCAAACCTGCGCAGTTTTGAAAACAAGACACCTAGGGGAATACAAGATGGGGTGACTTGTGGGGCTCTGACCAGGTTCCGTTACCCAGAATCCTTTACATACCTCAAAATTTGGCCAAAAAAACACTTTTTCCTCTCATTCCGGTGACAGAAAGTTCTGGAATCTGAAAGGAGCCACAAATTTCCTCCCACCCAGCGTTCACCCAAGTCTCCCGATAAAAATGGTACCTCACTTGTAGTGGTAGGCCTAGCGCCCGCGAAAGGATATGCACCAAGACACAACGTGGACACATCAAATTTTTCCACTGAAAAAAGAGGTGTTTTTTACAAAGTGCCTACCTGTGGATTTTGGCCTCTAACTCACCCGGCATCTGGGGAAACCTAGCAAACCTGTGCATTTTTTAAAACTAGACACCTAGGGGAATTCAAGATGGGGTGACTAGTGGGGCTCTGACTAGGTTCTATTACCCAGAATCCTTTGCAAACCTCAAAATATGGCCTAAAAAACATATTTTCCTCTCATTTCAGTGACAGAAAGTTCTGGAATCTGAGAGGAGCCACACATTTGCTTCCACCAGCGTTCCCCCAAGCCTCCGATAGAAATGGTACCTCACTTGTGGGGGTAGGCCTAGCGCCCGCGGCAGGAAAAGCCCCAAATCACAACGTGGACACATCACATTTTCACAAAGAAAACAGAGGTGTTTTTTGCAAAGTGCCTACCTGTGGATTTTGGCCTCAAACTCAGCTGACACCTAGGGAAACCTAGCAAACCTGCACAGTTTTGAAAACTAGACACCTAGGGGAATCCAAGATGGGGTGACTTGTGGGGCTCTGACCAGGTTCTGTTACCCAGAATCCTTTGCAAACCTCACAATTTGGCCAAAAAACACTTTTTCCTCTCATTTCGGTGACAGAAAGATCGTAATCTGAGAGGAGCCACAAACTTCCTTCCACCCACCGTTTTCCCAAGTCTCCCGATAAAAAATGGTTCCTCAGTTGTGGGGTTAGGCCTAGCGCCCGCGACAGGATAAGCCCCAAAACACAACGTGGACACATCACATTTTCACAAAGAAAACAGAGCTGTTTTTTGCAAAGTGCCCACCTGTGGATTTTGGCCTCTAACTCAGCCGGCACCTAGGGAAATCTAGCAAACCTGCACAGTTTTGAAAACTAGACACCTAGGGGAATCCAAGATGGGGTGACTTGTGGGGCTCTGACCAGGTTCCGTTACCCAGAATCCTTTACATACCTCAAAATTTGGCCAAAAAAACACTTTTTCCTCTCATTTCGGTGACAGAAAGTTCTGGAATCTGAGAGGAGCCAGAAAATTTCCTTTCACCCAGCGTTCCCCCAAGTCTCCCGATAAAAATGGTAATTCACTTGTGGGGGTAGGCCTAGCGCCCGCGAAAGCAAATGCCCCAAAACACAACGTGGACACATCACATTTTCACAAAGAAAACAGAGCTGTTTTTTGCAAAGTGCCTACCTGTGGATTTTGGCCACTAACTCAGCCGGCACCTAGGGAAACCTAGCAAACCTGTGCAGTTTTGAAAACTAGACACCTAGGGGAATCCAAGATGGGGTGACTTGTGGGGCTCTGACCAGGTTCTGTTACCCAGAATCCTTTGCAAACCTCACAATTTGGCCAAAAAACACTTTTTCCTCTCATTTCGGTGACAGAAAGGTCGTAATCTGAGAGGAGCCACAAACTTCCTTCCACCCACCGTTTTCCCAAGTCTCCCGATAAAAAATGGTTCCTCACTTGTGGGGGTAGGCCTAGCGCCCGCGACAGGATAAGCCCCAAAACACAACGTGGACACATCACATTTTCACAAAGAAAACAGAGCTGTTTTTTGCAAAGTGCCCACCTGTGGATTTTGGCCTCTAACTCAGCCGGCACCTAGGGAAACCTAGCAAACCTGCGCAGTTTTGAAAATTAGACACCTAGGGGAATCCAAGATGGGGTGACTTGTGGGGCTCTGACCAGGTTCCGTTACCCAGAATCCTTTACATACCTCAAAATTTGGCCAAACACTTTTTCCTCTCATTTTGGTGACAGAAAGTTCTGGAATCTGAGAGGAGCCAGAAAATTTCCTTTCACCCAGCGTTTCCCCAAGTCTCCCGATAAAAATGGTAATTCACTTGTGGGGGTAGGCCTAGCGCCCGCGAAAGCAAATGCCCCAAAACACAACGTGGATACATCACATTTTTCCGCAGAAAACAGATGTGTTTTTTACAAACTGCCCACCTGTGGATTTTGGCCTCTAACTCAGCCGGCAACCAGGGAAACCTAGCAAACCAGGGCATTTTTGAAAACTAGACACCTAGGGGAATCCAAGATGGGGTGACTTGTGGGGCTTTGACCAGGTTCTGTTACCCAGAATCCTTTGCAAACCTCAAAATATGGCCAAAAAAACACTTTTTCCTCTCATTTCGGTGACAGAATGTTCTGGAATCTGAGAGGAGCCACAAATTTCCTTCCACCCAGCGCTCCCCCAAGTGTCCCGATAAAAATGGCACCGCACTTGTGGGGGTAGGCCTAGCGCCCGCGACAGGAAAAGCCCCAAAACACAACGTGGACACATCACATTTTCACAAAGAAAACAGAGCTGTTTTTTGCAAAGTGCCTACCTGTGCATTTTGGCCTCTAACTCAGCCGGCACCTAGGGAAACCTAGCAAACCTGCACAGTTTTGAAAACTAGACACCTAGGGGAATCCAAGATGGGGTGACTTGTGGGGCTCTGACCAGGTTCTGTTACCCAGAATCCTTTGCAAACCTCACAATTTGGCCAAAAAACACTTTTTCCTCTCATTTCGGTGACAGAAAGAAAGTAATCTGAGAGGAGCCACAAACTTCCTTCCACCCATCGTTTTCCCAATTCTCCCGATAAAAAATGGTTCCTCACTTGTGGGGGTAGGCCTAGCGCCCGCGACAGGATAAGCCCCAAAACACAACGTGGACACATCACATTTTCACAAAGAAAACAGAGCTGTTTTTTGCAAAGTGCCCACCTGTGGATTTTGGCCTCTAACTCAGCCGGCACCTAGGGAAACCTAGCAAACCTGCGCAGTTTTGAAAACTAGACACCTAGGGGAATCCAAGATGGGGTGACTTGTGGGGCTCTGACCAGGTTCCGTTACCCAGAATCCTTTACATACCTCAAAATTTGGCCAAAAAAACACTTTTTCCTCTCATTTCGGTGACAGAAAGTTCTGGAATCTGAGAGGAGCCAGAACATTTCCTTTCACCCAGCGTTCCCCCAAGTCTCCCGATAAAAATGGTAATTCACTTATGGGGGTAGGCCTAGCGCCCGCGACAGGATAAGCCCCAAAACACAACGTGGACACATCACATTTACACAAAGAAAACAGAGCTGTTTTTTGCAAAGTGCCCACCTGTGGATTTTGGCCTCTAACTCAGCCGGCACCTAGGGAAACCTAGCAAACCTGCGCAGTTTTGAAAACTAGACACCTAGGGGAATCCAAGATGGGGTGACTTGTGGGGCTCTGACCAGGTTCCGTTACCCAGAATCCTTTACATACCTCAAAATTTGGCCAAAAAAACACTTTTTCCTCTCATTTCGGTGACAGAAAGTTCTGGAATCTGAGAGGAGCCAGAACATTTCCTTTCACCCAGCGTTCCCCCAAGTCTCCCGATAAAAATGGTAATTCACTTATGGGGGTAGGCCTAGCGCCCGCGAAAGCAAATGCCCCAAAACACAACGTGGACACATCACATTTTCACAAAGAAAACAGAGCTGTTTTTTGCAAAGTGCCCACCTGTGGATTTTGGCCTCTAACTCAGCCGGCACCTAGGGAAACCTAGCAAACCTGCTCAGTTTTGAAAACTAGACACCTAGGGGAATCCAAGATGGGGTGACTTGTGGGGCTCTGACCAGGTTCCGTTACCCAGAATCCTTTACATACCTCAAAATTTGGCCAAAAAAACACTTTTTCCTCTCATTTCGGTGACAGAAAGTTCTGGAATCTGAGAGGAGCCAGAAAATTTCCTTTCACCCAGCGTTCCCCCAAGTCTCCCGATAAAAATGGTAATTCACTTGTGGGGGTAGGCCTAGCGCCCGTGAAAGCAAATGCCCCAAAACACAACGTGGACACATCACATTTTCACAAAGAAAACAGAGCTGTTTTTTGCAAAGTGCCTACCTGTGGATTTTGGCCACTAACTCAGCCGGCACCTAGGGAAACCTAGCAAACCTGCGCAGTTTTGAAAACTAGACACCTAGGGGAATCCAAGATGGGGTGACTTGTGGGGCTCTGACCAGGTTCCGTTACCCAGAATCCTTTACATACCTCAAAATTTGGCCAAAAAAACACTTTTTCCTCTCATTTCGGTGACAGAAAGTTCTGGAATCTGAGAGGAGCCAGAAAATTTCCTTTCACCCAGCGTTCCCCCAAGTCTCCCGATAAAAATGGTAATTCACTTGTGGGGGTAGGCCTAGCGCCCGCGAAAGCAAGTGCCCCAAAACACAACGTGGACACATTACATTTTCACAAAGAAAACAGAGCTGTTTTTTGCAAAGTGCCTACCTGTGGATTTTGGCCACTAACTCAGCCGGCACCTAGGGAAACCTAGCAAACCTGTGCAGTTTTGAAAACTAGACACCTAGGGGAATCCAAGATGGGGTGACTTGTGGGGCTCTGACCAGGTTATGTTATCCAGAATCCTTTGCAAACCTCACAATTTGGCCAAAAAACACTTTTTCCTCTCATTTCGGTGACAGGAAGATCGTAATCTGAGAGGAGCCACAAACTTCCTTCCACCCACCGTTTTCCCAAGTCTCCCGATAAAAAATGGTTCCTCACTTGTGGGGGTAGGCCTAGCGCCCGCGACAGGATAAGCCCCAAAACACAACGTGGACACATCACATTTTCACAAAGAAAACAGAGCTGTTTTTTGCAAAGTGCCCACCTGTGGATTTTGGCCTCTAACTCAGCCGGCACCTAGGGAAACCTAGCAAACCTGCGCAGTTTTGAAAACTAGACACCTAGGGGAATCCAAGATGGGGTGACTTGTGGGGCTATGACCAGGTTCCGTTACCCAGAATCCTTTACATACCTCAAAATTTGGCCAAAAAAACACTTTTTCCTCTCATTTCGGTGATAGAAAGTTCTGGAATCTGAGAGGAGCCAGAAAATTTCCTTTCACCCAGCGTTCCCCCAAGTCTCCCGATAAAAATGGTAATTCACTTGTGGGGGTAGGCCTAGCGCCCGCGAAAGCAAATGCCCCAAAACACAACGTGGACACATCACATTTTCACAAAGAAAACAGAGCTGTTTTTTGCAAAGTGCCTACCTGTGGATTTTGGCCTCTAACTCAGCCGGCACCTAGGGAAACCTAGCAAACCTGTGCAGTTTTGAAAACTAGACACCTAGGGGAATCCAAGATGGGGTGACTTGTGGGGCTCTGACCAGGTTCTGTTACCCAGAATCCTTTGCAAACCTCACAATTTGGCCAAAAAACACTTTTTCCTCTCATTTCGGTGACAGAAAGATCGTAATCTGAGAGGAGCCACAAACTTCCTTCCACCCACCGTTTTCCCAAGTCTCCCGATAAAAAATGGTTCCTCACTTGTGGGGGTAGGCCTAGCTCCCGCGACAGGATAAGCCCCAAAACACAACGTTGACACATCACATTTTCACAAAGAAAACAGAGCTGTTTTTTGCAAAGTGCCCACCTGTGGATTTTGGCCTCTAACTCAGCCGGCACCTAGGGAAACCTAGCAAACCTGCGCAGTTTTGAAAACTAGACACCTAGGGGAATCCAAGATGGGGTGACTTGTGGGGCTCTGACCAGGTTCCGTTACCCAGAATCCTTTACATACCTCAAAATTTGGCCAAACACTTTTTCCTCTCATTTCGGTGACAGAAAGTTCTGGAATCTGAGAGGAGCCAGAAAATTTCCATTCACCCAGCGTTCCCCCAATTCTCAAGATAAAAATGGTAATTCACTTGTGGGGGTAGGCCTAGCGCCCGCGAAAGCAAATGCCCCAAAACACAACATGGATACATCACATTTTTCCACAGAAAACAGAGGTGTTTTTTACAAACTGCCCACCTGTGGATTTTGGCCTCTAACTCAGCCGGCACCTAGGGAAACCTAGCAAACCAGGGCATTTTTGAAAATTAGACACCTAGGGGAATCCAAGATGGGGTGACTTGTGGGGCTCTGACCAGGTTCTCTTTCCCAGAATCCTTTGCAAACCTCAAAATTTGGCCTAAAAAACAATTTTTCCTCTCATTTGGGTGACAGAAAGTTCTGGAATCTGAGAGGAGCCAGAAAATTTCCTTCCACCCAGCGTTCCCACAAGTCTCCCGATAACAATCGTACCTCACTTGTGGGGGTAGGCCTAGCGCCCGCAACAGGAAAAGCCCCAAAACACAACGTGGATACATCATATTTTCCAAAAGAAAACAGAGCTGTTTTTTGCAAAGTGCCTAGCTGTGGATTTTGGCCTCTAACTCAGCCGGCACATGGGGAAACCTAGCAAACCAGCACATTTTTGAAAACTACACCCCTAGGGGAATACAAGATGGGGTGACTTGTGGGGCTCTGACCATGTTCTGTTATCCAGAATTCTTTGCAAACCTCAAAATTTGGCCAAAAAAACACTTTTTCCTCTCATTTCGGTGACAGAAAGTTCTGGAATCTGAGAGGAGCCACAAATTTCCTTCCTCCAAGCGTTCCTCCAAGTCTCCAGATAAAAATGGTAATTCACTTGTGGGGGTAGGCCTAGTGCCCGCGAAAGGAAATGCCCCAAAACACAACGTGGATACATCACATTTTCACAAAGAAAACAGAGCAGTTTTAATGCCTAGCTGTGGATTTTGGCCTCCAGCTCAGCTTGCACCTGGGGAAACCTAGCAAACCTGCGCAGTTTTGAAAACTAGACACCTAGGGGAATTCAAGATGGGGTGACTTGTGGGGCTCTGACCAGGTTCTGTTACCCAGAATCCTTTGCAAACCTCAAAATGTGGCCAAAAAACACTTTTTCCTCTCATTTCGGTGACAGAAAGTTCTGGAATCTGAGAGGAGCCACAAATGTCCTACCTCCCAGCGTTCCCCGAAGTCTCCCGATAAAAATGGTACCTCACTTGTGGGGGTAGGCCTAGCGCCTGCGACAGGAAAAGCCCCAAAACACAATGTGATACATCACATTTTCACAAAGAAAACAGAGCTGTTTTTTGCAAAGTGCCTAGCTGTGGATTTTGGCCTCTAGCTCAGCCGGCATCTGGGGAAACCTAGCAAACCAGCACATTTTTGAAAACTAGACCCCTAGGGGAATACAAGATGGGGTGACTTGTGGGGCTCTGACCAGGTTCTGTTACCCAGAATCCTTTGCAAACCTCAAAATATGGCCAAAAAAACACCTTTTCCTCTCATTCCGGTGACAGAAAGTTCTGGAATCTGAGAGGAGCCACAAATTTCCTTCCTCCCAGCGTTCCTTCAAGGCTCCAGATAAAAATGGTAATTCACTTGTGGGGGTAGGCCTAGCGCCCGCGAAAGGAAATGCCCCAAAACACAACGTGGATACATCACATTTTCACAAAGAAAACAGAGCTGTTTTTTGCAAAATGCCTAGTTGTGGATTTTGGCCTCCAGCTCAGCCGGCACCTGGGGAAACTTAGCAAACCTGCGCAGTTTTGAAAACTAGACACCTAGGGGAATTCAAGATGGGGTGACTTGTGGGGCTCTGACCAGGTTCTGTTACCTAGAATCCTTTGCAAACCTCAAAATTTGGCCAAAAAACACTTTTTCCTCTCATTTCGGTGACAGAAAGTTCTGGAATCTGAGAGGAGCCACAAATGTCCTTCCTCCCAGCGTTCCCCCAAGTCTCCCGATAAAAATGGTACTTCACTTGTGGGGGTAGGCCTAGCGCCCGCAAAAGGTAATGCCCCAAAACACAACGTTGACACATCACATTTTTCCACAGAAAACAGCTGTTTTTTGCAAAGTGCCTAGCTGTGGATTTTGGCCTCTAGCTCAGCCGGCACCTGGGGAAACCTAGCAAACCTGCACATTTTTGAAAACTAGACACCTAGGGGAATCCAAAATGGGGTGACTTGTGGGGCTCTGACCAAGTTCTGTTACCCAGAATTCTTTGTAAACCTCAAAATTTGGACAAAAAAACACCTTTTTCCTCTTATTTTGGTGACAGAAAGTTCTGAAATCTGAGAGGAGCAACAAATGTCCTTCCACCCAGCGGTCCCCCAAGTCTCCCGATAAAAATGGTACCTCACTTGTGGTGGTGGTACAGGTGCCTGCAATAGAAAAAGGCCAATAACTTGTAGAGATTGAGGGGATAGCACAGCGAGTTGATAAGCACATATTTTTCTTTTATACATCTTTTATGCTGACTCTGCTTTGGGGTCCCATGCAAGTGAGGTATCATTTTACTTGGGGGACTGAGGGGAACGCTGGGTGTTAGGAAATGTGTGCCGCAGCGGTGATCCCACAAAGAAAAGTGAGGAAAATATGATTTTTTATAAAAATTTTGAGGTTTGCCGAGGAGTCGGGTAAGAAAATGTTGGGGGATCCAGGCAAGCCACACCTACTTGGACTCCTCGGGGTGTCTATTTTTAAAACATGTCTGGGTTTGGTAGGTTTCCCTAGATGAAGGCTGCACCCGGGACCAAAACCATAGGTGCCCCCCCAAACACAGTTCGTTTTGCAATAGATCATTTTGGTGTGTCCACATACTTATGTGATGTTCCAAACACTAAAATTGTGAAAAGAAATTCACTTAGGTTATGTTAAAAAGACCCCTCACCCACCAACTAAGTTGGTGGCATGCTTCATCATCGGGATCCCACCCGAGGCACCTAGCGTGTCACAGGTGTGCTGCGATGCCTGATTACAGCAGAGCAGGTTTTGTCATTTTTACCACACATACTGGTTGGATTTGGCACAAGTGTGAGTGATGGTTCAGTTGATCAAATTTTATTAACAAGAGATTTCACAAAAATGAAATGCACTGTTAATAACTGAAAGGCCAAAAAACTGAACCAATGACTCACAGCTCATAAGCTGTAAAGCCACTGCAAGGCACCAACCGCTTTACAGTCCATTCACACATCTTTCATACATGACATGCACAAGTTCATTCACGCCGCCAGCCACGGGCCCAGCACATTACAACACTCACATCAACAGACAGCGCCACTCAAGGGCCCATCACTTACATACGCCCACATGCCTGATACAGCAATCATACCAGCTGATGGGAGTGTGTGGACTGGTGTTTGGCTGGCAGTGTGTTGCAGTAGCCAACAGCAAAGTCAATATGTACACTATGTACACCCTCAACCAAGTGCCACTCCACACACAATGGCATCACTTTTTTCTTTTAAACAAAGAAACCACTAACTAATTAGAAATAATTACAAAACTACAAACACAAAAGCTCTAAGTACATGACAGAAATGGCAACCATGAAACTGAACACATGAAAATACAAAACAGGCAGTTTACACTCATGGTTGTTCCCAGTAATTCTTCTAGATGTGGGAATTCTTAAAACAACCACCCACACACAGTCCAGGCTTTGAAGGACAATCTGGGCAGTATATTCGATTCTCCCTCCGGATACCTCTTCGAAAACACACTCTACATTTCTTAGCTGGAAAGTCTTTTTTGGGTGTGGGAGGAATGTGCTCAGCAAAGCTGTGATCTTTCAATCTAGCCACATCCTCTACCACTGCTTCTCTAAGAACTCTGGCCTGTTCCACTACAATAAGGCTCCCACTGACTCCTAAAATTTCACAAATGTCATCTTTGACTCTGGACCTATCCTTAAACACAATAAAAGCATTAAAAGTTGCTAAGTGGAAGAGATGAATTGCTAACTTCTTATACCAACCATAAGACTTACGAATAGCAGTATAAGGTTCCAACTTTTGATCAACTCTATCTACACCTCCCATGTGCTTATTATAATCTAAAAAGCACACAGGCGTGCTCACTACAGCAACCTGGACCCAATCAGTCACAGGGGAAGTACTCTCATCATGGATGGTACTTAGCATGTAGACATCCCTCCTGTCTGAAAATTTCAAAGCTAGCAGCTCATCATTCTGCAAGGGCACTGCACTGTCCCCTATCAAGTTTTTTACAGACAAGCTCCCTTGGATAGCCTTTCTGGTTACAACGAATTGTGCCACAAGCAACAGTGTCCACTCTAAACAATTCCTTGAACAACTGCACTCCAGTGTAGAAGTTATCTACATACAAATGGTGACCTTTGTCGTCTACCAAGTTCCCTCACAATTTTCTCAGCAACTCCAAAAGTGGGAGGACAACCGGGGGGTCAATACTGGAATCCCTACCAGTGTAGACACGGAAATTATACACATATCCTGTACTACTTTCAGACAGCATATACAATTTAATTCCATATCGTGCCCTCTTGCTAGGAATGTACTGCCTAAAAACCAAATGACCCTTGTAGAGGACCAAAGACTCGTCCACAGCTATTTCTTTGCCTGGAACATGGATCTCTGAAAACCGTTCTACAAAATGATCAAGGACAGGCCTAATCTTAAAAAGACGGTCAGAATCAGGGTGATCTCGTGGCAAGGCTAATGCATTGTCAATAAAATGCAGCATCCTAAGAAGAAGCAAATACCGATTACGACTCATGGTTGCAGGAAATATAGCTGTTGCCATCAAGGGACTAGTAGACCAATAAGAAGCCAGTGACAGCTTCCTTATCAACCCCATCAAAAGAGTCAAACCCCAAAACCTTTTCATCTCCTCCAAATTTGTGGGAGTCCACTGGGTAGCTCTAGAGTGTGGCCTGAGTCTAGCAGCGTTGTCCCTCAAATACTGCTCTGCATACAAATTAGTCTGCTCAACAATCTGTTCCAAAAACACATCATCCACAAATAACTCAAAGAAATTGACAGGCAAAAAGTTATCTGTATTGACTTTACACCTCGGGAGACCAGTAAAGGCAGGCCACTCTGGCTGCTCCATGTTTGGGGCAACCCAGAGTTCAGGTCTTCTAACGGGAAACCTTTCAACCCCAGGTTGCTGCATTAATGGCACATCAGTGTCCTCCTCTAAAACAGGCCCTTCATCTGCACTGAGTGTGGGTCCCTCATCAGAAGATTCCTCTCCGACAGAAACTTCACTGCCAGAATCTCTCACTTCCTCCTCTGCCTCAGATGCAGAGTCCGTCTCATAATCATGATCAGACAATGACTCAAAAAGCATACCAGCCACCTGCTGAGCGGTCATCCTGCGGCTAGCCATGATCTTTCCTACGAAAATTAACTGGAAAAATGCACCACCAACAACCAGCACTGTGTAAGATAAGTAATAAAGTGTAGCTTTATTAGTAAGAGTTATAAACTCAAAAACGATACCGCTCACTTGCCTGAAAAAGCTTGAATCACCAGCAACTACTGTGCACAGACACAGCAATCACCAATGATATCCCACTAAAAAGAAAGAAAGAAAAGCAAATTAGAAATAAGACAACACAAATATCATTGTGCACAAATCTAAGGACGATTTCACACAAACCTGCATTTAGTACACCACCTACAAACATGTAATTCATGCATGGCAACAATACTCCTTTGGAGTAAATTGTTTTTACTTACCTAAAACATGCAACTATGCAAACCACAGGTCAACCACTGCCACAACCGCAAGAAGCCACAGCAAAGAAAACAAAAGCTTTGAGCTAGAACAAAAAGGAGATTTTTTTTTATCACAAATGCAAATACTTTGTCAGTTGACAAACATCCCACCATCAAGCATTTAGAAATTGGTGCCTAAGTGGATTCTGCCATAGGGGCAGATGGGCCTACTAACAAAATAGGCCTATCTGCCCCAAGGAGGGAAGAAAATACCTTTAGTAGTGTGTCCCCACGGGGAGCGACCCTTGTTCAAGGGGCTACCCCCAAACAACAACAAAAACACACATACACTATCCCTGGTGCCTAAGTGGCTTTTGCCCCTTGGGGACAATGGGCCTAAAAAAAAAATAGGCCCATCTGCCCCCGAGGGGGGCAGAAATGGCCTTGGTACACGTGCCTCCAAAAGGGGGCGACCCTTGCCCAAGTGGCCACCCCCCCATCCACTAACATACACTATCCCTGGTGTCTAAGTGGCTTCTGCCCCCCTTGGGGGCAGAAATGGCCAACAGTTCAATGCCCCCCTTGAGGGTGCGCCCCTTGCCCAAGGGGATGCCCCCCTTCATAAATAAACATATTTAAAAAATCCCTGGCATTCTAGTGGTTTCTGCCCCACTTGGGGGCAGATCAGCCTAAAAATAATAGGCCGATCTGAAATGGCCTTGTTACATGTGCCCCCAAAGGGGGGCGACCCTTGCCCAAGGGGCCGCCCCCCCTCCACTAACACACACACACACTATCCCTGGTGTCTAAGTGGCTTCTGCCCCCCTTGGGGGCAGATGGGCCTAAAAAACAAATGGCCAACAGTTCAATGCCCCCCTTGGGGGGGGCGCCCCGTGCCCAAGGGGATGCCCCCCCCACAAAAATAAACATATAAACAAATCCCTGGTGTTCTAGTGGATTCTGCCCCCAAGGTCAGACTAAAAATAATAGGCCAAGGGGGGCAGAAACCACTAGAACGCCAGGGATTTTTTTTTTTATATGTTTATTTATGTGGGGGGCATTGAAATGTTGGTCATTTCTGCCCCCAAGGGAGGCAGAAATAGCCACAACAAACATGCCCCCCACATGGGGGCGACCCTTGCCCCAGGGGCCGCTCCCCAACACACAACAAAGCAGAAATAAATACAAAAAGAAAATCCCTGGCGTCTAGTGGTTTCTGCCCCATCAGCCTAAAAATAATAGGCCAATCTGCCCCCAAGGGGGGCAGAAATGGCCACACAAACATGCCTCCCAAATGGGAGCGACCTTTGCCCAAGGGGCCGCTCCCCAACATAAAACATTGCTACAATAAATAAAATTTAAAAAATCCCTGCCGTCTAGTTGGCATTCCTGCTGCCCGATCGCAATGCAATCGGGCAGCAGGAATGCTCAAAGAGACACCGGGGGAAAGGAAAACCCTTTCCTTTCCCCCGGTGCCTCTTTGTTTACAACCCCCACCCTCCGGAGGAGAAACTCACCTGTTCTCCCTTGAGGCGCTCTGAGGGATCGCGCGCTGACGTCATTACAGGGGGCTGGGGGGCAGGGGTGGAAGGGGAAGGGCTTCCCCTTCCATCCCTGCCTTGGCGGGATAGGAGGGAACCCCACGGAGGGAGCGCTAGTGCTCCCTCCGGGCTCAGGGCCGAGGACGTAATGGTTACGTCCTCGGCACAGGAGCACTGTGCCGCAGGAAGTAACCATTACGTCCGCGGCACAGAAGCGGTTAAATGTTGTAAAGCTTTGCATACACCTAATTGGCAGACATAATTTACTTATAAGTTACATGCACCCTGGGTCTGTATATTAAATGCTACAAGTGGGTTGCAGCACTTCTTGTGCCACCCACTAAAGTAACACTGTAAAACATGCCTGCCGGCCTGACCTTACAATTTGTATGTGCAGTTTTAACCTACCAGTTCAAATCAGCAAATTAAACCTGTAGCCAGGCCTTAACCTCACGTTATAATACTTATAAGTCACCACTAAGAAAGACGCCAAATGCCAACATGGCAGGATACATGGTAAAAAGAAGGACGTGTACGTGTAGAGTTTCACATGTCCGGTAAGTCAAAAAATCTACAAAGTTGTTTTTCATTATGGCAAGGCTGGCCCAGCCAAAGGAAAACACTTTGATACATTATACAATTTGGAAAGATTAACTTCAGTTTGAGAGCAGCTACAACTATGATTTAGGGACACATTTTAATTAGGGGTGGGTGTAACTGGTGCAATTCTCTCTATTGTCATTATGAGTAAATACTGCGAAGTTATTCCATCATTTAGCCCTATTTTCTAGGTGAAAAATGCACCATTGGGTCCAAAATAGGCCCATGGATGCATTTTGCGCAAATAGTTGGACTGGGCAATCAATTCTGCTCTACCAGCGAAGTTGGTGGAAATATGGCTACTCTGCATTACACTTGTAACGCGGAGTTCCGGCCAAATTCTGAAAACCACCACATGGTGGAGTTGTTTTCTTGTCCATGACTCACCAATGGTAAGTTGGTGAGTGAGAATTGACGTCCCCTGGCATGATTTCTGGGCGATAGGGGGTCACCCGGTGAGATTTTCTCACCGCTAATGGTCACAACCATTTGCGGAAAGAAAGCTGCCACTTGAGTAGAAAATCTACTTGAGCTACAGCAAAATCAACTGGAGCAGCAGCACCCTCTGGTGCACCGCATGGTGCAGATTTTGCAGAACGAGCTCCTGGCACTAAAAATCAGTAGGAGCTGGGCAGAATGTCAGTTTCTGTTGTTTCCCAGAACTCCACAGAATGTCTCTGAGTTTTCATCTAACTCTGTGGAATTTATTGCAAGTTCCACCCACCCTTAGAAAACAGTACTAGATGTTACTGGACATGAACAGCAATTGCCAGCAGCTGCTCACTCTCTCTTAGTTTGTTGTTTGTGTGCTCCTGTGGTAGGATTTTTTGCCCTAATTTACTCTGAATTACTCAATCTGGCATAATTGCATAATTTCAGTAATTTTGCTTCACAGGTATAATGCATAATTAGTGAAATGACTCTGATTACTAATGCATAATTACATTTTCACCAATGAGCCTTACTTTAATACTAATTTAAAATTCAACTTGATGTTAAATTACTATTTTAGGAATTTTGCTCATAGAACATTGCCATTTCTATTTCTAAGGCACATGTGTCTTTCTGACAGTGTTCAGTGTCACCTGATTGGTAATGGCTCTCCTGTGGTCTGTGTATATTGCTTCCAGACAGTGGATAACAGTCCTGAAGGTAGAGAGAAGTTTTTCTGCCTTGAGCAGGCTGGCCTAAGGATTTGTGAACAACCCTTCATGAAGAACAAAGGGGAGTCTACCTGTTACTGGTAGATGTTGCTTATACCTAGCCATGCCTCCTTTTGTCTCCCTAGTCAGCTTGGCTTTAAATCTGTTGAGTAGGGAAAGCTGCCCCAGATATTGTTGGAAGTGATAACAAAGGAGGGTGTGCCAATTATCATCCCTACTGCTCTAGGTGGGCACAGAAAGTTCTAACCAGGGAAAGAAGGGTTCTGCCATGTCAGTTAGAGGATGGCACGTTCAGATCATTTACAGTAAAACACATAGAAAGTGCTGCAAAAGTGGGCAGGGTTGCCATGGGTAACTTCCACTCATTGGTTAGAGAGTGGACAGGAGCTTCCTCTACCTAGAGACTGATACTGGCATAAAAGAGGGATCCACATTCTCCCTCTCAGAACACTCTGGGTCTATGAAGAATCAGAAGAAGGTCTGCCCTGCTGTCTGCTGTCTGAGGAACCTGAAGGAAGTCTGGACCTGCTTGCCTTGAACCCAGGACTCCAGAAGTGACACCAAGTATCAGTTGGCTGACTTGTGTGTGCTACAGGAACACAACAAGCTCCCAGAGACCTTTCCTACAACAGCCAGCTGACCAGTTTCAACTAGACTTGTCTTGGATCCTGCTGTTGGCCTCTGCTGAAGTGACTGTTGATCCCCAGTGCTATTCTCAAAGGACCTGGACCGTTGGATGGAACTAAAGTGTACTCCTCCAATGCTTTCTGAAACATGGGACTTCAAAAACTTTTGCCAACAGCGGACTGTGACCAACCTGCCAAGTTGATCCGACAAAGGTGCATTGCTGCTGGGTCAAAGATTCAGCTATGCTCTTTTCTGCATCAGTAAATCCAGTCTATCAGGACTTCATGGAGAAGGAGTCTGACCTTGTGGAGCCCTCTTCAGATAAGCCCACAACTTTCCCCGCTGGAAGCATCTGAGCTCTAAAAAAGCACCTAAGTCTAAAGATATCTCCACCAGGGGAAGATGTAAAAAGTATCCTGCCAATGAAAGACTACCTCTGGGTGTGAAATTTACATTTTTCTCTCTCTGAGCCAAAGGTCTACAGCTTCAAAGAGACCTGGTATAGCGGTTATCCATTGACATGGAGCCCTCTTCAGCCACAGCCTGCTACCTTTCCCACTAAGGATACCTGACTTCCATCACAGAGTCCAAGTTTGAAGGCAAGGATGAACCTGGTCATCGTATCTGAACTGTGTTCCATCAAAGTTGGCTTCAGCTTTTGACTTCATGGCATTCAAATGCAACTAGATGATTGTGGCTGGCGCATAATGCTTTCCAACAGTATTTTAAACCTTAAAGGTTATACATTCATTACTCTGGTTCTACTTTTTAGATTCTTATCGCTTTGGTGTAATTGTTTTCAATAAAATATTCTTCACTTTTCTGAATTGGATTGCAATTTTACTTGTGTGTATTCAAAAGTACAAATGGGGTAAAGAGAGCATTTCTTACTCATCATCCTCCTTTTTATGCAGAAAATGAGAAGGACCTTTCTTATCAAGTTTAGTGAAGAGTCGTGGTCCTTCAAAGGACTCTAGAATGCCCTTTATGAGAGGTAAATGATAATGATCCTGGGTTGTAACTTAATTTGAGCCTCTGTAATAAATGATGTGTCACTAATCTTATCCTACTTGGTACCAAAAACAATAGCGTCACAGTTGGTGAAAAAGAGAGAGCAATTATCCAATTTTACAAACTTCCTTCAAGGAAGGACCAGTATTTCCTTTGCTTTTCCTGAAAAGCAATAAATTTGCCCAAAAAAAGACCAATAACACCAGGGTCAGTTGGTATGACACAATCATAATCATTATAAGGTGGGCATTAGCATACATTGGACTTTGACACAGCTGGAAAGCAAGTGTGAGACTGAAGTGGAACAAAAGAAAGATTAGCCATTATGAAACCTGACTTGGAATCCTTTCTCTCATTATCTAGTGATCAGCAACTTCCTGAAGCCTAATAATGATTGTAAAAAAACTGAAAACAAAGATATTGTTCTAGTGTGCTAATTGACATATGCATTATGCCTCTGAAATCAAGATATTGGAAATTTCACAGCATAAATAAGAACGGCAAAAATACCAAGGGAAAACACTTCAGTATGATCTCTAAAAGAAACCTGAAACAGCAAAGAGGCTTCTTAACCCTCTCCTGATGTTAATGATGAACCATCAACAGCTTGAATCACTTCAGGATTCTTCGTAACTATCTTATGAATGAATATCATTCTGAATGACACAGTCCAGATCAGTGAACATACACAGGTACCACTATTTAACAATACAGATGTATTAATAACTTCTATGCTGCTTTTTGCAAAGTGATTGGTAAAAGAAACAAATGCTTTTAAGTGTTGTTCTTAGAAGGTCAAATATAAGGAAGCCAATGCACTCCTGTTTTTCTATTTTTCTCAGGGGATGACTGGGTGTGTCCTACATTTCTTTGTCAAATCTGAATCGTATGTCCATCATCACCACAAATTAGCCACAACCCAGCCTTATACTAGTGTTTGTTTTAATTCTCTGTCTTCTGATCTTGCCTGATAATCTCAGAACAGCCGTCCAATCTACAGTTGTCTCTAGACTTAGGGGTATATTTATGGGAAAGTGGCACAGTGCAGTGCAGACAGCCACCTTGCTGCACTACACTGCATCACTGGGAAAGTGCAGAAAAGTGCCATATTTAAGGCATACAGCGCATTCCTGACTATTCCCCCTGTGTTGCGGCACAATGGGCTGCCTACCTCCAACACAAGCACCCTTGGATCATTGTGTATGGGTGCCTCTGTTGCATGCATGATTGTTTTTGTGCAGGAAGGGACATCTTCCTATACAAAAACAACCATGGAAGGCATATTCCTCTCTCTATGTGTGCTGCAGAATGCAGAAAAATAGAAAGAGGAAGAAATAGAAATATTTCTTCTCGTTATGTCTCCCCAGGGAAGGCATAAGATTTTTGCGCATTCTCAAGTTCACAAGTTCTTGTTAATCTGGGAATGCGCCAAATCCAGTGGGAGTTGTGTGGGAACACCCACACAACGCCTATGCAATGCCTTCCCAGGGCAGAGTAATGCAGTCCAGTGATTTGCATGGTGTTGTGTTACTCCAGATGGAGCCATTCAGAGCCATACAACGTGGCTTTGCGTGACTTCAAATATCTGACTTAAGGTTTGCGTTGCTCTTGCACCACATTGAGTGGTGCATGAGGGATGTAAACTGGGTCAGAAATATGGTCCTAAATTTCAGAAATTCCATTTGATCAGAAGCACACCATACATCCATGGCACAACTCCGATCCATCATTAAATATGATGCAAGGCTGGTACACTCTGAAAGCAGATGTGACTGCATCACAACTATACTTCTAAGCCTTCATTAACTACTCATTTCAGCAAATATTCCCTTCAAAATGTGCTGTGTCAGACACAGAGCCGTACACAAAAATACTTTCACTACATTGGCAAAGCTACATTTCAGGCAGCTCAAGGGGACTTGGAATACACAACACCCTTTTCCCAGAACCCTCTATATTCGGAAAATCAATTCCTTGGATTTTGTTTCCAAAGTAGCCACTGCAGCCAGTACCTCTTTACCTCCAGTCTCAGAACTTTGACCCCTCCCCGCTCATTCTTTTGGAAACAACCCAAGATTACCCTTTTCACAATTATTAGACTAGGATCTTTAAAGCACCTTTCACACTTTGACAGCATTCCTCCTCTGGCTCTATATTTATGATTTTGAGCCGTTCAAACCCTCTCCCCACCTTGATGTAATCCTGATATTTTACTATTGTGAAAATGAAAAGCACTCATACTAAACAATCACTATTTAATGGTTAAATAAATACTAAAGGATCCCTTGCTACCCCAACTTGAATAGGAGCCTCTTGAGGTAATGGTTTGGCTAGAGCATCCAGTTGATGTAATGAAGAATCACTAGCAAAATTAGGATAACTTCCACAGGACTTCCTTTTTTCTTTCGTGTTTCTTGAAATTAATGTTGAATTAGCACAACTAAATTATTAGGTTAAAAAAATGAAAAAAGCTAAGAAACCAACTCACCTTTGATTTCTTCTTTCAAACTTCATTAAAAAGAAGTAATTTGATTTCTTTCAAATCACTTAGTTTAAGTTGCTAATTAGCAAAGTCAAGTCACATAATTCCACTTCCAAGCCACCATGCTGAATATTCCACAAGGCTTCCTCAGAAGAATGCTTCCAATTAGGAAATAAACATCTTAAATAAAAGTAGGAAGGTATCATAGTCTACAAAGAGGTATCTAAAATTGTCACCAGAGGTGTTGCTCAGGCCACCTCCAGTCAGTAAAGCAACCAACTAAATAATCCTCAAGACTCAGTTATTCAGTTTTGAATTAACTTTACAGGGTAGAAAGCAAAATGCACCAACAATTCTTCTAACATCACTGGCTGCCCAACAAATCATGGGGTACTTGAAGAAAATACTGCTATCATCGAACTCCAGAAAACTAAGGTCTGCATTAATGCCAAATTTTCAGGACATAGTTGAGGAATGATTGACCTGTGCTTGTGGTGAAGTGGGACATTGGGAAGGGAAACAGCTAAATCAGCATAGGAGTTGCTGAGTGATTGAATGTTATCTGTTTCTTTGAATGAACATATGAGAGAACAGCAACTCCACAGTACTCAGGTGCAAGGAGAAGCACATAAGAATATTTTCTCCCAAACAAAAAGGTCTACACATCTCACTCTGCTACTAGACTTTTAAAAATAGTGTAAGCAACTTTATGAAGTTGATGGCATCACATTCTCTCAAGTAAGTGGGGGATGAACGCAATAAGAAAAAAAACGAGCAAATATGTTGAAATGCAACAACCACTTATTAATGCCTTCTTTATAGATGTTTCACAGAGGAAAAGAAATGACAGGAAAAGATGTAACTTTATCTTGGGTTGGGAAGCACTCCCTTAATGCTATGATACACTCCTCACAATTCATGGAGCACTCCTAGCCGTGACCACAACTGTAGAAATGCATACCAGTTTAATTAGTGAGGACACCCAGCCAATCATTGAGGATGGAGTTCTGCGATGTGCTGTTTGGCTGAACAATAAGTGCACTGCCTTCACCTATTTGCTCGAGGCTTCAAGTAAGCTCTCGACATAGATATTGTGATGGCTAAGAAGAATCTCAAAATACAATAGTACAGAGATGACATTCACCTCTACCTGAGAATCTCACCTGACTAAAACATAAAGGGCCAGATTTAGATTTTGGTGGACGGGTTACTTCATCACAATGGTAATGGATCTCCCATTATTTCTGATGGGACTTATGATGGCAGACTCGATATCTGTGACCGTTGTGAATTAGGCCCTTATTGCCTTAAGCCCACAAGTATGCTTTGAAGCACTTACCAACTTTTTGTACTTGAATGCCTTTGTTGCAACCGCTGTGCCAAAACCATGTGATGTATTTAGAATTTCAGGCCTTCTAAAACTGGAGCATAATTAAGTACTAAACTGCTAACTGCACTGAAAGAGTCAGGTGCTTCTCAAGGTGCAGTACTAAATTATAGAGAATAACTTTAACTGGGCACTACAGTTCGACAGGAGCCACATTCAACTATATATAACAAGCTCTCATCACCTGGTCAGTTTTAGATTTTACCATGTTTATAGTTTTGTGAAGAATATGTTCAGAGGGGTCATATAATATTTGGACTTATACTTCATTAATGCCCACATTCCTGGCCTCTTGTGTTTGTTCAAGCTTGTACTTCCTTCCTGCTGTGGGATGTATCCTGTCTACCAAACTGATGATCCACTTCCCTATTTGGAGTGAGGCAGACCATCATGTTTCTGCAGGTAGTGCCTACCATTGCTTCACTGGGGTGAACCTTAAACCAGTGGCCTGACAGACTTGGGGCTGTTAGTGTAAGTACATCAGACCATCTGCTCTATTTAGAGAAGATAGATGCACTTCTTTTCCTCTTCAGCACCTCCTGGAAAGTGAAATAGTTTTTGTAAAACAAAAATGTTTGCTGATCAGTTGCATGAAACATGCAAATCGGCAAATTTTGAATGCTTTCAGAGGAGTCGCCATGGCAGCAGTTCCCCTAAAGGTATAGAGATCTTTGCCAGACAGGTGGAAATCTCTAAATATGCAGTAAGATGGTGGGCTTCCCATGAAAGTCGAAATCAGGTTGTGACTCACTTATTAAGTCAGTGCTTAATTTGTAAATAAAAACGTGCCGGTGCCCAAAGCCTTCCTCCTAAACATGCAGCTGCTGCAATTAAATCTGCGAACACGGAATACTGAGGCAGTGTAATCCTGAAGCCACCTTGGGCCTCTTCAATCCATATAAATCCAATCCCAGCCCCTTCAGCTCACTCCTGCAGCTTTCTGCTTTCTCCCATTGTGACACTTTTTTGTTTTTCCCTTCCTTCATCTTTCTTATATGTGTCTTTTGCTCACAGCAAATGCTTGAGGCAGAAGAATAAGCCCCGGCCCTCAAAAATAAGTGCTGGTGCTCAGCACCGGAAACAACAAGCACAAATTAAGCACTGTCCAAAGTACACAATAAAAGGGCAGTAAAAAAGCATTAGTGAAGAACTTCCCTTCGTAAATAGAGGTACTAGTCAGCATCAAAGGTGTCAATGTCTTGTCCCAAATATCCATTGTCAGTGTGCTATGAAGTCTTACATCTTTAAATGAGATAACACAGATCAGCAGTGTTAGTTTGACCACTAGAACATGCCTTGGCTAAACTACTAGATTTTTCAAAAACATGACAGCAATAGTACTTTCACTGGATGTAACACCATCCTGCATTTAGTGATTTCTCCATGACTGGCATGGTGCCTGACTCAAAGATTACTGGCCACAAATGAGATCAATTTAGGGAAAGGGTTATTATTGTTGAGCCCAAATATGTAACTTCTCTAAGCTACTGTCACATACAGCAATGTGTGCCAAAGATGCTACTGAAACTCAATCAACGTACTGCTTTTCACCATAAGCCTACTTCCTTGATGACATTGGCAAGGACTGGCCAGAGGATTTTCCTATGAAGATAATGTGAAACTGTAGCTATACTTATGAAAGGTATCCCTTTATCTCTTAGGCAAATCTGCTAATAATTCTTCTTAGAAATTGGGATACTGGTTGACTGAGGTTTGAGCCTTAGTCAAGCAATAACCACAATTCTAGTCAGGGCAAGGCACAAGCACACCCAAAGTAACCTGTGCTAAACCCCCTTGTAGCTTGGCACAGAGTAGTGAGGCTTAACTTAGTGGCAATGTGTAAAGTATTTGTGCAACCCGTTAAACAGTAAAGCAGTATAAACACCACAGAAGAGTTCCAAATCAGGTTAGAAAAATAGAGCTTAATTTAATAAATAAAACAAGACCAAAACAACAAAAAATCTATCAGTAGAGCTGGAGTTATATATTTTAAAAGAGAAAACTAGAATGTAGCCCCTAAAGGCATAAAACGCTAACCGCAGCTATCCAGTCTTACTGGACCTTGACAAAGTCAAAAGTTCAAGCTGACGGCAATGGAGCATAGGTCAGATACAGTCCCTGATCAGCCCACTGAAGTTTTACCTTCTCAGGTTATGTGCCAGGAGTCCTGTTTGCAATGGTGAGGGATGCTGAGAGCAAGAAGAGTGCCGCGGTGGGCAGATGGCATGGCATGAAGAGAAAGACAAGCATCAGGGAGGGACGGGCTAGAACTTCGCATTGGCAGTCCCCCACAGGCTTACAATGCTGCTGTGCAAAGAGATGGACTTGCAGAGGATTCTGCTGATTTTTGGTGTGAGCGGCATGGTTCCTGTGCAAACAATCCCATTCATAGTCACACAGACCCCAAAAGCTTGAATTTAGGAGCTCTAGAGCCACACCAGGGGCCCAGGACCTATGGGGCACCTCTTGGGGGCCAGGAACTCACTGAAAACATTGGGGAGCATGTTATTTCCTTAAGGCCCAGGTCCAGAGGCCAGCAGACTAGCCCTTTGAGTCACTCTGGGCTCCTGGGTTCAAGATAGAGTTGCAGGTCCAGTTCTACACCCCAGGCAAGACTGCAGCAGGAAAGCACAGGAGGGCAGAAGTTCCTTTACAGCAGCAGTTCAGCAGAGTGGAAGTCCTTGAAGCAGCAGAGTAGTCCTTCTTCCTGATAGAGCATCCACAGTTCCAGAAGTGTACTGAAGTGGTGGTATCGGAGGTCCTTCCTTTATACACAGTTGTGCCTTTGAAGTGAGAAGAAGCTTCAAGAGGTATGCCTTTGAAGTGAACAGATACCGTGCCTTTCCTGCCCTGGCTCTAGACTAACTACAGGGTATATGCAGCCCTTTGTGTGGAGACAAGACACGGCCTATTCAGGTGTCAGTGGGGTGGGCCCATCTCCTCACTCCCATACTGCCAGTGATGGCACATCCAGTCACACTTAAGCACCCATTGTGTGTGGCTGTCTACGACAAATACACAAAGCCAACTGCCAACTACACCCAGTTATGTGACCAGAGACAAGCTGCAGTCACCAAATGGCTGAGGCAATAAAATGCCAACTGTCTAAAAATGGTGTTTTCAGAATTGTAATTTAAAATCTGACTTCACCATAAGTTAGGATTCCAAAATTAGGATTCTAAAGTCACCAAACTCTTAAACTTAAACTACATGCCCAAACCTTTAAATACAATGCACCTTGCCCTCTGGGCTAACCAGGGTTTACCATAGGGATAATATATGTATTAAAAGCAAAGTTTGGGCCTGGCAACAGGTTGACTTTGCCATTCAAAATGCACACACAGTCACTTCAATGGCAGGCCTGAGACATCATTTAAGGTGCTACTTAAGTGAGTAGCACAATAAGTGCTGTAGGCCCACTGGTAGCATTTAATTTACAGGCCGTGGGTATATGGTATACTAGTCTACAAGGGACTCACAAGTGTAAATTAAATATGACAATCAGTTATATGCCAAACCAAAATATGTTAAGGGGAGTGAGGACAAGCACTTTAGCACTGCTTTGCAGTGGTAAAGCGCCCAGAGCCCTAGGGCCAACAGAAGCAAAAATCCAGAATAATGGATGCAAGCAGGCAAACATTTGGGGGAAGACCACCCTAAGGCTGACAGGCCTAAAAGAAGGTTGAGGCCTTCCAAAAGGTTTATTTTACTGGGTCAAAATGGCAGTTTAAAGCAGCACTGCAGGCAGGTATGGCAAACCTGAGACATGTTTTAAAGGGCTACTTTTAGTGGGTGGCAGAATGAGTGCTGCTGCCCACCAGTAGCAGTTACGTTACAGGCTCTGGGCCCCAGTGGTACCATATATATGGGACTTTTAGTAAATTAAATGAACCAATCAGGTGTAAACCAATTGTACCATGTTGTAGGGGAGCACAAGTATTTTAGCACTAGTTAGCGGTGGCAAAGTGCAGAGAGTCCTAAAGCCAACAAAACGAATTTCAGAAAACAGGAGGTAAAAAAGGAAAAAAGGTTTGGGGGAAAACCACACTAAAGGCTGTTAGGTCTAACATGTGCTGTTAAAAGTCACATGTTTAGCTCATGGTGTTAAAACCTATGGAAGAGACAAATTCAATTGTAGTCAGGTCAGAGGGCTGCACTATGTTTAAAGTTGTGAAAGAATATTGTGTTTGCCCCAAGAGCTATGTCAGGATGAAGGGCTCTATTTTTATGTCGCCTTGTCCACAATCAAAGTCTTACTAGTTTCAATAGCCCTGGCAGTAGTGGGTTATCTACTGTCAAATTTCCTTACTGCTTCTCTCATTTATCTATTTTTTAGCTTTTGTATTGCCCTGTTGTCATTTTCAAAAGCCTTTCCATGCTGTACAGCAGGAGGGTGTATTATTCATGCTAGGAACTGCATGTGCACTTTACTCTTCTCTGCATAACCTACCTCTCTTCTGCTTGTTATTCAACATGCCACACAAGTAGGTCTTTATATACTTTGAAAAGTACTCTAGGAGAGATCTGATCAACAATTTATTCGCCTAACCAGTTTCCTTCCTACGTGTAGCTTCTTTTCCATGCTAAATAAAGCAGATGGAAATTCTGGCCCCAAGGCCCCAAGGAGTTTAATCAGGATCCTACTACACTTTGTACTTTTTTTATGTGTACTTTTTTTATGTGATAACATGTCGGTAATTCCGTGTTATAGTATGCACCTGGCAAATATTGCTCATTAAATAATAGATTTTAAACAATAATTGCAACTGGTAACCCATATACACTGACTGGTTTCTCAATGTAGTATAATGGTAATTCAGTTTATAAAGTTCCCATTATTGCCTTCATTGACTACAATATTGAAAATTCTTAATTTTTCCATTCATTATCAACCACTGACCAGATACTCATATCAGTTGTCATGTCGTTATTGCATTCTTTAATAGGACATGGGGCAACTCCTCTCATATGTCATGGATCAATCACTCTGTAAGAGTCGACTCTGAAAAAAAGCATTTAATATCATCTGTACAATAATATATATCTAGGGTGACTCTTCTTCCAGGACATTTGTAATCACGTTAACCACATGATTATAACCCTAAACACATCTGGGAGCAAGAGTCCATGGGGGATACAGAATCTCCCTGCGTCCTCCCAGTGATGCCCATCCTGACTTTGCACCTGAGCTTCTACATCTATGATATTAGTTACATCAGACCAAATAATCATGTTGGTAAATGTCTAATCAAGGGTTATTCTAGATATCTTGCAGCTGACTATGTACTGTGTTTGGCCACTGGTGTCACCTATTTTATAGTACACAATGCTAGATTAATTCCATGATCAATGGATTACCCTTCCAGTATGAGGTTACATATGAGTCCAGATTGCCCACTAGATTTTGGGCATAAAAGCCATGGAAGAGCACACAAAGGCCCTGATTTATACTTTTTGACGCAACCTGCGTTAAAATGTTTACCGACGGCTAGTGCCATTCCTGGACGCCAGCCGGGCGTCATATTTAAGGAATGACACTAGCCGGCGGTAAAAGCCCAATTAGCGTCAAAATAAATGACGGGTGGGGGAGACGTACGGGAAACAGGAGGTTGTGCATCAAAAAATGGAGCTAGTCAGGTTAGAGTCAGAAAAATGGCTCTAACCTGACTAGTGTCATTTTTGGACGCACAACCCCCATGGACATGACTCATGTCTTAGTGAAGACAGGAGTCATGCTCCCCTACCCAAAGACATATATCCCCTGGGCATGGCCATTGGGCACAGTGCCATGTAGGGGGGCCCAAGTTAGGCCCCCTCATGGCACTTTGCAAAACAAAACCCAAAACTTAACTGGACTTACCTGGGATGGGTCCCCCCATCCTTAGGTGTCCTCCAAGTGTGGGTGGGGTGGGTGGGGGTGTCCCTGGGTGGAGGGAAGGGCACCTGTGGGCTGTTTCCATGGCCTCTGACCATGGAAAATGGCCCACAGGTCCACTAACGTCTGCCCTGACCCAGGCGTTAAATAATGGCGCTAAACAGGCTTAACACCATTATTTAAGGCCCTCCTCCTCCTGTGCGTGATTCTTGCACAGGGAGGATAATAAGGCGCAAAGGCCTTAGAGTCATTTTTTGCTCGGGAATGCCTATCTTGCATCTCATTGATGCAAGGTAGTTTTCCGTAGGCAAAAAATGATGTTAACTCCAATATTTTGACGCTAGACAGGTCTAGTGTCAAAATATTTGCGTAAAAAAATGACGCAAATTCAGCGCAAACAGAGTATAAATATGCCCCAAAGAGAGGCAAGCAGACACCTATTCAGAGACACCCTGAAACCGACCTAGTGCTAATTCTAACATAATCTTCTTTCTAGTAGAATATGAATTATCACCAAATAAGGCTTGGTTCCAGAATACCTCTTGTTTCCTTCGTCAGAAGATAGGATCTGAAAGCTATTCAAGAAAAGCTTCAACAAAAATATGTCCAGTGAGAGTAAGCTCCCAAAAAAAAAAAAAAACATGGGCAAATAGATGACACCATTCTACAACACCTTCCCATCATAGTCCTTGCATTCGAGACTCTGATTTCGCAAAAAGCTACTAAGGATTGTCCCACTTATTTACTTTTGAAGCGTAAGAGCTCAGTATGGTTGAACAACTGAAATGGAAATAGACATGCTTACGTTTGCTGGTTTTGAAGTGGGACTTTTTGTTGAAAAACCAATGCTCCCAGTTTGCATCCTTTTAGCTCCAAAGTCTGAAAGGACGAACCTCGCCTACAGTTCACCATTTTCTGTAACGTTCACCTTTTCCGGGGACTCCGTGTTTCTATTTCTGGACCCTCATTCAGTTGTGTTTTTATTATCCAGTTTCATCTCTGGCCTATTTGCTTTTTGCCGCCAAATCATGCAGCTGCAACATGAACCTCCTGTTGAGTACAAATTATTTTATTCAAACAAGAGGAAATGACCGAGCTGAGATTTGTTTTAGATCACTACCATAGCATGAGTGAAAAATCATAAAAATCAGTTCATAAAATGTTTTCAACACACACCTTTGTCGGTATGTTAACAAAATCTTTCAAGGTCTTATGTTGCTTTTGAACTCCACCCATGTCTATTGCAGAAAATATCCGTGATCCCATTTCCATGTTTGTCCTTGATATTTTGGGTCAAATGTTAGGCTAACTGACCGGTCGCTATAAGAAAGGTTAAAACTTCTCTTTTAAGATCAGGGTTGCCAATGGCCCTACTGAAAAAAATAACAAAATAGCATGCAAATTGCATTTATCAATCACATTAAAAATCCAGCTTTCTTGCACTATTATGAGTCGACACTGTTTTAAAATGCCTTCCAAAAATCTTTTTCTCTCTGGTCAACTTCGGGGTTCAGGGAAATAGCACGCAAGAAACCACGGAGCCCACCAGTGAAAGGAAGGCACTGCACAAAAGAAATATGCTCTGTCGGACCCAAAATGCTAAATCGGCATTTTCCAACTCAGCACAAGCACTTTGTCGTAATCAGCAAAAGACCTCAGGCCTCATTAATCTGCAGTACAAACGAGCCTCAACTGATGAATGGCCTCCTGCACCACCACGCCCTGGAAGGCGGTGCAAACATCTAATTTTTTATGTAGGAAACTCAAAATATGGGGTGCCAAATAAGGGGGTTGTAACAAATGTGGAAAAAAGTTAAGAGGGTGAACAGGTATCCAAGCCCTACATTTTTAAGGTCTTGAGTCCAGTTTTCCCTTATCCCCAATGTTACTCTGCTTATACCATAGACGTCACCTCAAGTGTGTATGTCCTCCAGGTGGCAATGTGAAGCCCAATGGCATTAAAGCCCGTAATCCAAAGGAGTCACCTGAGGCAGTTGGCTAGTGGCTGGCTGGGAGATATCATTCAGTTTTTAAAGTCAAAACATGTGGAAGATGGAGCTGATGGGCAAAGAAAGGAAAAAAGAAGAAATACAGAAGCACAAATAGGATCTGGGAAAACCCGATGTAAGAAATTGGGTTATTGGTTTGTGAACGCTTAACTTTTACTAATAAAATATTCATGTGTATTTGATTATGATTCTGCATAGAAATGAATTAACATTGAAAGATAATGCGTGACTTGAAAATGTGCCCACTTGAGTGGCCTACATTAATCACGAAGTGCCCTTATTGAATGCTTATCAATATAAATTGATGTGCTCATGTTTAGATTAATGTAGTAGTGTGTTATATTAATAATTTCCTATTATGTATTTGCTTTGCTAACTGTAGGCCCTAAGTTAGCGAGGTTTGGGTCTAGTTGCACAGCCTCATGTTATGTTGCACTGTTCAAATAATTCACATAAAATGGCTGTTTAGAGAAATAATTCATGTATTGTTTTCCACTGCCTTGACCAAATGCTAGCGGATGTCGGTCGTTTTTCCATGAGAAACTGCTTGTAGAATCATGTTGTTCTCAAACTGTTAAACATGTTAAATTGAAGCGTGAGGCAGAGACAATGGATGCAGTGACTGGAGTACGGATGAATACTAAAATGTTACCTGACGAGCCTGACGATGGGAACAGGAGAAGAGGAGCCAATTATTGACAAGTGAAAGACTGTTTAGTTATATCTTGGATTCACATATAACATTCTATTGGACTAAATATTAACAGACGATTCTTTGACCAATGGCAACATAGGAAATTCTTTAGGTGAATTAATCTTAACCAGGCTGCAGAGCAGGGTGGAGAGAGAACTTTTCCAAGACTCAAGAAGACTACTGCTTCACCCCTTTCTCATCCCTAGTTTGAACCAAACTATTCCTGATGATTTATAGATTAGACTTTATTTGCTTGCAAATGGTTTGGAAAGCTTAGAGCCCAAATTTTTCCAAACCATCCCTTTTTCTTGTTTCTGTTACTGATGCTGACCGAACTGATGTCCCACTGACGAAGATAATCACAGCTTGCCGATCCCTGAGGAGAGGTATAACAAATACTGATGTTTCTTGTTGTGTATTTGTCTTTTGTTTCTAGGTACCAACTGCTGCTTTTGACAGAGCCATAGTTAGATGTTTTTCAAATTCATGTTGGCTAAAATGTTTTGCACGAAGCCCAAACAGTTCATTCTAATCTGAGGTTAGCAAGGTTTATTCCATCAAACTAAACTGGTATTGATGTTACTCAGTTGCTGAAATTCAACTGTACGTTATTTCCATTGCACATTTACTTTTATTGTTGATTTGTACTCTGGTTTTAGAGAGGTTAGTTATTAATGCTTTAATTAAATTGAGATTCTTTTGAAGATTTGGTCAACCAGTGTTGTTTTTATATGTATAACATGTTGTTTTGTGACTAAGGTCCATATTTATACTTTTTTAGCGCTGCATTTACGTCATTTTTTTATACAAAAGTGGCGCAAACTTGCAAAATACAATTGTATTTTGTAAGTTTGCGCCATTTTTGCGTCAAAAAGTGGCACAAATGTGGCGCTATAAAAGTATAAACATGGGCCTAATTTACATGATATTAGCATTTTTAATCTAAGGAAATACATTTTCTAACTTATACTAAAGGTGTGGTTATTAATGACTAAATGGGTCATAGTGTGTAATAAGTTACTGACCCCAAAGATTTTTACTTTTTGTTTGATGATAGTTATGCTGTGTTGCCCTTAGGGTGGGAACTTCTTAAACGCAGTCAAAAGGTCCATCGAACCTCAACGCGTCCCCTTCTAAATTAAAGATAAGAAATCAAATCGGTATAAATTAAAGATGAGAAATCAAATCGGTCCCGGCTTACCTTCGAACTTAGAAGAAATTTTGAAGAAATGTCCACGAGAAGGGAGCTTTCAGTTGAGAAAGGCAGCAGGCAGTGTCCGAAGAGGATTCATCATCACCGGGGAACGCTTGACAAGGTCTTGGTGAAGCATTCATGATGTGGGGAAAAAGAACAGAGCATAAAAAGCTGGATTTCCAGGCTGAGGAGTTTGTTGTTGTCAATGGGGTCCTGGTTGCCTCAAGCCCAGTGAAGATTTTTACTTTTGGACTTAGACAATTTTTTGGAAGTCAAAACCTTCCAGTGGGATGAAGCAGCAATCTGTGTCTGTAAAAGGCTTCACCAAGGCAAATACTATCACTTGGAGGCCCCACTGATCTGGATTTGCTGCAGAGGACAAGAACATAGCAGGAGCTACCATGAAGTCAGGCTAACCAGCGATGCACTTTCGGTGAATCAGCTGGCAGGTCGGTCGTGGTCTTCTGTCAGTTATCCTGGTACCTTTGGTGGAAATGTTTCTAAGTCTTTTAGCGTTAGGCAGGAGCAGCACCTCTAATACCATTTCCAAGAGTACAGGATTTAGAGGCACCGGTTGAGGGTTAGGACTAATTGGACCAGAGGCCAGGTGTGGGGTTCAAGATCTCTTGAGCTTTGTCTGTCGCTGTACATGGGAGGCCAGCCAATTAGCCCTTGGAGTCACTTCCGGTAGTTCAGACTTCAAGAGGATGGTCTAGTCCTCCTTCAAGCAGCAAGTCAGGTCTTTAGACAGCAGGATGGTCCTCTGGGGAGCAAGACAGGCCTCAAGCATCAAGGCAGTCCTTTGGTGGCAGCAAGGCAGTCCTCTGGTAGCAGCAGGGCAGACATCTGGAGAACAAGGAATGCCTGAAGCAGCAGAGCAGTCCTCAAGGGAAAAGGGCAGTCCTTCTGAAGCCTTCCACAGGTCCAGGAGTATGCTGAAGAGGTGTCCTGCGGGTCCAATATTTATGCCTGGTGCCAGCCTTCGAAGTGGAAAATCTAGGCTATCTCATCATCTAGTTTTGAAAAGTTCTTCCCTTCCCCTGCCAAGGTGCTAAGTAGTCTGGGGGTGACATAAGACTAGTGTCAAGTTCCTTTGTGTGTGTGCTGGAAGCAGCCCTGTAAAATATAAGTTAATGAGGGAAGCGCTATTCCTCCAACCATCCTGGCAGGATATCTCATCCTGCCAACATCTAGTCCCCCTTTTTCCCCTTTGTCTCACTGTCTGGGAGGAATACACAAAGATCAACAGCTAAGCCATTCACAATCATGTGACCCAGGACACAGAAGCAGGCACAAAATGCCAGGACAAGAAAATGCTAAGTTTCAAAAAGTGGCATTTTCAGAATTGCAACTTAAAACCTGATGATTTTAAATTGCAGTCGATTTAAGTCCAAACGTGACATCCCTATCTGCTACCAATCGAAAGTTAGCATTTATTAAATGTGGTGAGGCAAATTAGTGCTATCCAGTGGGTGAGATAGGCTTTACGATAATACACTATCAGGACATGTAAAACTTAGACACACATGTCCTATTTCTTAAATACAATGCATCCTGCAATATGGGCATTTTAAGCCCTATTTTCAGGGTGACTTCTATGTATTAAAAATAAAGGTTTAGGCCTGTCAAATGGTTTATTTTGCCACATCAAATAGGCAGTTTTAGTACTGTACTACAGGCTACAATGACTGGGTGGCACAGGGAGTGCCTCAGGCTCACTAGCAGCAGTTAATGTACAGGCCCTGAATGCATGTAGCACTATATACTAGGGACTGATAAGTAAATTCAATATGTCGATCAGGTGTAAGCCAATTTTCATATGTTTTAGGGTGAGAGCACAAGCATTTTAGCACTGGTAACAAAATGTATTTCAGAAAATAAAAGGGTGGAGGCAAAAGATTTGGTGGAAGACCACACCAAGGATGACAAATCTAACACCTGGGTACATTGTAGGTGGGGCTCTTAGGGAACATAGGGGGCAGGAGAGCCTTAGCTGCTTGTCAAGGGATTTCAACACACACACTGACTCCATGCCAGGATACCCATGAGGGCTATAGGGCACTTTACAAATGCACATAACATAACATAGTACGCTCACAAGTATCTGCAGCCTCGCTTTGCACCTGCGATTGCTGCGCCTGCTCTTTGTGGGGTCCGATGGAGACCCCAATATGGCAGATTTTATTTTTCTGCAATCACTCTTATTCCAGCAGTACAGGTTTTCTAACAGTGCCTGGATTCCAACAGGTTTGTCAAAGTTCTCCTCCCAAACAACATCAGACACTGCAGCTGTGACACACAATTAGTCATGCTTGACATGCTAAACATAAAGATTGCCATTAGGACTGTAATCAAGGCATTGCTGGAGAATGAGGACAATAAAAAAAACCTTTGGATATGTTCAACAGTACTGTTTTCTTTTTATGCTGTCTTTTTTAAAGAGGAACCTTTTCAAATTGAAGATAAATGTAGTATTTTTAAAAAGCAAAAGTCACTCAGTGTGACCCTTAGGAGGCATAGGTGACAGACAGAGATACTCATTCTGAAATTCCTATGCATCTAGAATCAAATATTAAGGGGAACAAATCATAAAATCACCAATAAAGAATAGAACGCATCCCCCTTCATTAAAATTAGACTAGGTAATCATATAAGTAGCAAAGATACGAAAATTCCTCCATAGAGCAAACATAAATTATGAATTGTCTGCTGGAAATTAAAAGCTCAGCTGGAAATATAATCCACCAAGTTCTTGGATTTCTTCCTAATTCATCCTTGAATTGACAGGAACTCCCACAGATACATTAGCACCCTTCTCTCAAATATGATGCTCCAACCCATTTCACATTGTGATATTCTTCATGTTCCATCACTCTCTGGCTTTCACCTGGACCATGTTAGCAGCCACACTGATCATCTCTTAGGTGGTTAACAATTTGGACACTCCCTTCTAAGCCCTTGCCTTTACACATATTTTCATCAGATTTCCGTCTTCAAACCTTCTTTGGCTTATCTTCAATTTATCATTATGCCTTGTGTATACAGGTCTTGATATTTCTTGCCCATTTCACAAAAGGCATGCTTATCCACAACATAATGAATAGTTCTTTTTTTCCAAGCAGGAACAACAATAGTGCATGCCACCCTATCTTTCAGCAAGAAAAATTGTGTTTCGCTGTGACTGAGCGAGATGAGCTTTTGTAGCTCACCAACCTGTTTTTCACCTACTGCTTCCAGCATAACCCTTCCCTCATCGCCAGCTGGATACACTCACCTAACATTTGGTTGAAGCATAAAACAAACCATTTTCATGAGGGTGGTAAACAACAGCTTTCAGGTGACTAATTCCTTCTTTCTTCGGGAAGGATACAAATTCCTCTCAAACAAATTGGTGTCTGTTATCTGAAATAATTTCGCCTGGGCATCGCTATCTTTTAAAAATCTCTTCACAGAAGGCAATGACTTTAGAAGCTTTTATCTCTTTCATAAAATCAAATGTACCATTTAAAAAAATAATCCATTATTAAAATGGCATATCTAGTCTTTTGCCTCAGACAGTTCAATGGACCCTTAATGCTTATGAATACCTTATCCCACACCCTCTTAGGGAATTCAACAGGTGTAATGGGAGTCTCTGCTGTTGTGTGAGTTTTATTGCTTCATGTGCAAGGCACACGATTCCAAACACATCTCTCAATCTCCCTTCACATGCCAAGCCACCTGAAGTCAACACAAGCCCCTTTTTTAATTGCTGACTTTCCTTTATGTCCTTCAGGCAGTATCTCCAGCAACTTTTTCCACAAACTAGTTGGAACCGACAATATATCACACTTTCAAACAATCCCATTCACTATGGACAACTCATTTCATACCATCAAAAGTGTATTTAAACCCATTTCACCATCTTCCTTCAAAATTTCCCACCCACAATTTTAGCTTGATGTTATTTAAAACAGCTTTTCTCCATTCATCTTCACAAATGGATCCCTTACATGACTCCTCCACCTTGGCCACCATTCAGTCATCATCTTATCTGTATGCGCTGTCTCTTAACAGTAGACGTGATGACCTATCAGCATTGACGTTCTTGATCCAGAGTATATATTTGATGTCAGCTGTGAATTCCTGCAAGCTATATAACCATTTAACTATGCAAGGTATCTCCCACCCCTTTCATTGAAAACAAATACATATGTGGTCTATGGACAGTACGCAATTCAAAAGGGGTTCCCCACATGTACCTCCTAAAATGTTGCACACTCCACCATCCTGCTAATGCTTCCTTCTCTATGGTGGAATATATGTTTTCAGCCCCCTTCAATGTTTGTGATGTATATACCATCTCTGTCTCGCATCCATCACATATTTGCATTAGCACTCCTCTAAGACCATAGACCATACCCACTGGCATCTGTCACCACCATAGTGAGGTAGCTTAGAGTCAAAAAACACCAGAATCGTGCAAAATGTGATACTAATATGGCACCGGGCACAGTGTTAGGTCGTCATATGAACATTGCTTTTTGGTTTAGTTCCCAAAAATCTGAACACCATTTTAGGTGTGTGATATCATAAAATACAAAAGGGCCACCACAAGGGCGAGTAAATTATCATAAATGTAGCATTAGTCTTCCAGCACAAAATTTTAATTTTTTTTAGCCAAGGATTTCAAAAATGTTGCAATTTAATTGACTCATAGTACAGTATGATAAGTATGTAAATATATATTGTGGATTTACAGGGTGTACCACATAACATGCTCACCCCCCCTTAACTTCTGAACAGCTAAAGATAGAAATTTAAAACAAAAATCATGGTTCATCAAAAAATGTCTAGTTTATGTTGGTACTATTCAGGGGAACTTATCCAGGGTGTCCCAAAAGTCTATTACAAATTTTTAAATGACACACTGCATATGTTTGATTTATTTTTTGTTCTAATATAAAAACAGATTTTGTAACATTAAAAAAAATGTTATTGAAAAAGAATCAAAACACAAATTATATTGCTATTAATGTTTATTGTTATTTTAGTCAACAGTTTTTTTAAAGGTTACAATTTAGTCAGTCATCTAAAACATGCCCTCCTGATTGCATTGTCCATCACAAAAAAAAAGAGTAGTACATGGAAGAGACAATTGTTTACATTTAAAAGCATGGGTACACAATGTTTTACATCCACACTTAACACGTTCCTTGCAGTATTCTGAAGTATCAGGCAAAAGTGACCACAGAGGCTCTTGTCCAGATTCTTTCCTCGGTCATCCCACTGAGCTGGATTAGGTATATCTGGATACACTTTTCACCACTGAGACCACACATAACCTGCTTGGAAAATAGCACTCTTGCTGTGCTGTAAAAGAGTGGTATTGCTCATGCCTGGATTGGTTGGACTTTTTGGAGAGAATTGAGAATGGAGAATATGAGTCTATCTTGAAGAAATGATATGATGATTTAAGGTGGTTAAAGGATTAACCAACAGGCTCCTTTTTAAAGTGTATGCATTTTTAAGAATTATCTCTGGAATGGTTTGAGGGATCATTTCTCTTTCTTTAGTATAAGAACACGAACACTTTATATCTTTTACACTGGTTTCTCTCTTTTTTCTGTGATAGGATGGGGGTTATAAATTGTATTTAAAGGAAGATATTTATATGGTATTTTGTAATAAATTGTTTTTGAGATAATTGAAGGGTAATAGTGTGTATGTATGTTTTAATTTTTTTTTCTTTTTTATTCTTTTTGGTTTGTACCTAGGGGTGTTGTTTTTTGTAATTAGATATACCCAAACCCCTTTGGGGCGAATTAGGGTTACCCTCTATGGTTGGTAAATATGTGCTGTAAAAGAGCAGCCTCGCTTGGTGGCACAATATCTAGGGAGCTATTAAGTTTGGTCATCCTCATTCTTCGACACTCAGTAACAGAATCTGTTCTAATGTTCTTATTGTATAATCGAATTACAAATTGCTGAAGCTGACTAAAACTGTTATTTGAAATATCTGGTGGGCAATGAGAGAGCTCAATAAATGCTTTCATGGCAGCCTGCAATTTTTACCACTTTTCCCAAACCTGTTTTCTTGCCACGCCCTACAAAACAGATAAAGGGGGTCATTCTGACCTCGGCGGTAAAAGGCCCTTACCGCCGGTCAGAAGTCCGCCATTCTACCTCCGCGGCCGCGGTAAACCGCCACGGTCATTCTGACCCACAACTGACAAACCTCCAAAAATCCGACATCCACAGCAGGCCGCCACATCAGCGGCCAGTGGTAAACTGGAGATGACCAAACCTCCACCGCCACGCCAACAGAAACACGCCCATGTCATTCTGACCCACAAATCCACGAGGCGGTCTTTCAACCGCGGTATTCCATTGGCGGTACACACCGCCGCGCTCAAAATACACACACAGCTCCAAAACACAGCCACATTGGACAATTTGAAATACACACACCTGATACACATACACACACCACTCTCACACACCCAACACAATATAAAACACACACCCACATCACCCACAAACCCCTACGACATAAGATCAGAGACGAAGGAGAGAGAGACACATCACAGAATAGAGAGCTACATCACACAGAGGCACACTACACCATCACACACACCACATAGAAGCACAAAGCACCACACACCAACACACTCATCACCACATACACCACCCCACACCTCATCCACACCACCCCATGGCACCCCAAAGACACCCACGCTTTTCGGACCAAGAACTCCGGGTCATGGTGGAGGAAATTATAAGAGTTGAACCCCAGCTCTTCGGCTCACAGGTGCAGCACACCACTATAGCCAGGAAGGCTGAGCTATGGCAGCGGATCGTGGACGGGGTCAACGCGGTGGGACAGCATCCCAGAAATCGGGACGACATCCGCAAACGCTGGAACGACCTACGGGGAAAGGTGCGCTCGATGGTCTCGCGACACAACATCACAGTGCAGAAGACTGGCGGGGGACCCCCACCCACTCCACCCGAATTCACAGCATGGGAGCAAGAGGTACTAAACATCCTGCATCCTGATGGCCTCGCTGGAGTACACAGAGGAATGGACTCTGGTAAGTACAATCTCAACTACTTCACCCCCCCCCAGCATGCTAACCCCCACCACCACCCTCACCCCCAACCCCCCATCACACATCCTCCCTGAGAATGTCTCTCCAGCACAACCCACCCAACACCAACCCCTGCATGCCACCACAAACTATGGACACCCATCACCTAAGCATGACCACTGCACATACCCCCCCCAAAACACCCTCACAACACCTCCCCCAAGGGAATGGCAGCACTGGGGGACAAGGGCACCCATAAATCGCACGCAATAGCACACACAGAAACAATAACCATACTCTCTTACCCCATGCAGGACCCGAACGCCAACACACCGGTCAGGAGGGTCCAGAAATGTCCATCCCACCCCTGGAAGAGGCCCCCAGTGATGACAGCAGCCCTGTCGACCTGGAACCTGATGACCAGCCCCGACCATCGGGGACCTCTGGACAGTGGGTTCCCCACACACAGACACAGGCCACACCAGACCCAACCCCCTCTGGGACCAACAGCACAGCTCCCACCCAGCGGGCCCATGCCTCTGTCTCTAGGACAGGTCAATCAGCGGTGTGTCTGCCACTACAGGGCACCCAGGCTAACCCACCACCCCAACAACAACAGGGACCTGGGGGCAGTGGTAGTGGGCACACCGTCCAGGGGACAGAGGCCGGGGGACACCGGGCAACTCGGAGGGCTGCTGTGCGACAGGGGGGGGAGGAGAGGCCCAGGGAACCCACTCTCCAAGAGGCCCTCACCACCATCATGGCAGCCTACCACCACTCCCAAGAGACGATGGCGACGGTACTGGCCAGGTTCCAGGAGATCCAGGCACAGCAGGAGGAACGCTACATGGGGTTCAGCAATCAACTCACCAACATCTCTACCGCTATGGGGAGCATAGTCCAGGCCCTGAACCGTATAGAAGACACGTTGCGGGACCATGTGGCACCACACAGGGCCCCTGTCACTAGCCCGGACCAGGAACAGCCTACCACCTCCACCGGCGCTAATGGACAGGAGGCCCCACCACAACAACAGGCCACCAGAACCCCACCTCCTGCTGAAGAACAACCACCCCGCAAGAGGAGCCTGAGATCAAAAAAATAGACAGAGTAGGATGTCAAGACCCCTGCCAGCATGAGATACCCCCTGAAGTCATCCCACTGTCCCACATTGCCACCCTGTCCAACCTTGAACTGCCTCTGCTCCATCCTTCCACAGGCATATGGACAATGCACCTGTGAGACTGAGAACTGGACTCTGCCATGGACATTACTCCACCCCCACCCATCACCGTGTTAATATCATGTACCATTATCTAGCACTACAAATAAATCACTCATTGCACTGAAATCTATCAGGAGTCAGCCTGTATTATTTACAAATGTATAACACATTACAGATCAATTATGTTCGGTTAACTTTGTGTTGAAAACATACCGAGGTCAATAAGCATTAGTCCATGGGCTAACCAACCAGAAGTCACGCAGTGGGTCATACAGCACTGAAAAGGGAAGGGAAAATCAAACATCAGTCTAAAAGAACTGGGGGGAAATAGACAAAGTTGAGATGCAGGAGTCTTCAAGTAAATGTAAAATGGCGTGGGTGATTCTTACCTGTGTGCTACTGAAAATACTGTTGGATAACTCTGTCCCTGTTGTCTGTGTCGTCCTCTAAGTCTTCCTCCTCTTCACTCTCCGCAGGCTCCACAGCTGCTTCAACACCACCATCTGGACCATCCTCCTGCAGGAAAGGCACCTGACGTCGCAATGCCAGATTGTGAAGCATACAGCAGGCCACAATGATCTGGCACACCTTCTTTGGTGAGTACATCAGGGATCCCCCTGTCATATGCAGGCACCTAAACCTGGCCTTCAGGAGGCCAAAGGTCCTTTCTATGATCCTCCTAGTTCGCCCATGGGCCTCATTGTACTGTTCCTCAGCCCTGGTCCGGGGATTCCTCACTGGGGTCAATAGCCAAGGCAGGTTGGGGTAACCAGAGTCACCTATTAGCCACACACATTGTCCCTGTAGCTGTTCCATCACATAAGGGATGCTGCTATTACGCATCACATACGCGTCATGCACTGAACCAGGGAACTTGGCATTTACATGGGAGATGTACTGGTCAGCCAAACAGACCACCTGGACGTTCATAGAATGATCATTTTTCCTGTTTCTGTACACCTGCTCATCGTATTTTGGGGGTACTAAGGCCACATGGGTCCCATCAATGGCACCAATGATGTTGGGGATATGTCCAAAGGCATAAAAATCACCCTTCACAGTGGCCAAATCAACCTCCTCAGGGAATAGAATGTAACTCCGCATGTGTTTCGTCAGGGCAGACAACACTCTAGACAAAACTTTTGAAAACATGGGCTGAGACATTCCAGATGACATGGCCACTGTCGTCTGGAATGAGCCACTTGCAAGAAAATGGAGGACTGACAGAACCTGCACCAGAGGGGGAATTCCTGTGGGTTGGCGGATGGGGGACATCAGGGCTGGCTCCAGCTGGGCACACAGTTCATGTATAGTGGCACGGTCAAGTCGGTATCGTAGTATGATGTGGCGTTCTTCCATTGTCGACAGGTCCACCAGCGGTCGGTACACGCGAGGATTCATCCTTCTCCTCGCAAGTCCCAGCGGATGGTTCCTAGGAAGGACAACATGGAGCACAGAGTCAAGCAAATCACAGGTACGTTCACCACAGCTTGCATAGCACACGGTTATCTATGTATTGAAAGGCGTGTATGTGTGGCAATGCAAGGCCTAGGCCTGTGTGACGCAGTACAAATTATGCCATGTGGGCCCTTGAAATGGCGGCTGCCTGACCTGTGAAGTGGGACAATGGGATGTGAGGTCAATGCGCTGGCGTGGCGCACCGTGGCGGTAGGCGGTCGAAGACCGCTATACGAAGCCGCATTGGTTAACATTGAAGCCTATGGGTTTCAGGAGCCAATGACGAGGTGCGCCGGCGGTCGCGGTACGCACCGCCGCGGTACGCACCGCCGCGGGCGTGACCGCCATTTTCTATCTGATTAATCACTCGAGACCTGATCATCCACAGGAGAGGACCTATACTGCAAGTGCTGCTGTGACCTCGGTCTGGAAGTGAGAATGGCTGCTGCGACTGGGGAAAGGGCCCCTGCCTTCACGTCTGAAGAGTTGGAGAAGCTCGTGGATGGGGTCCTCCCCCAGTATGCGTTACTCTACGGTCCTCCAGACCAACAGGTAAGTACACCGGGTGCACATGGAATGGGCAATGCCTGTGTGGAGTGGGGTGGATGTAAGTTGGTGGGGTGGGGGGCGAATGAGGAGTGCAACGCACAACAGATGAGAGCATGTGCCATTTGGCAAAGTTGGTGAGGGGGGGCCAATCACATCTAACATGCAGTTCATTGATGAATGTTTCCTCCCACCCTGTACATGTCAAATAGGTCAGTGCCCATCAGAAAGTCGACATTTGGCGTGCCATCGCCAAGGAAGTCCGGACCCTGGGGGTCCACAACAGACGGGGCACCCACTGCCGCAAGAGGTGGGAGGACATCCGCCGCGGGACCAGGAAGACCGCCGAGTCACTGCTGGGGATGGCCTCCCAACCTAGGAGGGGTGCCAGTCGTACCATGACCCCCCTGATGTCCCGGATCCTGGCGGTGGCCTACCCTGATTTGGATGGGCGCTTGAGGACATCACAGCAGACACAAGGGGGTGAGTATCAGCACATTCTCCTATCTTTCTGCGCAGTGGAGGCGTCTGGGTGGGGGAGGAGGGCTGTGGGTGACATTAGGCCAGGGCGCTTTCTGTAGTGTAGTCCCCTCCCTTAGGCATGGCCCTGTGCTCCCGGCCCCCACCTCTGTAGGGTGACAAGTACAGCTATTGATGGTCCAGCATCACACATGTGCGCGTTTGTCGTCTCTAGACCTGTTGTCCTAGTCAGGAGTACTGAGTAGTGTACCCCGAATGCGCGGCGTAGTGCATGAGGCTCCTCTGTCTGTCCTCTCCGCCAACGGTGTTGACATTGCATGCACTCAACCTGGTCTTCGTTTTTCTCCCCACACCCTTCTTCTTCATCTTCTTGTGCATGTGTGCATTAGCATCATCAGGCGGAGGAGATTTGGCATCGGAGCACGAGGGAGCTGCCAGTCACAAGGCCCCGGTGGGCCCAGGAACAGACACCGAGGGCACCAGTGATCCGGAGGGCGAGGGGAGCACCACAACGGGGACCGGTGCTGAGACCAGCGACACCGACACGTCCTCGGATGGGTGCTCCCTAGCGGTGGCGGCAACATCCGTGCCCCCCGCCTCTACAGGTACAGCCGCCACCCAGCGCACCAGCCCCGCCCTCCCAGCAGCCCCTCAGCCTACGCTCCGTGCCCGCTCGCCCAGGAAGGCGGGCGTCTCCTTCGCCCCAGGCACCTCAGCCCCTGCCCCTGTCACCCCTGCTGCCCTCAGAGTGGAGCTCAGTGACCTCCTGAGGACACTCATTGTTGGGCAGACTACCCTTTTGAATGCCATCCAGGGGGTAGAAAGGGAGGTGCATCGGAGCAATGCCTACCTGGAGGGCATTCATTCGGGTCAGGCTGCCCATCAACGATCGTTCAATGCTCTGGCCTCAGCACTGACGGCAGCCATTGTCCCTGTTTCCAGCCTCCCTCTTCTGACTGCCTCCACCCTGTCTCTGTCTCCTGTTCCTCAGCCTATCCCATCCACACCATCTGACCAGCCTGCACACACCTCAACACCCAAGGGCAGCTCATCCAGACACAAGCACCACAGATCCCACAAACACTCACCCAAGCAACACCCAGATGCAGACATTCCAACAGTCACTACCACCTCTGTGTTCCCCTCCTCCTCGTCTCCCTCCTCCCTCCCTGTGACGTCTACACTCACACCTGCATGCACACCAACATCAGCCAGTGCTTCCATCACCACCACACCCTCCAGTACAGTCCGCACGCGTGCAGTCACCACCCCCACTGCCATTTACACGTCCCCTGTGTCCTCTCCCACTGTGTCTGTCACCCCCTCTTCCAAGACACACAAACACAGGCAGCCACCCACCCAACAGCCATCCACCTCACGACAGCCTACAGCACCAGCACCTTCACCCAATGACAGCACACCTGACTCTCCTACAACCACATCCTCTTCCTCCACTCCCATCACCACTTCTCCTACCCTTTACCTTGGTCCTAAAAAACTTTTCCTCGCTAATCTTAACCTCTTTCCCTCCGATGACCCACCCCCTCCATCTGCAAAGAGTCCCAAGAGCACCTCAGCCACCACCAGCCCAGCTACGAGTGTCACTGTTGTGCATGGGTTCTGGAGTCCACCCTTTGCCAGCAGTAACACTTCAATCAGCAGCAAGGACACATCCAGCCCCCCCCCCCCAGGGAAGAGGACCAGGAAACAAAAGGGCCGCCGTGAGAGGACTGACACGGCTGCCCCCAAGGAGCAAAGTTCGCCCACTTCACCTGCCACAACATCTAGGGGAGGCAAGGGCCCGAGAGCCACATCTAAGGAGCGAAAGGGCAGCAGGGCGGAGAAGTCAGGCAGCAGGAGCGCGGAGCAGGTGGGCCCCACATGCCACGTCCCAGCTGTAAGGGAGGACACCCATGGGCCCAGGACTCCGTCACCGAAGGGTCCAGAAACATCACGGTCGGAGGGGGACTGAGCAGGGAGTCCAGCCCAGGTCTGGCTCCCTGACTTACTGGATGAGCACCGCTGAACAGGGCCCCGCCGTGTAGATAGGCACCGCTGAACAGGGCCCCGCCGTGTAGATAGGCACCGCTGAACAGGGCCCCGCCGTGTAGATAGGCACCGCTGAACAGGGCCCGCCGTGAAGATAGGCACCGCTGAACAGGGCCCCGCCGTGAAGATAGGCACCGCTGAACAGGGCCCGCCGTGCAGAAGAGCACCGCTGAACAGGGCTCGCCGTGCAGAAGAGCACCGCTGAACAGGGCCCCGCCGTGAAGATAGGCACCGCTGAACAGGGCCCGCCGTGCAGAAGAGCACCGCTGAACAGGGCCCCGCCGTGAAGATAGGCACCGCTGAACAGGGCCCGCCGTGCAGAAGAGCACCGCTGAACAGGGCCCCGCCGTGAAGATAGGCACCGCTGAACAGGGCCCGCCGTGCAGAAGAGCACCGCTGAACAGGGCCCCGCCGTGAAGATAGGCACCGCTGAACAGGGCCTGCCGTGCAGAAGAGCACCGCTGAACAGGGCCCGCCGTGAATATAGTAGGCCCGCCGTGCAGAAGAGCACCGCTGAACAGGGCCCGCCGTGAAGATAGGCACCGCTGAACAGGGACCCGCCATCTCAAGCACCGCTCCGCTGGGCCCTTCCTGTCAAGCACCGCTCCGCTGGGCCCTTCCTGTCAAGCACCGCTCCGCTGGGCCCCGCCATCTCAAGCACTGCTCCGCTGGGCCATTCCTGTCAAGCACCGCTCCGCTGGGCCCCGCCATCTCAAGCACCGCTCCGCTGGGCCCTTCCTGTCAAGCACCGCTCCGCTGGGCCCTTCCTGTCAAGCACCGCTCCGCTGGGCCCCGCCGTCTCAAGCACTGCTCCGCTGGGCCCTTCCTGTCAAGCACCGCTCCGCTGGGCCCCGCCGTCTCAAGCACCACTCCGCTGGGCCCTTCCTGTCAAGCACCGCTCTGCTGGGCCCCGCCGTCTCAAGCACCGCTCCGCTGGGCCCTTCCTGTCAAGCACCGCTCCGCTGGGCCCTTCCTGTCAAGCACCGCTCCGCTGGGCCCCGCCGTCTCAAGCACCGCTCCGCTGGGCCCTTCCTGTCAAGCACCACTCCGCTGGGCCCTTCCTGTCAAGCACCGCTCCGCTGGGCCCCGCAGTCTCAAGCACCGCTCCGCTGGGCCCTTCCTGTCAAGCACCGCTCCGCTGGGCCCTTCCTGTCAAGCACCGCTCCGCTGGGCCCCGCCGTCTCAAGCACCACTCCGCTGGGCCATTCCTGTCAAGCACCGCTCCGCTGGACCCCGCCGTCTCAAGCACCGCTCCGCTGGGCCCTTCCTGTCTAGCACCGCTCCGCTGGGCCCTTCCTGTCAAGCACCGCTCCGCTGGGCCCCGCCGTCTCAAGCACCGCTCCGCTGGGCCCTTCCTGTCAAGCAATGTTAACGGTTCACTGTGCCCACCATGCCTCCTCCTTGACCGGAGACTGTAATCCACCTGATAGACTGTGGCTTTGTACTCCCCAGGATGGCACAGTGGGCAATCCACCCACTGTAGAGACTTGTGAGACTGTGGCTTTGCACTCCCCAGGATGGCACAGTGGGCAATCCACCCACTGTAGAGACTTGTGAGACTGTGGCTTTGCACTCCCCAGGATGGCACAGTGGGCATGGTGGCCCCTTCGTGGATCTGGCGTCGTGGACTCATGTGGCTGTGGTGCCCCCCCCTTCCCTTCCCCCTGAGGGGCCTGTAGTTTTTTCATCAGATGCCCCTGCAGTGTTCTCTCCAAAGGACTCAGGTCTCCTGTGTGGGCTTTGCCCTTGTGTTGTTACACTTTGGCCCACGGACACTTCGATTTACTTTTGATGTACGGAACTAATTGCCTCGGTTATCCATTGCAGTGTATATAGTATTATTTTGGTATGAATAGTTTGCATAGTTGACCTATATTTGTCAGAGCCTATTTATTACATACATTTTTCTTCACAATTTAATTATGTCTTTGCATTTTTCAGGGGGGTTTGGGTGGTGTCACTGTGACTTGTTGCTCTGCATAGGTGTGTACATAGTTTGGGGGGGTGGGGGTCGCATATGTGTGTGCCCGTAACCTTTCCTAGTCCCCCCTCCCGTGTGTCGTAGGTGCAGTACTCACCGTTGTCGTCTGCGCCGGCGTTCGTACTCGTGGTAGATGAGCAGGTAGACGAGAGCAGGTAGGATGTTTAATTCGGGTTCCATGCTGTCCTCTGTATTCGTGGAGTGTGTTTCGGTGAGCGTTTTCCAGTTCGTGGTCTGTTTCCGCCGTGTTTTTATCGGCGGTGCTCCCGCCCCGGAAGAGGTGGCGGATTGGTGAGTTATGATAGTGTGGGCGGTACATTGTCTGCCGCCTGCCTGTTGGCGGTGACCGCCGCGCTGTTTGTCTGTACCGCCATGGCGGTCGGAGTGTTAATGTGGCGGTCTCTGTTGGCGGTTCCCGCCAGGGTCAGAATTCCATTTTTTGGACCGCCGGCCTGTTGGCGTGTTGGCCGCCGCTTTATCACCAACCGCCAGGGTTAGAATCACCCCCAAAGTGTTGCAACCTATAAATGCAACACCTATAAATGCATGGACAAATAAAATTCCACTGCAAACACTTTTGCCAAGCTTATTAGCAAACTCATGGAGAGGCAGCAACCTTTGATGTTTCCTAATACCAAAAACAGTCCACAAAGGTGAAAGATTTGTGCTGCTAAATGCATAAAGGGCAATAACTGCTACATCTTAATCAACAGTAGGTATAGTTATAGGCTTCTGGCCACTTTCACTAGCATTTTTCGCAAGTAATAGTTGTTAAAAATGGGGTCTTTGGTTGACAGTCAGGTTACCCCCTGTTCAAGCAAGGACCCTCACTCTAGTCAGGGTAAAGGAGAATAACCCTCAGCTAACCCCTGCTTACCCCCTTGGTAGCTTGGCAGAGCCGTAGGCTTAACTTCAGAGTGCTAGGTGTAAAGTATTTGTACCAACACATGCAGTAACACAATGAAAACACTACAAAATGACACAACACCAGTTTAGAAAAATAGGAAATATTTATCTAAACAAAAGAAGTCCAGTACGACAAAAATCCACAATACTCAAGTCAAATTATCAATAAAAATGCAAAAAGAGTCTTTAAGTAGATTCAAACACACACTAATGCTGTCAGCATGAAAAAGTACCTTGGGCGCATCAAAAATAACCCCGCACAGGTGAGTGCGCGTTAAAAAGGGCTTGCGAGGCATTGATTCCACTCACAAGCGGGACCACGCATTGTTTCTCCTTTCACTGGGTCGGGGCGTGTTGTTTCTTCTCTCCGCAGGAAAGCGATGTGTCGATCCGGTCAGCACTCTCGGGCCCTGGCAGGCCTTGTGTTGATTTTCCACGCACAGCGGTACTTGAGTTGGAAATCCAGCCGCACGATGATCCGAAAACCCTGCAGCACAGGTTGTGATCTCCCAGCCTCCGTCAGCGATGCTGCACGTCGTTTCTCCTGCTCTGTGCAGCGATTCTTCGGTCGTGTTTCCTGCGAGCGGTGTTTCTCAGCTGTGGAGCTGGCAGGGCATTGTTTCTTCAACCGCAGATCGGAGTTGCATCGATCTTTTCCCACACAGCACTCTGTGTGTGGATTTCCATGTCTTTAGGCTGCCAGCTTCTCCTTTCAGGGTCCCAGGAACAGGATTGGTACCACAGGGTAGAGTAGGAGTCTCTCCAGAGCCTCCAAGTGCTGGCAGAGAGAAGTCCTTGCTGTCCCTGAGACTTCAAACAACAGGAGGCTTCTAAATCAAGCCCTTGGAGATTTCTTCTCAAGATGGAAGGCACACAAAGTCCAGTCTTTGCCCTCTTACTCTGGCAGAAGCAGCAACTGCAGGATAGCACCACAAAGCACAGTCACAGGCAGGGCAGCTTTTCTTCCTCAGCTCTTCAGCTCTTCTCCAGGCAGAGGCTCTTCTTGTTTCCAGAAGTGTTTCTAAAGTCTGTAGTTTTGGGTGCCCTTCTTATACCCAATTTCTACTTTGAAGTAGGCCTACTTCAAAGTAAAGTCTCTTTTGAATGTGAAATCCTGCCTTGCCCAGACCAGACCCCAGACACTCACCAGGGAGTTAGAAACTGGATTGTGTGAGGGCAGGCACAGCCCTTTCAGGTGTGAGTGACCACTCCTACCCTCCCTCCTAGCACAGATGGCTCATCAAGATATGAAGGCTACACCCCAGCGCCCTTTGTGTCACTGTCTAGTGTGAGGTGCAACCAGCCCAACTGTCAAACTGACCCAGACAGGGAATCCACAAAAAGGCAGAGTCACAGAAATGGTATAAGCAAGAAAATGCCCACTTTCTAAAAGTGGCATTTTTAAACACACAATCTCAAAATCAACTTTACTAAAAGATGTATTTTTAAATTGTGAGCTCAGAGACCCCAAACTCGACATGTCCATCCACTCCCAAAGGGAATCTACACTTTGATCAGATTTAAAGGTAGCCCCCATGTTAACCTATGAGAGGGACAGGCCTTGCAACAGTGAAAAATGAATTTAACATTATTTCACAGTCAGGACATATAAAACACATTACTATGGGGGTCATTCTGACTCCCGCTGGGCGCGGTCACCGCGCGCCCGGCGGGAGCCGCCAAAATACCGTACCGCGGTCGGAAGACCGCGGTGGGTATTTTGAGGTTTCCCCTGGGCTGGCGGGCGGCCTCCAAAAGGCCGCCCGCCAGCCCAGGGGAAACCGTCCTTCCCACGATGAAGCCGGCTCGTAATCGAGCCGGCGGAGTAGGAAGGTGCGACGGGTGCTACTGCACCCGTCGCGTATTTCACTGTCTGCCAAGCAGACAGTGAAATACTCGTAGGGGCCCTCTTACGGGGGCCCCTGCAGTGCCCATGCCAGTGGCATGGGCACTGCAGGGGCCCCCAGGGGCCCCGCGACCCCCCCTACCGCCATCCGGTTCCCGGCGGGCGGACCGCCGGGAACTGGATGGCGGTAGGGGGGGTCGGAATCCCCTCGGCGGCGCAGCTAGCTGCGCCGCCTTGGAGGATTCAATAGGGCGGCGGTACACTGGCGGGAGACCGCCAGTGTTGCCGGTCTGACTGCTGCTTTACCGCCGCGGTCAGAATGCCCTGCGGGGCACCGCCGGCCTGTCGGCGGTGCTCCCGCCGACCCTGGCCCCGGCGGTCTAAGACCGCCGGGGTCAGAATGACCCCCTATATGTCCTACCTTAACCATACACAGCACCCTGGCCTTGGGGCCACCTAGGGTCTAACTTAGGGGTGTCTGACATGTAGGAAAATGGAAGGCTTAGGCCTGGCAAGTGGGTACACTTGCCAAGTTGAATTTACAGTTAAAACTGCACACACAGACACAGCAGTGGCAGGTCTGAGACATGATTACAGAGCTACTAATGTGGGTGGCACAACCAGTGCTGCAGGCCCACTAGTAGCATTTGATTTACAGGCCCTGGCACCTCTTGTGCACTTTATTAGGGACTTACTAGTAAACCAAATATGCCAATCATAGATAAGCCAATTAAATACACATTTTGTAGATGGGCACTTGCACTTTAGCACTGGTTAGCAGTGGTAAAGTGCCCAGAGTAACAAAAACAGTAAAATCAGAGTCCTGCACACATCAACAACCTGGGGAATAGAGGCAAAAATGTAAGGGAGACCACACCAAGGATGAAAAGCCTAACACGTGTCCCCCCCAACTGAAAGTGGGGAGCAACTACCCAACCTCATGGAGTTCTCATCACTAAGGCAGAAGAACCTGGACAGACCATCAGCATTGGCGTATTCTGTACCAGGACGGTGTTCCACCGTAAACTCTATCCCCTGTAGGGAAATGGACCACCTCAACAGTTTTGGATTCTCACCCCTCATCTGCATTAACCGTCTGAGGGGCCTGTGGTCAGTCTGGACTAAGAAGTGAGTCCCAAACAAGTAGGGTCTTAGCTTCTTCAGTGCCCAGACCACAGCAAACACTTCACGTTCTATGGCACTCCACCTACGTTCCCTGGGTAGTAACCTCCTGCTAATGAAAGCTACGGGTTGATCTAGGCCCTCTTCATTAAGCTGTGAGTGTACTGCTCCAATACCATGCTCTGAGGGGACTGTTTGCACAACAAACTCCTTGGAGTAGTCAGGTGCCTTCAGCACAGGTGCTGTGCACATAGCAAATTTCAGGGCATCACAAACGTTCTGGCAAGCCTCTGTCCAGGTCACTTTCCTGGGCTGCTTCTTAGAAGTCAACTCAATTAAGGGGGTAACAATGGTGCCATATCCCTTAACAAACCTCCTGTAGTATCATGTGAGACCTAAAAAGTCTCTCACTTCAGTCTGGGTCTTGGGAGGCTCCCAAGCCAGAATCGTATCAATCTTAGAATGTAGGGGTGCTACCTGGCAACTCCCCACCTGATGTCCTAAGTACACCACAGAACCCTGCCCTATTTGGCACTTGCTTGCCTTAATAGTGAGGCCTGCCTTCTGCAAGGCCTCTAACACTCTCCAGAGGTGTTGCAGGTGTTCCTCCCATGTGGAACTAAACACAGCAATGTCATCCAGGTAGGCGGCACTGAACTCATCCAGCCTAGCCAACACCTGGTTGACCAACCTCTGAAAGGTGGCAGAGGCATTCTTCATACCAAATGGCATCACTTTAAACTGAAAGTGCCCATCTGGGGTAGAAAATGCTGACCTCTCCTTGCCCCCCTCAGTTAAGGCAATCTGCCAGTACCCAGATGTTAAATCAAACGTACTGAGGTACTTGGCAGTGCCTAACCGGTCAATGAGTTCATCAGCTCGGGGGATTGGGTGTGCATCAGTCTTGTTGACTGCATTGAGTCCCCGGTTGTCCACACAGAACCGGAGTTCTGGAGTGGCACCAGGTGCAGCAGCCTTTGGAACCAATACCACTGGGTTGGCCCAAGGACTGCTGGAGTGCTCAATAACCCTTAGGGCAAGCATTTTGGATACCTCCTCCTTAATGCATGCCCTGACCCTGTCAGTCACCCTGTAAACTTTCTGTTTAATGGGTGTACTGTCCCCAGTGCCCACATCATGTGTGCACACGTGTGTGACTCCTGGGATCAGGGAAAACAGTGAGGAAAACTGTCTCAACATGTGGCGACAGTCACCTTGCTGCTCCTCAGTCAGGGAGGGGGAGAGGATCACTCCCTCCACTGACCCATCTTTTTCACATGCAGGCAGGAGGTCAGGAAGAGGCTCACTCTCCTCCTCTACCCCATCATCTGTTGCAAGGAGCATGGACAGTTCAGTCCGCTCAAAGTGAGGTTTGAGACGGTTGACTTGCAGGACCCTTAAAGGGTTCCTTGGAGACCGCAAGTCCTCCAGGTAGGTGACTTCACTCTGCACTCCACCACCTCAAGTGGCCCAGTCCACTTATCCTGGAGCACCCTAGGCTCCACTGGTGCCATCACCCACACTTTTTGTCCAGGTTGAAACTCGACCAGAGTGGCATTCTGGTCATACCAGCGTTTCATGTCCTCCTGGCTTGCTTCCAGGTTCTCCTGAGCGAGACTCCTGAAGCGGGCAGTCTGGTTTCTCAGAGCCAGCATGTAACTGAATACATCCTGGGGGGGTTTACTAGGATCTTTCTCCAAAGCTTCCTTAACCAGAAACAAAGGTCCCCTCACAGGGTGGCAATAAATCAGCTCAAAGGGACTAAACCCAAGTCACTTTTGAGGCACCTCCCTGTAGGCAAACAGAAGGCATGGCAAAAGGACGTCACACTTCTGCCTCAAGGGCATTGACAGGCCCATTATCATGCCTTTTAAGATGCGGTTGAATCTCTCAACCAGACCATTACTTTGGGGGTGGTTAACGGTGTGAATTTGTAGGCTACCCCACACTCCTTCCACAGAGACTTCATATACGTGGATATGAAGTTCGTACCCCTATCAGATACCACTTCCTTGGGGAACCCCATGATGGTAAAAACCCCCATGAAAGTACGACCCACCGCAGGGGAACTGATTGATCTCAAAGGAATGGCTTCTGGGTACCGGGTGGCATGGTCCACCAAGACCAGGATAAACCTGTTGCCCATGGCTGTCTTTGGATCCAGAGGCCCCACAATATCAATGTCTTCCTTCTCAAAGGGAGTACTGATAACTGACAAAGGCTGAAGGGGAGCCTTACATTTCCTCCCACTCTTGCCACTTGCCTGACAAGTCTGACACGACCTGCAATGTGCATCTGAGTGCCTACGCATTAGGGGCCAATAAAAGTGGGTGACAAGCCTCTCAAAGGTCTTGCCCTGCCCCAAATGTCCAGCTAAAGGCACACCATGAGCCAACCCCAGTAGGAAGGCCCTGAAGCACTGGGGCACCACCAGCACACGGGCTGACCCAGGCTTAGGAACCTTAGGCTCGCTATACAGCACGTCATCCTCCCAATATATCAGGTGTGATCCTGGCTCCTTGCCAGCCACCTGGTCTGCAGCCTGCTGCCACAAAACCTCCAAAGTAGGGCATGACCTCTGTGCTGCACAGAATGCTTCACTGGTGGCCCCCCCTTCCTTCTGCCATTGCGACAGCTCAGGGACCTCCCCCCAGTTCAGCCACCTGTTTCCCTGTAGGCTCCGGGGCATCACCCTCAGGCTCCGCCTTCTCCCGGACCGTGGGAACTTCTGGGGCCGGTTTCCCGCACCCTCTGCCCTTCCTCTTCTTGGCAGTCCCCTGGGCCACTGTTTCAGGCTCCAGGGGCTCTTGATTACCCAGACGGGCTGCCATTGACAGGGTGGATACGCATACCCACCCAGGCAGACCCAACATCTCCAAGTGAGACCTGTGTTCCACCTCCTTCCAAGGGGAATCCTGCAGGTCATTGCCTAGCAAACAATCAACAGGTATGGTTGGACTCACAGCTACCTTCAAGGAACCTGAGGCCCCCCCATTCAAAGGGAACCTGCGCCACTCTGCACAGGCGCTCTGAGTTGTCCACTGCAACTACTTGGTGAAGTACCCAGGGATCTATCTGCTCTTCAGACACCAGCTGACTCCTCACTGTAGTCACGCTGGCTCCGGTGTCTCTCAGAGCCTCCACCATCTGTCCATTAATGGTCACCCACTGCGTGTACTTCTTAGTGTTTTCAGGAACTAGGGTTCTCTGAACCATCTCACTGTCCCCTAGTGAGACAAGGGTCATCTCAGCTGGTTCCCACCCACCTGACACCAACTCCTCCCCAAGCGCTACACTGGCCAAACCCTGGGACGGCGCACCAGTGGATGTCCGGGTACTTTTGGGGCATTTGGAGTCCCCCCTCACATGACCCACCTGGTCACATGCATAGCACTTACGTGGGGGACCACCTGCCATTGGCTTCCATTTGGAGAACCATGGCTTCTTTTCACTGGGGGGGTTGGGAATCCTTACCCTGGGAATCAGTTTGAGTCCCTTTAGAGAACTCCCCCTGTTTACCTTTACCCCCCCTTTCTTCTGAGAGGGACCCTGCCCACCCTTGGTGTGGTCTCCTCCATACCTCTTTTGGACCCTGGTGCTCTCCCAGCGGTCCGCTTCCTGCGCAAGCTTCTTGGGGTCAGTCTGCTTGCTGTCAATCAGGTGCTGGCGCAGCTCTGGAAAACATAAACTGTACAAGTGCTCCCAAGCAATCAGATTGTAAAGCCCCTCATACGTAGTTACCTTACTGCCCTTCACCCAACCATCTACTGACCTGCAATAAGAATCCACACATTCCAACCATGTTTGGGATTCCTTCTTCTTGTAGGATCTAAACTTATCCTTGTACTGCTCAGGGGTAAGGCCATACCTTGGAAGCAAGGCATCCTTCATGCTAGAGTAGGTGAGATTCTGAGCATCCCCTAAGGCTGTCAGTGTATCTCTCCCCTCTACCTCAAAGTGCTTCCACAGACCCGCCCACCAATGAGCTTCAGGGACCAGATTCATATGGAGAGCAGACTCATACCCCTTAAACGACATGTATATGTTGTTCTCCCTTTTATAATCCTTCACAAGATCTTTAGGAATGTGCACCCTCCTTTCAGGCTGCCCTGTGATGTGGCTGCCTCCATCCATACAAGACTGGCTCCTCTGATCCAGCTATCTCAAGCTACGCTCATGAGCCAACAAAATCTTTTTCTCTTCTAGTGCCATCCTCATTTTCTCCAACTCCCTCTGGTGCTCCCTCTCTGCCTGTCTGTCCTGCAACTCTTCAGGGGTCAGACCCTTACATGAGACACTGCTTCCTGCCCTGGAGACCCTCTCCCTGGACATAAAAGGCCCACCCACAATACCATTGTGTATGGACTGCACTTCCTCCTCCTCATCTTCCTCATCCTCTGTGTGCCCTCCAGCTCTCTTGGCTGTCACCCAGGCCCTCAGCGCCTTTTGCAGCTCCTCCTTCTTGAATGAGCTCTTAATGGGACAGTTAAAGCTTTTACAGAACTCTTTTAACTGGGCCTTGGTATAGATATCCAATTTCTCCAGGTCAAAAGCAGCTCCAACTGATGCATCTCCAGATTGAGACATGATGAAACGTCAACAAAAGTGCAAAGTTCCAAAAAGCAGAAAAGTTCCCAAATGAAGTTCAGAAGTCAATCAAAGATTACCATAAAAATGGATGTAGGGAAAAATCCAATCAAAAGAGAAAAATCAAAGATCACCAAACAAGTAGTATGTGGTCACGTAGTGGTCTAGCATCAAAACAGTAGTGTACACTTAATTACTGTAACTCAAGTACAAATACAAGTCCAAATCCCAACTGCTTATCACCAATGTTAGAAATGGGTTCTTTGGTTGACAGTCAGGTTACCCCCTGTTCAAGCAAGGACCCTCACTCTAGTCAGGGTAAAAGAGAATCACCCTCAGCTAACCCCTTCTTCCCCCTCTTGGTAGCTTGGCAGAGCAGTAGGCTTAACTTCAGAGTGCTAGGTGTAAAGTATTTGTACCAACACACACAGTAACTCAATGAAAACACTACAAAATGACACAACACCAGTTTAGAACAATAGGAAATATTTATCTAAACAAAACAAGACCAGAACGACAAAAATCCACAATACACAAGTCAAGTTATCAATAAAAATGCAGAAAGAGTATTTAAGTAGTTTCAAACACACACTAATGCTGTCAGCGTGAAAATGTACCTTGGGCGCGTCAAAAATAACCCATCACGAGTGAGTGCGGGTCAAAAAGGGCTTGGGATGCGTTGATTCCACTCACGAGCGGACCGCGCATCGTTTCTCCTTTCACTGGGTCGGGGCACGTTGTTTCTTCTCTCCGCAGGAGAGCGATGCGTCGATCTGGTCAGCACTCTCTGGTCTGTGCGTTGTTTTTCCATGCACAGCAGTACTTGAGTCGGAAATCCAGCCACGCGATGATCCAAAAACCCTGCAGCATGGGTTGTTATCTCCCAGCCTCCGTCAGCGATGCTCTGCGTCGTTTCTCCTGCTTCATGCGTTGATTCTTTGGTTGCGTTTCCTGCAAGTGTCATTTCTCTGCAGCGGAGCCGGTGGCGTGTCAATTCTTCAGCCTCAGACTGGAGTCGCGTCGATCTTTTCCCTGCACGGCGCTCTGTGTGTGGATTTCCTTGTCTTTAGGCTGCCAGCTTCTCCTTTCAGGGTCCCAGGAACTGGATGGGTATCACAGGGCAGAGTAGGAGTGTCTCCAGAGGCTCCAGGTGCTGGCAGAGAGAAGTCTTTGCTGAGACTTCAAACACCAGGAGGCTTCTAAATCAAGCCCTTTGAGATTTCTTTTCAAGATGGAAGGCACACAAAGATCAGTCTTTGCCCTCTTACTCTGCAGGAAGCAGCAACTGCAGGATAGCTCCACAAAGCACAGTCACAGGCAGGGCAGGTCTTCTTCCTCAGCTCTTCAGGCAGAGGTTCCTCTTGTTTCCAGAAGTGTTTCTAAAGTCTGTGGTTTTGGGTGCCCTTCTTATACCCAATTTCTACTTTGAAGTAGGCCTGCTTCAAAGTAAAGTCTCTTTTGAATGTGAAATCCTGCCTGGCCCAGGCCAGGCCCCAGACACTCACCGGGGGGTTGGAGACTGCATTTTGTGAGGGCAGGCACAGCCCTTTCAGATGTGTGTGACCACTCTTCCCCTCCCTCCTAGCACAGATGGCTCATCAGGATATGCAGGCTACACCCCAGCTACCCTTGTGTTACTGTCTAGTGTGAGGTGCAACCAGCCGAACTGTCATACTGACCCAGACAGGCAATCCACAAACAGGTAGAGCCACAGAAATGGTATAAGCAAGAAAATGCCCACTTTCTAAAAGTGGCATTTTTAAACACACAATCTCAAAATCAACTTTACTAAAAGATGTATTTTTAAATTGTGAGCTCAGAGACCCCAAACTCGACATGTCCATCCACTCCCAAAGGGAATCTTCACTTTGATCAGATTTAAAGGTAGCCCCCATGCTAACCTATGAGAGGGACAGGCCTTGCAACAGTGAAAAATGAATTTAGCATTATTTCACTGTCAGGACATATAAAACACATTACTATATGTCCTACCTTAACCATACACTGCACCCTGGCCTTGGGGCCACCTAGGGTCTACCTTAGGGGTGTCTGACATGTAGGAAAATGGAAGGTTTAGGCCTGGCAAGTGGGTACACTTGCCAAGTCGAATTTACAGTTAAAACTGCACACACAGACACTGCAGTGGCAAGACTGAGACATGATTACAGAGCTACTTATGTGGGTGGCACAACCAGTGCTGCAGGCCCACTAGTAGCATTTGATTTACAGGCCCTGGCACCTCTTGTGCAATTTATTAGGGACTTACTAGTAAACCAAATATGCCAATCATAGATAAGCCAATTAAATACACATTTTGTAGATGAGCACTTGCACTTTAGCACTGGTTAACAGTGGTAAAGTGCCCAGAGTAACAAAAACAGTAAAATCAGAGTCCAGCACACATTAACAACCTCGGGAACAGAGGCAAAAAGTTAAGGGAGACCACGCCAAGTCTAACAATAGTATTCTGGCATCAGCTTGTTCTTGATAGCTGTTAGGACTCTCACTCACACGCACGCTTCTTGCTGCTCCCTCACAAAATAAATCAGCATGTCTGAAAAAAATGAAACATGTCATAAATGTGTTTACAGCACAGCACTTACCTGTAACTTGTGAGGAAAATTATCTTCCATCTGAAGACCGAATATTACATTGCATGTTTGTTTATATTGATAAAAGCAAGTGTTGTCCCATTTGTGTGCCAAGTGGTTTATGGAGACATTGAATTCCTTCATAAGAATCATCAGAAGTGTTTGATGACTCATCACCAGAATGTGTCTGATGACTCATCACCAGCACAGCATCAACGCCCCTCATGATTGATGACTCATCACCAGCATGTGTTTGATGACTCATCACCTGCACACCAGTCTATAAATAGAACTGCCAAGGTGTTTCCTGTGCTTGGCTTCCAGTCTTACTGCGCTCGCAGGTGTTCCCAGTTCAGCTGGAGTACTATGATTATTTCAGGAGTTGTCTTTTCAGTGCCAGGCTTCATAGGAGCTTCACCCTCTGGAGCAATTTACTTTCGCAGCTGCTGTAGAATTTATTAGCATTATTCCATCTTCCTCAAATAATCAAAACATTCCAGGAGAAGTCGGTTCATGAGTAATTCCCATCTCGTCTCCCTGTTTTCAGCCTTCTTGAGGTTAGTGACCTTTTGGTGCATTATGAAAGACATTCGTCGATGCTGAGAAACCTGTGATACAAGGCTATTTTCCAAAGACAGCTTGAGAAGTATTTTTAAGCGCAGCATTGAAGTAAAGTATTATGAACTCCTGAAAGCATTGCTCGATATCTACGCAGAGTTAAACGTTTATTCTGATTGTTTTGGAGCAAGTCTGTTGTTTGAAAATGTACAACAAAAGACAAATTCATAAGTTTGATTTTGTAACGGTTTTGTTGTGAGTTACAAAAGCGTGCTTAATAGTTGAGCAGTCGAGCACTAATAATTATTGAGACTTTGCTGAAAGACTCAGTGATTGCCCAATCAAATGATAATAATTATTGTTATTTTGCTGAAAGACACTGTGATATTTGCAGTTCTTTTGTTTTTGATTTGTTTTTGGTCTTTGAACTCCTGCACCAAGCCCTAGGGCAACTTTTTTAGAACAACAGTAATGCTCCTTCGTGAACCAGTGTTTTGTTTCTCTTCCCTTCCCAAATACCTGTACCCTATCCCTTTCCCCCAGATGCTATTCGCTAGTTCCCTGTTCATTTCAGATATGAGAGAATAGTGTTTAGGGGTGAGGGTTTTATTCTCTTCGGTCCCGCGGAACCTGGAATTGAGGTGAGTGGACATGGTCTTGTCAGAAAGCCAAGCCCAAGTGAACTAAGTCCGCCCAATCAAAGATGTCTCAGACAGTGGTCAACATGGAGGATCTTGCACGGGCTCTGACGCAGGTTCAGGCTGAGGTAGCACAATTGAGGGAAGAAAATGATTCCCTTAAAGAACAACTTGGAGATGCAAGATTAGAGGGGAACCATGGTTAGGTGCAATTCCTAGAACAGACAAACCCTTTCTAAAATCACTAATCTTTGTTCCTAATAAACCTACTAAAACTGAAGAAGCAACACCTATGAAACTCACTATAGTGACACCTACACCAGTTCCATTGGCTCTGCCTGAAAGGTTCAGTGGCAATAGTAGTGAATTTGATATATTCATGAACCAATGTTACTTGCAATTTTTGTGTAGGCCCGCGGCTTTTCTTGATGATGCCTCAAAAGTTGCTTGTGTCCTTTCGTACCTTGCAGGGAATGCTGCTAATTGGTCTATCCCCTTAGTCCAAAACGATGACCCTCTTTTGTATAATTTCCCAGAGTTTCAAGCCCCAATGAAGAAACTTTTTTCTCAACACTTCTTCATGCAATCCAGTGATACTGAGTTATTGAATCTGAAACAAGGAAATAAAGACCTCTTAACATAAGTAACCACTTTCAATAGATTAGTATCACAAAACCATTGGCCAGAGAGTAAAAGAACCTCATTATTTTATGGGGACTCTGAGATGAGTTGAGAGTCTTTTTTATCTCAGATAGTAGGACCGCCTGAAGATTGTGGCAAATTTATCGATTTAATCGTTAAACTTGATCATCGATTAAATGAAAGACATTTGTCGATGCTGAGAAACTGAGAAACCCTTGATACAAGTATATTTTCCAAAGACAGCTTGAGAAGTATTTTTAAAAGCAGCATTGAGGTTAAGTGTTGTGAAATCCTGAAAGTATTGCTCAATATCTATCTCAACTTAAATGTTTCTTCTGATTGTTTTGGAGCGAGTCTATTGGGTGAAAATGAATAACAAAAGACAAATTCATAAGTTTGATTTTATAACGATTTTGTTGCGAATTACAAAAGCGTGCTTAATAGTTGAGCAATCGAGTGCTAATAATTATTGTGACCTAGCTGAAAGACTCGGTGATTGCCCAATTGAATGATAATAATTATTGATATTTTGCTTTAAGACTCTGTGATATTTGTAATTCTTTTGTTTTTGGTCTTAGAGTTCCTGCACCAAGCCCTGAGGAAACTTTCTTAGAACAACAGTGACGCTCCTTTGTGAACCAGTGTTTTGTTTTTCTTCCCTTCCCAAAGCCCTGTTCCCTATCCCTTTCACCCAGAGGCTATTGGCTCATCCCCTGTTCATTTCAGATACGAGAGAATAGTATTTAGGGGTGAGAGTTTTATTCTCTTCGCTCCTGCGGAATTTGGAATTCAGGTGAGTGGACATGGTCTTGCCAATAGCATGATCTGAGTACAGATACATTCAGATTTCGGGGAATATCCACCACATTATCATCCTTTGTCACTACTACAATTTTACCCTCTGGTATCTCAAGACTCAAAAAGTTAGAAGTCAAGAATTGGAACAAATCATTTTTGTTATCTTCATTTTGTAGAAACGTCATCCAGTTTTTTGGTATCTTTGTTGAACCTTTCACACAATAGCGTGGAGTAAACCTTACCTATTTCTTTCTTCCTTTTTCAGAGACCCCTCAATGTAACGGTCAACTACTATGGTGAATATTTATACTTGGGCTGCGCCATTTTAGCGTAATTTATTTTGACGCTAAAACGGCGCTGACCTAACTCCATATTTATATTTTGACGCTGGACCCGTTTAGCATCAAAATATTGGAGTTAGCATCATGTTGTGGATGCGGCAAACTACCTTGTGCTAATTACATGCAAGGTAGGTGTTCCCATCCACACCATGACGCTAACTCCCTAGCGCCATAGCTATTCTCCGGCGCAGAAACTATGTGCACAGAGGAGGTGGACCCAAATAATGATGCTAAGTCTACTTAGCGCCATTATTTTATGCCTGGGTCAGAACAAGCATTAGGGTCTTGTGGACCCATTTCCATGGCCAGACACCATGGAATGGGTCCACAGATTCCAACCCCAAGCCCCAGCAACACCCTTACCCACACATGCGGGACACCATAGGATGGGGGACCTCATCCTGGGTAAGTATAGGTAAGTATTTTGTTTTTACGTGCCATGGGGGGTCCCTAACATCGGGCCACCTGCCTGGCACTTGGTCTTATGACCTTGCTTCTGTAATGCCTGGCATAGGTAGAGGGCAAAAGCTAGACTCTACGGTATGTGTCATGCTTCCACATCTATAACATCAATGTTTCTTCCTTCACCCTTTGTTCATATAGAGTTTGTTTTACCATTTTGCAACCTTAATTTGTGAGGTTTCTTGCAAGGCATTGACATCATTCATCTCACAACGTTCCAATTTTCCTTTGATTTAATTGCTGCTCAATTCTCTTACATAATGTTACATGCAATATTAATGTTTTACTTTAAGACAGGAGCTTTCAAACCAAATAACTTTTCTTGGATTCTCATGTTAATGGTTTTCGTAATCATCTGATCCCTAATGATCTCTTCTTGGAGATCCCTAAATTTACATGAAGCCACTAACATTCAAAGCACTGCTATATATTGCTGGATTGATTTGTTCAGTCTTTGGACACAAGAGAAAGATTTGTACCTTTCCAGCACTATGCTCACCTTTGTGCCAAACTTTACCTCCAGCGCTCTCATTGTATTCAAGCACTCATCATCTGATGATTCATCGTCCTCTGACCTCGCCTCAGCATTCTCATAATGGCTTACAGGAATTCGTAATGTTTTCAATGTTTTTCTGCCCTTTGCACCAAAATGTTATTTTATTTGTCAAAACATTCTTTATTGGTGTATGTATATATCAGATAACAGCAGTTTTAAAATCTCAAATCCCTCCACCATATACCGGAGTACTTATTGTAATCATTAGTTTCTGTTGTGTCAGGGAATTTTCTATTAAACAATATAGGCCCTGATTTATACTTTTTGACGTAAACCTGCATTAGCGCACGTTTGTGTAAAAAATTATACCACCGGCTAGCGCCATTCCTGGACGCCAGCCAGGCGTCATATTTAAGCTATGACACTAGCAGGTGGTAAGGCCCAGTTAGCGTCAAAATTATTTATGCTAACCAGGTGGGGGAGGCGTAGGGGAACTGGAGGTTGAACGTGTAGAATGGCGCTAGTCAGGTTAGAGTAAAAAAAATTACCCTAACCTGATTTAGCGTTACTATTTCCACACACAGCACCCCAGGACATGACTCCTGTCTAAGTGAAGACAGAAATCATGCCCCTCAGCCCAATGGCCATGCCCAGGGGACTACAGTCCCCTGGGCATGGCCGTTGGGCACGGTGCCATGTAGCACTTTGCAAAAACATTTTTAAAAACATACCTGGACTTACCTGAGATGGGTCTTCCATCCGAAGATGTCCTCCTGGTGTAGGTGAAGGTGGCTGGGGTGTTCCTGGGGGCAGGGAAGGGCACCGGTGGGCTGTTTCCATGGTCTCTGACCATGGAAAAAGGCCCACAGGTCTCCTAATGCCTGCCCTGACCCAGGCATTAAATAATGGTGCTAAGCAGGCTTAGCACCATTATTTAAGGCCCTCCTCCTCCCATATGTGTTTTTTGCACAGGAGGATAAATAAGGCGCTAGGGCCTTTGAGTATTTTTTTTCCCTGGAAACGCCTACCTTGCATCTCATTGATGCAAGGCAGTTTTCCAAGGGCAAAAAATGACTTTAACGTCAATATTTTGGCGCTAGATATGTCTAGCCTCAAAATATAAATATGGAGTTAAGTTTGCTCTAGATTTGCAAAAAAAGGACGCAAATCCGGCGTAAACAGAGTGTAAATATGCCCCACAGATTCTACTTAGATTGCTGTCAAATAAGTTGCACCTATTTCCCCTAAAACCCTCCCCATTGCCTCCAAACAATAACCCTGAAAAAATTAGGAACATGAGGTTGTCACAATTTGACATGTAGAAAGTGGCCTACAGCGAGAGGGGACAACAGTAGATTCTTGTTCAGAGGATGGGGCACCGTCCCCCAGCTATGTAATAGGGCTTGACACTGTTTGAACTGCATGAGGTGAAGCACTCTCGCACATGTAGGACATGCAAATAATTGAGGGCTGCTAGAAAGATATGTCACCAAGGATGCTCCAAATGTATTCAAAGTTTTTGTAGTTATCTACTGGCCTGCCAGAGTCTGGCATGCTACTGGGATATGAACAGCGTCTTGTTCATCTTCCAGGCAGACAGCAGCGCAATCTGTGCTGCACCAAGGTACAACCACATGGTTGCCCAGTCTCCGGAAGTTTGGTGCTTAAGGGAGTTTCCTTGCAATCTCCGTAGTGAAAAGCTAGGTGTGCCAAGGATTGGGTATCCTAGGATTTTTTTTTATTTGAGCTAATATCTCAGTCCAGAATTGGTGAATGCTTGGGCAATCCCACCATATGTGGTGAAATACTCCCAACAACCCACATCCTTTCCAGCATAGCTCTGATGTGTTGGGGAAGATTTATTTTAGCTTGGTAGTGTATAGGTACCAATTGAATAATACTTTATAATGTGCCTCCCTCAGGCCGATTGAATGATTAAACTTGCCGATATCCCTTCAAAGTTTGCACTTTTGGCTTCAGGGATTGTCTCATCAAGAATTTTCTCCCGAAAGGCCACCTGGCATAGCTTCACTGTGGTAGTTGTGGTGAGTAATAAAGACTACAGAAATGCAATGCAACCTCTGGCACTTCCTGCCTGTCTAGCAAATTGTTCAATAGGGGTACGTTCTCTAATGGTGGCAGCCCTAACGTCTTGGTGAAGTACCCAGGGTTTCAGTTGTGTATAGCGGTAGTGTTCTCTGTCTGAAAGATGGAAGTCTTGCTGACAGTGCTTGAATGTAAGGATTTCCCAGCTATGACAGAGGTGTGAAATGCATCCCCCTTCTCTCCCGGAATCAAAGGGCCCAGGTTGAAGAGCTGGGGTACATGCTGTTTTATAATGAATCGGTGTGAATGGGGAAGGAAAGGTGGTCCATTCTCCAGATCTGTTCACCTCATCTCAAACTTTAAGAGTTGTTTTGTGGGGTGCTCAAGTATGCATTAGGAGGACGATCTGCCTTTGGTTTCCACAGCACGTCCCATATATATCTCCCCACCACTGCCCTTTCCATGTGTAGACATGTTTTGTCTGACCACTCAGATAACACTCTCAATTGTGCTGCTTTATAGTATTAATGGAAATCTGGAAGAGCTAGGCCGCCGGCTTCTTTTGTTAGGGTCAGCCGTTTGTGTGGTGAGCGGGCTCTATGCTTTTGCCAAATGAAGCGTGCTACTAGAGAGAGAAGTGTAGGCAAGAACCCATGATCTGAATGTCCAGGAAGCCCCTGCAAGAGGTATAGAAGCTTAGGTAGGACAGTTATTTCAATGCCATGAATGTTCCCGAGTCAAGAGATACACATGGATGCCCAGCACCGGAGTTCTGCTTTCATTTGCAGTAGGAATTGTGGATAGTTAGCATGGTAGAGGTCCGATATACTGGAAGTGAGTTTAATATCCAGATAAGTGATATCTTTTTTATCCTATTGGAAAGGGGTATTTGCTATTAAGGCTTCCATGTCATGGGTAGCTAGGGTCAAGTTAAAGTTAAACAGAAAAGATTTGTGTATGTTAATACATCCTGCTACTTCTTCGTGCAGTCAGAATTCAACTTGTAAGGCTTCCAACACAACAAGAGTTGAGGAGAGGCAAACGTCAGCATCACATCATCTGCAAATATTGAGATTTTATCCCCTGTCGACCCAAAAGTAAGACCTCAAATGGAGGGTGTTTTGCATATTTTGGCCACTAGGGGTTTAATACTGAGAGAAAATAAAAGTGGGGAAAGGGGACACATCTGTCTTGTCCCTCTCTCCAATTGAAAAAGGCCAAAGCTCACTCCGTTAACCAAGAACCAAGATTGTGGTGAAGCATAGTTAGCCCAAACCATGTCTATGAATTGATCACAAAAGCCAAAGTGCCTTAAAGTAGGGAATAGAAAGGACCAATCCACCCGGTCGAATGTTTTTTTTGCATCTCGCTCTATTAAGACTGCTGGTATAGCTTTTTTAGCCTTTTGCATTTTAATGTAGCCAATTTCCTCAAAGCTTTTGAGGCTTTGAGAAAAGTCTCAAAAGATTGCCACCAATTTCCCCACACTATAACAGAAATTCCAGGGTTTTCTAAAAACATGGGTGGAGCAGGTATAGTTTGACTTGCATGGAACTAGATATCTATATGACAAGTGTTGGAAAATGGGTTATTGGTAGGGCAGGTAGGTACCTACACCTAGCAACAAGCCACTAACCTCCACATAGGTACAGTTAGGTCTCAGTAAATTAATCCCAGCTCAACCCTTGGTAGCTTGGCAACGAGCATCAAGGCTTAACTTAGGAGACAAAGTGTAAAGCATTCAAATATCACAAAACAGTAATTAAATAAAACACAGGAAACAGTTTAAAAATCCAAAACCAATTTATAAAAATAGTTTATATTTTTATCTTTAAAATGACACAAAAACGATTAAAATCGGTTCAGGGGAACCGGAGATATGAATTTTTTAAGAATTATTACTTTTCTAGCGCTTAGAAACAAAAAGCGCCAATCGGGTCATCTGGTTGCACCTCGACCGGGGCAAAGTCAAACTTTCAGGCCGACCGCGATGGAGCCCTGCTCGGCTACAGGTCGCGGGAGGCCTCAGTTAAAAAGTTACCTTCTGACTTAGTCTTTATTTTGAAGTTTTTCTTCACCGGGACGAACCTGCCAGTTGAATCCGACCTCCTGGAGCCCTTGTCCGGATACGCGATGTGGGTTTCCTCGGTGGAGACTTTTACCTTCGGACTTAGTCGTTTTTTCGAGATGAAAATCCTTTGACCGGGGTAAACCTAGATCTTGATCCGACGTCCATGGAGCCCTTCTCGGATACGATGGCTGGGAGGTCCCGGTCAACTTTTTACGTTCGGACTTAGTCTCTTTTTTGGATGTTTTTCTTTACCGGGACGAACCACGAAGTCAGGCCGGGTCGCGGTTGAGGCAAGCCGGCTAGAATTTCCGCGGCGGGTCGGTCCCTCTCTGGAGCTTTTTTCCAAAAATTCTCAAATCTTTTCCAAACTTCTGGGGCTTCACCCAGATGTTCTTTTAAGGTTCTTTTGGGGTCCACAGCTCACCCCAAGGGTCCAGAAGTTCTGTGATGGTCCTTGGGGGGTGCGGACTTCAACTCCCAGAATGCACCTGGCGCAAACTCCTTTTTGGCCACTGGACAGTGGTCAGCTGGTCGCTTTCTTCAGGAGTTGGTGCAGGGGACTCTGGTTTAGCAATTTTTCACCTGTAGCAAACAGGGAGTCCCTCCTTGAACCAGTTGAAGCCAGGCAAAGTCCTTCTTGTGGTGAAGCCCAAGTGTGCAGCTGGTGCAGTCCTTCTGAGTGCAGGGTCCAGGTGCAGGCCAGGGGTCCAGCAGGGCAGTCCTTCTTCTTCTTTAGTTCCTTTCTTGTTGAATTCTGGAGGGGATCTGAGGCGTGGGGGCAGGTCTGCCAGTTTTATCCTTGCTCCTGGGTGAAAAGCAGGGGGGCCCTGGTTCTCCAATCAGGGACAGGGTCGTCCCCCTGTGATGACCACTTCCTGGGAAGTGTGGCAAAAATCCATCCCAGAAGGCAACAGTCTCTAAAAATCCAACATGGATGAATCTGATTTTTGGAGGTTACATCTGGCTGAGCCCACTCACTGGTGTGGCTAAAAATCATAAACACACCCCTCTCCTGCCCTCTCCTAATCTAATCAAGGGGGCACCTAATTGTCTGGGGTTGCAGGATGTGGGGGTGTTGCTGGGTGCTCCAAATGTCCTTCTCTGCCTTTGAAGACCAGTTTGGCAGCCCTCCCCCTTCCTGCCTCACCATCTGCTGAGGGGAGATTCTCTCCCCCAAGCACATTCCTTTGTGTGAAGTCAGGCCACTTCACACCTCATCAAGGTAGCCTGGCAGAAGCTGCTGCAGGCTGGCCAATCAGAGCACAGCAGCAAAAACAATGCAGAGCTGAAATTGGCAACTTTTTAGGTAAAGTCTAAACTTTTTACCTGAACAAGTTATATTAAATCCCACAACTGGAAGTTGTGGGATTTATTACAACAATTAATTTGATACCAAATTCTTGGTATGTAACATTTAAGGAGACTTTAAAATTTAAAATAAAGTCTGCCCATTCTAGCCTATGAAGGCCATTTACTTCAATGAGGGAAAAACTAATTTGGCTGTTTTTACCTCACCAGGGCTTATAAATCTATTTTTATAAAGTCCCTGCTTATAGTTACATGGCACCCAGCCCTAGGGGCACATAGGGCACACCTTAGGGGTGACTTATATGTAAAAATAAGGTAGTTTAAGACTTTGGAAGTACCTTTAATTCCAAAGTCGAATTTGCATATAACTTTAATTTAAAAGCAGCCAGCAAGGCAGGCTTGCTTTTAAAATGACACTGGGCACTTCAGCAGTGCACCTAGGTGTGCACCACCTATGCTGTGGTCCCTAAACCTACATGCCCTACCATATACTAGGGACTTATAGGTAGGTTAACTTAGCCAATTATAATTAGCCTAATTTGCATATCCATTTTACACAGAGCACAGGCCCTGGGACTGGTTAGCAGTACCCAGGGCACCATCAAAGTCAGGAAAACACCAGCAAAAAGAGGAAAATGGGGGCAAAAAGTTATGGGGCCTCTGCAATCAGCCCTGTTTTCTCACAACAAGAAAACCTTGCTAGGTTTAGAAAATAGTAAAAGTAGATGCCAACATTGGTACTGGATTATTCTGGTAGTTCATACAGGCTTCACTTTATCCAATACACATCAAGTGTTCCAGGTATGTGTTTTAACATAGCTAATTTCCATTTAGCAACAAACACAGCTACCCCAACTGCTTTGAGAAAAGTCTCAAAAGATTGGCACCCATTTTCCCACACTATCACTGAACGTCCAAATCTTTGTAAAAACATGGGTGGAGCAGGTATAGTTTTAATTGCTATATAACTAGATATCGATAGACAAAAAACCTTGCTAGGTTTAGTAAATAATAAAAGTAGTTGCCAATATTGTTACTGGATTATTCAGATAGTTCATACATGCTTCACTTCATCCAATACACATCAAGTGTTCCACAGTACAAGCACTACCACAGGTAGTACTTTGTTCCTTCACTCAACACCTTCCCTCAGTGCAACAAAACAAGCCTCTCTTCCTATTTGTTTAGAGATAGAATAAAAGGAAAAAATGGTCCTGGGGATCGAAGTAATAAGCAGAGAAAACACACTCCTATTTCTATCCCAAGCACTGAGACACACTCTGTCCTGTTTCAGTTGTTCTCCTGGGCAGGCGGAGCTAACCGTGGGCCATTCTTCACCCTGAGATTGTTTCTTCTGTAGACTTCATATTGTTGTTGGGAACACTGCTGCCTCCCACTGCCACACTCAATAACACTTAACAATATCTAGTGTGTGCTGCTTTGCTCTGACATTCCTCGTTTTGGCAGTTGAATGCCCCTTGCTGTTGCAAGCTAACATTGACAGTATTCTAAATAGGGGAATATGAGTCCCTTCCCCATTTAGGTATAAGCCAATAAAATGCTAGGAAACTAGCAGCGACTTGTGCTTTCCGCATCTGAATGTGACCACCAGTCACTAGAAAATAGCGCAACCATTGCCTCATGGCAAAGGCAACTAGCAGAGGTCAGCACAGTTCAAAATACCAACTTGCATATTTGTTGAGTTACTTCATGAGATCTTCAAATCATCCCATGCTCGGCTCCAGTTTTCCAAAAAGAAATCTTCATAATTTGAAGATAAATGTAGTATATTGAAGAACACAAATCGATCCAGGTGACCCCTGGCAGGCACAGGCACAGCCCCGTCTTAAGGATGTCAGGGGACCCGGGCAAAACATATTATGGGGGCCCTGTACAGAGCACTTTTGCATTGTAGTACCCCCTTTCTACTATTACAGGACTGCACTATAGGGTGGACATTCAAAAACTGTCATACAAAAAAACTAAAATTATGTCTTGACTACAGCGCCCTTGGAAGGTGGGGGCCCTGGTCAATTGCGCCCATGCCTTAAAACGTCTCTGCACAGGCAGCAGATTTAAGCTACTCATTCTGGAATTACAATGCATCAGCAAAGAACATTAAGGGCAACAAATCATAACATCATCAAGGCAAAGCATGACTACCCTGTCAGAAAGATTATAAGAAATTAATGACCCCGGACTAACATTTGCTGCTAAGTACAGAAATAGAAAAACTAATGCTGCCACAGAGACAGCACACATCCCTGACCATAACAACGTGGATGTAAAGCTTTATTAAGAGGAAGCGTTGGCATTTGTGAAAGGTAATCAACTTCATACTTGTTATGAAACATTTTGTAAAAGCTTTCCTGACATTTATTCTCAAGTCTTCCACTTCTTGGACAATTCCAGAACACTCAAACCAGTAAGAATGGCCTGGATGCTGTGAAATTATATTTTAAATATTTCTTTTATTGTAAATCTGATGTCATCCGTACAAAAATAGACAGAGAGCTCCACCATGGAGGACGGCCATCAGTAAGTGCCAGTGTCAACAATTAGGTGTGAGTGCCAAGCGCAGGCAAACACAGGCAGAAATTAAGCATTGTTAAGCAAGTTATATTTGGAGGTGTATGGTTGTTGGAAAGTATATTTTTTTGTGATTGGGGAGGAGGTGTCGACTAACGACCAGAGCTTCCCACCTTTGAACTGAGAAAGTAGTACTCACAAAACTATGTAAAGCATATTTTGGATGTAACCACCATTGCCAATTTCATGAACTCTGCATAGTGTTTAAGAAAATACATGTTTTAGGAGAAATACTCTGCAGGGTGAGCAAAGGTGGAAAGTTTTTCCCTTGCAAACTTCCATTCATACTACGCTTACTACTCATATGTCACAAAGTTCTCAGTATGTTGTTTCTCACTTGAAAATTGGTTCTGTCACTCACCTTTGAAGTTGCCTACATTCATCTAGTTTCGAAGTTGTGAGGAAAATGGTTTCAAATCCAACTCTTAACTCAAGAGAAAATGGCACATTCCTTTTCTCATTGGCATCACCAGCTAGCAGTAATGACGACATTTTGCTTTTCGCATGCAAAGCTACGTCAGGTTGTACAAATGCACGAAGTCAAGGTAGTAGGTTGAAATGTAGCCCGTCCAAAGGATGGTGATAAATCTGTATCCCCCCATTTGCCACTTCATCAGGAGAGGACTTTGATCGTGGCAAAGAAGAGGTCCTTATATCCTCTCAGGATGGGAGTGGCCCCATCTCTGGGTGTTACGCTATTCACGGCCACAATTAGAGTGATGATGGACCTTACCAGCTTGATCCATCGGTCTCTGGATGCAAATGGAGGCAATGAACATGGGATCACGTAGTCTGAAACCTCGTCTTTGCATTCATCTTTTATTAAGAAGCCTCAAATTCCACAGAATGATGTGTAGACAGGAGCTGCATTTGCCCTAATTTATACTATCAGCAGCCTAGAAAAGGGGGTGGGTTATCCATCTGTACACCTTGGGTTTTATAATCCTGAGCAGAATGTTTACCCATGCCAGCAGTAGTATCCAGGTGCAATGGTTTCTATAATGATGGTCCTTTTGTGGATTAATGGTGTTAAATGATGATATATTATTCATAGCATCGGCGACTGCAGGTGGGAAAATAATATGTGAGCTGTTTGGGATCATAACCATCCAACCAATAGAATAATGACCTATTTTAGAGATTAATGTAAAAAAAAAAATCTATGTCTTGCCTTTGAGAACTATTGGATTTCATCAACACTTTTTGCTTATGCTGTACACCCTACAGCCTGAACAAAACAAGAAAAATGCATTACTATGCAGCTGCATCATTTTGGTTGCTCTTGCTTGCCTCATTACGCAAGTATGCACGCATCTGTGACTACACATGAATGCTTTAAATAACACGAGTGGCTTGTTTATCGTGATGAAAGTAACAATGAGGGGTGGATGGAGGAGAGGGTTGGAGTAGGAAGCAATGTGAGAGGTGAAGAGGGAAAAAGCTGAAGATAACGGAGAGCAACACGGGGGATAAGGAGAAGCACACAAGCGGGCAAGAGAAACACAGAGGGGCATATTTATACTGTTTGTGCCGGATTTGCGTTGTTTTTTTTACGCAAATCCGACGCAAAGCTAACTCCATATTTATACTTTGGCGTTAGACCCGTCTAGCGCCAAAGATCTTGGAGTTTGCGTCATTTTTTAGCATGGACACCTACCTTGCGTTAATGATATGCAAGGTAGGCGTTCCCATCTAAAAAATGACTCTAAGGCATGTGCGCCTTATTTAAACTCCCGTGCAAAAATGACGCACAGGAGTGGGCGGGCCTGAAAAAATGACGTCCAGCCGTTTTTGCGTCATTTTTTAACGCCTGGTCAGGGCAGGCGTTAAGGGACCTGTGGGCTCGGAAGGAGCCCAGAGGTGCCCTCCCATGCCCCCAGGGACACCCCCTGCCACCCTTGTCCACCCCAGGAGGACGCCCAAGGATGGAGGGACCCATCCCAGGGAACTTAAGGTAAGTTCAGGTAAGTATTTTTTTATTTTATTTTTGTGGCATAGGGGGGCCTGATTTGTGCCCCCCTACATGCCACTATGCCCAATGACCATGCCCAGGGGACATAAGTCCCCTGGGCATGGCCATTGGGCAAGGGGGCATGACTCCTGTCTGTGCTAAGACAGGAGTCATTTCAATGGGGGTTGGGAGTAAAAAAAAATGGCGCAAATCGGGTTGAGGCCAATATTTTGCCTCAGACCTGACTTGCCCCATTTTTTGACGCCCAAGCTCCATTTTCCCCTACGCCGGCGCTGCCTGGTGTGGGTCATTTTTTTTTACGCACACCAGTCAGCTGCGCCGGCTAACGTCATTCAATAAATAAGGCGCCCGCATGGCGCTTTGGAATGGCGTTAGCCGGCGTTAAAATTTTTGACGCACAACTGCGTTGGCGCAGTTGTGCGTCAAAAAGTATAAATATGGCCCAGAGTGCGTACAGTGAAAGAAACACATGGACGACAGCAACACGGTGGGCAGGGAAGTGGGAGCATATGGATGCCAATGAACAACACAGAGCGTGGAGGGAGAAGCATAGGTAAAAAACCGGAAAACACAGGCACTCTCACAGAGTGCTGAAGCAAAAATAAAAAGTGCTTCTGGAACGTCAAAAGTAACGACACAAGTAAAGAGGACATGCAACCATTGAATAAAAAGCAAGCAAATAAGTGTGCCAGTAAAATCAACCAAAGGTAAGCAGTGTGCAAACTTTAAGCCCTTTTAAGCTCTTGGTAAGTAGACAGTAGGTATTTTTGAATCAGACAGAGCAGCACTACTAAAAACAGAGCACTTAACGTGTCTCGTGCATTTTTATGCCTTCTTTTCACATCTGAAAAAATGAGGAATAATGTTTTTTGTTTGTCATTATTGTATTTGCATTTCTGCATTTGACGAGTATGCTTATACCAAATTAGTGATAGCGATAAATGCACATACGAAACCTGAGCAAAAACAAGTTGTGTTCTGCTCTAAATCAGAGGTAGGATAAACAGGGGCAAATAGAGCTTTAACCTGTTTTGCACTGTTGCCAAAGTCTAAATAGCCTCATAATAGTACATATAATATTATTTCAAGGACCATTTGTACAAGATTAACCTTGAAGGGGCCAAATGCAAATAAGGCTAATTACACACGCACTAAAGCATCAAAGTGTAGCGCATTTGTTTGACCATTCCCATTTTGAGCCAGTTGTAAAGACTTCCCAGTTTAAATTAGGTCGTAGGTGTAGGGACTAGTTTACACCCAATTTACATATGTGAGCAAAAAACCCACAAAAGTGTTATTTACATCAAATTTGCACATTTATGGTGTTAGAAATGGGGTCTTTGGTTGGCAGTCAGGTTACCCCCTGTCCAAGCAAGGACCCTCATTCTAGTCAGGGTAAAAGAGAATCACCCTCAGCTAACCCCTGCTCACCCCCTTGGTAGCTTGGCACAAGCAGGCAGGCTTATCTTCAGAGTGCTAGGTGTAAAGTATTTGTACCAACACACACAGTAATTCAATGAAAATACTACAAAATGACGCAACACAGGTTTTGAGAAATAGAAAATATTTTTCTAAACAAAACAAGACCAAAACAACAAAAATCCACAATACACAAGTCAAGTTATCAATACAAATGCAAAAAGAGTCTTCATGTAATTTTAAACACAACGCTATCACTGTTACCGTGAAAATGTATGCTGTTAGCGTGAAAATGTACTTTGGGTGTGTCAAAAATATCCCCGCATGGGCGAGTGTGCGTCAGAAAGGGCTTGCGATGCATCAGTATCGCTCACAAGCGAGACCTTGCGTTGTTTCTCCTTCAGTAGGGTCGGCGTGAGTCGTTTCTTCTCTCTGCAGGAGAGCGATGCATCAATCCAGTCAGCACTCTAGGGTCCAGGCTGGCTTTGCATAGTTTTTACACGCCCAGTGGTGTTTACATCAGAAATCCAGCTGCACTATGATCCGAAAAACACGCAGCACGGGTTGCGATCTCACCAGCCTCCGTCAGCGATGCTGCCTGTCGTTTCTCCAGCCGCGGGTGTCGATCTTCCGGTCGTGTTGCAGGCGAGCATCTGTTTTCAGCTACGAAGCCGGCGGCGTGTCGATTTTTCAGCTGCAGATCGCAGTTGCGTCAATCTTTTCCCCCACACGGCAGTCAGTGCGTGGATTACTCATTCTTGGGCTGCCAGCTTCTCCTTTCAGGGTCCCAGGAACTGGATGGGCACCACTTGGAAGAGTAGGTGTTTCATCGGAGGCTCCAGGTTCTGGCAGAGAGGAGTCTTTGCTGTCCCTGAGACTTCAAACAACAGGAGGCAAGCTCTAAATGAAGCCCTTGGAGAGTTCTTCACAAGAAGGAAGGCAACACAAAGTCCAGTCTTTGTCCTCTAGCACAGGCAGAATCAGCAACTGCAGGATAGCTCCACAAAGCACAGTCACAGGTAGGGCATCTCTTTTTCGTCAGCTCTTCAGCTCTTCTCCAGGCAGAGGTTCCTCTTGGTTTCCAGAAGTGTTTCCGAAGTCTGTAGTTTTGGATGCCTTTCTTATACCCATTTTGCCCTTTGAAGTAGGCTTACTTCAAAGCAAAGTTTGTGAAATCCTGCCTTGGCCAGGCCAGGCCCCAGACACACACCATGGGGTTGGAGACTGCATTGTGTGAGGGCAGGCACAGCCCTTTCATGTGTGAGTGACCACTCCTCGCCTCCCACCTAGCACAGATGGCTCATCAGGAAATGCAGACTGCACCCCAGTTCCCTTTGTGTCACTGTCTAGTGAGAGGTGCAACCAGCCCAAATGTCAAACTGACAGGGAATCCACAAACAGGCAGAGTCACAGAAATGGTCTAAGCAAGAAAACGCTCACTTTCTGAAGGTGGCATTTTCAAACACACAATCTTAAAATCAACTTTACTAAAAGATGTATTTTTAAATTGTGAGCTCAGAGACCCCAAACTCCACATGCCTATCTGCTCCCAAAGGGAATCTTCACTTTAATCAGATTTAAAGGTAGCCCCCATGTTAACCTGTGAGAGAGACAGGCCTTGCAACAGACCCCTCTAGTGCGCTGTACTAGGGACTTACCAATAAATCAAATATGCCCATCATAGAAAGCCAATTACATACACTTTGTTTCAGGAGCACTTGCACTTTAGCACTGGATAGCAGTGGTAAAGTGCCCAGAGTAACAAAAACAGAAAAACAGAGTACAGCACACATCAACAACCTGGAAAAAAAGAGGCAAAAAGTTAGGGGAGACCACGCCAAGCATGCCAAGTCTAACAAGTCCTAAGTCCATCATTGCAGTGGTGAAATCAGCTTGCGTTTCCTTCCAGCTGGGCATTCCACTGACATCACTGCACCCAGGTCCAGTGAGTTCTCATTTGTATCTCCCTTGTGCAGGGATATTTATGTGTAGTGGAGAGTTCTGTTAGGTAGGCACCTCTGCCCAATTCTAGGGTGACATCATCACTCCACCCCTGTCCCAACCCTCCTGCACAGCACTCTGGAACTTTTAAACAGGGTGGCTTGAAGTGGTCTATGGAAAGACCTAGTATTAGAGCGTCATCCCCAGCCCACAACTGACACAGCTGCCTGATCCCTTCCCACCAAAACGTTAAAGAGCAGCCCCCCCTTTGTTTGGATGCAGAGGTCCGGCTTTCCCCTTTATGTGGGATTGAGCTTCCTAGGCTAGGTGCAGTGTGAAGAGTTTATTGGACTTGCAGATTTCTGCCATCCTTTCTTTCCCAGACACTGGGCCAAGTGCTGTCAATTGTCTCTATTGTGTGAGGAGGGCTTTGATTCTCATGCTGAATGCAGGGTAATTAACTTGGCCCAGATGGATAGAACAGAAGCCTCGAATCTGCTTATGAGATGAGCCATGGAAATAGAAAAATCCTGCAAATGTCATGAGGATGCACTTACCACAAACGTGACAGTGGAGCTTCACTCAAGATATATGTTTACCAAGGATTGATACCAGAGGAACATATGTGTCTCAGCTACTTAGGATTTTAGGCAATGGTTCATTCCATGACTGGGAAATGGGCAGGCTGAGTTCAGAGAGCAGAGTTCCTAAAGATGTCAACTGATTCTCACAAAAGAAGCCCTGTACAACATTTAAGACCACTCAGATCCACTCGCTCAAATTAATTCTCTACCATCAATGAATCATTGTGCAGTGTGCTAAAGGATTGATAGCTAACACTTATTTCTAGGCCTAATTAGGACGAAACTGTGCTGTGACTCAGATTTTGTCCTTAATGTGTAAATCATTAAAACATACAGGGGGTCATTCTGACCTCGGCGGTAAAAGGCCCTTACCGCCGGTCAGAAGACCGCCATAACACCGCCGCGGCTGCGGTTAACCGCCACGGTCATTCTGACCCACAACGGCCAAACCTCCAAAAATCCGTCCTCCACTGCAGCCCGCCACATCAGCGGGCAGCGAGAAACTGGAGATGACCAAACCTCCACCGTCACGCCAACAGAAATACGCCCATGCCATTACGACCCACGAATCCACACGGCGGTCATTCAAACGCGGTATTCCATTGGCGCTACACACCGCCGCGGTCAGAATACACACACAGCACCAAAACACAGCCACATTGGACAATTTGAAATACACACACCTGATACACATACACACACCACTCCCACACAATCAACCAACTATAAAACACACACCCACATCACCCACAAACCCCTGCGACCATAATTACTGAGAGAAGGAGAGAGAGACACAGCAGACAATCCATAGCAAGACACACTGAGGCACACTACACCATCACACACACCACATAGTAGCACAAAGCACCACTCACCAACATACTTATCATCACATACACCACCCCACACCTCACCCACACCACCCCATGGCACCCCAAAGGCACCCACACTTTTCGGACCAAGAACTCCGGGTCATGGTGGAGGAAATGCTAAGAGTGGAGCCCCAGCTCTTCGGCTCGCAGGTGCAGCACACCAGTATAGCTAGGAAGGCGGAGCTATGGCAGCGGATCGTGGACAGGGTCAACGCGGTGGGACAGCATCCCAGGAATAGGGAGGACATCCGCAAAAGATGGAACGACGTACGGGGGAAGGTCCGATCGATGGTCTCCAGGCACAACATCGCGGTCCAGAAGACTGGCGGCGGACCCCCACCCACCCCTCCCGAATTCACATCGTGGGAGCAAGAGGTCTTGAACATCCTGCATCCTCAGGGCCTCGCAGGAGTAGCCGGAGGAATGGACTCTGGTAAGTCCAATCTCAACTACTATATCCCCCCCACCCCACCAGCATGCCAACCCACACCCCCACCCTCACCCCCAACCCCCCAGCACACATCCTCCCTGACAATGTCTCACCAGCACAACCCACCCATCCCAACACCAACTCCTGCATGCCAACACAAATCATGGGCACCCATCACCTAAGCATGACCACTGCACTAACCCCCCCCCCCACTAACTACCCTCACAACACCTCCCTCAAGGGAATGCCTGCACTGGGGGACAAGGGCACCCATAACACGCACGCTATTGCACACACAGAAACAATAACCAAACTCTCTTACCCCATGCAGGACCCGAACGACAACACACCAGCCAGGAGGGTCCAGAAGTGTCCATCCCACCACCGGAACAGGCCCACACTGAGGATAGCAGCTCTGTCGACAGTGAACCTGATGACCAGCCCGGACCATCGGGGACCTCTGGGCAGTCGGTTCCCCTCAGGCAGCCACAGGCCACACCAGACCCGACCCCCTCTGCCAACACCAGCACAGCTCCCACCCAGCGGGCCCATGCCTCTGTCTCTAGGACAGCTCAATCAGCGGTGTGTCTGCCACTACAGGGCACCCAGGCTAACCCAACACCCCAACAACAACAGGGACCTGGGGGCAGTGGTAGCGGGCACACCGTCCAGGGGACAGAGGCCGGGGGAAACCGGGCAGCTCGGAGGGCTGCTGTGCGACAGGGGGGGGAGGAGAGGCCCAGGGAACCCACTCTCCAAGAGGCCCTCACCACCCTCATGGGGGCATACCACCACTCCCAAGAAACGATGGCGACGGTACTGGCCAGGCACAGCAGGAGGAACGCTACATGGGGTTCAGGGAGGAGCTGAGAATCATCGGGACCGCAATGGGGACCATCGTCCTGGCCCTCCACAGGATAGAGGACGCGTTGCGGGACCATGGTGCACCACACAGGGCCCCTGTCACTAGCCCGGACCAGGAACAACCTACCACCTCCGCCGGCGCTAGTGGACAGGAGGTCCCAACACCTCGACAGCCCCCCAGAACCCCACCTCCTGCTGAAGAACAACCACCCCGTAAGAGGAGCCTGAGACCAAAAAAAAAGACAGAGTAGGATGTCAAGACCCCCGCCAGCAGGACATACCCCCTCAAGTCTTCCCACTGTCCCACATTGCCACCCTGTCCAACCATGAACTGCCTATGCTCCATCCTTCCACAGGCAAAAGGACAATGCACCTGTGAGACTGAGAACTGGACTCTGCCATGGATATTCCTCCACCCCCACCCATCACCCTTAGAATCACATGTACCGATATCTAGCACTGTAAATAAATCACATTTTGCACACAAATCTGTTTTGAGTCATGCTGTATTATTAACAAATGTATTACATATTACTGTTCAATTTCTGTTCTGTCAATTAGTCATGACAACATACCAATGTCAATACGCTGTATTTCATGGGCGAACCAAGCAGAAGTCAGGTACTGAGTCAGACAGCACTGAGAAGGGAAGGGAAAGGCAAAAATTAATGAAAAACATCTGTGGGAACTACAGAAAGTACAGATGCAGGAGGCTTTAAGCAATTGTGAAATGGCGTGGGTGATTCTTACCTGTGTGTTACTGGAAATACTGTTGTATCACTCTGTCCCTATTGTCTGTGTCGTCCTCAGAGTCTTCCTCCTCTTCACTCTCCACAGGCTCCACGGCTTCTACAACACCACCATCTGGACCATCCTCCTGCAGGAAAGGCACCTGGCGTCGCAAAGCCAGGTTGTGGAGCATACAGCACGCCACGATGATATGGCACACCTTCTTTGGTGAGTACATTAGGGATCCACCTGTCATATGCAGGCACCTAAACCTGGCCTTCAGGAGCCCAAAGGTTCGCTCAATCACCCTCCTAGTACGCCCATGGGCCTCATTGTACCGTTCCTCTGCCCTGGTCCTGGTATTCCTCACTGGGGTCAATAGCCACGGCAGGTTGGGGTAACCAGAGTCACCTATTAGCCACACACGCTGTCTCTGTAGCTGTTCCATCACATAGGGAATGCTGCTATTTCGCATAACATACGCGTAATGCACTGACCCTGGGAACTTGGCATTTACATGGGAGATGTACTGGTCAGCCAAACAGACCACCTGGATATTCATTGAATGGTAATTCTTCCTGTTCCTGTACACCTGTTCATCGTCATTTGGGGGGAATAAAGCCACATGGGTCCCATCAATTGCACCAATGATGTTGGGGATGTGTCCAAGGGCATAGAAATCAGCTTTCACTGTAGGCAAATCACCCTCCTCTGGGAAAATGATGTAGCTCCGCATGAGTTTCATCAGGGCAGACAACACTCTGGATAAGATCTTGGAAAACACAGGCTGAGACATCCCAGATGACATGGCCACTGTTGTCTGGAATGAGCCAGTTGCAAAGAAATGGAGGACAGACAGAACCTGCACTAGAGGGGGAATTCCTGTGGGTTGGCGGATGGGGGACATCAGGGCTGGCTCCAGCTGGGCACACAGTTCATGGATGGAGGCTCGGTCAAGTCGGTATCGTAGTATTATGTTGCGTTCTTCCATTGTGGACAGGTCCACCAGCGGCCGGTACACGCGAGGATTCCTCCTTCTCATCGCTAGTCCCAGCGGACGGTGCCTAGGAAGGAGAATATGGAGTACAGAGTCAATCCACTCACAGGTACGTACAACACAGCTTGCACAGTACAGGTAAATGTATGGTTTGATATGTTTGTATGTGTGCCATTGCAAGGCCTAGGCCTGTGTGACGCATTAGAAATTAAGCCACGTGGGCCCTTGAAATGGCCGATGCCTGACCTGTGAAGTGGGACAATGGGATGTGAGGTCACTGCGCTGGCGGGGCACACCGTGGCGGTAGGCGGTCGAAGACCGCTGTGCGAAGACGCATTGGTTAACATTGAAGCCTATGGGTTTCAGGAGCCAATGACGATGTGCGCCGGCGGTCACGGGACGCACCGCCGCGGTACGCACCGCCGCGGGCGTGACCGCCATTTTCTATCTGCTCAATCATTCGAGACCTGATCATCCACAGGAGAGGACCTATAGTGCAAGTGCTGCTGTGAACTCGGTCTGGAAGTGACAATGGCTGCTGCTACTGGTGAAAGGGCCCCCGCCTTCAGTTCAGAAGAGTTGGAGAAGCTCGTGGACGGGGTCCTCCCCCAGTATGCGCTACTCTACGGTCCTCCAGACCAACAGGTGAGTACACTCAGTGCACATTGAATGGGTTATGCCTGTGTGGAGGGGGGGGATGTAAGTTGGTGGGGTGTGGAGGGAATGAGGAGTGCAACGCACGACAGATGAGAGAATGGGAACCATGACAAGGTTGGGGAGGGGGGGGCATGTACTCCAAACATGCAGATATGTGACGGTTTCTCTTTCCCACCCTGTACATGTCAAACAGGTGAGCGCCCACCAGAAAATCGATATTTGGCGTGCCATCGCCAAGGAAGTCCGGAACTTGGGGGTCTATAACAGACGGGGCACCCACTGCCGCAAGAGGTGGGAGGACATCCGCCGCGGAACGAGGAAGACCGCAGAAACACTGCTGGGGATGGCCTCCTGACCTAGGAGGGGTGCCAGTCGCACCATGACCCCCCTGATGTCCCGGATCCTGGCGGTGGCCTACCCTAATTTGGATGGGCGCTTGAGGACAGCACAGCAGACACAAGGGGGTGAGTATCCACACATTCTCCTATCTGTATGCGCATTGGAGGCGTCAGGGTGGGGGAGGAGGGCTGTGGGTGACATTAGGCCAGGGCGCTCTCTGTAGTGTAGTCCGCTCCCTTAGGCATGGCCCTGTGCCCCCGCCCCCCACCTCTGTAGGGTGCCAAGTGCAGCTACCCATGCTCCAGCATCACACATGTGCGCGTGTGTTGTCCCTAGACCTGTTTGCCTAGTCAGAAGTACTGAGTAGTGTACCCCAAGTTCGCGACTTAGTGCACGAGGCACCTGTGTCTGTCCTCTCCGCAAAGGGTATTGCTAAGGCATGCACTCAACTTTGTTTCATTTCTCCCCCCACCCTAAATCTTTGTCTTCTTGTGTTTTAGCATCATCCGGCGGAGGAGATTTGGAGTCGGAGCAGGAGGGAGCTGCAGGTCACCAGGCCCCTGTGGGAACTGACACAGACACCGAGGGCACCAGTGATCCGGAGGGCGAGGGGAGCACCACAACGGGGGCCGGTGGAGACACCAGGGACACGGACACGTCCTCGTTTGGGAGCTCCCTAGCGGTGGCGGCACCATCTGTGCCCCCCGCAACAACAGGTACAGCCGCCACCCAGCGCACCAGCACTGCCCTCCCAGCAGCCCCTCAGTCTTCACTCCGTGGCCGCTCGGCCAGGAAGGCGCGCATCTCCTTCGCCCCAGGCACCTCAGCCCCTGCCTTTGTTACCCCTGCTGCCCTCAGTGCGGAGCTCATTGACCTGGTGAGGACGGTCATTGTTGGGCAGACTACCCTTCTGAATGCCATCCAGGAGGTGGAAAGGGAGGTGCATCGGAGCAATGCCTACCTGGAGGGCATTCATTCGGGTCAGGCTGCCCATCAGCGAGCGTTCACTGCTCTGGCCTCAGCACTGACGGCAGCCATTGTCCCTGTCTCCAGTCTCCCTCTTCTATCTGCCTCCACCCTTTCTCTGTCTCCTGTACCTCAACCTATCCCATCCACACCATCAGACCAGCCTGCACACACCTCAACACCCAAGGCCAGCTCATCCAAACATAAGCACCACAGAAAACACAAGCATTCACCCAAGCAACACACAGATGCAGACATATCAACAGTCACTACCACCTCTGTGTCCCCGTCCTCCTCGTCTCCCTCCTCCCTCCCTGTGACGTCTACACTCACACCTGCATGCACCCCAACATCAGCCAGTTCTTCCACCACCAGCAAACCCTCCACTACAGTCCGCACACCTGCAGTCACCACCCCCACTGGCATTTACACGTCCCCTGTGTCCTCTCCCACTGTGTCTGTCACCCCCTCTTCCAAGACACATAAACGCAGGCAGACACCCAAACAACAGCCAACCACCTCACCACAGCCTACGTCCCAGTCACCTGCACCCAAGGACAGCACACCTGGCTCTCATACAACCACATCCTCTTCCTCCACTTCTCTCACCACTACTCCTACCCCTTACCTTGGTCCCAAGAAAAATTACCTCTCCAGTTTTGACCTCTTTCCCTCCCCCGACCCACCCCCTCCAACTGGGAAAAGTCCCAAGAGCACCTCAGCCACCACCAGCCCAACTTCTACAGTGCAAGTGGAGCATGGCATGTGGAGTCCACCCTTTGGCGGCAGTAACACTTCGGTGAGCAGCAAGGGGACAGCCAGCCCCCCCCCCCCAGGCAAGAGGACCCGGAAATTGAAGGGCCGCCGTGAGCGGACAGAGACGGCTGCCCCCAAGGAGGTGACTCCGGCCACTTCACCGGCCACAGCAGCCAGGGGAGGCAAGGGCCCGAGAGCCCCATCTAAGGAGCGGAAGGACAGCAGGGCGGAGAGGACAACCACCAGGAGCGCGGAGCAGGAGGGCCCCACAAGCCCCATCCCGGCTGCAAGGGACGACACCAAAGGGCCCAGGACTCACTCCCCGAAGGGGCCTGACACAGCACGGTCGGAGGGCGAGTGAGCAGGGTGTCCAGGCCAGGTATGACTCCCTTGACATACTGCAAGAGCACCGCTGAACAGGGCCCCGCCGTGAAGACAGGTACCGCTGAACAGGGCCCCGCCGTGAAGACAGGTACCGCTGACCAGGGCCCCGCCGTGAAGACAGGTACCGCTGAACAGGGCCCCGCCATGAAGACAGGTACCGCTGAACAGGGCCCCGCCGTGAAGACAGGTACCACTGAACAGGGCCCCGCCGTGCAGAAGAGCACCGCTGAACAGGGCCCCGCCGTGAAGACAGGTACCGCTGAACAGGGCCCCGCCGTGCAGAAGAGCACCGCTGAACAGGGCCCCGCCGTGAAGACAGGTACCGCTGAACAGGGCCCCGCCGTGCAGAAGAGCACCGCTGAACAGGGCCCCGCCGTGAAGACAGGTACCGCTGAACAGGGCCCCGCCGTGCAGAAGAGCACCGCTGAACAGGGCCCCGCCGTGAAGACAGGTACCGCTGAACAGGGCCCCGCCGTGCAGAAGAGCACCGCTGAACAGGGCCCCGCTGTGAAGACAGGTACCGCTGAACAGGGCCCCGCCGTGAAGACAGGTACCGCTGAACAGGGCCCCGCCGTGCAGAAGAGCACCGCTGAACAGGGCCCCGCCGTGAAGACAGGTACCGCTGAACAGGGCCCCGCCGTCTCAAGCACCGCTCCACTGGGCCCTTCCTGTCAAGCACCGCTCCGCTGGGCCCTTCCTGTCAAGCACCGCTCCGCTGGGCCCTTCCTCTCAAGCACCGCTCCGCTGGACATCGCCATGTCATGCACCGCTGCGCTGGGTCCCGCCGTCTCAGGCACTGTTTATGGTTCACTGTGCCCACCATGCCTCCTCCTTGACCAGTGGACTCTGTAATCCACCTGAGAGACTGTGGCTTTGCACTCCCCAGGATGGTCCAGTGGGCAATCCACCCACTGCAGAGACTTGAGAGACTGTGGCTTTGCACTCCCCAGGATGGTCCAGTGGGCAACCCACCCACTGTAGAGACATTGAGAGACTGTGGCTTTGCACTCCCCAGGATGGTCCAGTGGGCAACCCACCCACTGTAGAGACATTGAGAGACTGTGGCTTTGCACTCCCCAGGATGGTCCAGTGGGCAACCCACCCACTGCAGAGACTTGAGAGACTGTGGCTTTGCACTCCCCAGGATGGTACAGTGGGCATGGTGGCTCCTCGTGGATCTGGCGTCGTGGACTCATGTGGCTGTGGTGGCCCCCCCTTCCCTTCCCCCTGAGGTGCCTGTAGTTTTGACATCAGATGCCCCTGCAGTGTTCTCTCCAAAGGACTCAGGTCTCGTGTGTGGGCTTTGCCCTTGTTTCGCAGAACCTTGGCCAACGGACATGTTAGATTCGTAGGATGTGCAGGACTTGTTACTTCAGTGATACACTGATGTGTATATCTTTTTGTTTTTTGTAAATATTTTTCACGGTTGCTCAATTATTTCCAGGTGCTTTTTTTGTACATGAAAATTTATTCCAAATTTGGTTGTGTCATTGTATTTTTAAAGGGTCTTTGTGTGGTGTCACTGTGACTTCCTGCTCTGCATTGGTGTGTACATATTGGGGGGTGGGGGGGTCGCATATGTGTAGGTAGACGAGAGCAGGTATGATGTTCAATTCGGGTTCCATGCTGTCCGGATTCCGCGTGGAGTGTCTCGAGGTGAGCGTTTTCCATTGGAAATGTCTGTTTCCGCCGTGTTTTTATCGGCGGGGCTCCCGCCCCGGAAAAGGTGGCGGATTGGTGGGTCGTGATAGGGTGGGCGGTACATTGTCTGCCGTCTGGCTGTTGGCGGTGACCGCCGCGCTGTTTGTTTGTTCCGCCGTGGCGGTCGGAGTGTTAATGCGGCGGGCTGTGTTGGCGGTTCCCGCCAGGGTCAGAATTGCATTTTTTTGACCGCCGGCCTGTTGGCGGGTTGGCCGCCGCTTTATCACCGACCGCCAGGGTCAGAATGACCCCCACAGACTTTTCAGAAATCATTAGAGATATACTCTGTAAAAATGTCCACTTAAATTAAAAGGACTGCACCTCTTTTACTTCATCTTCTACCGAGGGAACTGCATCTGGAGCCACCAGGAGCTCTACAAACTGCAACAAAGAAGCAAAGACGACTTCTGCAACATTGTATCTTCAGCTCCTCCCAGAAACTGCAACTGTTTCCAGGTCGTGCATCCTCCGAGGACTGCGTGTCTTCAGCCTGCACCAGAAGAACCAAAGGAATCTCCCTTGAAGTGAAGGAGTCACTTCCCTGCTTCAGCAGGCACATCTCTGCAACAATGTCTGGTGGCCTGGGTCCCCTCTCCTGATGAAGTGCGTGGATCCAGCAATATGGGTGATGGACTGGGGTTGTCCCAATTGTCCTAAGGTCTAGCTGTCCAACTTTGTTAGAGGTAAGAGCTTGCCTCCCCAAGCAAGATAGTACCCCCATGCACCGCCTGAATTGCAGTTGCCAAGGCTTGTGTGCGACCTTCCATGAAGTTCTTCATGCACAGCACAGCTCCAACCCCAGGAATCCTTCTTGCGATGCACAGCTTCCTGAGTGGTTCTCCAGTGGCGTAGGATCCCTTTGTGTCGTGCTGTATGGGCTTCAATTTCCACCTTCTTTGTCCCCATACTGTGGGAATCCTGTGCATGCTGCCTGATCACCTGAGGGCTCTCTGAGTTGCTGAGAGCCCCCTCTGTGTCCCCTTCCTGGGTAGAAGCCACCAGGTCCCTTCTGGTCCCGGACAGATCCATTTTCTGCTATCCGTGAGCTTTTCATGTGCCAAGGCTTGTTGGCAGAAACCAACGATGCAAATCAGACTGCAGTCATCCATCCGGCTTGGGACATCTTCTCCACCAACTAGGAATCTGCATCTGTCTTCTTGAGTGCATAACTGACTTTGTCTTCTCACCAGTGGTTCTTCTTTTGCACCTTCATCCGGGTTCGCAGAGGCTCCTGTTCTCCCTGGACTCTTCAGTGCTTTTTGGACTTGGGACCCTTCTTCCCCATGTCTTCAGGTCCAGGAATCTATTGTTGGTGTCTTGCAGTCTCTTCTGGTTCTTGCATTATCTTCCATCACTACTTCTTGTGTGTTTATCGGAAACTTACAGTGATTTTCTCCTGTTTTCCTGGGCTCTGGGGTGGGTTCTAGTACTTACCTCTGGTGTTTTCTTACACTCCCAGCACCCCTCTACACACTACACTTGACAAGGAGGGAAAATGACTTTTTCATTCCACTATTTTTGTATATGGTTTGTGTTCCGCCTAGGCCTATTGCAATCTATTGTGATGTTCACTATTTGCACTGTTTTCTAACTGTTTTTACAACTATTTCTGCATTCTAGTGTATATACTGTGTATATTACTTACCTCCTAAGGAAGTATAGTCTCCAAGGTATTTTTGGCATTTTATCTCTAAAAGGCCCTCATTACAACATTGGCGGTAAAAGCCGCTTACCGCCGTGCAGGAGACCGCCAACACACCGCCTCGGCTGCGGAAAACCGCCACAGCCATTATGACCCACAGCACGGAATCCGCCAAAATTCAGACACCCACACAAGTCTGCCACACCAAAGGTCAGTGATAAACTGGCGAAAACAAAACCTCCACCGTCACGCCAACAGAAATACACTCACACTATCACGACACACGAATCCATGGGGCGGTCTTTCAACCGCGGTATTCCATTGGCGGTACACACCGCCGCGCTCAAAATACACACACATTTACAAAACACAGCCACATTGGACAATTCGAAATACACACACATGATACACATTCACACACCACTCCCACACACCCAATACAATATATAACACACACCCACATCACCCACAAACCCCTACGACCAAAAATCACGAACGAAGGCCAGAGAGAGACACCACCATCAACAATACTAGCATCCACAGGCACACAACACCATCACCCACATAACTTCCACGCACCTCACACTACACACCACTACATATCAGCACACTTATCACCACACACACCCCCCAACAAATCCCCTCCACCACCCCATGGCACGGCAAAGACACCCCAGGTTCTCGGAGGAGGAGCTCAGGGTCATGGTGGAGGAAATCGTCCGGGTAGAGCCACAGCTATTCGGATCACAGGTGCAGCACACCTCAATTGCAAGGAAGATGGAGCTATGGCGAAGAGTAGTGGTCAGGGTAAACACAGTGGGACAGCACCCAAGAAATCAGCAGGACATAAGGAAGAGGTGGAACGACCTACGGGGGAAGGTGCATTCCTTGGACCTAAGACACCACCTGGCGGGTCAGCGGACTGGCGGCGGACCCCCACCTCCTCCCCCACAACTAACAATATGGGAGGAGCAGGTCTTGGCAATTCTGCTTCCTGAGGGCCTCGCAGGAGTAGGTGGAGGAATGGACTCTGGTAAGTCAAATCTTAACTATTACATCCCCCACCCTACCTGCATGCCAGCACATACCCCCACCCTCACCCCCATCACTCTAACTCCTCACAAATGTCCCAACATCACAAACCACACATCCCAAAACCAAACCCTGCATGCAACAACAAAGCATGGACACCCATCACCAAAGCATGCCCACTGCACATACACATACACCCCCCTAAACCATCATCACACAAGGTCCCACACAGGAATGCAAGCACTGGGGTACACGGTCACCCACCCATTGCACACCATGCCACACACAGATGTAATAAACATCCTTTTAGACCCCTGCAGGACCCCTACCCAATGTCACCGGACAGGAGGGTCCACACATGTCCACACCACCAACCGAAGAGGCCCACAGTGATGACAGCACCTATGTCCAACTGGATCTAGATGACCAGCCCGGCACATCGTGGACCTCGGGACAGTCGGTTCCCCACACCCAGTCACAGGCCACCACAGAGCTTCCCCCCTCTGGAAACACCAGCACAGCACCCACCCAGCGGGCCCATACCTCGGTCCCCAGGACACGTCAATCAGCAGTGTGTCCACCACTACAGGGAACCCGGGCTAACCCACCACCCCAACAACAACAGGGACCTGGGGGCAGTGGTAGTGGGCACACGGTCCAGGGGACGGAGGCCCAGGAACACAGGGGAACTGGGAGGGCTGCTGTGCGACCGGAGCGGACAGGCCCAGGGAACCCACTCTCCACGAGGCCCTCTCCTCCATCATGGGAGCCTACCACCACTCCCAGGAGACGATGGCAACGGTACTGGCCAAGTTTCAAGAGAACCAGCGCCTGCAGGAAGAACAGTGTATGGGCTTCAGGGAGGAACTCAGAACCATCAATTCCACCCTGGGCACCATCGTAGGGGTGTTGAAGGAAGTACTCATCACTAGGAGGGACACTGTGGCACAACAAGGGTCCCCTGACACTAGCCTGGATGATGAACTGCCCATCACCTCCACCGGCGCTAGTGGACAGGAGGCACCGCCACAGGACCACCACACTAGCACCCCACCCCCTGCAGCGGGAGAACCACCTCGCAAACGGTCCCTGAGATCCAGGAACAAGACAGAGAACGATGCCAAGACCCCCGCCAAGAAATGAGACCACCCTGATTGTCATCCTACTGTCCCACTTTGTCACTCTGTCCATCCTTAAACTGCCCCAGCTTCACTTCCTATGCCCATTTGGGCAATGCACCTGTGAGACTAATAGACTGGACTCTGCCATGGACATTCCTCCGCCATCATCCATCACCATTTTGCTACCCCCTCCAATTCTGAGCACTAAAATAAACACCCTTAAAGCACAAAACAATCTGGAGTCAGTCTGTGATTTCGGAATACTGTATTAGCAATTACTTTGGCAAAAAGCTCTTTCAATTGTAATGTCAACATACCTATGTCACACAGCTCTAGTCCATGAGAAATCAAAGCAGATGTCACACTGTGGGACCCAGATCTGTGAAATCGTAAGGGAAAGTGACAACTCAGTGACCATACACTGGGTGAAAACGACAGACAGTAGAGAGGTAGTAGTGTTTAAGTACATGTAGTAGGCAGGTTTGTATTCTTACCTGTGTTTCACTGGAAATATTGCTGGATCACTGAGTCCCTGTTGTCCATGTCTTCTTCCTCTGCTTCCTCGTCTTCACTGTCCACAGGCTCCACAGCTGCAACAACACCGCCATCTGGACCATCCTCCTGCAGAAAAGGCACCTGTCGTCGCAAAGCCAAGTTGTGAAGCATACAGCAGGCCACGATGATCGGGCACACCTTCTTTGGTGAGTAGAATAGGGATTCACCTTTAAAATGGAGGCACCTGAACCTGGCCTTCAGGAGGCTGAAGGTCCGCTCGATCGCCCTCCTAGTTCGCCCATGGGCCTCATTGTAGCGTTCCTCTGCCCTTGTCCTGGGATTCCTCACTGGGGTCAGTAGCCATGACAGGTTGGGGTAACCAGAGTCACCTGCAAATGGCGAGGGACAACTGTTAGACACACACTAACCTGGAGGGATATCCCCAGACCCAGACTACCATTCCCACTGACTAGCTTCCGGGTGCTCACCTAATAGCCACACACGGTGCCTCTGGAGTTGACCCATCACATAAGGGATGCTGCTATTCTGCAGGATGTAGGCGTCATGCACTGAGCCAGGGAACTTGGCATTCACATGGGAGATGTACTGGTCGGCCAAACATACCATCTGTACATTCATGGAATGATAACTCTTCCGGTTTCTGTACACCTGTTCACTCCTGTGGGGGGGCCCAAAGCCACATGGGTCCCATCAATGGCACCTATGATGTTGGGGATATGTCCCAGGGCATAGAAATCACCTTTCACCATAGGCAAATCCTCCACCTGAGGGAAAACGATGTAGCTCCACATGTGTTTCAGCAGGGCAGACAACACTCTGGACAACACGTTGGAAAACATGGGCTGGGACATCCCTGATGCTATGGACACCGTTGTTTGAAATGACCCACTTGCAAGGAAATGGAGCACTGACAGCACCTGCACTTGAGGGGGGATTCCTGTGGGATGGCGGATAGCTGACATCAGCTCTGGCTACAACTGGGTACACATTTCCTGTATTGTGGCACGGTCAAGCCTGTATGTGATTATCACATGTCTTTCCTCGATTGTCGACAGGTCCACCAAGGGTCGGTACACCGGAGGATGCCGCCATCTCCTCACATGTACCGGCGGACGGTGCCTATGAAGGACAACAGCAAGCACAACAGAGTCAAACAACTCAGAGGTACGTACCCACAGCTTACACAGAACACCAATCATAGGGGGTCATTCTGACTCGGTAACCGCAGGGCCGGCGGCTACCGCTTCGCGGTCATAAGACCGCCGCGGGTATTCTGGGTTTCCCGCTGGGCTGGCGGGCGACCGCCAGAAGGTCGCCCGCCAGCCCAGCGGGAAACACCCTTCCACAAGGATGCCGGCTCAGAATGGAGCCGGCGGAGTGGAAGGGGTGCGACGGGTGCAGTTGCACCCGTCGCGATTTTCAGTGTCTGCATGGCAGACACTGAAAATCTTGGTGGGGCCCTGTTACGGGGGCCCCTGCAGTGCCCATGCCATTGGCCCCACGACACCCCATACCGCCATCCTGTTCCTGGTGGCCAAAACCGCCAGGAACAGGATGGCGGTATGGGGGTCGGAATCCCCATGGCAGCGGAAAACCGGCGGTACACCGCCGGTTTTCCGTTTCTGACCGCGGTGGTACATGCCCTTGGGAGCACCGCCAGCCTGTTGGCGGTGCTCCCGCGGTCCCCGGCCCTGGCGGTCCATGACCGCCAGGGTCGGAATGACCGCCATAATCTATAAAGTGGCCTGTATGTGTGTTGAGTCTAGGCCTAGGTATGTGTGACGCAGTTGAAAATGAAGCCATGTGGGCCCCTAAAATGGCGGCTGCCTGACCTCTAAAGTGGGACAATGGGATGTGAGGTACTTGCGCTGGCGTAGTACACCGTCGCGGTTGGCGGTCGAAGACCGCGGTGCAATGCTGCATTGGTTAACATTGGACCCTATGGGTCCCAGGAGCCAATGACGATGTACGCCGGCGGTGACGGTACGCACCGCCGTGGACGTGACTGCCATTTTCTATCACTTCAATCACTCGATACCAGATCTTCGACAGGAGAGGACCTACACTGCAAGTGCTGCTGTGACCTCGGTCTGGAAGAGACAATGGCTTGAGTGGCTGAGAAAAGGGCCCCTGCCTTCACATCGGAGGAGTTGGAGAAACTCGTGGAAGGGGTCCTCCCCTAGTACACGCTACTCTACGGTCCTCCACACCAACAGGTAAGTACACTGGGAGCATGCTGTATGGGCTATGCCTGTGTGGAGAGGGGTGGATGTAAGAAGGAAGGGGAGAGAGTGCGGTGTACATGAAACGACAGTGAGTGCATGTGCCACATGGCAAGGATAGGGATGGGGGCCAATCGTTTTGATGGTTCAGTTGCTAATAAGTTTATCTTCCCCCTGTACAAATCATGTAGGTCAGCGCCCACCAGAAAAAAGACAGTTGCGTGCCATCTCCAAGGACGTCCGGACCCTGGGGGTCTATCACAGACGGAGCACCCACTGCCGGAAAAGATGGGAGGACATTCGCCGCTGGAGCAAGAAGACGGCGGAAGCTCAGCTGGGGATGGCCTCCCAATGTGGGAGGGGTGCCCATCACACCATGACCCCCCTGATGTTCAGGATCCTGGCGGTGGCGTACCCGGAGTTGGATGGGCGCTTGAGGGCATCACAGCAGCCACAAGGGGGTGAGTACACTCTCATTCCGCTGATTTTGCACGCAGAGGAGAAGTCTGGGTGGGGGAGGTGGGCTGTGGGTTTCCCTAGGCCAGGGCGAGTTCCGTAGGCAAGGTCCCTCCGTAAGGCCGGCCATGTAGCACCCCACCGCACCTCTGTAGAGTGACAACTACACCTAGTCATGCAGTGCAGGGGGCTTGTGTGTCTGTCGTGTCCGCCAACGGTAGCGGTAATGTATGCACTCAACATGTCTTTCTTCTGTTGTCCCCCCCCCTTTTTGTGGTCTCCCTGTTCTTGTGTGCATTAGCATCATCAGGCGGAGGAGCAGTGGCACCGGAGCACGAGGGGGCTGCATCACACATGGCCATGGAGGGCCACACTACGGAATTGGACTTCACCAGTGGGATGGAGGGCAAGGGGAGCTCCACGGCGGGGACAGGAGCTGAGACCAGTGACACGGACTCGTCCTCTGATGGGAGCTCCCTTGTGGTGGTGGCAACATCTGTGCCCTCCCATCTACAGGTACAGCCGCCACCCCCCCTCCAGCACCACCCTCACAGCAGCCCCTCAGCCTTTGCCCCGTGCCCGCTCACCCGGGAGGGTGGGCATCACCTTCGCCCCAGGCACCTCAGGCCCTGCCCCAGTCACTCCTGCTGCCCTCAGTGAAGAGGCCATTGACCTCCTCAGGTCCCTCACTGTTGGGCAGTCTACCATTTTGAATGCCATCCAGGGTGTAGAAAGGCAGTTGCAACAAACTAATGCGTTCCTGGAGGGCATTAATTCTGTCAGGCGGCCCTTCACCGAGCCTATCAAACTCTGGCCTCAGCACTGATGGCAGCCATTGTCCCTGTGTCTAGCCTCCCCCCTCCAACTTCCTCCACCCAGAACCAATCCCCTGTACCTCTGCCTATTCCAAGCACACCATCAGACCAGCCTGCATACACCTCACCACACAAGGGAAGCTCAGGCAAACATAAGCACCAAACATCCCACAGGCACTAACGCAAGCATCACACACATGCAGACACACCAACATCCACTGCCTCCACTGTGTCCCCCTACTCCTCGTCTCCCTCCTCCCTCCCAGTCTCGTCTACACTCACACCTGCATGCACTACCTCTACAGCCACTACTACCATCACCAGCACACCCACCACCACACCCGCTCACGTGCAGTCACCATCCCCACTACCGTTCACACGTCCCCTGTGTCCTCTACCAGTGTGTCCGTGACGCCCCCTCCCAAGATACAGAAACGCAGGCACACACCCACCCAACAGCCATCCACCTCACGACAGCCTCCAGCGCATGCACCTTCACCCAAAGTCAGCAAACGAACACCTCCTACAACCACAACCTCTTCCTCCACTCCCAAACCCCCTCCAGCTACCCGTCCCAGTGTCTCCCAAAAACTTTTCCTATCCAACCTTGACCTCTTTCCCACACTTCCCCCACCTCGTTCGTCTCCTAGGTCCCGAACTAGCACCTCAGCCACAACATCTCCGGGACCAGTGGTGCCTGTAGTCACCGGAATCTGGAGTGCACCGGCCACCAGGGCAGCCAGTGTTGCATGGAGCCACAGCACAGACAGTCCCCCACCTGTGAAGCATCAGAAGTTGGCCAGTGCCCGGCGGGAGAGGGTGAAGACTCCAGCCACCAAAGCCGCTCCCAGGGGTACAGGTGGGAGTATGGAGTCAACTGCGACACCTTCCAAGGTGGGGAAGGGTCACAAGAAACTCAGCAAGTCTGGGAAAAGCAGCACGGCGGAGAAGACCGCCATCATCCCCTCTGCCCAGGAGGCCACCGCCACCAGCCCAGCTGCCCAGAAGGCCACCGCCACCAGCCCAGCTGCCCAAGAGGCCACTGCCACCAGCCCTGCTGCCCAGGAGGCCACCGCCAGCACCAGCCCAGCTGCCCAGGAGGCCAGCACCAGCCCAGCTGCCCAGGAGGCCCCCACCACCAGCCCTGCTGCCCAGGAGGCCAAAGCTGTCATCCCCGCTGGGACAGAGAGTACCGCCAGCACAAGCCTCACTGGGCCATTAAGGACCGCCAGCACAAGCCCCGCTGGGACAGAGAGGACCGCCAGCACAAGCCCCGCTGGGACATAGAGGACCGCCAGCACATGCCCCGCTGGGCCATGAAGGACCGCCAGCAGCTGAGTCACTGCAAAGGAGCCCGCCGCTCCAAGCACCTCTGAACAGGGCACCGCAGTCTCAAACACCGCTGAACAGGGCACCGCCGTCTCAAGCACCGCTGAACAGGGCACCGCCGTCTCTAGCACCGCTGAACAGGGCACCGCTGGCCCATGAGTGCCAAGGGCTCTGACGCAACTGAGTCCATCATGGGCAGAATGAAGCACTCTGGGCACCATGCCCCCTCAAGAACCGGTGGAGAGATCCATCCAATTCCTCTGTCCTTAGCAGGATGAAGCACTCTGGGCACAAAGCCCCCTCCAGAGCCAGTGGAGAGATCCATCCACTACCTCTGTCCTTAGCAGGATGAAGCACTCTGGGCACAATGCCCCCTCCAGAACCTGTAGAGAGATCCATCCACTACCTCTATCCTTAGCAGGATGAAGCACTCTGTGCATAATGCCCCCTCCAGAACCAGTGGAGACTGCTATCCACTTGAGAGACTGTGGCTTTGCACTCCCCAGGATATGGCAGTGGGCAACCCACCCACTGTAGAGACTTGAGAGACTGTGGCTTTGCACTCCCCAGGATTGAACAGTGGGCAACCCACCCACTGTAGAGACTTGAGAGACTGTGGCTTTGCACTCCCCAGGATATGGCAGTGGACAACCCACCCACTGCAAAGACTTGAGAGACTGTGGCTTTGCACTCCCCAGGATATGGCAGTGGGCAAACCATCCACTGTAGAGACTTGAGAGACTGTGGCTTTGCACTCCCCAGGATATGGCAGTGTACAACCCACCCACTGTAGAGACTTGAGAGACTGTGGCTTGGCACTCCCCAGGATTGAACAGTGGGCAAACCACCCACTGTAGAGACTTGAGAGACTGTGGCTTGGCACTCCCCAGGATATGGCAGTGGGCAACCCACCCACTGTAGAGACTTGAGAGACTGTGGCTTTTGCACTCCCCAGGATGTAACAGTGGGCATGTGGCCCTCTCATGGATTTGGCGTCATGCACTCAACCGGCTGAGGTGCCCCCCCTTTCCCTCCCCCTGAGGTGCCTGTTTTGTTGCTCTCTGATGCCCCTGCAGTGTTCTCTCCGTCATGGTCGGGGATCTTGTGTGGGCCTCGCGTGTGGGCCCAGTGTTCCACGGACTTAATTGGAGCACTACCTGGACTACTATGCTTGGTGTATATTTTGTAAATGGTGTATATATATATATTTTTGCCTACTTGATTTTAATATATTACAATGGTTACACTCATTTTCTATTGTTATTGCATTCTTCCGGGGGGGTGTAACTGTGATGTATCAATATTGATTAGTGTGTGTGTTGTAGTGGGTGAGGGTGGGGGTGTTGCGTGTGTGTTTCCCTGTTTTTTCCCTCCCCCCTCCCTGTGTCGTAGGTGCAGTACTCACCGTGGTCTTCGCCGCCGGCGTTCGTGCTCCTGGTAGAGGAGCAGAAAGACCATCGCAGGGAGAATTTGGAGTTCCGGGTCCATGGTGTCCGAGTTCCTCGTGGGGTGTGTAGAGGTGAGCGCTTTCCCTTCGGAATCCTGTTTCCGCAGTGTTTTTATCCGTGATGAATCCGCCCCGGAAAAGGTGGCGGATTGGCCTGTTGTGATACTGTGGGCGGTACTTTGTCCTCCGCCTGTCTGTTGGCGGTGACCGCCGCGCTGTTTGTTTGTACCGCCGTGGTGGTCTGTGTGTTAAAGTGGCTGTCTTTGTTGGTGGTTTCCGCCACGGTCGGAATTGCAAAATTTTTACCGCCGGCCTGTTGGCAGTCTTACCGCCGCTTTAACACCAACCGCCAGGGTTGTAATGACCACCTGAGTGTTTTCTTTCATGTGTATGAGTACTGTGTGACTACAGGGTGTTGCATGAGGTTTGCATGTCTCCTAGATAAGCCTTGGCTGTTCAGCTGCAGCTATCCCTAGACTACCTGGCGTCTAGACACTGCCTACATTTCACTAATAAGGGATATCTGGACCTGGTATAAGGTGTAAGTACCTTTGGTACACACTACAAACCAGGTCAGCCTCCTACAGAGACTATGGCCCTCATTCCGACCCTGGCGGTTTCAAACCGCCTGGGTGGAGGGCAGAGGAAGCACCGCCAACAGCTGGCGGTGCTTCCCGGGCCATTACCGCCGCGGTCAGAAAAGGGGAACTGGCGGTTTCCCGCCGGTTTCCCGCCGGTTTCCCGCCGGTTTTCCCCTGGCCCAGGGAATCCTCCATGGCGGCGCTGCTTGCAGCGCCGCCATGGGGATTCCGACCCCCTTCCCGCCAGCCTGTTCCTGCCGGTTTACACCACCAGGAAGAGGCTGGCGGGAACGGGTGTCGTGGGGCCCCCTAACAGGGCCCCACAAAGATTTTCACTGTCTGCTTAGCAGACAGTGAAAATCGCGACGGGTGCCACTGCACCCGTCGCACCCCTGCAAATCCGCCGGCTCCATTCGGAGCCGGCTTCCTCTTTGCAGGGGCTTTCCCGCTGGGCCGGCGGGCGATCTTTTGGAGATCGCCCGCCGGCCCAGCGGGAAAGTTGAAATGACCCCCGCGGTTATTTTACCGCTGTGCGGTCTTTGGGCGGTTTCCGCCCGGCGGGCGGTGCCCGCCGCCCGCCGGGGTCGGAATGACCCCCTATATGATTTACAATACATAATTTGTATCACATTACACTTGTATCTTTCCTGATTACTTTATATTAAACCATTGAGTCCATCACCAGAAGTCACACTATACATCCTTTCCCTCGCACTCCCATTCTTCCCACTATGTGCAGTTAACACCCACTTCCTAGACTGTCTTATAGCTTTTTCAGTGGTAATAGGAACTTGAAATTTAGGATTCCCAGAAACCACAATTATTTGTTGATCTTTTTGTTACTGACATGTACAATCATGTCTCTTATCATTTCATCTTTTGGAGAGCTGAACGTGTCTCCTGGACATTCCTGTACTACAACTGGAAGTAATGTCTTGAAAATCACATTCTTCTCCAAGCCCAAAGAGTGTAGGAAAATGTTATTCATCATTTCATCTGACGTTTTGTCTCTTTCAATAGCCTTCACATTGCTGAAAACTGAATCCCCCCTTTGAGCTTCCCCATAGAATAGGAGAATCTCCTTTAGTAGGTAAAAACATCAGCAGTGGATTAAACTGCTTGCCTGATGGCAGACAACATGAACCACATTTCACACACTATTAAAATGTACCTCGTAGTTAATACAGTATGTAACTGCTATTAGATTCACCATACAGGCGTACATAAAATCAAGTCCAAACTCCTAAGGTTTATGTATATATCCTGAGTGTATACAACAACATATATCCATAATAGCCGTCACTGAACACTCAAGTATGCTCATCACAGGGCACTGTAACCAACAAATTCTTTCACTTAGTCAATAGAGAACTTTTGATCACTTTCCACTATATGGGTATGCTCGTCTCCAAGCACTCTAAATTATCAATTGCTTTTTCTCACCGACAATGACAATATGGATCTTGTCTATGTGCACATAATGGGTGCTGTCAATTCCATAAGAAATCTGTTATGATCTCCTCATAGTACGTTATGCATTATTAACTTGTACATTATCCTTCATTTAGGGCGGCCACCACAATATGTGTAATGACAAAAGAAATCAATGCATGTTGTCCTTATTTGAGTTAAACCCTGAGCACGTATCTGCAGGAATGCTGGTGGAGAGGTTCTGAACATCCAAGTAAGGGCATTCCAACTCTGTCACTCCCATTGGAAATCTAAATGGATTCACAGCACATTTTACCATATCCAAGAGTGAAAATAAACACCTCCAGGAAAAACCAGCACTTAAAACTGAGGCTCCAGTAGGGGTACAAATCGCAGCATTTCACTGTCACAATATTGGCCAAACACTGTGTATTCTCACAGTATTCTGAGTGACTTCCTTAACTAATGAGCAGCACAAAATACTATGTGTGATTTATGCCAAGAAAGAGTCTGACATCATCACTCTCGCAGGTGTGCTTCACTTGTAATGTCGATGGTCTTTTGGTAGATGATGACGTGCAGATAATCATTGAAAAGTGAACAAAGGTTCCTGCAGCCTGTACCACTCCTGTGTAGAGCTATGGCAGAAATGTTTCATTGAAACATGTTGGCAATGGTTGAAAGACACCGAGCCGAATTGTGTAGAAAATATGTACCTTATTCTTCCAGCACAGTGCCTGTCTTGCTCAAACACTTACAGCTGACTCTGAGTCAAATGCAAACATTCTATGAACAACTGGCAGGTGGCAATACATGATGATACAAAGAATATAGTAAAAAGGCAATAATTTATGATAATTTACTACACATGGATATGGGGCTAAAGATGCCTGTCATCTTGCGGGATAAATGGAATCCTATGGATTATACTTATATGAGTGTAAACATTCACAGACACAGGGATTCAGAGGGCTTCTCCATGGATGTCATATGTGTGTGATAGGTACAGATACTGCCCAGGATTCCAACTTACTGGGGAGAAGGTGCGCTCAGTGGGAAGAGAAGCTCTGGGACTACCCATCTTCCTATGGAGTGGCCCCATCAGATCCACACAGCATGAACAGACATTTTAGTGGAGTCCCAGTAGCTCCCTAAATTTGAAAAGTACACTATGGGACTGCAGTGACAGTCCTGCAGTGGCAAGCTACTACACTCCAGCATTCCTAGGCATCTCTGCTTTGTTAGCTGGTTCAACAACACAAATATATTATGGTAGCTCTACCACCAATGGTTGGCCATGATATTAAATTAGCAAGAGGATTTGGTATGGCCTGATATGGAGTGGTGGAGGGGAGCAGTTGGGTGGCTTCTGCTCAGTCTGTTTAGGCTACAAGAGAAACCCTTAAAACCAATTCAAACCTGTCTAAGTAACAATTTTAAAACAACAATAGTTCACATTGTTAGCATATATACAGAAAACTGTCCAGTGTAAAGACTACATAGCCTTATGCATTTAATGACATATGGACAATAAATCACGAAATGCCACATTGGTTGAGAAAAATAGCAGTTAATGTGAATTAAAGAGGATGCAAAACAGCACAATAATATGTTAGAGCACAGTGTAATGTGTCCACAGTGCCAACACCAAGCTTAAACAAATACACCAATCAAAAGTTAAACATGGGCTAATGTCTGAGTAACAAACAACTAAAACTATTAAAACATTCCATAATACAATAAAAGAAGTTTCCTGCTTATTTGTTACTTAAGCATGTTGACATGTTTCCACCCTTTGATTAAGATACTAGGGTCTCATCAGGACTAAGAAGATAAGGGGGTATCCTGAAAGAGAGAAAACAAAAGGTTTGTTAAGGAAAAAGTGGCTTCTGTGATATAGTAAGTTAAGGTTACAAAACCAGGAGTTACCAAAAAGCCCATTGAATACAGGGATAGTGCCAATAGTGCAGGGTAGACAGAATGGCACACCTGCACTCCCTGATGTGAGAAATAAATAATGACTACTCACTCAGGACTCGGGGCTGCTATTGTAAAGGCAAAATAATAATAATCATATGTTAGTAGAACAGGAATAAGGCAATAATTGGCTATGTCATGCAAGACCTTTACTACCATGCTTTTGTTTGTTTAATTCACAACAGCACAGCACCTTCTAATTCAATAATTTTGACTGCTTCTTCCCCTGACAGAATTGAAGTAGGGGCTAAACTAAGGCACCTCTGCTAATTTTTTAAAAGGAGCCCTTGAGGAAATACAGTTACCCACTCACAGAACTCCAATCTGAACACAGGAAATTGCTATGTTATACTTATTTGGAGAGGGATGTGTTACAATGTTAAGGTCGCTCTACCTAAAAGAGCCAAGAAACAACACTCGTACCTAACAGACATTTTTGATGTTCACATGCATGCCATTTACCACTTGATATAAAATCTAAGTTGTTATGTATACTTGGAATTTACCATTACTCTGTTGTCAAGAAGATAGCCATCTGTTGCCAGTGGTGATAACTTTATTCTTTTCATCAAGGTCATCTGGAACATTTGCAAACAACACACCTCTTTTTTGACAGTCAGGAAGCCCACAGACCTTTAAATATGAACCAAGAATGTCTAAAAATATCAATTGTCTGACGGGTAAGACATATTGAAATCTTTCTAAAGACTTGAACTGTGGTGTAGGTCACATCTCATACCTTTGAGCCCAAATAGCAACACAAGGTTGACCCTTTATCTTACAATTCAACAGCCTCCAATTTTCAGCTTAGCTGTCACAGCAAGGCAAAGACAAGGAGAATCCAGAAAGCAAACCATGGTCTCAGATCCCTGCCTAATTTCTATTCACACGATTTACTTCATGTCCCTTGCGTTGAGTAGCAGAAGAGGCAGTGTCACGGATACAAAAATGCAAGTTAGTATATCAAATATCACATCTGTCTACCACTAACTAACATCTATAAATGGGAGGACGAAGAGATTTGTGGTACAGAAGACAGTCTCCTCAAATCCTGAACTGTTAACTGGAGGGTATACTGTTCCACACTGACTCTGTCAGATTCACTGTGGAGTCTGTATGCAATCACTGGGAGCATGCACTCAAATAAGCACATGGCCTCACTCACCTGAAGGTGACATCATTCATCAATGGGCGTGCTCCTCATTGGGCTGGCGCTGCTAGGCCCAATGGGCCCCACAAGAGAGCTCTTTGTCGGAGATCTTTTAATCGCCAAAAGGTGAATAGGGGTATGATTGTGTTTATAGTCAGTGGGCAAGAAGATTGGAGAAATGTGATCTAAAAACAGTAATATACCTCGTTGACTATCAGTGTGATAGGGTTCCAGGTTTATGCCAAGGTTAAAAACAGAGTGTGAGAGTCTGAGACATAATGATTCTAGTCTTTTTAATATGGAGGTATACTTGGTAATGTGGTAATCCACAATTCATTAACTTTGTTAGAAGACACTCACATCATTGCATGTATGCTTCAAGCTAAACCAATGACCTATATAAAAAAGAAAAAATACATATATCCTATAAGCACATATCCATTAAAATCACATCACAGTACATAGTGATCACAATGATGACCAGTGCGCAAATCATCCAGACACACATCACTAGTGACCAGTGAAAGCTCAACAAAGAAAAAATGTGAGCACTGCACAAAGCATTCATGATCATTTCATGGGTAGTAATCCATTTATCGCTATATCACCCTCCAGATTGGTGGAAAGTCCCCTTGGAACATGAGGACGTGTCTCACATCAAATAGACATTTGTAGCATAGGTATGTCTGTTAGTAAGAGCTGCAGGCTCAACAATAGTGGGGTTCAATAGTTAGTAAACAAAGAATATGCGCAAGATTATGGACGTAGCATCCCCCAAGGGCCAGGTTCACTTGTGCTCTGTGGAACTACGGAGTACTAATCTACCCCCCGTAGTAGTATATGTGGAGACTGGATTGAGAAACTAGGGCCCATATTTATAATTTTTTGTGCCGCATTGTGTCATTTTTTGATGCAAATGTGGCACAAACTTACAAAATATAATTGTATATTGTAAGTTTGCGCTGCTTTTGCATAAAAAAATGATGCATATGTGGCATAAAAAAAGTATAAATATGGGCCTAGGTGCATTATAAAGGTCCCGTGGGAGGGGGAAAACGACATGGTCAGTAACCAGTGTGCAGCATTCGTTGTAACTAGACATTTCTTTATTTACATAGTTCTAGACCATGTAACATACATTTTACAGCTAATACCTTTTCTGCTCAGCAATATCTCTAGAGCAACACCTGTCACAGTCTTTTTTGCAATATTTGTTAAGACTGCTGCAGAAACTGCAGCTTTTTAAACTTCACCACCCAAACTTTTGAAAAGTTTGCGGACTCAGTGAACCCAGGATAACAAGTAATCGTGGGTAATTAGGAAGTAGGTCCAGATTTGCTTCTTTGGGCTTACTTATGGAGACGGACCTTGAAATAATGCATTGCGGCAGAATAATGAAAGGCAGTAGAATAATTATCCACAAATATGGAGTTAAATATCATTACTGAACTAAATGGATCTAAACTTTCCAGAAACTTGAATGGTAGCACTGTACAGGAGATATGTTAAATCCCAAAAAGGCCTAAATGCAATTTGCGCTGTGCCAGTCGCGGCCAGTAATTTTAGGAGGGACGGGGTGACCAGGTCTCACACATGCACACTCACACTCATTCTTTCACACATGCACGCACACACACATATCAATTCACAACACTTATTATCAAATATTCAAACATTCACGCAAGCACCAAACATTCATTTAAAAAAAAAAAACACACACTTACCTTCACCTGTCAGCCACTGAGGGAAGGCAGCAGTCCCAACTCACCACAGAGTGAGATGGGATCGGTCAGACTGCTTACCTTACCCCACTCTGTAACAAGGTATCAGTGATTGACATTCGGCCCTGCGCCATTCAGGGCTTAAAACTGAAGCACCCAGATTCAAAGCAGTGGGTGACGTTCCCACTCGTCATGAGTGAGAGAGCCTCGAGGCACCTTTGCTACGCTGAAGAGGTCACTTCCACAGGGCTGTGACTTCTTCAGCCCAGCAAAGTTCAGCTCAGGCAGTCGGGACCATGCACAAATAGTGCATGTCTAGTTCCTGGCTGCCTGACCTGAAAATAAAGAGTGTCTGTCAGGCTGATCTTTGCTCATCCTGACACACACTCCTCTTGAGGGCCAAAAGGTGTGGGGGGGTAACCCCACAGCCTTGAAGGACGGCCGCGGCTGAAGTGTACCCTAAATAATGTAGATTTGCTCTGCTTTCCAACTGCCCTCTGTGTGCTTCTATAATTTGACCTTCAATTTGCCATCCACTGTGACTTTGACTTGTTATCATTCACCACTCGCTTTTACTAATAATAAGTTCAATATACATGCCTTGGACAGTTAGCTGCTACAAAACGTTTTGCGAAATTCGACATAGGTTGATCAGAAGGCTTTGGTATGATCTATGGGGCTATTTCAGGAGTTTAATTGTGAAGAGCAGTGATTGTTTTGTTGACATAGCAGTTGACGGTTATGCAATATTGTTACTGAATTTTCTGACATTGTAGAGTCCAGTTTTGAAGTTTGCAACGGCCGAGGGTTTTATCGGAAAGGAAGCTAAACTTTTTCATTCCTAAATATACATGACCACTAATAGCAACACAATGCTCCCTTTAATCTAGATCTCTGCAGTGCCCATAAATCATCCTTCCAACTTGTTCATTAAAATTGCAGCATTTGCTTCCCGTATTTAATTTATTAAAGTCTGATATTGATTTGTGCTCTGAAGATGACTGATGTATGTTTAGTGTTTTTTCTCCGATTGAAACCAATGATTAACTTAGACTGTAGCTTTTGCTTCCCAATAAGAATCTACCAAGATAATAATCTAAAAAAAATGCAATTGATCAGGGAAGTAACTTCAAGTCAGCACAGATGTTTGAGCTTGAGAAAATCAGATTGAAGAGCTTTGCACAGCTTTTATAAGTAGAAGGTTAGATATATTTATACCTTTCCAGAATATAACATTATTCTTTACGAATGAAGATCCTTATAGTATCAATGTAGGTATTTATTTACTATTTAATTATTTCAAATGCAGAGTATCATGTTTGAAATATAACTGCAAGTGCCACCTCAATATTGTTTTTCGAATGAATATGAACAATAAAATGCCTTTTCTATGTATCAGTCTGCATTTTTTCCTCTGGAACTGTGCCACGAATAAAAATATTAATTAATGTTCGTTGCATTAATTTAGCACATATTAGATAGTGCTGTTCAGTAAGGAGGACAAACTTTTAGCTTCACCTTTGCAGTCTGCAAATCCCCCATTTTTGAATGCGAGTTAAATTTCCCGTCTGTTCACGACTTCTACTGAGGCAATATTTTGCCCATTGTGGTTCACTGCAAGTGACAATTCCCGGACGTGAAATACTTCAGTTATGAAGGGTGAAGAACATCCTGCTGCAGGGAATTAATCTGGCTTGCACTAAGGGGACGTCATTACAGTAGTCCTGAGAGGTGTTACTTTACCTGGGTCTTAGCCCGTAGTGTAGGAGAATAAGCACATACCTTTGGCTTCCTATGACAAGAAGTAGTCTCTGTAGTGGGTGGCTGGAAATCACCAGTGTTCAATTACCAAGTGTACCCACTGGTACACCAGGCCCTAAACATCATCTGATCCGAAGCTTAACTTCTTAAAGCATGCAATTTAAAAAAAAGTTTAAAACCAAACAACTTCATAATTTCACACCCACCCCCACTACCCCAGCTGTTACTTTTAAAACTCAACATTAGTCTAAGCCAGTGGTTCTTTGTGTTCCGAGACCCTTAGAATCAGAGAGACCTACTCAGGGGGTCCGCAAATGTTTAAAAGAGTTATATAAAGGTAAAATGTATACATTAAAATAATTAAAGTACACAAAAATAAATAAGCTACGTTTTAAATTTAAAAAACTTTTGTATAATTGCTTGTGAATCAAACAAAATATTTAAATGTTTGAGTACTTGGTGGATTGGAATTTTTGTGCTGATTTTGAGGTTCATTTCACAGAAATTGCTTATGCTGGGGTCTCTTTCTTCCAATATTGACTCAGAGTCCCCTGAATCCGGTAATGATTTAGTGGAGGTTACCACAAGTCAAAAGGTTAAAGCCTACCTAATTCTGCAACAATTGTATCATATGCCACAACTTGTGGCTTGTCTTCATTAAGCTTGGCCGGGCTTGTGAACAAAAAACCGCCCTGCAAAAAATGCTCGTAACCAGACTTTCTCCCTCTGTCTCCTCATGCAATCTGTCTCTTTCTACCCAATCACTCTCTCTCTCCTTGTCTCCTCTCTCTCTTCCCCCTCTCTGATTGCCTTCTCTCTTCCTTTCCTGTCCTTCCCTCTCTCTTTCTATTGAAGCCACCCCATGCCTGTTGCTATTTTTGACAGGGAGTCGGAGAAAGTGACAGAGGCAGAGGTTAAGGATTTACAACAGCCTCTAGAGGCTCCAGCCCACCAGGGAAATGTAGTGGAATAAAAGACCTGTTTGGCCTTGTCATTAAGTACCTATATATTTATGGATTCTCAAAAATCTCTATGAGTATATATAAAAATCTTCACAAATCACAGAAGCTCAAAATAGCTTATTCTCTGTAGTTACTTCCTGGAATAACTGCACTGCACTTGCACTGCACTGCCAAGGATAGGTTTAGTGGTCATGTATTTTATCATCTTTAACTTTTACTTTTCTAGATGGAAAACACAATTCACCTTAAGCCACTATTAAATTTGATGGAATTTTTCCTAGTCAGTTCCAAGATTACATCCTTTTTTCGCACCCAGAGTACCTCAGCAATTTGGGTGTGGCACAAAGATTGTGAAGCTTTAGTAATACCTACAAAGTTATGATTTGATTTTGAATTAATAGCGGTCCACTTCTTTCCCTTAGCTTCCCGATGTTCTGCTGGTAAAACTCAAAGGGTTATTGCTGTCATGATGCATTATGGACCTATTGAAAATAGTTTGCTTGTAGAAGGCACATGCTTTTTGCCTTGATTCAATGGCTCAATGCAGTGGGATCCAGGCTTAGGCTACTTGCGCTATTTGTGTTTGTAAAGTATTTTTGACTGACTGAATTCAATTCCATGTGATTCTTTATCATGTTAATTAATGGTTTGCACAAAAACTACTGTGAATTTCAGAAAAGTAATGGTTCAAGTGTCACATGCAAACGTTGAAAATGCAGTTCTGCACTATAGTTAAAGGAATGTAGTAACAGAGTTAACTCATTTTAAATCTACTGTAACAAGAACACTGAAAAAGCTTATTAATGACTAATTCATGATTTAAATGTTATTTGTGCATTATTTTGCATAAATGAATGCGCCTTTGCAATTCACTTTGCTTACCCTAAGTGAGGTCTGCAAGGTTGTTTCCTGACTTTGAAGAAAAATGTTTAGTCATTCTTCCTATTGTGCCTTTTCTTTCAGACATTGTTTCCATGAAATGCTAACTCGAAAATAGACATCCCATTGTTTTACACATAGTGAGCCTGAGAAATTAACCTTGATCCCAGTACATTCAGGAACTATGGAAGTAAAATGTCTACATTTGTTTCAACCTGTACGGATGAGGTAAGATGGATGCCTTTCCCATGTTGGTAATGGGAATCTTTACTGGTGTTGCAGTTCCATGTCACATGACGGACTTTGATTGTACAATGACACCTTCCGAGTCATTTGGATTGATTGATTAGCAAATTATTTTGCCCTCTGGGCTTTATTGTACCATTCCCCAGATGGATTTACAGCTGTCTTTTTGTCCTTCCCTTTAGGAGCAGAACCCTTGGACTCTGAGAGGTGCAGTTCTTTCTACTCTTATCCCTTCCTTTAACATGCTTTGCTGGGACGTAAAAGTTTTTCCCCTGACCCAAAGAAGAAGACTCTTGATCAAGCTTCTGAAATGTTGACACTTTTCCTTTTTACCTACTTTTTGACAACTTTGCTTTTTCACCTTTTGCCCCAATGTCATTTTCCCAAATTCTTTTTGCCCTTTTCCTTTTACATGTACATGTTCACATGTGTTTAGCCAAGCACATGTTAATTTGTGACATGCTAATCTGTATGGATTTCCATTGCGCTAGCTAGCTAGGCTTAGATGTCTGTTAAATTGCCTTGATGCCTAAAGAAATTGAATAGTGCATGTTGTCTGTCCATCAGATGATCTGTCTGATATTTTGCATTGCTTTCGTTGAATGTTTAGTTCTTTTGATGTGAGCTTGTTTGAATCTTTTTCATACCATTGGTCAAACTATGATGATTCTATAGCTTTATAAAATTGTCTAAATAACTTTGAATCTGAGCTTGTGATATAACCCCTTAACTTTATTTAAGACTGGAGTTTTCCTTGAGTGGCCACATGGATCACACTGTCTTTTTTAATTGTGCAACAGATCCTGATTTAAACTTCTCCATCACTTCATGCTGGTTGAAAAGATTTATAGACCTCGCTTAAAGCATAACCAAAAAATGTTTTAACAGATCTTGGTAGCAGAATGATGGTTTCTCTTATTAGGGAGGAGGACTAGTTAGGTATGGTGTAAGAGATCCATGAATATTTGTCATGGGAATTGCGCACCCCACGAATGTTTGTTCCTTGGTTCGTTCCAAAGATTGATGAAGTTCCAGAGTTGTTGTTTTGCAGCAGACACATGAGTATTAATAGGGTTTGTGCATCTGTTGCTTTGGCTAAAGATTGCAGTGAAGTGTGATTTTGTAAAGTCTTTTGTGGAGTTTCTGCATTTGCATGGCTTTGGTGCTTAATGCTAAGAAGTTGCAGTTGTTATTGAACGGGTCCGGTGTGGCCTTAGATACCTTGGAGATAACGCAAAAGTGTAGAAAACATTTGATTAATATACTGTCTGCAGTGTAAGGTGCTTGTCATGAGACGTCATCAACAGTACCAATAGTATTCCTTCTGTGAGGGTGGGTTGGTTGGTATTAAGCAAATCCTGAGTGCACATAGAGGAATTGTATCAACCAGAGTGAGATTTGCTGGTCAAGTCTCATCCATTGTGTAATTGTAAAAGCATAGTTAAAAAGTATAGCTCCGTACTGCTTTGAAGTGGTTGGTTACCCTAGCCTGTAGTGAGCAGACAGCTTGTTGTTTTTTTGGCTCACAAATATTTTGCATAAGGTTTGCATGAAGTGTGACTGTGTGTGCAAGAAATTGTAAAGGAGGGTGAGCTGCTATGAGGAGTAAGTCTGACGTCATCTTGTGTCACACTGATATAGGTTGGTTGGTGTGAAAACAAGCTGGTATTAGTGGACTACGTCACAAGGTGCCCTGCTGCTATTGGTTGTTTATATCGAGGAGAGAATTGTGGGTACAGAATTGCTTTCTGATTGCAAACAAAAAGATTATTGTGAAAAAATTTGATTGAAAATGAAGTTCCTTAAAGCACTGAAAAGTCTAATTAAAGAAGATGTATTTATCCCGGTTAGAGACGGAATAGAGACCTCACCTGAAAGTACTCCAGGTCATTATGTGTTGGCCAAAGATGGTCTTCCTGCATGTTTGTGGCTTGAACAATGGCATAAGATTACGGGGAAAGAGAGTACATTAGCATTTCATCGCTATTGAACATTTAATTTTAGAACCCTTGAGAACCTGAGGTGAGTACTTCATGAGATGAAACTGCTCTCAAGACCTGCACAATTTTAAACGTTTAATACTTGGGATCATATGGCTCGTCAGACACAGTGAGACAAGTATGAAAGATCAATAAAAAAGCAATAAGGACAGTTGAAGAGACAGGATGGGGTAGTCAACAAAAACCCTGGAGTGAGGTAGGCTGTATCCAGGCATTACTAGTGAAGAAGTAGAAGGCATTAGACCAAAGAGTAAGAAAAAGTCATTAAAGAAGAACAGACAACTGATACTGAAAAGAAAGCCAAGGCCTATGAGAGTGATTCGGATGATGATTTTATAAATCAGTTATTGTTAAATTGTCCGTCTCCACACATTTCTGAGCAGACAGGGGTGACAAAGGAGACACTGAGAAATATGACTTTTGATGTGCCCACTCAATCAATCAATCAATCAAAAAAAATTATAGAGCGCGCTACTCACCCGTGAGGGTCTCAAGGCGCTGGGAGAGGGGGGAATCAAGGGGTGTCAGGGAGGGTCACTGTTCGAACAACCATGTCTTGAGGCTCTTTCTGAAGAGCAGGAGGTCTTTGGTTTTGCGAAGGTTGGTGGGGAGGGAGTTCCAGGTTTTGGGGGTGAGGTAGAAGAGGGACCTGCCTCCTTTGGTGGTGCGTTGGATGCGGGCTACTGAGCTAGGGCAAGGTCGGCTGATCGGAGGTTGAGTGTGGGAGTGTGGAAGTTCACTCTTTCGTTGAGGTAGGTTGGGCCGGTGTTGTGGAGGGATTTGTGAGCATGGATGAGGATCTTGAATGTGATTCTCTTGTCTATGGGGAGCAAGTGATGGGATTTGAGGTGTGGTGAGATTCGTTCGTGGCAGGGGAGGCCAAGGACACGACGTGCGGCTGTGTTCTGGATTCTCTGGAGTTTGCGTTTGAGTTCGAGTGTGGTGCTGGCGTAGAGGGTGTTACCGTAGTCTAGTCTGCTGCTAATGAGTGCATGGGTAACTGTCTTCCTGGTCTCTGGGGGAATCCATTTGAAGGATTTTTTTAGAGTGCAGAGTGTATGGAAGCAGGAGGAGGTTAGAGCATTGATTTGCTGTGTCATGGAGAGGGAGGGGTCCAGGATGATGCTGAGGTTGCGTGCGTGGTTTGCGGTGTGGGTGCGGGGCCTAGGTCGGTGGGTCACCAGGAGTCGTCCCATGTGGTTTTGTTGGGGCCAAAGATGATGATCTCGGTTTTGTTGGTGTTAAGCTTGAGGTGATTAGTAGTCATCCAGTTGGCGGTGTCGAGGAGAGCAGTGTGTAGGTTGGTTTTGGTGGTGGTGGGGTTGCGGGTGAGGGAGAGGCTGAGTTTGGTGTCATCTGCGTAGGCGAGGATAGTGATTCTGTGTGCTCGGAGGATGTTAGCTAGGGGGATCATGTAGATGTTGAAGAGTGTGGGGCTGAGGGAGGACCCTTGGGGGACTCCGCAGATGATCTTGGTAGTGGTGGAGTGGAAAGGTGGAAGGCGGACTCTCTGGGTCCGGTCGGTGAGGAAGGAGGTGAGCCAGTCTAAGACTTTGTGGCGAATACCTATGTTGTGGAGACGTGTGCGGAGTGTGTGGTGGCAGACGGCGTCAAAGGCTGCGGAGAGGTCTAGGAGGATGAGTGAGACTGTCTCGCCTTTGTCGACTTTGGTCCTGATGTCATCAGTGCATGCGTTGAGGGCGGTTTCCGTGCTGTGGTTCTTGGGGAACCCGGATTGTGAGGGGTCAAGAGTGTTGTTTGCTTTGAGGAAGTAGGATAGGCGGGCGTTGACTAGTTTCTCAGCAACCTTGGCGGGGAAAGGGAAGAGGAGATGGGGCGATAGTTGGAGAGGATCTCCGGGTCGGCTTTGTTTTTTTTTAGGAGAGTGGTGATTTCTGGTGGGTGGCGGAGTCGAAAGAGGAATTGATTATGTTGCGGAGTATGGGGGCGATGGTTGGGCTGGCTTTGTTGTAGATGCGGTGTGGACAGGGGTTGGAGGGGGATCCGGAGTGGATGGAGTTCATGGTTTTTTCGGTTTCTTTGTGTGTGGTGGGGGCCCAGGTGGTGAGTGTGGTGGGGAGTCATGAGTGGGGGTTGGGTTGGGTGAGTGAGGGGTATGTGCGGTGGGTGTGTGTGGTATGAAGCTGTTGTGGATGTCCAGGATTTTGTGGTGGAAGTGGTTGGAGAGGGCATCACATAGGGGCTGTGTGTGTGAGGGGTCTATGTTGCTGGCTTTGGGTTTGGCAAGTTCATTAATGATGGTGAAGAGTTCTTTGCTGTTTTGAGAGTTGTTGTCAAGGCGTGTCTTGTAGTGTTCTCTTTTGGCGGTGCGTATGAGTTGGTGATGGGTGCGAATGGTGGTTTTGAGGGTGGAGAAGTTGGTTGTGGAGGGTTCTAGTCGCCATATTTTCTCCGCTTGGCGGCATTTGAGCTTGGAGCTCGGGAACCATGGGGCGTTCTTGATGTTGCGGGTGGCGATGTGTTTTTTAAGGGGGGCTAGTGTGTCTGCACAGGTGGTGATCCATTTGGAGAGGTTGTGTGCTCCTGTGTTGGGGTCGTTGGCGTGGGGTGGGTTGTGAGCCAGTTGGGAGTTTAGTCGTTCTGTGGGGATCTTGTCCCACATGCGGTAGGGTTTGGTGTGTTGAACAGTGGTGTGTGGGGGGTTTGGTGAAGGAGAAGTGGACGCAGTGGTGGTCAGTCCAGAGTAGTTCGGTGGTGTGGGTGTAGTCTATGTGTTGGCTTGAGGTGAAAATTGCATCAAGTGTGTGTCCTGCTGAGTGGGTGGGTGCGGTGACCAGTTGTTTGAGTCCGAGGTTGGTGAGGTTGTCTATGAGGGAGGTAGAGTTGTGGTCTTATAGGTTTTCCAAGTGAAAGTTTAAATCACCGAGGAGGATGTAGCCTGTGGAGGTGAGGGTGTGTGAGCTGTTGGTGTCGGCGATGGTGTCGCAGAAGGCGGGCGTGGCCCTGGTGGTCTGTAGATTAATGTACCTCTGAGGGTGGAGTTGTTGTTAATGTGGATCAGGAAGTGCATGTATTCTGTGTTGTAGATAGTGTCTTGGGAGCTGGTGATAGGGTCCCAGAGTTCTATGGCATGTTTGTGAAGGGAGCGGGTGTTGAGGAGCAGGCAGTTGAGGCGGTTGTGGTTGGTGGTATTGGTGTGGTGCATGAGGGTGTTGTTACGGGGTGTGTTCTGGTTGTGGGCTGGTGTGCGGCTGGGTTGGTTGGTGGGGCAGAGCAGGTGAGTATTGCGTTGGTGGTGTTGTGTTTGTTGAAGGGGGGTTGCTATGGTTGGTGTGTGGTGTGAGGGATGTGGAGCAGGAGAAATGACAGGTGTGGCAGGTGAAGGGGCCATGAGTGTGAGTGGGGCTAGAAGGGGTGCACGTGGGGTGGGGGCCTGGGTTGAGTGAGTGGAGGGTGCATCAGTTGAACAGACTGCACCAGTTAATCAGATCTTTCCAGATTCAAACATGAGTTCAGTAGGACAGACTTTCAATACAAATCAATCAGTTCATATCTTTACCACAAATCAGTCAGTACAGAGTTCTAACATGAATCAGGCAGCACAAAGTTTAAATTCGAATAGGTCTGTGCAGAATTTCAGTCCGCACCAGCCAGAGCAGAATTTTACCTCTATCAGATTGTACAAGGGCATGGTTGAAATACTACTTTGACAGAACAGAGTGTAGGAATGGCAGTTACAGAGAACCAGATGAATTACATGAGCCCAGATGCACTGACAGTTTCAATAACAATAGATCCAGTTGTTCCTTTGTAAGCTCCAGGCATGACTGGGACTAATATGCACGTAATAAATGTCCCAAATGTTCAGAATTTTTCAAATGTCCCAAATGCCTCAGTTATTTCAGGAATTTGTGAGCCCAAGTGGTTCACAGATGCAGAGAATGAATCCTCTTCCGAGACCGTTGACACCTACACGGATTTCAGATCCAACTTCGATGACAAGTCAGACAGGATCTACCCATAATGCAAGGTTTCCTTGGAGATACTCACCTTTTTTTCTGCCCGGACCAGAACAGACACCGAACATTGGCTATAGAACTGTGAACAGAAGATTGCAGTTTTTACACTCCAGGAGAGTACCCTGAATCAAGTCATTACAAGTCCTTCAAGAACAGGAGCAATGCAGAATACTCCAATTAGTTTGCAAGGCTTTACTGTCCAGCAATTAAATGAGTGGCTGAATAATTTGATTACTGCGGGTGCAACAGAATAAATGAATTGCAGTGCACGAGCTGAACATACTCAGAGAGAGAGAGATCATTGGATATACTCAGATTGAAATTTGAAATAAATGAGAGGATACTGGGAAGTGTGGACAACAGTTTCCTTATAATTTTACAATGAAGATGAACTGTGGTTTGTGTGCAAAGACGTTACAAAATGTGCAGGTCAAGCCTATATCAGACTTGCTGAATTAGCCCAGAAACATGATGTTGATTGGCAGAAATTGAAACCCTTGAAGATACATTACAGAGTAGATCTTAATGACAAGTATATATTGAACATGAGACCTCCTCGAATGAGATTGCAGATTAGAGAACTGATCACCTATATTCAGAAATGGGGGGCTTCAGACAAGTGGGAAGAAAGAAGGGCAAGGAAAAGAGATCAGAAGAAACCAAGAACAGATTTGCCTCTGACAGAAGCAAATTAAGCTGAGGAAAATGTGAAGATGATTCCCATGTGAGAAATTCCTGGTGAAGAGTATGTTCATGTACTTTGGAGTAGGAGTGTGTTAGAAATGGGGTCTCTAATTGGCAGAGGTATACACTCGTGTCCAAGTAGGGACCACAATCCTAGTCAGGGTAAGTCACACACATTACAAATTACCCTGTGCCCACCCTCAGGTAACTTGGCACACAGCAGTCAGGCTTAACTTAGAAGGCAATATGTAAAGTATTTGTGAAATAAATAATGTAATAACACATGGAGAACACCACAGAAATACACCACACAGGTTTAGTAAAATATAAGATATTTATCTGAGTAAATTAAGGTCAAAACGATCAAGATTTGATAATCACAAGTTAAAATATCACTGTTGCAATGATGAGAAGAGTCAAGTCTTTAGAAATCAACAAATGTCTCTTGCATGAACAAAGTACCTGGTATGTAACTGAATTACTCGTACGAAGACTGCAGAGGAGGAGATGTATGGAAAAAGTAAGGTGTGCGTCGATCAGGTGGGCTGTGCATCGAAGTTCCAGGAGCAAAACTGGCGCTGCGTCGATCTCCACTCAGGGAGTCGGGCTGCATCGTTCCTGGTCAGCGATGCAGTGATTCTTTCATCACTAGGCAGGCTGTGTGTTGATTCTGGCAGGCTGTGCATCTATTTTCGCCGCACAAGGAGTTCCTTTACATAGATGCAGTCTTTTTGGCCCTGCAGCTTCAGGAACAGGAGGCAAGCTCAATCCAAGCCCTTGGAGAGCACCTCTCAGCAGAGCAAGAGGCCAGCAAGGCAGCAGGGCAACTTCAAGGCAGCAGTCCTTCACAGAAAAGCAGTGTAGGTGAGCCCTGTGGGTACTTGTACCAACATACATATAAATTCAGTGAAAACACTACAAAATGATACAACACAGGTTTAGAAAAATAGGCAATAGTTATCTAAACAAAACAAGACCAAAACGACAAAAATCCAACATACACAAGTCAAGATAATAATTTTAAAAGCAAAAGAGTCTTAAATCATTTTGTAAACAGGTACAACACTGTTAGCGTTGAAAAGTACCTGGGTAGCGTCAAACTAACACGTATGGGCAAGTGTGCATCGAAAAAGTTAAGCAGTGGGTCGATTTCTCACCCGCAAGCTACACAGTGCGTTGTTTCTCCTTCTCTGGTCGGGTCTGTGTGCATCGTTTTTCCTCTCTGTAGGGGAGCAATGCATTGATCCGGGCAAGCACTCGGGTCCTGGCAGGCAGTGCATCATTTTTCCACGGCCAGCAAGGTTTGCGTTGAAAATTCTGCCTCACAGTACTAGCAAAACCGCACTGTGTGGGTTGCGATGTTACCAGCATCCGTTAGCAGTATGGCACGTCCTTTCTCCAGCCACGTGCGCCGATCTTCCAACCGCGCTGCAGACAGAGCGTCTATTTCAGCCACAAAGCCAGCGGTGTGTTGTTTCTTCAGCCACATCTCGGAGGTTGCATCGGAAATTTCCCTGCGCGGCGGTCTATGCGTGGATTTTCAATCTTGGTCTGCCAGCTTCACCTGTCAAGGCCCCTGGAACTGGATAGGGCACCACTTGGAGGGGGAAGGGGTCTCAGCAGAGAGTCCAGGTGCTCGCAGGGGAAGTCTTTGATGGCCCTGAGACTTCAACAACATTAGGCAAGCTCAGGACAAGCCCTTGGAGATTTCTTCTCAAGAAGGAATGCACAACAAAGTCCAGTCCTTGTCCCCTTGCACAGGCAGAAGCAGCAACTACAGGATTGCTCCACAAAGCACAGTCACAGGCAGGGCAGCACTTCTCCTCAGCTCTTCAGCGTTTCTCCAGGCAGAGGTTCCTCTTGCTGTCCAGAAGTGATCTAAAGTCTGTGGTTTTGGGTGCACTTCTTATGCCCATTTTGACCTTTGCAGTAGGCCTACTTCAAAGGAAAGTCTCTCTTGTTTGTGAAATCCTGCCTTGCCCAGGCCAGGCCCCAGACACACACCAGGGGGTTGGAGACAGCATTTTGTGAGGGCAGGCACAGCCCTTTCAAGTGTGAGTGACCACTCATCCCCTCCCTCCTTGCACAGATAGCTCATCAGGATATGCAGGCTACAACCCAGCTCCCCTTGTGTCACTGTCTAGAGAGAGGTGCAAACAGCCCAACTGTCAAACTGACCCAGACAGGGAATCCACAAACAGGCAGAGTCACAGAATGGTTTAAGGAAGAAAATGCTCACTTTCTAAAAGTGGCATTTTCAAACACACAATCTTAAAATCAACTTTACTAAAAGATGTATTTTTAAATTGGGAGTCCAGAGACCCCAAACTCCACGTCTCCACATGTCTATCCGCTCCCAAAGGGAATGTACACTTTAACCATATTTAAAGACAGCCTCCATGTGAACGTATGAGAGGGATAGGCCTTGCAATATTGAAACCCAAATTTGGCAGTATTTCACTGTTAGGACATATAAAACACATTAGTATATGTCCTACCTTCAACATACACTACACCCTGCCCATGGGGATACCTAGGGCCTAACTTAGGGGTGTCTTAAATGTAAGAAAAGGTAAGGTTTAGGCCTGGCAAGTGGGTACACTTGACAAGTCGATTTGGCAGTTTAAAACTGCACATACAGACACTGCATTGGAAGGTCTGAGCCATGTTTACAGAGCTACTAATGTGGGTGGCACAACCAGTGCTGCAGGCCCTCTAGTAGCATTTGATCTACAGGTCCTGGGCACCTCTAGTGCACTGTACTAGGGACTTACCAGTAAATCAAATATGCCAATCATGTAAATCCAAGAAACAAAACAATTTACAGAGAGAGCATATGCGCTTTAGCACTGGTTAGCAGTGGGAAAGTGCTCAGAGTTCTAAAGCCAACAAAAACAGGTCAGAAAAAATAGGAGGCAGGAGGCAAAAAGATTGGGGAACGACCCTGCATGAGGAAAAAAGTCCAACAGCAGGCCACTGTCAGGTGTCACTGTCAAGTATCAGGCTCTCCACCCTTCCGGCCCAGGAAGACACATTCAGTATTCGGATGTGTGCAGGTGTGGTTGAGCATCCTGTGTTTGTGGTTGTCTGGGTGAAATGCACAAGGGAGCTGTCAACCAGGCCAGACCAGATGTGGATTCGAGACAGGCTGTAAGGCACAGAAGGATTTTAAGTGCAGAAAAATACTCACCTTCTAAAAGTGGCATTTCTAAAATAGTAATATAAAATCCAACTTCACAATAAGCAGGATTTTGTGTTACCATTCTGGCTGAGAGAGCGTAGTTTAAATATTATGGGGGTCATTCCGACCCCGTCGGGCGGAAACCGCCCAAAGACCGCACTGCGGTCAAATGACCGCGGGGGTCATTTCAACTTTCCTGCTGGGCCGGTGGGCGATCTCCAAAAGATCGCCCGCCGGCCCAGCGGGAAAGCCCCTGCAAAGAGGAAGCCGGCTCCGAATGGAGCCGGCGGCTTTGCAGGGGTGCGACGGGTGCAGTGGCACCCGTCGTGATTTTCACTGTCTGCTAAGCAGACAGTGAAAATCTTTGTGGGGCCCCAGGGGCCCCACGACACCCGTTCCCGCCAGCCTCTTCCTGGCGGTGTAAAGCGCCAGAAACTGGCTGGCGGGAAGGGGGTCGGAATCCCCATGGAGGATTCCCTGGGCCAGGGGAAAACTGGTGGGAAACCACTGGTTCCCCTTTTCTGACCGCAGCTTTACCGCTGCGGTCAGAATGGCCCGGGAAGCACTGCCAGCCTGTTGGCGGTGCTTCCTCTGCCCTCCACCCTGGCGGTTTGAAACCGCCAGGGTCGGAATGAGGGCCTATATATCTAGATGTGAAATGCTTATACTTAACAATGCTGCATTAATAATATTATTCATTGAAACGTATTTTAAACATGGAGAATTATCGTATGCATAAACTAATGTCGACTGTAAGAAATAATTACTTGTATTATGATTAATTGAATATGTTAAAACGTACGAAGACTGCACTTATTATATTCCATAAGCCTTAAGTTAGCGTGAGTCGAAAACTAGCTGTGTAGCTCTCATATTAAAGCATATTTTTCTGTTTCTCCAGTGTGCTGACTTGCAAAAGGCTATGACCCAGCAATTGTTCTTTTCTCCGTTATATGTAACATTGCTAGATTTTCTCATCCGCATGCTAGCTGCTTTAGTATAAAATTTATAAGCTTTGCAACAAAATATGGACACTTTCAAGGACATTGAACCACGGAAAAGAGAACTCTTGACCCGAAGAGTGTGCCAGAAAATGAAGTAACCCCGGATGTGCCACCTACGAAAAGCGTCAATTATGAAGACCAATCAAAATGTTATAAGTTATCGTAAAATGACAAATGCATTACTTAATGTATAATTTGATAGGTTACAGATAGTGGGGTGTAGTGACTATCCAATAGAATTTTGGGGGAATGTATTATGAAAAAGGGATAAAAACCCATGACACAGGAGACTCGAGGGCATTAGGTAGGGAATGATATCGATTGCATCCAGAAACTCTGTCACTCTATTTGGTGACTTGAGACTTAGACAAAACCATCCTCACCCATAGACTGCCCCATTACACTTTCTTCCTTATGAGGGAAGTGTTCCCTGCCCTTAGACTAGATAGACTGATGGCGATCTAACTGATGCCCTGAAGACGAAGACTGATCCTGTATGCTGACCTATCCTGAGGAGGGTAATTATGCTACTGTTATTGAAATTCATCTATTTGCCTTTTCTTTCTAGGTACCAACTGCTGTGTATTTTTGATTAGAGACCTTAGTTAGATGTTTTCCAAATTGATGTTCTAAATTGTTTTGCATGAAGCCCAACATGCTGATGCTAATTAGTGGTTAGATGAGGCATTCACCTTGACTGACGTAACTGATGTGACTGACGTGGTGCTATGCTGAACTAAGACATATATGAGGTTCTATGTATTTTGATTTGTTTACCTACATATTTCTATCTTATGTTTGTGATCATTGCATTGTTGAAACCTTATCATAGTTGCCGCATTGTGACTATGCTCTTTTGCTTCTTGGCTTTGAGATTAATATATCTGCTATTAGATTGTAATCAATAGGGAATAAAATTCACAAAACTTCAATAAGGTGTGGTTATTCATGACTGAAAGGTCATGGTTGCGCCGAAGGTTTAACAAATGTCTAAAGTGAAATACATTGTGGTGATATATGTTGACAATATTATTGATATATTGCTTGATATATTGATCAGTTACCTCGTCTTACGGTGTCTCACCACTGGGTCCAAAGATTCATCGACCTAAAACGAGTCCTAATGTGTATAAATTAACATTGAAGGACGCGTTAACAGTTCCATACTAAATATAACCTTTTTACCCCTTTCTGATCAAAAGCTACAACTCAGTACAAACAGTACATGAGGGTAGCCCTAATGTTAGCCTACAAAAGGAGCAGGCCTCACAGCAGTGGAAAATTAATTTAGGAGTTTTCCACTACCAGGACATATAAAAAACCCAGAGATATGTCCTGCCTTTTACCTGCACAGCACCCTACCCTCGGGGTTTCCTAGGGCCTACCTTAGGGGTGTCATATATATGTAGAAAAAGGGGAGTTTAAGGCTTGGCAAGTACTTTTAAATGCCAAGTCGAAGTGGCAGTGAAACTGCACACCTAGGCCTTACAGTGGCAGACCTGAGGCATGGTTAAGGGCTACTTATTTGGGTGGAACAATCAGTGCTTCAGGCCTACTGGTAACATTTAATGTACAGGCCTTGGGCACATGTAGTGGACTGTACTAGGGACTTATAGGTTAATTAAATATGTCAATTGAGTATGAGCCAATGTTACCATGGTTTAAGGGAGAGAGCACATGCACTTTAGCGGTGGTAACAGTGGTAAAGTACGCAGAGTCCTAAAACCAGCAAAAACAGTGTCAAAAAGTGGAAGTAGGCAGGAGAAATTTGGGGGTGACCACCCTAAGGCTGTCAGATCTAACAGAGTGATATTTTGGTCTTCACAAATGATTATCAAAAACTGACAGAGAGACCAGTGGAGTGGTATTAGTAGACAGAGCAATTTGTTCAACTTTCAAAATGCATGTCGGAAGAATTAATTATATTGTTTGACATTGTGTTTCCATGTGATTTGTGGACTGAGGGTGAGGTTGCTATTCCTTGGCCTGATAGTGAACCTGTGAGAGATCTAGCTACAAATGCAGTGTCTGAAGAGGAGATGACAAAGTATGAGCCAGTGATTGCATTTTTGAAAAACAAGGTGTCCCCTAAAGACATTGATTAATTGTCAATTGACAGGAATCTGAAGAGTCAATTCATTACTATTATGAGAGATTGTTATGGGCGTTCAAGCACTTCAGTGATACTGAAGCCATAGAAGCAAAAGATATGGGTCATTTTGTATTAAGAGTCAGCCAGGGATTGAAGCCAGACCATGATTCAGACGCATTTGATTTGCTGGCAGAACAAACCTATTAATGAGATCCTGGGGTATGCAGAATACTGCAGCAATGAATTGGACTTGAAGCAGAAAAAGTTGAAAGAGAAAGTGATGATGATGCATTTGAAAGCTGCACAGAAAGCTAGTCAGAATCAATAGTTTATGTGAAATACTGGTGGTGTGCAAGGATTGCAAGAACAGGGAGTTTATAATTTCCAGCAGCAAGGTAGAGGATGTGGTGTTTCTTCAGATCAGAGTCAAGTTGTTGATGTGCAGACTTTGAAAAGGGCTAATCCATGTCACGTTTGTGGCCATTTGGGCCATTGGAGGAATGAGTATCCCCTTAAGGGCATGAATAATCAAGTACAGAGAATAATCAGGTTCAAATGCAGAGAGTTCAGAGACCCCAAATGCAAACTTCAAATGTGCCCCAGAGCCAGCAGATGCAAGTTCCACTAGCCCTGAAGTCTCAACAACTGACAAATGTTTTCCAACAACATTTTAATCCAGTTTTCAATGTAGATATGAATCAGTTGATATAACAGTTTCTTTTAATTGATATGAGTGATGATAATTTTGCAGACATTTTTCAGTTAAGGTGCATGAAAGAAGAGGAATGCATGCTAAGTGCTTCCTTAGAATCAACATGATCAACCTGGTACATATGTCGATGAAGATGTAAATGGGGGGACCAGGAGCACTTCTAGGTCCAGCATACATGCTCCTAAATAAACGAAATGTCACAACTAGTATGCAGTTACTTTTAAAGATAAGATGGAGTTTGCAAAGCAATAGGTATGGTTATGAACTGAGGCATCAGGCGAGATCTGGCACCTAAGGAGAAAATGCCCTCACACACCCAAAAGGGTGTCATGCTTCATCATAGTGCATGCTCTTTATTGAGCCAGTGGTGCAATGGGGGTCTTTGCCGCAGATCTTTTGTATGAAATGCTGTATGTGAATTGGGTGTGGGGCTAATGGTGTAGATTGGTATGAAAAGTGGTGAGTATACGGGAAAGTGGAGACTAATATTGACTAAGTGGATCTCAAAAGTTTTTTTAATTAATGAGTCCACCTGTCTGTTTAAAAAAATAAGTAGTTGCTATCTATAGATGCAATGATCTTCATGATCCCAGTGGATCAACATGTTTCTTGCCGATTAAAGTCACTTCTGATCTATAGCAATTCTTCAAGACCAATTGTATCTAATCTACACAGTGGATGGAATCTTTAATTATGTGTTTCCAAAGAATACCTATCACATATAACTACCAATCTGTGTGGTATAATACTGTATCATTATGGAAACTGACCTAGAAAGTAGAAAGAAACAACATTAATAAAATAGCTTAGCAATATTGAAGCTAAGAGTAACACCTCCACGGAAGAGTGTAACAATACAGTAGGAAGTCACTGGTAGTGCACATGCATTAGCCAACGTAAATCCTTGGGCTAAAAATCCTCTTACCAAAGAAGCACACACTTGAGAACATTGTGGAACTGCACAGCACATGGATAGCACACACTGTGTCCAGAAGGGTTAACTCACCCCAATATGAGTATTCATAGTCATCCTCGAGGGAAAGCAGAGTCAACTCTCCTTGGCGTACTCTAAAAAAGTGAATGCAAATTGTTTAACTCAAAGAAAGAAACTTCCCCCACTCGAAGTATCCAGGCAGGCTCATGTGAGTCCTGTAAGGAAGACAAAGCCAGGCAGTACTTACAGGATTGAGGTATGGCGTCCAATAGTCAAAACCTACCCACTCCGCTTCCTTGGAAGTGTAAGAGCAGACGGGCAGGCCAACTTTCAAGCAATGGTCAGAAGCGGCCGATTGCCTGCATCTACAGTGGCCGCGGGTGGTGAAGGTGCCAACTGGGGTGCGTCTCAAGGAGATTTATGGGAATTTAATTAGCACGATGTTGGGAGAGTGTGGCAAGCGTCCACACATGTGCAGGCTGTGAAAAAAGAAAGGAAGGGGAGACTAAGGCATATCATAACAGGAAATTACATAAGCGCCTTGTTGGGAGAGCACAAGAGGTGTCCGCGCATGCGCAGGCCATAAACAGAGAAAGAGGAGACTGAGGCATAACTCAAAACAGGGCATGCAATCGTCCTACTCAGTACCAGCGTAAATTTCCAGAAGCTACTGTATTTGATAGCCCCTTGGTTACGGGGCTACTTAATAGAGCAAAAAATCTATTAAAAAAAATTAACCAAAAAATAGAAGGCAGACAGCCATGTTGGACTAGTTCTTGTAACAAAAGAAAGTAACAAAAGGGGTCACAAAAAGGTGTCCAATTGGTAGCCCCCTTGGACCCTGAGAGGTACAGTCCTTTCTACACTTGTCCCTTCTCCGAAAATGCTTTGCTGAGACTTAGAACTTTTTTCCCTGAACCAGAGAAGAAAACTCTTGATCGAGCTGCTGAAATGCTGCTGCCTTCATTTTGGCCTGCTTTTTGCTAATTTTGGTTAGTCACCTTTTGCCCCAGATCTCACTTTTCCAAATTCTTTTTACCTTTTTCCTTTTTGCTTTTTATCCACATGTACTTAGTCCATCACATCTTAACTTGTGACTTGCTTATCTGTGGAGATTGCTCTTGCCCCAGCTAGCTAAGCTCCAATGACTTTTAAATTACCTTTACTATTTAAAGAATTGAACAATACATGTTTTCTGTCCATCAGATTATTCTTCTGATGTTTTGTATTACTTTTGATTAATTTTTAGTTCTTTTGATGTTAGTTTTTTTGATCTGTTTCATTGCCTTGGTCGACCAATGTTGATTCTGTAACTTCATAACTTTGTTTTGAGAATTGTCTACATAACTTTGAATCTGAGCTTGTAATAAAGCCCTTAACTTTGTTCCAGACTGGACTTTTCCTTGTGTGGCCACATGGGTCATGCTGTCACTTTATATTGTGCTATTTGAATGGATCCTGATTGAAACTATTTCTCCACCCCTAGATGCTGGGTGAAAAGATTGACTGGCCTCATTTAAGCATAACCGACAAATGCTTTAAAAAGGGCAGTCAAGGAATTGGCCTGGCCCCATGTAACCAGTCTGGGATTGTTGGAGACAGAATGCTCCTTGCATTGGTTTCAGATTATGACATTCACATGACTGGGAAACTCCGAGGATTTTATGCTATCAAAGCCATCTGGTACTTTTTGAAGAGCATTTGAAAACAAGTATGTTGTCTGTCTTAGTCTTGGCTATTAATACCAAAACTGGGCTGTTGGACCTGGCCCTTTCTAAAGGGTCATTCCCTAAACTTGTTGCCTTCTCCTCCTAATTTTTCTGATCCTTTCCGTCTGACGTTATGACTCTGGGCACTTTACCACTGCTAATCAGTGCTAAGGTGCATGTGTTCTCTCTTGTGAACTTGGTATGATTGGCTTATACCTGATTGGCACATTTAATTTACCTGTAAGTCCCTTGTACCGTGGTATCCCTATACCCGGGGCCTGTAAATTAAATGCTGCTAATGGGCCTCCAGTGCTATTCGCGGTACCCACTGAAGTAGCCTTTTAAACTTGTCTCAAGCTTGCTAGCGCAAGACCTGCATGCGCAGTTTGCTGCCACAGAGACCTGGCATCTAAATTGCAAGGCCAAGAACTCCACTTTTACTACATGTAAGGCACCCCTAAGGTAGGCCCTAGGTAGCCCTACGGACAGGGTGCTATGTATGTAGAAGGCAGGACATGTACCTAGTAGTGTGGCCTGTCCTGGTTGTGACAAACAGATTATTTGGTTTCTCATTGCTGTTATTGTTCCTTTCTCATATGATTGCATTGAAAATGCCCTGCCTTATGACTAGGGGGTATTGTTTGATTTAAGAGGGGTAGCGTAGGCATGTTTGGTATGGTTCTAATGGTAGTGAGAAATGCTGCTTACTGGTGTGGGTGGATTTTTTATTATTATTATTACAGAAATGTCACCTCTAGAAAGTGAGCATTTCTCTGTGCTTATGACTCTGGTGTTTTGCAGCTTGATTACAATTCACGTCTGGGCAGAGTGACAGTTGGGCCTTGTGCATACTTCTCTGCATCTGCATTTTGAATAGTCTTCCTGGGCTGAGGGAAGGGGGAGGGAGGGCACACATGCATCTGTAAAGACTGTGCCCTGGCCTCACACAAAAGGGTTGTTTACCCCAACTGATGTTTGGAGTCTGTGCTGGAGGAGAAAGGTGACACCCCCAGAACCAGTTGTAGCTGGTTAAAACCCCTTCTCCCCTTTATTGGAAATGCTTTGCAAAACTGGGTATTAGTACAGGGTATTTTCCCCACAATTTGCACAAGAAACATACTTGGAACTGGACACAGAATGTTGCTGGAAGGACTCAGCAGGAACTGCCATGGACTGCTGCTGCTGTGCTGACCTGTGACCTATGGCATAATTTGGAGGAACTGCCACTCGTTGCATCCACTTTGTGCTGGCCTGTTGGTGGGCCCTACCACTCTGTGCTCCCCCCTTGCATCCCCCACAGAGGCTGGGTGCTGTGGCCTCTGCTCCCCTACATCTCTTTGTTCTTCACCGCAAAGGAGCGCTGTGCCTGCTTACTGGAGGCCTGAGGAGCATTTCTCTTTACTGGCTACCAGCGCCTAGGTAGTGCTTTTCTTTGGGTCCCAAAGTACCTGGAGAAGTACCTGATCACACCCCTGCAGCAGCACCTGGGGAGCACTTTTGCCGCTGTCCCCGCCGAGCAGAGAATCACTGTTGCAGCCCGGATTACCTGAGTGTATCTAAAACATGCATCACCCAGTGCCCCCGGGGCACCAGAAGATGAAGACCGGAGCAGTGGCGCTCCTACCAGTACCCCCGGGGTGACACATGTGATAAGGAGTGCCCTAGGGGCACCAGTGAATCCTTCCTTCTGGGTAGGCTCACCGCCGCAGCCCGGACCGCACAGTTGGCGCGTCCCTTCTCATCTGGAGGATCCCCTTATGGAGGATTCTCTCTCCGGCCAAGTGTGTCGCTGCCCCCCCATTTTGAGCCCCGGAGGGCTCCACTGACACTCCAGGAGTAGCAGAGTGCCGACCGGAGTGCCCTCAATGGATCAGGGAACCCCGTCAGCCAGGTAGATGAGGTGAGGAGTTCTACCGGCTGAGCGGTAGTGCAGGGTTTTGAGAATCCATGATTTTGGGACTGGACACCTGCAGTCGCACAGCGAGGATGGAGGCAGCTGCCTTTATTCTCCCTGCGGATATTTTGGTCTCGTCATGTGGTTAAGGGTATCCCTTCTTATGAGCATTATTGGCATCGTAGGCTACTAGGATCCCATGATTTGCTATTCACTTTCTGATGTTCTGCTTATGGTGATGTTATGATGTGGGCAATCCTTATTCTTTCATGACAAGGGAATTGTATGCTAATATACCTTCATGACTTGCCATATTTTTTCTAATGTGCCTTTTATGAACACTTATGATATGTTTATGACAAGTGCATTTCTACAGTAATGTTTTCCTGACCATGCTTGTTTTGCAGAATACTGAGTGCCTATGTGTTCTATTATGACTACGGCTTATTCTGCAGCGTACCATATAACGTTCTGACAAATGCTTGGGTAGCAGCGTATTACTGACATGTTATGGTTGGTCTAATCATGTTTTGTGCAATACAGTTTATTTTTACATAACTTGGTGTTGTGTTCCCTTTGAGGTGTATTTATTGTGTCACGTGTGTTGTGTGTGTTGTGTAAACGCTTTGCCTCCAGGTTAGGCCTGACTGCTCATGCCAAGCTACCAAGGGGGTGAGCAGGGGTTATCCTGGATGTATAACTCACTTGCCCTGACTAGAGTGGGTGGATTCTGCCTGGCTTAAGTGCATACCTTAGCCAACATAAATCTTCATTATACTTGACCTGATTAAAAATAGCTCCAAGACAACTGCTGTAATGCCTATTTAAAAAAAAAGCATTTTCTTAGTAAGTATTTTAATTTGCCTTGGTGTCCTGTCCTTCCTATCCTGAAACAAACGTCTTCATGCAATTTTAGTTGAATTAGCACATTTGTATCTGAAGACCGACTTAGGAGGGTGGGGTTTTCTTTACCTTAGTCTTCGGGAGTAATTATTAAATAACCATTGTCACTGATTGTATGGACCTTTGCTCGTCTGCAAGGAGAAGTGAAAAGGGACAATCATTTACATCAATCCACTAACATAATAAATTGTTCATGACTTTTAGTGCAGTCAATAAAAAGAGTTAAATATAAACACAATCCACAGTGATCCTGGTAGTGTCCATTCTACCAAATAGAAAGAGCAAATGGCTCTATAGCCAGGGCAAATAACAGGGGGGACAACAGAAACACCTGCCTCGTGCCCCACTCGACTGTGCAGGTGGCCAATATCACTGGTCCTGTTCTTACCCTCGCCACCAGTATGTTATATAACAGTCTGGTTCATTTAATGAATGGAATCCCATCCCAAGTAAAGTGGCATATAAAAACTCCCAGTGGAGTGAACCAAATGCTTTCCTGATATCGAAGAATCAGACCAGTGAGTCAAGTGGGAGATGGTCTTGCATGTCCAGGATCTAAATAAGTTGACGTATATTGGCAGGATGCTACGGGTATGGATGAACCCAGTTTGATTAGGGTTTATCAATTTACCAACATGGGGAAAAAGCCTATTTATCAGATCTTACTCAGGATTTTATAATCTGCATTAAGCATAAAAGGGGGTGGTAGGAATCAACTAGCCCAGGGTCTTGTCATTCTTAGGTAAAGATGCGATTGTGGATTCTTATAAGGAGAGCATGAGCAGTCTCTTTGTCTTAGCCCCGTCAAAGACGTCTACTAATTTAGGGCCAGTGCAGCAGAGTGAGTGGCAAAGAACTCAATTGGTATGCCATCAGATCAGGGGACCTTGCCCGGGACCATATCCTTAATTGCATCCCACACATCCTGAACAGATATATTCACATCAAGCTGCTCTGCCACATAGAATTCCAAGACTGGAGGAGAGGAATCCACTATATATTGCAGTATTGCAGTATGTCCACCTCGAATACAGAATCTTGAGTAAATGCAGCATTAATTTCCTCCTGCGTAAACATGTCGTGACCAGTTGAAGCTCAAACCTGGAGGATAGTGTGCCCCCTGATCTCCTCCATGAGAAGCTAAGCCAGCATGCTCCCTGACTTATCTGTATCCACATGAGGTCCTGCAATATAGGCAGTTTCTCCCTTTGATCAAGAATACCCTCCCTGCTCTATGCTGCCTCCCCCAATTCCAGGGCACACCTTTCAATACCTCCTCCTGCTGCCTAATAATAGTGTGTACTTGGTTGCGCACGCCCAGATTATTGTAGATAAAATAACTCCGCACAACTAACTTCAGGGCCTCCCATTCAGTCCCCATGATGACACTGTCCCTGCTTTCTCCAGCCAATAATTATAAATGACCTCCCCAACAAGGCCTAAAAGTCTGGTTCTCAAGCAGGGCCAAGTTCAGCCATGAAGTCGGGACACAAGACCTGGGGCGCAGTGACCAGAAAGCATATGATAAGGGGTTATGATCAGAATATGTACTTGCCAAATACTCCACCTCTACCACTCACTCATACATTGCATCAGAATAGAGCACCCTATCCAGGCAAACATCTAAATTGTTCATGCCCAATCAAAAGGAATAAGCCCGAGCCGTGGGGCTTTGTCCCTGCTAACAATCAATAAGGCCCCACTGCTGAATCCAAGTATGAAATGACCCTGACAATTTATGCTCTGGAGATGAATGTAATGAGATGAGACCTGTCTAAATTAAGGTCAGTCATGCAGTGGAAGTCCCACCCCAACTCTCCTGCCAACAGGAAGCACATGAGAATAGTCAAAAAGGATTGCCGTATTTGGGGCACAGCGATTCAAGTGACCCAACACCAGGACATAGGCCCTCATTACAACCCTGGCGGTTGGTGATAAAGTGGCGGTAATACCGCCAACAGGCTGTCGGTAAATACCACCAAATTATGACCTTGGCGGAAAGAGCTCAGACAGACAGCCACTTTAACACACCAACCGCCACGGCCGAATCAACAGGCACCACAGCGGTAACCGCCCACTGTATTAAGACAGAGGAAACTGCCACCTTTTCCGGGGCGGTACCAACAACATCAAAAGCCTGGTGGAAACAGATCTCAGAAGTCACCTGTGGAGACTCAGGGAAGAACCACGACGCCATGGAGCCCAAGCTGCACATATTCCCAATGTTGATTTATGTCCTGCTCCACTACGAACACCAACAATGGTGAAGATGACCACGGTGAGTACAGCCGTCTAGCAACAGGGGAGGGAAGAAGGAAAAAGAGAGTGACACACACACACGCAACACGCAACAACCCCACCCCCAACACCATACACACAAGCAGATGCAGCAACATAACATATTTACATAGTACCTCTCAGGAATGATGCAAGGACAACTTAAATAGATAAAAGTGAGTGTAATAAGATAGCATATTAGCAATATGTGCAATACTTGCATCCAAATCAAAAAGTATATACATATTTACAAATGAAGGGACACTGCCCAGTCCTCAATGTTCGTGGGTCACAGGGCCACATTACAAAGTTCAAGGCCCCACTTTACTCCTGCAACAACACAGAGAGAACACTGCAGGGGCATCAGGTCGAAAGTAAGCAGGCACCACTGCTTGGTCCTGGGGAGTGCATGGCCACAGTCTCTTAAGAGGGTGATTTGCCTACTGCTTGGTCCTGGGGAGTGCAAGGCCACAGTCTTTCAAGTGGATGGCTTCTCCACTGGTTCTCGAGTGGGCATCGTGCCCTGTGATCTTCATACTGGGGAGGATGGGGTGAGTGGATGGCAGCCCAACTTGTTCTGGAGGGGGCATCGTGCCCTGTGATGCAGATCTTGAGGAGTGCAAGGTCACAGTCTCTCAGGTGGATGTCATACCCACAGGATTTGCAGGGAGCAGGCCGCACAACAGCCCATTGACGCAGGTGTACAGAGTGTCTGCCAACGGTGACGGCTGCTCAGTGGTGGCAGTGGTACTGCTGCTGCTCCTTCTGCTGGTAGTGGTGGGGGGAGGCCCCAGCCCATCCCCTGCAGCCTCAGATGGCTGCCCACCACTGGTGCTGCTGCTGGTGGTGGTGTTTGTGGCAGTGCTGCTGGCAGAGCTGATGGTGGTGGTGGGGGGAGGCTCCAGTCCATCCCCTGCAGCCTCGGATGGATGCACCACCATGGTTGGTGGTGTGGGCTCCGACAGAGTCCCAGAACCAGGCCCCTTGTCCTTACTGCCTGCTGGTGCAGGCCCCTTCCCCTCCCATCCTGCAGCTGGGGGGGACCCCTTACCCTTCCTTCCTGCATCTGGGGTGGATCCTTGTCCTTCCTTGAATCACTTGGGGCACGCACCCTTTCCATCTGGCTGGCTGGTGGCCGGGATCCTTCCCCACCTGGAGTTGCTGGGGACACTACTGTGCCCGTGGACTGGGTGGCTGAGGTTCTTGCCTGGGTTTTGACCACCCTGGCCTAACATGAAGGACAGGGTGAGGAGCAGTAGGGGAGAGGGTAAGGGTGGAGAGGAAAAGCTTCTTAGGGACATTGGGGCAGGAAGAGGGAGAAGGAGTGGGAGGGGAGGAAGAGGGACCGGTTGTAGGAGGTGTCAGTCTGCTGTGTTTGGGTGCAGGTGCATGGGCTGGATGCTGTTGTGAGGTGGATGGCTGTTGGGTGTCTGAGTGCTTGTGTTTGTTTACTTTGGGAGAAGGGGGCACAGACACAGTGGGAAAGGACACAGGGGACATGTACATGGATGAGGTGTGGTGACTGCCAGTGATGTGTGTGTTTTTCCTATAGGTGTGCTGGTGATGGTGGTAGTGGATGAGAATGTAGTGCATGCAGGTGTGAGTGGAGATGCAACTGGGAGGGAGGTGGATGAGGAGGAGAAGGGGGCCACAGTGGAGACAGTGTATGTTGGTATGTCTGCATCTGGATGGTGTTTGTGTGAGTGCCTTTGGGATGAAGTGCGGTGCTTGTGTTTGCCTGAACCACTCTTGTGTGTTGTTCTGTGTGCATGCTCGTCTGCCTGTGTGCTTTGGAAAGGTTGGGGTTGAGGGGAATGGGATTGGGAAGAGGAAGTTGGAGGGGGGAGGGTGGAAACAGGGACAATGGCTGCCATCAGAGAGGAGGACAGAGTCTGGATTGATCTCTGTCAGGCCGCCAAGCCAGTGAGAATGCCCTTCAGAAATGCATTGGACTGTTGCATTTTGGCTGCCAGCCCCTGCATGGCATTCACAATGGTTGACTACCCAACAGAGATGGATCACTGGAGGTCAATAGCCTCCTCACTCATTGCAGCACTGCTAACTGGGGCAGGGCCTGATGTGCCTGGGGCGAAGGAGATGCCCACCCTCCTGGGTGAATGGGCAAGGGCAACTTGCTGAGGGGCTGCTGGGAGGGCGGTGCTGGTACGAGTGGTGGAGGCTGTACCTGTATCTGGGGTGGACACAGAGGTGTCCACCACCACCAGGGAGCTTCCATTGGATGAGTTATCTGTGTCCGAACTGTCCCTCCAGTCTCTGCCGTGGTGCTCCCCTCGCCCTCCGTCTCACTGGTGCCCTCACCGTCAGTGGACTCGGTCTCCTGGGTCCTGTGGGATGCAGCTCCCTCCATCGCTGGTGCCTCTGCTCCTCCGCCAGATGATGCTAATGCACATAGGACAGGGTGACAAAACAAAAAAGTGAGGGGAGAGACAAAGGATACACTTGATCAGTGGCGGCACCAACACCACCGTTGGCGTACACAACACCTTCACACACAGGGAACAGCCCTACGCACTAGACAATGCACTACGAGTTACAATGCTAGTCACCAGGCCATGGGTAGGGACTGATACCGTCAACTACAGCATACCTGGGACCCACACAGCCCTGCCCAATAGTGGATGGCTACTAGCTAGGTTGGCGGAATTTCACAGCAGAACCCTGCCCAACATGGGACCTACTCTGCAATGTCAGGCCTGGCCTAGGGGCACCCACTGGCCCACATCCCCCACCCAGATACCACTCCACCAGGCATAAGTAGTAATGAAGGGCACTGTACTCACCCCCTTGTTGCTTCTGTGATGCCCTCAAGCGCCCATCCAGCTCCGGATAGGCCACTGCCAGTATGCGGGCCATTAGGGGGAGTCAGGGTTCGACGGACACCCCTTCCTCATTGGAAGGCCATCCCCAGCTGGGCCTCCACCGTCTTCCTTGCCCAGCGTCTCAGGTCCTCCCACCGTTTGCGACAGTTGGTGATCCCCCTGCCATAGACCACCAGGGTCCGCACGTCCTTGGCGATGGCACGCCATATACCCTTCTTTTGATGGGCGCTGACCTGCAGAGGAAAGAGACACAGGGAACGGTATTAGTCAGACCGTCCTGCCTGTTACACTCATGGCCCACCAAACTCCTTCCCATCCCCATTAGCACAGACATGCCCCAGCACACAAGCTGCATGCTTCCTATGGGACATCCACCAACCCCCCCCCACACAAGGCCTTCACACACACCACTCCCTGCATTCATGCCCCATGCATCGTGCTCACAGTGTAAACCGCCGTCGTACATCACCATTGGACACTGTACCCCATAGGGCCCAATGATAACCAATGAGGAGTTGCACAGCAGTTCCCGACCGCCTCCCGCAATGGTGCACAACCTCAGCAGATTTACCTCATTTCCACCTGTCCCTCCATACTTGACAGGCGGACGCCATTTCAGGGGCGGCAGACCATGGATCCTAACTGTGTTACAGTTCACAATTTCACAATCTTGACATATGCCACCAAAATATTGTAACAATCACAATATGCATTGAACTGTAGTGGTTACAATGTACAGATAATGACCAGCTGCTTACTGTTTTGCCCCATAGATTGTAACTGCTGCAGATGAATAGGAGATGGAGACATCCCCTGTGTACAGACCCCTTGTGGACTTGGCAACTATAGAGAACAGGCACATTATCCTCACCTACAGACTTGACAGGGCCACAATCAGAGAGCTGTGTGCCCAATTGGAGCCTGACCTGATATCTGCAATCCGTCACCCCACTGGGGTCCCCCCTCTTGTGCAAGTGCTATCAGTGCTCCATTTTTTGGCAACTGGTTCTTTCCAAGTGACAGTGGGCTTGTCAGCAGGAATGTCACAGCCAATATTCTCTATAGTGCTTACCAGAGTGTTGTCTGCCCTGATAAAACTCATGTGCAGCTACATTATTTTCCCTCATGTGGAGGATTTGGCCACAGTGAAGACTGACTTCTATGCAATGTGACATATATCCAAACATCACTGGGGAGATTGATGGAACACATATTTCATTTGTCCTCCCCCCCAGGCAAAATGAACAGGTCTTCAGAAATCGAAAATGTTATCACTCGATGAATGTGCAGATGATGTGTTTGGCAGACCAGTACATCTCCCATGTCAATGCTAAGTATCCAGGCTTGGTGCATGATGCTTTTATCCTGAGGAATAGCAGCATCCCAAATGTAATGGCCCAACTCAAGAGGCACCAGGTGTGGCTAATAGGTGAGCCCTGGTTCCCACCCAGTGGATGTTGGTGTATGGTGTGGGCCATAGGGGTTAGTGAGTGGCTAGCAGTTGTCCCTCAGTAATTGCAGGCGACTCAGGTTACCCCAACCTCTCATGGCTACTGACCCCTGTGAGGGATCCCAGGACAATGGCTGAGGACCATTACAATGAGGCACATGGGTGAACAAGAAGGATTATTGAACGTACCTTCAGCCTCCTGAAGGCCAGGTTTTGGTGCCTGCATCTAACAGGTGGATCCCTGTGCTACTCACCTAAGAAGGTCTGCCAGATCATCGTGGCATGCTCTATGTTGCACAACCTTGCCTTGAGATGCCATGTGCCTTTTCTGCAGGAGGAGGAGGCTGGAGATGGCCGTGTGGCAGCAGTGGACCCTGTGGACAGTGAAGATGAGGAGGCAGAGGATGAGGACAATAGAAGTTCAGTCATTCATCAATACTTCCAAAGACACACAGGTAAGACAGTGTTATTTCACATTTCATTGACAGTTTGATGACAGTTTGATGTGTGACATTGTCACTGGCAGGCTGTGAATTCCTATTTCTGTGCCCACTCACTGTACCCATTGGCATCTCTGTTTTGCAGATGCCAATGCGTACAGTGAGTGGGCACAGAAGGGCACTAATGCTCCTGGTGTGTTCACTGCAGCCAACTACAGGTCTTTCCTACTGTACAGTTAAATTACAATGTTTGAACCTTGTTAAACGAATACACACTTAAATCATTTGACATACTCCATACTTGTATGTTTTCAAAGGGTGTTTATTGCAGTGCTCTTGACGAAAAGGGGGAAGTGCTATGGGCTGGGGTGATGGTGGAGGAAAGTCTAGGTTAGAGTCCAGTCTATTTGTAGCACAGGTGCATTGTCCAAGGGGGCATAGGAAGGAGAGCAGTGGCAGTTCAAGATGGACAGGGTGACTAAGTGAGACACAAGGGTGACAATCAGGAGAGTCTTATTTCCTGGCGGGGTCTTGGCAAAAGTCTCTGGCTTCTGCCTCGATCGCATGGAACATTTGCAGGGTGGTTCCCCTTCTGCAGGGGGAGGGGTGCTGGTGGTCTGTTGGTCCTGTGGCGGGGCCTCCTGTCCACTAGCGGCAGTGGAGGTGGAGGGCTGTTCAGTAGTCTGGCTAGTGTCAGAGGCCCGCAGTTGTGCCACTGCCTCCTTCATACTGATGGCCATGTCTGCCAGCACCCCTGCATTGGAGACCAGGGTGGTGTTAATGGACTTCAAGTCCTCCCTGATCCCCAGGTACTGTCCCTCCTCAGCCGCATGTTCTCCAGCATCTTGTCCAGGATCTGGCCCAGCGTATTCTGGGAATGTTGGTATGCTCCCAGGATCGCATTGAATGCCTCCTGGAGAGTTGATTCCCTGGGCCTGTCCTCCCTCTGGTGCACAGCAGTCCTCCCAGTGTCCCTGTTGTCCTGTGCCTCTGTCCCCTGAACTGTGTGCCCACTGCCACTGACCCCAAGTCCCTGATTGCCCTAGTGTCCCTGTAGTAGTGGACACACTGCTGATTGATGTGTCCTGGGGACAGAGGTATGGGCACGCTGGGTGGATGCTGTGGTGGGTTTCCTGAGGGGGGAGGATATGTGGTGGTGTGAGACTGTGTCCGGGTAACTGACTGTCACGTGGGCCTGATGGGCCAGGATGGTCATCAAGATCCAGGTGGCCAGAACTGCTGTTATCACTGTGGGCCTCTTCTGGGGCGGACTGGATGTTGCTGGCACCTCTTCGCTGGTGACATTGGCTGGGATATCTGTGGGGATGTAAATGTAGTGTTGTTGTTTCTGCGTGTGACATATTGGGCATGGGTGGGTTGCGCTCTATGGTTGTTATTGCCCTGGCAGCTTTGCCTTGTGTGAGTTGTTATTTGGTGGACTGGCTGATTCTCTCTACTGTGCATGCTGTAGTGATAGGTGTCCAGGCAGGTCTGTGAGTGGTGTCCATGCATTGGTATGGCATGCAAGGCTTGGCATTGGGACGAGTGGGATGTGATGGTGGGGTGTGTGGGAGGTGTTGGAGTGATGGAAGTGTGGGTGAGGTTGGGGGTATGAGATGGCATGCAGTTGGGGGGGTGATAGTAATAGAGAGTTGACTTACCAAAGTCCAGTCCTCCTCCTCCTCCTCATCCTGCCAGGCCCTCAGGATGCATGATTGTCAAGACTTGCTCCTCCCATGTTTTTATTTTTGGGGGAGGAGGTGGGGGTCCACCGCCAGTCCTCTGTACAGCGAGTTGGTATCTTGCTGCAATAGAACGCACCTTCCCCCATAGGTCGTTCCACCTCTTCCTGATGTCATCCCTAGTTCTTGGGTGCTGTCCCACGGTGTTGACACTGTCCACGATTCTATGCCATAGCTCCATCTTCCTAGCAATGGATATCTGCTGCACCTGTGCTCCAAATAGCTGTGGCTCTACCGGGATGATTTCCTCCACCATGACCCTTAGCTTTTCCTCAGAGAACACGGGGTGTCGTTAAGGTGCCATAGGTGTAGTGTAAGTGGTGTGGGTGAGGGTGTGTAGGGTGATATGTTGGGGTGTGTGATGTACGGTGCGTGGGTGGTGTATAGGTGATGGTGGTATGTGGCTCTGGTTGTGTGGGTGCACTTGCTGTCTCTCTCAGCTGGCAAAATTATTGGTATTAGTAAAGGGTTATGGGTAATGTGGGTGTATGCTTTATAGTGGTGTGGGTGTGTGGTGTGGTTTGTGTATGTGTGTCAGGTGTGTATAGTTTGAATTGTCCAATGTGGTGTTGTTTTGTATGTGTGTGTGTGTATTTTGAGCGCGGCGGTGTGTACCACCAATGGTTTACCTCCATTGAATGTCCACGTGGTGATTAGTGGATCATAATGTGTTGGGCATTGTTCTGCTGGCCTAACGGTGTGAGTTTTGATACCGTCAGTTTATCACTGACCTTTGGGCTGGTGGATTTGTCTGTGTGGCTGTATAGTGACGGATTGGTGTGTATGTCTCATAATATGGTTAGCGGATATCCGCCGCCACCACGGAATGTTGACGGCAGTCAGCACGGCGGTAAGTGGAATTTACCGCCAATGTCATAATGAGGGCCATGATGTCCCTTAGGATCAATGATCACCTTATGGAACTGGAAGGGACTCTGGGTCTGATCCAAATCAGGGCCCTCCTTGCAAATGCAGTGTAAGCTGTACAGTAGAGTTACCCCCTCCACATCTTACTGAGAGCCCTGCCCTTGGAGTCTGTCAGATATGTCTCCTGAAGGAGTGCTACCTGTACCCTCCTTCTCTTTATATATGCCAACACATTGTAGCATTTGAAGGGTGTGGTTAGCCCCCACATATTTCACTTGATCAATCTGACTCGGTCAGTCATCGAAGGATACATGTGCATAGTCCATTGTACCAGGGGCTCCCAATCCAAGCACACAAAAGAAAAATGCCAGCAGCCAGCCAATCCACACAGTCTCACCAGCCACACACTTACTATCAAAGAAGATAACAAAAGGAACGGTCAAAAAATAAACAAAGCACCCACAACCCCCACCCTGGACTATGATATGGATACATACTTTCCAAACAAGATTAGGCAACAGCTTACAAACCAAAGTCCATCAAAATAATCTAAAAGCTTCCTTAATAGCAAGTTTTGTAGGCGAAAGAGTCACTCCAGCCTAAAAAATCAAACCAAAAGGGTATCAGCAAGAAAGTCCAACAAAGTACAAGCTCTCCACACCCAGCCTAACAGAAAGACATGGCAGAATAGATTAGGATATAATACAGCACCCACAACCCAATACCACAAAGGAGGTCCCAGGTGGAGTTCAGATGTGATCATCAGCCATGCCCGGGGTGACTTGCGAAAGAGTTTTCTCCAGTCCCAGTATTGACTGTGGCTCAGGATGCAGCAGACTCCCTCCAGATCTCAAAGAGGCAACTATCTCCACTGTCCTCGTCTGCTCTTCAGGCACCTGCTACCTAATTGAGTGATTTGCCCCTGTCTGGAGGAGCGCTGGTGCATAAGATATTGAGGTCGATGCTGGTCTGGAGATTACAATCACGTAGTGCCCTTGTCTTAGAGTTCCAGACAATCCCATGCTTTAGAGGGGCCTGTGACAAAGTGGGACTTGTCCTCTACTTGTATTCTCAAGCGAGCCAGGAATAGGGAAATCCTATCTCTCAGAACATCTTCTTCACAGCATTGAATGAGGCCCTCTGAGTTTGAATCTGTGGAGTGTATAATCTGGATAGATAGATACCTTAGCATTTTCCAAAGTGATGGGACCATTGCTGTGCCCCTGCTAGAGTACGAAATCATTGTTGTGGAAATTAGGTGAGTGGGCTACCTCCGGGGGGAGAAGGGCCCTGGTGGGGACTCTATGTGTGTGTTTCAGCAAGAGCCAGGCTCTTTTTTCCCACAACCTCTTGAAGCCAATCTTCCAAAAAACTAAGAATGGACCCATCCTCCATCCTCTCTGGTAGACCAACGAATATTATTGCAGCGGGCCTTCCTCTCTTGATCATCATGCTTGGCCACGAATCAATGGGTGTGGACCTCTAAATCTGTAAAAGGGCACTGCAAATTCAATATATCAGGCTTTAGGAGTTTGGAGAGAGGTCTCCAAGGCAGTCACCTACTCCAACATTTTCTTAGAATCTTCAGGAATGAGGCCCAGTCTGACTTCTACTGAGTCAGTCTTACTCTTTTAACCATTCTCTGGTGGCATTGATCAGTTTGTCATACTGGCCGTCGAATTGCAATGCTTCCTCTCCTCTGGCACCTTGCTTGATCCCCTTCTGGGGGCGCCTGCCGAGGCATCGCCTTTAGTTCTCTGGGATCGACCCATGGCGTAGCTGAACAAGGGAGCTCAAACCATAACAGGGCCTAGCAACCAGGAGACACCAGAGGCATGTCCACAAAGTGTAGTACAGACAGCCGCACCCAGGGGAATAGAAGGGCGCCAGAAGGATCCAATGTTAAAACTGGGATTGAGGCCTAGGCAGTCAACAGCCCTGTGCCACTGCAAAAACATCACATGCTGTAAGTTCCATATGAGCATCTAAACTGTCTTCACCCATTCAGTTCTTCCAACACCACCAGTAGTTTACAGTCCGGACACAGCCAGCCACCCAACGAGACTTGGGAACAGGAGGCTGCAAAGAAGATCAATCTCCTGGCTCATCATCCACCCTCACAGAGCAGAACATTGAGTGTCCTCCAAAGCAGGGTGCAGCTCAGCACCTCCATCCCTGGGGGTGCACCTCAGGAGCCCCCCATGTCCACTAGGAATATGAGAAGTCAGCCAGTAAATAATGGGTGTAGCCCAGAGTCCCCCACACACTCCCACAAAGTTCAGCTGTAGGGCTGCTTAGTGCTGCTTAGTGCTGCTGTAAAGTTCACTGCCTCTCATCCATGGGACACTCGAGCCACTGTGTCACCTAACAAGGACACTGCTAGTCAGGGTAGCCACCCCTGGGTTATGCCACATTGCCCCTAGTACAGGCCAGAAGCACTCCAAGACACATTGAGGTGTTGAATCTTTCGCAGGTGACTGAGGAAATCATGGCGCAAGAGCCCCACCTCCCCAGGAGGGGGTGCAGTTTCGGGGGAGCAATTACCATCACGGAGGGCGATGCGGCCGACCCCACAGTGTGATGCACGAAGGTTGCAGGTTCAGAAGAAACAAGCACCACGGCCTCCGCTACTCGTTTATGGAGCCTCCATCTTGCCGTCTCTGGGAAGCCACCCAAGTCCGGCAACTTCAGGCTCCACCTGGGTCACCCTCATCCATCCAGCTGCCTGCGGTCACCACCAGGGTGTCAGCAATCCGGGGTCCCGGGGGCAGTGTTGTAGCATGTGGGGGCTGGTAAAGGCTGTGGAGTCACAAGGCAGCAGAGGAGCTCACTAACAGCACTTGTCACTGCATGGCGGCTAGCTCCGCCCCATGACTAAATATGATTGCTTACAGTAAATGTACATTCAAATGTAGGTTTTATGTTCAATTCCTTCTTGCACTTTTTCAGTTAAATGTACATTTATTTGTAAAAGATACATTTGCATGAGCACCATGAACACATCGACAGGAGGTGAATGGCACAGATGCTAGTCAACTCTTTATTCTCTCATTATGAGTTAGTAGAGATGAGGTGATAAATACATTTTTTTTTATTATTGAGGTGCGATTTGCTCACTCCCAGAATTTTAAGGGAAACATTCTCATGCACTTGTAAATATAGTTGAAGTGAATCAGGAGCACATAATGTTGATTTTCCTTTTGTTCTTCTGTATTATTGCTTCAACAGTAGCCGTGAGCAGGTTTACATAGCCTATTGTACACTGAAAATAAACTGCATACATGCACAGCACACAATAATGATCACATTACTATTAAGGATTCATATACATTTATGTAATTTAAATTGTCTTCAGTTTGAAAACAATTGGTGCTGGGGCAAAAGCAAAAACAGTTTATTGAAACTAAAGGTTAAGAAGGATCAAGGATTGATGCTTCAACTTCAAGATCTTTCAATCACAATATCTGTCAAACTGAAGCAATTGAACCAAATGAAGCATTCTCCTGAAACACATTTGGTCAGTCTGCCACCTCTTCCCTTGAACCTCATCATAGGTGGAATGACGTCTGTGTATACCTGATTCTGGAGGAATGCAAGCATTATTACTCTCTGGGATCACCTAAGTTAATTTGCTATGGATTGTATTTGAGGTATGGAGGCAAACCCTCTACTTGGTACCGCAGAAATCCATGAGCCAAAAGTCTATGGGAGAAGCTACAGTGAATTCGATGTATGCTCATGGACTAGTAGATGCACACTTAACACTTGGCCACAATATGGATTATCTGCATGAAAACCAATAAAGGTGTTTTTAACGGAGACTGGTGAAATATATAGGCAAACAATCACAGTTCCAAGATCTACATACCACAGTAAGAGGTAGGTGGACCGACTCCATTTGAAAACAATATTATTGATGCCCATGGAGGCCACACATAGTAGGAATTCTAAGCACCACCTACAGCACCAGCAGTTCAAAAACATTTTGATATGGCTTCTTGGGGTTGGGGTTTCAAACGCTTTTAAAGATGTATGTACACGTCTATGGATACAATTGTAAGTGCATGAGACCATTAAATATATGCTTTCTCAACTAACATTCATAGCTTTTCGCACTAGCTTAACAAATACCTCAAAGGCTATAGAATAGCTGTAGGTTAGACTGTCTTATACAGAAATATAGTATGATGAAAACATCATGCAGTAAATATCATTCCTGAACGGGATTGTGACACTGGGTATACATTTTTTACTATTTACTCCAGTAGTGTGATGTTGTAGACGACCTGATATTTATACCAGACGACGTTCTGACAATACCTAGATACCACACTCACTGGGGCATTTTATAAACAAACAAATACCAACACAATAACAAAATATCACTAATGTGTTTAAAATCAGAACCTACAATATTAAATGCAAATTGCGTGCTTAGAAAAGTTATGAAGCTTGTACATACCCCCAATATCTATAAAAGGTAACCTAACTTTGAAAACCCAAGCAAACGAAAATATTGGTGGAGTACAGATATTCTTCCATAGTGACAGGATACACTTAATAACGTTTTTGAAAGTGGTGCATAAGCCTTTCATTCATTCATAAAAGTTTCCCTACAACGGCCTTCACTTTTCCCCAATGTTTTCGGTTCAATTTCTTTTCAATGGGTCTAGTTAGTGGAGGCACCAGCAGCATCATCATAAATATAAATGTAGGGAATACACTTTTAGAAGCTATGCCGATTTTGCTAATTTCCAGTTCAAGACATTTCAGTCAATTGGTTGACCTTTAATGAAAAGTGAAGGGAAAGCAACTTTACACAAGGTCAAGGGCTGTCATCTCGTTAGTCCTTGTGAAACAGAAACTCGTTTGGGCGCATCAGTTTGCAATGGTATGTTGCCAGTACTTCTATAGCAGGATCCAATTTATTTTCTAATCTGTTGGGGAGGGGAGGGGGCGCATGGTGTCTTATGTCTTTCCTTTTTAGCTGAATAGGTGATTCCCTGGACCTACCTACACAGGTTACAGTAGACACCAAACAGTTGTGTATGATTTCTCTCCTAGAGGCAGTGTGCCTGAAAACTGCAAACACGAAAAGCTCAAAACACAGGTTCTGCCTGCAATTCAAGAATCCAGCCATCTATTTGGTGCATGAACAATGTTGAGCCCCTAACCTTCACGGATGAAAATCATTAAATCCCCTTTAATGCTATGATATTTTTGAGTATTTCACCCAATAATTGCTCTGAATTGTGATCTCAAAGGATATTTACTCCTCAACTGTGGACAAGGAAGCAATTGCTGTTCTGTCTTGAAAATCTCAAGAGGAAGGTAAATGACAGGAGACACTAAGGGCCTGATTTATACTTTTTTAGCTCTGCGTTTGCATCATTTTTTTAACGCAAATGCAGCAAAAACTTACAAAAATCAATTATATTTTGTACGTTTGCGCCGCTTTTGCGTCAAAAAATGGTGCAATTGCAGTGCTAAAAAAGTATAAATCAGGCCCTAAGTGGAGAACCTCTATCAAAATGCATCACATATTTATGCTGTGGCAAATCTGGTACGTGACTTTCGACCCTTTGAGCTAGGCAAAAAGTAAGGGTAGGGATTGTTTTGCATTGATGTCACTCATGCTTGTGATAAAATGCAATGTTAAATAATTAAATACTAATTTGAGTTTTTTTAGGCCACAAGTGTGACTGTAATTTGGGGAAGATATTCTTTTTTGTGACTTTCAATAATGATTGTTTTAATAGGTATGGAAAAGTCAACGATGCATCGATTCCTTACTCGCAAGTGAGGCCATGCGTCATTTCTTCCCAGTTGAGTAGGTGATGTGCCATTTTTCTCTCCCGCAAGAGAGCGATGCGTTGATTTCCAGACAGGGCACCTTGGATCCACGCATGTTCACGATGATTTTGATGCCTAGTGACGATGCGTGAGGTTTGCATCGATTTTAACAGCGTACTGGAAAAAATAAATACAACAAATCGTTTTGTACATCATTATGTGAACGCCAGTAAGGACTTTTATAAAAAACAGGTATCTAAATAAAGGTATTAGTAGATATTACAAACCATTATATGCAAAGTCAGACAACCGAAATCTAGAAAGTGTGGGCCAAGAAGTTCTTCAGCTTCTGAAAAACGAAAAGGAAAATGTTTTCACAAGTGACAGAGTATACATGTGGAACTTCTGAAAGTCTCTTCCAAAAATACATTGCATCCACTGATAAAATATGTGACTCTTCAAATGTAGTAAAGTGACGTTGGATTTTCATCACCTGGTAACTTGGGAGAAGGCCTCGCTGGAAATCAGGCATCTGCAAATCAAAGAACTAATACTACACCAGCGTCAATGTAGAGACATGGCACACTGTCACACTTTAGGCTATGGCTCATCCTTAATTGTATGGGCCAATCAGAGACTCAAACAGTTTGACATATATCATATGTCAGCACTGGCTGTTTGAAGCCACCAGTTTGCCTTTCACTGAAGGTGGCAACCTGGCCTCCATTTAAAAAGGAGCAGAAATGAGCTAGCAGACGTGTGCATTGAGTGACTGCACCCACCTATAGCAGAGACCGAAGAGAAGGGGTCCTTGGTGCACTCCTTACCCCTTTCATGAGGTGGAAAGGGGGTTTGCAACGACTGTGCTCCACCTCTATGTGGAACTGAGTCATTCTACGGTGGCCATCTTCGGTGCCCCATGAACTCTTATTGTAGGTGGGCAGTCTAGTTGCAATAGGGACATTGCGGCTCTCTGGCACCTTATGGCTCGACCATCGGTACTTAAACCGATCGGGCTGTGGGCACGCAAGCAGTGAGTAGAACACACCACTTTGATTTTATTGTTTTGGTCTCAGACTTATATTGTCCGCATGTAGTTGAGAGGGAAGTTTGGAGATTGGGGTAGATGTGCCTGATGAGGATTTTAAATATTTGTATGTGCCTTCTTCTTTTGTATTAAAGATTTTTTATATTCAGCGACGTGTGCTGTTTTGCATGAACTGTTGCACTGTTGCACTTTGGATACGAGGACTAGAAAAGGCCTGTCAGAGCCTACCCCTCATTCCATGGCAGCCCTCTTAGGTGCCCAGTGAACACTTATTGTAGGTGGGCGGTCTAGTTTCCCTAGGGATATCTCGGCTAGCTGACATCTTATGGCTTGTCCATCAGTACTTAAGCCAATTTTTTATTTCTTTCCCGTCGTTTGGCTCTGCTCTTCTCTTTTGCTAGCGCTTCAATGCTATGGTCGGAATGTACTCTTCAAATACACAAAAATACAAACTGAGTCAGTGCACCTCCTGACAGCCTTTTTTGCCTCTGTGTCTCCATCTGTAATATGGCTTGGGTGCAAAGGGAAAGGAGTCACTCAATGGCATAGGGTCAGATCCCCATGCAGATAAGGGCACAACTCCTTGGTATCACACTGGTACACGTTTGGTGCTGACACGATCTGTATTACAGAAGTGGCCTCACACATATTTGCTGTCCTTTCTGTTTTACCAAAGTGCTGGAACGCAAAAAAGGAGGTTTGCATGCCTGTTTTGACAGTACAACTTCAAATCTAAAGAAAAGAAAGTGATCATATTGATGGTGAAACTAAAAAAAGAAAACAGTGAATTGATTGGAAGTTCTAAATGCATGAGGCAAAAAGAGAAACTGAGTTTTGCAGCTGTATTATTGTAAAATAATTCAATAATGCTAGACACATCACATAGGATTCTTTAGTACAGTAAACCTCAGTAAGCACTCACTTAAAAGAAGAGACTGCATTGGTGATAGTTATAGGAACCATTTGAAATGTCACTTTTAAGATGAGAAGAAAGGAAGAAATCAACTGTTGGGTATGTTGTTGTTGCAAAATAGCAAAGCAAAAAGCTTTCAGGAAACGTCTAGCAAAGTCCCATTGCCGAAAAACCATAGTGATATTTGAAATATGGTAAAGCCTGAGGAGCTTTGTCCAGTCAGCAGAACTAAACCTTCAATATCCAGTGTGTGGAATTTTAAAGTATGCCAAAAGGTGGTAATATTTGCATTAGTTGCAGACAACATACTGTGCCTGATATTTCATGTCTTTTCCATCTCCAGATTCAGTCAGTAGCCAATAGCTTCTGCGCCATACTGACTTCTGTTTTTGAAGTTACTGTGTTATTTCTGTCTTACAGTTGCTCACTATGGTTATTGTTATATATCCATAACTGTTACCAACATACATCTGCCAATTTGGTTTGCTTTGATGCTATCCTTAAATTTAGGTTTGATGATCACTAGTGGTTGGTAGCTCTTCAGTACTTAATTTGTGGCAATGTGTGCCGGTCCTCACCTCATTTAGGCCCAGATTTATACTTTCTGAAGCAAAACTGCGGAAACGCAGTTTTGTGTCAAAAAGTATAGCGCCAGCTTGCGCCATTCCAGGACGCCAGCTGGGCACCAAATTTATGGAATGACGCAAACAGGCGCAAAGGGTGGGCTAACCTCATTGAAAATGCTAATTGAGCGCAAACAGAGCATAAATCTGGGCCCTAGTTCTTTGCTCAAGTTTTTATTTATGACAGCTGTAAGTTATCTAGAGATTTAATTTTGTTATATTATGACTCTTTTCCACTGTTACATGAGTGAAATTAACAAGAGTCTGGACACAAATGGGAGACCGCAGCAGGTAACCTTATGGTGACATACAATCCAGATGTTTGGTTAATTACCATACCAGCTAGGCGAAGAGTGTGATTCTTCCAGCACATTTGTGTGCAGAAACCAACGTTGTGTCAGGAATTGGTATACAATTGATTGTGTACTATTTTCTACACAACCTGAAACTTCAAAATGTCTTCCCTTTCAACTGCATAGCCCCCCACATGTAGATTCTCCACAAGAAGGATTGAAACACATCAGTTATATTCAGGTAATAAGCTTTGTTAGAGGAATAGCCCTTTGTCAAGTTATACATCACACAACAGGTGACTTGAACTTTCTGAATTTAAGTCACTATTAATCATGTAATTTTGTGAAAGCTGTTTACCTCTACTGTCGCTAACCCCTCTCATCTGTGGCATACTAATTATAACTCTCTGCATACTGTGCTCTTCTTATTAAGACATGTGTAATGTTGGCATTTTACTTGTCAAAGGATAATCAGTTTGTAGCAGAAACATCATCTTACCTGGCATGGGAAGGACGAGGTGCCTTTGTGTATATTATTTCCTGACAGGTTTACAGGCAGAACATGAAGCTGGTTCCCCATTTTGTATTTTGTATTTTTAAGCACTGCTTAATTTATTTCCTATGCAATTCAAACTTTTCTTAACATTCTGTTATTACTTTAAGATTCACGTGGCTGTTATAGCTTCACAAACTGAGAAGTAGACCTGTGATTCAATGCTTAGATCAGCTAGCAGTATATTGTTTCCCAAACTCAAACAAGCATTTGCAATAGCAATTAGTCTGTCTTGTGAATTAAAATGTCTCTTTTTTACTGATAGTTTAGACCCTCAATATGTCATTGTACATCTACCCTCCCTGCCACTCATCTTTGCACTCAGACATCCATTCATCCATTCACTTATTCATTCTTGCATTCACTCTCTGACACAACCACAACAAAACATAAACACATTCAACAACATATGCATAATAAACTAAAAGGACGAAAGTAGAAAAAATAAAAAAAGAACACCTTCTGCCTTCTAAACATGGCGGGCATATGCTTGCAAACATAGCAGCGGGTGTCCATCTTGCAGTGGTATTGTAAACAGTCTTTCTTTGTTTTAATGTTCCAGCATGGCTGCCACATTAAGAACCAACATGTTGGCCATCTTGGAATGGTAAAACCATTATATACTATGGACAACAGCATTTCATCATGGTCTCCTGGTTTAGAGGAGGCAACCACATGGGATTAAGCACACTGCAGAGGATATGAGCAACAAGCAAGTGACCTATCAGCACCGCCTGGAGAACTTTAATATTGTCTTAAGAAATATTCAAATGAAAAAAGAGGAGAATCAAACAAATGAAAATGGAACTATAAAAAGAGAAACGTGAAAACTAAAGGTCTGACCAACCAGCCCTGACACTGAAGCACACTTATTTTCAGGTGGATGTACATGTGTAATCAGAAAATGACATCCTTCAGAAAGCAAGAGAGCGAGTCACTGATGTGGACTGAACTGTTGCCCCATGCAGTAGTCTGTCAAGGATAGACACAGAGTGTAAATGACAGTCAGACAGACCAATGCCAAACAGAGTTGATCCAAAGGCACTCTACATAACTATGGGGCACATTACAACCCCTGTGGTAAAAAACGCCTACCGCCGTGGTGACGACTGACAAAAGACCGTCGCCGCGGCTACCAGCTGTCAGCCGGATTATGATCACAGCCAGATTTCCCCCAGAAAGATGGCGGAAATCCTGCTGTGGCCATGCCGGCAGATGGTGATAAGGTGGCGCTGCTCCCTGCAGCACTGCCACACCAGTAGACTGCCACAGACCGTATCATGATCCATGATACGGCCTGGTGGTGGTCTGCTGATGGACGCTGCTGCTGGCAGCAGCGCCACGTCCTGTCTCCTGCCGGAGGACCACCTGACATCAGGTAAGTCGGGTGTTCCGACAGGTGAGGAGGGTGTTGTGTGTGTGGGTGTGTGTGTGTGTGTATGTCTGTGCGTGCATATATGCAGGTGTGTGATGCATGTTTTCTGTGTGTGCATGTATGGATGTGTGAATGCATGGATGTTGTGTTGTGTAAATGCGTGTGTGCTTGAATGTATGTCAGTGTTAGTGGATGTGTGAGTGAATGGATGTATGCATGCATGGATGAATGTGGGTATGAGTGTGTGTATGCGTGTGTTCATGTGTGAATGAAGGTGCGTGTATGTCGTGAGGGGGGCCTGGAGATGGGGATGAAACCTGGGGAAGGGGAGGGGGTGGGGAAGACCCCAATCAATGACAAGAAAGGAATTCCCTGTCACTTATAGTGCCTACCGCCATGGTTTTCGTGGTGGTAAGGAAGCCAAGAAAACCATGGCTATAGGCGGTGTCATAATCCCGCGGGCGGGCTAGTGACGGCGTTACCACTGTGGCGGGCGGTGTGGTACATTGGTGGTTTGGCTTAAGCCAAACCGCCAATGTCTTAATATGGAGAAAAGTACTGTCGGCCTGTTGGCAGTACTTTCCTCCATATTAATGCCGCCCGCCGGGGTCATAATGACTCCCTATATGTATATATAGATATGAACGCATGTATTATTACAGTGCAAATCTTATCCTCCTAGGGTTTGACAGAGGTAGTAACCAATACCAAAATCCTTCCCTACGAAGGTAATCTGTGATGTTTCATTTAACAAAATGCCTATCTGTAGGCCTTCGTATAGAGAAATAACAACAAATGCTTAAATGCCTATTGAGTTTACAGTATACATTTCACAGTCAATATGTCAGACATTCTGTGTTTATCATAACTTCTCACAATATAACAAATTAGAGCTATACTGTAGTAATCCCTGAATTTACATGTAAACAAATACCTTTCTACAGACTATAGCATAGTGTGACAATCATCTTCTGTTAGAGGCCTATTAGATTTACTATATGCTTTTCACAATAAATGAACCAGGCCCACTATCTTTGTAATAACGTTTCATAATACACAGGCCAGAAGTGTGGCATTTGATGTAACAGTTCCCTGCACACCAATCAAGTCTACTGCTGTTGTCATTGGCTTGTCACTATAACTAACTCAGGCCTACTGTACTGACTGTAAGCTTTCCACAAGGCAACCTCTAGTATACAGTCATAAAAGAACAAATGTATACAAAATTACACTTGGCAAAGCAAAATACTATCTCTCCAAAAAGAACCTAACAATGATTATTGTAGTGCATATCTTCTATATTCACTGTTTGGTTGGGTGAATCACCAACACCAAAACCATTGTTTAGTACTGTAATCTATTACATCCCGTGTGACAAAATGCCTGCCTACTGGCTTCAGCACGGGGTAAAGACAAATCTACCCTATAAAGCCTACTGTCTTTAACACGGTTTTCACAATAATTAGTTCAGTCCTATTGGCTTTGTTATAATATTTTATAATAAACAGATTAAACCAATGGTCCCAACCATGACGTTTCCCAATTAAGCTTTTATCATTGGCATTACACGTTACCCAGCACTGACCTATTCAAGTGCACATAAATGTACAACTATCAAGCATACAGGTAAACAAAATTACAAAAATGTTGAACATATAACTTAGAAAACAACATACAACTCCTCTCATCAGGATTTAACAAGAATCATCACAGTGAAAATCCCCAGGAGTTGTCAGAGTGGGCGGCCAATGCCAAAACTCTTGCCTACTAAGCTATCTAACAGAATAGCCTGTCACAAAATGTGATAACAGCCAACTGTGAAAGGCTTACTGGCTTTAACAAATGGTTTTCACCATTAATAGGCTACACCCATTGCCTCAGTCAGTCAGTCAGTCAGTCAAAATAACTTTATTCGGCGGTTAGCCACAAAAGTAAACATGCATACATAAAAATCATCATAAAATACAGTACTTATGACATTCATTAAAAATAAGTCTATTAAATCTAAATTTACCACCCAAACTTACTAAAACAGTAAAAAATAAGTACTTATAAAAACATATATAACAATGAGACAATATAGTAAAAGGACAGTGCCTAATTTCTCTTAATAGATGATCACATTACCAATTCATATCGATTTCTAATAGTGATAGCGGATTTAATAAAACTAAGAATAGAAATACAAATTTGTTTGGTTGAGAGGCTTTGGATGCCAATCAATCCTTCTTTGTAGGAAGAAGTGTGCAAATTACGCAAAATGGGTAATAAAAAGGATTTCCTGGGAACCGAGTAAAGTTTACAAAATAAGATAAAGTGGCAAGTACTTTGTTTTGAAAAATTATCACAAGGGCATGGAGGTAGTGTTTTTTCCCACACACATTTTATCGGAAACGCCACTCTAAAATGGATCAGATTAAGTCTAAAAGATACGAGTGAAGAATATAAAGAAGGGGTCGGGAATCAAACAAAATAAGGTTCTAACAAGTCTGATAATTGACATTGCCTCAGTCATAACGTTTCATAATAAGCAGACCAAACCTATGGCATCAGACATAACATGTCCCAGTGGACCAATCAGGCTTGTAAATTGTCACCATAACCACCTCTGGCCCACATTTTTGAGTATAAGCTTTTCCACAAGTCAACTATGAGGTACACAGTCATAAAAGAAAGGAATGCAAAATACAGTTAGCTAAGCAAAATACTATCTCTCCTGTGAGCACCGACTATGGATTTTCACAGAGGAAACTTTCTAGATCCAGGGTTTGTTACACTGGGTAACTATCACCAAAAGCATTGCCTACGACAAGAATCTGTGAGATTCCATCCAACAGAATAACTATCATTATTCAATAGTATTATGTACTAACAATCAATGCTTAAAAAGCTGTCTGGTGACTTTAGCATATGCTTTTCACAATTAATATCTCAGGCCCAGTGCTTTTAGCATAACATTTCATGAGCAGATCAGGTCCATAGCCATGATCATTGACTTGACACCATAACTAACTCCGTCTTGTATCAAGTATAAGCATTACCACAAGGCACAAACTGTAATACAAGCAGTCATTTTAGTTAAAGCACACAAATTTGACCCAACCAAATCCTGTATCCAGGGGAGCTAACATGTGGATAGAGACTACGGCCCTCTTTAAGTTGTACTCTGAAAGTTCTTTTTAGTTGACCACATATGTTCAGGTGACAGTTGCTCTGCCAAGTCGGACCTAAACACAAAATTATACTCTGAAGTCTAAATGTAATAATGGAATGGGGGGTGACGGTACTGTTAGCGCGTCGGACCTTAATAAGTAAACTTACAAGGAGACGCGAATAGGTCGATCAACCTTTTGACTCACTTTGAGGTTTTCCCACCATAGATCCTGTACATGCACGAATCAATAACCAATAATAATCAATAACATTAGTAATCAAGAGGAGTCAGAAATTGTCACACACCATGACCTTGCAGTCATGAATGGCCACACTTTTAGGTAAAAGTTAGAACGTTTATTTCCCTATATTAACAAAGCTAAAGTCACGTGACTCATTCTCAAAATCAAATGATAAACATACAGAAACAACACTGGCTGACCAAAATTCTGCAAAAGAATCACAACCTAATCAAAGCTTGAGCTACTACACACTCTAAGGTTACAGAACAAAGTAATAGTAAGAATAACTTCACAAACGATAATACATACATTTAGATTCAGCAAAGAAAAGACATCAAATGTTATCACAGGTATTAAACTTCACTAGTGGGGCCCCTAACTAACATCCGATTAGAATAGCATGTTTGGGCTTCATGCAAAACAATTAAGTCAACACAAATTTGGAAAAACATCTAACTATGGCTCTATCAAAATAGCAGTTGGTACCTAGAAAGAAAAGGAAATAGGCATGGCAAACAGAATCATAGTCAATATACCTATCCTCAGTTTGGATCAGCAAGCTGTGACAGTCTTCATCCTCAGGACATCAGTTCAGTCAGCTAGGCATCAGAATTCAACATCAAGGTTTAGAAAAGTCAAAGCCTCTTTAAACAATAAAGTTAAGCACGTCTCTTCTCAAGACTGTCAAAGAAATAATGGCGGCAGGGCAAACAGAAAATGGGCAAATGGTGTCTTCCATCTGGCTAAGTTAGGTTTCCTAAAACTACTTCCCATGCTCCTACTGGTTCAAGAATCGCATGTTAGCATTTAGTCCAATGAAACTAAACCCTCAAATCTACAATTCTTCTAGTACATGGTTCACATGTCGATGATTGGTTTTCATCCCTTCGGTTCTCATCATTGCGCTCATCTGGTAACAATATTGTTGCAGCTTATACCCCAGTCAGTATGGTTGTTGTCCTCTCCTGGGAAAGTCAGTCTCACACACATTCCATAAAATATTGTTGCACTAGCAAATACATCATCTCCTAGCAAGCAGTTCTCATGAGAGACTTTTAGTTACAAGCATTAGGTCAGCACAGTGGAAAATCACAATTTAATTTTCCATGCATTCATTTTATTAAATGCCTAAGCGATGCAGCTTGACATGAAGCCATGCTACTAGGCCAAGACCTTGCAAAGTTAAAGCCTTACAATTAATAAAGCTAATACATAATGCATAACCCTCAATGTGGCATATTACTACATAGATCAAACATAAGCTCAACATTTCCTATTAATAAGCTATTAATAAGTACGCTTCATGAACATTGGTGGCCACTCTGGTGGGCGCATCTTCAAATGCGTACATTATTTTTCCCAACGTTATTTACATTTTCTATGCAATTCCAACACTCAGGATACATGTATATTCATTGATAATGTCATTAAAAACGTCTGCGTTAACAATCCCTCCTCTGATGACTAAGGTGGCCATTATGAACTCAGTTGGAAAACCCGCCTGAGTTCGACACTGGCGGTCAAGAAAAGACGGCCAGCACACAGAACCGCCTGCAGGGCCTGAACATTGACGTCAGAGCCGGTGGCAATTTAGCAGTGCGACGGGTGCAGCAGCACCCGTTGCGCATTTCACTTCCCCTAAATTGGGCAGTGAAATGTGCAACGGGGCTGTGCATGGGGGCCCTGAGGCACCCATTCCACCAGCCTTTCCCTGGTGGGGTAAACCGCCACAGAAAGGCTGGTGGAACCTGAAAAATTATCCAGCGGGCAGCGCTGCTTGCAGCGCTGCCCTGTTGGATATGAACTCCGCCATCGCCAGGCTGCCTGGTGGCGGCAGCCTGGCGGTGGCGGAGTTACAAAAGTGGCGGTTCTGCCACGTTTCTTATATGGTGGTCTGGACCGCCATGCTGGTGGTGGTAATTACCACCACCGCCGGCATGGCGTCCCAGACCGCCATGTTCGTAATGAGGGCCTAAATGTGTCATCACACTAAACCTTCCCACTAAATTTTTTGAAGCAGATAATATTCTGTCATTTCAATCCCCTCATAATTTCGTTCTCTTTTTCAATTTCTTCTAAACAAATGTTCCCTTTTTATTTCTTTTCTCCTCTGATTATTCTTTGCCTCCTTTAATTTGATCCTTTCACACAGTTTACATAATCCCAATGCTCCAATTCTGCAAATCACAATAATTAATATCCCTTGTATTATTTTCAATAGTACCCCTTTCCCGATGTTGCTGAGCCAATTTCCCACTGAAGCAAATCCTTTGCCAACCTTCTCCCAAACACTTGGTTCTTTCAATTCTTTCAAATCAGCACTATCAATAGTCAGATTACAAAGTAAGCTCCTAATTTCTTTACTATTATCAGGAATAAATAAGCAGCAATGCCTAGAATTAAGCATTTTACAAATTCCACCATTCTTTGCTAAAAGAATATCTAACGCAAGGTGGTTCTTAAGAGTCATAGCTTTTTCAGACACTAATTCAGTATCTATCAGGAGTATGGCTCCTGAAAAATATGTCAGCATGTTATCAACGATAGTAGACAACTTTCGAATCTTTATTGAATTCATAAAAACTCCTACTGAAGGAATAATTTCTCCAAATATCTCCCATTTACTCTGAAACAAAAACACATGTCTACATGTGTGAGTGCGAAATTTAGGCCTATATACACAAAGCTTCCCTACGTGTTGCGCATCTAAAGCTAATTTCCCTTGAGTCTTTATTGCACTATAAGCATAATCATTCTTGTATCTCCTTTTCTCTAAACCCTTTTCTAACTTCTCCTTTAATGCCTTTCTCCTATTATCTGTGTGATCTAAAAAGCTCTTTTCTAAAGGTGTAGGCAAGCATGTCAGGTTGTTCTTGTGAGCATAAGCCATGCCAAACGTTAATGAACACTGAAAGAAACTTCTCACTAATACTATGGTGGTCATTATGACCCTGGCAGTCTTCTGACCGCCAGGGTTAATGTGGCGGTATCACCGCCAACAGGCTCGCGGTAATGACCATCAAATTATGACCATGACTGTGATCCCTCCCATGGACAGCCAATGTACCACACCAACCGCAAGTGCTGTATGAACACCGAACACGGCGGTAGCCACCTACATGCAGGTGGAAGACAAGGATCCACCCACCATAATATGACATAGCACACTGCCACGATTTCCAGGGCGGTAGCAACAACACCAAAATCCTGGTGGAAACACATAATTTAAAAGGAGACACTCACTTCCAGGGACACACAGGAGTCCGCGGCCGCCATGGAACCTGAACAGCAAGTATTCCCAATGCTGTACCACGCCATGGCCATCCTGGAGCACCAGCGCTAATGAAGACGACAACGTTGAGTACAGCCGCCTAGCATACAAGGGTGGGAGAGAAAGGGGGGAGAATGACACACACACACGCACAACACACCATACACACACCACACACCCAGGGGGAGAGTGACACCACACGTGCAGAAAAACATGCACAGGAATATAACAGTAACAGAACCCTGGAGTAAATAAACCCAGGACACATACACAGTTCCAACCACTGTATTACTTTTGAATGGATTTGTAAAATGCAAAAACATGCACAACTGCAGAAATAAATAATAACAGGCCCAAAAGCCAGTCCAAAGTCACTAAAGCCCACAGGGCAAAGTCCAAGCCTCAACTTGTCTCCTGACAACATCGGGAATCCACTGTTCAGGGGTATCATGTTGGAAATGGACAGGCACCTCAGGGGGTGTGGTAGCCCACTGGTTCACGAGGGGGCTGCCTGCCCACTGATTGAGGAGGGGGCTGTCTGCCCACAGGTTGAGGAGGGGGCTGCTTGCCTGCCCACTGGTTATTGATGGTGCCCCTTGGCCTCTAGTTCTGGATGCTGCTCCTTGGCCTCTGGTTCTGGATGCTGGACCTCAGCCTCTGGTTCCCGATGCTGCTCCTTGGTCTCTGGTACCGGATGCTGCTCCTTGGCCACAATTTTGAATGGGAGCTCCTTGGCCATGGTTTCCAGTGGGACCTCCTTGTCCAGGGATTTTTATGGGGCCTCCTTGTCCAGGGATTTCTGTAGGGCCTCCTTGGCCTTGGATTTTTGGGGGCCTCCTTGGCCTTGGATTTCTGGGTGGCCTCCTTTGCTTTGGATTTCTAAGGGGCCTCCTTTGCCTTGGATGTCTGGGGGCTTTGGATATCTTGGGTGCCTTCTTGGCCCTGGATGTCTGGGGGCCTCTTTGGCCTTGGATGTCTTGGGGGACTCCTTGGCCTTGGATTTCTTGGGGGCCTCCTAGGCCTTTGTTGTTTGTGGGGCCTCCCTGGACAGGGATTAAGTTGGGGTCTCCTTGACCCTGGGTTTTGGAGGTGGCCCCATGGCCTTGCCTGTCTGTTTGGGAGGGGGCTGCACTTTAGCCCTCCGTTTTGGGGGGAAGGAGTGTCCTTGTTGAGATGGGCCGGCTTCTCACTCATGTGCCTCTTAGTGCAGCTGGAGACTTTGGGGGTGGAGCTGTGTCAGACTGGGTGCTTGAGATACTGGGCTGGGGTGGTGTGACCTTCATCTTATGGGCAGGAGGGAAGAGGTCAAGGCAGGCAAGGAAAAGCTTCTTAGGAACAATGGGGTGGTATGTGGGAGGAAGTATGATAGTGGAGGGAGAGGGAGTGATCTTCGGAGGAGGAGGTGTGCTGGACTTGGATGACGGGTGCATGGACAGTGTGCATGTGTGAGGTGGATGGCTGTTGGTGGTCTGAGTGCGAGTGTGTGTGTGTGTTACTGGAGGGGTTAGACAGGGTGGGGGAGGACAAACATGAGGTGTGTATGGATGTTGTGGTGATGTCTGCAAGTGAGGTGGGTGTGCTGCATGAGGTGGTGGTGGTGATGACTGCACATGTGGTGTGTGGGGTGCATGTCTGTGGGTCTGCTGTTGTGGTGACTGTGGGTAATGCTGTGCAGGTGGCAGGATCTGGGAATGATGATGCTGTGCGTTCAGATGTGAGTGCAGATGTGACTGTGAGGGAGGAGGTGGAGGGGGAGACAGTGGAGGTAGTGAATGATGTTGTGTGCGCATTTGTGTGTTGGCTGTGTGAGTGCTTGTGGACTGAAGTGTGCTGCCTGTGTTTGTCTGTGCGAGTCTTGTGTGTTGTTTTGGGTGCATGCTTGTCAGAATGTGTGCATGGGATGGATTGGTGGTGAGGAGACTGGGACTGGGTAGTGATACTTGGAGGGGGGATGAATGAAACAGGGACACTGGCTGCCATCAGTGAAGAGGCCAGAGCCTGAAAAAATCTCTGTAGGGCTGCCAACCCGCAGTGGATGCCCTCCAGGAAGGCATTGCATTGCTGCATCTGGGTTTCACAATGGTTGACTGCCCTACAAAGATGGATCTCAGGAGGGCAATAGCCTCCTCACTGAGAGCAGCAGGGCCTGAGGTGCCTGGGGCAGAGGAGATGCCCACCTTCCTGGGTGAGCGGGCAAGGGCATTTCGGTGGGGGGCTACTGGGAGGGCAGTGCTGGTATGGGGGATGGCGGTAGAACCTGTAGCTGGGGTGGTCCCAGAGGGGTCCGCCATCACCAGGGAGCGCCCATCGGAGGAGGAATCAGAGTCAGTGGTGTCACCTCCTGTCCCTGACATGATGCTCCCCTCACCCTCCATCCCACTGGTCCCCTCAGTGTCGGTGGCATCTGCCTCCTGGATCTCCTGGGCTGCAGGTTCCTTACTCACTGGTGCTCCTGCTCCTTCGCCAGATGATGCTAATGCACACATGGATAGGATGACAAAAGGAGGGAGGGAGGAGAGAGAAAGGGAGCACAGGGTCAATCTCAGCATGAACAGCACAGATGGCAGACACATCACTGGCACACACTGAGACTGAGAATGGGCAGTATGGACCACACTGGCATACCATTGGCTAAGTACCACAGCAGGTAGGAGCCAAACACTGCCAGCTACACACCAAGTGGGACTAGCTAAGCCCTGTCTGACATGGGAAGCCACCTACCTAGCTATCTAATACATGCCTTCTATCCTATTAACCTGAGCTGGACCACACCGCAATATCTGAACTGACATATTGGGGCACCCACTGACTAGTACCCTGCACCATGCCAGGAAACAGAGATGGTTGACAAACACACTGTACTCACCCCCTTGTGGCTACTGTGATGCCCTCAAGTGCCCATCCAGCTCTGGGAAGGCCACTGCCAGTATGCTGGCCATCAGGGCGTTCAGGTTCCAACGGGCACCCATCGCTCATTGGGAGGCCATCCGCAGCTGGGCCTCTGCGCTCTTCCGAACACAGCATCTCAGGTCCTCCTACTGTTTCCTGCAGTGGATGCTCTGCCTGCTATAGACCCCCCAGGTCTGCACGTCCTTGGCGATGGCATGCCACAATCCCTTCTTCTGATGGGCGCTGACCTGCAGAGGAAACACAGAAGGTGGGACATCATGAACCTGACAATCCTGCCTGTCACACATATGGCCCACAAAAAGCATTTCCCCTCATCAGGCACACATGACCCGGACCCATGCATTGACGCTGCCACCAGCCATACCCCTCCACCTGACACACTGCCAGCACATACACATCTCCATGCAGTCATGTCGCGTGCAACGTACCCATGGTGTACTTACCTGTTGGTCTGGAGGTCCATACTGGGGTAGGACCCCATCCACGAGGCACTCCAACTCCTCCGACACGAAGGCTGGGGCCCTTTCCCTGTTGCAAGAGCCATGGCAGGTTCCAGACACAGGTCATAGCAGCACATGCAGTGGAGATGTCATTCTGTGGAAAGTCAGGAATCAAATGAAGTGGTAGAAAGGAAATGGCGGTCGCGTTGACCATCATTGGTTCGCATTATCCATAGAGGGCAATGTTAGCCAATGAGGAATTGCACGGCAATGCAGACCGCCTTCCGCAATGACGCGAACACCACCAGTGTGAGGTCACTTCCACCTGTCCCTGAATACAGGACAGGCGGTTGCCATTTCCTAATGCTGATACACATGTACAGATTAAGTAGTGTGTCATTGTAGCCTAATGTACTCACCTACACAGTTCCAGTGTCCAACATACAAACATGCTCTGTGTACACTACTGGAGTGTGCTCATGGTTCCTGTTGTCACACCTTTCTTACATTTGGGGCCCTTGAGGTACCAACCACTGCGAAGGAATAGGAGGAGGCGCACATCCGTGTACAGACCCCTTGTGGACTTGGCTAAACTGGAGGACTGGCACATCATACTCACCTATCGTCTGGAAAGAGCCACAATCACAGAGCTACCTGCTATCTGTAGCACCAAAGCAATCCCCCTTTTGTGCAGGTACATTTCCTTGCAACAGGCTCTTTCCAGGTGACAGTGGGCTTGGCTGCAGGGATGTCACAACCAATGTTCTCAATTGTGCTTGCAAAGGTTTTGTCTGCCTTGCTCAAACACATGTGCAGCTACATCAGTGTGGCTAATAGTTGAGCTTGTGTCTTCACCCAATGTTTGTGAGTGTATGCCTTCAGGAGTCATAGCCCATGCCATTGTACAGGGCTAATGTGTGTCCCTTACTTCTCAGGTGATTCCGGCTACTGATACCTCTCATGGCTCATGACCCCTGTTAGGAATCCTAGAACAGGGGCTGAAAATAGGTACGATGATGTTCATGGGCATACCAGGAGGACTGTAGAAAGGACCTTCCGTCTGAAGGCTAGGTTCAGCTGCCTCCATCTGACAAGTGGATCCCTATGCTACTCCCCTGAGAAGGTCTGTAGAATCATTGTTATATGCTGCATGTTGCACAATTTGGCCCTCAGACAGCATGTACCCTATCTGCAGGAGGAGGGAGTGACAATGCAACTGTGGCAGCAGTGGACACTGAGGACAGTGAGGAGGAAGAAGAGGAGGAGGAAGTGGATAACAGGTCACATTTGATCCAGCAGTACTTCCAATGACACTCAGGTAAGACTGTTGAACTAGACATTTCTGTATTTTAGTGTTGTACTGTGTGACTGTATCATAATGCCAGTCATTCTCTTTGCATCCCACCTGACTGTCACCTATGCCTTCCCTTATTGCAGATGTTGGTGTTGTTCCAACAATGTACTGCTGTCATGTGTACAGACTGCTGAGATACATTTGATGGATGGCTAAACATGTTTACTGGACATTTACACAGGATCATGCAGTTCATTACATTGTACAATACCTGTAGATAAAGCACTATTACTCAAGTTGTGTCCAATGGTATTTATTGAAAGTTGTTCTACAATGGGAAGTGCAATAGAGTGGGGCGATGATTGGTAATAGTCCAGGGTAGAGGTCTAGTCTGTTTGTAGCACGGGTCCACTGTCCAAGGGGCCATAGGAAGGGGAGCAATGGCAGTTCAAAGTGGACAAAGTGACACAGTGGAACACAAGGGGGACATTAAGGAGGGGCTCATTTCCTGGAGGTGGTCTTGGTAACTGTCTCTGGAGTCTGTCTGGGTCACAGGGAATATTTATGGGTTGGTTCACCTTCTGCAGGGGGAGGGGTTCTGGTAGACTGTGGGTCCTGTGGCGGGGCCTCCTGTCCACTAGCTGCAGCAGATATGGAGGGCTGGGCAATTGACTGGCTAGTGGAAGGGGCCCACTGGTGTGATGTGTAATCCCTCATGATGTTGGCCATATCACTCAGAACCCCTTCAATGGAGACCATGGTGGTGTTCAGGACCTGCTATTCTTTCTTGATCTCCTGGTGGTGTTCCTCCTGCAGCCTCTAGTTCTACTGCATGGTGTCTATCACCTGACCCATCTTGTCCTGGGATTGTTGGTAAGCCCCCAGGACATCAGTGAGTGCCTCCTGGACAGTCGGTTCCCTGGGCATCTCCTCCCCGTGGTGCACAACTGTCCTCTGAGTGTCCCTGGCCCCCTGTGCCTGTGTCCCCTGAATGGTGTACCCACTGCCACTGACCCCAGGGCCCTCATTGTCTTGCCTGACTGGGGTCCCTGTATAGGTGGGCACACTGTTGATTGACGTGTCCTGGGGACAGAGGTCTGGGGATGTTTGGTGGCTGCTGTGGTGGCATACACTGAGGGGGGAGGCTCAGTGGTGGACTGGGTGAGGGCTGGGGTAGCCAACTGACCAGGGGTCCCTGATGGGCCAGTGAGTTCATCCAGATCCAGAACTCCAGAGTTGCTTTCATCACTGGGGGTATCTTCTGGTGGGGGACTGGGTAGCCGAGGCACCTCCTCGCCGCTGAGATTGGCTGGGGCACCTGTGGGGTTGGAAGTGGTGTGTTATGCTACATGTCTGTGACATATTCTGCATCCCTAGCTTCCCCTATATTGTTGCTGTTGTCCTGCCACAATGGTGTATGGTGATGCATTGTGGGATTGTTAGTTCTCCATGCTGTGCATGCATTGTTGGTGGGTGAACATGAAGGCCTGGAAAGGATGTGCATGCAGTGGGTATGTAATGCAGGGCTTGGCATTTAGGTTTGTTAATTGTGGTTGTGCACTGTGTGGGATGGAGTGGAGTAATGGGTGTCAGGGTGAGGATTGGTGGTGGTGGTGGCATGCAGGTGTGGGGGGGTGACAGGTAGCAAATGTTGACTCACCAGTGTCCAGTACTCCGGCAACTCCAGTGAGTCCCTTAGGGTGCAGGATTGCCAAGACTTGCTTCTCCCATGTTGTCAGCTGTGGGGGAGAAGGTGGAGGTCCACTGCCAATCCTCTGGATAGCGAACTGGTGCCTTGCTGCTAAGGAACAAACCTTCCCCCGTAGGTCATTCCACCTCTTCCTAATGTCGTCCCTTGTTCATGGATGCTGTCCCACTGAGTTTACCTGGTCCACGATCCTCTGCCATAGCTTCATCTTCCTGACAATGGATATTTGCAGGATCTGTGCTCCAAACAGCTGTGGCGCTACCCTGACTATTTCCTCCACCATGACCCACATGACCCGCAACTCCTCATCGGTGAAACGGGGGTGCCTTTGGTGGGACATAGGTGTTTTGTGTGTGTTGTGTAGATGGTATTGAGTGATGTGGTGGGGAGTGGGGCTTGGAGTGTGTGGTGCATGACGGATGAATGGGTGGTTGCGGTGTGTGTGTAGTTGTCTCTGTAATTTGCGTAGCTAGCTACTGTGGTCTTTTCATGTCAGCAAAGAATTGTGGGTGATATGGGTGTTTGTTTTATAGTGCTGTTGGTGGGTGTGTGGGGTGTGTGTAATTGTGTCAGGTGTGGGATTTTTGTTCTGGCGAATGTTGTCTTGTTTTGTCTTTGGGTGGCCTTCTCTGCCGCGGTGGTGTTCACCGCCAATGGTTTACCATTGTTAAATGTCCACTATGGTGATTGGTGGTTCATTATTTCAAGGGCTTAGTATTGGTGGCGTAACAATATGGGTGGTAGTACTGACAGTTTATCACGTTCAGTGGGTCTGGTGGATTTGCGTTTGTGGCTGTTTTCTGTCGGTTTTGTATGTGTGTGTCATAATGTGGCAGACAGATGTCCACTTCTGCGGTGGTATGCTGACGGCAGTCAGCACTGCGGTATTCGGTATTTACCACCAAGGTCATAATGAGGGCTTTTGTCATTATCCTTAGCTACTCTACTTAGGTACCTAATTATGGGGACAAACAAAAACACCACGCCGTGGTTGGAGTAGAAATACTGAATGTACTCCTGGTTATAGAATCTTGTTAGTAACAGACTACGACTCATCCCATAAGTAAGAGGCAAACTATGAGAAGTAACTTCTTCTACGACTGATAAAGGAATCTGCGTACACACAAAGCAATTCTTCACATCCATTGTTTCAACATACTCACTCAATAAGCAATAGAAGACATTAGAAGAAAGTTCCCCTTGTGCATTACCTACGTGCAAATACTTCTCATCTAGCCTAAACTTCTCTATTGCTCTTAATGCAGTGGTTGTCTCTAAAGCTAAAGTATGGTTGGCCTTACTCTTTGCTTTACACACAATTGCCAAACCAATACTCATGTATCTACAGCACCTGTTCTTCCTACCCTGCTGGCTAATGTTACTCATGATCTGTAAAGAATCAGAAAGTAGAAGAGAACATTTTTAGAAATTATGCAGTAAAAATCAAAACAAAACAAAAATCTTCTTTCAGCAGTTATTTATAGCTTTCAGTCTCACTTCCAGGATCCTTTGTCAAAAATTGGTTTAGTAGCTTGTCCAATCAGGTTATCAAAGTCTTTTCAGTTTACCTTCAACAGTCTCTCTTTTTCTTTGCACTTTTTCTCAATTGGTCACAACAGTTCAGTTCATTAGCTTCCTTCAAGTGCCAAAATATTGACCTGGAATGTCCTTATCAAAACAGAAAGACAAAAACTCTTCCTGCCATTCACTTGTAGTTGCATACACCCATCCAGGACGCGCATACCTTCGACTTGCTATTCTCTTTCTTTTCAACTTTCGATCTCCATTTAATTCTCCTTCACTTAGATCTTCTCATCTAGTTGTGTCTACTTCTTCCACGATTGTGGTCACAACAACTTTTTCCTTTCTCTTTGCTTGTGATTTAGGCTGCTTATCTCCTTTCAGTGGACCCTTGGTCAATGCTCTTTTCCGTGTTGAACTTGAAACCTCTTCTTGCTCTGCAGGATTTTCTCTTGATGGACCTGCGACTGGTTCAGGAGGAGTCAGATCACATTGACTTTGATCCACCTCAACTCCTTCCCCCTCGGGTCTGGCAATTGCTCTGTTTGTCTCTCAAAATCGTCTACTTCTGGGAGAGCCCGTTCTGACTAGACTCTCCCGCTGCCTCGATTGAGATTGGCTCACTGTCAACCTCCTGGAGGTCGTCTCCTTCGTCTCTCACAGGAGTGACTGAACCAACTTCAATGTGCTCAGTTCCAGTCTCAGTTCTTCTTTCTTCCCCTTCTGGCTCTGAGGCTTGTCTTGTTGTAGTTGTTGGTACTCTCAACATCTCGTCTTCAGTGTCCAAAGGACATGTCACCTTTCTGGTGTGGCTGGCGTGGACCCAGTTTGGAACTTCAACACACTTCACAGCTGTGATAGTAATCAGAACTACCTGGAACGGGCCTTTCCAGCAAGGCTCCAAACAAGTCTTCTGCATGCGTTTCCGGACCACAACCCAGTCACCAGCTCTCAGGTTGTGTCCTGGATCATGGACCTATGGTAGTGTGGTGGCTTTCACCTGCTGAGAGACAGAGCGAACCACATCAGCCAGACCTTTGCAGTAATGTTTACAAGCGCATTTGCAGGAACTGCTGGCAACCTCATTGCTCTGCCCATGAGGATTTTGTGCAGTGATAATCCTGTCTTCCTGTCAGGTGTGTCTCTCATTGTCATCAGAACTAAAGGCACTGCATGAGGCCATTTCAGATTCGTTGACGCACACATTTTTGCCACTCTTGATTTCAAGGTACCATTCATCTGTTCCACTAGTCCTGATGCTCCAGGGCGGTAACTGCAATGCAACTTCTGCTCAATGTTCAAGGCTGCACATAGCAATTTAATTACTTCATTGTTGAAGTGACTTCCCCTATCTGATTCTAAAGAGATCAGAAACCCAAAACGAGCAGTAGCTTCACTACGGTAAGACTGTGATTTCTTCGTGCAGGGTATGCTTCAATCCAATGACTAAAAATTCAGACAATCACCAACACATATCTCAAACCTCCACACACGCATCTCAATAAATTCAATTTGCATTCTGCTGACTAGACCTCCTGCCCTTCCAATGTGGCTCAAATTAACCACTCTCCCTTTTCCTGCGTTCATTTGCTGCCAAATGACACAACGATGGCAAAATGCTTCAGCAACTTATCTAAACCTCAGGTTGAAGCAATTGCGTTTGAACAAATGAATCATTGCATCCCTCCCAACATATGCTTGACCATGATAATACCTAGCCATTTGAAACAACAGACTGTTGGGCAAAACTAATTGACCCTCTTCTGAAACCACAATTCATCTTGTCGCTGTACACATTTAATTTTACTCCATGTATGTTTTTCCTCCCTGTCAACATTATTCTGCAATGTTTTAAATTCTTCCAATGTATCTACTACGTGTAATGCAAAATTTGGACATGGTTCATCTTCTTCAGGTAACAATTCCCACTTATCTTTGAATGATATGCAGTTCATTGCAAAAACCCTTGCAACTTGATCCGCATTTCCATTTCCCATTGACACGAAATCTTGCAATTTCAGATGTGCACTGCATTTCACCAAGGCAATCTTTTCAGGCAATTGGAGAGCATGCCCTAATTCATTAATACGCTCACCATTTCTCACTAGTGAACCAGAGGAGGTCATGAAACCTCTCTGTGACCACAACTGGCAAAAACCATGGACTATTCCAAATCCATACTGGCTATCTGTATAGATGGTAGCTTTTAGCTGAGCAGAAACATGGCACACTCTAGTAAGGGCTATGAGTTCCACTACTTGTGCAGAGTATACTCTTCGAAGCCAAGACGTTCTAGTATACCAGAAATTGTGCACACTACATATCCTTCTCTCAGTGTTCTTGTATAGTCTCTTAGACAGGAACCATCAACAAAGATAATTTGGTAATTTTGTTCCAATTGGGTGTCTTTAATATCAGGTCTCGATTTTGTGCACAGATCAGTTACTTCAAGACAATCATGTTCAATGTCTTCCACTTTTGTAATTTCAATATTTTCATTTGGTAATAAGGTTGCCGGGTTAAGCACTGTACATCTTTTCAAAGATACATTTGGTGACCTGAGAATACTTGTCTCATATCTGGTCAGTCTGGCACCTTCTAGGTACTGGGTCTTGGTGCGGGTAAATAAAACCTCAACTGAGTGGGGGCCATTATTGTCAAACGATGTCCCATCACAGTGCCTTCACACTGTGTGAGACTCTGTCCAACCGCTGCAACTGCACACAAACAACCTGGTAAAGCTGCTGCAACTGGGTCTAAAGTAGCTGAAAAATATGCTACTGGTCGGCAGACAGACAAAGAACATGCATCACGCTCATGACAAAACAATGTGAAAGACTTCAAGCAGTCAGGCATACCCAAAGCCAGAGCTTTGCACAAACTCTCTCTCAATTCAAAAAACGCTTTCAAGCAAGCCTGGTCTAACACTAGGGATCAGTGACTTCTTTACGAGTCAGCTTCTGTAAGGGCTTGGAAATGACTGAGAAGTTAGGAATCCATTGGCGACAGTAGCCTACCATCTCTAAAAACATCCTGACTTCTTTCTGTGTGGCCGGGGGTCTCATGTGCAATATTGTCGCTACCCTTTCTCTGGATATTTTTCTTGATTGCTTCTCAATCTGGTGACCCAAGTATTTCACTTCTTTCTGAAAGTATTGTAATTTAAGTAGAGACACTTTATGACCATTCTTTCCCAAATGGTTCAGTAACACAATCGTGACATACTTGCATTCATCTCTTGTTCTGGATGTAATCAATAAGTCATCAATGTACTATACCAGGTTCGATTGGAAAGGCAATTCCAACGACTCAAAATTATTTTTCAGGATCTGATTGAATATGGAAGGTGACTCTGAAAACCTTTGAGGGATTCTACACCAACAGTAAACTCAGTATAAGAATTTGAAACAAAAGAGAAATTGGCTATCCTCATGAAGAGTTCCAGAAAAGAAGGCAGTTGACAAGCCTATGACAGTGAACCATTCAGCATCACATGGAATCTGAAACATTATCACAGCTGGATTTGGCACCATGGGGCAACATTTGATCACAATTTCATTTATTTTTCTCAAATCTTGGGCAATTTGTACTTTCCCACAGGGCTTTTTCAATCCCATTATCGGTGAATTACATGGGCTGCTCAACACTTCTTTTAAAACCCTTTGGTTTACAAATTCTGCAATGATTTGTGCAACTTTTATAAGGATATCTTGTGGCATATGGTACTGGGGGATCTGGGGAAAAATTGCATTCTGCTTTACCGGTACTTTAACTGGCTCAACTCCCTTTATCAGACCTATTTCTTTCCCTGCCAGATCCCACACTTTTTCCGTAACCATTCCCAGAAAAGCAGGAGGAAGCTCCTTTACAGTGAATACTGGGAAGAAATCAATCAGGGGTTATTCCTCATTTGTGGTCTCACACTGTGTCTCTGGTACTGGGTCATCCTCATCATCACTATTTGTCTGTATCTCGATTTCGTCATTTGAACAAGTAATGAGCACCTGGTTTTACACAGCAGGTCTCTTCCCAGTAGGGGTACCAGACTTGAATCATAGACTACGAATTTGTGCAATCCTTGAAAGTTGCAAATCTTAACCTGAATTGGGTTGGTCAAATACTGATTCGCTACTCCTACAATCTGGACTGTTTTTGGTGAAAGGGGCAAATTTGAAACTTCTGCGCTTCTCACTGAAGAGCGTGTGACTCCTGTGTCAACCAAGAAAGAAACTCTGTGACCCATGACTTTTCCCTTCACGTAGGGACCTTTCTGATCTACTTCTAAGGAATCTGAAAGCACACATTATTTTTCATCCAAACTCTCGCTCACCCAATCATCATTTATTCCAATCTCACTGGGTAACGGGAATTAGTGTACAGTGTTATTACTTTGGTTGGTCCTCTGACCTGTGACCTGTTGAGGAACCATCACCTGCTGAAGTTCCATTGGGAGTTGAGGTATTTGAATTTGCTGTCTAGGTACCATGGGAACCTGCTGTTGCATTGGCTGCAACTGTAACATTTGTACACTTGGCATTTGTACCTGCTGCATAGGCTGAAAACCTTGCACTTGATTCATATTATTTTGAAGATTTGGAGTATGGCCTCTCATTCTTGGTCCTCTCATGTTTTGGAACGAATTGATGTCACCTGTTTGCTGAACAACAGCTTCCTGTACCAATATCGGACACTCCTGCTTCCAATGTCTGACCGCTCTGCAAGCATGACAAGGGAACAATTTCTTCATCCCCTGCACATCGTTCTGAACAACTACAGTACCCAAATAGCGACCACGGTTTACATCACCTCTGCGACTAGCACCTCTCATCTGATTTTGTGATGCCATATTTCCTTGCTGCTGCTGTTGTTGCTGCTGTTGAAAATTTCCCTGCATCCCTGTTTTTGCAGCTTTAATCTGCATCACCATTGCTTTTTCTTTTAGCTTTCTCTGCTTCAACTCAGTCTCATCACCACAGTACTTTGCATATTGAAACACCTCAATCGGCTTTGCTTGCTAGCAAATCAAATGACTCTTAATCATCCGGCTAATTTCAGGTCTCGAAACCGTTCACAAATCTGAACACAAAATGAATCATGTATTTCGGCTCAATTGTCTCTATACCACTGTAATGCTTAAATGCCTTCAACAATCTCTGATGTTGGAGGGTGATTTTTTTCCACATAATTTGCCGCACAAATGTGCTATCTAAAATAAAAGAATACATGTGAGAGATGCAGGAACTGAGTAGGAATGACACAATTTATTCAAGAAATAATTCAAACAATAAGGCGGTCATTCTGACCTTGGTGCGGCACACATTCCAACATTCCCGCTGGGCCGGCGGGCGCTAACCATGTTAGCGCCCGCCGGCCCAGCGGGAATGAGGCCGCAACACAGGAGCCGGCTCCAAATGGAGCCGGCGGTGTTGCGGTCGTGAGACGGGTGCAGTTGCACCCGTCGCGCTTTTCACTGTCTGCCATGCAGACAGTGAAAAGCAGGCCGGGCCCTGTTAGGGGGCCTCTGCACTGCCCATGCCAGTGGCATGGGCAGTGCAGGGGCCCCCAGGGGCCCCAGGACACCCCTTACCGCCAGCCTCTTCCTGGCGGTGTAAACCGCCAGAAACAGTCTGGCGGTAAGGGGGTCATAATCCCCAGGGCAGCGCTGCCCTGGTGGATTATCACCGCCGGGGGAAAATCGGCGGGACACCGCCGGCCCCGGCGGTGCGACCGCGGCTTTACCGCCGCGGTCAGAATGGGAGATGAAGCACCGCCAGCCTGTTGGCGGTGCTTCCGTCATTCTTGCCCTGGGGGTCCAAGACCGCCAGGGTCAGAATGAGCCCCTAAATGTCATAAAAGACACATTTCTAATTGATCCTTAATGCTATGCAATCTACTAAGCAACTAGTGTCAAACGACACCTTTGAGATAGGAAGAAAAACCTCCAATATACTAAGTTCTTAAAAACCACGGCAATGCAAGGAAAAGGAAAGTGAGAGAGAGAAAAAGAGATTTTAAGTACAATACAGTATTACAACCTTAATCAAGGATTCCAAGCAAACCAGTTAACTGGGAGCACGCCCACTTCGGTGAGCTGAGAGTTCACGTCGGAAGGGTGGTTAACTAACGGATCGGAAACAGCCTTTTTTATACCATCTTGATGAGGAGCTGCTAATCACAAGCCTGCAGGTGTCTTCAACTTTTTGTCATAAACAACTTTTTTTTTTTTTTAAACAGAAGCTCCAAATGGCACAAACATTCATCACAGTTCAAGGTTGTTTGTCTAATTTTTACTGTCACACCATGTAGCTGTCTTAGGCCCTCATTATAAGATTGGAGGCAAATGCTGCCTACCGCCATGGCGACGGCTGCCAACATACCGTCGCCGTGGCTTCCGACCGTCCATGGAATTATGACCGTAGCCGGAATTCCGCCAGGAATCTGGCGGCGTTCCGGCCACGCCCATGGCAGCAGACGGCAGTAAGGTGGCGCTGCTGCCAGCAGAAGTGCCACACCAGCAAAACACCGCCTACCGTATCATGTTCCATGATACGGCCTGGCGGTGTTTTGCTGGCGACGCTGCTGCTGGCAGCAGCGCCACATCCTGTCTCCTTCCCGAGGACCCGCTGCAAGCAGGTAAGTTGGGTTTTCCGACAGGAGAGGTGGTGGGGGTGTTGAGTGCATGTGTGTGACTGTGAATGCGTGCAGGTGTGTGTGTGTACGTGCATGTTGTGTCGTGTGATTACGCGTGTGCCTGGATGTATGTCTGTGAGTGTTGCTGTGACTGTGTATGAATGTATGCATGCGTGGGTGAATGTGTGTATGTGTGTGTGTATGGGTGTGTATGTATGTGCGTGTATGTGTGTATATGTGAGGTGGTTGGAGGGGGAGGACTCTAGGGAGGGTGAGGGGGCGGGAGAACAGTGCCAAGGAAGGAATTGCCTGGCAATGATATTGCCTAATGCCATGGTTTCCGTGGCAGTACAGAAACCACGGAAACCATGGCAGTGGGTGGGGTCAAAATGCCATGGGTGGCTTAGTGATGGCCGTGGGCTGGAGACTGTAGTCTCCAGCCCGGCAGTCGTTACCCCTGTGACGGTCGGTGTGTTAACTTGGCGATTTGGCTTTGGCCAAACTGTCAATGTCATAATAGTGGAGGTATGTACCGCCATACTATTATACCGACCGCCGGGGTCATAATGACCCCCTTAGTTCCTTAAAAGTAGCAGACAAACACTTCGCTGACAGGAAAAGAAATGACCGGATTACAGGTTCATGGTCTTTAGAGACCATGATGTCTATAATGCTATCAGAGAGGCATAAGGCATACCATCATCAGTGGATATCCATAAAGCAGTTTATTTAAGCAAGCTACTGTGTATGTGTCTGGCAGGGCCAATCATAGCTTTCATGCTCTGGGTGTGGGACAGACATACTTGAGACATTATATGGTAAATCTGGACCCTGCTTCATTCATAATATGCATGGACTGACTCCTTTGCTTCCTGGCCTGTCCTGTCTATTATCTGCCAGTCAATGTTTTTGGGTGAAATTTGCATCTTCAGGAATTCAATCACCTTGTAATAATATTTAATTACCTCAGGATACGGCACACCCGTAACCTGCTCTCTCTCCCTGGTTCCTTTGTCGGCCAATCTATACTCCTCTTACACTCCATCCACAAATCAGCTGGAACTAATATCTCTATAGAGTTTTCAAGTCTTCCAACAGGCACTTTGCAAGTTTCATGAACCTGTCTGTCTGCTGGTACCATTCTACTGGCTTCTCTCTCAACCTAGGATAATGATTTGTAAAAGACAGAATGTCACTTCTGCTCCAAGGGAGATGAACAAAATTCCATCCTGGAATTTCTCTCAAACGTAACATTTTCCCCGGATCTTTACTCTGCTGCACATTTGCAGTCAGCTCTGCAGAATACCTTTTTCTCTTATCTCTTTTCTTTACCCATCTGCCTAATGTTCCCCAGGTCTGGGCATTCTGAAGTAACTCCCAAAGGTGTGCCTTCGTTCCTGCAGATCTCATGTGTTCAAAATCTTTGGTCTCAAAATCTAACCTGTAACTCCTTTTCAAATGTTTTGTTTTCTCTATTTCTATGCCGTACGATTCTGCCAGGTCAGCTAGCGTTTGATGCACATTGCTCACTTCTCTCATAATTTTCGGGCACAGATATCTGAACTCTGCTTCTGTTTAGGACTCTAATCTTTTCACACTCATTGTCCCTTCAATAAGCTCACCTGCTTCCATTTCTAGTCTCGTTTAGTTCAAGTACTCCTTTCCCTTAGGAGCACTCTGCGGGGTATTCAACTTGTCTAAACATTCAGTCAATTGCTGGGCAGTCAAACCCTGCAACGAAATGTTGCTGGCCTGGCATGTGGTGCCTGTTGCACGACTGTATTTGGGGTCTGCGGTGTCAATAGTTTAAGGCTCTGACTAGCATTCTAACCTATCACAGTATCCGGAGGAACTCCAAACGGACTAAGGTCTAGCAAAGATCTTGATCCATCAAAGGTCTGTCCTACAAGAGAGACTAGTCAAATATTCTCATTAAGTACTCCCCTTACTGCATTCTGACTCAGGATCCCCTGTCCATCAGCACTCTGTTTCTGATGCACAATCAGACCAGTGGTGATAGGTATAGATACAGCACCTGGGCTTTGTCTAACTTTAGGTTGGGAGTGTAATTCCCACATTCTGGTTCATCAGTACAGACATATCTGACTGTGTCCCTGTTATCGGAGTGTACTTCGGCATAATTTGTGACTGCGCTTGAGGCAGTAAAAGTGGAGTCAGTTCTGTTTGAACCAATGTCTGTCTCGGGAAAGCCTGTCCTGTAGGCACTATTAGATTGGTGGCAGTTTCCACAATGGGCACATCAGTGTAAATTCTCTGGACTTTCGGCTGTGGCACCTGATTTTGGACTACTGGGGTAGTAGGTGCGTTAAGACTGCTCTGCATTGGGCTCTGTGTAGGGCTAGGATTAACCTGCGCCGGACTCTTTGTCACTTTAGTCTGTGTCGGAGCTGAAGGATTTACACTAGTGTTCGGACATCTGCTTTGGGCTGCATATTGTGGAGGACGATTTCTCAATAACTGCAAGATAAACTCATCATCGTCTGACTCTTCCTCATATGTCAATGGTCCCTTAGACTCATTTGGTCCCCGCTCCCTACACTCAGAAGGGCTCCTGTTTGTTTTAATGGTAGCTTTCCTTCCTTCTCTCTCGCTGCCCTGTGTAATCGCAGGAAACAACTTAATCCCTTGTAAAGTCTTGGCTCTCCAAAACCTCACTGTCCCACCTAGTCTCCGCTAGTGTCTTTTCTCCCTTTCTCATTCTCCTCTCAAATTTCTGTTGCTGTTGCTGTTGCTGTTGCTGTCTGGCTACTAACTCCCAGGTTGCTAGTGCCTCGAACTGTGCCGGTCTCGGATGGGGTTTCAGATCATACAGTACCCTCCTCAGATTCTCTAAATTCCTTAAATTAAGTGTTCAGTTGATAGGAAACGCTAAGCTCCCAACTTTCTCTGTCTCTTTGCACCATTGCTTTAGCCAAAGGCATGGCGCAGCACCCTTTTCTTCTATTACAATATAAGCTGGTGTACCTTCCAGCGGTGCAATATCCCCTATACTCATTGTAGTGTACGTATCTCCCCTTAATGGACTCTTTAAAGCTTTGAAAATTTAATCTTTCCGGCCTTTGTGTTATTCTTAATCAAATCTGGAAATGACTTTTAATCCCAGAATTCTCTTCACCCACCTTCTCAACCAATAGCGCTTCATGAGCAGCTGCCAATCCGTGCGCGACCCCTACTCACTAACCAACCTATCCTAGCGTGGTTCCAATGACGTCACACTTGCACGTAGTGTGGCTGACAAAGTCTAGTGATTTGTCCTCCCAAGCTCAGATTCACATGAAACTAATGCAATATTTGGGAGCACTAAGCAAAATCAAAAACCCAATTTGCAGTTTACTACATGTAAGGTAACACAATCGCTTCAGAAACTTTACTGATTTTTCACTGACGGCTGTCGCTCTAGCAGATACTCCTTCTTTCTCAGTCTCAGTTTCCCTGATTCACAAGCAAAATTCGACCCGCAAATTTCACTCTCAACTAATCAGTGGGTCTGTCCTGGTGCACATAGAACTCGCCAAACCTCAGTCAAAAAATTATTTCACTCACTTTGACTCACACTTCTGACTTGTCGACCAAGCCCGATCGACCTATTAAACCAGAAAAATTACAACAAAAACCAAGTGTCTCATACACTTTTCAAAATAAGGGTCCTTATACAAACAACCACCTGGACAATTTATGAGCACAAAGAACCACACACATGTGAAGTGCGACGACTTCCCTACTCTCACACTGTGGAGTACGCACAATCCTTCTACAACTTCATTTGGAGTACGCAAACTCCCTAAGTCCTCACATTCATCACAATTCACTTGCGATTTGCATAAGCTGTGCAAGTGCAAAACCTACTTCATTTACACTGTCACTAGAACGCCAAGAACATCCTCAAACAATCATTGGCAAGCTCCAAGATTCTGGTAAAGTCATCTTAGGACTTAGGGCACATTTTCTCTTCAATTTGTATCATTGAAACAATAAATCAAAATCTCAGTGATGATGGGCTCTTGAAAGGCAAACCATGTCCTGGGCCTCTATGATGGGCTCCTAAGAAGAGTAACGATCAATCTGCTACCATCTCTGTTAGCGTGTCAGACTTTAATAAGTAAACTTACAAGGAGGCGCGAATAAGTCGATGAACCTTTTGACTCGCTTCGAGGTTTTCCCACCATATATTCCGTACATGCACAAATCAATAACCAATAAAAATAAATGACATTAGTAATCAATAGAAGTCAGTAATTGTCACACACAATGACCTTGCAGACAATAATACCCACACCTTTAGGTAAAAGTTAGAAAGTTTATTTCCCTATATTAATAAAGCTAATGACACATAACTCATTCTCAAAATCAAGTGATAAACATACAGAAAGAACACTTGCTGACCAAAGCGGCAAAAGAATCGCGACCTAATTAATGCTTGAGCTACTACACATTCTAAGCTTACAGTGCAAAGTATTAGCACGAATAACTGTGCAAACAAGATTACATACATTTAGATTCAGCAAAGATAAAACATCAAATGTTATTACAGGTATTGAACTTCATTAGTGAGGACCCTAACTAACATCATATTAGAATAGCATGTTTGGGTTTCATCCAAAACAATTTATTCAACACAAATTTGGAAAAACATCTAACCATGGCTCTATTAAATAGCGGTTGGGAACTAGAAACAAAAGCAAATAGACATGGCAAACAGAATCATAGTCAATATACCTATCCTCAGTCTGGATGACCAAGCTGTGACAGTCTTCGTCCTCAGGACATGAGTTCAGTCAGCTAGGCATCAGAATTCAGCATCAAAGTTTGTAAAAGGCAAAGTCTCTTTAAACAATAAAGTTAAACATGTCTCTTCTCAAGACAGTAAAAAAATAATGGTGGCAGGGCAAACGGAAAATGGGCAAATGGTGTCTTCTTCTCTGTGCAGTCCGGCTAAGTTAGGTTTCCTAAAACTACTTCCCATGCTCCTACTGGTTCAAGAATCGCATGTTAGCATTTAGTCCAATGAAACTAAACCCTCAAATCTACAATTCTTCTAGTACATGGTTCACATGTCGATGATTGGTTTTCATCCCTTCGGTTCTCATCATTGCGCACATCAGGTAACAATATTGTTGCAGCTTATACTCCAGTCAGTATGGTCATTGTCCTTTCCTGGGAAAGTCAGTCTCACACACATTACATTAAACATTGTTGCACTAGCAAATACATAATCTCCTAGCAAGCAGTTCTCGTGAGAAAGACCGTTAGTTACAAGCATTAGGTCAGCACAGTGGAAAATCACAATTTAATTCCCTAAGAATTCATTTTATTAAACGCCTAAGCAATGCAGCTTGACATAAGCTAATATATAATGGATAAACCTCAATATGACATATTACTACATTAATCAAACATAAGCTCAACATTTCATATTAATAAGCCATTAATAAGTACACTTCGTGAATATTGAAGGCCACTATGGTGGGCGCACCTTTGAATGCGTGCATTATTTTCCCCTACGTTATTTACATTTTCTATGCAATTTCAATGCTCAGGATTTATGAATATTCATTAATAATGTAATTTAAAACTTCTGCGTTAACAGGATTACAATCCTCTGGTCTGCTATTCTCGCATTTGTGCTACTGCCAGAAGAAGACACTCATCATACATTATAAAGTTATCTAAGATGCTTTCGCAGCATTACAATGTCATCAGCAAGACCCTAAAAGTTCAAGATCCGGCAGCTGGATGAATAAATAGATGACAGGTAGCTGCACAGCAACCACTTTTTTTGTGGAAGCTCACAATGTATGCCCAACCAAAACATGTAATCATTGCAACCAAGATGTGGGTGGAGCCAAAGCTCCCCTCTAGTGATACTCAAATTGTTGTCTGTCAAGAGTTGCGCTGTGAAACCAGACCATTAAAATATTGGTTTGCGTGGGATGTAGAATCCTCTTCAATCAGCCATCCCTGGTGGAGTAGTGCCTTTACAAAACTTTTCTCTGCTACTTTGTGTAATTATAATGCAAGCTTTATTTCTGGAGATTCAGGATGAACTGAGGACCAGGTTAGTACCCAGACAATCTTTGTGTTCCACAAGTTGTAAGATGCTTCTTGCACGTCCAGTCTAGCTCATATGTGTACTGAAAAGTATGATTCAGAATAAGAAATCAATTATCTATTTAACATTACATTTCCAAACCACTTGCCGTATTCGTGTGGGCTTGAGGACTTGCCCACTAGGACTAAAGGTGGGTAAAGATTATATTGGCTCACAAAATCAGAAAACGTTACCCTTTGAGAAGGCAGCTGAGGACATCCTTCCATAGCATCATGATGAAGAGAACATCCTGCAGCAGGAAACTTTTCATTCTGATAAGTAACAGTAATGGTTACCCCAAAGTGTTGTTAAAGATGACCTCTATTAATTTTCGAGTTTTATAAAATTTGTACTTAGAGAAGCATGCAAACTTTGTAAAATTGAAAAAACTACACAACTTCAAACTTATGAGTTTATCACACCACTAACCAAGATGGAAACTACTGATCAATGCATGTCAGCATTTGCACATTTTAAAATCTGCATTAGGTTGTACAGCTGACGTCCTCCGCACCTGATCCATGTTCAGTCACAACATCTGCTATAAGCATCTACTAGGTACACTAAAACAGTGACTCCTTCTTAATTTGTGTCCTGGGGCTGGGAAAGATCACAGAAAAAAGGTGGTTTCATATTTGTCATAAAAAATAAATGTACAGGGGTCATAGCTGTTAGTTTTGTAATCATATAATTCTGTCATCGCAGCGTGAAACGGAGCTAATCATTAAAGAAAGAGGAATTAATTTCATAAACAAGTCTATTTTGTTTCTCGATTAATGAGCTGAAAATTGAAAGATGTTGGGCCACATCTGTGTTTTAATTTTGTAATAAAACTATGTTATGCAACATGCAACGTGCCATGAGAGATAAAATTAAGTACAAATACTAAAAACATTTTTTCAAATACGCATTGAGAGAAAGAATAAGTTATCCCGCCTGTCTCCCAGTACAATGATGGAGAACATAGACAACTCAAAAACATAACTTTGACTTTCCACTTCCTGTGGCTCTAAGCATGAGCTGCTATTATAAAGGAAGGAAGAGATAAACAAAAAAGGAAGCAAAAAAGAAGTAAAGAACATTAACAAACATGACAACATAGTTGACAAAGTACATTTAGCACAACCACAGACTCGATGACTTATTGAGTCTTCAGCCTTTTTGTTTGTTGTCATATTATTTAGATAGTTTTAGACAGCAATGGCATTCAGCAGGACATAATAGTCAGAGATACCTAATGTTACTAAAAAACTACATAATACTGTTCACTCCAGCTGTCTATTATCTTGAGACTGTTTTGGTAAGAAAACCATTCTGGTGGCACAAAAAGGCAATCCATGTAACTACAATCGTGATTTAAAAGAAATGCAAGGATCAAGGTTCCACTTATTGAATTATTGGCTACAGAAATAAAGAAGGGGATTAGCATTCATAAGGTAGCCTACTGGAAAGGGTGGTTGTATAGTTTTATGTGAATCAATGTGACCACATAAGATATCCCTGTGAGTAGTCCAAGCACCATTTCCCGAATTATGACTTTTCAGGCAGTGCCCAACACCATGACTCCTAGCTACACATCACTCATGCCCAATTAGTATTATAGGGTGCTCTCCAAGTGTTACTATCACAGGAGTCTACTGAAATGTTTTCTCACTGTTACCTCCATACGCATGGCTTATACAGGACGTTGTGTTCTCATAATGATTCTACAGCCATTTTATGCACAATTAACTATTTCATTGGAGCTTTCTTGTTCTCATTTCATTTGTCATTAATCTCTGGCCACATCCCTTAGCACAATAGCCAGCTCCTCCCATCTGCTTCTCATCTCGCAAAAGCTTGAATATTTACTCCTGACAAGGGTTGGAGTAAACCCCTATCCTGGGTGGGAAGGAAACGCTTCTGAAATAAGGCTGGCATATGTAAGGGAAATGGTTCCTCTCGGGAAAAAATGCTTTCTCCTTAAAAAGAAAAAGAAATAAGAAGTTAGTAAGTGCATTACAATGTGCACTGTAGATTTCTCACTTTAATCAATTGCAAATAACTGAAAAAATATGCTTGGTTTGCTTTACTGTTGTATGCAAATCTGAAACACAGTAGTATACTGCGATGTACTAAACAGCGCAAATCAGGATGTGCGTTGGATAGTTTCCTAAAGTAACACAAAGCTATGCTACGCACTGCTTTGCATTACTTTGCGTCAAGGGGTCTTTCCATTGTTGGTACATGGCCATGTCGTCACTGTGGTATTCCAACGTTTTTATTATGCAGAAGAAATGCTTCAACCCACAGACAACCCCACTCAGCGGATCTGCCACTCTCTTCACCCAATTGTCATCTTCCTGAACTCTCGGGGCTGCCTGTCAAAACCCTTCACTCGCCTAATAAAAGGTGCTCACACTGTTTGCAAGACAATAATCGTGACCTATCACACTATACCTACCCATGAGTTTTGATGCAAATCCATACTGTTAGAAATGGGGTTTCTGGTTGGCTAGGGTATGCACCTCAGCCAGGCAGAACTTACCCACTCTAGTCAGGGCAAGGGAGTTACATGTCCAAGATAACCCCTGCTCACCCCCTTGGTAGCTTGGCACGAGCAGTTAGGCTTAACCTGGAGACAATGTGTAAAGCGTTTGCACAACACACACAACACACACGACGCAATATCCCCACCACAAAGGAAACACAACACCAGATTATATGAAAATATACTGTATTGTACACAATGCAATTATCAGACCAAACATCACATATCAGTACTATCCTGCTACCTTAGCAGTTGTCAGAACGTTACACATTAGTTACTCTGCAAACTAGCAGTAGTCACACATAACACACAGGTTACTCAGTATTCTGCAACATAAGCAGTAGTCAGGAAAACACGTATTACATCACAGCACTTGTCATAAGAATATCATAAAATGCCCATAGTAGGAACATTAGAAAACATATGGCAAGTTAGAAAAACATATTAGCAAGCATGTCCATAAAAGGAACATTTGCATATACATATGTAAAAACATCAAACGCAGGTAGGTAATATATGAATCAAACAAAAGTCTGTAGAAAGAACTTTGGATTGCAACTATATTGGTCCTTTAAACAGTACCTGGTTGGATGAAGGCACTTCCAGTGCCTAGAAGGCGAACAATGGGGCCCCCGGCGCTCCTATGCGCAAAACGGGGGCCTCCCTTATACTCTGGGGTCAGAGGAGGGCGACATGCACCTCCTCTCTTTTATAGACAGGCCCCTCCGGGGACCGTGATTACTGGGGGCCCCCCAGGGCCTCAACCGGCCCTCACGAGGGGGGCCAAAGCCAGCAAAAACAACTTAAGGCAGGAGGAGGGCACCACGCACCCCCTCCGGTTTAATGACAGGCCCCTCCCGGGACCCGCGATCCTGGGGGCCCCCCCGGGCCTCCACTGGCCCTTCCACCAAGGGGGAGGGGGACCCACAATAATGCCCGTTTTACCTAACAGCAGAAAAGGAGCATCCTGCTCCTAACGTAGAGGCCAGGGGGAAGGGGGCACTCCCCGTGCCTTCCCCTGGTCCTGCCGTGAAGCCACAAGAAGATCAGACCCCTCCTGGGGCCCGAGCAGACACTCGCCTGCACCCGATGTGGTGCGCGAGTGTTCTTCCGGCTTCCCGGGCTGCTGCGGTGATCTTATTTAAAGGGGCACAATGCAGCAAGGAGCCTACGAGCTCCCAAGGCTCCATAAGCGCGCTGCAATCAGCGCTATGGCAGCTGCAACCACGGAGAAGCACCCCTCGTGAAGAAATGGATGCAGGGGTCAGGGGCCACAGCACCCTGCCCTCTGGGGAGCAGAATTTTAAGACAAGGTCCTCAGGTGGAGGGCCCAGATACAGGCCAGCACAAGGGAAAGGCAGCAAGTGGCAAGTCCTTCACAGTGACCAGGCAGGTCACAGGTCAGAACAGCAGCAGCAGTCCATGGCGGTTCCTGGTGAGTCCTTTCAGCCTTTGGTGTCCAGTTCCAAGATGATTCCAAGAGTCTCCAAATTGTGGGGAAAATTCCCCTGTACTTATAGTCAGTTCTTACAGTGTTTTACAATGGTAGGGAGAGGAGGTTCCAGCCAGTTACAACTGGTTCTGGGAGTGCCCCCTCTCTCCTTTCAGCACAAGCTCCAAACATCAGTGGGGGGTTAACGACCCCATTGTGTGAGGCCAGGGCACAGTCTTTACAAATGCAGGTGTGCCCCGCCTCTCCCTTCTCTCAGCCCAGGAAGACTATTCAGTATGCAGATGCACCTCTGTGACACCTCCACCCTCCCTGTGTACAGACTGTCTGAAAAGTATGCACAAAGCCCCAACTCTCACTCTGCCCAGACGTGGATTGGAGTCAAGCTGCAAAACACCAGTCATAAGCACAGATAAATGTGCACTTTCTAGAAGTGGCATTTCTGTGATATTAATAAAAAATGCACCCACACCAGTAAGCAGCATTTATTATTACCATCACAACCATACCAAACATACCTACGCTACCCCTCATAAATCAGACAATACCCCTACACATAATGCAGGGCATTTCTAATGCAATCCTATGAGAAGGCAGCACTCAAAGCAGTGAGACACCAAGTTAGGCTGTTTGTCACTACCAGGACAGGCCATGCAATATGGCACATGTCCTGCCTTTCTACATACATGCCACCCTGCCCATAGGGCTAGCTAGGGTGTACCTTAGGGGTGACTTACATGTAGTAAAAGGGGAGTTCTGGGCCTGGCAAGTAAGTTTAGATGCCAGGTCCCTGTGGCAGAAAACTGCGCACACAGGCCCTGCGCTAGCAGGCCTGAGACAGGTTTAAAAGTCTACTTCAGTGGGTGGCACAAGCAGCGCTGCAGGCCCACTAGTAGTATTTAATTTACAGGCCCTGGGTATAGAGATACCACTGTACAAGGGACTTATAGGTAAATTAAATGTGCCAATTAGGTATAAGCCAATCATACCAACTTTAGACGGGAGAGCACCTGCACTTTAGCACTGGTCAGCAGTGATAAAGTGCTCAGAGTCCTAGAGCCAACAGCGAGAGGTCAGAAAAACCAGGAGGAAGGATGCAAAAATACTGGGAATGACCCTGCGTAAGGCAAAAAGTCCAACACATATCTACCAACATTCATGGATAGAGCTTTGTGCTAAAGTTTTATGCCTCCTCGAGGCAGGCATAAAAAGGAAAAAAAAAAAAATTTCTCCTAGTTATTTCTACTTTGCATGGGTGCTGTAGTGTACAGCACAGATGCAAAGCTGGAAAAATTAAAATTGATTTTTTTTTATACTGGAAGGGTCACTCTCTAGTACAAAAACTATTCCTTACAGGACTCACACACCCTTGCATTCGAGAGCAAGGGTGTGTGAATTGGCTCAAAGCAGACTAGCAGTGCGCCAGTGCAGCCAGAGAGGAAAACAACTCCATATTTTAGTAGATATGATGCTGTTCTGCTTTCTCCTTTATTTGCATCAATGTGTTGCTTGAATTTTGCAAAAATCTGGGGCTTATTTACAAGTGGCTTGCGCAGCTGGTGTGTCACTTTTTGTTATGCACCGGTGACGCAGGCTGCAAGCCCCTATCTAAAAATCCACGCAAAATCACTTTGTGTGGCTTTACATGGCCTTGTAGATGTGGCCCCCCTTTCACGCATTACTCTGCATCAAAGGGGAGCTCCATGGGTGTTGGTCTGGGTGTTCTCATGCAACACCCATGGATTCTGATGCATCCCCAGATTTACAAGGTTTCATAAAAGATATGTAAGGGTTTGCACACCAGGGAATGTGTCAGTTTCCTATGCCACCCAGAGGGTGGTGTAAGGGTATTGCAAATGGGAGAAATAGCATTATTTCTCCCTGTTCCTTCCTCTTTCTATGTGTGCTGCATTCCGCACCATGCATAAAAGGAGGAAAATGCCTCTCATGATTGTTTTTGTGCAGGAAGGTGCTCCTTCCTGCACAAAAACAACCTCCCCACAATGCAGGCATCCTTACACCATGCTGCAAGGGTGCCTGCATTGGCACAGGGCAGCAATTTGTGCGCCAGTGCAGGGGACAAGGACTGGAATCTACGGTATCTTGTAGATATGGTGCATTCCTGACCTTTTGTTTTGGCACTTGGCAGCACAGCAAAAAGGCTTGTGATGCTGCCCTGCACCACAACATTGTAAATGAGGCCCTCTGTGTCCAGGTTTGGGAATTTGTGCATGTAAGGAAACCAGACTATAATGTCAATCCTTAACTAAACTACTCTAACATTAATTACTTAATCTAAGTTGGTTTCAGATGAAGATGAAGAGAGAGAAGAACTGGACCAGGTTCATGATCTTGATGCCACATATGTGGTGTGAGGCAGGAAGTCACTGCCTCTATTTTGATATGTGTTCTGATGCATTATATCATTGTCAATATCGATTTACCCATAAACTCAAATGTTCTTTATTGTCCAGTTTACCGACTCCATGAGGGTATTTAGGCATTGTCTTCAAACAGTGTATATTCACAGCACTGCAAAAAATAAACATTCATAGCATTTGGATATAAATATTTTGTTAAAATGAGAAGTCAATATCTAGAGACTCAACCTATTTTACTTCCAAAACAAATGCAACACTAGATTGGCAGATTGGCAACTGGCTAGTTAGTGGTGTGAAGGAGTTGTAAGAAATACAAGGGGACAGATGGTGCTCCAGCTAGCCATTAGAAAATTGGCTGCTGTGCGGTCGTGCCCAGCATCAAGTTTCACAGCCTTAAAAACGCCACTCGACAAAATAGTATATTGAATCCAGATTCAATCCAAGTAATCAATTGTATACCACATTTCTCATGCAAATGTTTAAGTTCGCAATGGAAGCAACGTGATTTCCAACTTTTAATTCAGAGGAAATGCCCATCCAGGCCTTTTTCAATGACATGTCGGAATACATGATTCACCCTGGGTAATTTAGAAAATATTCACCCAATGTATTTCGGGCACTAGGCCCTTCCTCAGGGGCAACTACAGTAAAAAAAAAAAAGACAATCATATATGATCAATGACTTTGTGACATTAAGCTTCACATTTTAAGCTATACAACTTAATTAAGTATGATTGTTTTGCAGGTGCTATGGGGACAGAGCACCATTGAAAGCTTGCACACCAAACTTTTGCCTTGAGCATCTTAAAAATTATGGAACTGTTCGTACAACGAGGAGCGCACTCTATGATCACGTAGGAGTATTGATACGCTTCTTCTGCTAGCCACCCATGCTTCAATTGGCACAGCTTTAAAATGACTGCCAATGAAAATGCAAACCTCCATTTCAATAGAACAGGCAGAACAAGGTGAACACTTGTATGGCTCTTTTTATCAATTTTCAAGTAGTTTCTTAGATTCCTGGAAAATTCCTTCACTTCATCGACTTTATTTTGTTCTCTGTGCAGCTATTCTGGCTTACCTTCCATTAGGCCATCCAATGAAGTAACAAGAGAGTCATGAGCTAAGCAAGCAAGGAAAATGGTCCTCATCCCATGGTTTGGTAGCGAAAATCCGTCATTACTGGAGACAGTGGGTCCTTAGGGTTCCTGGGACCCTGTGTCACTCATCTGCCGTGCAATTGATAACTACGACCCTGAGTTCATCTATTCACCTCACGGCTGTTTGAGAGTTGGGCAAGCAGCAAGTATCATGAAAAGTGGCGCAATGGAAGTGTAGTCACTTGTCAGTTCAAATGTTGTATTACCCTTGAGTTTCTGTTAATAGCAATGAAAGTCTTCACTTCAGCAAGTAAAGCCTCAGTGCAGGGATGCTGATGAGATGCTACGGCATGAGCAAAGGGAAGGTGATTTTGAGGGCGTGAGACTTCGTTTTCCATCATAATTGTATTATATTTACATTTTTTTGTCAGATGTCTTTCAAAATGAATCATATCTGAGGAAGCGTCTGTGCTATACGGTTGCAGCTGCTTTGAGAAAGGTTTTTGTACAGGCCGGACGATGGACAAAATCCGGCAGGTGGCTCAATAGGGTGCGTAAAAGGTAGTTTAAATGAAAGATATACATCTTAAGAGACGGGTTACTATAAAAAGCGCCGAGTTCGCAAAGGAGCCCTTTAATTGATTTTCTAATGTAGCAGATGTCCAGTTAGGAAACATCTTTGGAAACGGCAAGATTGTAGTAACAGTGCATTCACATGGTTGAGAGTAGAGCGCCAGACTAGGTTTCATATTGTGTTCCTCAGATTTAAAAAGAGATACATAATATTGTTCTGTAAATAAACCAATAAACCAATAGAAAATAATGTACATTTCTTTCCACAATGAGAAAATCACCATCATCATTTTCTTCATTGTATAATTACTTAAAATAAATACAAGCAGATTGAAAAGTATAAGTCGCAAGCATAACATGCATTTTCAATACAACGGGTCTCGCATTTGCTTGAGTTAGAGCTATAAGCATAGTAAACTCCTAACAGGACTTTTCTTGCCACACAAATTAAAAGAAAAAAAAAACGCAGCGGGATCGCATCAAGTAAAATGCAGCTCGAGCCCACGAACCAATGAAAGTGACTGACGTGACATGGGCGTGGTTGGAAGCCCAAAGAGAGATTACTACAGGGGTCGGAGGGCTTTGCGCTCGCCCCTAAAACGCAAAACCAGTCTAGAAATACCTACGCAAGAACTATGGGATAAAATGGATGCACTTAATAGATGTCAAAGGTCAGCAAACACAAATATAAAACCCAGAAGAGATCAACCTTGGCGAACGTGCAGGTTCGCGATATGTGCATGCATAAAATTAAAAGTAAAGCGCCTAAATGCACACTCTGTAAACCGAGTGAAGGTGAAATTCCCAATACACACAAAAGGAAGGTAATGTGCAATGTACCCCTGCTTTAATCTCCTACACATGCTAAAGCCAGGGTGTCAAGCCATGCCTTATCATTTCCATTTTCACAGGAGAAATCTTTTATTTAAAGTGCCTTGTGCTTGATCAAATAGTATTTAGTAGTGTTTAGTATGGTGATGTAATGTAACCTGCCCTGATGGAGTAAGGCTATACCATGTGCTTAAATCTCAGGGGAGCAGACTATACATTTAAAATGCCACATGCTAGGTCTAAAGGTGCTTTGTAGGTATGCATGGCGGTAAGTGCAAAGTGCCCAGCGTTTAAAATGTTATCACATGGTAAAGTCAATATATCAGGCTATAGCTATCATGAGCTGTGGTTTAAATTTTTTTTCAAATGACCAGACCCCTCGGCAAGCATCATACAAAAGTCTTCCTACATCTGCAAAATAATTACCAATTCATGCTAGTTCCATTGGGATCGCTGTCATGTAGATATATATGAGCACCTCTTTGCAAGTTATTATCCCATTCTGCAGGAAGATTGGTCTCAAAGAGATTAGCCTGTGGTGTAGCAATGCAGGGCAGCAGTAAACAATGTACCAGATTTACAATGCCCTATCGCCATCGGAGTGTCCTTTTTAGTATCACTCTAGTGGCTGTGCAGTGCACCACATTTACAAGGTGGCACTGATTCACTTTTCATAGCTTAACGCCACCTTGTAAATGTGGAACCCTCTGATGTAGTTTTCTGCTTCAGAGGGGCGTGCAATGGTGTTGCTGTGGGTGTTCCACTGTGTAGGAGGCTGGCCTGGCTTATAGTGGGTACATGATGGTACTTACACCTTGTGCCAGGTCCAGTTATAACTTATTAGTAGATTAGTAGTGTTCTAGCAGCTTAGGCTGATAGAGGTAGCTATAGCAGAGCAGCTTAGGCTGAAGAAGAGACATGCAAAGCTCCTACTATACCACTTATACCATATCGCACTATATCATAAGAATCACAATACTCAGAGTTACTAAAAATAAAGGTACTTTATTTTAGTGACAATGTGTCAGAAATATCTCAGAGGATATACTCCCTTAGGAGGTAAGTAAAATACACAAAATATACACACAAACCAAAATCAGGTAAGTAAACAGTTAGAAAAGTAGTGCAAACACTGTAGAATACAATAGGATGCAATAGGCCTAGGGGCAACACAAACCATATACTCCAAAAGTGGAATGCAAACCACTTAAGGACCCCAGGCCTAGTGTAGTGTGTAGGGGGTCGCTGGGAGTGTTAGAAAACACTAAAGGTGTCCAAGATACCCCATCTCAAGGCCCTGAAAAGTAGGAGTAAAGTTACCCTACTTCCCCAGAAACACACTAAAGTCGTGATAGGAGACTCTGCAAAGACCACAACAGACTGAAAAGCACTGAAGATGGATTCCTGGACCTGAGGACCTGCAAAGGAAGGGGACCAAGTCCAAGAGTCACGAAAGTGTCCAGGGGTGGCAGGAGCCCACTAAACCCTGGATGAAGCTGCAAAATGGCTGCCTCTGGGTGGAAGAAGCTGAAGATTCCGCAACAACGGAAGATGCCAGAAGCTTCTCCTTTGCACAGAAGATGTCCCACGGCGTGCTGGAGGATGTAGAGTCGTCTCCATGCAGAAAGACTGCAAACAAGCCTTGCTAGCTGCAAAGGTCGTGGTTAAAGAAAATGGGTGCTGCCCGGACCCAGGAAGGACCAGGAGGTCGCCCATTGGAGGAAGAGACAGAGGGGGCACTCAGCAATACAGAGAGCCCACGCAAAAGCAGGCAGCACCAGCAGAAGCACTTGAACAGGCATTCAAGAAATCTGAGCACAGCAATCATCTCAACACTACAAAGGAGGGTCCCACGATCCCAGTGGTCAACTCAGTGAGTTGAGCAATGCAGGACAGAGTGCTGGGGACCTGGGCTATGCTGTGCACAAAGGATTACTTGCAAAAGTGCACAGAAGACCTAGCAGCTGCAGTTCATGCAGTACACAGGATTACTGTCTGGCGTGGGGAGGCAAGGACTTACCTCCACCAAATTTGGACAGAAGGACCAATGGACTGTCTCGGTCACTTGGATCCAGCTCCTGTGTTCCAGGGACCACGCTCATTGAGATGAGAGGAGACCCAGAGGACCAGTGATGCAGAAATTTGGTGCCTGCGTTAGCAGGGGGAAGATTCCGTCAACCCACAGGAGATTTCTTCTTGGCTTCCAGTGCAGGGTGAAGGCAGACAGCCCTCAGAGCATGCACCACCAGGAAACAGTCAAGAAAGCTGGCAGGATTAGGCGCTACAATGTTGCTGGTAGTCATCTTGCTACTTTGTTGCGGTTTTGCAGGTGTCCTGAAGCAGTCAGCGGTCGATCCTTGGCAGAAGTCGAAGAGAGAGATGCAGAGGAACTCTGGTGAGCTCTTGCATTCATTATCTGAAGAGAAACCCATAGGAGAGACCCTAAATAGCTCTCAGAGGAGGATTGGCCACCTAACCAGGTAAGCACCTATCAGGAGGGGTCTCTGATGTCACCTCATGGCACTGGCCACTCAGAGGCCTCCATTGTGCCCTCACACCTCTGTTTTCAAGATGGCAGAGGTTTGGGACACAAAGGAGGAGCTCTGGGCACACCCCTGGGGTGGTGATGGACAGGGGAGTGGCCACTCCCCTTTCCTTTGTCCAGTTTTGTGCCAGAGCAGGGGCTGGGGATCCCTGAACCGGTGTAGACTGGTTTATGCAAGGAGGGCACCATCTGTGCCCTTCAAAGCATTCCCAGAGGCCATGAGAGGTTACTCCTCTCAGGCCTTTATCACCTATTTCCAAAGGGAGAGGGTGTTACACCCTCTCTCAGAGGAAATCCTTTGTTCTGCCTTCCTGCCAAGACCTCAGGAAGGCAGAAGCCTGTCTGTGGGTTGGCAGCAGCGGTAGCTGCAGTGAAAACCCCAGAGAGCTAGTTTGGCAGTACCCGGGGACCATGATGGAGCCCCGGGGATGCATGAGATTGGCACCCCAATACCAGATTTGGCATGGGGGACAATTCCATGATTTTAGACATGTTACATGGCCACATTCGGAGTTACCATTGTGAAGCTACATATAGGTATTGACCTATATGTAGTTCACGAGTGTAATGGTGTCCCCGCACTCACAAAGTCTGGGGAAATTGCCCTGGACAATGTGGGGGTACCTTGGCTAGTGCCAGGGTGCCCTCACACTTAGTAACTTTGCACCTAACCTTCACTAAGTGAGGGTTAGACATATAGGTGACTTATAAGTTACTTAAATGCAGTGTAAAATGGCTGTGGAATAACGTGGACGTTATTTCACTCAGGCTGCAGTGGCAGTCCTGTGTAATATTGGTCTTAGCTCCCTCTGGGTGGCAAAAGAAATGCTGCAGCCCATAGGGATCTCCTGGAACCCCAATACCTAGGTACCATATACTAGGGAATTATAAGGGTGTTCCAGTGTGCCAATCAGAATTGGTAAAAATGGTCACTAGCCTGAAGTGACAATTTTAAAAGCAGAGAGAGCATAAGCACTGAGGTTCTGGTTAGCAGAGCCTCAGTGATACAGTTAGGCACCACACAGGGAACACATTTAGGCCACAAACTATGAGCACTGGTGTCCTGGCTAGCAGGATCCCAGTGACACAGGCAAAACCAAACTGACACACAAGTGAAAATCGGGGTAACATGGCAGGCAAGATGGTACTTTCCTATACACTGCAACACCCATTTCTTTTGCCACTGCCACAGATTTACTAGAAGGCGTAAATCTGAAGCAGCGCCAAAAATGAATGCCACCCCAAGCATGGCATTAGCATGGCACATCGAGGAGGAATACTTTTCTTACTCCTCATTTTTTGTTTTTTCCATGTGTGCTGCATTCTGCAGCACACATAGAAAGACCAAAAGGCCATAAATGGCTGTTGATGCGCAGGAAGGTGTCTCTTACTGAACATAAACAATCATTCAAAAATGACGATTTGGTACTTGTATGTGTGCTGCATTGTGCAGCTCACATAGAAGTGCCAAATCACCATTGTAAAT